>NC_080843.1:18127476-19377476 GCF_030435755.1 Ochotona princeps | reverse complement strand
CTCAGGAACCATTAAGTTTTAGGTATTTATATAGTTCCACTACTAATCTTTAGAATCATTTATACTGCCATAGATATGTAGTCATTGTTAAAATTTAGATTTAAACAATTATTAATTAGAGTATTAGGAATGAATAACAATTCTGGAAATAGCTAAGAAATTTTCAGAGGGAAAGAAAGGTGCTAGTTGGCAAGGGAGGATTAATTGCAAAATCTGAAGCTCTAAAGAATATCCGTGAACTGACTGATTTTAAATTTTAGGATCATTTCATTTCACTGAGCACACATAATTGTTATAATTATTGTATGATCATAATTATTTTAATGAGATGCATAAATGTGCATTACATGTATCACATATCAAAACATCTAATTTATCTCAAAATACTATAAAACTTAGCAAACTTATGCTTTTAAAAATTAACATTTTGGAGCTGGTGTTGTGACACAGTATGTTATACTGCTGACCACATTGCTTTAATTCTATATGGGTATTGGGCTCGGCAGCATGGCCTAGTGGCTAAGGTCCTTGCCTTGATCCCATATGGCGGCTGGTTCTAATTCCGGCAGCTCCACTTCCTCTCTGTCTCTCCTCCTCTCAGTATATCTTGACTTTGTAATAAAAATAAAATAAATCTTTAAAAAAAATTCTATACGGGTATTGGTTTAAGTCCTGGCTAATTTTATTTCTCACGCACCTCCCTGAGAATGTGCTTGTGAAATGAGTGCAAGGTGGCCCTAATAATTCAGTCCCTGCCACCACATGAAAAGTTTGGATGGAACTCCTGGCTCCTGGCTTCAGCCTAGCGGATATCATGTCATTGTAGCCATAGTGGGAAGGAACAACAAATGAAAGCTCTCTCTGTCTCCCTCTGTTACACTCATTTCTGCTATCTCAGTAGTTCAGACTTTAAAAATACATACACAAGTCTGAAAAAAATTAAGTTGTAATTTTAAGTTTAGCTTCCTATATTGGAGATTGTTTTTGTTTACAAACATTTCATTATAATTTAGATTATGCTACAGTGATATAACCCAGTATCTTTTTCACAATAATGACAATGAATCATTTCATCATTTTTGCACGTATAATTACTAATGAAATATAACTGGAAATTAGCTAAAGTGTTTTCTGAGGCAACTTGAACAACTTAATCAAGGAATCAGCTCTCAGTTATGATATAAGTAATAATAGATATGCTGATTGTTTTAAACGAGTTCAAATGTTCACTGTTGTACACATTTCAAACAGATCATCTGTTAATTCTCCTTGGAATCAATGTTCGACTCCTCACACTCATCTCCTTACCAAATGTTATAAACATTTCACATTGTTTTTGTTACACTCTCGAACTTTGATTGTGTAAGTGATTTATTTTGATAAGAAAAGTAAAAAGGAACGAATAATTTACACAATGTTTATATGTGTTTTAGTCTTTTCCCAAATAACTTTCTTAGTTCAAATGAAAGAGTTCTTCCATTAGTGCACAGTGTAGTCACAGCTATGTATGATGTTTTTACCATTTTCCATGCTCACTTACATTTATGTAAATTTTTAAGCAAAACCCACCAGTCTTTCCATTGAAGCATTTTCTTTTACTGTTCTGTGACTCACAGTGTTACTTCTCTAAACAGCATATAAGTAAATATAAGTGACAATTTGTGTTTATATGTGTATAAGCCAGTATCTTTTACTTATTTTTTTCTCTTCCCCCAACATGAAATCACTGGAACTCTTCAAATTTCAAAACAATAATTTCCCATCTGCTAGCAGATTGGACATAATTTCCTTTGATATGAGAAAGGTTACAGTTTCTTAATGACAGTATTTCATTCATTTGGCCATACACAATCAATATACATTGATCTGGCAATATTTGAAATTATTTTTGTATTGGTTTCTTGTTTGTTTGTTTTTTGTTTGTTTGTTTGTTTGTTTGGGAGGGAGAAAAAAATAATGAGACCCATATAGTGCCAAGTAGCTCCAACAGGCAGAATCGGGCCAGATCCAAAGCTAGGAGCCAGTAACTCCACTTAGTTTGCCTACAAAGGTCGCGAGAATGATTTGAGTCATAATTAGTGCTTCCCAAAGTCTGCTTTAGCAAGAAGGTGAAATCAGGAATGAGAACCAGTATTCAAACCTAGATAGACTGACATGGAGCCTGGGCATCCTATTAGTCAAATGTCTACTCTCTAGTACTTTTTTTTTGAAGTACTAGTTTTAATGTTACCACAGTACTAATTTTCTTTCTTTCCATACAAAGTGCAACTATTTGCATAAGGACTATGTAATATCATTGAGCTGGTTATATAAGTTAAATGACTTAATTTTATCCGTCATGCTTTTGAAATATTACTTTAATGTAAACAATGAAACAATACTTATGAACTAATTTATATATTGATTTCTTCACTTGTAATTAAAGGGGGTTGTATTTATAGAACTCCGACATGTTTATTGAAGTATGAATGTTGGAGACGAGAAAGGCAGAGCATAAGGACAGAAAGAGAGGAAAGGGAGAGTTTGTAAATATCTTTCCCCTGGAATAGTTCTTTGCCTCTTTTCATTTCCTTTAAACTGCACTTACTTGTAAAGAAAGCAGTCAGTATAATTTGTGTCATTATCTGGCTTCCTAATTGACTGCATAGTTTTGGTGTCTGCTGTTTTGAAGAGGTGGCTGTAACATTCTTGTGATGTGGTTTCTCAAGACACATGTTTCAACAGTGTTTTCTGTGAGTGTTTAAACACATGCCATGACCAGATGTGGAAGGTCAGGCAATCTGACAAAAGCAACAGTGACACATTCACTGTGCTTCAGGTGTGGATTATTACAGGTTTCCTCATCCGTTTCCTTAAACTTGATAAATTACAAGCGATATGAGTGCATTTGGCTCACTGGTATATATATATATATATATATATATATATGCATTGATTTTGCATTTGAAAAGGACTCTCTTGCTGTACAATAATGATGGAAAAGCCATGGATCACATTCAAGAGCAGGAGAGGAGCAGGCATTGTGACACACCCCAACACAGAGTGACGATGCTAGGGCTGTCAACTGTCCCTGCTTCTGATTCAGCTTCCTGTTAGTGAGCCTGGCAAGGCTTGGATGGTGATGCAAGTGCTTACCCATATGTGGGAAACTAATTGGAGTTTCAGCCCCTGCCTTCATTTTAAGAGAGCTAATTATTATGGCTCTATGAGAAGTGTAGCAGACTGTGTGTGTGTGCAAATGTTCCTGTGCACGTGTGTTTCTCTCTCCACTTTATGAATGTTGCTTCATCTTTTTATACACCACAAATACCATTATGGAGACCCCTCTTCATGACCTCTAATAATCTGTAATTACTTTAAAGGTCCTACCCTCAAATAATACCAAAGTTCAAATTTAAGCTTTAAGTTTCCAACACAGAATATTTGAGGAGCATAATCCATGCCCTAGCATTTGATTGTTAGATCTGTTTTCAAAAATTCAACCTTTCCAAGAGAGTAAATATTGATTTTCATAGTTTTATTAATGATACTCAACAATCTGCCTCTGTATATGCAAGTGTGTGTCAATATTTATATTTATGTTTGCATTTTAACTTTTTTGACTGTATAACTTATTTTTATAATCTCTATTTTGGAATTTCATCAGTTATTCTATGTCCCAATCTGGCAGTAGGCCATCCTTATTTGATACTTTGAGACTTCGGAGTGGAATGAACAGAGTACTTTAAACTATTGAGTATAGATATTTTAAATGGGAATGAGATCAATTTAAGTTTAGTTTTCACATCTTTTCCGTATTCAATTTCAATAAATGAAAAAATTACACTCATATATGGGATACAATATGACATTTCAAAACATGTGTGCTTCATGCATTTAACAAATGACAGTATTCACCATTTTCCCTTAACATTATAAATATGAGTGCAGACTTGCACTTTCTTCCTACTCTTTGTTCATAAAATATATACTCGATTAGTATGAATTTAAATAATCCAACCATGTTGTGAGATAAACATTTCTTTGACCTAACTCATATTCAGTACCTATTACCCAAACATTCTTTATCAATTATTATCCTTGCTAGCCTCTAGTAATCACTATACAGTGTTCAGATTGTGGTTCTTATTGCTTAATTATGTAATGAAGAACATGCATTTATCTAATGATAGATGCATTTTCCTTTGTGTATTTTTTGGCTGATGGAAATACTGCTTCAATAGTCATGGGGACGTAGTAGTTGACTATTGACAAATTGTCTTTGATTATTTTGGACACATGGCTAATAGTGGCACTGCTGAATTTTATAGAGGTTCAATTCTAGCTGTTTTGTTTTGTTGTTTTAAGGAATACTTTACTGCTTTCCTTAGAGGCTTTACTAATTTATGTTCCCACCTATGGTGTTTAATTTATCTCTTTCTCTCTCTCTCTCAATATTTATTTATTTATTGGAAAGGCAGATGTACAGAGAAATGGAGATAGAGAAAGATATTCCAGGTGCTTGCTCACTCTTCAAATGCCACAGTGGCCAAAGCTGTGCCCATCTATAACTAGGAGCCAGGAGCTTCCTCTGGGTCTCCCATGTGTTTGTGCAGAGTCCCACTGCCTTGGCCCATCCTCCCCTGTCCTTCCAGGCCACAAAGGAGCTGAATGGGAAGTGGAACATCCAGGACATAAACTGACAGCCATATGGGATCCTAGTGTGTGCAAGACAAAGATTTAGGCACTGAACAGTTACCCTGGATGCTTTTTCATTTTTGTTTTGCTCTTAATGTCAAAATTATATGACAAAATTTGGACAAATGAGGAGTATGTCCACATCATAATAAAGTGAAATCAAATGCAGGGAGAAATTAGAGTAAGTAATTACCAACACTACACAAATGTGCTGACATTTCTTAATCTCAAAGTCCATGTGCTCTGCTTTAAAAATGAAGAGATTGTCTAATATAATAAGAAGTTCAGAAACAATTCTTTAATTTGGAGTTTGCTATTGAAGATGCTTAAGGAAACATCGACAAAATTAAACAAGTTAGAACTGGAAGGGTCTTGCTGTCCCTTGATGAGAACCGTCAATTATAGCAAGAAGCTAGGAAGATTTCCAACCAGTTTGATCCGGGCTTTGGGATACAAACCTACCAAATCAAAAGCTCTACATATTTTGGAAAAAATATTACAAACTAAATACTACGAACCGCACCAATAGACATTTGATAAATGCAAGCAACTATGAAAAAAATTGTCGATTTGAAGCAGAAAGGGTAAAATCACTTCACTGTAAAGGGCATACCTTTAATAGTGAGGGTGAAAGAAAAGTAAGGGTGAAAAGAGTCATTTCTAAACTTTTGGAAAGATACCTCCTGCAAAAGTTTTTGTTTTAATTTCCAGAGAGTAGTTTCAAATTAAGACTGGAAATTGTGTGTTTATTTCACACAAAAACATATGCTGTCCAAAAACTCATCATATATGGAAGGGTTTGAGCTGGGGGTGGGAGAGTTACAGAAAACATGAGAAGAGATGACCAATGTCTTTGGATTCAGTGCAATCCCCAACAATATTCCAACACCAGTTTCTTATGGAATTGGAACAAGGAACCCTAAAAAGTGTATAGACTCACAATGCCTGGAACAGGCAGAGTTCTCAAATAGGGAAATCAAACTACAGACGTGCCGAGAAAAAATAATGAACAACGAAAACAGAAGTATTTAGCATTGATGGAATTCAGGAAAGTGAAAATGCTCAGAAAATTGTCAGGCTAAGGGTAGCAGTAATTGTATGCACTCTAAAACAGAAAATCATCCAGTCAAAATATACAAATTATTTTTGACAGTCTCAGTATGTGATCAAAATGATCTTTTGTCATAATGGAATTGACAAATGAAAAGCACTTTTTGCTTTCTCCTTACGTTTTTATGGTTTTCCACTTCTAAAATTTTAATAACTGCTGAACACATGCTGAGGCAGAGTGATCTATACAGCAAAAAAACAAAAAATTAACAAAGCTTTTTAGACTCACCTGACATTCCCTGCTGCCTGCAATCCCCAAACACCCTTCTATCTTTTTGTTTGTTTAGATTTTATAATAACATATTTTCACTTTAGTTGGCAATCACTATAATTGTCAAGTATTAAAAAGAGATTACAGTTCTCCAAGAGTGCAGATTATAAGCAATACTCATATCCCAAATTTTCAGTCGTGCTCATACATTATGTGTTGTTGAATACAAACATGTGTATTCGTTATCACAGATTAGGTAAAACATGTGACATTTGTCTTTTTAGGACTAGACACCATCAAATTCCTAGAGGAAAAGATAAGGGAAAACACACAACACAGGTGTAGGCAGACGTCTTAGGAAAAAATTCCCAAACTCCAAGCAATTAAGGCAAAAATGAACACAAGGGATTCCATCAAGCTAAGACATAATAACGTCCTCTAATTTAAATGACTCACATTAGGCTTACCTTAAGTAATAATAATGCTCAGGTTTTAACATATCTATTGGTCTATAATATTTTCTTCTTTATTTACTCTTAGAAGGTAAATTCAGTCTAATGTCAGTGCTTCCATTTATGTACTAGACGCAAAGCCCAATCTATCATTCACATTATCCGATAAATTTTGTTTTTTTGGCAGATTTCTGGTCTATAATATTTTTAAATGCTTTCTCCACATTTTTAATGAATAGAAAACTATTAAAAATTACCTTGAAGCAAACAAATATTTTACTTCTGATTGTAACATAGTGTCATGCAGACTGGTTTTGGAGATTGATGTAACCAAAGAGGAATGGAAATCATAAATGAAGAAGTTAAGCTTTAACTTTCTGATTTTTTTGTTTGTTTGTTTGTTTTCACTTAGCTAAAATATGACTGGGAACAGAACAAGAAATTCACTATGCAAATTCAAGGGGAAATATAAGCCAAAAAAGTTATAACATGATGATTGAAAAAAATGACTTCAAGCCATTATACACAAAGAGCACACCTATTAATATGAATTTTATTTCCTGAAAAAATTCTTCTCCATCATTTTCACATTATTCAAATATGCACAAAAGAGTCTAATATATCATGATGGCCATGCACAAAAACGTTTGACCTACTTTGATAGTCAAATTCTTAACAGACATTTTTCAAATTTCAGGGGGGAAAACAAAGGAAAGTATTATTTTTAGCAGTGCACATGCAGCCTTAGAATGTAAATCATGTAGACCTTTGCATTGTATTTTGATACTATAAACAGAGTTCTGAATTTAGTAACAAAATCCCTGGAGGGAAAAATGTGGATACTATATTAGTAGACGTTTGTTCCCACGTAACTCATACTTTGCTTGTATTTTGCTGAAGGAGTTGGAAACCTTACAGATTGTAAAACAATGAGACTAACAATTTCATCATGCGCATTTCATTAGCCACTTTGGTTAAATAGCAAACAGTGCTGCTAAGAGACCAATTACAGAGATCACAGGTCATATAAACTGACTAATTAAAGTATACGGTTCAGACTTCAATAGATCCTGAAGTAGTAAAAATGATGACAACAAAAGGAAAGCACAAAACCTCAAAAAAAAGAAATAAAAACAATACTCAAAATTCGTCATCAGACATCTAATTGTTTTGCCAGAAACCTGCCATGTTCATGTAGTTGAATACCCAAAGTGATTGCAATGTTTTTTGTTTGCTTGTTTCCTATGCCAGCATAAACTGTACCCATGCCAAGACTAATTGTTTTTATGATAGTGCTTCGGTTTTCTGTGTTTCTTACTTTCATTACAAAAAATTTAACTTCACCATTGTGTTTATTTTGGAGAATTATGTCAAATAGATGAGCTTAATTGGAGTACTTATAAGTGTTTAAAAGCCAAATTATCTTAGAATTATAGCAATAAATTAAGTCTTTGCAAAAAGGGCTGTTGTCCTAATTTTATTAACTTTTGAAAATAAATATGTATGCTTACTGTATCAGTGTTAATTGTTGCAGTACAAATTAACTAAATTAGACCTGCACACAAGCTTTCCTTTTCTTTTTTGTCAAACATTGAATCTGTGATATGTGAGAACCATCTCCTGGCCATGTGGTCTTACCTTCCTCATCTGAAGCTTCTTTTCAAGGAACTTACTGGAGCTACAGTCCCCACCCCATCTGCATTGTCCCACAGTGCTGCATTCTTTCCATTCCTGTGTGATAAGTTTCTTTTTTTAATTTTCTTTTTTAGTTAAATAGTTCATAGATATGTTTCTAAGAATGTAACAGTGCCCCCACCTTGACATAGCAGGCTAATCCTCTGCCTGAGGCACTGGTAGCTCATGTGGAATCTGATTTAAGTTCCCGCTGCTCCACTTCTGATCCAGCTTCCAGCTTACTGCCTGGAAGAGGAGTGGAAGATGGTTTAAGTCACTGGGCTTTTGACACAACTTGGTAGAACTGAAAGAAGCTCCTGGATTTGGTTGGGCTCTGTTCTAGCTATTGTGGTCATTGGGGTAGCAAACCACAAGATGTAAGATTCTCTCTCTGTCTCACCCTCTCCTGCTTTTTTTCTATAAATCTTCCTTAAAAAAAGAAAGAAAGAAAGAAAGAAAGAAAGAAAGAAAGAAAGAAAGAAAGAAAGAAAGATAAAGAATGCACTTTTTCCTTTCTCTCTCCTTCCATTTATTTATTCCTCTCTTAGCTTACCTGCCTCTCACTTTATTCTTTCTCTCCCTCACTTTTGGGAATACATGTTTCTTTCAAGATATATTTTATTTTTATTGCAAAGTCAGATATACAGAGAGGAGGAGAGACACAGAGGAAAATCTTCCATCCGCCGATTCACTCCCCAAGCAGCCACGGCAACAAGAGCTGTGCCAATGCAAAGCCAGGAGCCCATAGCCTCTCCCCAGTCCCACATGGGTGTAGGGTCCCAAGGCTTTGGCCCATTCGCCACTGCTTTCCCAGGCCACAAATAGGGAGCTGGATAGGAAGTGGGGCAGTTGAGATTAGAACCAGAACTCATATGGTATCCCAGGCATGTGCAAGGCCAGGACTTTAGCTGCTAGGCTACCACACTGGGACAATGTGTATTTAAGGTATTAAACAGTTTGATAAAATCTTGTTGGCAACAACATTGAAACACTTAAGCTCTTCTTTTGTTTTTATCTGATTTTCATTTTAAAAAGAATACATGGGTACTTATACACATGGAAGGGAAAACATGTGACATGCATGTCTCTTTTTAGCTTATTTCACTCCTGATATCTTCCAGTTGCATCCCTTTATTGCAAATGGAAGAATTTCATTCTTTCTGTTTGGCCGAATAACATCCTGTTGTATATAAATACAAATAGTAACAGTACTGCTGTAAAAATGATCATGTGGTATCTTCTTAAGGCAACATATTCCTGTCTTTGGGATATATACATAGAAATGGGATTGATGGATCACAGGTCAAGCAAATTTCTAGTTTTTCAAGAAATTTCCATGGTATTTTCTACAAATTTTAGGCTAATTTACATTACCCCCGGCAGCGATTAAGTGTTCTGCTTCTTTCTACATCCTACCCAACATGCGTTAAATTGTCTTTTATATTTTAGTCATTTCCAAGGGAGTTAGATGGTTTCTAACTGTGATTTTAATTTGCATTCCCCTGATGGTTGATGTTGAACATTTTTTCAGTAATTTGTTTGTCATCTTGAGAAATGTCTGTTGTGGTAGGTTTTATTATCTGTACTGGATTTAATTTTGAAATCTTCATCTGTTTACTGACATTATTTCAGCATTTTTAAATCTAGTGAACACTGAGTTATTCACACACCATGATTTCATCACAGACACACTCTATATTTGTTTAACCAATGCTCCTTAGATGTGCAAGAAATTCTCACAGGTAGAAGATAGACATTTTCATCCTATAGTCATAAAGCACAGCATAATTTATTTCTTGAATAGAAGAACTTGGATATATATCATTGCAAGATATAGTGTTTTATATTTTGGTTAATGTGACATTAACACAAAGAAATGGAGTTGCTGTTCATGGACACGGTTGTAAGGGTGCAGTATTTGTTTCCACCCTGTCTTACTCACTCTGCTTACCCACCCTCCCTTCTTCTTTCTCTTTCTCTCATCCCTCTTTCCTTTATATTTATTTCTATTTGTAGATATAAACCCTTCAGGATACTGCATTTTTATTTACACAGCAATGATATTCTTAATGTTCTACTGAATGAAGAATTCAACATGGGAAACTAGAAATTCCCAGTTGAGCAGGAAAATATGTAACAGGATAACAGTAATTCAAAAATAGGTAACCGGACCCAGTGTGGTACCTTAGCAGCTAAAGTCCTCACCTTGAACGCACCAGGATTCCATATGGGCACTGGTTCTAATACCAGCAACCTCACTCCTGATTCAGCTACCTGCTTGTGGCCTCGGAAAGCAGTCTAGGGACCCCACACCCATGTGGGAGATCCGGAAGAGGCTTCTGGCTCTTGGCTTCAGATTGGCACAGTTCTGGCCGTTTTAGTCACTTGAGTAAATCATGGGATGGAATATCTTCCTCTCTGTCTTTCCTCCTCTCTGTATATCTGAGTTTGCAACCAAAAAAAAAAAAAAAAAAAAAAAAAAAAATCAGTCCTCAACTGCTTTCCCAGTTAACAAGCAGGGAGCTGGATGGTAAGTGGAGCTGCTGGATGGAAAGTGGAGCCGCCGGGACTCGAACAGGCACCCGTATGGGATTCCAGCACGTTCAAGGCGAGGACTTTAGCCTCTAGGCCACCACGCTGGACCTGGTTCCTTTATTATTAAAAAAAAAAGGTTACAAAAATTAAACAGTTATGAAGTTTTTGTTCTGAAGGAATGGTCTCCATCCTCCAACATGACTAAGGAGGTTTCCTTCTTATCCATTGGATTGACAAACATGCAAAATATACACAAAAAAAGTTTGACCAGGCCATTTTTTTTCTTCTTTTTTATTATTTATTATTTTTAATTCATTAATTACATTGTATTATGTGACACAGTTTCATAGGTACTTGGGTTCTCCACACCCCTCCCCAAACCCTCCCACCGTGGTGGATTCCTCCACCTTGTTGCATAACCACAGCTCAAGTTCAGTTGAGATTCCCCCATTGCAAGCGTATACCAAACATAGAGTCCAGCATCTTATTGTCCAGTCAAGTTCAACGGCTTCTTAGGTATACCTTTTCTGGTCTGAAGACAGAGCCAGCAGAGTATCATCCCAGTCAATTGAAAGCTCCAACATACCATCAGCAAAACTTTACATCATTATGGAATTAATTGACATAGTAATGAGTAACCAGTATGTTAAAAGTAAATGCGAGTTATTCTTTTCTATTTTTTATTCTTTTAAAATTTTAGCTCTCATGTATCAGGGAGAATATGTGGTTTATTTGTTTGATGTTTCTGTTACTCATAAAGATGACATTTGCATAAGCCCAAAGGACCATCGCTCTGTTGTTCAAGACTGTACATATTTAGGGCCTGACATTTACTAGGCCTCTAGGAAGAGATGAGGAACCTGTTACATAAACAAGTGTATCCCTTGGCTGAACCAGGGTTGCAAAGCAGGTGCTCATTTAAGGTTCATTGGATAACTGATTCAAAGCAATATGTTTTAGATATTCTGCCAAGAGACTGTACAGGAATCTCACACTTATATTCCAAGCTCATTTTCAAATTTCTTTGTTTTTTATTTTTATTTCTATTTATTAATTTCAATTATCATCATCATCATCACTTCATAGTACAGTTTTATAGGCCCTGGAATTTCCCATACCTCCTCCCCAAATCTTCTCTCCCCACACACACTGAATTCTCCCATATAATTACAACAGCAGTTTCTCAAAAGCAGTCATAAACCCATCATTGCAGGCAGGGACAATGGCAGTGAATCCAACATCCCACAGTCAAGACACATCCAACAAGTTCACTGGGAGCCCATCCTCACCTGGAAGAACAGATGCACACTGTACCGTATCCTCACATCTGGACATGTCAGTCTTCACTACACAGTCACTGTAAATCCCCCCAAGTGAAAAAAAAAAAATCAACAAGAAGAAAAAAAAAAGAAATTTACAATGTCATGAAATTAAATAACATGCTACTGAATGACTAATGCGTCGTTGAAGAAATTAAAATGAAAATCAAGGACCTTCTTGAAGAAAACGAAGCTACTGTATGATCTATGAGTCATTGAATCATTTAATGAGAAAACAAAGTGTTTTGAAGAAATGAAACTAAAAACAGAAACATCAAAAGCCATGACATGTAGTTCCCACTGATCTTGGTTGGTGAAGTGTATCTCCTGTAGGCAACAAATAGATGTATTTTATGTTTTTAATCCAGTCTACTAGTCTGTATCATTTGATTGATGAGTTTAATCTGTTTGCATTCAGGATTAATATAAATAGATGGTGATGTTATATTCCTATCCTTTTTTTTCTTTCCTCTTGGCTTCATATTCAACCGAGCTCCTCAAAGTATTGAAGGCAACTATTTCTGCAAGCTATTTCTGCACTTTTAACATGCTGGCAAGGTTTGCAATGATATCACATGCTTCTAACAGTACTCTATTATCTATTCATGAAATTGGGTGACAATATGTTTACTTGAGTCTAGACAGAGTTGTTACTCAGTTTTGACTTATTGTTGTTTTGTTCCCAAATACTGTGTCAAAGTGTAGCTTGATTTGAATACAGAGCAAGTAGTAGTTATTAAACAATCTTTAATCCTTCTGTTTATAGTACGTGTATAAAGTTTAATAAAGGATTGCTTGAATTTATATTTATGAAGAAAATATAATACACAGAGTCATAATTTCTTGTGTCAGGGCATGTTTATGTGATCTCCGGAGCATCCCACTTCAAAGCGTCAAAGAGTCCTTTATAAATAGAGGCAGGCAAGTCATTTCATTAGTGGGCTATTACATCAACACATCAGGATTCCTGCTGAATGCAGACTGTTGATATTCTGCTGTCTCCTTTCCAGCTGGCAATTTGGGACACTCCATGGATTTTTCAGTTTTTCCTCACTTTAACAATGCAGTCTATTTATCCTCCTACATTTTAAAAATTGTTCTTGTATTACATGCTTAAAAGCCATACATGCAAATTCTCTCAAGCTTGTATTCCAGAATACATTTAGCTTCTCATTAAAAACAATTAAAAACTGTCTCACATTCATTGCAGCATCTAGGTACCCTTCCAAAAAGCTGTCATTTACTATGTAAGTGTAATGGATTGTTATTACTGTTTAATTTGATATACTGACACGGTAACAGACAAGATGATTTTGTAAGATGTACATTGAGATTCTCTTATTCAAAATGCTTGTCCCAGAACATTTCATATTTTGGATTTTTTTTCATTTTGAAAAATTTGAATAGGTTTTACCCAGTTGAACATAGTCAATCAAAAATTCAAAAACTACAAACTCTGAAATCATAAACTTAGAGCATTATGTACGTTAGCATAAATAAAATAGTATCTATTTCAACTATACCATATGCTTTATTGTTTATATTTATCATAAAGCACCGATGAAAACTGAATAATTAAAAGAAACATATTTTTAGCTTCAACTTTGCAAGATAACATAATCCTATCTTTTACTATCTTGCATGCATAATGTTGTCTTGCTTGTAATAGGGAATGTGATTTTTTTCTATCATTAGTATTTATGAATATTTGGTCTCATAACATACATTACTAAACATATTTTTTGGTTGATGATGTTATATTCCTATCCTTTTTCTTCTTTCCAATGTCAAATGTTAAAAGATAGAAGACTCAAATAAGAATTGATTTATTTTCTGAATTTATTGTAGCAAATGATTAAATCACACTTTAGATGCCATTGCTGAGCTATTTTATATCTCATCCATTAGTCGCTGTATTTTTGTAGCTACTCTATGTGCCTGTCTCTGTAATTAGATTTAGTATGTCCTGCTGCTTTATTCTTTCTTGTGATACCCCCTTCTTCTGAAAATAAAATGCAACCTGACCTTATTTCTTACATCAGTTGCTGCTTTTTTCCAAATATAGATACTATCCTACACTCCATGTGAAACTGATGAGTGGACTTTTATTAGGCTTTCATACTGAAAAAGAGGTTGTTAATATTCTGAAATGAGACATTTGTTAGTCACCTATTCGGTCATTTTTATTTCTTGTTGGAAGTACATAGCTTAAATATGTACACAGAACAAATCATAAAAAATAAAAAAAATAAAGATACAAATTAATGGTATAAAATGTCACATGATTTGCATTTACCTATGTCAATTTTCATAGGAGATTACACTGCTATTCCAATTTTGACCTGGAAAAATAATTTAAAAAACCAACCATACAGTTTTTATAAAGAAGTCATATATAATACTGAAGCAACAGCCAAAACATGGTGAATTTCATGTCTCACCATGATGAATGACTAAATGTCTTTCTAAAACAGGAAGGCAGAATACTTCTTAGTGCAGGCTATTCATATGTCGTAAACCTTCAAATTCCCTTTGTATGGCAAGATATCAAATACAGCTTCCAGAAGGGTATTTATCTCCTAGTTCACATTAATTTTTACCAAAATAAGAAGCAGTATACTTATACTGTTTTATATTTATATTTTATTAATGAAAACAATACAAGATGATGTTAAAACATTATGTGCATATGTTCAAGTGGAAATTATAATTTTATTAGGGTAATTTCTTGATGTCAACTGCTCCATGTTTGGTCTTATAACAACTATGTTTCTTACTCGTTTATGTTTGCATTGTATCACACTCTTATGCATATAGAACAAAATTATATAGATAGGAGCAAGGGTTTGTATCTCTATATGTTAAGCTACTGTTGCAATGTTTGCATCCCAAATCCCGATAGCTGGATCAAATCCATCTCTCCCCATAGCCCAGCTTCTTGCAAATTTGTGTATCCTTGGAGGTATCAAATTGTGGGTCTTATGTTTCTTCAGAACTTTAAATATTTTAAATCCGTTTTTTAAAATATTTTAATCCGTTTATTTCACAATTATTTCTTTTTTGTTTTGTTTTCTATCTGGAAATGATTACTTGACATAATTTCAGCTGAATGATTCTTTCCTTGGCACAGTCCTGGTATTAATTAATTCTTTAATGGCATTTCTCATCTCTGTTATAGTGGGGTTTTTAATTTATGTATTTTATTATTTTATGATACCATTCCAAAGGCTCTGGGATTTTCCTCCTCTCTCCTTCCTCCTACGGATTTCCCATATATTACTCTAATAGCATAGTCCATCATAAACAGTCATAAATCCATCATTTTGCTATTTAAATGTA
The DNA here is from genome assembly GCF_030435755.1 of Ochotona princeps. NCBI lineage: Eukaryota > Metazoa > Chordata > Mammalia > Lagomorpha > Ochotonidae > Ochotona > Ochotona princeps. The sequence goes on along the minus strand of NC_080843.1, from coordinate 19,362,159 downwards.
TCCTGACATTAGTAGGTATGGGCAATCCCAGAGTCCAGCATCCTGTTTTCAAGATATAGTTAACAGATTCTTTTTGAATGCATGTTTGATACGTAAGTAGAAAAGCATAGTGCATTGAATCTTCACATCTCAATATTATAGTCTCTATTACAGTTACTGTACATCCAGTTAAATGAAAAGCCATAAAACAAAATCAATGCCAGTAAGAAAAATAAAAAACTTACAACACAAAGTTAAATATGAAGTGATCAATGTGTCCCTGTAGAATTCAAAGAAGTTCAAAATCCTTGTTGAAAAAAAAAAGCTATGCTACTTTAATGATCTATGTCAGTATCTTGGATTTAGAGTATTTCCTTTGGATTTTCTGCTAGCATTTTCCTATTTCTACTTATGTAAATACTATGCTATCCCACTTGTGGGAATATACCCAAAAGAAGTAAAATATACATATGAGAACATGACTTGCAACAATATACTTATAGCAGCACAAACTACAATATTGAAGACATGGAAACAACTTAGATGTCCATCAAACAAGGAATGGATAATGAAGCAATGTTACATCTACCTTAAGGATACTACACAGACATTAAAAGTAATTTTATCCTATGACTTGCAATAACATTGTCCTAACTGGAAACAAACATACTCAGTGAAATTAGCCAACCTCAAAGGGACAAATATTGTATGCTCTCTTTGACATAAGGCAACATTCATGCAAATAAAGTACAGATATATAGATGAACAGATATCCTCCTAGTTGAAGTATGTAATGTAGAGTAGCACACTGGCAAGTGAGGTATCTCTACTCTTGAATGAAAGAGGACCTCCAGTGAAACAGCTAAACACACCTTGCCAATGTCGTACTGAATTTTCTCTCCTTGTAACTGCAATGCCATGATGAACCTAAATATCAGAAGTTAAATCTTATAATTGTTACTAAAGGACTCAACTACTGTAATAATATGGGGGGAAACTAGAAAATTATGAGACTGGAACATGAGGAGGCAGAAAAAGGAAAAACTGTTGGGGGGCAGGATTCCTATTTCTGTAAAAATGTATCGTGGTCACAGAAGGTGGTTGGGAACTCGCATTTACTTTTAACATATTGGTTACTCATTACTATGTCAATTAATTCCATAATGATGTAAATTTTTGCTGATGGTATGTTGGAGCTTTCAATTGACTGGGATGATACTCTGCTGGCTCTGTCTTCAGGCCAGAGAGGATATACCTAAGAAGCCGTTGAACTTGACTGGACAATAAGATGCTGGACTCTATGTTTGGTATACGTTTGCAATGGGGGAATCTCAACTGAACTTGAGCTGTGGTTATGCAACAAGGTGGAGGAATCCACCATGGTGGGAGGGTGTGGGGAGGGGGGGCGGGAGAACCCAAGTATCTATGTAACTGTGTCACATAATACAATGTAATTAATGAAGTTAAATAATAAATAATTTAAAAAAATGTATCATGGACAATAATTTTAAAAATGCTAAGATAGACTCTGAGAGGTTAACAAGTACACATAATTCTAGGAATTTTCTCTTGCTACTTCATAAAATGAAAATTTTATTTTGAGAATAATTTCTAAAGTTTTGAAAATGCAAATAACCAGAAAGTCTACAAAAACCCTCAGATGAGTGAATGAGTTTTGAATCTCATACTTTGAATCATTTGTGGCTTAATTTTTAATAATAGCTTCATGATATAAATTTTATGAATGTGCAGGACAGAATAGCTAAACAAGAATAGTACTTTAAAGTTTACTAAAATACACTGATGTAGTGAAATGTTAGTATTCATCTTGAACCATCTTTTCTAGGAAGACAGACTACTTACAGGCATACTACAAATGATTTTACTGTTTCCACCTAGAATTTCTTGAGTCTTCCATCTCTTATATAAAAACATGTTCTTTGACCACTGAATTCAGTTTAAGAATGATGTTTACAATGAACCACTATCCAAGTGTAGCCCCGCCAGAGATTTTGACTATGTATCTTGTAACAATCAAATTTTTAACAACTGTCAAGTTGTTTAACATGCATTGCCTATTAAAATCTTCATTTTCTTTTTAAAAGATGTATTTGTTTGAAAATCAGAGATACAAAGTTTATGATAAACAGAAGGAGGGAAAGAGTTTTGACTTGCTAGTTCACTCTGCAAATGTTCACAACAACCTAATCTGGCCAGGCCACACCTAGAAATCAGTAATTCCATCTGGATATCCTATATAATCGGATCATAGAGCCCTAATCCCTTACACCAACTTCCTCTGCCTTGTCAGGGGCATTTGTAGGGAGATGAAATGCAGTGGATCAGCCAGGATCTGAAAAGGCACTCAGATGGGAGGCTAGACTCCAAGTGGCTTCTGACCCTGCTGTGCTACCCAGCTTCCACCTTCACTCTGTAAACAATGATGAAACCGAACTCAGTGTTTCTGAAAAGCACGAGTATTTGTGGAAATAGATTTTAAACAAGTTTATTTTAAAAACTCAGTACAAATAGATGCTTCAAATATGTATATTTCCAAATACAAGTATTTTAAATTACTTTCAAATCAGATTGCATATATATTATTTTATCAAATTATTAATAAAATGTCCCTGGGAAGGTTTACCAACACATTGTTTTTTATTTAAACATTAATGCTAACATGTTAGTGAGGTAGCGATTCAGTCATTTTTCTAAATATAACACATAAACTGAATCCAACTTAAAGTTTGAAAGTTCCACTGACAAATACATGCCAGATTATTGTTTGGAAGAGATGTTGTGATAAAAGTTCCAAACTTAAAATCAATGCCATATGAATTTAATATTTTAAGATCTGAGCAAATAAACAATGTTTTAGTTAAAAATTTGACTGATACAAACCAAAAAAATGGGTTAGCCTCATTGTGAAACCAGTATTAAAATCAACAAACAGATTAAAATCAATTTATTAGTGATTTAAACCCAGGCGCTCTTTATTCAGTTCATGTTCTTTACTCAATATATCAAGTGTAATTATTTTTTTGTGGTGAATGTTACTGTGGTTGCTAACAATGGGTAAGGTTTCTAGGAGCCAAAGTTATAAAAGGGGAAATAAGTTGAGTTCAAATAACACATTCTAGCAAATGTGATGAAAGCTATCAGCATGCTCTGGGCTTCCAGCTTTATAGTATTTTATTCCTTATTTTTCACCATGATCCCATACATACTGAGACAATCCAAGACCACCAAAAAGTTGTGTCAGATTTGTCCAGAGCAACCCTTGTTAAGCCACTGTTGCTAGGCCCCATGTATGCATGTACTTCCAGTATTGGCAAACAGGATATTGTTCAAATCCCAAGAAACCTGACACTTCACTTAGACATCAGCAAGGGGAAAGGTATTTCACAGGTTCCCTCCCACATAGGCATCCAAGAGAGGGCCCCCTAGTCATCTGAGTAACAGAGTCAAAGACCCTTAAAACCCAAGATCCTTCCTGAAACTCCAATGTCTAGCCTGTCAGGAGACGCCTCATCTGCTGGCACCTCCCAGGAGGTCCTTTCCTCTTTCCTCTTCATTTCATGTTCACTTGTTCACTTTGCAAATAAAACTTCTCCTTTGTCTTCATCAGATTCCCAGATTTTATAGCACTAGTAAACTAGGAAAGACCCACCAAGCTTCTTCAGTAATGCCTGTCAGTGGGTTAATCAGCTGATTAATGACTTCAGGGCTGACTACTTGGCAGGTGCTTTCTGCCTTCTCTATTTGAGAACATCACACCAGCAAGGTGCTGAAGCTTTCACTGCTGTGCATAAATCCTGCCCTTACAGGATTAGTGGGGGGCCTGTGAGAGTTCTCCTCTATTCTGTCCTTGAATGGGTGGGTAATTTTGATTCAAAGTTTGAATTAAGAAAAACAGAGAAATGTAGGTGTATTTAGGCTCCAAACTGTTCTAAAAACTACTAGTCATGACACTTGTTGAAAAAACTTGACTTTATTCTGATATCTGATATATGATATCTCAATCAAAAATACAAAACAGATAATTAATAATTGTCCTTAAATCAAGGATGAGGACAAACAAACTTTGTTATTAAATATTAAGCAACTAAATATTCCTATAAGAGTTTGGGCATATTAATTTTCTTTCTTATATTATCATTGATTGTTTTTGGAAAAGAGTAAAACATCATTATGGAATGACATGGAGTCTATTTTATTTTTTCACAAAAATTATCACTGGAAAAGTTCCTATAGTGATAGCATGTTTTTGACAGGAAAAACTTATTTAGAGTGACTTGTGTTCTCAGTGTTTTCTTTGGAAAAAGAAATTTTTAAAATGACTTCACTGCTTTAATTTCTTAGTTTCTAGGAATAATTATTGCTATTTTGCTTTAACCAAATTTGCTAATCTAGCTTCTTATACAAATGTGTTGTCAATGATACCATTTTTCTAATATTTCCCACTTAAAATCTACCTTGTATATACCTAAATTCACTTTCTCTTCTTCATATATATGTATATATATATGTGTGTGTATTTATATATATATAGAATACATAATGTTTATGTTGTTAGAAATTCAGCTAAGGCTGCAGGTGGCTAACAAGGGATTCTTTGCGTCAGTACTGGATAAACGTTCTAGGTGTAAATAAGCAAAAGATTTACTGAAGCTTAAATCACATTAAATTGTTTTTGAGTCAAATTAGGAAGCTGGCAGATGTCTGATATGAGTCAACATCTTAATATGGTTGTTTAATCAACAAAACAAATCTGCCGAATAAGCAAGAAGAAAAAGAAAACGTGAGGCAGAGAAAACACATCAATAGTTTCGCAGTGAACTAGTGTGACAGTATCATGCATTTTGTGTCTAGGGAGCACTAACAAGTCCTTTTATTGGCAATGAAAAATTGAATTTTTTTTCCTTCACAAATGTATTTTGAAATCTCCCTGTGTAGTAAAAACTCTATATTGAGCTAAGAAAATTATTTGCTGTCTCACATACTTATCTTTCTGTTTTGTGGTAAAACACAAATATATACATATATTTTCATGGTTGAAATGTATAATGCAGACTAGTATAGTGGCAGGTGAGGATACATAGCAGTAGCTATCTCCATTCCGAATAAAAGGAGGATTGTTCTAGATTTTAATATAATGTTTTAGAATTTCATTTGCTACTTTTGACTTTTTTTTATTAACAATAGTTGTGCTTACTGGGGCTAGAATTGTGGACCGGGGTTTTGTGTTCAGTTGCTTCATTTTTGATCCCACTCCCTGCTAATGTGCTTGGGAAGTCAGGGGAAGTTGACCCAAGTGCATGGGACCCACCTTAATCCCTGGCATGTTGGAGATCTGGATGAAGCTCCTGGCACCTCACCTCTTTCTCGTCCAGTCCTGGCCATTGCAGCCACGCTGGTTGTTAAATAGCAGACGGAGAGTCTCTGTTTTTCCTCCTTGAAATAAAAAACTAAATCTTTCAGAAAATTAAATAAAATAAGTTCACATATTTATGGCTATAGCTGAATATTGACAAGTTAAAATATGATAAGTGGGATTGATGAATTAATTTATCATTGTTTAACTTAAACAAAGTAAATTTAATATTAATCCATAGCTATTGGGTAATGTATCGGGCCAGAGTTTGTAAAAGTATTTTTTACAACTCATAACAGGCTCCTCCTATCAGTTACATTCTATTGCCAAGCTTTTTTGAAATGTAGAATTATCCTCAAAGTTAAGAACATTTGAATTTTATACAGTGTAACACCATGCATACTGGCAATGTGAACAATGTGAAGTGACTAACATGTTTAGCATGCTTTTCCATTCCTGGCAAAACCTGGTAAATCTATAGAGATGAACTCCAAAAATGATGCCGACCATATCACAAAAGGCCTTTAATTTTTGTATCTCCGTTTCATATGTTTTAAATTATGTTAGATATTTCCGTGTATGTGCGTGTGTGTGCATCGTGGAGTGACCTGGCCTGCAGATGTAGGCACATGGAATTAAGACTGAAATCACCCTTTGCAGATATTCACAAGCAATTAAGGAGAGGCCCTGTGAATATTGACAAGGAAATGAGTAGAGATATCTATGCTCTGGACACCCCAACTTCACGTTCTTTTAACATTCCAGCGCTACGTTAAGAATTGTTTGGTGCTTTCCAGATCAAAAAAACCCAGTTATTTAACATATTATTACCTATATTAAATAAACATAATGTACAAATGAACAACATACCAATAAAATCTGCCAGTTTAGTTCCTGAGCTTTTACTCCCTGCCTTTTGTCTTTTTCTCATGCTAAATCTAAGTGTTTTTTGTCACGGTATTTCATAGGAAAAAAATCACAGATAAACATTTTCAAGAACAACTTGTGGAGAATTTTATACTGAAATTGATCTTAGTAACTTATATTTAACTGAAATACTTCATAACACATAGAAGAGAAATAACATATAATGCCATTTTGGGAGACTCCAGATTCGGTTATAAGAAATTCTCCCAGCCGCTGTTGCACTGTGGTAACCTGATAGCAATGTCTTCAACATTTCTGATAATATTCTTCCTAAAACGATTCCTCTCTTTTTTTCTTATTTTGTCGGGTCTGAAAATGATTTCTAATAAAAAAGTTACCACACCAAAAAAAAACTATCTTTATGTTTGAAAACTCAAACTTTCAAAAAATGCTGAGTTTAACAAACTAGAAAACCTAAACAGCAACTTTAAAGAATTTGCATGTATTTCTAGTCTGACCTTTTTCTCAGATACTTCAAACAAATCAGTTCAAGAGTAGCAGAAATCTTTCTTCTTAAAAATGTCTCTGGCAGACCAAATGAAATGCTAGCTGACACAAATAGTAACTTTTAATTCACTCTATGTAGTTAGAAAATAGAATGCCGCGCCCAGCGCGATAGCCTAGTGGTTAAAGTCCTCTCCTTGCACGCCCAGGATCCCATATGGGCACCCGTTCTAGTCCCGGCGGCCCTGCTTCCCATCCAGCTCCCTGCTTGTGGCCTGGGAAAGCAGTGGAGGACAGTCCAAAGCCTTGGGACCCTTCACCAGCATGGGAGACCCGGAAGAGCTCCTGGCTCCTGACTTCGGAATGGCTCAGCTCCAGCTGTTGTGGCTGCCTGGGTAGTGAATCATCAGATGGAAGATCTTCCTCTCTGTCTCTCCTCCTCTCTGTATATCCGCCTTTCCAATAAAAATAAATAAATCTTAAAAAAAATAAAATAGAATTCTTGTAATAAGTTTAAGATGAATGATCATGACAGGAAAGAAATGTTCAGTTACTATTTCACTGTGAATCATATCCATCAATCTGGAATTTTTTTTATAAGGAAAGATGATAATATGCAAAATTGCTAGAAATTTTTTTTAGTAGAGAAATACAGTAAAGAGCAAATGATTAGGAATTTGGTTACCTTGTACTTGAACATGTATGGTATGAAACAGTTTTTAGGTTGTAGATTTATACTCATTCTTCATATTTAGCAAACACTTTTAGAATGAAAAACCACTGTAAGAGAGGAAATATTGCTTTAACTTATTTTGATAGTTCCTCACACTCTACATTCATGCTTCACACTCTACATGTCTACCTGCTGCCCATTTTCTGTTTCTTTCTTTCTTTCTTTCTTTGTTTGAAAGGTAGAGTTTACAGAGGATGGAGAGAGGTGGGGGAGGGGTCTTCATGCTATTATTTCCTGCTGAGAATAGCTTTTGCTTCATAATAATTTCTTATTGAACGGCTGTTACTGACAAACTTTCAGTGGGAAGTTCTCCTCACCTACAGGGAGCAAGTCAACAGCCATTAAACACGCAAATATTGCCTAACAACTGCTAAGAAAAGGCATCAACTTAAATGCTGTTTTAGTTATTTACTCAAGAGAGACACAGAAAGATATTCCAGCCCCTGGTACGTTTCCTAAGTGGCCAAAATGATTGGCACTGGGCCTTTCAGAAGCCAGGTGCCAGGAGCTTCTTATGGGTCTCCAACATGGTACCAGGTTCATGTTCTGTTGTTTTCTAAGAATAATTAATGGGGAGCTGGATCAAAAGTGCAACAGCCAATATCTATCTATCTATCTATCTATCTATCTATCTATCTATCTATCTATACTGATGTCCATGTGGGATGTCAGCACAGCAGGTAGCATTTTTACCTGCTATTCCACAACCTACTCAATTGATCATCCTACTCAATTTCACAGGGGTTTAGTGCTGTGGAATTTACATCCCAGCAACTCCAAATCCTATTAGAAATGATCAACAAGACAAAGCGATGCACAGAATATTAATGAGTCTATGTAATTGCATGTGCTTCATATTTTCTCCATAAAATCCAAAGCAATGCACATTCTCACCAGAAGGAGCAGTGGGCCAACAAGGGCAGGCTGCTCTGCCCCTCTCTACCAAGCTCACACCCCTCTCTCCAGGTCTCACATGTACTGGTGGGTGCTAAGGCCCAGTTTGCCATGGCCTGCCTCACCTCAGCATTTTCCAGCAGGTGCTATAATCTGCCCCGGACCAGTCTGAGCCTGATTTCAGCTCATGCTGGTGGGTGCTATAGCCTAGCACAGCCAGACAACTCCCAGCCCTTTCCCTAATATGAACTACCTGGTGTTGCGGCCCGACATGTCCTCTCCTGCACCCGACCCTGATTCTCATATCTGCCAGTGGTTGTTATATACTGGCCTAGCCTGGCCTGAACACAGACCTGACCCACATGTATGCTAGCAGGTGCTGAAACCACATCTGATGTGGACTGCTCCCTGTCTTGGGTCTTGTCCGCATCTGCAGGGACTGTGTCCAGACAGAGCAGTTCCCCAAGCTCCTCTATCATATCTCCTTATAGTAACAGACCATTTGTACATTGGTGGGTACTTGTCCCAGGCTAACTTAGTCCACATCCTCTCCTGGCAGTAATAGTGGCCCTGCCCAGCTGGCATACACCTATTCCAGTTCCTATTGTTGCGTGCTACAACCAGCTTCACTTGGTCCGTGTCTAGACACAGCTCTCACATCACTCAGCAGGAGCTGACACTTAGCCCAGCCCATTCTACACCCAACCTGGCAATCATGAGCACGAGTACAGGAATCCAAAACAGTGTGACACATCCAAGACCCAGTCCACACTCATGATGAGGGAAGCTACAGCCATGTACAGCCCAGATCCTCACCCCAACTCTAGCTCTTGTGCTTATCTTTGGGAACCATAAATCAGCAGGGACATCCCTTAGCTCCCCATCCAAGCTTGTTCCCAGCCACAAATCTTGTACATGCCCGTGGTTTCTCTGACCCAGCTCAGCATAGCCCATCTCCTGTCTTGGCCTTTGCCATCAGATGCTGAACCCTTTCCTGTTGCAGCCTGCTCCCAGTCCCAACTCTAGCCAGGTGCTTCAGCCTAGCCCTCCACAGTTCCTTCACATCCCTGGTTTATACACACCAGTAGGTGCGACAGCCTAGCCTGGCATTGGTCCACACTCCAGCCTGACTCCTTCACATACCAGTGTACTAAGGATCGATCCAACCATGCCCAATCTGCCCTCTCCAGTATCAATCCACACACTTGCCGATGGGTAGGATTACCTTGCCCAGCCTGAGCAACATCTAGACATGGATCAAATGTTCAAGAACAGGAGCTATGTCCCACCAGAAGAATTTGCCCAAAGTTCACCCACCAGGCCCATACCCAGACTGAGTTATTACACATGCCAGCAGGTGCTAGACCTTTACCCAGTGCATTCTGCCCTCTCCGTTCTGGCTTATGTGTGAGCTGCTGGATATTGCAGCTCAGCCTTCCCCCACACCATATTCTTGAGTATGCCTGCAGGTGCTGCATCCTGAACAAACCTGGCCTGTACCCAATCCCAGTACCCATGTATGTCTTGGGCTTCCACCATCATGCCTACCTCAGCCCTTTGCCACCCTAGTTCTCAAGCAAACCAGGGGAGATAACAGTTTCACAGGAGTGGGCCCACATATCCCCCACAGAATGCCCCCCACACTTGATTCTATTGCATGCTGGTTACTGTCATGGCCTAGCCAAAGAATATCTGTTTCCTGTTCCAACACTCTCTGGTGGGTACTATGATCTAGCCCTGCCAGGTGTGCCCTCAGCCCTTTAGTGAGAGCCAGTGAGAGGTATTTGCTCGTGGTAGATGCTAACTAGCCCAGCTCATGTCTCCCACTTGCGCTATGCATTGGTCTGATGCATGAGGGTCCTCCAGCTTCCTTTCTCCTTACCGTTTGGTCTCAGTCCCCTAGCTTACCTGAAAATACAGTGGTTTGTCAATTTAAGCCCCTCAGTAGTCATTGCTATTCTGCTACATCCTCCCTCGGCTTTCTTGCCTAGCACACATCTCCTCACTCCCTCCCCTGGGCAATCTGCCCTCCATCCTCTGCTGTGGTATTGGATGTGCTCTGCAGACCCCATGGACTGCCATATCTTCTATGTGCACCTGGGTACGCCATTCTTGCTCCATCTAAGCCACTGGGGAGAGTTGTATTTGCAGGAACAGTAGCCTTGTCAATGTAAGTCCCTCAAAGGTCATTCTTCACTTGTGTCATCCCCCAGACCCCCTGCAAGCCCAAACCCCTAAACCCCCATGATTGTGTCACTGGGTGGTTCATTTCCTTTACCTTACCTGGTACCTGCAGAGCTCACTAGTCCAGCTCCCACCCAGTATTCAAGCCAAAGGGCCCAGGTCCGACAGTTTTAATATTTTGCAAGTTCTTTTACCTTTCTGCATTGGTTGACTCACATAGGCAGAACAAGTTGCTGTTTTTTGAACAGCTGTTGAGAAGCCTGATGGATCAAATAACTTCAGTTTGTAGGTAATAGCCACAGACCAACTGAGAATTTTCACCGACTACATGACAATGTGGAAGAAAAAATGTTTCTCTTTGTGCATTCAGATTGAATTCAACATCTGACCAAAAACTGGACACTTACAAAACATTAGACACACTGAATCAGAATCAGCCAGCAAAATTGTTCCCAACTGTCAGAAACTAAAAGACATTTATCATTTGTTCTTTAAAGATGACACATTTTGAAGTAATTCTTTTAAGATTAATTTATTTTTATCAGAAAGACTGATTTGTAAAAAGAATGGGAGACAGAGAGAAGATCTCTGTCTGCTGAGTCACTCCCCAAATGGACTCAATGACTGGAGCTGAGCTGATTTAAAGCAAGGAGCCAGAAGTTTCTTTTGGGCCTCATGTGGGTGCAGGGTTCTCTGGCTTTGAGATGTCCTGAACTACTTTTGTAGGCCACACACAAGGAGCTGGATGGAAAGTGGAAGAGCCAGGGCATGAACCAACACCCATACAGGATGTCACCTTTTGCAGACAGGATTAGCCAACTGAACAATCCCACCAGCCTTATTTTGAAATAATTTAAAACAAAGTCATTGTAATGCCCTCCTATTTGGTTCCCCGTATATTATTCATGGCTTTCTATAATTTTCCTTGTTATAGTAAATGAAATTATGGTAAACATCAGTTCTTTCACAGAATTTGACAAAGTAACAATCTCTCTCCCACTTCATTATCCAGTCAATTTATTCTGTTTTGATTTTCTACTAGCATTTGTTACTTTCTGGTATGTAAGATAACTACTCAGCATTGGTATATTTTCTATTTAACCATAATTTGGCTCCAAATGAAAAATTAAATGTTAAGCCCTATGCAGTAAATAATATTCTTTCTTTTCTTTAATTCTATGTATCTAATATTCCAAATATTAGCTGATATACAATAGGGGGTTTCAATAATATTTGTTTGCTAAATTAATGGTAGCCATCCACTGAAGTCATAATTTCACCAAGATTGGAATACATAATGGTTTCCATCTCTACAGCAATGCCAACATCCCTCTCTACTAATTCAATAGATACAACCTGACACTTGCTGTGCCTTCTTCCTGGAATGTTCTCTGTGTAAGTAACCATACAAATTATTTCCTCTCTTATAAGGCTTTCCTATTCTCCTCTTGATAAAATATAACAATTTATTATTTGAAACATTAAGAACAGATTGAGATAAGCATATACTTCTTTTAAATGTAACTCAATTGGAAACATATGGAATATTGCATGTTATTCTCACTATGTGTAACCATATGGAATCCCTCCAAAAGGTTTAGAATGAGTGTCTAGGGCAACTTTTTTTTTTTTTTGTAAAAATGCAGACAATATATCAAATGGATTTTTAGCTTTGTTAAATGCCAGAGGAAGAGCTGAGCCATTTGATAATTGCCAGAACCGTTCCCTGAAAGCTAACCAGGACCATGAGTCATTGTTTAGGTGACAAGATGTCAGGATATGACAAGACATTCCTGTTATATAACATGACAGGGAGCTTAACCCAGTTCTGATACGGAAAATTTCAACTCAAAGTGAAAAATAAAAATGAAATAGGTCTTCCTTGGTTTCTTTGATGAAAAGATATCAAAGGGCTTTGCAAAGTACTTCTATTTTCAAAATGCACAAACTTGGAACCTAAGCCAAAGAGTGGGAGTTTTTATAAATGAAGACGCAAATGTTCCTTTAGTAGTTTATACCGAAATTATAAAACAAACCTGGCCAAAGAACACAGCACCATCAGACTGCCATATGAAACAAGAGGAAATAGATCTTATTAAAAACAGAAGGTTTTTTTATCGAATAAGAAATAAATGTTCAAAGATATTGCGTTTTTATATATTTATTGAATTTCTCTGTATTAAAAAAAAGCTTTTAGTTTGGGATGCAATGTCCTGAAAACCTGGACATTTTAAGATATTTCATAATCAGTATTTAAAATGATACCATTTTTGAATTGTTGCACTTTGTTATGAAATAACATAAATGGAGATTGGCCAGTCACTGCATTATTTGAGAAACTATATGACTTAAAATTCACTTACATTGATTAATAACTACAAGTATCAATATTGATCCATAAATTAACAGGAATACTATTAATACTATCTGATTAAATGTCATTGGAATGCATTTATTGCTCCTAAATAGCAGCCTCCATATGCTTATAACAAGTAGATGTTGAAAAAATTTAACTTCTATAGAAGTTTATGGTTAAAGTTATGGTTAAGTTATAAAATCTATGTTGGACAAACATTTTAGTTCAGGAACTAGCTAACAATCAGAGAAGCAACTAAGAAACAGGAGGGGTTATTCATAATTGGTGTACCAAAATTTTAATGACATCATTATTAGACACAGTTTTCTCATTAGTTATGTAGACGTTCAAATGTAGTCAATTTACTTAGGTATTAGCAACACAAAAATAACATTTCCCAAGGTGCAGAGAGCCAGATTAATTTGATCATATTTACCTGAAATAGCTTTAATCTGTAACAATTTTGACACCATTTATTCCACATAGATCCTTAATCCTGGACTGCACATTGCCTTTGCATTAGGAGCCAGATGATCACTTTATGTGTGCACTTGTCATCCTTTTTGTCACATAATTCATATTGTAAAGGCTCACAATGATGTCCTTGTTAAGCCTGGAGCGAAGTTGGACACTAAACAATTCTACTTTCATTTGAGTATTTGAGTATATGGTTGTACACTTTTCATGGACAATAAAGGAAGAAAATTGAACCATATTTAATCTCAAAATCCAGTTGAAAAAAACAAAATTGATCGACAATCATCTGAAATTTATCTAACCTACTGTTCTAGTTTCCTGAAGTATAATTTTGGATTAAACATACCAGAAAACCACATATCTAGAAAATGATTTCTAAAAATGAACCAATGGGAAATAGTGTTAGCCTTAGAATACTTGAGAGACGTTACACGCAAAGAAACTTGTCTCTCAGTTTATTTGACAAGTTTTTATTTGAAAGAAATTGATTATGGAGCATAATAAACACAAAATGACATATAATAAGCTGGGAACATTTTTTTCCCCTTGAAAGGTAGTATAATATAACATAAGGTTTAAGAGATTAAGTTTTAAACATTGAAGTCAATCAGATCTTTTATTCAATCACAACTTATTTACAATAAATGAGTGCTTTTTTGGACTATTAGTCTTGAGTTTAGATTCCTTATCTTTATATTCCATGTAAGTCACCTATCATGTTTTGTAAATCTCTGTAAGAACTCATCAAATACTACATAAGTAAGTTCTCACCAACAGAAGATCATCAGCCATAGAAAAACTGACAACAGATAAAGGAAAGCATCACTTAAATATTACTTGATTCATCTATGACAATTCTGTTTCATTTAGTATATTTTTATGTATTCTCTGGGTTATGCCATTTTTCGGTATAGATTTCTTTCAGGAGCACAGCAGTTGGGCTTGATGTCAAAACAGTGAAAGATGCTGTGAAAGCGCAAACTGGAAAAGAACTGAACAAATACAAACAACCTGAGGGTGAAACAATGAATGTGAGAGGATAAAACCATGGAAGTCACCTCCGTGCACAGAACTTTATAAAACCGAGAACTGAAAGATAAGAACCAAACGCTATGTATCATTTTGAGGGAGATTTGCATGCTTCATTTTCCCCCCAAAATGTAAGATATAGTGATGTGTCTCTCTGCCAGAAAACAAATCTTGCCTGAAACCACATCACTAGCAAGAGTAGGGTATTATTGAAGAGCTTACAGATTTAAAGGCTTATGTTTCTGCTGTTTTATAGTGAGGTCCAAAATATCAAAGCTACATGAAAAATTACAGACCTGACACAAATATTGTGGAGCAAGCAAATGGTGTGGCCGGAATGATGCTGGATAGTTTAAAAAGGTAAATTTTCTTTCTTCGTTTGTTTAGCAAGCCTGACCCTGTGTTGGGAGTTGGTGACAAACAGATAAATGATTCATTATAGCTGCCATTATAAAGTCTAAGGAGGAGTGGGCCATGTAGTCAGGGATGACAGGTGATGCTTACACATGCACAATAATATCATGTGATCATCTTATCTTCAGTGTCTTTCTGAATCCCCCTTTTGTTTTAGAACATACTCACTTACCATGGCATAGCCTACTTTTAGCCTGTTTGTTCTACCTTCTCAATTTCTTTTTTCTGTTTTATGCAGAGCAACCTCAAATGCAATTCAAATATTGCCATTTCTCTGGTTAAATAGTAGGAAAAATATAAAAGGAATATGCTATGATTAATTAACACTGTCAATTATTAAGCTGACATTGTCAAGTATTGTATTTCTTGTATTTGTATATGGCAGGTGTCACTTGTTAAAACACTACTGGCCCAGTGCAGTTGTCTAACAGCTAAAGTCCTTGCCTGGTATGCTTCAAGATTTCATATGGGCACTGGTTCTAATCCTGGCAGCCCTGCTTCCCATGCAACTCCCTGCTTGTGGTGTGGGAAAGCAGTAGAGGAAAGCCCAAAACCTTGAGATTCTGCATTTGCACGGAAAACATGGAAGAAGCTCCTGACTCCTGGCTTAGGATTGGCTCATCTCCAGCCATTGCAGTCACTTGGGGAGCGAATCAAGAGACACAAGATCTTCCTCTCCTGTCTTTCCTCCTCTGTATATCTGACTTTGCAATAAAAAAATTTTTAAAAATCTTCAAAAAAACTGAAAATACAGTATCATATTTATCTGATAATTTGCTATTTGTATACCATGAAATTTTCAGTTCAGGGACTTAAGCTGTAGCACAAGTGTGTGCCAGCTTGAGTCTCTGCTACTTTGCCTTTTTTTTTAAGATTTATTTTTGATGCTCTTTACAGAGCTGAGAAGGATGCATACCCATGTAGACAACTGATTAGGGTGGGAAAGGTCAAGAAGTAGGGGAAAGTGCATGGTTTCCAATGGGAGAGAAGAGGAGAAGCAGCATTTTAGCTGCATTTGTACCCCGGGATGGGCAATAGCCACCGGATGTCATCTCAGGGCACTTGATGTGGAACATGCTCTGAGGTTTCAGTACTTCTGAAATGCTGTTGATTTTGTCTCCCCCACTTCCTGCTGACACACCTGGGAAATTAGCAGAAGATGACTAAGGACCATGGACTCCTTCCCCACATAGGAGACCTGGAAGAAGCTCCTACATCTTGGTTCGGTCCTGGCCCAACCTTGTTCGTTGCAGCCATTTGAGGAATAAAGCAGTGAATGGAAGAGCTCTCTCTCTCTTTCACTCTCTCTGTCTGTTTATCTTTTCTTCTCACTCTTTGTATATCTGACTTTCAACTACATAAATAACTCTTTTTAAAAAAGGAAAATTTTAATATGAAAGATGACTTAGCATTCCAATGTCATCTTCATCACAGAATCATTGACTTAAGTCACCTGGACTGAGTATGTCCTATAGCTGAGAGTTGGCTCAGTAATACCCCAAGTGCATAGGAGCTTAGCACTGGTAACACTATACATAAAAATAGTTTTAATAAAATGTGAATTCATTCCGTACAATCATAGTAGTACAAGTATTTTATAAAGCTAAAGAACTTTGCTAAACAAGATAGTATAAATATGAGGGTATATATTTGAACTAACAAGATAGTATTTATACTAACAAGATAGTATAAATATGAGGCTGTATGTTTATACTGTATCTATTACTGAAACAAGCCAGATAGTAGCTATGATGCTATATAACACAGAATCCACCCAAACATAAGAACCAAAATGCAAAGGCATAACAAGATAATTAAACAGAAGGGATTTAATTGGAGAAACAAAGCATAGCAGTTGAAAAAAAGCATGGAAGAGAAAAGACACACACAGAAACCAAAAAATCATCTAAATTAGTGCACTCAGGGGCTCAGTGTTTTGTTATTGTTTTGTTGTTGTTTTTAAGATTTACTTTATTTTTTTATTGCAAAGTCAGTTATACAAAGGAGAGGGAGAGAGAGAGAGAGGGAGAGAGAGAGAGAGAGAGAGAGAGAGAGAGAGAGAGAGAAGATCCTCTATCAGATGATTCACTCACAAAGTGACTGCAATAGATAGAGCTGAGCAAGTCTGAAGCCAGGAGCCAGGAGCTTCATCTGGGTCTTCCACAAGGCTGAGGGACCTTTGGGCCATACTCGACCGCTTTCCCAGGCCACAAGCAGGGAGCTGGATAGTAAGTAGGGCTGCTGGGATTAGAACCGGTGCCCATGTGGGATCCCAGCACATTCAAGGCCAGGACATTAGCCACTAGGCCAACACGCTGGGCTTATGGCTCAGTGTTTAAAAAAGAAGATGTTACCACAAATCGACAGTTATACAAGGGTTGCTCTGAAAGGAAATGTGTCCGTTACCAGACCTGTCACCTGCCATAAAGTGGGAGATGCTGCCTTGACTTTCCTTTTTTCTTCCTATCTCTAGTGGTGGAGCTCAACTCCAGTGATGGAATTTTACTCACCTAGCCTACAGGGAACAGAGAAGTCAGCATACAATGATCCACTCTATAAAACTGGACAGAGCAGAGAGAATTACAGGGCTCAACAACACTTATTCTTAATATGGCTAATCTCATTTCCTGTACTTGCTAGGATAGCGATTTATATTTTTTTTGTTTGTAAAGTAATTATAAAGGTAATTCATGTTCTGAAATGACTCACACTTCATTTTTGAAATGAGAAATGTATGTGTCATTTTGATGCATCTGTTTGCTACTTAATGACTGTACAATCAATGGGTTATAAATAGTAATCCATACTGTGTGGATTAACACTCAAAACCTCTTCCTCACGAAACAAGAAATTGAAACTTTGGTTTTCTACTGAATCTTAAGTGAGGACCTGCATCCTGTTATGTATAAATCATCTCGCTTCCCAGTCACAGGATTCTTCTCGCCTATTCTCTTATAAAACAAATCTGACTTCATAACACTGTATTGATACCTACTGACTATAGTGCTTGACCTGTCCTGCTCATGTACGGGTTTCATTTGGTTTCAGATGTCTTCTAAATGCCTTCTCTCCCTGAAGAGTTCTTCTCATCATTCTTTAATCAAAGTAAATAGACCCAATGTTTTATTTTTCTTATTTTGTTTGCAGTAGAAAAGATGACCCCTTCAAAATTCAAACTAATTTAAATTTTAAGGAATTTGATCCTTCAGGCATTTAAAAGCATTTTATAAACGTCCAATTAATGAATGAATAGAATTAATGACTATACTACAAATTTCTATGGCTAGTTTCCAAAAAAAAAAAAAAGATCACATTAGCTCAGAGAAGAAAGAAATAATCCTCATGTGAGTGCATCAACTCAGTTGCCTTTTCAAATCCAATTTTCTCCAGAATAGATAGGAGTAATTGAATGCTAGCTCAACAATTTATATGTGGTCTCTCCGTTGGCTTTTCATTGCCTTTGCCTGATTTCTTTGCCAAGGAATGAGACATGTAAAAAGAAATACTTATGCAAATTAAATTTAGCAGAGTTTGATTAAAAGATGAATGATTTGTGAAGCTGACAGCACCCAAGACCACAAGAGGTTCACAGAGCTCCAGCCAGCAGCACTTGCAGCAAGCTTTTATATGACAATGGCAGAAGCAAAACAGCAGTCACTGGATTGGCTAGAGTGAAGCAAGCGCTTCATTTAGATGTGGTATGACTAGGTATTTGCCTTATGAAGACTTGATTTCACCAGTTGGCTGCCTATCATTCACCAAACCTTGATTGTTTGTCATAGAATAAAATGCAACCCTCTGTTGACATTTTTAAATTAAGTTTCCATTTATTTGTATCTTAAATTATGTGTCAGGTTGTTTTCAAGCTGCTCAACAATTTGAGAATTTCAAATCAATGCTTTTCACATATCCAAGTATTTAATAGGAAGAATGTTAGATTTTTTTACAAAATTCGTTCCCAGAAACATTGATCACCTAGTGCACAGTTAGTTACTGTGTATTTTGTGCAATAATACAATCAAATATTGGCACACCTAACTTGGCAGAAGCACTTGATATTCAAAACAATACAATCATGGGCAAATAAATATAAAACCATGACAATATTTAAGAGAATAGAGCTATGATGAGTGCATAAACTGCATGCCTTTCCTCTAATGCCAGTCATGTGCTAAGTATACACAGGGAAGGAAAAGCTACATCTTACCTCTCATTCCTACAGATTTTGTTATATGTATCTTTAAATTCTACTAACGAAGCTACTGTGGCTTAGATGACTTTGCCTTGCTGTTTTCCCACCCAGTGCTTTGTTTGAGTCCAACTCACTTCCCTTCCCACCCCGTGGAACTTGTGCTCTCCTATCTTCATAACATCCTTGGCTCAATTCCCATTCATCTTTCATCTCTGGCTTGTGTCTTGCTTTCCTCTTGGCTCTAAGCCCTTTTCCCACCATCACAGCCCTTCCAATTTCAGCTCCTTGGGTAATCCTGACTGCACTCCACCTCTAAATCCAAATTTGCATTCTTTCCTGGCAAATGTCCACATTTTCCTTCCCATACACAACCACCTATTACACAGTTACATTTAAACTCAGTGATTAATCTTATTCTTTCAGATCATAGATTATAATTTCCAAATCATGGCTCTTGTTGGAATCGTTCTTGTATCACTTTGACTTTCAAATGTTTATTTATTTAGCCCACACACCTCTTAACTCCAAAAATATAAAACTGTGTTTTCTCATCTCTCTCCTATTATGTCCTCGAAAACTTCCATATCTTTAAGAGAGTATGCTGCCTATCAACTTGTGTTTTCTTCAAACACTGTGCTTTACAGATTCTCAACTATAATGTCTTACTGCAATAATTTGTCAAAGCCAAATTCTCCCTAACATACACCTTATTCAAGTTGCAGCTTGTGCCTCATTTGATTTTGAAGTTCCCAAATCCTAGTAAGTTCTATCCCCATTCTATAAATTCCACTCTTCTCCCCAAAGGCATTTCCTGGAGCCTTGTAACATATTCTTTTATTCCCATTGTGGCTCTGATTGTAAAGTGTCCAACAAAGGATGCCACACACACACTTTCTTTGGCTTCACAGAGTCCTGAGCGCTTTCTCCTTTTCACTCACTTCTTTGCTTTCAATCCCACATTCTCTCACCAGGAGGGTTCTGCTCAACTCTCACATGAACCAGAAGGAGAAATTATTCTCACCATTAGACAGTTGGCAATATTTGATCCTCTCCCTTCAGGGGAGGCCCATATAGGGACCCTTTTTGGCCTGATATAAGATCCTGGACTGAAAAGTCCTCATTCTGGGGTAAGTAGTGTCTGCCTGCAGATGACTTCCATGGGAGTTATCTGGAACCCTTGACAAAGCCTGGCATTGAAAAGTCCTCATTCTGGGGTAAGTAGTGTCTGCCTGCAGATGACTTCCATAGGCGTTATCTGGACCCCCTTGACAAAGCCTGGCATCCTGGAGAATTACCACATGAGAGTAGTCGAGGGATGGCTTGGCTTTTCAAATACTTCTGATCCTTCTACTGTTATATGGGGCAATACCTTCTTGTTTGACTTGCATGTTCCCAGAGTCCCTGTTTAGACTGAGCCTCGGCTTCATTAAATAGGAAATTTAGGAATTAAATTTTGCATTAATTAGGAAATTTAACACCAGGCTGAGGCCCTCCATCTCTCCTCTCATTCCTCAACCCACCCCCATTTTCTTAATTCCAAGATAAACTTGCTATGCTCACATTGCTCCTGCACAGCTTGCATCTAACTTGTAGATAGAACTCCCACTCACTCTCCATCCTTCCCATTATTACAAACCAATCCTCTCCATTCTCAGTGTAATATTGAAGGCTTGGTTAAAGCTATAAAAATCCCATGAGATTTCAGATGTATAGCTGAAATGACAAGTAAGTAAACAAATAAATAAATGTATTAATTAAAATACATAACCCCTGTTGAGTGTTGTAATACTGTGTTACCTTCATCACTCGGAGTTGTTTAAAATCATGGCTAATTGTTTGATCAAATGCACACTGTGCAGTTTTATTGGGGGAGGGGTGATTGTTAATCAGTATTTAGTTCTAGAATCCCTCAACTATCAGGAAAGATCTGGTGCACGTTAATCTTCTTATCATTGATTTTCTCAATAAACCGATACTTTGAGTGCATCATGTGTCATTATTGAAACTTTACGTATGTTTAAAATTTGATCTGGTGTTATCATTTTCCTGTATTTTGGCAGAAATCAAAGGAAAATATAACACATTGCATCACAGAAGATTAACTAATAAACAGCAGAGCCAGGAATCAGCTCTCTCCCTGATCAAGTAATTCTGGACTACCCATCGAATTAACCATCATGTGCTGTCCATTATAAATTTTCCAACAAACACTAACTTACTCATAATAAAAAGTCCACTCAAGTAAAATAGACCTTTCTCAGTGTAACAAGGTAACAACAACAAAACAAAACCTAGTAACTAGTCAAGTTCATCTCTTTAGTGCCACTTAAGCTAAAAATCGGCAATGTTAATTTCTAGCTAATGTTTTATGAGATTACATAGAAATATTACATTATATACTGCATAGAATTTTTCTGGAAAAATACTTTGTATTCAATGCCTCTGTAACCTCTTTCTCACAGATTTCCATTACTTCATTATCTTCATCTCAACTCATCTTTTCCTGTAGTTTACATCCAGAGCACAACCTCAACAATAAGTAAACGTTCCACAGGACTAGTATCGTGGAAAGGCAGTTAAAACTCCTGGCTGCAGGGCTCACATCATGTATGGATTCTGGCTCAGGTCCTGGCTGATCTACTTCCATTCCAAGTCCCTGCTTATGTGCCTGGGAAAGCAGCAATGATTGACCAGGTCCTGGAAGCCCTGCACCCATGTGAGTCCCAGAGGAAGCTTCAGGCTCATGGCTTCAGTCTCTTTCTTTCTCTCTGACTCTACCTTTCAAAATAAATAAATAATTATTTTTTAAAAATAAGTATGTAAATAATTTCTTTACCAAAATATAAAATTAGTTAAGAAATAATTCGTGACCAAGGGATAAGAGGAATATTTCATGTTCACAATAACATTAAATTATGCGAAGTGATACAAAGTATTCTTAACGAGTTTTTTATTTAATATTTTTTGTAATAATTGCTACATATTATAAATCAACGCTTGACAAGCAACCCTCTAGGTTATGTATAATCCACCCAGGTTAGCACTGGGATTCAGAACAACTGCTTAATTGGTGAGGAAGAAACATAATTATGTGACAAAAGAGCAAAAAGTTGTATTACAGGGAGAATAATTATGTAGGGAGAAAGAAGTTAAACGGGGCAATTGGATGATGACAAGGTGCAGAGTGTCACTGACGAGCAAACCTGGCAGAGTGAAATGAACAGCAGCATGAGTTGCATGTCTGTAGTGGCTGCTTATAAAAAAGAAAGCGAATGTCACAGTCAATTCAATTATTCTGACGTGCCCTATATTATATATTGTGCTGAGTCATGTTCTACTAGATTTTGAAGCAGATGGTCTTTGCTCTCACATTCTGCTTTGCATTCATGTCTGAATATGAGTATTGTTGGAGGTAAACACATGACTTAGAATTTAAACACAAAAAAAATGTTTGCAGTGACCCCAGATCTGTGCAGATAACTCAAGAATAAGTTTGGAGGAATCAAAAAGGCAAGCGCTTACTCTAAATCATATAATGTTTGTACAGATAACAAAATGTAAAGAACATGTTACATTAAAACATACCTAACATACTCAGTGACAGGATCAAAATAGCTGGATTTTAATAATATGTAATACTTGTATTACAATTATAATAATCAGGGAAATGTTTAGGTCATTTAAGAAACAGAAATGCTTATGGAAAACTAGAAAATCCCACAGCCTCATTTCATTGTTCTGCTGGTGCCTGATATCCGAGGATTTCCTGAGAGCTGGACTTGGATATCATTCAGCACTTGAAGTCAATGTTATTAGTAGAACCGCATAGCCAGCTGATGATTATCCACTCGTTCTTACTATAGATCACTAAAATTTGAAGTCATTTAGAATTTTCCCATTAGTTGCTCTACATTTGATAACATTGACATTAATTGCATTCCATATCACTACGCAAGACTAATCGCATTTTGCTTTCTCTTGTTGTTACACATAGCTTAGGTTTTTCCATCTATCTTCAGGGACACAGGGTAAGGAAGTCTTTCCAAACCCCAAATCTTTACAAATGTTGAGTGAAACTGATGGGTAGTAGCCTAAACCATAGCCTTGTGTGCTGGCTAGAAATGTCTGTTTTCTCACTGTTGTACAGCACTGATGTGTTTTTGTCACACATAGAAATGTAGCCATACCTGCCTGTTAATCCATGAGTATGGAGAATGAATATCTGGGTTGAGAAGCATTCCATTGAGCTACTGTGACAGAGGCCAGACCTTTAAGTATTGAAAATCTCCTTTGCCGTGCATTTAAATAAGCACTTAATATGAGACTTTTTTCTTTCATACTTAACTTTTATTATTTTGCCATTTTTAAATTTGCTTGTATGTATACTATCTCACTCACATCTCATTTCCATTTCATCATAATGTTATACATGTGCATGTCTCATTACCCCATAACACATTTAATAAACCTGTCCCACAGGATCCCTTTAGTTGTGAATGTGCTTGAGACTTTTATTTGGTTTGATGATCTTGATAGATTTATGACTGTTAATTAAGTGTTCTACAAATGATTCCCCAATGGAAACCTAAAATGCAATTTCCTTAAAACTTCATATTTCTTTTCCATTGTTTGTTTCCAAAAGTAGGTATTCTGGCATATTCATTGTCTGCATATGTTCTTGTAAAAGTCTAAATGGTTAATATTTTTGTTTCACCAAAAGCATGTCTTGATTCATTCTTGTTATAGGTAAATATTTCAGATATCTGATATTTCACAAGTTTCATTTGGCTTAAAATTCCAGAGGACAGGGAGGCCAGGCAAGAGGCACGAGCATCTGCCTGGTATCAGGTAGGAGTCTTTTTTATTCTTTGTTCTATGGTGGAACTTGTCAATCCATGTGGTCAGACAGAGCCAGCATATTGGCTCTTGTCTGTGTGTATAGTCTGATACAGTCACAAATGCCAAAATGTTGGGCCAGCTTCCTAGCATTATCAGTTTGTACTAACTTGCTACCACCAAGTACAATCAGCATATGAATTGAAAAAAATAAATTTCCCAACATCTGTACTTATGGAATTTTTACTCAAACTGTAGTAGCAACTTTTACTACTGTGTATAAACTTGAATAGTTTTGCTAATCTGTGTTTAAGTTAAATTTTCAGCTATGTTTATCCATGTAAATTACTTTTAAACTCATATTTTAATTTTGATATTAGTTGTTGAGTTAATTTCTAGTATGTCTGCTTGTAACTTAACCTTCGTCCTACAGGATAACTAGCTCTTCATTCAGCCCCATGAGCCCATGAGTATTTTCCAGTGCCCCTCAACCTTCATGGCCCTTGAACAGCAATCATATTTTCTTTTCATTTCAGTCCTGCTGGAATTCTAATTCTCTTTTTAGGCTCTTAGCCAATGATATTTATGACATGTATATCTAACCCAGTGTTGATGACAAAAGAGAATATTTCTCAAGATTAGAAGTACCTCTCTCATACCTTCCTTTTATTCAGAATGTTGGCTTATGATTTTTTTTTCTGATCATTTACTCCAATATTTGTCCCCGTTATCCCATGGAGTGTTGAAGCTTTGTCTACAAAGTGCTATGTATACAGTTCTTCAACCACATTAACTTCTATAAAGTGTTACTTTTACTGGTTGGAGAACTAGAGAAAAAGGCAAAAAGAGATGCATTAAACCCCTCTCAAAGTATTCCTTCTATTTCAACCCTTGCAACCTGGCTACCCTTGTAGTCAAACGGCTTTCTTTTTGCTGTTAGAAGATAGTTGATTGTTGTACTGGACTATAATATGAATAAGAAGACTTTTGCAAATAATTACTCATTGTCAGCATTTTACATATTGTCCTATTATTGAGATTGTTTGTACTCTAACATGCAAGGAAACATATAATTACTTTATAATTCAGATGGAAGTTTTTCCATCTACTGGTTTAGTCTCCATATGGCCAGAGAGGTCAGATCTGAAGCTGAGGAGCCAGGAGCTTCTTCCAGGCCTCCCACAGTCATGCAGGAGACCAAGGACTTGATTCGTTTTCTACTGTTTTACCAGGCCATAATCAGAGAACTGGACTGGAATGAAGCAGTGCCTATAAGGGATTCCAGTGAGGACAATTACCTTGCTGCACCATAGCACTGTATCCCAGAATCTCAGAAGTTTGTGTTGTTGTTGTTGCTGCTTTTATTTTTAGTATTTATTTAAAACAGGGTATAGGGAGAGAGAGGGGTAGATAGAGATATTTTCACTCTGCTAGCCTATATTCTAGATGGACACAATGGCCACAATTGACCCTTGACACTTGGGCAATCATCCATTGCAATTCCCACAGTATTAGCAGGGAGTTGGATCCGGTGTGGAGCAACTGGGACTAACACCTGAGCACATATGGAAAGCGGGTGTCATGTTATCTGCCATGCCTCAATACCAGTCCTGTGTAAGAGCTGGCATTCCACAAATTTAAAGCAAGTTAAGAAGTTTGAGCAAGTTATAAAGTTTGCCACTGACAGGTTTGAGAAGAGGGATAACATGAACTTAAAACAGATGTGCTCTGTGTGAAAAAAATCAAAGACGTAAGAGCAAAATTGGGTTAGCTAGTCACATGGTAACTAGAAATACAACTAGAAGATCTGGCCACCTGGATTATGGTAGTAGTCCTGGTAATAAAGTAGCAGCTGAAAGAAACTGAATGCATTTTAAATGAAAAACATACTGGAATTTTTTATTGGTTGCATGTGCAGTTCGAGAAAAATGAAGTGTTATGGTTTATTCTGTCTACTGTTGTGTGTTGTTTTTGTGTACAAATGTAGGAATAATGGGAATGCATTTAATCAAGATGAAGAAAAGTTTAAGGAACCCTATTTAGTATTAAGCACCAGAAACTTGTGTTGAGAAACCTTTGCATTTTTTATCAAATTCACAACTGGGATATTTTACTAATCAAGTCCATTAAAAATCTATGGTTCAGCAATGAAATGCGGGTTGGGCTAACATTGTGGTGCAGTAGTTAACTTGCTGCATACAACACTAACCTCTTTCGTGAGCGCTCCTTCAAGTCCCCTTTGCTCCAGTTCCAATCTATGTCTCTGCTTATGTGCCTGGGAAAGAAGTAGAACATGTTGCAAGTGCTTGGGCTCTCGACCCATGTTGAGGGAGATCCTTATGGGGTTCTAGGTGCCAGACTTTGGCCTAGCAGAACCTCCATCATGGTGAACATTTAGGGAATGATTTAGAAGCTAGAAAATCTTTCTCTTTCTGTGCTTTTCTATGTGTAACCCTGTGTTTCAATAAAGAGAAAGATAAATACATATCTACATATACACATCGTAAGGGAAAAGCAAATGTTTTGAATTGTATATTAGAAATAATTGCAGTAGCAATAGTGTTTTACAGCATGAGACTGAAAGAGAGCTGTGAAGAGAATGAATGTAGATGGAACAAAATACAGAAGAGAAAAGATGAGGATAAATTTATTTATATACATATATAATACATAAATATGTATTATATATAATATGTGAATATATTTTATATATACTTATATGTGAGACAAGTGGAAAATCAGATAATCTAGTCCAATATATCATAAATCAGGTCTCCAATTAGTTAAACATTGATATATGAATACTGATGAAAGTCTGTAGTTCATTCAGATTTCCCTGGATGTTGTCATGTTCAGTTAGTTTTGTTTCATCCCCATTACCCTCAATCCATTCCACCGTTATCAACAATGTAAAAATCATCAAAAATAAAAACTAAAAAAAATATATCAAATAATTAGCATTTTGCTACTGAGATATCAAATGATCTAAAGCTTTACACTGAAACCTAACTAATCTGAATATACTTTCACATAGGAAATTGCATTTTAGAATAATTGTATTTCACATTTCCTTTTTACTTAAAAATATTTTGTTTGAAAGGCAGAGTAACAGAGATTAAGAGGGAGATCTGCCATTAGCTGGTAGACTCGCCAGATGTCCACTCCTCCTGTGGCCAGCACAGACCAAAGCCAGGCAGGAGCTTCATCCAGGTCCCTCACGTGAGTGGAGAGACCCAAACACGTGGACATTGTCCACTACTGCCACAGACAAACTAACAGAGAACTGTATAAGAAATGGAGCAGCCAGAGTTTGAACTAGTTCCCACATCGTTGCCAGCATTGCAAGAGGCAATTTTTCCACTGCACCATTACACTGGCCTCTATTTTATATTTAAGGAAAACATATGGTCGCTGCATTTTCTGAAATCCTCTGTTGTACCTTTTCTTATGGAATGAGTTTGGTTCAGTGACGCTTCTGCTTTCAGAGTTATCGGAGTAATCTCTTCCACTAGAGAAGCTAAGAGCTGCATTTATCCATGTAATGCCCTTATTCTAGAGAAGTAGTATTCTTGCAACATTTATCTCACATATGTATTTGAAAAAATACAATTTAATTTCCTGTTATTTTGGAGGATTAGCATTTTTCATTATTAATAGTCTTTGCTACCCAAAAGAAATGCATTTTTATTTAAAAACTGTATTTACATATTTCCAATTTCAAGCCATTTTCAAACTATTACCAAACTTATATGCAAGAATATAAATTTTGCATATTAATAACAAAGAGGAAAAAGAGTAGGATCTGGTCCTTGCTTCTAATTAGTAAAAGTAAAAATACTTCCCAATTATATAGCTATGAAATTACACAGAAAATATTTTGTTAAATATTTTTGAAGCCACTTAAAATAGATCACTTATTTGACAATGTCATTTTTAGACTATTATAATGGTTCTTGTGCACTTGAAATTCAAATTTTATTAATATTACTTGAAGCCAACTATATTAATGCAATTTTGCTGACAATTCAAAAGTGGTTATCACATCTTGAAAATAAGAAATTTGCTATATTCTCAGAGATTGTGTCAAGATTGTAAATTTAAAAATACTTTGTATTTTGCTTTTTTATATTTGTAAACATAAACGAATTCCCCATTAACATAAACAGTATTTTTATCAGACATACCATCCTTGCCATATTAGACAGAATTCCAACAGTAAAAGTCCCAGTAGCCATAATATTTAGATCAAGAAAACTACTTATATTTGCCTTAAAAGTGAAAAAATTATTACATGCCATCTACAAAGTTTTAACTAACTCTCAGTTTACTTCATCAAACTACAGTCCTTACATCTCAGTAAGATACAGATATGATTGCCTTCTTGCTTTGTTGTTCATTTTCATCATAGTTATGTGGTTTTTTTCTGCAGTCCTTCTTTGTATCTTTTACAACTTCTTTTCAATATTACTCCTCTAGCCTCTGTGACACAATAGTAAAAATAAACTCCTTCTTGAGCTTGTGTACAGTAAATATATCATAATTGACAAGTAAATATGTAATATTAACCTTGATGGGTGATCATTCCAATAAGTAATCATGGAAAGCAGGAGATATAAAGTTAATTCAGAGCTTTGGGGAGCCCTGAATTCAGGCAAAGGTCACAGAAAAACATGTGTTAAAACAAACAAACAAATAAACAAGTAAAATCTATCTCAGTGGGATGAATAACCTTTAAGTTTGATGGAAAAAAAAGTCATGTCACTTGGTTTTCCCTTTATTGAAACTTGAAGATTGAAGATCCTAGTGGTTACATTCTAGAGTGTACATATGCTTTCCCTGAATCAAGATTTTGGCATTATGGGTGGCAGCATCATGCTAGTTTACCTAGCGTTTTGCGTTTATATTTTAAAGCACATAGATGGCAAAGGCATTAATGGAGTCATTAAATGTATCTGCTTTGTCTCTCTGCTGCCTGACTGCTCCACATTTTCCACTGCTACACTTGATGGCCGTCCACATGTCTCTCTTATTAAAACACTGAATACAATGCATTATATACTGAGTAGACAGACACTCACATATTTGTTACGTGATTGAATGCATCTCTGGAATTATCTCAGGCAAAATTTCTCCCTTGTTATAATGTACAGGGTAATGATACCCATGCTAATTTTCCTCTTTGGGCACACTGAGAGAATCACCTGGCAGGAAGAGGCGGGGGTGGGTATTGCTTCACTCTAAAGCTTCTATATCTGGGAAAAAGCAAATGTTTTTCCTTTTAGCTTAGAGTTCTGGATAGAATATTTTTTGTTATATTTATCTATTTGAAAGAAGAGAGAGAAAGAGAGAGAAAGTGCCTTCCATCATCTGATTCACTCCCCACATGACCAAATACAGCCAACTGTAGGGCCAGGTTGATGCCAGCAGCAAAGAATTCTGCTTGTTCTTCCCATATGCATGGTAGGAAGTGAAGTAACTAACCAGATTTTAGATGGTTTCCAGGGTGTATTAGCAAGGAGCTGAAAAGAAGCAAAGTAGTTAGGGCTTAGGCTGGCACTCCGGTGTAGGATGCACACATCCCAAGACACAGCAGAAACAGCTAAACCGGAAGACCCACCGATGGGTAGGAGTCCAAGGCAAATCTCATACTTTGCTCATCTGATTTCCAAAGTCTGTATGTAGCCTTTTCAACAACATAATAAATCAGCACTCCAGGAATTAGCTGGACTGTCCATTTTGCTGTTTCTATCCAACCTGAATCAGATTTGCTATTCTTTCAAAGATTAAAGGTGACTTGACAGACCCTTCATTTTTATGTGGCATACTTGGATCAAGTTTGGTCACATTCATTTAATTCCTCACAATTTTATATTGTGTAAAATTGTTTTGGGAGAGATTATTTTGTCGCTCAGTATGTATGCACTTTATAAAATCATTGTGACATTTTTACTCTATAACATTTTGCAGTTCTTAAAAAAGAATTATATTCCCTAGAGCACTGTACTGCTTCGTCTTGTGGGAGCAAATGAAGAGTATACATAAAAGATTATTTTTATTTTTCCTTTCCTTAGAGATTAAAGACAGTTTCAGGTAGTGTAACTTTTCCTTTACTTAAATTTATATTTCCTAACTTAGTTGAAGCTACTGTTGCTTGAATGCAAATTATTTGCTTTCAATTTTCTCTTGAATAAAATCACAAAACCTTTTTTATTTCATTTATTTTTAATTTAATTTAATTTTTATTTTTAGCACACACATACATATACATTTTGAGAAGTAATATGTATATACATATATGTATACTACTATTCAAAATGTTTTGGAAGATCTGTTACTATTTTCGGCCTTTCAATTGGAACTTTCATAAGAAAAATCAGGATAATGGGATAGAAAGAAATTATTTAGCCTAAAACAGAGAAGTGTCTCAGGCATCTATTAAAAATTATCAACATAATAAAAGAATATCCCTTTTTAAAGTATCTTTTAAAAGACTTGTTGTTTGTTTATAGAATATTAATTTGGAGTTTGAAAATTCCAATTAAATATAAAAGATTATGCACATGAAATGAAAGAAGTACAGATATTTGGAATTAACATGCTACTGCCATGAAATTAAATATGAGAAACTGAAAGTCAAGGCGAAACCTGTTATGATCAAGTATAAATATTTTTGGATGATGGAATATATACAAAATCAGTTGACCCCCATCTGCTTTACATATTTCCTTCATTGGCACAATGTCTAATATAATGGCTTTGAGTCTTGAAAAAGCTGTGTTCGAATCCTGCCCACATTATTTACTAGTTCTAAGACACAGGAAGTTGATATACTTCCTTATTTGAATAACAAAGACAACGGTACTCATTTGAGGATTAAATAAATTAATGTGTGTCTAACAGTAGTAGGCTTATTTATTGAATAATAAATTATATGGAAAGCAAATAAATTTTTAGACTAAAACAAAATGACAGCAATTCTGTTCACTATTTATCTCTAAGCAACTGCTTAAAATGCCAGTAGCAATGCCTACAAGGGGATACAGGTGCAGGTAACCCTACAAGGAGTAAGGTTTGTTTTAGGTAGTTCTTTCAAGCAAAGGCAACATCAAAGGAGGGCAGTCAGATTAGGGATTTTCTGTGCAGATTGCCCAGCGACTGCAGAAAAGAGTTGTTCATCCACAAAGCTGGTTTTGGGCAACATATTACAGAATCTGTCTACTGCCATAAATGTCACACAACTTGAAAGAGAAAGAGCATCAAAGACTAGTCAATGTTTATATATGTGTGTATATATATGTATATATATGTTTGTGTAATAGTAAATATAATCTTTGTTATGTTCATTTCACTTAAGGTGTTAGTACCGCCAATTAATCAGTTATTAGCATTAACAAAATGTAAATGATGATTTGGAGAACCAATGGATGTAGATCCTTTTTTTGATAAGGCCATCGTTAGCATATAGATTGTTCTTAACACATTTTGAGGAAAAAGTAAAATAAAGATTTAGTTGACTCATGACTAAAAGGATATAATATGGCTCTCTAATTATGCATGTAGACTTTAGTTTCATGTGATATAATTCTAATGCACACTCTTCTACCATCTGAAAATATAAAAAATATCTATATATGTTTTATTTTCAATTATAAATATGCATACATATAAAATTAAGTGTAGCAGGCAACTAATTTCGACATAATAGTCTCAGGACCCAATCATTTACGTTAGAAAATTAATAAAATCTTTTTTCTAAGGCTTCATTTTGAAATACTTGTGATTTTGTTTCCTAAAGCTAATGTAACTTTCGGTGACAATATAAATATAATCAGAAAACTCTAAATTTTACTTTCATATTGTGACAAATGAAATGACTATATATATACTAAAATAATTACATATACTACTAGATGTCATATATACTTATTAATTTGGTTTACTTAACAGAAAATAATACTGCTGGGGAAGACTGGCTTGTGAAGTTTCAGCCACCAATTGTGATACAGGCATCCCATATCAAAATACTAAGTTTCACTCCAAGGTGCATTACTTCCTTTCCAGTTCCCTTCTATTGTGTTTGAGAAAGCAACGGGTACATTGGGTTCCTCTGCGGCACAGCTGTGGAACACCCTGGTTTTGGTCTGACCCAGTTCTGGTGTTTCTCCATTCTGTCTCTCCTCATGTCGTCACTCTTACACACAAATAATCAGCTACATAAATAAATCATCTCTAAAATTTCAGTGGAGAAAGATTTGCAGCTTTTATGACCATGTTAGAATTTTCTGTGTGTCTTAACAGAGATAAAAGATAGAATTTGGTTTTTTTTGTTTTTCCCCAAATATTGGAATTTTGAAACAAGTTAACAATAAAGACTAGAGAAGAGAATTCCCAATGGCTTATTCAGAAGCCCAGTGCTGCCTCCACTTCCTCCTGCCTTGAGATGCTGTGGCGCAGTTTTGCCAACTTGTCAGTGCCCAAGGAAGAGTATCAGAGAAAATAGGAAAAAAAGTAGGGACACAGTGTAGCCTCCATAACCAACATAATAACTCGGAGATGGCAGGGGTCAGAACATTGCCTGTTTCAGGGAGAAAAATGAACAGGAACGCACAGGTGGGACCATCTGGGCAAACTCCTCACTCGGGTGATCATCCCTGGAGTGGTATCCTGCTGTAACAGCCCAGCAGCTCCATAAGGAATGCTCCTGGACTCCGAAATGGAAACCAGCCCAGTCCCCAACCTCGCTCCAGAAAATTGGGAGTATGCTGGGATGAGGGAGTACCCTTTTGACAGAGGCGCTCCCCACAAGAAGTTCTTGCCTTTTTCCAAGGGCCTAGAAACATCATTGAGTTCCAGCAGGGAAGGCTGAGGCAACAGCTAGGTCCACACAGTGTTCTGTGCTATGGTAGGCTCAAAGGGCATGACATCTGAGGAAGACTTGGTACTCTAGAAATACTAAAGCAGGAACCATTAGAACTGAAATCCATTCTCTTTCCACTGTTTCCTCAACCTGCATCCCTTCAAAATTGCTGACTTGTGTGGGTTCTCACGCACCCACCCTGTTGCACTGCAAGACGTCCATGCAAAGTCGGGGTTGGATTTCACAACAGGGTTGAGGAATACACTATGTACTGAGTCAGTGCTTCAACTGCACATGCAAGGGTGAGTGAAGCACCATGAGCTCCCTCTTAAGCTGTGAATCAGCAGGTTCACCCTGGCATAGAGAACAGCTGGCCGTGCAAGCATGTCAGTTGGATCCAGCATCCCATCTTCCCACTGACATATTCAAAGCTGCTCTACCACGCCCATCTTAAGCATCACTTTAGGTAACTGCTGCACCCACGAATGACGGCCTGAGCTCCAGGGTTCCACATAAAATACTTACCTAGAACTCAGGTTAAATCCTTAGGACCCCCTTGGAGGCCCAGAGGCACTTCCGCAGAAATAGTCTTCAATAGAAGGAAACACAACCTCCAGAAGATACAAGAGATCCCCCATGTGAAAATAATAAACATAGTAGAATAAAACACGTACAAGAGAGACAACATGACTGCCCAAAGGAAGAAATAATACACTGATATTGTATTGAAGATAGAGGGAAGATTGGGCAAATGTTT
The DNA here is from genome assembly GCF_030435755.1 of Ochotona princeps. NCBI lineage: Eukaryota > Metazoa > Chordata > Mammalia > Lagomorpha > Ochotonidae > Ochotona > Ochotona princeps. Next base: position 19,328,706 of record NC_080843.1, on the reverse strand, counting down.
GGAAAAAAATCAAAATAAGGATTGTGTGGTGATTCAAAAGGACAGAAAAAGAGTTAAATAAAATTGGGAAATCAATATGTTACGTGAACAATAAATTTAGCAAAGGAATTAAGAATTAAACAGGCTGCACAGTGATTATTCTGTGTTGTATATAAATACAGTGAATGTCCCAACAACAGATTTAATTAGGCAAAAGAAGGAATATCTGCTCTAGAACACAAGTCTTCTGAAATATTCCAGACCAAAAAAAAAAAAAGGAATGAAAATGGCGTTCAGGATCTAGAGGTAAGTATCAAACAATCAAATGCATTAGTCTTAGGAGGTTGTGAAGGAACAGAAAAAAAAAAATTATAAACACTAGTCAGTGCAATAATAGTAGGAAATCCCCTGGATGCTCAAAAACAGTAAGAACATAGAATCACAATAGACATATTCAGAAAAAGAACTTAATGAATAACACAGAACGGCTGGGCACGGAAAGCCTAGCAGCTACAGTCCTCACCTTGCACGTGTCAGGATCCCATGTGGTATCAGTTCTAATCCCAGGGGCCCTGCTTCTCATCCAGCTCTCTGCCTGTTGCCTGGCAAAACAGTTGAGGATAGCCCAAAACTTTGGGTCACTGCACCTGTGTGGAAGACCCAGAAGAGGCTCCAGGCTCCTGGCTTTTGACTGGCTCAGCTCCAGCAGTTTTGGTCACATGGGGGGTAAATCAACAGACAGAAGATCTTCCTCTCTTTCTCTCCTCCCTGTATATCTGACTTTCCAATAAAAATATATTTTTAAATGGCACATTAAAGTCATATGACATCTCTTTTAAAACTGAAAGAATATTCTTGGTTCTGTGTTTTGGAGTGACCAAAAGAACTGTTTTCTGTGAAACTATCATGCCATATGAGCTCTGATTGTTGTCTTGGCTGCTCCATTTCTGATTAAGTTCTTTGCCAATGCACCTACGAGCAACAATAGAAGATAGTCCAAGTGCTTGAGCCCTTGGAACAGTGTGGGAGACCTGAAGAAATTCCTGACCCCTGGGTTCATGTGGATGCAATGCCACGTGCTGTAGCCATTTGGGAAGTATATGAGCATATGGAAGATACCTGTGCCTCCTTCACTTTCTCTAACTGTGCCACACCTGAACACACACACACACACACAGAAGGGGAACGACTAAAAGCAGGTTCCTATAGAAGGCCTCCAATTCCTGATTTTCCCTCCCAAGTGGTTACCTTGACTTCCCTCCATGACAAAAGTAAATCCCCAGTTGTCACTGAACATTTCAGGTAACTTGTGCTCCCTTAGAAATTTTCCTTTCTTCTGCACACCTCTCCTCTCCCCTTCTCTCTCTGAAATAAAAATAAACATTTTAAAATATGTATTTACTTTCCTAAAAACCAACGTTTCATTTCCTTGTTTCTAAAAAAAGAAAGCAGAATAAACTAGTTTGAATAAAACTCTGAATTTGGTGTCTGGCATTCCAATAATAAACCAGGTTTACCAACCATACATAGCTCAGACATTATGATTTATTGCTGCCTTTTATCGATTGTTCATTATTTTCATTACTATTTTATCTGACTTATTTTCCAGTCCCTGCACATTTATCTCTAAGGCATGGGGTCAGGTCTCTTTCACATAAGCACATAATGAGATGCAGTTCAAAAACTGACAATGTAACTTGTTCCTCAAGTTTAGCAACAACTCAACTGTTTTGCTTTAGTCTACTCCAGCCAAACCACATGAGACTAAAAATTAAATAAGTAAACAAGTAAACAAACAAATAAATGAATGAATAAAGTTGTCTTTGGCTTTGTCTTTGTTCCCTCAAGCAGAGCCTAGACTCAGCCCTTCATTTATCTGTACCAGTTAGGGAAAAGTTTAAGAACTGGAGTGAGACTCTGGGCAGAAGTCAGGAAAGAGTAAAAAGGGTTAATATACTATGTACGTTTACTTTAGTACTAAAGTAACCGAATGATGCTGAATTCCTTAAAGAATCTCCATGGAATATTTTGAAATTTGTCTTAGAACTAGCTGCCTAGAATGAAAAATCATTCATTATGGCCTCTTCTTAAACTTTAGAATACAGCCATCCAGAATTGGTGGGATATTTCAAAGTTTGTAAAATCAGAAATGCTTCAAGGCAGTGGTGATGTTCAAGCAGATATGACTGGATTTTGTCTGCAAAGCCTTTGTGTAACCAAAGGAGAAGAGAAATCTTTTTGAAATGCTGCATAAAAGTTGTTGAGCTCACTATTCCATTTTAAAAATGTATCCCTATGGAAAAACAGTGTATAGCTCTAATTGTTTACATTTTAACACATATTTCTCATCACTTAAATCTGAAATAAATGAAACCATTAACATACAGACAAGTGTTGCACCATGTCCACATTCAAATCAACTTCTATTATCCTAAACATATAAAAAATTTAGTGCAAATGATTTGGGACAGGGCTAAAATAATAATGTTTGGATGAGAGGACAAACATAAATGATTATTGGATGGGTATTTGCTTGTCTTTCATAGTACACTCTTCCATAATTGTCAGCACTCAGTCTGTTAGTGGCAGGCTTGGATTCACATACTGTTTCAGCTCTCTTGTTTATTTAGTCATTAAAGGCCTGGGCATAAAAATTCTACTTCCTTTAACAAAATAATGTGGTTCAAGGAAACTATTTCCTCAAGCTCCTGTGATTGTTTTATTAAGAATCTACTGTTCTCACTCATATGCCACCACCTATGACTTTCCAAAGTAAACACTCTTGAGCCAATATACCGGCAGAGAAGTAGCTTCTACATTGTGCTGTGAACACCCGTGGCCTGGTATTTGGGGTAAATTCCAGTGACGGAACGTACAGAGCAGTCTCCCAAGCAAAAACTGTTGTTGTTGTTGTTGTTGTTTTAATTTATTTTATTTTATTTTTCATGACACGGTTCCATACCCACAGGAATTTTCCTTTCCAACTCCCCTCAGAAGGAATAAATTGGTTTAAAACGCAATGGATTAACTGGATGTACTTTCTTTTCTTTTCAAATATGACTCCTCTGAAAGTGATTCTCAGAAATTTATCTAAAACATTTTTTTCCTCATTTTTGTGGGTTTTTCTCAACGAGAACAAATTTGTGGTTTCCTTCTTTATTTTTTTATATTTAAATTTTTTTGCATAATGTAAATGTAGCTTGACCATGAAAAAAGTCAATTACTTAAAACTGTTATTTACTGTTTCATTTAAAGTATCACCAACTTAATTTGAATAAGATTTATAATCAGTAATTTTAAAAATCAAATTATATTTAAATTATTTTAATAAGCTTACACAACTAGTCAAAAAATTTGATTAAATTCATTTGTGTCCTTTTTCTTCTGACATATAAATGTAAGTTTTCTACTGCAAAAATTAAAAAAAAATTGCACTATTTCACATTTCCTATTACAGTATTGTCTTTCCAAAAAGAACCAAAATCATATTTAGAAGGTGTTTCTACCTGTGCTGATCAGCAAAATCCTCAAAGATTTCTAAAAATATTTTAGACCTTACAGGAAGCAAAATGGAAAGATAAATCAATTATTTCCACATCCTTACCCAAGATACTTGTGAATATGCTGCAGCATAAGCAAAAGAGACTTCTAAAATAAAGGTTTGGATAAGAATTTTAAGACAGAGGTAGGGATAGGGGCAACCGGGGGGAACAGGGGGATAAGGAGGGTGGTAAGATTATCTTAGATTATCCAAGGACCCAGTTTTAATAGCTAAGTTCTTGTATGAGAAATATGAGAGCCAATAAATCCTAGTAGTTAGACAGATGTGAGGATGGAAACTAAGGTTTTAGTGTTGTGGACGTACCTGCCATGGGAAATGGACAGGTTCTAGAAGGTAGGGAAGGGGGCAAAAGGATTTGGGAGGTTTACTGGTTAGAGTTTACTTTAAAGCCTGCCCATTCGATGACAAGGGAAAATGTAGGGAAAAAAAAAAAAATATATATATATATATATATATAAAACCAGGTTATGCCTTTGACTTCTAAAACAATAAAAGAACATGGGGTATATTTTAAACCTAGAATATACTGATTCCATGCATTTATATTATTTTATAAGCTCTCCTCTGGTGCTTACAAATGTCCTGACCAATTCCCTCACCCCTGGCTTTATCAACTTCCGTTGAATGGATTGAGAACCAATAAAACTCTTAACAACATATGATGCCTTCTGTGGGTCACCGGTCACTGAGTTGTCTCGAGGTTTCTACCACTGAGGGATTTAAACATCAGAACTTAAGAAACACAGTCTGGAGACCCGTGTGGTGATGCAGTAGCTTATATTGCTATCCACAGGTTATGGGCATCAGTTCAAGTCCCAGATGCTCTAATTTGATACAACTCTCTTCCTATGTGCCTGGGAAAGCAGTGGAAGATGCTCCAGGTTCTTGCAGCTATCTGGGAGACCTGGAAGAAGTTTGTAACTCCTGGCTTTAGCTTGCGTCAGCCTAGACCATTGCAGCCGTTTGAGTATGAACTACAGGATGGGAGAATCTCCCTACTCCATCTCATTCTCTGAAACTCTTTCAAATAAATAAATAAAATCTTAGCAACACACACACAAACAAAACAAAACAAAACACAATACTGTTGGTGCTTCCCTTGCATTCCACGGAGCATTCTCCATTCTGCTATTGCATCTTTTTTTTTTTTTAATTTATTCATTTTATTACAGCCAGATATACACAGAGGAGGAGAGACAGAGAGGAAGATCTTCCGTCCGATGTTTCACTCCCCAAGTGAGCCGCAACGGGCCGGTGCGCGCCGATCCGATGCCGGGAACCAGGAACCTCTTCCAGGTCTCCCACGCGGGTGCAGTGTCCCAATGCATTGGGCCGTCCTTAACTGCTTTTCCCAGGCCACAAGCAGGGAGCTGGGTGGGAAGTGGAGCTGCCGGGATTAGAACCGGCGCCCATATGGGATCCCAGGGCTTTCAAGGCGAGGACTTTAGCTGCTAGGCCATGCCGCCGGGCCCCTGCTATTGCATCTTAATAATCTCCTTTCTCTGCCATTTGGTGGGCAAAGGAAAATGAAGGCTTTTTACTAAATTATCTTTTACCTTAGTTATTGACAATATTTACCAATATATAAAAATTTTGTAACACAAATTAATTTCTTCAATATTAATAAAAAACCTTATCAAGATATTTATATGAATTATTTAAAATATTTTAATAGGGATGTGCAAATATCTATTTAATATTTTTCACAAATTAAAGAAATTTGGAAATGGAGTAATTATGGATAAGTTGCTATTTAAGGTTAGACACAAATATAAATTTTCTGATATTCAAGTCAATAATCCTGAGATGTAAATAACATTGCATGATAAAGTACCATCAGAAGGGCCATGACTTACTGAGTCAGAGATAATTATAGGGTAATAATTTACAAACAAACAAAAGCTTAATGTTGTCATATCACATCACTACTTTGGCTGTGGACTGGAGCACACGCAGAAATATCCTCCTGGGTATAGGCAGTGATAAATGAGAATTGGACAAAACTAAACAGTTGGTTAAAACTGGCAGATACTCTAGAAGAAAATACTGAGTAGCAGTCATGATTAAGCAAGTGCTGTATCAGAGAAGAAACAAAAAGGGTAGAGAAACAAAAATGGTTGTTGTATCAGAAGCGAAACCTCAATTGCGAGACTAGAAAAGGATTTCCAACTCACTGTGAGGGCTTAAACAAGATTCCTGTATTGGTCAGCAATGCTTTCTGTTTGCAGAAGAAACCAGAATAGAGACAGACCATACAGCTGCTCCACCAAGGACCACTTTGTGTAAGGAATATTCGCCACTTCCTTCAGGACTCGACCTGAAGCAGTTAAAGCCCTATTGGTATTATTGTTTATCCCCTGAATAAGGCCTAATCAACTGAGACAATTTCAAGCCTAATCTTACTTTCACAGACTGAAAGACCCTATCCAATGCAGTGTTTCATTATTCTGACCTATATACATGCCCAAATATCATAATTAAAAATGTGAGTAAAAAGCTATGATTGCTCAAGATGCTAAGAAGAAGATTACCACGTTCACGAAATGCATGAATATCAAGACTATGCTTCTAAGTTTAATCATTATGGTTAAATTCTCTACTTCTGGTGAACAGAGCAAGATATACAAATCCGATGAAAGGAAAAACTTGTTTATAAATCTTATTATCTCATAAAAGAAATGTTTGCTGTTCAAAGGAAGGCTTCATTTTGATCACAGCAACTTTTTAAGTGCAAAGCGACCTTTTAAAAGTAGAGCTAAAGCAATACTTGTAAGTCATATCTTTAACTGAAAGTTTATAGTAAATCCAGAAATTCTTAACTACGACTATTTCCTATGATCACACATGATAAAAGACAAAGAAATAGATTTTCAGCCACGGTCTGTTTCCAATTTGCTTTCTTTCTGGCTTTCATTGCTATTGTCTTTTAGTGCTAATATGGAATTCATATTTTCCCCATATTAAATGTTGTACAATGCTGTTTCTACATTCTTTAGCTCCATTTTCTACTTTAATCTGTGATGTTATAGTTCGCCTAACCTTACAACTCATGCTTTTATTCTTTTGCTTGAACTTGAGCTTTTATTCCAGTCATATTTTTCATTTCCCACAGTTTAATATATAGATCTACCCCTCTCAGAAAGGTGTCATCAAAAAGAACCATCTGGGGCCAGGCATGATAGCCTTGCAGCTAAAGTCCTCCCCTTGCGCATGCCAGGATCCCATAAGGGCACTCGTTCTAATCCCAGCTTCCCCTGCTTCTGATCCAGCTCCCTGCTTGTGGCCTGAGAAAGCAGTTAAGGATGGCCCAAAACGTTGGGACCCTGCACCCACATGGGAGACCTGGAAGAAGCTCTCGGCTCCTGGCTTTGGATTGGCTAATCTCAGGCCGTCGCAGCCGCTTGTGGAGTGAACCACTGGATGGAAGATCTTCTCTGTTTCTCCTTCTCTCTGTATATCTGACTTTCCAATTAAAATTGATAAATCTTTAAAAAAGAGGAAGCATTTATAAAACTATACACATAGTTTAATGTATCTAATTTTTTAAAATGAAGTAGCACAAGTAAGACTAATAATATAGAAAAACAATTAAGAAGTGAAGGATAATACATATATTCTGAAAGATCATACAAATCAGCCATTACTAGCAACTCTTGCATTTCATAATTTAAAAAATATACAGCTCATTTCTGTAGGCGCTACCAAAATTATATGTAAATATTCAAAGTTACTTTAATTTAATAACAATTAATTATTCTTTTGTTTCTCATGGAGCCAAAGTAACTATTCCAATTAGAAGAAAGTCCTACTCATTTTAGCTCTGTTTCCTAATCTTTTCAAGTACCACATTGACGTGTCATACCTAATTTATAAAGTGATTTTTATGAACTTGGCTATATTGAGTACAGAGTGGGTGTAATTTATATTACTTAGTTAAAAGATCTAAGATCAAAAGCATTTGAATCAATAGACTAAAGAAGGCCTTTCCTTGCCCATTATAGATTGTAGCCACCACAGACAGCCGTCAAAGGGAAATTGCCCGGTGAAACTCTGATGATAGCGTCAGCAAAGATGGTGTCCATTACTGCAGCCTGTTGAGCCATGAGAGCAAGGCTGAAAAAGTTTTCTCCAGTCTGAGAAAGCCACAGGGATTTGTCTAACTCATCAGATTGGAGGCATAGGCTTCCTGAGGTCTTAGGAACACAACTGCCATAAGTACCATTGTGTCCAACACAAAGAATGAAGACGCAACAGCTGAACACTAAAATACCATGCTGTATGTCTTTCTGGGCTTTTGACTTACTTAGTGCAGCTACATGCTTCTTCTCTCCTACTTCTTATGGGAAAGGACTTATACCTCTTTCATCTTGCTTTTTTTTTTTTTTGAAAACACAGAACTTGTATCGCTTCAGAAGCTCACAAATGTAGGGCAGTTGATTTTATGATCAATTGCCCCTTCACTTCTAAACGTATCAGATTCAGATAATTTTTCAATGGGAATCTGGGCTATAGAGTTTTGAGTTGATACAGAACAAGAATTTGGACCACTGACCTGAAGTTAAGGTAAATTTATTTGAGAAGGACATGTATTTAAAAAGACAGAAGAATATTATCTGAACATGTATGCCTTTCACAAGATTCATTTATTAAATTGTATCTTTCAAGGGGGATACTACTAGGAGCCAAAACCTTTAGAGAGGTGATTATGTCATAAAAGCTCCATTTTCATGAATCGGCTAATAACTTTAGTGACATTTGATGCAATATGCATTAGGTAGCCAGATTAGCCCTGTTACTTCTAAGTACACATTGAAAACAGGTCCCGCCATGGGTACTTATAAGATGCAAAATCTGATATTGCCTTTTCTAGCCTTCAGAGCTTTGCACATCGAATGCCTATTGTTTTAAATTATCCAGTCCAGCTTTAGATATTTTTTTATAGCAGCCCAAATGAAATAAGTTCATGATATTCAATCAATTGTGTTAGAACTTAGCTCAAAGACACAGAGAGAATCTGAAATGACAATGTTTTATATTTTTCATTTTCATTTTGTTTTTGGTTTGTTTCATTTTTATTTTGTTTTGTTTGTTTGTGAGAGATCTAAAGTGGAGAAGTTTGTCTGAGGTTTAGTCAGGAGTGGGGAAATATTAAGCCATTTTAGAACAATGGTTTCACAGCAATCCAGGCCAGGGAATATGGTGGGCAATTGGTAAGGCAAATGCTACAGATATGATTTTTTTTCTGCAACTTTCTGCTAAAATTCTTTTGGAATAAAAGAAAAACAAATTTTGAATTCTCATCTTTAGGGGTAAAAGAGTGATTTTCAGGATTTAATGTTGCAGATCCTCATCATAACACCATATTAAACTCAACAGAGCAGAAGTGGTGATGGGAGAGAGGGTCTTAAGGACTATCCAACTGCAGAAATATTCATGAGCAGAATGTCCAGGACTTTAGAATGCAGGGAGAGATAAAGGGAGTGGCGATTATCAAAGATGACTAAAATCATTACACAAATCTATATTTGTGCATGGTAAGTCCATGTTGAGTGAAAGAAAAAGTCTAGATAAGCAGCGAGGGCCATGATGCTCTCTCAAAAAAAAAAAAAATCTTGCTACCAGGTTACCAGGTTCTATTTTTATTACCAAATTGATTTAATTAATTAGCTTAATATTTTTTAAATAGTACTTAGGTGATGGCAATTTATGAGCATAAATCAAATAGAACCAATGTTTAATATATAGGTATGGCACTCAACAATTAATTTAAATCATATAACAACACTTCAGAGATATCGTACATTTTATACTTGTTTTGGTGATTATAAAATGAAAACCTGAGGCTGGTGCAATGGATCAACTGGCTAATATTCTGTTTGTAAGTGTAAGCATCCCATATGATATGAGTAGCAACCCTTGTCATGGTTAATTCACTTTAGTGGTCTCCCACATGGGTGTAGAATGCCAAAGCTTTGGGCCGGCCTCTAACACTTCCTCGGGTCATAAACAGGGAGTTGAATGGGAAGTGGAACAGCTGGGAAATAAACTGGCCCTATAAGGGTCCGCGGCACTTGTGGGGTGAGGATTTTAGCCACTAAGACATCAGACTAGATCCCTGGCTTATGCACTTTCCTTCAGCACCCTGGATGTGGCATGGGAAAGCAGAAAAGGATGGCCTCAACATTGGACCCTGCACCTGCACAGGAGATTTGGAAGGGGCTCCTGGTTACCAATTTCTGTTCTGCTCTGTCCCAGCTGTTGTGGCCATTTGGGGAGTGAAGCAGCAGATGGCTGTCTCTCCTTCTCTCTGTAAATCTGCTTTTCCCAAAATAAAAAAATAAATAAACCTTTCTAATTAGATGAAAACCTATACAATTAAAATAATACAGAGAAATTTTTGAAAAATTGTGCTTACATCTGTGAAACTTGCTGTGTGATTAATATAACAGCATAACACAATGTATGTGGCTGGTGTTATAAATTTTGAAGTAATGAAATTTAACTATAAAATAACTTAGTTGAAACAATCATAGTTCCAGGGCATTCATACTTTAAGTAACATGTAGCTAGTGAATGTCAGGGTAGGTGGTCAGAAGTACTGTTTCTACCTTCTCCAAAAGTTTTGCTGGCAGAACTTCTAGTCTATAAAATCACAAAAGAATTCTGCCTCTCAGCAAAGAAAACAGTGAGATGTCTAAAACGTAGCAGGTGTTCAAAAATGCTTGTCTCATGATTTTTCTTTACAAGAAAACAGGATATTGTATCAATAAAATTCTTCCCTTAAAAAGGTTTACACATTCTCAGTTTCCACTGGGACAGGCAGTAAATGAAACGTTTTCTTTTTCATTTTATTGAACAATGAAAAAGAATTTACTAAAAGAAGAGAGAGATCAAATTGCTTACATGTGTAACAGAAGCAATTTTGTTACTTCTGTGAGAATCAACAGCTATTAAGTGAATTTTAACTTATTCCTCCTTCATGTAGTCAGAGAAAATGGAATATCATCATGTACTTCGTTCAAAGGTACAACAATTTCTTCATACACTGTCTGCTGTGAATTATTTTCTCTACGGTCATCAAAAAATTTAGAATTGAGAATCCAAAACAGTTGACCTTGATATATTTAATTTTTGAATTTTAGAAAATTATCTCTGCAGACATGCACCATCAAAACTAAACATGTTTGCAGATTGAATTACAAAATACTTTTCTTTCAAGTGTAAAACTTGAACTGTAAGAGCCAAATGAAAAATATTTCAAGTCAAACTCTAGTTTAGACCTAAGTTCTATCTGTTCTTTATTTAGGAGCAATACATTGAAATTTTAAGTACATTGCACTTATTTCCCCTAAGTTTCTATGTTAATTTTTCCTAAAGTTTGATTGATACTATTATAATTTTGGTATTGAAACAGCTTCCTTAATATTATTTATTGCTTAAAGTTTAGACAGAAAAGATATTATAGCATCATACAATTTTAAAGTAATTTATCCTCCAATTAATCACCTAGCTCTGCTCATTTGTTCTTTCCAATAATTCACTTTTAATTCTCCAAGAAGAATAAGGGTGCTTTTATTATCTCTGTTTCTTCAAGAAATAAGTTATGCTGGACATTTATAAAATTACAGATTGTGGGTCCAGTGCTATGGTATGGTGGATTAATGTGGTCCCTGCAGAGTCTTGGCCGCTTTCCTTCCCGTGAAGTTCTCTGCTTACACGCTTGAGAAAGCAGCAGTGAGTGACCCAAGCACTTGGGATCTTGTACCCACAGGGAAGATTCAAAAAACTGCTAGGAATTCAACGTCAGCTGAGCTCAGCCTGGTCACTGCAGCCTTTTAGAGAGTGAACCAGGAGATAGAAAATCCTCCCTCTTTCTCTGCCTGTCTCTCTCTCTCCCCCTGTGTCTCCTCCTCCCTTTGTATGTCTGTCTTTCCAATAAATAACACAAATCACTAAGAAAACACGATGTTAAAAGGGGGGTCGTTTATAAAGAAACATTTTGCAAAGAATGATCCGAAAGCACCACGAGGTTGGGCAAGTTGGCACATTAGTGGACACACAACAGGGAGAGATGAAGTGTGAAGAAGCTTGATATGAGACACTCAATAGAATGGTCATGTTGGAGCAAGAATGACCAACTATACCAAGATGTCAAAACACAATTGTTTCCAAAACAACATTTTCGCTTAATATCATGAAATAATTTGTCCTCATGTTAACCAAGAGCTTTATATATTAACCAATGACTGGTATCCATTGGGAAGAAAAAAAAAACACTGACTTACATAGAGAAGTTAGAAAGTTGGCGTATATAAGGAACATGTGGCACACAATGTTGAAATGGCTCCTCCTGCTTTTCTCTAAAATCTAAACATGAATGAACATTTTCCCTAGAATTTTTTGAACATCACACAGATATTATATGAATTTTAGAAGATAGATTCTTGTCAGTATAATTTTAAAATATCTCTATTTTAGTATAGAAGTTAAATAATATTAAAATTTTATACATTGCATCATGTAACTATATAATGCACTATTTAATATGTTAAACATACCTAATGCATTAAACAGACACATAAAAACATTTTTCAAGCATGAAACTGAATTGCAGAAAGAATGATTGCTCTGAATGACTTACGATTGTGCTGCATTTGTTTATAATTACATTGTAACTTTATGTACATTTCACATTTTACTTAATTTAATTCCTTTCTCACAATCTAAGAAATTTGAAATAAAAATGGCAATACACAAAGCTTTTAATTCTGTTTATTATTCCAAGTCTGAGGGGATAAGGCATAACATTACAAAGAATAAAAACACTGGGAGGATAATAAATATTCTATTAAATCCCACCACAGATGGAGAACATCTTTGCCTTTTAGCATGTTTCTATCTAAAGAAAGATGTTTAAAAAGATAAGTTGCCATAAATTGTAACTGCACTTCTGTTTCTTAAAAATAAATTATATGATTTTATTGTTGTCTTAAGTGCTCTTAGCAATTGTGACTATTCGGACTGTTTGGATGGCAAGAAATCACAAGTCTAGTATTAAAAAGATTAATTTTCAATTAACCTAATGTACTTATAACTCATCTAGTTCTTCTCTTTCTTTACATCTCATTGCCATGGCTTTATGCGATTAAGTCTAGATGACGTATCATGAAATCTTTCATTCTGATGGCTATAAAATATATCTTGTAGTTAATAAAAGACTTTTGATCATTCTTTTTTAAACAAATAACTTAAAACAAATTTCCAACATTGGCAACACCTTTTATTGTTATGTTAAAGTCCTTTGGAATTTAAAATTTAAAAGACAGCAATGAGAAGTAGAAAGACACGTGTTAACACAAGATTTACATGAACTTGACTAAATTAGGAGTTTGACATTTGAAGTACCATTTCTTTACAACTCAAATATTTCTCATGTATGAAATAATAAATACAGACTTTTTTATTATTAGCATTATTGTTGCAAATCAATGACATAATTCTGGTAGAAATAGATTGTAACGGTGAAATGAACTAATACGCAGTCAGGGTCACCTCTGTGTTGGAATGAGAAAAGGGAGAATCTCTTTAAAACGTACAAAAGGCATGCTTCTGTCCAAAAGGATTTACAAAGGTACTGTCCCATACTCCTGAGCTTTTAGCTAATCATGAGAATAAAAAGGAGTTACCAGTCAAACTCTTCTGATGACTTTTTGTTTTATTGTGGGAGCGCTGCACAGAGGTCCAGGGGTGTTTTCTGCTGGGCCATGTCCCTGCTCTCTCCTGTTGACTCTGAGCCATTCTTCCCACCAGAACTGTGCATACATGACACCACTTCCACCATTCCCCTGGGTCATTCTTTCTTACAAGCCTACCTCCTGATGCTGCACACATGTCTATCTTGAACATCTTTAGTAAATCTTACTATTCACAGGGAAATTGTCACATGAAAAATCCTTTTTTCCTGTGAGATAAAAATTGAGGTCCATTTTGCTTTACCATGTAGAATTCCCAGGAACAACATGACTGGATGACTTCTCCTATTGACCAATATTACCAGCATGGCCACAATCATGGAGAAAAATGTAATAGCAAGCCCCTTATTATTCAGAATTTTTATTTTTTAGAAATAAAAAAATACTACTTTGTGTAGCTACAATAAAGCTCTGACTTCACATTACAAATCTGTGGGAATAATTCATGTTTACTCAAAAACTTTGGTTTTATATTCAAATTTAGTACTACAGACAAATTAAGTGATGCTTTAGGGAATGTTGAATACACTTAATAGCAAGTTTGTACACTTACTTGACAGCAACGGTTTAGTAATTTATATTTTGGTATTGGTGAGAAATAAGTATAAACTGGAAATTATTGCTGCAAATTATTTACAATTGGATTTATTACCAGAACTTTCACATAAAAGAATATTACTCTGTGGATACCTCGGAAAAAAATTTACATAGAAACTAGTCTTTGGGATGAATATATCACTGTTTATGTCAGTGTGCTTATGATTTTTCTGAGTACTAATAAAATAAAATTTTTAAAAAATTAGTTAAGTAACCTTGTTAATGCAATGAATAGTGAATTTGTTGAACATAATTTATCTCCTATCTTATGTTAGAATGTGCAGTTATAACGACTTATAAATATCTTAAAATCTAAATTACAGGAAAAATTATTAAAGTGCATTTAGAAATGGTGACTATCTCTATAAAATCTGTGTTTTAGACTGCAATGCTAGTTCAGCACAAATAATAACATGGCAATAAATAAATCACTTTTATGCTTTCATCTAAGCTTAAAAAGGCTGGATGATTCTTAAGTCCTTCCAATGATCAACACTGAAAAATTTGGAAATGACTTTTTGATATCTAAATTATTTTTTTATGTACTGGCTACAGAATCTACATCTTATAAAACTTCACTAAAAACTTTTTTTCTCTTTTGAAGTCTTAAGTATGCTTGATCAGTAAACATGGCACAAACAGTCCCTATTGAGTTTGTTGAGAGTTAAAATAAAGTCAAGTAGTTCAGCTCAGTCAGACCAAAACAGCACCCAGGTCTAATTCTCTCTTCCTTAGAGGGACTCACTGTCATACAACACAGGCAGCACTTGAGTGAACATAGAACATACAGAACACGGGCAACACTTGGGTGATCATAGAACATACAGAACACAGGCAACACTTGGGTGACCATAGAAATGCTCTGGGGCCTTTATGTTAGAAGCAACATTTGGTATAGATTCTTTACTGAGGATATCTGGGCTACTAGTGAACAAACACAGGTCGTTAATGACCCCCCAAAGGGCGTGAATCAATGAAAATAGCACTCAATTGCTGACTTGGCCTACATCCTGGCCTGTGTAATGCTAGATGCTGATTAAACATTTTAGGTATTTCTGTCTAGATAAAATTAGAATTCTGATTATAAACTTTAGTGCAACATTTCTGTGGAGAATTTGTCACAGACTATGCATTTTGATACAAAGAATGTGCATGTCTGTGTGTGTATGTGTGTATGTATGCAACACTTTTTAAAAAAACTGATATTATATATATACTGCATTATATATGTCAAGTAGAGGAAAAATGCAACTTGAGGTACACTTTAAAAATTAAGTCAAGGAGAATCAAGTTGGCAGAATAGAGTAAGGACAAGTTTAAACAGACAGAGAAACATTACCCAGAGTGAAACAGAGAGAGCACATTCCAGGAAGTAGGGGAGGGCAGAACAATAGCAGAGGGGTACCTAGAGACTGATAGAAAAAAGCAGAGACCATGACCTGGACATTTTATGCTATGCTTAAAATTATTCTGGTGATAAGCAATTAAAGGGTATTGAATTTGAGCTTCCTAGAAATCCAGTACAGTATTTATCTTTTATCATAGATACCAAATTGAAACTGTTAGGGAAGACGTATTCATAAATATATTCATAAATACATGAAGCCCGCCTTAGCCCTAAAGAGGCCTATCCCCGTGTCATCTCGCTACCAGAGGTTGATGTTGTGGTCTACCACATGGGGTGAAGGCTACAAATTGCCTGGGAAAGGTGGTTGGGGGATATGTTGGAGTTGGAGCCATTGGGGGAGTATTTGACAGGTATGGTGGCTTTGTAGACCAGACTTTACTTATAGCTAGATGAGGAAGCTGAGATAAGGCAGTTTCGGTCAGGTGGGTCCAAGCTGCAATGCTCAGCAGCACATGCAAAGACCAGGTCTTGGGTTGGACTATGCTGAGTAGAGGCCCAGCACCACAGACACAAAAGAGATCTGGGGCTAGGAATGGGCCTGGGGAGGGAAATCACTTACTAGGCAATGATTTTCCTTTGATGAACACAAGATCTGGGGCTGAGAGTGGACCAGGGTAGACAAGGCTGCAACACTAATTGGCATGTGTGTGGGCTGGGCCTAGGTGCGGGCCAGACTGGGAGAATCCACAGTGCCCACAGCTACATGTGGGGGGCCAGGATTGAATGTAGGCTGTGTGGGAATGGGCTGTAATACTTGGGACTGGTGACAGGCAAAGTCAGGCAGGACTGTAGGATCTGCTGACAAGTGAGAAGACTGGGGGAGGCCATACCAGGATGGGTCAGAGCAATGACTGGCATACACAAGATCCAGGGCTGGGAGCAGGAATGGTAGGAGAACTTTGGGTATTCTTCTGCTAAGTCGCTTCTCCTGGTGGTGACCATGAGAGCCAGGGCCAGGAGTGGGTGAGGCTAGATAAGGCAGCAGCAAACTTTCACATGAATTTGGGCTGGATCTAGGGCTGGGTTGGGCTGAGACAAGTCACAGAACCCATGTTTGTGTACAAGAACTGGATGGGATACAAGACAAGCCTGGCTAGGCCACAGCACATGCTGTGACATGCGAAAAACTGGGATTGGGGACAGACCTGATGGGGGTTACTGGGAGTTGCTCTGACTTGGATGCAGCAACCAATCCTGTGTGTAATGGCCAAGATTGTGGCAGGTCACCTGGGGCAAGGCTGCAGCAAACATTTCCTTGCATAAGAGATGGAACTGGGGGCGGAATTAACTAGGCAGCTGCATCCACCAATGTGTGCATTAGCTGGTGCAGTTACTAGACCAAAACAGGCCCTGTACTAGATGTTGCACATAAAAGTCATCTGTTGGGTCACCCCAGCTGAGGCTTCTTGAGAAAATTCCCAGCTAGACCACTGGATTCAAACCCAACCACAGGGAAAGTCATAAGACATGTGGTCTGACCTTGAAGTATACCTAGCAGGTCTGGGCCTCCTCAATTTCTGATGCCCATGAAGTAGTGAGCATATGCAGGTGCGCACAAGGGACATGAATGCCAACTTATTTAGGAAAAAAGAAGACATGTGGGTCACTCATCAAAGGATGAAAATGAACAGGCTGGACACTTCTCTTAACAGATTTGCAGCAAGTATCTGGGTCCATGGATGCACTAAGGTGCTCTTAGTCAACCAATAGGCATTAGAAGGGTTTTCTCAACTCTGGAGCAACAAAACCAACAATGTTCAAGAACTATCAAAACCATTCAATCATTCAAGTAACACCTTCAAAACATTCTTTTATATACCAGTGTCTCTAAGGCACCATCAAATGACGCCTGCCATTCCCAGGTGCGGATGTAGTTTGACAGCAAGGAGTGGCCCTTTCACCCTTGCCCCCTCTACAGAAACAGGAGAATAAGTTTGAAACATTTATAACACCCATCCTTATCCATACCTCAACACTTTCCAAGTCTGTACACTGTGACTATACTATATATAATCATGTGTTCTCCTTTGGGGCTAAAAGCGTATAGATCATGGTTTGGTAGAACTGCAAAAACTCTGTTTAGTATATACCTAAGGAAAAGTTGATTGGTGTAAATACTCATTTGTCTCTCATCCCATCTCCTTCAAAATACAACACAATTTTAATTTAGGTTTCCATCTAAAGCATAAACTTTGCAAAATTTAAGTGTTTATAGGTGTTGATGACCTATGAGAAATGACAACCTTAACGTAGTCCTTACATTAGAGAAGGATTAACTGGCAAATGCTGTATACGTTTCAAGCAAGAAGTGTCAGTGATTCTCCACGATAAAATAACCTGGACCATTGCTTTGAGGAATCAATCATTTTGATTTTTGTACAGATCTAGATTGTTATGTTAATTTTAGGGCTTACATTGACCTGATGTAAAGACTGATACAGACTAAACTTTCTAAATAATAACAAAAAAAAAAGTTTTCCAACAAGATCAAATCAGGATGTTACAGATGGCCATTCACTCCCAATTTTAAATGCTGTTCCAAATTCCTTTATTACATTTCTCAGGATGAAATTATCTGTCCAACATGGACCCAACTCTATCCCATATTACTGCACTCACACAGCTCATAGAGAGTAATTGAAATGGGAGAGGATTATAGAGCAAAATTTTTCAATGACCATCAAGAGAATATTGTGCCAAACCATTCTAATATTTTTTAAGATTTATTTATTTTTATTGGAAAGGCAGATAGAGAGGAGGAGAGACAAATGGGAATATCTTCTGTCCTCTGATTCACTGCCAAAGTGGCTTCAATGGCCGGAGCTGTACGGATTCAAAGCCAGGAGCCCAAACCTTCTTCCTGGCCTCCTACCTGGGTCAAGGTCCCCCAAGGCTTTGGGCTGTACTCCACTGCTTTGCCAGGCCACCGGCAGGGAGCTGGATGGGAAGTGGGGCTGCCAGGATTAGAACCAGTGCCCAGATGGGATCGTGGCAAGCGCAATGCATGACGAGGACTTTAGCCACTAAGCTGCTGCCCAGGGCCCAGTTGCTCTACTTCTGATCCAGCTCCCTGGTAACTGCCTGGAAAAACAGCATAGGATATTCCAAATGCTTGGGCCCGGCCACCCACATGGGAAACACCAATGGGGTTCCTGTTTCATAGGTTTGACTTGGTACGATCCTTGCCTTTGCAGCTGTCTGTGAAAAAATACAGCAAATGGGAGATATCTCTCTCTGTCTCTCTGTGTCTTTTCATTTTGACTTTATAATCAATAAGTAAATGTGTTGTAAAAAAAATAGCTAATACAGAAGAATTACCCAATGCCTGCTATTTTTTAAGATAAAACATTGCTTTTTTGCAATTTAATGTTTATATCCCCGCAATTTTTTTTAAATCGATGCATAGTTTTTTTTTATTTTTCTTATTTCTATAAGCTGAACAAATACCATGCATCTCATACACACAGATATAACAACATAAAGAAATTTCCCACTCACCTTCTTTCCCACCACGTTCCCACCCTCCATTCCTCTTCCTGTTTTATTTTTTCTTTTAATTTTTACAATGACATACTTTTACAGTTACATACTTTCAAGTCAGAGAAGGAGAAAGAAAGTAATGAGCATATCAACTAAATTAAGAATTCAGTGACTAGTAAGTAGAAAAACCACTGGTTTTAACTATTGTGTATATCACAATGTAATATTATATATACAAATATATACTCCATAAAATGGCAAACATTAAGTCACCATTACATAACACATTTAATTTTTCAGGTTAAAATACAAGTGCTACATAATGTAATTCTGTAGGCTTCACAGATGAAAATTTGAACACAATAAACATAATAATAAAGGATACAGTAGGTTACTGGGTAACTGTGATATCAAACAACTTAAAAATTTTTATAATACATATATGTACAAATAAAAATTTCTCAAAGTTGCAGTGTTGAATTCTTCCAGATTTGTCCATGCTCTAAGCTCCTAGGGCTTTTGTGCTAAGGCGCCCTCTTGGAAATTTGCCACTTCTGGACAAGTGAAAATGGTTAGAGTTTCTGTTGGCTCATTCATTGTCTCACTAAGCTTCTATTCACATTATTAAAGGTATCACCAAAATGTCCATGAAACTGTACAACTTTTCTTTTTTCCTTTTTTTTTTTTGTTTTTCTTCAGGAATCCCATCTGTCCTGTGGAGTTCTCTGTTACATCCTCAGGTAATCTGGAAACTAACCTATTTTCTGTCACAAAGGCAAAGAATCATTCACTATTCTTATGCAGAAATGATCTGTAATCCAAACCTTTCTTGTGAATGCCCCTAGGTATTTTCTCACAGTCATCACTGAGAGACTTGTTCTGTGTCCAGTTCATTGAAATTCCCAGACCTAGATGGTTTGATAGCCTGATATTTTAGAATTTTGCCCTTACTTACTTTTTAATCTGTCAAGTGTGGCCAAGGTCCATTTCTCCTTTTGTAGAGATCATGAATGTTGAACTCTGACAAACACTGCTTAATGCAGAAACGAACTTGGAGAAATAGTGTTGAATATTTCTTGTAAACAGTGCAGAAACTATATAAGGTTTCCGTTAATTTGAAGGCATTGCTACACTTGGCAGTGATTTTAACTCATCTACACAAAAAAATCAAGTCCTATACTTATTATGTGATTTTCCATCTCCTAGCCTCAAATCATTAATATCATCAACTTCAGAGCTCCTATGCAAAAAAAAAGATGATCTTAAAATTAAGTCTTTCAAAAAATTATCTTCATTAACATTAAAATTGATAATTTATATTTAACTCAGTGTCATTCAGGGCATAATCTATAAAAAATACAAATTTAAACATAATAGTTTAGTTTATTTTTATAAACTTGAAAATTCAGGTTATAACACAACTAATTTATATTTATGCAAAGAAATCTTAAATTCTTCATCCTGATATACTATTAATAACTTGATAACTAGCATATGATATAGGGGTATTCTTGAGGACACACACAAATAGTTAAGTTCACATCATAAAACTGGAAATAGTTTGGCAAGCACAAAAAATTACTATAGTAAGATAATGTTTTAGTACTTGAAAACCAATATTGGACAAACTTTTATTTTTCTGTTGTGAAATTAAATTTCTATTTTGTGAATATTTAATTTCTATTGTGAGTTTAATTACTCATTGTGTCTTCTCTTTTTAACATGTGAAGCACATGTAATAACATCCACATTCCAGTACACAGATAGCAAGATTTAAGTAAGTAAACTTCTCATTTAGTTGCATATATATGCATGCATTTATATAGAGAGATAAAGTGATCCATAGTCATTAGATATGGTACGTGCTTTTCCCATTGAGTACCCAGGTTTTCTCCTGAAGACTAGCGCTGTAAATGCTGTCTTTCCCATGATTGAGACTTAAATTTTTTTCGAGGCAAAGCAACAGGTGTCCCCACTCCCTGTTTTTAAGATTGGGTGTAACTAACACAGTTATCACTCTTGAACAGCAGGGTTTGAGTGCCAGCAATAATTATCACATTTTAAATGCTATCGGTGAGTTAATATGATATTTCATAGCATATGGCACAGAACTTGAGTATTTTTAAGCAGATCAAGCATAAAACTTTTTTATTATTGTTTCTATTATGACTTGATATCTAAAATGCTGAGTGCTGTGTGTCAAAATTGGATAAGAATCCACCCTAATTTCAATCAATAGGTCCCTTTATTTTTCCATTGTTCACTCTTTGCTTTTCAGCCTTTATTAGTATTAAATAAGGATGTCCTATTTCCTTTTGCACCTGAACAAAGTTCATCGAGCACTAATCCTCTGTCCATTGTCTTCTATGAGAGTCTTTGTCTTCTTTAGTGCGGGTGAACTTGCAAAGTTCTAGGAAGCTGCCTTACTTAAAAAAAATACCTTTGAACATATTCACTTTTTTATCTAGCTTCATGACTCTTTGCAAATTCATTCTATCAGTAAAATAATGTTGATGGCAGATGGCCGTTGCTTTGTTCTGTGTACTGAGGCATCAGTCTCCCAGCCCAGGAAATCATGGCATTTTGTATGGAGTCTGAACAACTCTCTGGAAATGTCTACTTCCAACACAACATTGTCAAACTGTTGCTGCTGTTATTTAATCACAACACAGTCATGTATGGGTAGATATTATTCTTAAACTCTATACACAATTCTAAAAATGAAATACTCTTTTTCTCTACTTTTGAGATTATATCACACTCTACAGAAAGATTTGCTTACCTAAAAGTTGAGTCAAATATTTAAAAACTTAATGGAGCTCATTACTGAACTTGAACTTTTACAACAGAACTGAAACCAAATGGAGAACGTATCACTTAAAAGGAAGCCACAGTGAAAAGAGCATTCTCGCCTTCATCGCTTTCCCTTTGAAATTTATTTTGAAACAAGTCATCAGTCTGAAATCTCAGATAAAATAGAAAATTAGGATAGAAACTGTAAAAGAAAAAAACACTTTGCAATTGATTCTCACATCATCAGGGAGCTGAGTCTAAGGAAGGCAGATGAGGTATCTCTACTGTCGGCTGTAAGGTTAGAGTTACTAATCCATGTTGTTGTTTCTCATTTTGCTTTCTTTTGTGGTTGGGATCTTAGTTGAAATGTCGCATATTCTTGCAAGAGATATTTACTATCTGAAGTCCAAAACACTTTTAGTCCATAAGTGAATGTGATACTAATACTTTTAAGTATTTATGGAAACCAGTACCTAATGTGTAAGTGTCACACATACAATGCTCAATTACAAACAAAATGATAATTTACAAGCATTCTGCTAGATACTGCCTATTCAGGAATAACTCTGTACCAGGAACTCTATGTACAATCTCTCATCATTATTTTATTATCTTAATTTTATTTTTTTAATAATGATTATGTGGTTGATCAGGGTGGGAAGGATTGAGGCTTAGGGATCAAGGCTTCAAAATTTGCTATTTTTTCTTGTTTTTCCTGCATGAAGAGGAGAAACAAAGTGGAAAACCACTCATGACTTCCCACACGTCCCACTACTTAGGGATGAGAAACTGCCACCTCATATCAACCCAGAGTCTCAATGTGTACATATTCTGAGGCTCTGTCCACGTGGCTTGGATAGCTCTGAAATGCTGCGGATTTCACCAGTCTGAGGATGATGTCACCCTCCCGATGTCCATTGGCGGCTCCATTCACTGAGATTTTTTGCTGTCATCGTTTTGGAGGGGGTAGTTGTCCAGTTAGTTCCACTCTTCTGCTACAGCACCAAATATGTTGCCATATTCTCCTTTTACAAAAGTGCCTATGTCCACTGTTTCACCTTTTTTTTAAGTAGGTCATGTTCTGGCAGGTGAGGCTTATTACCTGGGCCAGGTATCCCAAGCATCACAGGATTCCGCACCCCTAGGACTCATGGACCCTACATCCATCTAGTAGGTGGGCCCCAGGGCAAGGCACAGGAGACCCAAGCCCCACTAAGTCCTCTACTGCTGGAGGTCATGAACCTGGCACCTACCTAGTAGGTGGGCCCTGGGACCCAGACCAGGGGACCCAAGCCCAGCCAGATCCCCAACCCTGGGTTCACAAAATCAACACCCACCTAGAAGGCAGGGTCCAGCATCTGGGCTAATCAACCCACACCCCACCTTTCCTGTCTCCAGGGATCAGGAACCCATCCCCCACCACACAAGTGGGCCCCGTGACCCAAGTCTAGTTACCTGAGCCTATCAGATCCTCCATCATTGGCACTCACATACGTGGCTGCCACTGGGCCCAGGCTGTCATGACTCACCTCACCTCAGTGTCCACAGTCTTGTAACACAACCTGGCTGAGTATACTCTGCCCCTGTTTCAGCTCCTGTTGGTGGGTGCTACAGCCTATCCCAGCCCAGCCTGATTTCTGTCCTGGTCCTAATGAGGCCTGGATGGTGCTGTAGCCTAATCTAGCTTCTCCTGCTCCCTGTTCTGGTTCTCAGATTTGTCACTGGGTGCTATTTGCTGGCCCCAACTGATCTGTCCCCAGACCAGACACACAAGTATGCAGCCAAATACTGTAACCTGGCATGCTCTGGGCTGCTGCTTGCCTTACTTCTTCCACTCACCTGCAGGGGCTCAAAACTACCTTCAATCCTTCCATAAAATACATAGTTTATACCAAAGAAACAGGGGAACCATTAAGTTGAGTAAGTTCCCTATGCCAGCATGGCAAAAAAAAAAAAAAAATTGTCAGGAATGTAAATGCTCATCTTTTACTTCCAACAAGCAGATGGATACATTTAAACGCATACAAATGGTTCAGGATATGCATTTTTAGCTGCTTTTGTCAAAACACTACTCATTTGGAAAAATAACAAGCAAGAAAAAATGAGAATTTCTTCTGATTGTTGTAGAGGGCTGTTGTGAACTGGTAACTGATGACGGCCCAATGCAGATAACAAAGAATAGCAATCTTTTCACTCTTCAATGGTAACAACATTTTGTAAGTTAGCCTCACTACTTCCTTGAGTACTAAAAACAAAAGGAAACAACAACAAAAAATGATACTATCGTCTGAATCATTCTTGGCCTACCTCACATTACTTCCTTTTTAGAAACTGCGTTGAATTTGTCACTTTGCTGACCCTTTAAAATACTTAAACTTCAGGAAGGATCACAAGTCCAATTGGTGATGAAGGATCATACTATTTTAATAACATTCAGGAAAACAGTGTGTGTGTGTGTATGTGTGGGGTGTGTAAGGAGCAGGATGAAGAGGGTAGTAGGGGAAGTGGGTTGGAGATTCACTATACCTACCAAATCATATCATGGAAAACAATATTGATGCATAAATAAATAAATGACATAAAACAGTTGTTTTATTTTGTTACTCCAATGTGCATTTTTCTTTGCTCACCATGATAGCATCTGCAGGTAGAAGATCCTACGTGATCAATAAATTCCTGTTCAGTCGATTTTAAGTTAGTATCTGTGACGTTGAACTACTGGCTCTGAAGAGGAGCATGTGTCCTCATCACCGTGAACTGAGTTTCCTTTCACTACTCTCCCTGCTTTATATTATTTCACTCAAAGGTTCTCCCCATGGGAGTGAAGAGTCTGAAAACACAATCTTGTAAAGGAGTTGTTTACTTTAAATGTGATTGGGAAAAGAGATAAAGAAACACTTGAGGATGGGTGATCAAAAGATAAAGGGATAAAAGGATGTGTTGTTAAGTCTCTAACTGCTTCAAGGCTCTGCTCCTCAATCCCATGGGACCTTCTGAAATACCTTAGAAGCCAGCCACAGCATGCTATGACTGAAGAGTAAATGGAAAGTATTTCTTCATCCACTCCAATCAAAAAATCGCCTGATTTTTAGATATTAACATACTCATGCTTCCAAGTTGTGTAAGTGTGAATGTTGGCAGATTTTCTAAAACAGCCTATATATATATATACATATATATATATATATATATATATATAATTTTTTTTTTTTTTGCAAATCTATGAGGACTAGAAAAAAAAGTGCATGTTGCTGGTGATAAACTAAACAAAAAACTCAGATGGGAAGAGAAGAAATGAAAAGATTTGAAGCAATAGAAAAAAAAATGAGAGTCCATATTTGCGTCACTCAGATTTACTCAGTCTTTACGTTTTCCATTGCGCATAGATAGTCTCATTGAATGTGGTAATTTTCCAAATGTCCACAAAGACTAAATGAAGGAGGTGGAATGTTCATACAGCTCAGAGGTTGCTGTATCCTCCTTGTCTTTTGAATGTATTTTGTTTGTTATTAATTTAAAAAAAAAAAAGGTGGTCATTGCCTTGTTTTCCAATCTTGTTAACTCTAGGAGCCTGAAACACACAGAGTCTGGACATATGTCCGAACACACATCATTTTTCTCACTCCATGAATTTAACATCCGAGTTTCTTGGTCAAAGCTGAGCCTAAGATCCCTACTCACTGTTGCTGTGGGTAATATGATGCAGTCAGCTATCGATAACAAAATGCACTCTAACTATTTTGACCTTGTTTGGTATTTTCTTCTAATTAAATGGTCAGACACAACCTCCCCCAGATTCATATATCTGAGCTGCAAGGCAGGCACCGGTCCAATAGGAATATTTGTTGAGGAGTCAATGCCAAATGTTGGTGTAATTTACTTGTAGTTTTTGGATCTGATAGTGCTAGATCCTGTTTTTGTCAGTTCTGGCATATAGATTATTACAGCACCTGGAACTGTTCATGATTCTTAAAGACCCTTTGCCAAATCAATTCATGATAGAAAAGTCTGCTTATGTAGTCACTTGGAATACACAGACCAATGTTCATTCGCTTATAAATATACACCTGCCAGGAGCTTATTTTTAAATAGAACCATTTTTCTGCCATAGAAAGCTTGATCCTGCTTTTGTATCTTGTTGTCTACACAAAATCTCTCCCATTGAGTTTTCCAGGAGACAGCACAGAGTGTATTGATCCACCAAGATACTTGGGACGCAATGTTGGCAGAGTTCTGCTGCAGAGTTCTTGCTTTCCCGGGACTAACAAAAATCTGCCAAATGTATGGCTTGTTTTTGTAACTCGATGAATCCAGGCTTAAAAATTATAAACTACTGGAAGCATATGAGAACCAAAACCTTTGAATCTTTTAATTTCACAGCATTGTAGTTCATAATTGTAATGCCTCCTGGATTCACTACAATTCGTTTTTGATGTATTGGCTAACAGTGTGAACATTTTCACATGGAATTTCACTCCCCAGTCATTTTCAATTCACAAATCAAAAGATCAACTGAAATTCTGAAAACAAAAAATATATATATATCTATATATATATATAGATATAATATATAGAGATATAGATATAGATAATACATATAATATATATAATATATTATATATATATATATATATATATATATATATATATATATAATTTCTTTGTTGAAGATCTAAGCTAGAGAAGCAAAAAGACTACAAGTGGGTCCTAGATGTTTGTTAGGAAAATTTGAGATATATATGAATTAGAACTTCTTTTCATCCAAACTTAAACCCATTCTCTAATCGGTCATGATAAATGCTGCGGATTTCCTCTTATTGATTTTTGCTCATTTGAACTCCCTAAGTTATCTAAGCATTTCCTTTTCTGGTTGTATCTTAAACTGGTAAGTGACTACATAAACCACTGGGGAAGGAGAAAGAATTGTATTTCTAATTTATATATCTGGTGATGTAGCCTACCCCAACAAAAATGATCTGAAATTCTTCTGCATGTCATGTGCCAGTGACTGTGCAAGCATTTATCCCCTTTAAAAAAACAGTGTTTCATCATGCAATATAGGAATATGACATGAATGTATAGATGGTTGTCTTGGCTGGAACTGAGTCCATCCAAAGCTAGAACCAAGGTCATTCTCTGCAATTTTTTGAGTCCAGAAGCAAGGAGCTGGATTCAAGATGGAGCCGCCAGAACATACATGGTGTCCATATAGGCATCAGTACCCATATTTATTTGATTCAAGAAATAGTCTTATATTTGAATTCTAAATACAATATTTATTAGGTGGTATGTTAAATTATTATTTTATACATTTACAAAATTATTCAGATGCTGAACACATACAATTGCTTGGAAATCCAATCCACTGTCTGTCAGGATAACTAACACTGACATGATTATCTTTCTGTACTTACTCTTACCAGTCAAATTTCAATTTCATTTAAATTACATTGTTAATACAATTTGACTCATATGGTCAATAATTTGTAATGTTTTCTAATGATTTTGGTAAAAATACCAAACAGTGGGCCCAGTGCTATAGCCTAACGTCCTCACCTTGCATGTTTTAGGATCCCATATGGGTCCCAGTTCTAATTCTGGCGGCCCCACTTCCCATCCAGCTCCCTACTTGTGGCCTGGGAAAGCAGTCATGGACAGCCCAAAGCCTTGGGACCCTGCACCCACATAGGAGACCTGCAAGAGTCTCCTGGCTCCTGGCTTTGGATTGGCTCAACTTTGTCTGCTGTGGCCACATGGGAAGTGAGTCAGTCAACAGAAGATCTTCCTCTCTGGCTTTCCTCCTCTCTGTATATTTGCCTTCCATTAAAAATAAATAAATCATTTTTAAAAATACCACACAGTGTTGATGTGACTTTGTTAGAAAATTCCATAGTCACTTACATTCAATCATTTTGTTAGAATTAAAGCAGCACTACATAGTTATCAAATAGCTTTTTTTTTTTTTTACAGGGCCACCATAGCGAGCCCCATCCTCAGTCTTTTTTTTCTTTTATTTATTTGATGATAATTG
Source organism: Ochotona princeps (assembly GCF_030435755.1). Taxonomy (NCBI): domain Eukaryota; kingdom Metazoa; phylum Chordata; class Mammalia; order Lagomorpha; family Ochotonidae; genus Ochotona; species Ochotona princeps. Next base: position 19,301,104 of record NC_080843.1, on the reverse strand, counting down.
CAGGGTTGACCAGTGTGAGAAGGTTTGAGGATCAGGGGAAAGTGGGTGAAACCATTGCCTCCTAATTCTCCATTTCTTCTTGTCTCTGAGGGAAAGGGGGAGAAAAGTGGGAAGTCACACCGAGCCTCCCAAATGTCCTATTACTCAGGGATGGGGAACCCCCACCTCATATCAACACAGGTGCCGTTGTAGGGCACGTTCTGATGGTTCTGCAATGCTGCCGATTTTGCCGATCCAAAGGGAGGCAGTCCTCCCAAAGCCTATTGGCTGACATAGTTGACCTCATAGTATTTTACAGAAAGAACACTTCAAAAATAGCATGAAATGTGTTTCCAGCTTAAAAAGTTGATAGGAAATCACAATCATTAAAATACATTAAGCAGAAGATGAGGCTGTGGAAACATCAGAAAGGATTAGACTGGCCCTCTGTGTGTACAGATGATGACCTTTGACACTCTCCTTGAGAAATGGGTCACTGCTGGTACAAAGAGGATGAGCAAAGGTTCAAAAAAAATTGAAACCTGCAGCATTTTCTGGACGGTGTTCCCAGAACTAGTAGGGAATTTTTCTAAAAAAAAAAAAAAAAAAAAAAAAAAAAAAGATTAGAGATAAATAAAATGTAATAAACAGATTTGTTTATTTGAAAAGAAAACTACAGAGATAGGTGTTTCATCCACTGGCTTACTCCCTAAATGGCCAACAAGTTGGGATTGAGCAAGACTAAAGCCTGGTTGCCCATGTGTATGTGGGGGCCCAAACACTTGAACCATGTTCAGTTGCCTTCCTAGGTTGAAGGACATAAAATAAAGCAGAGCATCCAAGAATCAGACCAGCAATCATGTTGGATGCCAGCATTACAGATGCAGTCTGTTCAGTATGCCACAACACTGGCCCCAATGATGGGCATTTTTGACAAGCTTTGAATCTAAAATTTAAGTACAAAACAATACTTGAAACACAGGGCAACATTTTGAATTCAAATGATGAACATAAGCAAATGTGGCACTGTTGGAAAAAAACCAGGGTGGTGGTAAAAATAAACAAGGTGCAGGTGATTGTATATTTCAAGTGAATATGCTAAGAGGTTAGATGTGATGATCAAGGAACATTGAACTCCTAAAAAGAACAGATCTTAGCAACAAAATCCTCAAATATCTAGACCCCCAAAATATAACATTAGGTGGAATTAAATACGGATTTTTTTGCTATTCTAGAATAAATGTGGAATTTTGATATCTTTGCTAATGTGCTACTTTTTGGGAAATCATACATGCAGTGATGCTTAAAACATTGAAATATAAAGTGTTGCAGGAGTTATTATATAGTCCCATAGTCAAGTCTTTGAAATGACTTTAAAAATTTCCAATTATTAACTTTCCATCTTCCATTTTGTAGTTATGATATTTTATTATATAAAATAGAAGTGTGTGCTGGGATTGTGGTACAGCTACCACTTGTGATGCCAGTTTCTTTATGAGTGCTATATCCAGTTCTAATCAAAGTGCTTCTAATCCAATTTCCTATACATACACCTGGGAAAGCAGTGGGATATGGTTCAAGTGCAAGCACTTCAGAAACCTAAGTTCTCACTGTGGGAAACCTAAAAAGAGTCCAGGCTTGCCTTGCTTCCAGTCCTGGCCATTGCAGACACTTTTGGAGTGAAACATTGCTATAAAATTTCTCTCAATCTATAACTTGCTCTTCCAAAGAATAAAATGAATAGTTATAAACAAGGAAAGATGCAAGCCACTAAGTGCATGCTTGACATGTGAAGAGTGACTTCAGGAGGCTTCCATGAACTGGGCCACCATAATCACGGGTAGGTAAGGGAGCTGAAATGGGGTGGTTTATAGGGGGTAAACTGGAAGGTGTGTCGGGGTTTAGTCAAGGCACTTGTCCATGTGGAAGACGTGGGCTGAGCTAAGCAGCATCACCCATTGGTCACTGGCACATAGGGAAGCAGGGCTGGGATACCTTCCTTGTTAGGCTTGGCCAGTCTATAGTACCTATGTAATAATATTCATCACATGGAATGGGCCACAGCAGGCTTGGTTGCATCACCCATTAGAATGCAAGATAACTGGAACTGGGAGCAGATTCCACGGGGGATTGTGGGTTCATCTCTGTGGGATTTTTCTATTTTCACTGGGATTAGTTTGTATCAGTGAAAAATAATTACACAATATACAAAATTGTGAATTTCACACAGGCCTTTAGCAAAAATACCTTATAATTTTATTTTTCATGAATCATGTACAGTTTTATATATTGAATAACATGTTAACTACATACATTGGCTATTGATGTGGGATGAGAGGATATTGTAAATTGTTTTGCTCTCAAAGGATCAGTCAAGCATTTTATACTAGAAGCCCAGCACTGGACAAACTTTGCTATCAGCATGTTAGTAAATTTGTCAATAATTTAGAGGAAGCCTAGAGGCTATGCACAGGCGATATTTGTTTGGAACTGCTGACTTGTTTTAAAATAAATGCATTCTTTTCTGAAATGCTTGCAAGGCTACAACTTTTAAATCAGGGGGAGTGGCCGGGGGGTAGAAGCGCTGTTTCAACCTCTCAACCACCTTTTCTCCTTCCAGGTTGGGATGGACTTAAGAAACCCTTTCAGAGTTACTAAGACTTGAGGAGAGTTTTTCTTTTGTCTTTCGTTTTAAGATTTATGTTTTCCATTTCTCAGAAATACTGACCTGATGCTTTTTAATACATAAGATAAAAATAGAATATGACATCAGCCAAATGTGCAAAGCTGAATCTGTGTGTGGCTCTTATTCCCAATGCTAAGGATTTTTAACTTGCATTTGAGACACTTTGAAAGAAACAGTTACACTTGGGCCCGGCGGCGTGGCCTATCAGCTAAAGTTCTCGCCTTGAACGCCCGGGATCCCATATGGACGCGGGTTCTAATCCCGGAAGCTCCACTTCCCATCCAGATCCCTGCTTGTGGCCTGGGAAAGCAGTCCAGGACGACCCAAAGCTTTGGGACCCTGCACCCGCGTGGGAGACCTGGAAGAGGTTCCTGGTTCCCGGCATCGGATCGGCGCAGCACCGGCCCGTTGCAGCTCACTTGGGGAGTGAATCATCCGACGGAAGATCTTCCTCTCTGTCTCTCCTCCTCTATGTATATCTGACTTTGTAATAAAATCAATAAATCTTAAAAAAAAAAAAAAAAGAAACAGTTACACTTTCCAGAAAAAAAAATCACAAAGCTACATCTCTGTATTCATTTCTTATTTGTGTCCGAAGTTATTTCCACAAAGTGCAAATGCATAAAATTTATGAATAGATGTCATCATTTTTGGTTGTTTGATACTGTTGAACATGAACAATTCTGTTTGTCTAATTAGGTGTTGATTATTAAACATTCTACTAATTCAATCAACACATCCTAAAATTGTCAGATTCCATGATACTGAGAAAAACACTGCTGTTTTCACCACTTATATCATTGTGGAATGTGCAGTTTAAATTCAGAGTAGGCATTTTTTACTTCTTTTATCACATGTGTATGACTTAACTTTGCTTTGAAAGAGTTATACTCACATAATGATTTGTAATTTCATGAAAACTGTTACCTTCACTTTGCATTCATTTTTAAAGAAAATTAGTTATAAACACTCCTATATATTTAAAGGAACAATCACACTCAGGAAAGTTTCTGTTTTTATTCATTCAATTAACATGGGAGCAAGAAAGACATTTGTTTGTACCCTCACTTTAATTGCATCTAGACTCTCCACAAGGAATCTACATTAATCTTTTCAGATCCAGGAGTGCCCATTTGACTATGAGCAGTTTGAATAACTGATCTCACACTGTTAATATGGGAGCAGAAGGAGACCACCTCTGATAGTATCACTCCAATGGAATAGGCCAGGCCGGCCTTGGGAAGAGTCCTAACTGTATCCACAATTGAAGGGCCGACATTGCCTTAGTGTGGAAGAAAAGAGTGTCTCCTTGTGACATAATCAACCTGAATCCCTGTTGAAATCTGTACATACCAGATACTCCTATGTAAGGATCATAACAATTAAGTGTTCTTGACATTTAAATTTGTGAGAATAGGATGGATTTTTCTTTTCCTTTGTAGATTAAGCTATCATTTAGGCAAAGATAAGATTTTTTTTTAAAATAGATATATGCAAAGAAAAGAGAATTAAAGTAATTTGGGGTTAATTGATTCAAATCATAGTTACAAAGTTGTGAATCAGCATTCACAATAGGAAAGAAAATAAAGAAAATATGCTATTCATAAATGAAATCCGGTCTTTGGCAAAACTGATGAGACTAAATATCATGTTCAGTAACTTAATAGGCCCATCTCAACAAAGACAGAGATCACGTTTTCCAGCATCTGTGAAAGCCAATGCACAGAGTACAACAAATGTAACCTGCGTGACTGAAATTGACAGTTTGAGATTTGGATACTACTTATTCCTTAGTCTGTAATCTGGGGATCAAGATTACATATGTGTACAATTTTACTTGCTGTTTGATGAATTCTGTACTAAATGGAGTATTAAGCCTGTGATTGTGAAGAGAATTGAAGGTATGTCATTACTGGCCCCAATGCAATGCTTCTGTGGCTAAATTCTCACCTGCCAGGATCTTCTATGGGCTCTGATTCATGTCCCAGCTGCTCTACTTCCCAAGCAGATCCCTGCTTGGGGCCTGGGAAAGCATTAGAGGTTGGCCCAAAGCTGTGGAACTCTGAACCTGCTTGGATGAGCCCGAAGAAGCTACTGGCTCCTGGCTTCAGATGGGCTCAGTTCTGGCCATTGTGACTACTTGTGGAATGCCAGCGGATGGAAGCTATTTCTCTCTACCTCTCCTTCTCTCTGTAAATCTGCCTTTAAAGTAAAAAAATAAATAAATCTTTTTAAAATGTATATTATTGTTTAAAAAATACTAAGAAAGAAAAAGAAAAAAGAAAAGCACTAAGAAAGTAGGAAGGTGGCCTCTACATGGTATCTTAATAGTTAAATTCTCAATGTGCACATGACAAGATGCCTTAGGGGCACTGGTTCAAGACCCTGTTACTCCATTTCACGTCCAGCTCCCTGCCTGTGACTTGAGACAGCAGTCAAGAACAGCCCAAAGCCTTGGGATCCTGCATCCACGTGGGAGACCTGGGAGAAGCTCCCCTCACATGGTTTCAGATCAGATCGGCTTCAGCCAATCTGTGTCCTCTTAGGAGTAAACCAGTGGACAGGTCTTTCTTTTTTCCTCTCCATCTATCTGGAAATATGCCTTTCCAATAAAAACATGGAAAGAATCCAAAAACAAAAAATGAGGAAAGGAGGAAGGAGGATAAGAAGATGAGAGACAAGGGTGGGAATTATCATTATGCTCCTAAATTTATATTCTGAAATACATGAAATTGGTTAACCTTATGCAAATAAAATAATGGAAAAGAATAAAAAAAGATAGAATATTTAAAATTCAATAATTTAAATCAGTTTTTAATGTCAACCTCCAATTCCTGTGGCCTGTTCACTGAAAGCTGCTTTTGGTCCCTCAGTATGTATATATTGTCTGCCGTAAAATTATCCTTAAAAAAAAGTTAGCACATTTCTAGATGGTCAGTTTTAAGGGATAGATTATTAACTGCCTATAAGTTAAAAAAATTGTGTTTAAGTGTCATCAATGTTTAAGTATCTTGGTATCAACTTTTTACATCCTGGTTTCTGTTTCAATAGATGAAACATACAGCTTTTACTTTCCTTCTGGTTTGGATTCATCCTTATGTCATCATGAACTTTTTGTTCTGCTTTTTATTGCCTTTTCTTTCCTAATTTTAGGAATCAAAATTAATCCTCTTGAAAGGCGGCTGGGAGTTAAAATGCAATAGTACTATAGAATAAATTATATGACAGAACTTTCTCAAATTACTTTATCGCTATTGTTATTGCATGGATTAGCGGTTTTTGCTCTGCAGACACTGAGGGCTTGTTTGGGGAAACCTGAGGAAATATGGGCGCTGTCAGAAACGTGTGGGGCACTGCCTGTGGGTGTGCGACTCCACAACTGGAAGACAAGGAGCCTGAGGGGAAGGAATTTAGCACTCCAGCTTTCCGCAGAAACAGGTTGTAAATCCTTAGTTCTTCCCTCAAGTCAAGAAAATTTGACATTAATCTTCCAGATTCTCAGTTAAGTGTTCTGTAAATTAGAGCAATAACAGTTGGTAATAGGAGACTCATTAAATAACAAAGTTTAGCACTTTGCATTACCTGCATAACATCTGGGTTTCACATTGCTGGTTTCTCAAAAGAGTTTCCAGATTCAGGAATCTCTTGGCTGTACAGTAGATATAGTCAGTGTGCCAGCAATTTTTATTTATTTTTTAATTTGTTGTACTCTGTGCATCATGGCCTGTGTAACAGTGACTTAAGGCTGTGATAATCAGGATAGATGAATGCTTCTTATGCAGCTGCTAAAGTTAGATTTGAATCACATTTTGAATCAGAATGACTTTTCACGACAATTGATATATTTTCATTTATCACTAGGCATACATAAATTGTCCACTATGAAATGATCTGGGTTGTAATGTTATCTATTGTGCAAGGTGAGCATGAAAAATGGAAATGAAAATGCTTTTCTTACATTGTTTCTAAATTATATAATATCCTAATGGTTTGGGGACTCAAATAACCAAAAGATCTTCTCATTATTTTCTCCTGTGTTCTTGTATTTAACCATTATAAAATATGAAATCATTGAATATTGTTAGTAATAGCAATTTGATTATAATGTGTATGTTGAATCAAAATAATTATATTTGAGTATAAATTATAATTCTGCTATTTCATATTCTATAAACTCAGTTAAGCTTATTAACACACTTGAACTAAATGATATTGAAAAATCTGAATTGCTTTTCTTTAATATGAAGGAAGTTTATACAAAATTTAGGCAAGGCATTTTGGTAATGAATTAACAAGAAAGAAGCTGCTTTGTTTCTTCTAAAAATAAACCCTAAAAACAGCAACAAAAATAAAATGAAATTAATCAGGCACTGACTTTAAAGTTATACCAAATATAATTAAAAACAAACAAGCAAACAAAAGAAACAAGTTGAGATACATAGCAATGTCAAGCATCTTGCCATAACTGGATACATAGTTGCCATTTTTCTGACACTGTTTATACTACTGAGATATTTCTTTTCCAACTGAGGCAGATAATTGAAGACATCCAGGGATGGTGTGGGACACAGTGATAGAGAAGCAGCTTGTGCAACCCTCAGTCCATTTCCTAGTGACTACTTCAAGCCCGGCCCTGATTCCAGCTCTTGCCAGTGGAGAGTCTAGGAGGCAGTTGGTGATGGCTAAATACCTGAATACCTGCCAACCAATGTAGGAGACACCTAGTAAACATAGTTCTGACTTATTTCCTTAGAAATATTTGATCGAAACTGCATGAAGGGAGCATCTAACAAATAATTCAGCATTCTTTCTCAAAAATAATGTCAAACAGCATTTTTAAATTTTCTCTTGGGCAACACCGTCGTGTTTTGTTTCACTGTTGATGGTGTAAATCAATAATGCAGTTTAGGTTGCAAATGATACCTTGAAATGTAGAATCTAGATTACTCTAATCCACATAAGGCTATTTTAAATATGCTAAATGAGTTGGCTAATGTTTGCCAAATCCAGTGATTTATTTAACGTTCAGAAATAAAACCAAATTTCAAGATGCTGAGACATAAAAGCTAACAAAGAAAAACAAAGGCTAGTCAGGACTTTCATAGCTAAACCAGAAAAAAAAAATTATTTAAAGGCTCTAGTCTACAAAGTTTATTGTTAACAAAAGCAAAAGACCACAGAGATTATTACTGGCCGGTGGATCCCAGCAGGCTGATGATATTCTTAAGTATAATCAGATGTTATAAAGCATCAGATTTTCATAATACCTTAAGGCTTTTCTGGAAAAATTATTGCAGGTTCTACAAAAGTTAACACACTTTATTGGTCTCAGCTGTGTAAGCCTTTGTGCCCACCATTCTCCGCTCCCCTTCAACAGGCCATATGTGCATGAATTCCTTTGAGTTTATGGTTTTTAAATTTACAAAAGCTCACATGGAACGAGCTTCAGTGGAAAACCTTTTATTTAGGGGGTGGGTGTTCTCGTTTCTATATAGGCACAAGATGAAAAATCTTGTTGTGAAATCTAAGAGGACATTAATTCTTAATGGGAATCCACATTGATTTTCAGCAAGATTTTAAATAACACGAGAGATCAGCTGATGGGAATGTGGAGAGATGCATGGTGGTCAGAGTTGTAGGAAAAGATAATTTTTTTTCTGATTTTTCAGAGAATAGAAGATAATGTTCTTGAGACAATGCAGCAGAAAGTGCACTTGCTGTTCAGATTTCATGTGAAGTTTCAGAAAAAGAAAGCATCAGAAAGATGTCTGAGCAATAGTGATGTGCATTGTGCAGAACAAATCACAGTTTCCAGACAGATATTGTGAGAATTATATTGGATTAGCAAATCATGTTTCAGAAGTAAATGTGCTGGCACAAAACACAGACAGGGAGAAAATGTTGGCTGGGGTCCAGGCCAAGGAGGCTGTGACGCAGCCCACAATGGAAGAGAAGAGCAGTATGCCCAGTGTGCCAAGGGGCAGTGGGCTCCAGGCCTGAATAGTGAAGGGGAATGACCAACTCCAAATGAGAAGAGAAAGGAGAAAAATATAAAAAAAAGAGGGGACAATTGTTTTGAACCATACTGCAATCCGACCAAGAAGTATGGACCCTTCATCACAAACATAACTTTTGAGGTGAAATGGCAGTCCCTCAAAACCTGGTTGAAGAACAAGTGGGTGAGGAAACATACACAGAGCTTGTCATAGAGGCAGCCAGAAAGTCAAAAGGATGTGCTGTTGTGGAATTCAAGATGGAAGAGAGTATGAGAAAAGCTGCTGAGGTTAGAAACAAGCACAGTCTGAGTGGAAGCCACTGAAGGTCCAGGAAGAACCTGGTGATGGTACAAGCGGATATTCTAGAGGACAAAGATGGGCAAAGTTGAGGCATAGGCACTGTGGCTTTGGTAGAGTCAATTGAAACTATGCAAGCTATCTTTATGTTTAATGGCCAATTGCTGTTCGATGGACCAATGGATGTCAAAATGGATGAGTGGGCCTTACCAAAGGCTGATCCACCCTCCCTGCCCCCAATTTGCAGCATCCACAGCAGTTTCCCCATGGATTTAGTGGTATTGGCATGGGATTAGGACCGGGAGGGCAGCCTATATATGCCAATCACCTGAATAAAGGTATTGGCAGGGGAAATATAGGGCCTGAAGGAATAGGAATGGAAGTCACAGGGTCTGGAATAAATACATGGGAGCAATAGAGGACCCTTTTGGTGGTGGCATGGAGAACATGAGGCAGTTAGGATCTGTGATGAACACAAGGGTGGAGGTGGAGGCAGCGTCCTGGGCATCCAGAGAATGGGACCCTTGGGGCTTGACCAACTTTGAGGGCATGTGCCAGACCATGGAGGTGCATTGACTCTGGCGTAGAGTTAATGGGCACCAGCACAGGCTTTGGCCTTGAGCAGATGACTGTGCCATGGAGTGCGTGGGCCTGAGCATGGAATTCCTAGTGCCGACTGGCATGGAGGCCGGCTTGGAGCAGATGGGTCCAATTATGGGTTGCATGAGCAGCCTGGAGTACACAGGCCCAGTTCTGGGAGCTGGTACTGATCGCACGGGCCTGGCCATAGGTGACGATGATGGTACCAGCTTTGTGCCTTTGATATGGAGCATGGCAACCCTGGAGGAAGCTTTACAGGCTCCATCAGAGCTGGAAGGCCTGCAGGATTTTTTGATTTTACCCGGAAGATGCTATAAGACAAATTCAATGAATGGAGGACGGGGAGTCCAAGGGCTGTGTGTACTCAAGTTGAAGTCGCCAGAGGTGGCAGAGCAAGCTTGCCAGATGACGAACAGCTGGACGCTGAGCTGCCTCAAGATCCAAGTTCAGATAATTTAAACGCTTAAGCATCTGACTATTGTAACCATCAATATCAGACCTCTGATTTTGTATTTTTTTTGTTATTAACTGTTTTAATTTGCTGGCTGGATGGATAAGAAAGTTTTGAAGACTCACTTGCTTTTTTGAGATAATTTAGATTGATTTTTTAGTGACAGGAGTCCTGTTTGAGTGTTTGCAGTGAGGTTGTATATGTGCAGTTTTGTTTGTGTATTGTCTTTTTGACAATAAGACTTTGATAATAAATACAAATTCCTGAAAACAACAAAAAGAAGGTAAATGTGCTAAACACTTACCGCGGAATATTTTCCTCAAAAATCATGTCCAACAGCATTTGAGAAAATATTGGACTTATTTTAAAATTGATCAAGATTAATAAGATTGCCAGTTATATGATCAGATAATACAGAAAACATTTTGAAATGGAGTCTTATAGCATGCTACCATGTGTATTCTGTGTGGCTTCTTGTCACCTTCAAATTGAAAGCATTCATCAATTAGACTAGTTATTTTTATGTAGTTCAAGTGTTTGGAAAATTTGCAATTTTCTAGCATCTTGTCAGCTCCCTCGCTTGGAACTATTCTTGATGTAAGGGAGAGTATTTAATCGGTTATAGGAAAAGAAGGTAAGGGTAACATTTCAGGATTTAGATTTGTAAGCAATTTTTGGCTGATCTGATGCTGATCAGTTTACTGCCCCTCAGCCATCAAGTTTATTCTTCTGTGTCAATGTTGTTGTGCACCCATTGTGGTTTGTGTGTGTGTGTATGTACACTGACAAGACCATACTTAGTTATGATTGTATATTTTTCTTCTCTTAAGTTATTTTCTTCTTTCATTTTTCTCTCCTTTTCTCTTTTTTCTTCTGGCCTTCCACCCTGCCTCCTCCTTGTTTCCTGTTTCATTTCCTCCTTCCATCCTTCCATCCTTCCCATCTTCCTTCTTTGTTTCCTACTTTTCTGTAACTCATCATAATTGTACACATTCATGTGAGTACAATAGGAAGCTTTGTGATGAGGACTCCGGTACAGCAGGTAAAGTCACTGTTAAGGAAACCAGCATTCACATCGGACTTTGTGGAGTCAGCGGCTGGATGCACTCATTCTGATCCAATTCTTCTTTTTCTTTTTTAAATTATTTCTACATAGTTGATTAGGGTGATAAGGGTGAAGGGCTAAAGGAAGGTAGGTAGGATCACCATTTCCACATTTTTTTTTCCTTTCTGTGTCTGCAGGAAGCAGGAAGGGGAGAAGCCACACCCAGCCTCCCAAACAGTTTCAGTTTAACACGACTTAAATCTGTTAAAGTTTAGATAATTGTATGGACAATGTAAGATAAAATAAGTAATCTACTAATTTTTAAAATACTAAGAATTAATTGGACCCAAAGGAGTTTTTATGGTTTTCACAGGAGAAATTATTTGATAGTTGAAAATATGACAGACCTCAGTAAGTGGGAAAGAAACAAAATGTAAATTAATATTCAATTGTCCCCTCTTCCTGTTACTTGTCATTGATTAAAATTCTTACCCATCACAGAAACCACAGGTAAAGTTTTATATTTGTATCTTGCAGAGATGGTAATGATTTTTATTTAGCTGAGCAAATTAACCTGTGGATAAAGTTTACAGCCCCATTGGACAATAAATGATTGTTCTTTATATAGTCTAACGATTTTCCTACCTTGCAAGTAGTTTAGTTTGAACCAGCAGTAGCACCATGCTGAATTCCTCATTAGCTAATTGGTTAGAATAGTGACATACGCTCAATGTATGGGTGCTATAATGTACATTAATTATGTGGTAATACTTTTTAAGAGCTTCTAAATTTCCTATATTGACTTTAATTTAAAATTTTAAAATAAAAAAAAGCCCATGCTTGTTTTCATAGTTTTAACTGTGCACGTGAGGAATATCTAAACAGTTGTGGATGCTGTCCTCAGATTACTGAGGTTTCAATGATAAAATATGTTTTTGTTTACAAATGTTTTTAGCCGGTTGGTAGATTGGACAAGAAAAGGAAACTCCAGGAATGGGCATGTGTCACTCTTTAGATTTTGAGTGTACAACGTCCTGGGCATATTGTATGTGATCTAACAGGTTTCATAATACTCTGCTGTCTCTTCTGATCTGGAGAATAAATTTCCTCTCACGCTGTATCCTGCCAGTGGTCTTTCTCCTTCTTGAGACGAAATGCAAAAAAGTAGAAGCATACCACTATTTCCCTCTTTTCTTACCTTTCTGTGTGGTAAGACTACAGCTTTTTATCAGTTTCCAGAACTGTCTGTTACAGCCAGTTATTTGGGAACAAACTGATACAGAAAAAAAAAAAGAACAAACTATATATTTTTTAAGATCCCTGTATAAATGTCTATTGTGTTTCACTTGAATTCAGTGGAAACAGAGGTTGTCACATCTTATTCCATCATTGCCTCTTCAACTTTTCCTCGTGTTCATTTTCATAATTCCCTCTGACAGTTTCTCCTCTCTCTATTGGGGGTCTTCCCCCCCCCCCTTTGGTGAAGGTCATATGCAACATTCAGGCCTCTATACAGGAATGAAGAGCTTTCTACCTCAGTGGTAGCAAGCACTGTCATTAATGTGTGTGTGTGTGTGTGTGTGTGTGTATATATACACATGTCTCAGCTGAAAGAAATCTGTCCCTGGTGTGCTTTCCTCGAGTCCCACAACCAGTAACAGAGGCCATGCAGCTCTTCAAGATCAGGTCATCCGGATTGAACTGATGATCACTCTAAAGGATCATTCCATGTCCCAGCTATTCTGTGTGATCAGCCACGTACATGGTTAATATTGTAACAAGTGATTTCCACCCTAACCCTGGGCCTATTTCTCTTCTTTCTTCAATAAACATGCAATTTCCTCAGACACAGTTCCTCACAATGATCAGCTGCAATTGATTTTCTTATTACTGCAACATATATTGATGTATACACAAACAAAGAAAAAAATCTATCCTAAACTCCCTTACTTTCTTTCTCCTTGTTCAAAGATGATGTTTTCTGGGCCCATCGTGGAAGCCTAGCGGCTGAAGTCCTCACCTTGCATGCACCAGGATCCCATATGGGCGCTGGTTCTAATCCAGGCAGCCCTGCTTGACCTCCGGCTCTCTACTTGTGGCCTGGGAAAATAGTCGAGGACGGCCCAAAGCCTTGGGGTTCTGCATCCATGTGGGAGACCCGGAAGAGGCTGCTTGGGCTTCTGTTTTCGGATTGGCACAGTACTGTCCATTGTGGCCATTTGGGGAATGAATCAATGGACAGAGAATCCTCCTGTCTTTCCTCCTCTCTTTATTTTTGATTTTACAATAAAAATAAATAAAATCTTTTTTTTAAAAGATGGCATTTTTTTCCTGGAAAGTTTACCACAAATGGATATATTAAGGTTCTGAGATGGTGGAAGAAAGAAAAACCAAAAGTGTAGGTGAGAAACAGCTGTGGATGAGTCCAATGTCATTGGAGGGATGCTACACTACTAGGAATTTCATTTTTTTTCTTACCTATTTCCATTACAAATCAGATCTGTTTCAGTAAAAAGTGGAAATAAGATTTCCATCAACAAGAAGTAGCATAGAGGGCATAGTGTAGAGAAAATAATATTTCTTTTTTTAAGATTTATTTTATTTTTTATTATAAAGTCAGATTAGATTAGAGTAACTAGATCAGAACTAGCTGGGATTAGAACCAATGTCCATATGAGATCCTGGCATGTGCAAGGCCAGGACTTTAGCCACTAGGCTACCACACTGGGCCCAATAGAATGTCTTAAGCATCAATGAGCACACGTTCAAAAGCAGGAAGATAGAATTCTTTTGTGGTTACAGACTAAGCATGACAGTGAATGTCGTTATCACTTGAACATGTCTAAAATTTTATCTGTAAGATTGAAACTATGGTACCATCTGACCAAACAAAAACAAATAAGCAGCTTAGATTAAGCATTTTACATGCATCTTTAAAAAATGTTCTCATGAAATGACATTTGAGAACTGATAGGGTACATACATTTTGACACTGAATTTCTACTAAGTAAACTCACCATGTCTGTTGAGTGCATAGGACTTTGAAATTTTGAAGGGAAAATACATAAACATATCTTTTTTTGCAATAGAGTCATTGTTTTTATTTATCATTTTAAGTGTTCTTTTTTATGTTTTATTTTTCTTGATACAGTTCCATAGGCTCAGAAATTTCCCCTTCCACCTTCATATACTCCCTCCCCCACTACTTTCCCTTGTATTATTGCAATATTAAAGTCCTTCAGCGATAGTCACAAGTCCATCACTCTGCTATTTAAGTTTATCATGACATTACAAGTATAGACAATGGTATGCTCCCTGAAATAAGCCAATTTCAACAAGACAGATATCCTATGTTCTCTCTGATATAAGGCAACCTTGATGCAAAATGAAAGATCAGTAGATATTTAGGCAACATGTACATACATATATTCATCTACGGGAACTGGCACACCGAGAAAAGATGTGGCGCAGAACACATCTCTGGTGCTGAGTAAAAGGAGGACTCCCAATGAAATTGTTATAGAGTCACTGTTTTTAAAATATATGATTCCATCATTCTCATTATGGTTCACTATATTACCAGTTGCAGAATACAATTAATAAAAGTGTATGTGTGTGTCTCTGTGTGTCTGTGTATAATACATACATATATACATATGTGTATATATCTGTATATATAATACATACGTGTAAATTATCAGATCAAAACTTTCACGGGGAGAAGCAGTGGGCATTACTGTACGAGTTGCCCTAGGGAGCAACTGCCATCTACAGAAACAAGAAGCCATCAAGGAGGTGAAACGTGTGGTAGTCCTAGGGAAATAACCCCGGGCAAAAGAAAGCATGGGCAGATCATATAGCGGTGAGTTGGATTGGAGGTTAATATAAGTGTAAGGAATTGTGCAGAAATACCAAGGAGTGAGGTCATGATGGAAATTATGAGGAATGCAATATTAGTCTCTATAAGAATGTTTCTTTCAGAAGGAAAACTAAACAAAGAAGTAACATTATCTTCCCTGAAGATTGCGTGATGATAGTCTATAAAGATGGAAAAGGGCAAAATACTACACTGTTGGTATATCACAGCAGAGCAACGATTAAAAGCAGAGATGAGGAAGAGTAGTTGGATTCTGAAGGGAATCCATATAATTTTTCACTAAGCATTCCTTAACATCAATACAGAGCTTTTATCCTCTGTATTCTAATGTGCACCTGCTTGAGCACACTATCTTTATGTAAAGCAGCATCCTATTGCCACAATACAGCCAACAATTTTGTTGAGAGTCCATCTTTTCTTTGGAAGTAGAGATGCCTGCTGGATCATATCTTCATATTTAGATAGGATAGTCCCTATCACGTTGTTACCATGTATTCCCTTAAATGAGAAACTATGAAAC
Organism: Ochotona princeps; assembly: GCF_030435755.1. Taxonomy (NCBI): domain Eukaryota; kingdom Metazoa; phylum Chordata; class Mammalia; order Lagomorpha; family Ochotonidae; genus Ochotona; species Ochotona princeps. Next base: position 19,285,653 of record NC_080843.1, on the reverse strand, counting down.
AAAATCAAAAACAGAAACAAAATTAAAACAAAAAAATTTGCAGGACCATGGAGTTAAGTAATATGTTACTGAATGATCAATGATTAGGAATAAAACATGAATTCTGTTAGGGAAAATTACAAAATTTGGGCTATATAAATCACCAATTTACATCAAACATAAAGTATGGAATTATGACAGGAAAAATGTAGACAACTTGTGTTTGCTCAAACATTTTATTTACCTCATTTCATGTATTAGTCATCTTTTAAAGATTATATATGTCTAAGTTTCTTCATGTGTAACCTGTATTGTCACATAATTGCTATTTAATAATACTAACTCACTATCTTGTCTATGGTAAGAAATGTGCTATAAGGTTTACTAGTTTTACATTTCATATTTAGATGTTGCTTCATTAATTAAAAGACAGCAAGTAGAGTAGCATTAAAAGAGCAAGTTCAATTCCATTAGCTCCCTTCCCAACTGCCTGGAGGCCTGAATTCAATGTGGGTGTCACTATGTGGATGACAGAGACCTGAGTACTTGAGGCTACACCTGCTGCCCACCCATGTGCAGAAACTTGGAATGGAGAGAATAGGGACTCAACTCATGGGGTGGCAACTATTGTGCTAATCAACTGCCTTGGTTTTGTGACTGAAATAGTATTATTATTTTAAAACTTTTACGCTTTGTTTTCATTAATTACCATATCACGATAATTATGATAAATAGTAAAATTTGTATAATATTTTTGGCCGCATGTATCAAAATTGTGTAAATTCCTATCAAACTTCTACAGCTGTTGCATACCAAACTTCTACAGCTGTGTACACAGCTTCACACTTCTCTCATGATTTTAGGCTGTGGGATGCTACCACGTTATTCACACCAAGTTGACTGGTCTTTGGAGGCTCATTGAATGGGAAATAACTGCAGATTGCTTATTACACAACACATATGAGATTTCTGTTTAACAATGGTTCCATCTGCTTGGAACTTTTATTGAAGTCATTTAATTACTGTTGTGATTTTAAAATTTTAAGACAGAGGCATTTAGGAAGCTGGGTGTGACTTCTCTCCTTGTTTCCCTCCTTCCCCCAGATACAGGAAGGAAGGAAAAAAGAGAATGTGGAGACTCTTTTTCAATCTTATTTACTTTTTTTTTTACTTTCCATAATATAGTTTTTTTTTAGTTAAAAGGGTTCCCCCTTTCTTTATTTCTTTTTTTTTAAAGATATATTTATTTTTATTGAAAAGTCAGATTTACAGCAAAAAAGAAGGAGAGAGAGAAAGATCTTCCATCTACTGGCTCACTCCTCAAGTGTCCAAAACAGCCAGAGCTGATCTGATGTGAATCCAGGAGCCAGGAAATTCTTCAGGGTCTCGCACGTGGATGCAGGGTTCCCTAAGGCTTTGGGCCATGCTCAGCTGCTTTCCCAGGTTACATGCAGGGAGCAGCATGGGAAGCGGAGCAACCAGGATGTGATCCAGCACCATACGGCAAGGACTTTGTTCACTATGCTATCATGCCAAGGCCCATTTTCCCCCTTTTTTAATCTTTTCATTAATGCTAACATAATAACCACTATTTTAAGACTACATGCTATCATATCTATTTTATAATGGTTAAAATCTGCAGGCAAAATGTTGTTTCATATTGTTTGATTTCTGAACTTAATGAATCACTGTAAGTTTCTATTTCTTGTTTACCCATTATGCAGTTAAGTAAAGAAAGGCCATTATTCAGTGATTCATTGTAACAAGGAACTTAATTTTGTAGACATCACAATGTAATGTAAGCTTTATTAGTATGGTCTATATTTGGTTCTATTGAACATTGCCATAACGTGAAACAAATTTGCCTGTATTTTTATGTGATAATTTTACATTTTCCAGTTCAGGCATTGGCTGATGTGAGTACAAACAGGCGAAGAGACTAAAATTTTGTTGGCACTATAATGTACTTTTTCCTTACTGAAGAAAGAGCTATTACATACCATTGCCATGTTCCTTTCCAAAGGCTTTATTTGGAAATCTAAGGCTGAACAGAAATAAAGAGATCAAGACTTTTTTTGAATTTTGTTTGCTAACAATGTCAACAGAAAGCAGGTGAGTCAGGTTAACTTTTGTTTGTGGATGGTTTGTATTTTTTTCTTTGAAATATGATTATTTGTTCTCTGCCTATAATTCATCTCTATCTGTCTTATAATCAGAAATCAAAATAATGGGACTTTACAAAAAGGAAATGTATACTAGGTAAATCTTATGCAAGTTCAGAACCTAAACGGGTTTTGTCCAACCTGTTCTGCCTTTTGTTTAAAGCATAAATGTTACTTTACCATAACAATAATACTTAAAAAGTAGTAAAACCAATGCCTTCAATCTAATGATTTACCATACATTTTTTTTAAAGATTTATTTATTTTATTACAAAGTCAGATATACAGAGAGGAGGAGAGACAGAGAGGAAGATCTTCCGTCCGATGATTCACTCCCCAAGTGAGCCGCAACGGCCGGTGCATGCCAATCTGATGCCAGGAACCAGGAACCTCTTCCGGGTCTCCCACGCGGGTGCAGGGTCCCAAAGCCTTGGGCCGTCCTGGACTGCTTTCCCAGGCCACAAACAGGGAGCTGGATGGGAAGTGGAGCTGCCGGGATTAGAACCGGCGCCCATATGGGATCCCGGGGCTTTCAAGGCGAGGACTTTAGCCACTAGGTCACACCGCCGGGCCCCTACCATACATTTTTAAAACACCTCATTTTGAAAGCTAAGCTTTCTGAAAGGAGTTATCAAGGAAATTTTTATCAATGTAAGTGTAGACTTAGAAACAAAAGGGAAATGAGTTCAAATTTAACAATAATCTTTTAGAAATCATACTGCATTTCAAGTGAAAATACAAGTTAAACAATGGATATCATTTGGTGTTTGGATAGCGACTTAGGCACTTGATGCAGGAATCTCCTGGAAATAAGCAGAAAAGGATTGGATCAGTAAGTAAAAATGTTGATTGACTTAATTAAAATAATACGTAAACTAGCATATTTTTCTGACATGTATATCAAGAATTTTAGAGGTCCCTACCCAAGCTTCAACTACTCATGACACAGGTGTCAACTCATCTTCCTTTGAAAAAGTAGTTGGAAATAAGTGCACTAACTCAGTGACTTCCATAAATTCTTGCTAGAACACAGCTTTCACTATGATGACAAACACTTGAATGCTATTCTTAACCCACAGTTGGATAATACCATATTTTTTAGTGCTTTCAATTTTTCCTCTTTTTTTTGTTATGTGAATAGTGTAGATCTCAAGATAAAGCCAGTGGTTCTCTTGCTTCCTGGTTACTTCCCTTTTGTGGCAGGTGCTCTGACACCTATCCAGCTTTGGGGAATTCCCTAGGAAAGGCAGCAACTTGCAACTCAAGTAGTTGGTTCCACCCACCCCTGAGACACTCAATGGAGTTTCTGACTGCTGGTTTAACCCAAGCTCAGCTCAATCTGTTTTATGCATTTGGAAAATGAGCTGGTGAAAGATGTCTTTTTCTATATCACTCGGACTTTTGCTTTTTTTTTTTAAATCAAAAGATTGGTCATTCCATTTTTCCTTAAAATTGTTTTTGTTTTTTATGTTTAATTAACATGCCTAAAGTTTGATCTTAAATTTTGAGACATAAAATATGCCTGTACTCTATTAAAAAGTGTGCATCAGGTCTTTTTTCTCATTTGAAAGGTGGATTTCCCACTCCTGCTACACACACACACACACGCACACTGATACAGGCTGGGAAAGGAAAATGGAGGGAAATTGCCATCTATCAGGTCATTCTCAAAAGTGCAAATGCTCACCAAGTCTGGAACTAAATTTGTGCAGTCTGAAAATATGAGCCCGACTCAGTGTGTGTCTGTCAGCTGGTTTGTGGTATAGCCACATGACCGTTAGCTTCCTCTCAGGGTATGCATCAGCAGGAAAAAGAAAGTGCAGCTTGGATTCAAACCCAGGGACTCCAGTTTGACACATGGACATGCCTCATGGTCCTTTAACCGCTATCCAAACACCTCCTCTACACTATTTGTCATTGAAAGGTATTTTCTTGTGGGAAGACAGCACATTCTGTTTATTTGTGTTTTTATTTAGAACAATGTTGTTTTCTTCAAATCCTTGGCAATTCAGAAAGAGAAAGAATCAATATTTACTACTTTGAAAAACAAACGTGCTCAAACGGTCATTGTTTAAACATGGATTTCCGTATCTGCTGCTTTGGCGATACTTTCCAGAGGGAAATGATGTTCATGATTTTCAGAAGGTATATGAATAAACGCGACTCAGGTTTGGTGATGGACATAGGGCTTCCCCTCTTTTAGATAAGCGTAAAGGAGTGCAACAGTAAGATCATACATTAATGCAGGGTTTAACTTTCCGGCAATTTGTCAAATGTTCTTTAATATTCGAGTTTTTTCCTGGTTTCTTTCTGTTATTTGCCACTCCGTAGTGATACGAGATTTTTCATATGCAGATTACTCATCAATATCTATATCTAGCTAGCTATATATTCTCAAACATTTCTCATATTTTAAAGTGAGATTATAATAGCTGGAAGTAGTGATGTGAAGTTCAAGAAAACCTCTGAGCATATTTTTTTTTTGCAAAAAAGGGTTATTAAATGCTGAAAACATCTGAACCTGATGAAAGCATATACAAAATGAAAGAGGGAGATTTAATATATCATTCCCTTGAGGATGCTCCGTTTCCTTTCATTAGGAAATCATTACAAAAGCAAAAATCTGGGAGATCTCTTGGGATGCGATGTCACAGGCTTTCCTTCACTCTTCTTTCTGTGCCAGTCATACACCTGCTTTCGTGATTCACTTGCTTGAAAATGCATTTCCTCTTCTCATATGCTTCTTATCATCATGGAGAAGCTACATCTAAGTTAATAAATGGTCTCTCTTCCAAGTTATTAATGAAAAACCATAAATTCTTTTAGGCACCGCTGTGTAGTAACAGATTCTTCATTTCTCCTGGCATCAGGGAATTAGAGTGAAGTGCTCAAAGAAAAAGGATCATTCAGCAAATATAACTGCATCTGGATATATGTGTTATGATATTTATAGGTCCTGAAGAGACCATTAACTCTGACACACACATTGGTATCCTGCAATGCTTCTGTATTAATAAAATGCCTAGAAAAAATTGCATTGAGAGACTCAATGAAAATTAATGCAAGCCACATTTTCCTTTATGTCCAAGAGCTATAATTCATACATTTGCTATTGAAAGCACATATGCACTTCGTATCAACATTAGAATGAACTCCCAGAGAGACATGGTGATGATCACTTAGGTGAGACTTTTTGAGGGTCAATGGCCAACCATAATTTTGTTAAGTGTTTTCTGTGGTCACATTTGGGCTTTCCTTTTTTTTAAAAGTGAAATTGATTATAAAATTATATATATGTATATATATAAAATAAAACAAAGAAAAAGAATACTCTGCCTCGAATCACTGGGAAGTTTGTAGTCTTAAAATTATTTAGATTTTTTTATTTTGCATTTTCCATGCGTTATTGGTGTGTCAATTAGAATACGATACATTAGAGGTGTCATAGTGTGGCCCAACAGAATTACCGTCACCTGGAGGGACAGCATTCTACATCAGAACACTGGCTTGAATCCATGCTGCCCTGCTTCCAATAAACCTCCGTGTGGCTGGGAAGGCAGCAGAAGATGGCCCCATTAATGCATCCGCTCCACTCATCCACATGGGAATTCCACCTAGAGTTCCTGGCTCCAGCCTGGGCTAGCCTCCACCACAGTCATTTATGGAGTCTGCCAGCAGAATTTAAATTTCTTTATCTCTCTGTCTGTCTGTCTCTCTCTGTTATTGTGCCATGAAAACAAAAACAAATTTTAACAAAAGAGAACATTTCAGATATGTATTCAAACTGCACTGGTATGCAAAGCACAAACTAGCAATCTCATATGGTGATTATTAAATACAAAATTATTTACTATATAGTTACTGACATGGATTTGAGTTCCTATTGCATATTTACTCATCAGACAACATACTGACCTACAGTTAATACTGTTTTGTCCCAGTGAACTAAAACGAAGTCGAAGTTTTAAACACATTAATTTTCACTCTGACATTGCGCTGCTCTAAGTGTATGTGACTCACACATTAGAAGATGCTTACAAAATCTATTTGAAAGGCTGAATTCACAACGATGAAACACTAGCCTGAGACCAATTCTTACTTCCTTTGAATTTACTGCTAATTGCACAATTCTATGTCATTGTACTATAATTTTACTAAATTCCAAGGCAAAATGATTGATTATTGTAGGGGTTAATTTTCAAGTTAAAAGCTAAAGGTCATTTGCAATTATTCTCTCTTAGAATTCTCTTCCTCCAGGGTACAAAAAAAAATAGCATCGCTGAGAGAATGAGTAGCTAAAGAAACTGAACTATGTTGTGCTTGTTTAATCTGCAATGCTGTAGAGAAGGATATTAGCAGTATATAAAAGGCTGCATTAAGTTTAACAAAGGAAACAGGAAATTGGTGACCTACGACCCAACATTCAAACTCAGGGCTAATCGTATCCAGACAACTTGAAGTTATAGAGTTAAACATTACCTCATCCTGAATCTTTAGGCATCAATACAGATGTGATTTTGGACCTGTGAGCTTCATAAATAGTTTGAAAAAAAATCAATTTGAGATATTTCACTTGCCTTACTACATCAGAGCATATATACATGCTATCGTGAGTTGCTTCATATTATTACATGTCAACCTTGGAGAATAACATTGTATCATAATGACACTTATCTCTATAAATATCTGAAAAACTGAAATTCCAAAGTATTATATTTTTCATGATCCACAAGCACAGTGCCTTGTTCATGTTATTGAAGTGAATGCAAGTTCTATTGTTTTTCGTTTCTTACATTAAAATTTGATATTTTTAGAAAATAGATGAGATAAATATTATTCATAGATGGGATGAAAATGTGAGTTGCAGAAAATACTCATTTTACTCACTTCACATAACTGGTCTTACGTGTATGAGACATTTGAGATTTTTAAGGAACGTCATATCAAACAAATTGAAATTTGTACCCTGGAAGGCACCAGCTAATGGCTTAAAAAGCTCGGACACTCTTCCACATGTGAAAGACTCAGATGGAATTGGAAGCTTTTGACTTTGGTCTGGTCCTGTCTTGGTACCTGTGATTGTTGAAAACAGTGCATGGTTGGGTCCAGTGTGATAACGAAGTGGTTAAAGTCCCTTGCCTTGCACGTGCCAGGATCCCATGAGGGCATCGGTTCTAATCCCGGTGGCCCTGCTTCCCATCCAGCTCCCTGCTCATGACCTGGGAAAGCAGTTGAGGACAGCCCAAAGCTTTGGGATCCTGCACCCGCATGGGAGATCTAGAAGCTCCTGGCTTCGGACTGGCGTAGCACCAGTCGTTGCAGTCACTTGGGGAGTGAACCATCAGACAGAAGATCTTCCTCTCTGTTTCTCGTCCTCTCTGTATATCTGACTTTGTAATAAAAATAAATAAATCTAAAAAAAAAAAAAAACCCAAAAACATTGGATGGCTCTCTCTCTCCCTCTCTTTCTTTCTTTTTTCTCTCCCCTCAACTCATGCTTGAACTCTCTCTGTTTTGTTTTCTTATGTCTGTACTTCAGACGAAAAGATAAATTATAAGTCTTAGGAACCTTTGCAACGTTAAAGTGCTTTATCATCTTACAAAGAAAAAATACACAGCTTGTGAAATACAGTTGCTAATACTAAATTCTTCCTATAAAAGAACTTTTTTTAAAAAATAAAACTATGCATAGATAGATTAAATTAGTTGCTAATAATCACATATTGGGTAACGGAGAAGAAAGTACAATTCATTTTTTTTTACATCTGAAGCTAATATTCCTTCTTTTTAGCATGTTTAAAATTTAAAATTTATTTACATAGAGAACAGATATTATGTACCCACCTGGACAGGTCAAGACCATCACACTTACCTTGCTCCCCTAGAGCTAATGTCCTATCTGTGTATTTGCACAGTCCCACCATACAGTTTTGTAAAGAAGTCATTGACATAATCATGTGGTTTGATATTCTTAGAGTTCTCCTTCACTCATGTTGCAAGACACCTCATTTTGTAACTATATCAAAATAAGAATCTAGTCATTGAATTCAGGCATACCTTTTGATGCATTTCCAGATTTTAATTGTTAGATGAAAGCAAAAACTAAAAAAAAATCTTGGTTGAAAATCTATTGAAACACTAAAGTACAAGAAAATGTCTCAAAAACTGTCAAGGTAAGATTTCAGGATTTAATTTATGATATAAGTACAGGCATGTGATAACTTTCTTTTTGTTAGTATTTTCTCCATATTTTATTTTTTAAAAGATTTATTTATTTTTATTGGAAAGTCAGATAAACAGAGAGGAGGAGAGACAGAGGAAGATCTTCCATCTGATGATTCACTCCCCAACTGGCCACAATGGCCCGAACTGAGTCAATCTGAAGCCAGGAGCCAGGAGCTTCTGGGTCTCCCACGTGGGTGCAGGGTTCCAAGGCTTTGGGCCATTCCTTGACTGCTTTCCCTGGCCACGAGCAGCGAGCTGGATGGGAAGCGGGGCCATCGGGATTAAAACCGGTGTCCATATGGGATCCCAGAGTGTGCAAGATGAGGACTTTAACTACTAGGCTACCACGCCTCAAACCTGCTTGTGGGTTTTAATGAGCTTCAAGCTGTGGGATGTTACCAGATACTCTGTGGGCTGGAGAAGGCAAGCACTAAGCAGAAAGAACAACAATACAAGAAAGTAGGAATCAAAATGCTATCCGTATCTCTTTTTTGTTGTTGTTTTAATTAATCTCCATCTTTTTCTGTAGTCATGAATTTGCACAAACTATGTGAATTCTCTCTGTTCCATTTTCATTTGTTTAAATCTCACACTTCCATAAAGATTGTTGACTCTGATGAGAGAGAGTAGGTAGATAAATTTTAATGTTCTTGCCATTTCACAGGCAGAGGGTGAGGGAAAACAATCTACTTTTCAAAGTGGGAGCATCTGTTTTTACATTGAGTGGGAGAAGGGTGTAAGGCAGAGTCTGACCTGCACACCTTCAACAATCAAGCGAGTTATGGGTGACCTGAATACCTTTGGTGATCAGACCCATGTGGGGAGGGGTAATAAGGTTATTATAATTTGCATAGATAATGTGGAACAGGTTTTTAATGAAGATTTATGAGCATTTCCTAGAATAAGCTTTACAGAGGCATCCATATGAAAAAAGAAGAGGTATGGAAATCAAAAATCTAAAGGTATTTGGAAATGAATATTATTAATTGAAAATAAATTCATCACAAAGTAAGCATCATGTTGTTCACTTCAATTATTTAGTCTGATGAAATTCAGTAACATGTATTCATTTGTCCTCATAACTATTACTGATATTATGTTCAAAATTCTATTTGAATAAATATTGTTAAGCATATCACTAGTGTCTAAACTACATGAGTTGTAATTTTTTTCAGGAATGAGAAATCTGTGGACATTGGCTCATGTAAGACCCAGAAACCATTTGGTCTGGACTGGCCAAGGCAAAAGATGGGGACTGAAATTCAGTAGATCTAGAACAGGCAAGTTTTTAATTTGGTTATTTTGTAAGGCCTATGAATGATGTTCTAAACATACTGAAGGCCCTAGACAGAAAGCATTTCCCTACACTTGGTTTAAACATTCAAAATATCAAGGATCTCTAACTCTAAGATTCATAGTTGTATGACATAATTAGAAGTTAAGGCAAATACACTCATAATTAATGCAAAACAGATCTCAGAGAAAAATTTCATTAATGCTATGATCGTGGATACATTTCTCAAAAGACAAAAAGTACAATACCAAAGAGGAACCCTAATGATGGTTACCAGTAATGTGTAAATGTAGCTTCATTGATTTTTTTTTTTAAGATTTATGGATTTTTATTGGAAATGCAGATCCACAGAGAGAAGGAAAGATGGACAGAAAGATCCTCTGTCCACTGGTTCACTCCCCAAGTGGCTACAATGGCCAGAGCTGAGCTGATTTGAAGCCAGGAGCCAGCAGCTTTCTATGGGTCTCCCACACAGGTGCAGGAGCTCAAGTCTTTGAGCAATCCTCGACTGCTTTCCCAGGCCACAAACAGGGATCCGAATGGCAAATGGAGCGGCTGGGACAGGAACTGGGGCCCATGTGGGATCTTGTCACACATAAAGCGATGGTTTAGCCACTCTGTGCTTTTTAATTATTTTGTTGTGGACTTTAAAAAAATTTCATTTCATTTAAAACAAAGAAAATTAAACAAGGTCATTTCATCAAGTAAAATCACACTTTTTGTGTGTGGTGTCTTCCAGACATCCATAAAATTAAGATGAAATTATATTTATATGCTCAGACATTATGCACAAGACATAGTGATTTGAAACATATTCTCAGGTAATATTCTCCCTGATAGACTTAAAACCAGGAAGAGGCAAATAATTCAAGGGAAAGACAAATTTTCCTTGTTCCCATGTTTTAAAATTCCAAAGCAACAGAACTCTATTTGAAAATGCTCAATTTTAAATAACAAAAATCAGAGATATATGTACATATGTCTGTGTGCATACACGATTTGTTGTTTTGTTTCCTTTATTTAAGCACATAGCTCCTGAAAGACATTTACCAACAGAACAATAATTGCCTGTTTATGCTTTCATAACAGCCAAGTGAAGGTTTTGCATCTTCATTCTCTATGTTAGTACAGATAAATATGGATGCATACATAATAAATGCAAATTTGTTAAAAAGTTATTTCTTTCTATAAGACATATTGGTGGTTGCTTATATAAAATAGTTATTAAATAATGACTGTCACTATAATTCAGAAGCAAAAACTGTTGCACACCATTTTCTATTTTTTTCACGCATCAGTAGGATTATGAAACTCAGAGAAAGTTTGGGAAAAATCTATTTCACAATGCGTGAAGCTGAAAAGGCAAAGGAAATAAAACTGTACTTTAACTACATACTTATTCCTCATTGATGAGGTTGTTCTTGACATGGATGTCAGGAGCAAGACCTCTCCAACTGGAAGACTTACAACTACCTCTCTCATGATGACGAATGTCTGTGATTGTAAAGGGAAATGATACTATGCCAATCTTCGTGCTGGTATAGTGACAAAGCAACTAATCCCCTACTTCCTAGTACCAACATCTCCTGTGGTGACAGTTTGTGTCCTGCTGCTGTCCTTCCACTCCAGCCCTCTGCTATGGCCCAGGAGAGCAGCAGGGGATGGTTCAAGGCCTTGGACACTGTACCCATGTGGGAGACCCCTAAGAAGCTTCTTCTTCCTGGCTTCTGATTGGCTTACCTCTGACCATTGTGGCCATTTGGTGAATGAAATAGGAGATGGAAGAACTCTCTGTTTCTCTTCTCTGTGAAAATCTTTCCTTAAAAAAAAAAAAAGAATAATAAAAAAAAGAAAGTATGTCATTGTAAAAATTAGAAAAGAAGAAAGCAGGACAGTGTGTGTGAACGCTGGTAGGAGACAGGGTAGGTAGGAACTATTGCCAGTTTCTTAATCTTTATTTTGGTATACATCAAATTGTCTGGTAACAGAAGGATATAAATAATTAGATTTTAAAATTGCATTTTAATGTCGAAAAGTTAAGTCTTTTTAATTGAGCCAAAGCATCAAGGCAGCCATGACAGCGTGTTGGCCATTAAAATTCACCTCATATTGAAGTTGTAGGAAAAGCCTTTCTTTGTTCCCTGTAAAAATATGATTCAAAAATAAAAAGAGAAGGGGTTTGGAGAGAGGTAAAGAGAGTAAAGGAGTTGGTAAAGGCAAGAGAGAGAGAGAAAGAAAGAAAGAAAGAAAGAGAGAGAGATAAAGAGAGAGAAAAGGAAAGAGAGAAGCAGAAAGAGCGCCTATCTTCCTATATCAGGCTTACCCACCAAGTGCTTGCAACAGTGCAGGTTAGACCAGGCCAAAGCTCCATCCAAGTCTACATGAGTGGCAGGGACCCACGTGCTTGAGTTATCCACTGACATCTCCCAGGGTTATTTCAATAAGGAGCTGGAATCAGGATCGCAACTGGGAAATGAATTCAGGCACTTATTGCAATATGTGATGTTGGCACACCAGTGTCCACCACTGGGACAAACATTTGGCCTTCCACTGACTTTTATTCTTGGGATTGTGTGTTAATTTTAACGATATTTTTAAATAGCTTCACTTTTTAAAAATCTGTTGCTGTTGATTGTAAGTTTGAAAATGAACAGTATGACTTTAGGCAATTAGCACTAACACTTAAAGAATATTTCCTACACCCTGAAGGAAGGAGCACACCTCTGCCTTTACTCATGGATGCATTCCAAAGCCCCTTAGGCACAGAAATTTCTGAGATTTCCTAATTCTTCTGTGTACCTGATTAAAATCAAAACATTGGCAGAAATCCAACTGGGTAACAGAAGTGCAGTAACATAAATTTGACTAACTTTGTTCTGCTTAGAATGCCATTTTAAAAATCATGCTTTGGGGGGCTTACTATTTACAACTGTGCTAAAATCTTACGGGAGATGCAGCTTCTCATATGTATACGCCATCGTCCTTAGACAATGAGAGAGAGAAAAGGATTCCCTCATTGGTCCTTCCAAACTTTTAAACTTGTAAAGGAATTTTAGGACTTAAATAAAACCCTTTAATGCACAACGCTTGATTGATTTTCATTACAATGTAAAATGATTAAAAATTGGTGATAAGATTTCACATGTGACTCAAAAGTAGCCTTTAGCCTCTGTAGCATGGAACAATCTCTAGCTTCCAATGCTTTCATCAACAGAAAGACAACATTCAATTTTTAAAAACTGTATCTCTTGTAAAATGTAGAAAGCTGAGTGATAAAGCAAAAACATTTGATAGAGCATTCAGGGATCACTGATAATTTTATGTAAATTAAAGAAAGCATTTCCTTATAGAAAGTATGTGCTTCAACTCCGTGCCTGATTTGGCATGGTGTTCATAATTGCATAATAAGATAATTTCACTTTGCTTTCTATAAACCTGTCATATTATTGATTCTATATTAGAAAGAAGAAGCACAAATCACACCCTTTGGCATTTCTTAGGAAAATGATATTCTTGAAGGAGAAAACTGCTACTCATACTTAAACTTTAGCTTTGTGTCAATCACACCCAGAAACTGAGTGGCTTTTTGCACACAGTGAGCATGACGCTTCTGCGTGAACAAAACCAAATAGTCCTCTCCGTTTGCATGTGTATGTATGTGTTAGTCGTGTCTGCACTCAATTACAAATCAACTAATAGAAAATGCCACATTTAGAAACAGAGATTTGATTTTAATTTTATTGTTGTGAGCATTATTTTTAATTTTCTTGAAAGGCACCCAAGAATAATTATTTCTGTGAGCCAAAAATATATAAAACTGTACAGAATAAATAGTCTATATAAATCTAGCTATGCCTTCTCATAAAATAAAGCTGCATCATCCCTCTCTTTAAACAACTTAAACCACTTACCTTTAACGGTGCCTTTTGATACTAACATGACATCTATCAGTATACATCAATAAAAATAAAATAACAGTTTATTTCTATTCGTTTTACCTCTGCAGATTATTTGCACAAGAGACATTTCTATCATGGTCATTCAAATTTACAAAAGATTAATGCCAGTAAAGAAAGCAATCGTAATAGATGTCCTTATCCTATTTACAGTTGAATTTCAGTAGCATTTAAAAAGAATATTTAAACTCTGAATACAAATGACATACTCAGCTCACAGCAGCTTTGACAGTCAGGTTGTCCACACAAACGTGCAGATAAACAAAGTTTGCCTATTCCTTCTACCCAAACTATTCATAATTTGTATCTTTGCTAATTTAGAAAGCACAGAGTGGCATTCATTACAAAACTGGAGGATCAAAGTTTGGATCCACTCATGGCCTTAAGAAACAGAAGCTTTTCATTTTTTTCCCTTCCATTATTTATGATTTTGATGTTTCAGCTCCTCTTGCATGTATTGCAAAATATTCTGTCAGTTTGACAACATACATTTTAAAGTATACACTCATTATAAACAATATATTTCTTGCATATTATAACTACATATACAGGAATATATACATCTTAAATTGTGAAATCCAATTTCTTTTAATCTGTGGATGAAGTAGTTCAAGAAAATAATGGTTCCTTAAATGTTCAACTCTTTTTTGTTGTGCAAGATGACTTATGAAACGCTCTTAAGTATGTGGAGAAATATTACCATAATCCTTGAATGAATGATTTACAGGCAAGGATTTATCTTATTTGGGAAAACAATGTCATGGCTTCCCCCAGTGATCCCTGAGTTTCTTTTTCTTTTTTTTTTTCCCCAAAAGGATTACTGCTGTGCTTAGTTCTGATTGATGACACAGTCACATAAGGCACTTACATACAAGGTTTGGGCTTAAGACAGAATCACAGTATTTCTGTAAAAGCGTCCCAACTTCCGTCTATGTTTGCTGTTCCAGGACTTCCAAGTAGTCAGGTTCCGCATGTAAATTAGCTTTGAGCTCAAAATATTCATTTTTAGTCTGCTCCACTAATACCTTCCTTGGACGTGAATACATTAAAGTTTCCATTAACTTCAATTCTTCATGAGCCCCAGGATAATGTACCTCCATATCAGGCTGGAGTTGGGCAATGTTTTTCCTCAGGTATTCTGTGATTCCCAGTTGCTGAAGTTCTCTTTCTTTCTCTAAAATATTCCTGTATAATGAGCTGGCATCCTGGAAAGGTAAAAATTCTGTTGATTGGTCTGTTGTTTTATATTTCAAATTTGACCCTGTGAGTGGTGAGTGATTTTCTCGTTCTAAAAGACTTCTCTGGAGATGTTTGGCATCACTCCCCTCCTTCTCATTCCTTTCTTCTTCCTCTTCCAAATGCTTTGGCCCAAAAGATGGACTTCTGTAGACATGAACCATGGGGCTTACCATGTGTTGCTCATAGAGTGAGGCTGAAGGTCTCTCCGTTGTATGGTGAGTCGTTTTATGACCATACATGCTGTACTGAAGATGCAAAGGACTGTTGTCCCTCATTTGCTCATCAACTTGTTTCTTTTTATATCTTCTCCTGCGATGGAGAACAAGAACCACTATCCCTGCAGCACAGAACACAATCGTTAGGAACACAATCAGAAGCCCTAGTATGAGGACAGATAGCGGGACTGCATCGGTAAGGGATCTTAAAATAGTACCAGCTGTGTTTGTGGCCGTTGCAGGAGTAGTGACAATAATGTAACCAGCCTGGGTTGGAAGGGATGGATTATTTACTAAACCTGGGCAAAGAAGTTCAGTGTTGAGAGCTTTTAATTCCTTGTGGTTGAGATACTCTGGAGAAGAACAGAGAATGTTGTCAGTCACTGTGTCCTTGTTTAACTTTTGTATCCACTGTTGAAGTCCAACCAAGTCACAGGAACAGTCCCAGGGGTTATCTTCAAGGTCAATCTGGGTCAGGAAGTCAAGATCATCCAAGATGTTACTGACAGGTAGATGGGAAAACTGGTTTGTCTTAAGATTCACTCTAGTTAGGGGAACGCCTGAAAACACATGTGGTGGTAAAACTTGTAGCAGGTTGTTATTTAAGTAGAGGACTTTAAGTTTAGGCATTGGGCTAAAGGTGCCGGGTAAGATTTCCTTAACTGCATTGTACTCAAGATACAAGTACTCAAGATTCTGGAGTCCCAGAAACATACCTCTATTTAATTTGGTCAGGTGGTTTCCATTTAGATAAAGTTTCTGTAATCTTGTTAGATTCATGAATGATCCTTCTTCAAGAACATCAATACGATTGTTTCCCAAGTGAAGCATTTCCAAAGTGAAATATTCCACAAGCTCAAACTTCATCACTGTGTGAATAATGTTCCCTGCGAGAATAAGCTTTCTAGGATTTTGAGGAGGGGGTTTTAGGTCTGAGATACTTTCAATATTACGTTCCTGACAGTGTATGAGAAGTCCCGATGGGGATAGGACTTTACAATTACAAGGAATAGGACAGTAGGGTTCTGGCAGTTGAGTGGATGGCTTTGTAATATAAGGTATCAAAACCGGTGCCTTTGTGGGTGGTTTTAAAATCAACATGGTCTTGCTTGATATGCGACTAGCACTTATTGAAGATGTTGCTGCCACATGTAACGATCCAGAAGGATCTTCATGTTCTTCATACACCGGTGGAGTAGGGCAAATAGATTCCTTCTTCAGTCGACTTAATATGCTCCCTTTTAGTAACGGAGGGCTGTTGCATACAATATCTCCAATTACAGACTGAGGAGGCATGTTCTCCAGCCAGATTTTTAGATGTAGTAAGTCACAATTGCAGGCCCATTTATTATCCTCCAATTGGAGATCCAATATTCGGCCAATGTGTTCTAAAAAACCAACATAAGGCAAAGTTTGCAACTGATTTCCACGAAGGTCTAGATGGGTTAAAGGAACAAATCGAAATATGTTTTGAGGAAGACTCTCAATAGCGTTGTCATTTAAGATTAACACTTTAAGTCGATTGAGTTTGCTAAAGGCACTTGGTTCAATCACTGTAATAAAATTATTGTCTGCTTGTAGAAATTCCAAGTTTTCCAATCCATGGAAGGTATCCTCTTTAAGAATTTCTAAAGAATTGTGATTGATATGAAGTTGCTTAAGCAGGCCAAGGCCATTAAATGCACCAGGCTCAATGTCTGCTATATTGTTAAATCCAAGGTGTATTGAGATGGCATGAGAAAGCCCAGAAAAGTCATTTGTGTGGAGCACTGTTAAGCCATTATTTAGCAAGCTTAGGTGGAAAGGTCTTGATGGTGGCACATTTATTTGGGATAACTTCTTGATTCCTTTGTCTTCACAGTTTATTAGCATTGTGCCATCTTTCTCTTCACAATTGCAAAGAGAATCACAAGAACCCCTGACTGAGGGACCTGGAGATTGGGACTGCAAAGATACACAAGCAAAGAGAGCGGCGTGCAGGAGATGGATCAACAGCTGCATCTTGGCATTGGCTGGAAGCAGATTCTGTAAAATAAAATGCAATTGCAAGGGATTTTAGTGGGAACAGGAGGGAGAACATGGAGCTAACATTTTCAAAATGACAGATTTTCATCGTAACATGAATCACTGATTACTATGAAAATATAAATGCCCTGCTATAATTATATTTGTCTTCTATTCTATTTTGCTATGATTATTAGTAAGTTTCATTATAAGTTGCATTTACTTTACATCATGGTCAAAATATAAAATTTAGTGAATTTATAATATTATGCTGGCAGTATTTTCACACCTGCCAGGCAGTCTGCATCCTAATAGATGAGAGTGTCATATGATGGAAAGTTACACTGCTGAGATTATTTCCTTTTTGTTTTGTTGCTTTACTTTAAGGTGGATAAATTAAGCATGGACGTTTTCATGAAGCAGGTATCAAGGTATTAATCAGCAAGAGGGAGAACTCATGGAAATGTTAAAATAAGATGAATTTATGTATGTGCATATGTATGTGTGTGCATGTACATGTGTATACATGCTTCAATGCAGTATCTTTATTTAATCTATTCATAATATCATTTGTGTTCCAGCCAATTTGTATTATTGAGTCACAGGTTCAAGACACTTGGAATTATTAAAAAACCTTTAGAAAAAATAATTTGCGATTATATAATAAAGCACATTGAAAGAACTTTATTTTCCTGATTCTCTAAGGCAGTTCATAAAGCATAATACTGTCAGATAAAATGGTTAAAAGTGCTTAGTAGAAATTTACTGAAGTCACCTTGTATTGACTTTCCAGCTATACTATTTCTTATTACTATTCTATTTTTTAAGGAAAAGGCTAAAATATAAACACTAAAAGAATATTTTGGGCACATATTCTAGACTTGTAAAAGGATTAACAATGTCTCATATAAACTACAAATGACTTTCTAATGAGGTCATGAAATAAGCATTAGGACACTGAATGTCATCACATGATTAAGTTGTTTATTTCTTTTATTGTTAGCCTTGGAGTTGTAGCTAACTTTAAAAAATGTACCATGTTAAAACCTTTGAGGATATCTCTAGTTTTAGAAAATTATACTTATAGAAAACAACATTATGTTATACAATTCCCTAGAATCTCAAGCCAGGCAGCTGAAACAACAATTCATAAAAGGAGTTCAACTTTAAAAAGATACCAGTAGCAAAGTAAATATATGTGACTCTAAGGTATATAATTTTATGCCCAGGCTTGAAATATGACTCCTTAACTTTACGTATACTAACTTGCTAGGTACACACCATATCTCATGACAATTCAACTTTTCCAAACGAAAATGTCCTCCATTTCTTTTGGATAAGATGCGAACAGTAACTTCCGATGTTAGTAAATCTTAGTAAACCACCACCCAATGAAATATTTCAAAATCCTAACAATAATCCCGAAACCATGCTTTAATGTATATAAAGTACTTTGCTTTCTTGAAAATGTATCTCATGTCATGCTTCTAGAAGCCAAAAGGCAACTGAAAAAAATCAAACTAAGAGAGAAATGATCAGACTTTATGTTTCCATAAGGAATTAGTTTGATTTTAAACAAATCTAAGTGCTGTGCTTAGAATTCAGCAACTTGTGATTCAGAGTACTCAACTTGTGGATTAACTTCCACAACACTTAAAATACTTCTCCACCAATTACCAGAAAGGAATGTGATCCACTCACAAAGCACAGCTTCTAGAGAAAGTACTCAATAATTACTAGATGACAGCCTTCCGCTATCTGTTATTATCTCAGGTATATTTCACTCTTTCCAAAATGAGCTAAGAGGCACTTTCTCATATTTTCAGAAATACACGCATCCAATGAGTGGTTCCATACCACACACAGCACAGACAATGTTAAAAAAAACCAAAACTCATATTTTTTTTAGAAAGCACATATTTGCAAGTCAGCATACAATAAAAGGACCATACGCACGATGCAAAGCATCATTTATTTGCTTATATTTCAAATTCAACACGAGCATTTACAAGTGACCTTTCCCTCTGAAAGCACACATAGTTAGTTTCCAGCAGCACACTGCATGTTATTAAAGGAATAGTGGCTAATCATTATGTGTGTTCTTTTCTACAGCCAGCTGTTCAACTAAATGTCTGCTTCGCACAGAAAGCAGGCATCTGCTACGGCGTTTGCTGTGCTGCTGAGCCAAAATGAAACTAAACAGCTTTTAATGCAAAGTTAAAGGAAGCAAAGATATCTGCTCAAAGCCTTTATGATCATGCAAAATAAGTTTGTAAAAGCACAAAAACATTTATCTTACCTTTAAAGCAGAGACGCTCCCCGACGCTCTCTGTACACACAGCTGGAAGAGGTGTTCAAAGTAATTCTGTTTCTGTGTTGGAAAAAAAAAAGCCAACACCGGACCACTGGTACTTTCTTCTCAAATATCACTTGGAGGCAAGTCTCATTGCTTCAGAAAGTTAAAACTTCTAGCCCAAGAGAAAATGCTGAGAATGTCATTGAAAATATTTCAAACAGAGTGTTACTAAGGCATCCTGAAGCAGTTGTCTTTTTTTTTTCCCCCAATTAAAATTCACAGCATACTTCCAGGCTATGCTGACTTTTTTTGCATATAGTTAACCATTTGTAAGATGCCGGATGCAGTAAATAAACAAGATGTTTCACAGAGCAGATATGGGTCCGTCTTGCCTTCTTAGTTTGTGGGTCCAAGCTGCAGCGATGCTCCTTTCTCCCTTTCTAGTCTTTCTTGTTAGCTCAGTTTGTTATTAGTCAGATTGCCAAGGGCTGGGAGGTAGGCGTAAATAGAGACTACTTGGCTTTTGACTCAGCCTTTAAGCCCATCCCCATCAGAGCGCTGTAAACTGCCAGTGTCATATAACACGAGACAGCTCCACCTTGGGACTGCTCAACTCCTCCTCTTTCTGAAAATGGTCTTCCCAACCCTTTTAATACCAAATATAG
The DNA here is from genome assembly GCF_030435755.1 of Ochotona princeps. Lineage (NCBI taxonomy): Eukaryota > Metazoa > Chordata > Mammalia > Lagomorpha > Ochotonidae > Ochotona > Ochotona princeps. The sequence continues at coordinate 19,265,618 of NC_080843.1, read as the reverse complement.
CTCAAGTGAATTCTGATGAAAAAAATTGCAGGTTGTTTTAACCATTTTGTGGTAGACGTTGCTGTTGTAGCAAGCTAGAGCATGCATTATGTTCAATTCTCATGTAACACTGTGCTCGGCTGTTTGCACACATGCAGAAAACAGGCAAGTATACTGCTTGTAGGAACAGTCGCTGCACCCTGTTTGGTCCTGCTGTTTACACTTGAGGTTGTTGCTAATGACATTTTAAAATGTTAACACGAATGTCTCTCTGCGACTTTGAGTTTGGTATTTGCCATTAAGAAAAAGTTTAAAGCCTTATGACAAGGACTCAAGTTTCTACTTTATTCTTTCTTTCCATAAAGCTACTGTCCAATAAAGATCTAAAAATTTAGCTCACTTTCAGTTGTTTTAAGATGATCTTTTTTTAGAATAACATGACAACTCAACATATATTTACAGCTTTTAACTAGATAATACTTTCTAATGATTAAACACAATACAAATCACTCTTAAAATATGACATTGCACCTTCACAGATATAATTAAGCAAGATCAAATGGATAGTGCAATATCCCACATTGTGAGGTACTAGGCAACACACAACTTTTTTTCTAAACAGTTTGGGTTTAAGAAATTACTTGTTTCTTCAGCTCTGAAGCTTCTCTGAATGAAAATATTAAATGGTGCCATTATTCTCCAAAATTATGCATTCAGATCCACATAATTTTCATATCTCTGGTGTGGCTTATTAGCTTTAAATAATGAAGATTTGGTGGTAATACTTAATGTTCCTACTTTCTTCATATTTTATTTTCCACTCAGTTGATTCATCACTTATTTTAATAACAACATGTACATTCCAAAGGAAAGAGATTGCAATATAGATAAGAACAGCAAGAAAGAGAAGAAACACAAGAGTGAGGAAGACTTCAGATAAATAAAGACTCCAATGCAACCTACTGCCAGCTAGCTAACTTAATTCTACCTAATGATGTAGACAGGTCATTGCAAACTACAACTGCAATCGATGGGAAAACAACAAGTAGAATAATTACCTTTCAACACTGTAGACAGAATTTCTAAATGTATTCATCTAGGTCTCAGAGGCAAGGTCACAGGAGAAATATCCTGAAATCAGAGTGAGTGATGTCAATATTATTCAAAGCTCTGTGTTTTCAATGAAAAGTTTCCGGCACATGAATCTTTCCCTTGTTCATTTTAATCACACTTATTTGACTTGTAATACACGCACAGCACAAATATGAGGGTTTTTTCATCATTTTTCTTTTCCTGTATGCTAACTATTGATGTACTGATGCACAAATTATGTTTTCCACACATAATAGTAATGGGGACAAGAGAAGACTTTTTACAAAATGCCAAAGTGCTGTCTGAGTGGAAATAAAAAGACTTGTGAAAAAAAATAGCTGCTTCAGAATATTCCTTAACTTTTTAAAATGATAAAATGGGTAAATATCGAACATAGAAGACTACTTCAAATCTAGCTAAATGTATACTTCACTTGATCTTAGCCAAAAGGCTGAGAAGCAATTAAATGTATAGTCCATATTCAAATAATTATGGATATATTTATCATTTCTTAGTTATTGTGAACAGTAATTTATCAGCTATTGCACTAAAATAGTAATACAAACCATTCCTTCCAGAATGTTTCTAGAAGAACATATGATTACTGAACATTATTGATTTTAACCTTAATTCATTTTTTAAAATATTTATTTATATTCATTTGTTGGGGACACTCTGAGAGAATCTTCTATCTGCTGATTCAGTTTTCAGACATCTACAGCAGATGGAACTGGGTGATGCCAGATGTCAAGAACTTGGTCTGAGTTTCCCACTTGTGTAACAGACACACAAAACTCAAATCACTGCTTCCCATGATGCATATGAGCAGGAGCTGTACTCAGGAGCAGATCTTGGTCCAAGCTGGGCACTCCAAAACTGGGTGCAGCTATACAAGGCCACATACTGGCTGCTGCACCAAACAGCTGCACAAACTGTGTCCTTCAATCAACATTTTAATCTATGAAACAATATTGTAAAATGCCAATCATTACATGGAAAAGTATTTTCTCAATACATTCTATCAGATTTAAACACATGAAATAGTCATGGGGTTATAACATGCACTACATTTGCCATTTCACTAATGATCTGTTCTCAGTAAGTCCATATCAGAAAATCACAGTATAAGAGCTATGCTTTCTTATTACTTTTAGCAATATCTGGTGCTCGCATTCTGGAATAGCCTGAAAAGCCATTTTGTGCAATGCCAGCATTCCATATGAGCGTTGGTTCATGTCCTGGTCTTATTCCCTAGTAATGGTCTGGGAAAAGCAGCACACGATGGCCAAAGTACTCGGACTTTTGCTACCACATGGGAGCCCCCAAAGAAGTTCCTGGCTCCTGGTGTTATATTGGTTTCGCAATGGCTGTTGCAGCCACTTACTGAATGAAGCAGCAGGTGGCAGATCTCTCTGACTCTATCCTTACTCTCTCTCGCTCCCTCTTCCCAACCCTCTCTTCCTCAATAAATAACAAATATTTATTGAACTGAAAAAAGCGAATCTTACAAGAAAAAAAAATGCCTCCTTGTGGTTGGCTCTGTTACATGTTGGGTAAAGCCCTTGGCAGTGGGACCGACTTCCCATACATGTGTCAATTTGAAATCCAGCAGCACTTCCATCCAGCTCCCTGATAATGTGCCTGGAGAAACAGAGAAAGACAGTCTAAATGTCTGGGTCTCTGTACCCTTGTGGGAAATCTGGAAAAAGCTGGTCTCGTGCCTTTGGATTAAGCCTAACTCCTGACATTATGTAGGAAGATGATGACACGATACTAGAAATTTCTCTCTTTCTCCTCTCTCTCCACAATCGACCCCTAACTCTCACACTCTCCTCCTCTTCCTCACCATCCTTGCATTTGATGTAAATGCATTTCAAAAACTAAGTAAATAAATTTAAAAAAAAATCTTCACATTTCAGAGCATCCATATATAAAAGGAAAACTTGAAAGCAAGCTAATGGCATTAAGGATTACCTAACAGTTTATTAGTAATCTAAAGATTTTAATGTATTTATATACAGTCAGGTAGAGTTATAGATTATAGATTGGGGGAGAGAGAGAGAGAGAGAGAGAGAGAGAGAGAGAGAGAATTCCTCCATTAATTGGTTTACTCCCCAAGTGTTCAAAACAAACCAGGAGCCAGAAGACATTTTCAGTTTTCCTACGTGCATTCTGGGGCCTAAGGATTTGGACCATCAAAAGCATATTAGCAGGGAGCTGAACTGGAAATGGGGCAGTCAGGACTCTCAACAGCCCCCATATGGGATGCCTGCTCCACAGACAGAAGTTTGACTTGCTCCACCAAAGCACTTGTCCCCTAATAGCCATCTTAGAGTCAAGGCATGCTGTGCGGCTGCTGCTGTGTTATATAGTACACTGAATCTCTGCCTGCAGTGTCAACATCCCATCTGGGCAAAAATCCATGTCCCAACTACTCCAGTTCCAGCCTAGCTCCTTACTTATGTCCTGGGGAAGCAGCAGGGGATGATTCAATTCCTTGGTTCCCTGCACCCATGTGGGAAACCGGAAAGAAGCTCCTTGGTCCTGGCTGGCTATTGGCATAGATTTGTGACCACAGCTGTTTGGGGAGTGAACCAACAAATGGACATCTCAGTCTTTCCTTCTCTCTGTAACTCTAACTGTGAAATAAAAAAAATAAAATGTACACTCAGTCAGGACTCCGCATTAAAGTACTGTCTCTCCAAGCTTTCATAGATGGAGAAGGGCTTTACCATTTGGATACTGAACATTTATAAAGACATGGTAGAAAAATGCTATAAGATATTTATTGGACTGATAATACATGTGCAGAAAATAAATGCAGAGTTCAGAACTGATCACTAACAAAGGGAATAATGTATACATTGTATTCATTCTGCATAGAACCACTTCTGCCTCAAAGCATCTCAACATAATCTCTGGCACCATGCACAAGATGGTAGGTGAAGATAAATGTCACACTGATTTTGACTTAAGCAAGGGACAGAATTCCAGAGAGAGAGAAAGTTCTGCAACATCTGTGGTGTGTAGACTGGGGTACATTTAAATAGTCCAATGGTCGAAGCTATAATATTTGGTAAGCTTTAGAACATAATGGTACCTTAGATGATTTTAATATTCACCCATAATTTCATTTAGAAAAGCAAACACATTTAATCCAGATGGATTAGAAGTGCAGAGGTGGGCACAACCATCAGTGGTTTAATCTTTGGCACTATAGAGTTGTGTCCAGTTTCATTCCTTAAAACAATCACAGAGATAATATTACATTAACATTACTTGTTGAGTGCTTGTAAAACTGTTATAAAATAAGTATGTATCACAAATGCTTGGAAGATAGCTCTGACTGGAACCTCTGTGTGCACTGTATTTTTGTTTGTGCTGAAGTGGATCAGAATATTAAAGTAGTACAAATAGTAGCTGCATGCACAAATGTGGAGAGATTGTGACATACTAATTTCCTAAACACTATTAAACTCATCTATCATGTTTGTCATCTTGCCTTACATTATTTCTTTAGTGCTCAACAGTTAGCAGGACAGTTAAGCCACCAAATAAAATGTCTCGTCCTACATTGAAGTGTGCAGGGCTTGTATTGACTCAGTCTCTCAGCCAATGCAAACCATGGGGAGCAGTCGTGATGGCTCCTGGCTCAAGTAACCGCATGTCTGCCAACTTTAGAACCTGGACTATGTTCCCAGCTCCTGGTCCGCTCTTGGCCACGTGGACATTTGGGGAATGAAGGAATGGTTCGGAACCAACAAAGAGCCTCTCTCTCTCTCTCTCTTCTACTGTAGATTTCACTCTCATGTTGTCTCTCTGCTTCTTATTTTCACAAAAAGAGGAAGGGTCCCTTTAGGCCTCTATGTATATTTTAATGTATATGCATGAAATTATAAAATCAAACATATTCAGAATAAATTGCAAAAATAGAAAAAGAAACAGCAACAATTTTATATGTTTATTGCATTGTATTCTCAATCTGCTCACGCATGAAAAAACCGATCACTTTTTTTTTATTTATTTATTTTTTTCTTTAATATTCATTTATTCATTAATTACATTGCATTACATGACACAATTTCATAGGTACTGGGATTTCCCCCCCCTTCACCCCAAACCCTTCCCCCATCATGAATTCCGTAGACTAAGTTATTCATATTAATTCTTGTCATAAATATTAATAAAACTGCTACTTTTTAAGTAAATCCCATTCCATGAGATACAGTTCCTTCTGGATTTAATTTTTTTTTGCATTTGAACTTCAAGTTCTCCTGTATGTATCACAGCCCACTGACGAGGCTTTAAAGGTTGACACACTCCGCAATCATTACTTTGCAGACATTCCCATGGTGTTAGAGCATGATAACTGCAGATACCTTGAATCATGTTAGTAACATGCAATTTACCAAAGGAACATTACCTTCCGCTGAGGAGGACAATATTTTCCCCACCTTGTAACAAAATTGTGCCTCTTTAGGACTGGTAAAGGCATTTGCATGTGTCTTCACCTGTAATGGCTTGCTTCAGTAAAATGTCTGTGTGTCCTAGAGGAAATTTATAAGATGGATGAGATATTTACTGAGTCACAGCAGAGTGAGTGTTTAGGAAACTTGCCTTCTGCACTGAACCTTTAACAAAAAGGTTAATTTGTTATTTAAATCTTCAATTTCCTTCATGCTTAATTTGATCTGAGAGCAAAGGTGGCCGATTATGAAACCGCTTTATTCTAAGAGAAGCTTTTACTTCCTGTTGGCGACTTGAAGTCTGGTCACACAAAGGAATTCTCTGATACCTTTGTTTAATCTTGCAAAACCTAAAGCAAAACAAAAGCTTCCCTCAGAAACCGTGCACTGTAATCTGTCTTCACATAATGAGTAGTAGAGGCTTCATAAAGTCCCTATTAACGACCAACAAGCGAACAAAAAATTGAAAACAAAATAAAACCTGTTTTGAAATGCATCCACCAAAGGAGCGCTGGGCAAGTGAACCAGGGGTCCTGGAGTCGGCGACACTGTGAGCCTTCTGACGGCAGGGTCAGGCTCTTGCAGCAAAGGATCTTTGCTTCTCTGTGTTTTTCTCCCCGTGTTGTGGCGTAGCACGTTGCCAATAAAAGGCATTCAAAGAGGAGTCTTCTTGGAATGTTCTTTCTGTTGACTAATCTTAGAACATTGACTTGTTTCCTCGGGTGTGTTTCGAATTAAATAAGTAAATCTGAATCTTGCAAAATGCTGCTTGGTGATCAACACAATTGTTGCTACTGAATCAGTCGCATTGAAGTATTCACTGATCCTGGGAGTACATAGCACTGAATGAGTGTGTAAGGAGACAACAGCAAGAGAATGAAGACCCTCTGGGCTCCCTAGTGCTCATAACATCTCATACCTCATGGTATCTGCTTGCCAAACATTGCTCAGTCACAGTGATCCCTAATATTTTAATCTTTATAATATTTAAAATTTGTGATATTCATCTTTTTTTCAAAAAAAAAAAAAGTAGCTTATCAACTTACTTCAGTATGTGAAGTGATCTACATTGGCCCTGTCGCTAGAGACTGGTGGCTGCATTGTCACTGTTCATGTGCTGGGATCCCATTTGGGCACCGGTTTGTGTCCCTGGTGCTCCATATCTCATCCAGTTCCCTGGTTGTGGCCTGGGAAAGCAACAGAGGATAGCCCAGAGCCTTTGGCCCCTGCACCCGCGTCGGAGACCTGGAGGAATCTCCTGGCTCCTTGCTTTGAATCGACTCAGCTTCAGAAATGTGGCCACTTGGGGAATGAACCAGCAGAAGGACCTTTTTGTCTATCTCTCCTCCCTGTCAATATGACTTTCCAATAAAATAAATACATCTTAAAAGGGAAGTCATCTGTATTTAGCAGAGAGGAGGTAATAACCTTAACAATTTTATGTAGGGCTGGCATTATGACATCGTGGTTAGGCTCCTTGCTTTATGGGCACTACCAGGCTATATCTGATCCAGCTGCCTCCTAGTGCACATAAAATAAATAAACAGATAAATAAATAAAGGTGGAGGAAGGCCCGAGTGCTTCGGCCACTGCACCAAGGGGGACACCGAGCCCTGGCCCAGCCCTGGCTGCTGCAGCCATTCGGGGAGTACACCAGCACAATGCACATCTCTGTTTCCCCTCTCTGTGAGCTGGCCTTTCAAATTAAAAAAAAGAAAAAAATCTAAATAAGTAAATACATTAAAATACAAGGTATATCCATAGATAACACAAAAATGCTAACAAAAATATTAGTGGTTCATTCAGAATACTTCCTCTGAATAACATTTCCACATATCAAAATCGAGCTGTCCATAGCACACATTGGGGGCAACTGTTAAACTGTCTCTTGGGGGGCTGATCTGCATTTAGGGCTGCTCGGTTCTGGTTAGCAAGAACTCCGGAAGGCAGCAGATCATGGCTGCTGTACTTGAACCTGTGCCACTTGTGTCGGAGACTTGGATTGAGTTCCTGGCTTGTAGCTTTGACTTGGCCAAAAGTGTCTGCCCAGGAAGTAACTAACTATACCTAGGTAGAGTTCTGTTTGCATTCCTTTGTTTTTTTTCCCTGCTGTTAGAATGAATGAATACATGAATAAATAAATATAAACCTCATAAAATAAGAATAAATAATAACTTGTTTTAATGTCAACAGCCAACATGAAATTCATTAGCTGAAATGCAGCTGAAGTACTGAAACTACAATTGTACCAACTTTACCATTGGATTTATGCTCTGTGAAGACGAAATCATGGACAAGTTACAAAAACTGTTCAGCAGTAGAAGCTTGAGGTTGGCATCATGGCATGGTGAGAAAAAGTCGGCATCTATAGCACCAGCATCACATACAGGCTCTGGTTCTAGTCCCAGCAAGCCCACTTCTGGCCCAGTGCCCTGCTAACACCCTGGCTGAAGCACCCAGAAAGGACTCAAGTGTTTGGGCCCTGGCGCCCACGTGCGAGACTGGGTGAATCTTCTAGCTCCTGGCATTGACCTGGCTGAGCTTTAGCCCCTGGAGACATCTGAGGAAGGAACCAGAAGATGGAAAAATCTCTCTCTCTCTCATTCTCTTTCTCCTCTCTTTTTTCCCCTTCTCTCTTAAATTCTTTCAAAATAAACCACTAGTTTGTTTTTTAAAGTAATGAAAGTTCCTACTTTGGTAAGTGATTAAACATATTCTCAATTTCATAATGCGTCTTGAATAAAAAGGGAAAGAAAAAAATGTAAGCCACATTGATAAGCAAGAGTGGTTTTTAATATAGCTGCCTTTTCATGCTTTGGCTGTATAGTTATTATCTAGATCAATTCCATTATTTCCTCATAATAACTGATTTTTAAAAGATATATTTAAGGTGTAAATATCCCTTAAATATTACTGTGCACAATGTATTTTTAAAGAAAAAAGCACAGCATTATTAATAATTTTCAGGTTTCCAAATGCTGAAATGTTTATGAAACATTGGTCACTTTGATGAAAATGCATACTAATGCTAGCACTCCTACAATGCTATGAAAATTAGTAGTTTGCAATCAAAAGGCTGTGTAAAGTTATAGTTACTTAAGTAAACAGACGCCTTTAGGGTTTTTTTGAGTAGAAGAATGCAATGAGTTAACTCTGTTGGAGAAAATATCAAATAAATTTCTGGCATGTTATGAATTTTTCCAGAGAAATTAGGAATATGTCCTCATAAAGCATCATTTGAACTAAAAACTACTTCTTTTACTAAAACAGTGTGATATTTGTATAGTATTGCATTTTCAGTCACCTGACAAAAATAAAACAACCCTTAAATAATTGTTTGCTCTTTATTTTGCTAAAAATTTTAACCAGGCATCTGTAATATTTCCTCATTGGCCTTTGTAGTTTAAAACTAATAATGTTTAGAAAATACTGACTTGTAAAACTTCTAGGTATTTATAAAACAATTTGGCAGTAAAATTATTTTAAGAGATAGCTTTCTTAGGAAATGAAATCAGTTCAAAAACAACACTTACCTGTTCTTCCTGTATCGAGATAAATTCCTCCCACAACATATTACTCATCTTGCATATCAGTGGAAACTAATTTTAATAATCCTCAATTTTAATGGAGGAGAAATGAGTAAATATAACTATCTTCAGTTTAAAACCAATATGAGTGTTTTCATAAAATTAATAAGAATTAGGAGAATCATTCCTAAAACCGCCCGTCATTTAGAGCATTTGCACTCTTCTGGCGCCCTCTAGTGGATACGTTTTTAAAGTGAAAAAGTTCTTTTTTTTTTTTATTTATTTTTTTTTTAATTATTTATTATTTAACTTCAGTAATTACATTGTATTATGTGACACAGTTACATAGATACTTGGGTTCTCCCCACCCCTCCCCAAACCCTCCCACCATGGTGGATTCCTCCACCTTATTGCATAACCACAGCTCAAGTTCAGTTGAGATTTCCCCATTGCAAGCGTATACCAAACATAGAGTCCAGCATCTTATTGTCCCGTCAAGTTCAACGGTTTCTTAGGTATACCCTCTCTGGTCTGATGACAGAGCCAGCAGAGTATCATCCCAGTCAATTGAAAGCTCCAACATACCATCAGCAAAAATTTACATCATTATGGAATTAATTGACATAGTAATGAGTAACCAATATGTTAAAAGTAAATGCGGGTTCCCAGCCACCTTCTGTGACCACCTCACCTATACTTCAATTTTAGTTTATACACAACATATAACATTCAAAACATAACATGTTATACATAACATCATATCATCTTAAATTAAGGCAAACATGTGGTATTTAACCTTTTGGGATTGGCTCATTTCCCTTAGCATTATGGTTTCCAGTTTGGCCCATTTGGCCACAAAGTGAAAAAGTTCTTAACTGTAGTGCTATTGTTCTATGGGTGACCAACAGTTATTGTGAGGTACTAAAATAAACCTGAACAAGAAATGAAATTTCGCTGTGTCTAGAAGCAAAACATTACAGAATATACATGTAGAAATCTGTTTTTAAATTTTCTAGTATATTCTTGAGAAGGATCGTAAAAACTACTTCATATATATGTATATATAGCTCACATATACATTTAAAGTTATTAAATATCAAACACACACACACACATATATAAATTTAAGAAAAATCACAGGAGCCTTACTAGATGGCTCAGTTGTCTGGATTCCTTCCCTTGCTATTGCTGGGATCCTCTGTGTGTGCCGATTCTTATCCTGGCTTCTCCACTTCCCCTCGGGCTCCCTACTTGTGTCCTTGGATGGCAATGGAGGATGGCACAACTCTTTGGGACCCTATAACCTTGTGAGACCCGGAAGAGGCTCCTGGCTCTTGACTTTGATCGGTGCAGCTCCAGTCGTTGCAGCCACTGGGGAGTGGACCGGCACATGGACGATGTCTCTCTCTGTCTCTCCTTCTCTCTATGGAGCCAGCTTCCCAGTAAAACTAGAAAAATCTTGAAAAGAAGAAAGAGAAGGAAGGAAAAAAATGTCCCGTCCAGCAGGACAGTCAACGGGGGTCGCAACTAACCTAGGAGAGAATGACTGGACAAGAGACACAAAGAATGGACAGCAAGACAGTAGGTCTGATCAAGCTGTCAGTCCATTATTTTCAATTGAGGATTTTTATATTCTTCAGTAACTAAGGCTCTGGGAGGGAAAGAGAAACTGGGACGCAAGCCATGCCTCAAGACCGATTGTTCTTGAGCAGCCACCATATCAACAATAGTAACCACAATATTAATAATAGTGTAAGTACAAGATGTTGGCAGGTACAGCATAAATCACATTCTGAAACAGTTGCTAGGAACAATTGAAACTAAGCGTGTGATTAGTTTCATAACCTCTTTCCCAAGCATCTAGCCAACCGGGATTTTCCACTGGCCCGTAGTTCTATATTCAAAATGGCTTCAGTGTGGCTATAGTATACGGCTCCTGACAAAAAAGGATAAGGAAGGGACAAAGGAAGGGAGGAAGGGAGGAAGGGAAAAAAAAGAAGAGAAAAGAAAAAACAATGCAGAATTTATTTGAATTAATTTATCTTAAGGTGTGACATTTTATTTGTGTTGAAGATGCCCTATCACTTATTGTAGTATATACCTGATGAACAGTGGTGAGAGTTCAAAGTGCTTTTGGTCATTGGAGTCACCTGAGAGATGGGGACTGAACCTCCTGGCTTTGGTCCAGCCCCGGCAGCAGTCACTGTGGACAGAACCAGCAGAAGAAGCCTTCTCTATGTGCTATGTGCACAGTGTCTGTCACCACATGGCCCAAAGCTATAACATTCCTTTAAAATGTACAGACAAGGGTCCGGCGCAATGGCTTAGTGGCTAAAATCCTTGCCTTGAATGCGCTGGGATCCCATATGGGCACCTGTGCTAATCCCAGCAGCCCTACTTCCCATCCAGCTCCCAGTTTGTGATCTGGGAAAGCAGTCTAGGTCGGCCAAAACTTTGGGAGCCTGTACCCAAGTGGGAGACCTGGCACAGGCTCCTGGCTACTGGTTTAGGATTGGCTCGGCTCCAGCCATTGTAGCCATTTGGGGAGTGAATCAGCAGGCAGAAGATCTTCCTCTCTGTTTCTTCCCACACAGCACCCCGTACATCTGACTGTCCAATAAAAATAAATCTTAAAAGAAATAAAAAAAGATTGACCAGCAGGTATGTTGGATACATGTGTACTTTGAGAAAGTTATCAATGGCAGGGCAGTCATAGATATTGGCTTACTGAACTATGATTTTTACTCTGATACTTAGCCTTTTTATACATTGTTTGAGTTTGTACTTTTTGCATGACTCTTAGATCAGTAAAGCAGTTACATGGCAAAGTACTTTTTGGAGATACGTAGATAATATAAAAAAATAATTACAACAACACAACAAATTGAAAGAGGTCATGCTAAATTTGATAAAATCCAGAATATGTTTATATAGAAAATATTTAGAATTCATAATATCAATAATTCATAATATCATAATATAATATCAATATGTATGGCTTATTTTAGAATTATTTATCTTGCAACATTGTCATATTTCATCATTGGTTGACTAATGAGAAATTAAGCAAAGATAACCAATTGGTATTTTGACAAAAATAAATATGAGTTGGAGTAATCAACAAAATAAAAATACAATCATTTTCTACTATATTAAAGCTAAATCCTGTTAATTAGTAACTTCACCTCATGTTAAGTCTTCCTTAAAATCATGTATATGAGTTATAAGTTGATCCTTGGCAAGCATTTTTTGAGTGTAGGTCATCATAGAAGACTTGCTTGATAACACGTGCCTTTGCGCAACATGATTGCCATAATCCTGGTACGACTTCACAGGTAAGGCATGGGACTTGGCATGTTTTTGTGCTTAAATGGAAAAAGGAGTAAATGTATTTTTAACTGATACTTATTACCTGGCTTCAACGAGGCAACATGAGTTTTTTGTTTTGACAGTAATCAGACAGTTTTCAATGCTAAAAATTTACCTACATAATGCCAAAAATCCAGCAACTCAAATTTTAATATTATAACAATACCAATTTGATAGGAATGCATCCTTGCCTGGGGATAAAATGTTCTATTTTTCTTTAATGTCTAATGACATAAAATGAAATGGAAACATGGATGAAAAGTCTTTCCTTACTTTGTAAACCAAACAGATGATTGTGAAGACAGACAAAGGAAAGAAAGTTGGTATGCCAGTTTGCTGCTAAGATAATGTTGACAAATACACTGTATAAAGAGAAACTTTAGAATCTGAAGCTGAGGAAGAAAAAAGCAAACAATTCACCATACAGACCTGAATTGAATGAGTGAAAGAACAAAGAGTAAAAAATAGTATGAAAGGAAACACAAAATAAACACTATTTAATGAGCCATAAACTATCAAATGGTGACTAAGGAGTAGCATATACCATACAACGGAATCGAGGGTATAGTTTATAAGTCATAAAATATGATGATTTATGGCACAGAGTGGCATTGCCACCGCATTTTGTAACTTTTCATGAAAATTCTCCCTATGTAAATATACTAGAATCTAGCTTGTGAGCATGACTGTTTGTTGTAAGAAAATACCTATAAAACTACGCATTCCTAAGCATGTTGTAAAACGGATACACACATCATTTGACTGGAGTTCAAAGCCTCTTTTGATCTCTCCTTTCAGGCTCTCACGCATGTTCCCTTACTCTCAGTTGCCACATCTTCCTCAAGTACTCCAATTCTTCCTGGAGGACCTACTCTGCACTTCTGAGCTTCATCATTGCCAGGCTGGTCAGTTGGAGCTTATCGCACAAACCAGGCAACTGGAATGCCTAATGGGGTTTTCTTGGAAACTCCTGGTCTAACCAGTGAGGCAGGCCTCCAGATGTTATGCAATTTGATTCTTAGGGTTTTGCTTTTTGCATAGTAGACACTACCAACAGTTGGTTCCTAAATATTTCATTCTTCCCTCCATTGCTCAAATCCCCTCTGCTTAGACTGTGCTTAGGTCAGAAATAGGCAATAGTTATTGTATAACGTGACAGTCACTCTTCTCTGTAGCTAGAGCTCTAATGGAAGAGCTCTATGAAGAAAAAATTTTAATTAGTGTGAGTCTCCATCAAGTTTAAAAAAATGACAAACCTCAGCTGTTCGGCCTTTGAATGAGGAAATCAGCCTTCTTAAATGGGAACTCAGTAGAAGCATCCCTCGTACCTGTAACAATACAATACAAGGAATCAGGAAATGAAGTTTTGAAAGTTAAAGGAGCTACAGTTTAACATTTTGTAAAGATGATGTCTTGTTCTAAATTGAAACTATGACTTTTTTTTTAGTTTTAAAGCAAGATTTATAGAAAAGCTGAGAAGGGATGCTCCCATCCGAATTTGAAATTTGCTTGAAGCTCAGGAAATAAGTATGTTCATAAAATAGTTGTAGAGACGGTATTTTCTTAAGTAAATTAAATACAAAATCAAGTGTGTATCAAGCTATAAATCACATACTGGAAACAGTCTTAATTTGCAGTTCAATATCTCCCCCTGGTGTTAGCAAATGCTAATGAAAATTGTGAGCATGTGGCTACATATAAAAATCCTAGATTATATTTAAGTCAATATCTCATTACTTTTACATGTGAAATCAATTCTTCGTAAGCACATTCTATGTTGTCCTAAATAATAGTAATGATAATAATAATTTGCATACACTGCTAGACTACAACATTTACTGGTCCATGTAGAAGCTGGAGCCGGTAGCAGGCAGGGCCATAGTAGGCTTCCACACTTTGCAGAAACCTACAAATCCTGGACCCGGGAGGGGGCCAGGCTGGCCTAAGCTGCAGTACCTACTGGAGCACATGAGAAGCAAGTTTATTGGTTAGCCAGGCCTGGCTGGGTTGCAGCATCCACTAAACATGTGAGAAGCAGTTTAGGAGGCAGCAGGGTGGAGGAGATCTGGAATTGCCCTGACCAAGCCGCAGTAGCCACTACCATGTGCTAGAATTGGGGCTGGGTGAAGGCACGGCCAGACCAACCCATAGTATTTATTGGCAATTGTTGGGGCTAGGAGTAAGCCATGCTGGCTGAGCTGTAGCACCTACCGGCAAGCAAAGAAAAGGGCAAGGTACGGGAACTTTACAGACTCTCCTGCTGGGTTACAGCTACCATTGCTATACACAAGAACGTGGCAGGGCTAGGCTGCTGGCACATGTGAGAACAGGCGAGGGGACAGCCTTGATTGGGGCCATTTAAGGTCATTCAACTAGGCTGCTCCACCTACAGGCACACGCAAAAATGGAGTTTGGAGGCCAGACTGGTGGAAATTATTTGGGGTCTCCCTGGCTAGGCTGTAATACTCACAGGTGTGTGATAGCCAGGCCTGGGCATGGACTGTTATTGACTGGTCATAGCACCCATCAGCTTGCCTGAGAGCTATGCCTGGCTGGGCAGCTTGTATCCACTGATACATCTTTTGACTTGTACAGAGGATGCATTGAATGAACCTACTCCTGTGCTCAGTGGTACACACGTGAGTTAAGTCTGAGGACTTCTCTGGCAAGGTTTCTTGGGGGTTTCCCCAGCTGGACCACTTTCCTCAGGAAAAATTACAAGGACGTGCCAGCCAACCCATGAGTACATGCTTCAGGACCTGGCCACCTCAGTTGCTAACACACGAGCAATAAAGAACACACCCAGATGCACACAGAATACAAGACAGCTCATCTATGCTAATAGAAGACACGCGTACTTCATCAAAAGATGGAAAGTAGTACAATTTGAACAACTGTTCTGGCCAGGCTTTGCAACAAGTGTCTAGGTCTGTGGACATAGTAAAATAGACCTGGTCAGCCAATGGCCCTTACTGGTATTGTCTCATGTCTTACTCAATGAAACTGACATCTTCTCACAACTATCAAGATCACTCAAGTAACACCCTTGAGCATTCCTCATCATATCAGAGTCTCTAAAGTGATCTCAAATGACGGTCTCTGTCCCAGGCACTGAGGTAGTTTGACAATAGACAGTCCCATGCCATTAAATCCTCCCCTGCATTGACACAGGGGAAAAAAGAAAATGATTGAAGGAAGGAAGGAAGGAAGGAAGGAAGGAAAGAAAGAAAGAAAGAAAGAAAGAAAGAAAGAAAGAAAGAAAGAAAGAAGAAAGAGAGAAAGAAAAAGAAAAGAAAGAAAGAAAGAAAGAAAGAAAGAAAGAAAGAAAGAAAGAAAGAAAGAAAGAAAGAATCCTTCTTCTATAGCTTAAACCTCTCTATCCCAATCAGAGACCCACATGGGTATGCAACTCTCTCACTATTCAATCAGGTTTAAAAATGAAATAAAATTATACCTAAAAGAAGAAAAAAGAGTAGGGAAGAAGGAATAGAGAACCTGTTATACACTGTTTGTGGGAATTGAAAATTAATGCAGCTATTATCTGTACCCTACATTGTGTCTAAAAAGCAATACCAAGTTATGGAAATCATTAAATCAAATGGTATGATTTTGAGGAGGCATTTGTGCAGCAGCCATACATAGTATTTGCAGTAGTAAAAACACCAAAGAGATCCATAGAACTCTGTCCTACAGATAGACAAAATGGAATATTCAGTTTGTATAATGGAAAATAAGTTGCAAAATACATGACACGTGCACGTTTGTTCCAACATTTAACAAGGAGCTTTATGTAAAGCTCTCAGACACAGAAATATGCATAATTTTAAATAACTCAATTATAAAGATTTATATTTCATTTAAGTGAATGTATATTAAGAAAACAAGACTTAACGTCTTCTATGATTTTCAAAATAAATCATGCTGTGATTATTTAACATCACCTCAGATCTCTGCTAATGCTGTTAATAGGAGCAACACATAAATCTAAATAACTTATTTAAGAAAGTAAGAGTAAAATTACTAGTCTGAAAAATTCACAGTGTAAAATTATTTAGTGTTCAACAGGTCACAGCTGCCTTGCCATTCAACAACAACAACAACAACACATACACATGCATTAAAACATCTGTTTGTCTTTATTTCCTCATTTTTTGGTATATTTTTAATTATGATTCATTTTGCTTCCTCTTTTAGAGTATAATGCTAATAGTTTTAAATTCACATTACTTCAAAATTGTGGGTAACTTAATAGTTGACAAACTAAGACATGATAATCCTATTATACAATAATAGATTACATCCTAGATTACATTCTACTAATAATAGCAACAGAAAAAAATACATGCAGCTTCATTTATTACTATGATGATAAACAATACTGAAACAAAGATTGATTTGTAATACATGGGCCTAATTTTTTTTTAATTAATTATTTTGCATTATGTGACAGTTTCATAGGCTCTGGGAATCCCCCCACCCCTTCCCCTCCCCTCCCCCCTGGTGGATTCCTCCACCTTGACGCAGTATTACAGTTCAAATTCAATAAAGATTCTTTCCTTGCAAACGTATACCAAGCATAGAGTCCAGCTATTTATTGTCCAGATGGGTTGAACAGTTTCTTGGGGAGACCATTTCTGGTCCGAAGTTAGAGCTGGTATAATATCATCCCAGTCAATTAAGAGTCCCAATATAACATCAACAACAATTTGCAACATTATGGTATTGACATGGTTTTGAGTAACCAGTATGTTAAAAAAACAAAAAAAGAAGCAAGTTCTTAACCACAACCTCTGATTAGCTCATTGACATCTCAATTTTAGTTTATATACAGGACCGGCTGCTATATACCTTAAAATGGCTATAAGGTACCATTCAGCTGTCTCGTGTCTATTTCATTTTAGTATTTAGCCATTTGTTGTGTTGAAGTATAATTTTGCTGATCTTGGCAGATTTTAGGATACTCTAGACTGGCTTGTAACTCTAACAAGACATTTGTCGACAATTAAGGTGCAGAACATTTTTTTGGGGGGGGTGTGCAAGAAAATCCTCAACACCATGGTGAGGAGTGACTAATCTTTGTGTCCCACCCAGCGAGGCATGAGCCAATCCACGCCAGCTCTTTCCTGTCAGATTTCAAGCTCTACTTTTTGTTGTTTGTCTATTTATTTTAGGTTTTTTTTAGTTTGTATGATTGTTTGCTATGAGGGGTTTTCGGAGTGATCCGGATGGTCATTGCGAGGGAGAGTGGGGGTCCAGAGGTGGAGCCAGGCTCGGACCAGAGAAAGCTCTCCTCCCTGGTCCCGAAGTACGTGGGCCTAATTTTAAAATTTAAGCAAGGCTAACTTTTTTTAGTATTGTGTGTGTGTGTGTGTGTGTGTGTAGTGCACACACACACATGGATTTATGTTGTTTTGCGTGTTTACAGTAGAACTCTTATCCTGGAAAGACTAGACAAATATGACATGCTTGCAGTTTTCCTTTCCATCACCTTAACATTTAGGGAGGAAATCAGCCTAAGGTTGTGAGCTACACACCTTGAAGATCAAAGAGTCTCATAACCTGTTTCCTCTCAACAACATCGCCAGGTGCATAAGGGCTGGTGCTGTGAATTCCTGCCCTCCACTTAGAATGAACTAGATGAAACCCAAACATCATGGTAAAAATCCGATAACCAAGATAAGTGCACAGGATTTTAAAAATGGAAGGATTTCTATTCAATTTAACTTTGAATTAGCTTAAACATAAAGTATTAAGTTAGTTCTTACAAACTAATGTAAACATGCTGAACAATGACTATGGGAAGGAAAATTTCAATGATTTGATAGTCAAGTGAAAATAAGTTTAGGTGAAAAATAATGTTTCTGAGTAGACTAATTTGAGTAAGAATGTCTGAATTTTATTTTGCTTCAGTTTCATTTCCATTTGGGGGCTTTGCCTTCTACCCTTTTCCCCATTGTGAATATATTGACAGTTTCAAGTGAAGCAGAGTTTGAGAGAAGTCAAGTTTGGCTAAGAAAGTAGTGAAAGTAGAGGTTGGCTCGTCTGTTGCCATCAATGCCACACTTTCTGCCTTGCTTCTCTTAGACAGCACAGAGTAGCTCATTTTCCAGAACAGCTTATTGATGGACCGGTCATATATGGAGATTATCAACAGCAATTTGGTGGCTCTTGAATCTCATTATTGGACCCGTGGAAATGTCTCTCAGTTCTTCTTTGCTGCTGCAGGCTAAAGTTCATTCACATTTAAGGAGCAGGAAATAGTGAAAGTTGTGTTCAGCTTCCTCTGCATGCTCTGAAGAACTTGCTCTGTGTTGTTACCCATGCACAGTGCACTGCATGCTCACATCTACCTTGAGAATCATTCATGGTAAAATGATGTAACAAGGAAAACTTTGCTTTACTGACATTGAAGTTGTTGGACAGTATTCAGCCACTGGCAAAGGCTTAAAATTAACCCTTTATTCAAGGTGCAAATCATGCATCATTTTAGTCCCCTACAGTAACACTATTCTATACTTTGTATGTCTCTTTGTGCATGTCTCTTTCTGTTACATTTTTAAAAGATTGATTTATGTTTAATTTTAAATCAGAGTTACAGAGAGAGAAGCAGAGACAGAGAAAGTTCTTCTATCTGCTGGCTCATGTCCCAGTTGGCCCCAGAGCTGGGCTGGTCTGAAAGCATGAGTCAGGAGTTTCTTCAGGGTCTCTCACATGGGTTCAGGGGTGTAGTGGTTTGCTCCTTCCTCTTCTGGCTTCTTAAGCCATTATCAGCAAACTCTATCATAAGTGGAGCTACTGGGACTTGAAACTGTGCCCATGGAGGATGTTGGTGCTACAGACTAAGGCTTAGCCTATGACACCATAGCACCAGACCCACATCTGGTTCCTTTCTATGAAGTTGCTTTTAGTCTCATCTTTTCAGGTAGATTCTGAGAGATAAGACCTCTAATCGCTCCAGACTTGCTGTCAGTCTTGGTGCACATCTCAGTCATGGTGGTTAGGAACCCTACTCAGTCTCCATAAAATCTGCCCTTCTTACTCTATCAACAGATACCAAGACAACAGTTGCCAACTTGCGTCTTTTCCAGACTTATTCTAGAGTAAATGCTTCCTCTGAATTAGGAGGCATAGTCTTCTGGAAGTTTCATGCATTATAAATTGAGAAAAAATTAAGAATACTAGAAGCTATAGAAAAATAAGAGTTAACAAAATAGTAACATTATAAATTAAGAGATCTTATATAATTCTACTATTTTTCGAATAAATGCTCTATTTCCTCAATCACCCTGAATTTTTTAGACCCCATTACGATGGTTTGTATGTCAAGACAGATTCGCTATCTTTACACCTTATATTTTGAATATTATTTTTCAAACACTGATGCCTCAACCACATACATTTGCAATCTTTCTTATTTTAAGTGTTTTTTTTTTAATTATATTGAGTGGGAGTAAAAATGTGATAAGGATTTCAACTGTATTTTAAACACAGGACAATCCAAGCTAGACATATCAATTGTTTTAATCATTTTCCAAGTAAATAATGTATATAGTATGTATTACAGAATTTTTCCCCAAAAAAGGTAAGAACAAATTTTGCACAAGAAAAAGAGCATGAAGCTTAGTAATTATGGGATGCTATAAACAATGAAAAACCACAGTAATTGGCAAAAATCTATAGCAAAAATGACATGTGGAGTGGCACTTAGCCCAGTGTACCCTGATTTGCCTCTGAGCTTGGCCCTGTAGGGAAAGGACTGGGTACCTTGATAGAATCCCAAAGACAAGGGGGATCATCCTACTGGAAACTCTGTGAGAAGCCACGGTCTCATTTCTTCCCTGTGCAGAAGCTTTGTAGAGCCTCATGTGAAACACAGATGCTGCAGGCGCAGAGGCAAATGGCTTGAAGAATCAGACATGTCACCCTGCTCTCCACTGCGGACACGGAGAGAGTATCGTGTAGAATGTGTGGGCTGACCAGCTCAGAGATTAGATTGTAAAAGAAATTTGCTTTATTGCTGTAGTAAATTCCTGTGTGATGTTTCCTAAGAGAGCAAATAGAAACCACATCTATCTCATTTAAAAAGCCATTTTAGAAAGAGAATACAGGATTCATAGGACCTCATGGGAGACTGTAGGTACGCAATGGATGCAATCGCTACCCTTCCCGTTGTGAAAGATCAGACAACGCTACTTCTACAGGGACCAGTGCTATCTTAGAAACAAAGGGAAACATAGAGAAATGCTCAGTATGAAATATTTCACATCAAGCCGATAGAAACACTAAAATACTTATTCTGATTCCACGTAACTGCACTTCTATTTGTTTTCAAGTTCAAGGTTTAAGAAAACACAGGGCACATAACCCTTCAGATTGCGGCCAAGAAATGCCTCGTTCATCATCAGTCTAAGAGCAAATGCATCTCTGTGACTGACAGAATCAAATTCGCCACGTTAGTCACTACAGCAAAGGGTAAATAAGATACGGAACTGGCTTTGCCTTCGCAGAAAACCATGCTGCTCATGACGTGCGTTGACTTTCCCATGACACGCTGCCCTTTGTCCTAGTAATTGCCAGTTGCTAACTGTGCCGTTATGTGATGTCATGGAAACGAATGCAGAATCATCTACCCCTGAGACATGCACTTACGTGAACACTAGTCTGTACCATGGATGAAGATGATGAGTATTTTGTTGTTGCTTTGCAGCTTTAAAATACCACATGGCATCCATGTTAGTGCACTGTGGGATTTTACTAGACTTTTAAAAGGAATTGTTTATTTTTATTGCAAAATCAGATATACAGAGAGGAAAAGAGATAGAGAAGAAGATCTTCCGTCTGATGATTCGCTCCCCAAATGGCCATGTCTGCCTGAGCTGAACCATTCCAAAGCCAGGGGCCAGGATCTTCCTCTGGGTCTCCCACGTGGGTGCAGGGTCCCAAGGCTTTGGGCCATCCTCAACTGCTTTCCCAGGCCACAAGTAGGGAGCTGGATGGGAATCAGAGCCACAAGGACATGAACAGTGCCCATATGGGATCCTGACATGTGCAAAGTGAAGAGTTTAGCCACTAGGCTACCGTGCAAGGCCCGGACTTTACTAGTTTTAAACTTCAGATTAACATGAAATACCATATATTTCATGTCTTGGGTTTGAATTCTGTTGCAAGTTCCATTTTGATTGTATAGGACTTAGAAACTCTAAGCTATCTGAGCCCTGACAGAGCCGAGATCTCATTAGCTCTTGGGCTAGCTATGTGGGAAAAACTATATTGTATGTTCAAGAACCAAGAGAGCACCTAATTCAGCCACAAGGATAATCCTAAGGAGTATGACGAGTGGAGGATTGCCCTCTGAGCCTGGACAGTGAGCTGACGTGCGGCAAGTGATCGGCACACTACTTGAGCACCACTTCTGAGGTAATATGTTATGCAATAATACAAAAAGACATAAATGGATAATAACTGGGGAAACTTCACATATTTCGATGTAACGCATGACTGAATTTTATCAGTCAGTAGTTTCTGTAGGAATTAAAACTAACATATCCTAGATAATCTTCTCAAAGATATTTTGAAGACCAGACAGTACAACTAGAAGACAGAGCTGCCTCCCCTCCCTGGGACACACATCTTGCATTTCATAAAACTTGAGGGAAAGATGCCTCTTTGGTGACACTTGGGTGGCACCGGAGGGAAACTGTCTATTACCTGATTGGAGAATGGGCAGTTGGGCTAGGAGAATGTAATCAACCTTTAGAATTTCCTATTATTTTTAGCCTGTAATATTCCACACCGTTTTTCCATTATGGTTAAGTGCTTGTTTATGCAAAACAAATTATTTAAAACTACTGAAAATATGAGATGCTAAGATGTCATTCATTAATTAAATTCTTTTGGCAAGGTTTTGACACAGTTTAAACTTGTTATGCATATTAAATAACAAGCTCCTTAGGGCACCACATGATGGAGAAATAGATTATTTTTATCTTGAACACAGAACTATTGTGAATTTGAGAAATAGTACAGAATTTTTTTTGCATCTGTTTCATTGTTGATTAAATACCTTTCAATCAGTGTTTTTCGTAGCAAATATCTTACTCAGTTCAATAAAAGGTGGCATATGATATTTCCTTGGCTTAAATTAAATTCATGAATATATAAATATATATTCTTAAAGAGCTAATTTTATATGCTTTTTAAGTAGATTCAATGATTTCAAAATTATATTTTGTTAAATGATGCTGTGCTAATGCATGTGCTGCCATCTGCTGGACAGAGCTATGCTAGGTAGAACAGAGGCACTACCAAGGGAAGATACGAATGTTACCATGAACTTTCACACACCTGGGCAAAAGATACAGCTGTTACATCATATTTTTAAATATTTTCTAAATTGCCTCAACTCACTGGTGATTTTTGACTGTGACATCAGTAAGACTTCTTAACATTTGGTAAACTAAACAGGCCTCTGGCGAGGAAAAGCAGACTCTGTTTTTTGTTTGTTTTTGATATTTATTTATTTTTATTGGAAAGGCAGATATACAGACAGGAGAAGAGACAGAGATGGAGATCTTCTATCTGATGATTTACTCCCGAAGCAGTAGCACTGATAGAAACTGAGCTGATCCGAAGCCAGGAGCCTGGAGCCTTTTCCAGGTCTCCCACACAGGTGCAGGGTCCCAGTGCTTTGGGCCTTCCAGCCCACAAGCTGGGAGCTAGATGGGAGTTAGGGCCACGAGGACATGAACCGGTGCCCATATGGGATCCTAGTGCAAGGTGAGGACTTCAGCCACTAGGCTACCGCACCCGGCCCCAAGTTCTAATGCAAGATTAAAAACATTCCACACTATTGAAGCCATATTTAGTGTTGAGTTAATCAGACATACAAATTCCAAATGATAAATATTTGCTTTAAAATTCTCCCGTGTGTAAAAATGCATCAAGTTTTAAATGAAAATTATTGTTTCATTTTGTAATCTTTGCAAGCACATGTATATTTGAACATGCAATCATTTGGAAAGGTTTCTAAAACTCTGATCAAAATTTCAAGTTAAATGAAGCTGAACTTATAAATTTTGTATACATTTCATAAAGCGAATGAAATCAAACACATGTACAGCATTATAATCGATGTACAACTAAACATATACATAAAAATAATGAGTTTAAGTGTGTTCTTGCATTTCTCAATAGTTCTGCAGTTTTCACAGACAGCAACCATTTTGCATTTTAAAGAATTTGTAATTCTACACGAATCTGACTTGATAATTTCACAGCATTTTAATCCTATAATGTTGAATTCACAAAAATATGACAAAACAGCTGAGAGTTTGAGTTCTGTATGAGTGGGCGATTAATCTTTCTGTGTGGTGAACCTGTGCCCCTTTACCACGAACTTTGCTGTGACAATAAAACCCATGTATACAAGATCACATACACCAGTTGTACTCTCCTGCCTTCTGGAGTTTTTATAAGTCTGCTTGTTCTATGTAGGCCTACAGAGGAGGCTCTATGCTGGGTAATATATAACGCTTCATTACTTTCAGAGTGAATACAAAGTACTAAACAGTAGTTTTTAAAATTTGCTTTTTATAAGCAGAAAAGGAGAAATATAAGTGAAGGTGAGAAGGCTACAGTTATGAACAGTATGAAATCACATGCATTAATGAAACTCCCCCAGAAGCCCAGGAGTTCTCCACAAAGTAATCAATTATTCAGAACACTCAGTTGAAGCAATGCGCCTCTAATGCAGTCCAGATATTTCTTCAGAGACTGCTAAATCTACAGAGAAGGTGCAATATGTTAAGAAATAAATAAGCAAAAATAAGATATTTTCAACATGTCTATACTATGATTCTTTGATAAATTATCTCATGGAAATTTAAATAAAATCTTAAATAGTTTGCAGAAATTCTAAGAAAATAATTTGATTTTATTAACTAGAGTGAACCCAATACCATTTTATATTAAAAACAATGTTGAGATTAACTTAAAATATATATCATATTCTTTTATTGTGTTCCAATATGAAGAAGTTTCAATTTCATTCAAAATCGATGTGATTTTTATGTAACTATGAATCAGGTGAGATATTAATGTTTATCAGGGAGAGAAAAATATGTAGGGCTATCAAATACTAACATAAAAAAAGGAAAAGAGAAGAAGCAAAACAAGAGGACTAAATACATAAACATAAAATAAATTCAGAGCTTAAATACACCAGTAGCAAACACATAAAAGAAACATAATTAAAACTTTGAAAATGAACCATGGAAAAAATATGAAAATAGGGGCTTGGGTGTGTACTGGCTAAATTGGCTAATTCACACCTTGCAAACATCTGGATTCTATATGGGTGCCAGTTCAATCCTGGTAACTCCAGTTCTCATCCAGCTTCCTGCTTCTGGCCGAGAAAGGAACAGAGAATGGTCCAATTCCTTGGGACCCTGAACCCATGTGCAAGACCTGGAAGAGGCCCTCGGGTCCTGGCTTGGATGGACTCATCTCCAGCAGTCATCTGGGGAGCAAACCAGCAGATGGAAGATCTTTCCCTCTTTATCTCTGCTTCTCTGTGTAAATCCACCATTCCAATAAAAATAAATAACTCTTAAAATAAAAAAGGCTAAAACGGCCATTTTAGATACTGTTCTATATACTTTATATTATATGTAAAACATATAAGTAACACTACCTAGCGTCTGGCACAGTAGCCTTGTGCCTACACTCCTCGTCTTGCATGAGCCAGTATTCCATAAGGGCACCGGTTCCTATCCCAGCTGCTTCACTTCCCTTATAGCCTGGGAAAGCAGTAGAGGACAGCCCAAAGCATTAGAACACTGCCCCAATGTGGGAGACCCTGAGGAAGCTTCTGACTCCTAGCTTCAGATAGGATCAGCTCCGGCTGTTATGACTAGTTGGGGAGTGAAGCAGAGTATGGAAGACCTTTCTCTTTGTAAAATCTGACTTTTCAGCAAAAATTAAATCTTAAAAACAAACAAACAACAACAACCACCACCACAAAAACTAGCTTTGCGGGCCCAGCATGGTAGCCTAGCAGCTGGGATCCCAAATGGGTGAAGGTTCTAATCCTGGCTGCACCATTCCCCAGCAAGCTCCCTGCTTGTTGCTTGGGAAGCAGTCGAGGACAGCCCAAAGCCTTGGTGATCCTGTACCTGCATGGGAGACCTGGAAGACGTTCTTGGCTCCTGGCTTCAGATCTGCTCAGCTCCAGCCATTGTTGGGCATGTGGGGAGTGAGTCGTTGGACAGAAAATCTTCCCTTCCTCTCTGTCTCTCCTTCTCTCTGTAAATCTGCCTTTCTGATAAAATAAATAAATCTTAAAAAAAACAAACTTGCAATAACTCTTTTATGTTATCATTTTTGTGAAGAAAAAGAACAAACACATAGAGGTCTAATTATCTCCCCAAATTGACTCAGTAAATATGTACTAATATTTGAATGTAGGAATCCTGGTTTCAGAATTTGAATGCATAACTATACTTTCCACATTCTTTGACCTATATAAATGATTATTTTATTATGTAAAATTACAGACTATTTAACATTCATTTAATATTTAATATATGAATAAATATATGAATACTATAGTAACAGTATTCATATGAACTGCAAAGATGCGTTTAAAATCAGTGGGGATTTAGAAATACATGTAGAACAGTAATTCTCTAATGTAGAATTCTAAGGCATTGTGGCACAGCACAATAGCTAGCCATTCCCAATGCCAGAAGAACCAAAGAGGGCTCTCATTTGACCTCCAGGTGCTTGACTCCAGCCTACCTCCCTGTCTCTGACTCTGGGGAAATCCTGGACCACGGCCACCATTGCTTGGTCTCCTGGCACTCTCCTGTGGATTCAGTTTGAGGTTCTAGCTCTTCAGACTTCTGTCTGTCCCTTCCTCTGTCAATGTTTTTCTCAAATAAGTAAAAGGAAAAACTTCAAAAAGTTATAAAACTGGATAAGGAGAGTTGTATACAAAACAAAAACAAAAGCTAGTTGACTCAGATTCCTTGCAGCTACTTGCAGCTAACTTGTTGAATGAAAATACAGCTGACTGACTGACTGACTGAACAAAATGGGATGCTTGCCTTATGGCTTTCTGTATTTGCTGTTTTTTTTTTTATTGTTACTGTTGATTGATCGATCGATTGATTTAGTTAGTTTTGTTTGGAAAGCAGAGCGGAAGATGGATATCCCCAATCATTTTGATTCCTCTCCCGTTGCCTGCAAAGCCGTTCACTCTGGAATAGCCTGAAGCCAAGTGTGCAGAAGTCAGCCTGAGTTTCCCACACAGGTGGCAAGCTCCACCCACTTCAGAGTGCGTGTCAGCAGGGTCCTGGGAACAAGGGCAGAGCTGGGACTCACAGCCAGGAATGATGAGTGCGGAGACATGTCCCCAAGCAGCACCCTCACCACAGAAACAAATGCCAACCCTTCACATGGATTCTAAAGGGACAATGTATGGTCTTTGTCCTCAGATGACGTCTAGTTTTACCTTACTGAGCTTGAGGCTTCTAGGGAGAGGTAAGGGGAGACATGTGAAGAACTGATTAGGCTCACACTGCAGTACTCTGACAACGAGTTTTGCCAACTAAATTCATTAAGCCACTCCAAGTAGATTCTAGTGACGTTTTTGTGGCCTCTACTATCCTACAACTCTGTTATCTTATTCACGCAGTTACCCCCCCCCCACACATGAGTGTACAAACTAAGTATCTTTGTAACAATAAGTTATTTGTGATCTGATTATGCTATTCAAAACACATTGATGTCTAAGCTCTGGCACATAATGATTATTTTCTGTTATTTGATCATTTTCATTATAAGACAATATGAAAAGAATGAAAAAATGAAAGTAGAATCAACAAAAGTAGTGTACTTCAAGTTCATTTATGTATTAATGTTAAAATATCTTGAAATTCTTCCCCTCTCCTCCCTGCTTTTCCATCCCAACCCCTACATCCACCCCACAGTATCACAGGAGTATGGTCCTTTAATAATAATTGCAAGATTAACATTGTGCTGTTTAAGTGTATTGGGGCATTTTAGGTATGGGAAAAGGTAGGAAATCTAGTATCCTACTGTCAAGGTGTGTTGAAATGTAGGATTAAGAGTCCATCTTTAATTGATCAGTAGAGATGTGTACTGTAACATATATTTGCTTCCCAGTATGCTAGTCTCCATTATACAGTTCCTTTATGAGAATATACATATATTTTTATTTACTTATACATTTCTTAGCTTTGTGTTTGCATAAGGGTTGTCTTGTATCAAAGAGAACATATGAACTATGTCTTTTATTTAAAGATTCATTTATTTTTATTGCAAAGTCAGATGTACAGAGAGGAGGAGAGACAGAAGATCTTCTGTCCGATGACTCACTCTCCAAGTGTCCGCAACGGCTAGAGCTACACTGATCAGAAACTAGAAGCCAGGAATATCTTCCAGGTCTCCCACGAGGGTGCAGGGTCCCAAGACTTTGGGCCATCCATGATTGCTTTCCCAGGCCACAAGCAGGGAGCTGGATGGGAAGCGGGGTGCTGGGATTAGAACTGGCACCCATATGGGATTCCAGCACGTTCAAGGTGAGGACTTTAGCTGCTAGACCACCGTGCTGAGCCCCAAAATGTATCCTTTTAATACAGGGTTATTTCACTGAGTGTGGTAGTCTCCAGCTGGGACCATTTTGTTGCAAATGGTAGCATTTCACGGATTTTAATGGCTGTGTAGTATTTCATGAAGTAGGAATAGCAGTTTCTTTATCCATTCCTCTTCCATAGGCTTCTAGCTGGTTTCCATATCTTTGCTATTGTGGATGATACTGCTACAAATGTAGGCTTGCAGATTTCATTTCATTTGGATATAGTCTGAGGTTCATTTTTGTTCTCCTAAGAAATAATCTATTTCCTAGTACATTCACTGAGTTAGTATGATAAAGGTATGATATATGTGATGTGTTCAGGAATTAGACACTTCGATATTTCAATTTTGGAAAATATTGATAATCCTGTCATCTAGCTTTTTTCTGCTTTTTCTTTGTGCTTGTTGTCAGGAAAATCAAATAACTTTTACTGTATTACATTGTTTTATTTAGCTAATTCCTCACAAACAACTTCTATAAACTCAGTTCTTCAGTTGTATAACTGATTGTCATGCATTCAGTAAACATCACCCCATCTTTTCCTCCTGCTTTTTTTTTTGCATTCAAATAATCTGAAGCATTGTCTTCTTGTTCTCTTAAACTGAGTCATATAAGCATTATGAAACAGGCTTCTCATCTTTTCCTGACACCTTTTCTCCAATTTTATTTTTATGACCACTAAAACAAAAATTCTGTGAATTTCTCTTGCTAAATTATCTTTTTTTTCTTTTTTAAATTTATTTATTATTTTTAATTCATTAATTACATTGTATTATGTGACACAGTTTCATAGGTACTTGGGTTCTCCCCACCCCTCCCCAAACCCTCCCACCATGGTGGATTCCTCCACCTTGTTGCATAACCACAGTTCAAGTTCAGTTGAGATTCCCCCATTGCAAGCATATACCAAACATAGAGTCCAGCATCTTATTGTCCAGTCAAGTTCAACGGCTTCTTAGGTATACCCTCTCTGGTCTGAAGACAGAGCCAGCAGAGTATCATCCTGATCAATTAAAAGCTCCAACATACCATCAGCAAAAATTTACATCATTATGGAATTAATTGACATAGTAATGAGTAACCAATATGTTAAAAGTAAATGCGAGTTCTTAACCACCTTCTGTGACCACCTTCTTAACCACCTTCTTAACCACCTTATCTCTTTTAAAAAAAGAACACCTGTAAGGAGTTATTCGATGACCTGGCGCCATTTCATCTTCCTCCCAGCTCACGAAATTCACACCAATCTAGCCCTCCACCAATCAGATGGAACCCCGCATCTCACCTGAGAATCTCACCCCCAATATTTCAGTCTCTTCCCCAACTCTGCCCACTTACCAATCATTCTTAAGCAATCACCTGTGACAGTCTCAGGCACCAATCCCCGATGCCTGCCCTCAATCCCTCCCAATCCCTGCACCCACACCTTGCAGGCTCACCTGAGTGACAAAAAGGCCCCAGGTGTGGCTTTGTCTCTTCTCCTTCCGGCTCCGCACCCCTCACTTCCTCCTACCCTTCCTCCTTGCCTCCCCCACCACCTCCACACTGTTCCTGCCCCGCTGGAATAAACCTCCTAGGATACCTCGTTGGGTCTGGTGTTTTTGGCTCAAGGTAAAGAACCAGGTAGTGGGAATTAACTGTGCATAATAATATCGTAATAACTAAAACTCTTTTTAAAATAACTAACAACACCAATGAAAAAGAGGGCATTACAGGTATCATAAAAGGTAGAAAAGAAAATTAAAGTGTGAATAAAGCTCATTTCTTTTTTATCTTGCATATTTCTTTTTATAACCCATGTACAACTTTGGATCTTCATAATGTGCAGCATATTTGTATTGATAAAATCCTCACGGGGAAGGTTACTTCTAACGGTCTCTACACTTAACTGTTTCTTATGGCATAGTGAATGTCATGTGTTGTAATTGACTTTCATAAGCTTTCTTTTCCGCCTCCAGACAGAAGTCTTGAATTTCTTCTTGAATCTTCAGTAAATGCTTTCAGGCTACAGGCACATCGTGAATAAACAAGAAAAACAATTCATTGTTCCTGTTCTTTATTTGTGGAGTAGTGCACTGATTATTCCTCCCCTGTGAATCTAAAAGTAAAAGTAATCATTCCTTCATGAGCTCCACAAAATTAAGTATAAAGCTCTGTCTTTGGCACTATCACTTGACAGTAACTCTGCCCTTCTTTCTTCAGTTGGGGTTTCATTTCCAAGAGAAAGTCTTGAGAAGAAACACTCTAGTCATTACCATTTTTCAAAACCATAGTATCACTAGTTTTACGTTGCCAAAGACACTGACATTTTCTTTCACAATTGCACTACAATTACAGGCTAATATCACTTCAGGGCTGTCTCAAACTACTCTTCGAAGCCAGTACTTACCCTCTTCCTTTATAGACTGTGAGAGCTGTAATTCAGAGACATGTTCATTGAAATATTCCTTGGGGTAATTCAGTGATATTTTCAAGCTGTGGAATACTGAGGGTTCCCAGAGTACAAGCTGTTGGAAGTACTTTTTAATTTTTTCTCTATTGTGCTTTACTGGAAAACAAATGTTACCAAGTACATAGGAATCTACATTTATTATTTTAAGTATGTACCATGCTTTTGAACTTTAATACATGTGTATTTCTTAAATGAATCTAATAAAGAGTAATAATATCCTGCTTCTAGTAATTTTATAATATTCTCATATTTTTTCATAGAGTGAGTCCTCTAACAAAAGGGAAAAAGAATTTGGAAAAACATGCAGCTCTGGTATACGACATGTTTCTGGAATTAAGAGTTATTTAAATAATATGCATAATCGAGCAGTGTTTGATGTGAGCTGCGATAGATTTGAAGAAGTCACTTATACTGAAATAAGTTCAATTTCTCCAGAATCCCAAATTTCTTAATGTTTTGCTGTAATAAAAATGTATAAAGGAATTTCTCAATATTTTTCAGAATTTCTTTTGCTGATCACCTTCATAAAGGACATTTAAAAAAAGATGTTAGTATTATCACAGGTGCCCTCAAAATTCCCAATGTCTTATTTTCTAAGAGTATGCTGTCATTACAAGGTATGATTCAGTTCAACAATATTTATAACTATTTATCAAATGATCTGACATTCACACAGTTTTATCCCTCTTGTATTAACTGGCACAAACAAGAGAAATGTGTTGCTTTGGAAGTATGATGAGAAGTCTTCTGGCTTACACAAAATTTTGTTAATGCAGTCGTCACTTGGGGTAGATTTAGCTTGATTTCATATAGCAGTTGCTATGAAATGAGCTGCTCTAAACAAGAGAGAACAGGGAACTCTTCCATATGCAGCTTTTACTACCTTTGATACATTCCTAGGCATGGCATGACCATGTCATATGGGAAATCTACTTCCAAACCTCCGAGGGATCTCCATATTGTCATGCACAATGACTGTAGTAGTTTACTTCCTAAACAACAATGTCCGATTTTCTCTATTATCTTTAGCAAAATTGGTTATTTTCTAATTTTTCAGAATAGAGCCTTTCTAACGGGGCTCAGGTGAACATTTGCTGTGGTTTCATTTACATTTCCTTGATGACTAGAGATCTTGAGCATTTAGCTTGTTAGGATAATTTTTGGTCAATTTCGGGACAATATCATTTGTATTTTAATTTGGATTGCACTGAATATATAAGTTGCTTTTGATAATATTAATTCTTCTAATCCATAAGCATATAAGATTTTTTTCAATTTTTTGTGCTTGTTCTTCAATTGCAATCATTAATTTTTTGATTGTCATTACAGAGATCTTTCACATCCTTGTTCAAATTTATCTCAAGGTATGTACATTTCTAAACTTAGAAGTATATTGGTCGTACAAATTCTTTCTCAGAATGTTATTGATTTATAAGAATGCTATGGAGCACTGCGTATTGATTTTGCATCCCACAACCTAATTAAATTCTGTTCTGAGCTCCGACTGTCTCCTAATGGCTTCTCTGCTTGCTGTATGAAGGATGCCCTCTGCAAACAGGGTAATTTGACTTCTTCATTTGTGATTTGTATTCTTTTGGTTTATTTTTCTTGTCTGAATGGATCTTGCAAAAATTTCAAGAACTGTATAAGTGATAATGGTGATAGTGTGAATTATTGTCTAATTCCAAATCTTAATGAGTTTTTCCTACTTTCCCCAATTCAGTTTAAGGTTGGCTATGTGCTTAATATAGGTTGCTTTGATTATGTCGAAGCATAGTCATTATATTACAGCTTTTAGATGAGGTGTTTGCCGAAGCTTTCCTACAAAACTACTGAGATAGTCATATGGTTTTTACCTTTCATTTATGTGATATATCATATTTAATTATTTGCTTGGTCCAACCGTGAACATGTTTCAATTTATTGCAAATTTCCGATGAGTAGTAGTGATGCTGTTTTGTAAATGCCTTCTGTAGTAGTGTTTGAGATATTAGTAATATAATGTAGTTGTGTTAACATAAAACCTTCAGGATTCAAGGTCCAAGAGGATCAGATACACCAAGCCAAAGCATGCTTGCTCATTGTGAAGACAAGCTTGTACCCAGAGTTAGGAAAGTGCTTTCTGGGTAGACATCTACAAATACCAGCATGATATTTCTGAAGAAGATAGAACTATGAAGAGATTAGATGTACATTTACATTCATATATTTCTTTAACAGCTTCATCTTTATAAGATTTCCTTTTAAAAGATACAATACTTGCCATTGATTTGTCATCACAAAATAATCACATCGCAAAGTCCAACCTCATTCTACTTATCATCGTCATATGTATTTTTTTTAAAGATTTATTTTTATTACAAAGTCAGATATACAGAGAGGAGGAGAGACAGAGAGGAAGATCTCCCATCCAATGATTCACTCCCCAAGTGAGCCGCAACGGGCCGATGCGTGCAGATCTGAAGCTAGGAACCAGGAACCTCTTCCGGGTCTCCCACGCGGGTGCAGGGTCCCAATGCATTGGGCCATCGTCGACTGCTTTCCCAGGCCACAAGCAGGGAGCTGGATGGGAAGTGGAGCTGCCGGGGTTAGAACCGGTGCCCATATGGGATCCCGGGGCTTTCAAGGCGAGGACTTTAGCCGCTAGGCCACGCTGCCGGGCCCCACGTCATATGTGTTTTACTAAATTTTCTCTCTTCAAAGAGTTTAAATTATGAGTCAATGTACTTAGAGCTTCCGTGTCTTTCTGGAATGAAGGAAATATCTAACGATAACATGATTATGGAATGTTGTTGGATTTATGTCTTACTTTACCTTTCACTCTATTGAAGGTGATTTATTCCATTTGCTTTGAAAAAAGCAGATTGATCCACATTGCTCAGTTTGGCACATTGATACACCTGCATATTCACTTGCTTCCGGACAGAGCATGTATGTTTGTTCTTCTCAAGTTTTTCTGAGTCTTACTCTATTAAAATATTTTACATTTTAAGGAACTCAGTTGTTATCTTCTCATTTGTTCTGCTCTGTATCGTTTCTGTTACTCTGTATTATTTTTATTTATTTATTTTTTACAACAAAATGACATATTTTCTAGGCAATTTCATATTATGCCACAGATCTTATATTTTCGCTAAGGATTAAATAACTTAAACCTCATTGGTTCTTTTAACTGTTTTTTTAAAAGATTTATTTATTCTATTACAGTCAGATATACAGAGAGGAGGAGGAGAGAGAGAGGAAGATCTTCCATCCAATGATTCACTCCCCAAGTGAGCCGCAACGGGCCGATGCGTGCAGATCCGAAGCTGGGAACCAGGAACCTCTTCCAGGTCTCCCACGCGGGTGCAGGGTCCCAAAGCTTTGGGCCGTCCTCAACTGCTTTCCCAGGCCACAAGCAGGGAGCTGGATGGGAAGTGGAGCTGCCGGGATTAGAACCGGCGCCCATATGGGATCCCGGGGCATTCAAGGAGAGGACTTTAGCCACTAGGCCACGCCGCCGGGCCCGGTTCTTTTAATTGTTGAGCATGCAGTTAAACCTCTGTCAGTGAATTCTCAAGGGTGCATATTTTATTTTATCATTTTATTCTAATTTCATTAGTTTCTATTTTTGTGATTTAACTAATGGCTTCATATCATTTTTAATTTTCAAAAATATCAGAATTTTTTGCTTATGATTACTTTAAAATCTACTGTATTTACTATCATTTTACTACCTTTTACTATCATTCTACAATCAGGAAAACAGTGGATTTCTACTGACAACTGAGATTGTAATGATGTGCTGCATGCTTTGTTCAGTATATTTTGATCTAGTAGTCATATATTTAAGCTTTCTAAACAGAAAAAAAGAATTTTTTTGAATTTTTTATTTGTTGTATTTTAATTGTTATTATTTTCCATGATATGGTTTTATAAGTATACAGATCCCCCTCCATATGCCCACAACTAATTATCAGCTGATTCAGTCTTCCTTTCATATGAGATGGTTTTGCTTAGAGACTATACTATTGTAATAATTTGGAGGAAAATGTTAGTGAGAGGGTGGAGAATGTGGAGGGTAGAGGGAGGGGAGGAAAGGAGACTATACTTACAAAACCATAACAAAACAAAACTACAAAAAAGAATTAATTCTATCACTTGTTAAATCTGGTTGGTGAAAACTGAATGACTTGGCATCAGTGCCATGGTGTGATAGCTAAAGTCTCTGACTATGGCCCTGGTATACCATATTGGCACAAGTTCATGTCTAGGCAGCTCCACTTCTTATCCAGCTGACTGTCTATTTCCTGGAGGAGCAGCAGAGGAAGGTTGAAGTCCTTGGGCCCCTATAGCCATGTGGAAGACCCGGAAGTACCTCCTGGCTCTGGCTTAGAATCAGGCAGCTCTGGTCAATAGGTCCATTTGCAAATGAGCTAGTGGGTGGAAGGTAGTTCTGTCTATCTGCTTCTCTCTATTATACCACTTTTCAGACACACACACACACACACACACACACACACGTGTAAAGGATGCCCTTGGAGATACACTCATCCCATACTGGAGTGCCTGGGTCCAAACCCTCACTTGGTCTCAACCCTTGATTGCAGTGTCCTGTCAATGCAGACCATAGGCAGCAATGGAAATGGCTCCAGCAGTTGAGCTCCTATCACCAAGTGAGAGATCCAGACTGAGTCACCATTTAGCCTGGTCAATTTCGTCTGTTTTTGTTTTGTTTTGTTTTAGGTAGGAGACACCTAATTATCTATTTTTTCTCTCCCTCTTTGTACCTTTTAAGTAAATAAAACAAATCAATACATACATAAAAATAAAATCAAATTTTCAAACTGGTCATGGTATTTTATGTGTCTGAAAAAAAGACTATATTGTTATTGTAACTTATTATTAAGGATACTGGTTGGTGTAGCTTAACAGTGTTAAGTTGAGTAAATCTGCTTGCTGTTTTCTTACTTGACATGGTCTAAATGATATCCTGCTTTGGTCTCTGTAATTTGCTTAAGAGTAGTGGTTAAAGTATTGAAATATTAGTATTGTGACCACTACCATCATCCTCTAATGCCTTCTTTTTTACCAGAACAAAACGAAAAAGTTACCTAAGTATCATCCATATTGGAACCTTTCCAAATGAATAGTGTAAATTGAATATTTAGGAGCAGTTTTAATTTGCCAAAAATATGCTACTGAAACTAAAAACTTAGTAGTAGCTTAGACTTTGTGGAGAGCATAGCGTCATAATATTTAGAGTTGTAATCACATAATTTAACATTGAAATATCTTGTTTGAAAATTACCTCTGCTTCTGAAATGATTGAAACATAAATGCTTTACCACAATGAAATATCAATCTTTTTTGAAAGATTCATTTATTTTTATTGGGAAGACAGATTTACAGAGAGAAGAAGAAACAGAGAACGATCTTTATTCCCTAAGTGGCTGCAAATGTAGGATCCGAGCCACTTCAAAGCTAGGATCCAAGAGCTTCTTCTGGGTCACCCTTGCAAATGCGTGGTCCCAAAGCTTTGATTCACCCTGTGCTGCTTTCCCAGGCCACAATAAGGGCAGTGGATAGGCAGTGGAGTGACCGAGACATGAACTAGCACCCATTTAGGTTCCTGGCATGTACAAGCTGAGGATACAGACACTGAGCAAACATGCCAGGCCCTGGAATACCAATTCTTTTACAGCTTTAATAAACAACTAAAATCAGCATGAAAAATAAGAGAATATTAATTACATCTCTCCTTCATTTACCATACATGCTGAAGGAATTTCTTAGTTATGTAATGATTAAGTAATTTTTATTTGTTTAATAATAATAATAAACAGTACCACAAAATGTAACATAAATACCCAATGGAATTCATTCTTCTATGACCAAGAATGGAATCTTGTCATTTGCAGCAAACTGAGTGGAATCCGAGAGCATCATGTTAAGTGAGATAAAACAGAGAACAAAACCATAGTTCATATTCTGCATTAAATGTACACGCATAAAATAAAACAAAACAGACCAACCAACCCAGAATTCAACTTAAACACAGCACAGGAGCTGAGAGACATAGGGTGAATAATAAAAAAAAAGCTTTTAATGTTTCACCGAATAGTCAGGAGATTACAGTTAATGAAAACCTAGTAGATATTGTACGAACAAATCAAAGAGAGAAGTTCCAAGCCTCCAATTATAAACTAATGTAAAAGAAGTGGAAATGTTGGTTCACCTGGTACTGTGCACCTGAGGAGACAACAGGTGATGGATCAAATAGCTGTAGCACTACCAATTATGTTGGGGAGTTGTGTTGATGCTCTGGTTGTTAACTTGAGCTTAGCCTAACCCTGACCATTACAGAGATTTGGAAAATAAATGAGAAAGCTGTGTTCACTCTCTTTGTCTCTATATCAGGAAGTGATTACTGTATTCAATAGTGTAAAATCTATTAGTGGAAAGTTAATTAGGAAATAACAACATCAACACTTGTTGGTATTCAAAATGAGGAGATTACGAATATGGATCTTGGCTTACGTCCACACAGGAAAGGATTTTAATTTGGAAAAAAAATGGATTTGTGTTTTTAGATTTGTTTGTTCTCGCATGAAAGAGATGACAAAATATCGGGAGAAAAGGAGAGACAATGGGAATGAATAAGAATGCAAATACATTTAAGTTAGTATATATCTATTGTTATGGGATCATTATTCAATGAGAAAATGCAAGACATTTTATGAGTTGTGCAAATTACTTCACTTCTAAGTAGAGCTAATTCAAATTGTCACAAATTGGCTTTTAAATTGTCTAGTTTTATTTCTCTAATTCAACTCTTAGACTTTGTTATGAAAGAAAATTAACTGGTAATTGCACAAAGTTTCATTTTGTAAAAGGTTGAAAGTCTATGTATATAGCTGAAGTGAGTATGTATTAAACAGTGTAGGATTCAACACACAGTTTTACTTGGAAGGTAAAGGAATAGCTTTCTTTCACCGATTCTAGTAGTGTTGTCATTGACAGCAGTGCCCTGAAATATGCTGTTAACATCTGATTCCAGCAGTGGTTGAGGGTGAGATAAGGTACTCAGGACTACCAAACGGAACAGCATGAATTAGTTATGTGTCTGTTCCCTCATGCAAAATATAGCTGCTCTATCTCTATTTCATTAAAATTACATTTGGGTGTAATTCTCAGACCTCGTCATTATTTCCAAATCTAGATATCTCCTTTAGTCTTGTGCTAAAGTGCTTGCTTTATCTTTTTCCTTATATTTCCTCTTAACAATGTCCCCCAACACATTTCACACAGTAAAATAAAAAAATGGTTAAAGTGGAATCTTTAGTGAAAAAAATGAATGAAAAAATTGGAAGTGAAATGTACAAGTAATTCTAGTCATGTCATTAGTCAGCTTATCTGTTTTGTGCTGGCTATCTTAACACAGAGAAGGATCGATTTTTCTTTTTTTTTTTTAAGATTTAGTTATTTTTATTGCAAAGTAATATATACAGAGAGGAAGAGAGAGAGGAAGATCTCCCCTCTGACGATTCACTGTCCAAGCGGCCACAAAAGCTAGAGCTGCGCCAATCAGAAACTAGGAGCCCATAGTCTCTTCTGGGCATCTCCTGCGCAGATGCAGGATCCCAAGGATTTGGGCCATGCTTGACTGCTCTCCCAGGCCACAAGCAGGGAGGTGGAAAGGAAGCAGGGTTA
Organism: Ochotona princeps; assembly: GCF_030435755.1. Taxonomy (NCBI): domain Eukaryota; kingdom Metazoa; phylum Chordata; class Mammalia; order Lagomorpha; family Ochotonidae; genus Ochotona; species Ochotona princeps. The sequence goes on along the minus strand of NC_080843.1, from coordinate 19,227,383 downwards.
CCAGGATTAGAATGAGCATCCATATGGGATCTCAGCATGTTCAAAGTGAGGACTTCAGCCACTAGGCCACTGTACCAGGCCCAGGATGGTGTTTTCTTTTGAGGGTTAATGAATTGGTAGCAACACTATTGCTATAAAACACAGTGATAAGAACATTTTTCAAAACATTAAATTTTTTTTTACAAAAAGAAAACCAAAAATAACATCCCCTAATCACAGAGGAATCTCAAATATACATTTGCAAGCATAAGAACTAAGTTACATTGCTACATCATTAGGTAACAGAGGTTCATAGTTTTCTGAATGACATGCATGAGATTAAAATTATTTATTTTCATCTGAAAAGCCTACATAGGGATAGACATAGCTTGTGTGTATGACAGAGAAGCGTTTTTATTTACTGATATACTCTGGAAATAGTTTTATTTGAACTAAATATTTCATCTGAATATATATAATACATATATTTGTAATGATTAAATTATTTGCTGTTTGTTCCATCATGAAATGAAATATTTCAGGGAAATGTTTTAGCTTTGTTTTGTATAAATTATAAATTTGTGCTTGTAAAGTCATAACTGTATTTACTTATGAGTACAATGGAATGTTTACTGTAGGTGTGAAACACAGGATAATTAAGCTTATACATTAATGCAAACATCACCTCATATCTACAATGTTAATGTTATAGAGATTTATTTATTTTTACTTGAAATACAGATTTTACAGAGAGAGAGTGAGTGAGAGAGAGAGAGAAAGATCTACTTGCTGGTTCACTCCTTAAATGGCAGGAATGACTGTAGCTGTGATGATTCAAAACCAAGTGCCTGTAATCCACTTGAGAGATGAAGAATCATTTTGCAATCCCTAGCATTTGCTTAAAACAGCTGTGAATATATGTAAACCTCAAAGTGTGCCAAGCATAGTAATGATTATTCCAAATATTGTTAATATTAATTTAGCCAGTAATTAGACAAGAAAAATTCAAAATGATACCAATGGGTGGACAAATGTTGTACAGCTACATATAAGAGAGGCAAAAGTCGCCACTAAGAGACTATTGGAAACTGTAAAAGAATTTGACAAACTTGCTGAATATAAATTCAACACACTAAAGTCAGTAGAATTGGGGCTGGCACTGGAGCCTTGTGTGCTAATCTTTGCCAACATCCTATATGAGTGCTTATTTGTGTGCTGGTTGCTTTACTTCTGATCCAGTTGCCTGCTATTGGCCTAGAAATGCAATGAATAATGTGTTTGGGGTCAATTCTTTGGATCCAGAACCCTCATGGGAGACTGGGAGGAAGCTCCTTGGTCCTGCCTTCAGATGGGCTCAGCTCTGGCTGTTGTAGCACTTGCAGAGTGAACCAGCAGATGGAAGACCTTTCTGTATATCTCTGTTTCTTTGTCTACAAAATCTTTCAAATAAAAATAAATCTTAAAGAAGAAAAACCTCAAAAGCATTTACAAAGACAAATATTGTCATGATGATAAAGAACATGAAAGATCAATCCTGCTTCCAGTAGCTTTTCCTTTTCTTTTTTTTTTCTCTCTTAGTTCTCTTTTGAATTTTTATTTGAAAGACTGATTTGCAGAGAAAGAATGAGAGGCAGTGAGATCTTTCATCTGCTAGTTTACTCCTGAAATGTTTGCAATGGTTGGAGCTGGATCAGTCCAAAGTAAGGAGCCAGGATCGTCTTCAGGGAATGTAAAATACTGTATCGAGACAGTGTGGAGAACAATGAAGAATTTGGAAAAAAGATTAATCGTATGAGCCAGCCATTCCACTCCTGAAAATGTACACAAATTAAAGGAAACCAGCAAAAGAAACAGTAGTCTGTATCTCCATATTGAAAGCAGAGTAAAATTTACAATGGTTGAAGCATAATATATCCAGATATTCGTCATCTGATAACTGGATAATGAAGATTTGGTGCATGTCCACAGTGGAGCAGTACTGGGCCGTAAAAAAAGAATGAAATTCTGTCTTTTGCAACAAAATGAATGCGATTGGAAACCATCATGCTTACTGAAATATATTAGTTTAAAAAGACATGTTGCTTATTTTGCTCTATTTGTGGTAATACAGAGTACTAAAAAAATGTTGTGATGAAATGAAACCTTGAGATGTACTTTTTTTACCCCTTAACTCTACTCCTGAAAATAACAGTTGTACTGTTGAATCCTTCATTTAGTAGAAGATTATGCTTGTGATTATAGAGTATATTGAACATATGTCATAATACGATTAAAAGAGAAATATAAGATTTATAAAAAGAAGGAAGGAAGGAAGAAAGGAAGGACGAGAATGTAGGAATTATTACATTCTGAAAGCTGAGTGTATGGAATGCATTAAATGTGCTCCCTTTACATAAGTACATGTTTTAAAAATTAGTGATATGAAAAATTCTGATCTTAAAACAAGCATTGCTGATTACATTTAAGAGTATAAGAGAGACATTACAAGATGTAATGGGACAGAGGAGAGATTCTTAATTATGTGAAGAGTCAGAAATAGAGGAGCAGTATCTAAGGAGACTTGTGGAGGGGTAGATCTGGTAAATATGAGAAATTAGTAGACATTCGTAAGATTAGTAAGAGTGGAAAATAGAGGTTAAACACTAACCACTTGTCAAATCCATTTAAAATTGAGTTCGTGGGAGTCCATTTGGCACAGCCCTCAGCATATCCAAGCAGTCTGCCTTAGTTGGAGTCCCGGCTTTCTCTCCTTTTCTAGTTTCTTGTTAATGCCCACCCTAAGATGCAGCACTGGTCACTTTGTGATTTGATCGTTGCATGTCACACTGGAGACCCAGATTGAGTTCCATGAAAATTAATGAGATCTCTCTCTCCCCCTAATCTCTCTCTTTCTCTTCATCTCTATCTGTCTCCTTGTGCCACTCAAATAAAACGAAAATGAATATTAAAGACATACTTATTACATAATTTAATAAATTTGAAGAGTAATTTAAACAATTTCAATCTACACAATTGGCTACTTTCAGAAATAACTAAAAAGAAATTTTGGACTCTCCATACCTAGTATTAACATCATAATAACAAGGGAAATGAAGTAACCTAATGTGGAAGAAATATTTAAACATTAATCAACATATCAAGAAATAAAATATTAGCTAGTCAGGAAATCTTTTTTCCAAATGTAGAATACATTTAAAACATTGAAATTTTGGAAAAAGTCATTCTATGATATCACACTAACATTTATTACTTAATATTTACAGTATTGAAAAAGATGCATTTCAGCACTTATTGTAATGCTGCCAGTTTCATTTTGCCACATGCATTGAGCCTCAGAACTACAAATCAGAGAAAAACCAAAATGATAATATGTATTATGATTGTTTTTATTTTGAGATGATTATAAATTTTAATGGACAATTCAAAATTAACAATAGTGATGATGTCTCATAAGGGCAAATGATTTATTCATGTCCTGTTAAGTATTTTTCCATCAAATATTCATTTTGTATCTATTACTCAAGACACCATAGCAAACAGACTTTGAGTGAGCAGAATAAACAAAGGTGGAGAGTTCTTGCTGAAATATGTATGAGTATCAATCTAAAACTAAGACAATTGTGTACTGTCCATGAGACAAGTTTTCAATAACTGAAAACTTGGGTTCCTACCACCTCTATGAGTGATCTACATTCAGTTCCTAATACTTATTGTTTGTTCCCAGCCCAACCCTGGTAAATACAGCCGTTTGAGAAGTAAACTAGAGAAGCAAGCCCCCCATTTCTCCCTCTGACTCTTGGTATAACAAATATGAATTTTAAAGCCAATCTAACATATTAAGACTCAGTTAAACAAATGTTTGCATACTACCTGTGAGAGTTGAAGCTGCTTTCAACAGTAAAGTAGGCCGAATTCCTTGAACAGCTTCTCAAATGGCCTGTGTTACTATGTAATCAGCTCCCTTTTAAAGTGATCATGACTTGAATTTACAGTAGGCTAAAATGTCCTCGATTGAGTTGTCATATTCTCATAGTAAAGGGATTTCTCAGATGTAATTAAAACCATTCCTCAGCTGATGTTTACTTATTAAAAAAAAGAGATATTCGTGGTGGGCCTAGACCCAGATTAGTTGTTAAAAGAATCTTAAAATAATCGTAAGTCTATGGCAGCCTTATCAAATTAAACTGAATTTTGTATGTAATACATTTTAAGAAAAGTAGATGTTCAAGAATGAGAAAAATTCTGATCTCTAATTCATATATGATCTGAATGTGTAGCATGATACAGTCATTTTGGAGGACAGTTTTGCACTATTCAATAGGTTAAGTGTGAGGTTGCTGGATGAGTCACAACTTGCACTATTGAGTATATAGCTACAGCATTGAAAGCACACATACACAGCAGAATTGCACATAAATATTCATGATACCAACATTAATAATAGTAAAAAATAGGAAGTGGCTCAAATATACATCAATAGACAATTTGGTAAACTAAATATTGTGTATTCTAGAGTAGGTTGTTACTTGGAATAACAAAGAATAAAATAATGATAGGTACAGCAACTTGAGTGTAACCTTGAATTGTGGTTAAAAAAAAAAAGAAAACAAAACAAACATACAAACAAAAAAGATTTTTAGAAAGATGTTATATAATGGCACTTTCCTGTGGGAGTGAAGAGCGCATGTATTAATCACTAAACAGTATGGACTTTCTTTTTAAAGTAACAAAAAACATTTGAGTAGATTATCATTATGGTTAAAGTTTATGAATATACTAAAATCATTGAGTTAGAAACGTAGAAAGTAGACTTTCTTAATTGGTCATAAAACAACAATGAGAAGAAAATGTGCAAAGCACACAGCACCCTTTTTTTCAGGTGCAATATGCTGGAAAAGGCTTGATCTGAATTTGGGGGGTGGTCTGCTCCACATGGCTCTGTAACATGCGTTATTAAAGAGGCATACATTTCTTCCATATTATGAGTTTATCGTTCTTAAGAGTATTATTCTCTCAGACATGGCTAAACCTTACTAACTGTTTAAAGTAGCATTAGTTCAAGTGAGGAACATATCAATTGAGTATGATAATAAAAGAAGACTAAATGAAGAGGAATCAACTTAACATAGCACCAGTATACATTCAATTATTAAAGCTTGAATAAAAAGTGGGTTGTCTTTATACAAAGACATTTTATGCTTTAAGCTGCATATCACTGGAGCCAGCTTTCAAAACAGATTACAGACATTTTATAAAACGAAGTTAAGTTTTTTTTTTTCCTAAGGTGGAAATTTGAAATAAATGGAAAACTTCTCTTTACAGAGCAATTTTAACGTTAAATTTTTCTTCTCAGGTACTTCTAGCTAGAAAGCATTACTTCCAGGGCACAGGATTTAATATCAGTTTTTCCTAGACAGTTAGTCTCAAGGATGCTCAATGTCAGGTTTGTCAGAATTCTTACAGTACTTCTAATTGAAACATTTTAAAGATTTATAAAGAATGGAGATACCTTTAAATCTAGGAAAGTTTGAGCAATCTTCTAATTCTAAATATTTCTAAATATTCCTTATAATTTTTGCAACTCAGTGTCTTTTTAAGGAACATTTAAAAGTTCATCTTTCTTACAAGCTATGGTTGAGAAAACAGGATCATTTTATTTGCACAGAAAATAGGCAATTTCCAGTATAAAGGAAGTTCTTTCAGCTTTCTCTTTGTGGAAGCAATATGTCTTCTGCTGAGTAAAAATAAGAAGAAAATAGTCGGGGCTGCCCCTACAGGAGTTCCTGCTGGGTCTTGACTGCTTCACCAAACATGCCTGAGAAATCTTTAGAGGACGGCCCCAGTTCTTAATGCCCCGACCCTTGTGGGATACCTTGGAGAGCTGGTGGATTTTGGTTTCACCTTGGTCCAGCCCTGCCATTGTAGCCTTTTAGCGAATGAAATAGCAAATGGAAAATCTACCCCCTGCCCTCTCTCTCTCTCTGCAACTCTGTCTTTAAAAGAAATAATTTAATTAACGAATACATTTAATAAAAAAAAGAAATAATTTAAAAAAATAGAGTAAAACTTTCTGTTTAATCTTTTGAAATGTCAGATTTATTACCAATTAATGGCTTTTTTATGGGACTAAATCTATATGAAATTTTACGTGAATTATATCAACTGATAAAACACTATGATAACATATTTTGATTTAAACAGAATAAAAGATTAACCTAAAACAGCTGGGAGGAGGAGCTAAAATAAGTACTCTTTTAGGCAGCATGTGGACAAGATTTTTCTTCTATTACAAGCCTGTGAATGCTGAGTATTTTTAAATAACCTATTTTATTTCTTATTTATACTTAGAAAATGCATTATAACATTTGCAGTCATTCAGGGTATTTTTTCAAAATATCCCATTCTTTTAACCATCCAGTGTCCACACCATAGGCCTTTCTTCTGACCCTACATTACTGAAGAATGGGGCATTGAATGAACCTTTCTGATCATCCCTTGCCAGTCATGAGTTGATTTAAATTATAATAACCGTATCTCCCTCTTCTTTAGAATATCATGCATATTTTGTCTATTGCATACTTTATTATTGTAGTTCATGTTACCTTTCTTGATAATGGATTACAGGCTGATTATTTAATAGGGAAAATAAATGTGATGGGTCTTGTAATATGAATATATTTTTATTGCTTAAAGATATCACAGATTACAAATCTTAGCATTTAGTTTTAACCACTAATTGATACGAATTTTAAGATGTATTTATTCATTTATAAAGAAGAGAGAGGGCCAGAGAGAATAAGGAGATACAGCATTCTTCTATCAGTTGACTCACTTCTCAAATGCCCTGTCATACATACATGTGCCGTTCTAAATTCAGTAGAGGGGAACTCTTTTCCAGTCTGTTCCAAGAATGACAGGGATCCACATGTTTCAGGCACTACCTGGTGCCTCCCAGGGTGCACAGCAACAAGAGATTCAGTCAGACTAATTCTCAGGTCTATGGGAGGTGGTTATCCCAAAGGGCATCTTAATTGCAAAATCAATGCCTGCATTTACAAAGCAAAAAAAGATGAATCCCAAGATGTATTATTCATAGTTGCTAATGGCCTTACAGCAAGAAGCTGAAAGAATTATTACACCTGTTCATATTTCTTTTATCATCTTCTATTTGGAGCTGAAGTAACACTGCTCATTACCCAAGTACAGAAACTTTTTGTAGGCAAGAGTGAAATAACACAGGCAATATATCTTCCAAGACATTTCCAGATAGATAAGTTTGCAAAAAGCCTTAGGATAATAAGGATAACAAAAAAATCATTTCTATAGGGAACTTTGTGTCTGAGAGCGTGGGTAATTCTGCCATTTTAGCATTAGATAGAACACTGCCTTGTAGGTTGTTCTAAGTCCACTGTGGTTGTTTTTTTTTTTTTTTTAATTTCATACTTCCTTAGCTTTGCAATACTCCCCAAAATGTATCCCAATACTGGAGTTTATGTGTTGCTAAATATGAACTAAGGAGATATCTGAAATGTGTCGGTCTGCCTTCTGCATCTCTTTCTGGTCCTGTGATAGGCTCATTTCCAGTGACTGTAAATTGCATCTGGTGCTTTCAGTCCACCATGACTAGTTGAGCTTAGATGGTGGAGCAGACTCACCCCTCTGTGATCTTTATGCTGCCAAGTTGAACTCTTGGTAAGCGCAGCATCTATTACTAATGGTATTGACTGGGGTTCAGTACTGCTCAACCAAGACCACACAATTCCTCTGAGCACTGCAACTGGTCCAGAGGCTGTCAGCATATTCCATTACAATCGGCTTGATGAGTTTTGTTTGTTTGTTTATTTGGGGTGTGTGTGTTTTAACTCCAGATCAACGATCTATCTGTCCCTCAGGCCTCTTCTTTAAAGATGTATTTGGAAGTCAGAGTTATACAGAGAGACAGAGAGCCAGAGAACTCCACCCGAATGGAATCCTGGTGCTTAACCCATCGCATGACAGCACCAGTTCCTATGATGAGCTTCGCAAGCCTGTCACTGAATCCCAGAATATTTCTTTGACTCCTTTGCCCCCAGAATCTATTAGAATATGCCTCACAACTGAATTTTCCAATCTGTTGCCAAGTTCCAAGACACCATCCTGTGATTCTGGCTGACATCCCAAGATGAAGAATGATAAACACAGCCTTCCGGTCATGCAGGGGTCACACCATATTGATCTCAGGTCAGTTGTACCTGCATCTGGCGATCACAGATCCCCACAGAATGTTGGAATATCCATAAAACCCACCAGAGGTTGGCAGTGACATGCACAAACACAAATCTGACCCAAGGAACTCATGCAGGGCAAGTCTGAAGGGTCAGTCTTGGAGTTTGAATCCTGACTGAGAGTTAGAGGCATTCTGGGTTAAAATTTTGGGGGTTCAGTGGGATAGACCTGGCTCTGGTCTCCAAAGTGGGCCCCTCTGAAAAGCTGGTGTTTCAGTTTCTGCTGGAGTGGTACTAGGGTGGTGGTGGTAGAAGTTAACTCAATGTGGAAGCTCTAAATTTCACTCCACAGGTATGTGACTGGATGTCAAGATAAGGCTCTCAATGTGACTCAATTTTTGTTAGTGGACCTGACATTAGGATTCAATTCAATTCATGTTCCCTTTCCTAAATGGTAAGCATCTCTCCATGTCATGTTCAGCAGGGTAAAAGAGATAAAGGCATGTCTCTTCTTTTTGACTCCATCAGTGGGCGTTTCCATATGATATAAACCATGGCACAATGGTCTCTCGTCTTGCTTCTATAGCTCTTGAGAAGGTAACTTGATTATGTAACTGTTAGCATTGGTGTCTCAGAGGAGAGGTGGTTGCTGGAGCCTCTTAATATTGACAGCTCCACTGCCAGAAGTTGCTGTAGCACATTTTAAACCATCTATACATCTAGAAATGGAACTGGTCAGTCATAGACAATACCTATGGGGTGATACAATCTGCTCTAGCTACTTATTCACATACCAGTCATCCATTTAAGATTTTACTGTTTGTTTACAAAAGATTTATTTCATTCATTTGTGAGTTACAGAGAGGAAAAGACATAATTTTGTTTTGTTTTGTTTTCTGTATCACTTGACAAACGCCCACAATAACTGGGGCTGAACCAGGCTGAAGCCAGCAGCCAGGAGTGTTTCCCAAGTCTCCCATCGGTGCAGGGGCCCAAGCACCTGGGCCACCCTCCTGTGCTTTCCAGGCACTCCAGGAAGAAGCTGGATCTAAAGAGAAGTAGCCAGGACTGGAACTGGAGCCCACATGGGATGGCAGCACCACAGGCAGTGGCTCAACCCATTACACCAAAGTGTTATCCCCTACTGCATGCTTCAAGGTACATGCTGCCTATCAAAGGAAGGGAAACTTAGCATTAAAAAAAGCTGGGATGTTGTACTAAAAGTTTAGCAGTTTCATGAGCGGATCTGAAAATTCCAACTTGCATTTAGGACCAATACATAGGGGAGAAGCCCTGCAAGCACCATGCTTTGCTGGTTTCTAAAAAGGGCTAACAATCTTGTGAATAATGGCAGTCACATGGCAGAGAGCCTTGTGAATACAAAACCATCACATGTGCTGACACTGAGCAAAGCAGTGTGTGCCTAATGACACTGCCGGAGTACAGGTATAGATATTGTGTAAGGTTAAATTTATTTCTTAATTAATTGGCTAGTTAATGCTTGATTCTGTTCAAAAATGTCTCTGTATTATAGAAGAAAGGAAAGCATTCCAAAAGAAATGTTTAAATGAAAATAACAGAGCCTAGAAAGGAAAAACAAACTAAATTGCCTAATGTTTTGGAATTCTCAAAGAAATATAGATAGTTTATGTTTTATACAATCAAAATTTAGAAATAATAAAATTGAAAAAATTTGAAAATCTGAAATTAATAAGTTTTAAGATATACTTTTTATGATGAAAAGGTTTCTCCTGAAGTTTAGGTGAATTTGCACTTATTCCAAAGTACATACAAATTGCATTCTACCAAAACAACAAGGGAGAAAAAATTCAGCTTATTTTTAATTGGGGCCCTAAAGAGAAAATGTGAAAATATTTGAGGAGATTATGTCAGAATTTTTGAAATTGCTAAGTATCATAATGTTGGCAAAGATACTGAAATTCAAAAGGCCAACAGACATATAAAAAAATTCAGGTTGACGAGTTCACTGCACCCCAGGTAGAATACCTGTCACCCAAAAATCAAAAACAGTACCTGTTAGTGAGGGTGTGAGGAAAAAGTGTCCTAGTGCATTGCTGGTACAATCATTATGGAAGAGTGTGGCGAGTCCTCAGATATGCCAAAAAGTGTTTCTACCATATGGCCCAGCCATCCCACTCCTGGAAATTTATCCTGTTTAACACAATCAGCAGATGAGAGAGTTATTGGTACTCTTGAGTTTGTAGCAGCTTGAGTCACAGAGCTAAGACATGTAATTAATTTAGATGCCCATCAGTGAGGACTGGATAAAGGAAATGTGATTGTGTGATTATGTGCATGTGATTCTGTGTGTATGATTCTGTGTGTGTGTGTAGAATTACTGGTCCTGTACAGTCAGATACTAGTTTAGCTCTTCATATTTAAACACCTGTATTCTGCCATGGCTCAAAGATTCTCATTTCCTATAAAATAGCATCCCAGAAGCTGGCCAAATTCTCCAGGGGAAATTCTGCATGGACATATGGGATTTCCTTGCTGCAGTGTTTTCTGGGTTCAGCTTCACTCCACTAAAGATACAATCTAGAAAATTGTCTTCTAGGAGAGGGAGAAGCTTAAGGGATGCTTGAAGCTGCTTCATGAGCTGTGCTTTTTGGCAGGTTTCAGTTCTGTTTGGATGCTGTCTGGTGTCTACAATGACCGCTTCATTGGCACAAAAACATGTCTATTACAACCTATCTGTGAAAACTGAATTGGAAAATTAAGCACATTTAAGCATCCCTTTATTTAGCCTAGGGAAAGCATAGCAGGCTTGGTCACTCACAGTAGTCACCAATTGTGTGCAGTTTTTTTCTATGGTTTCAGTTACATGTGGGCAATGTGGAGGAAAATGAGGATCGAGAGATACAGAGAACAAAATATTGACAAATTTTATTATATTCTTACAATTTCAGTTTCATAATTATTGCTATTGCAGTTCTGTAACTATTTATAAATTGCGTTTTGCCATGGGTATTCTGGTATGGGTAGATATGTGCTATAAATAGGATTCTTACGTTGCTCAGCAATAATATTTTTTATCTTGTTTATTTTTCCTCCATTTTTAATTCTCTCAAACCTTTTCTATATATTTCCAACAGTCTTTTGTTTTGTTTTGGAATTAAGATGATGTTGGCATAATAGAAGAACTGGGGAAAATGTCTCTCATTCTAACATTTCTAATATATTTTATTTTAAAACTTACAGACAACTCTACATACTAGATTATGCTTGTCTTTATTAAACATAAGTTTACTGATATCCCTATAGTAAGACCTATTCATTTTATGTATAATAAAAACATTCACTTCAAATAGTTTCATATTATTAATAACTTTACTGAATGGTGAAAAAATCAAGAAAATAATAGTTTTTGAGTATCTTTGTCTCCCTCTGAGACGTCCCATAATTATTTAAATCATCCTCCATTTTTGGCCAACTGAGGCAATTTTTATACTTAAAAATGTCCCCATTCTGAAATTTCATATGACTGAAATCATACTATAATGACAATTTTGTGTGATTTTTTTCACTTTCTGGAATGTTTTTCATATTCTTTTATTAGCTACATTGGAATGCATTCATTTTTATTAATAAATACTTTCAACGTTTATATGGCTTTCCTATGTTCTTCTCACTGTCCACCACTCATGAATATTTAGATTGTTTCCATATTTTGGTTACTATGCATAGTGTCCATTTGAAAACACTAGAACAAGAATTTGTGTGAATATATGAATATACATTTTCAATCCTCCCAAGTGTAGGTGAAGAATTAGAGTGGCTGGACTCTTCAGAAAACTCCGTCACTGTAATACAGTGATCACTACGAATGAGGGACCCCATCTTTCTGCACCCTCACCTTGGTGTGTTTGCCTGTGTCTTTTGGTTAGCTAGACATACTGGGAGTGAAATGGGTCTCAGTATAGAGAAAATTTTCATTTTTTACTAACAGTATATATTTTTTTTGGTGGTGGTAAAATGTCTATTCATATCTTTTATTAATTTCTTATACCATTTGCTTTGTTATTGTGGTACTCACACTTTTTAAGTCAAACACATCTTTTGCAAACACTTCCTCTAAGTTTCCGAAGACATAAAAGAATGAAAGCAACATGAGATATGCATTACTTATATATAAATAGCTTCAACCGAGTAATTTTATGTTTTGCTTTTTAAACTTTTTTTTTTCCATGAATAAAAATTGACCAGCATTCAGTATTGTACAAAACACCTATGACCTCTTGCCAAGCTTTGGAAAAATTAGTATTGCCATCTTGTTCTTATCTGTAGCTGCTTCTACAACTAAATCAATCTTGAGTTTGTTTTTAGCTTCCTGCCTACTTTGGTTTGGACCCAATCTATTATGAGCTGTCTGAGGTGGTTTTCTGGATCTTAAAGTAATCTCACCCCTAATGCTTACATACAGTAGCTATTTAATCTTCCTCACAGAGTGAGCAGAGTATCTGTACACTTTACTTTTCTAATAAAATGTTCCTTGGTTTTGAATTTTAATTAAGAGAAGAATTTGACCCTGACATAAAGGATACCTAATGCACATACAATGCGTTTAATTCCTATAGGAATTAAAGGATGTCAGATATCGTGAATTTAAATAATACAAAATACACATTTAAAATATATTTCACAAAAAATCAGAAAAACAATTTGCATTTCTTTTGAGGAAAATAAATGGAATTTTCCTTTGAAATGGAACTGTAACTTTCTGCCTCTAATAAATATGAAGCAGTCACGATTTTTATGTTTCAGGCACAGAATCTAAAAAATGGAGAAAACTATATCTAGCTCTAATATTGGGAAAATTAAATGAATAATGTATGCTGGTATACATGCTATAAATTCTAAACTTTACATTTGCATGTACGATCTTTTACATATATTATACATATATGCATGTATAAAGCATATCTTTTAAATAATACATGGAGAAAAACACTATGAAAATGCACTTAGGCATGATAAATCATCACATTAGCACAACATTCATGATGTCAGTCAGGATGTCCTTTAAGAAAACCACACCCGTGCCTGAGCGACAGGGTGCTTGGTCGTGCTGCACTGCTGCTTTGCAGCTCCAGCCAGTGTGCCACCAGGAGACAGCAAATGACGGCTCAAGGTCTCAGGTCCTCCACTCACGTGGACCACCACGCTGAGCTTCTGGCTCCAGGATCGTGCACTTCCCGGGTCCTGAGGGAGTCTCCAGGATCATGCATTCCGTGGGTCCTGAGGGAGTGACTAGCGGAGGAGAACTCTTTGGACCTGTGCTTTTGTGCCTCTCAAAGAAACAAGAAAACAAAAATCAAAATGAAATAAGCACAATATTCAATGAACACATTTTATATAGAAAAACTAAATTTACTGTTTTTTCACACTGTTAAAAGTAATCTGAAATGATAACTTCAAATGCTAGGCAAGTTTTGAATTTTAAAAATTTTTTTACTTACTTGAAAAAATGAAGAAGAATCAGAGAGATCTTCCATTTGTGGTTCATTGTTTAAGTTGTTGCAAAGACAATAGCTTACGTTCAGTATCCTGGCACAGAGTTTACACTTGGGAGCTCTCTATGCAGGTGTGATTGTGTGTGTGTGTTTGTGTGCTACTGTTTTCCTCTCAAATAGCTTTTTAAAAACCCAGAATATTAAAACTGAATTATAATAACTTATGCTAGTTTATACTTTATTTTTAGGTCTATATTTTTTAGAAAGAATCAAAATTTCTTTTTTGATAATTCATAGCTTGCAGAAAGAAAATTCTTTTACAAAATTAACTTATGTTGCTAAGATTTCCTTAAAAATACTGTGATGCTTACTGACATTATTTTTATGAATGTTTATGCTCTTTCCTGGTACCATGTATCCACAAAGCATCTGTGACAGAAAATATTTAAAACTACCTTTGAAAATATGAGTATTAAGTATCTGCATAATACTATGTATATTGATTTCTATAAATTCAAAACACTCATTATTTATTCACTTAATTAATATTTCAAAGAAATGTATTGTTTCATATTTTATAGGTAAAATAAGCTATTAACGTAAACCAATATCATCATTTGAAATGAAATAAATTATGTAGTGATATGTATTTACATAGAATGTCAAAAAAAGACAGTTGTACTTATCACCACTTAACTATATGTTGTTATTGCTTTTGTTTTTAATTGTTCGCTATAGGAGATAAATAAATTTTATTTATTTCACATTTGGATTTAGGGGCACAGTAATCCTTCGCACAATATCTCCGCAAGCATAGCTATCTTTCTTTTTTTCAGTTGAAATGCTTTCAGTTCATCGTTAGGGGGCAGCATTTACCTAGTGAAAAAAAATCTCAGATCTGAGTAGAAGGATGAGCCCGCAGGATAACTGTTACCTGTGACGGCCCTTTACGGCAACATTTCACACCTCCCATATTAGAAAGGATCAAATAATAGAATCTGGTAATCACTGAAATGTAAAATCTAGTAAAAACACTATCACTGAGTTAACATCCCCAGTGATGGAAAGCATATATGTTTTGTCAGTTATGCAATATATTTTCCTAACTCTAAGCATGGTGACATACAAGTAAAATTAATTTAGTCTTTAGTAATTATGCTTTATGCAAGGAAATGAAGAATGAATTTCTACTATTAAATTTTGATCATACCAATCATAAAAATTAAAAGATGACATATATAAAGAAGTAGAACAAGTGAGCATGTATGTACTTGTGTGTTCGCAATCAAATGAGTAGAATTTTAAAAGATGGACCAGAACAGTTCATCAAATATTACATCACATAAAAATATGAGACATTTCAAAAGATCACTTTATTAAGCACATTCACTTTAACGAAAGTGATTTCTTCATTCCTTATTTTTATGATGCTACTCTATGTCTGCATATTGTCAGTTTTTCTGAAGAATTTTATAATAATACTTCCTGCAAAAATTCCTATAGTAGGGGCTGGTGTTGTGGCATACCAGGTTAAGTCATTGTGTGTGATGGCAGCAATCCACTTTGGTTACATATTCTAGTCCAGCTGTTGCGCTTCTGATGCAGATCTCTGCCAATGTGCCTAGAAAAACAACAGAGAATAGTCCAAGTATTTCAACACCTGCCCTTATCTGGGAAACATGGAGAAACCCCCTGGCTTCTGGCTTCAGCTTAGCCTGGCAATTTGGAGAGTAAAACAACATATTGAAAGATTGATCTCTTTGTAACTGTGACTTTCAAATAAATAGCTGTAAAACTTCCCATTGCTAATAATAAAATGAAGTAAAGCAATGCAAACTAGTCAGGCCTATTAAAATATATCAGGAATGATATAAACTTCGTTGGAGACTGAATGTGTTACTGTTTCAATGAAAACCATCGTTATTCATATAATTATTAACAACTAAATTACTAACCAATGTAATTTTAAACCAGTAAACAAAGAAAACGTTATCCAATTATTGGTCCAAGGATTATTTCCTGAGACTCTGCTTGTGGTACAGGTGTTTAGGAGCATGGGTCACAATATTGTCTCAAACTGCATGACAGAGGACTTTATCCCGATGCATATATATTAAATTGTTCTTGTTAACATTCCACCATCAAACACGATCTATCCATATATCTGTATTTGCATGATGGCAACAAAGAGATGAAAAAAAAAAACAGTTGGTCTGAAAGGCACTTGGCTTCATAAAAATAAAATTTTTTTTAAGATCCATTTTATTTATTTGAAAGGCAGAGCTACAGTGAGAGGGAGAAGGAAACAGAGATCTCTGTGTTAGTTCATTTATCAAATGTTTGTGAAATTGATGCTAGGCCAGCGGAAACCCTGAGGAAGGAGGGAGAAATCAGAGCTTCTTCAGGAGTTTCTACCTGTGCCCTGTGTCTGTAGTATTGGAGCATCTTCAGCTATTGCCCCTGATGCAGTAACAGGCAGCCAGATCAGAAGTGGAGCAGCTGGGACACACACTGGCACCCATATAAGATTCACACACTGCAGATGATAGCTCAACTCACTATGCTACAGTGCCAGCCCAAATATCAATGTGTCTTTAGCATTATAAAATAATTATACTCAAATAGTCTATTGGAATATTTAATGTGACTAATTAATGGCTGTGGGAAAAAGTGTATTTATTTATTCCTGCAACAGCTGGGGTAGGCCAGGCTGAATCCAGCTGCTGTTCTTATCTTCCAGATGAGTGGCAGAGAGCCATGCACACGGGCCACCCTCTGTTGCTTTCTCAGGTGTATAGGCAGGAGGCTGCATTGAATGAGAGATGGCCAGTACGTGAAGCAGTATTGCAATAAGGGCATGGGTGTCTCAAAGGATGGCATACTTCACCACAATACCCACACTTCACGTAGTGTTTCTTGAAAATTTACTTCTTTATTTTGAATGTACAGGCATTTGGAGAGTGAACCAGCAGATAGAGGATCCCGGCCCATCTGTTTCTCTCTTTGTGTCATTCTCTCTTTTAAATGAACGAATAAATAATTATATAACTGCATTTTTAAAACTACAATAATTGTAAAGGTATGCATATACATAAACACAAACAGATTTACTATTGTTGCTGAAGCTTATTAGTAAGTTAAAGGTATACATTTAGTGCAGAACTTTTTAGGAATTCTATATTTAAGTTTTTCTTCCTGTGACAAGTGCTTAAATGTTTATTTTTCAAATATATTCTGATGGCATTACTTATTATTAGTCACTGGAAATTAGTCTGGTATTGAGACTTAAGAATCAGGTTTCATAGGGACAAGTTATTACACTGTAGAATATTACATTTCCATAAATTTCTAGACATGCATACAAAACTACATTGAGATGAAAGGGAGTTTTTATTAAGACATCCATCTTTCAGAAAATGATAAAACTTTGGCTTTGGCAGGTTCCCAATTTCTTATTAAAAGACTACAAAATGTAGATAAACCATTATGTTGTCAAAATATCAATTTTAATACTTTGCTTGGAAAATCTCATATGAATATTAAGTTTGAATTGCATGATCCACAATCTAATTGTCTTACAAAGGGCAGTGGTAGCCTCCAAATGCATCTTGCACACATGTCAGATAAAGATCTCTTCAACTTACATTGCAGTTACTTATTTGGGACTATCAAATGACATTTCAATCAGAAAAGAAGAAAACTACATGCTTTTCTTGGTCCCTAAACTTGTCAGCAAAGTCAGTTTATTTCTTCTCATGCTATATTAAGTTACACTAATTGCTTGAATGACTTATCTTGTCATTATCTTTTGAGGTGTAATATTTATAGTTTTTAAAA
Source organism: Ochotona princeps (assembly GCF_030435755.1). NCBI lineage: Eukaryota > Metazoa > Chordata > Mammalia > Lagomorpha > Ochotonidae > Ochotona > Ochotona princeps. The sequence continues at coordinate 19,209,889 of NC_080843.1, read as the reverse complement.
TTTCCCAGTAAGTTCATAATTGCTGTTGTGATCTATTGTTACCTAGACTGAAAAAGCAAACAAGCTTTTATATGAAAGCAATCTATTCACTCAATGATTCTACTTAGATAATTCTCATATTTTAAATGTATTCTCGCTAGCATATTTTTTATGTTGAAGGGTTTATTTTCCTCTAGATTCTATGGAATGCTCTGGCGATTATTCCTATCTTCAAATAAGTTTTTTCCAAAGCAATACAGTAGAAATAATATGTAAAACAAGAACACTAAGTATCTTTTTTGTCTTTCCCATGGCTTTTGCCTTTCTGCACTATTTCATGGGTTTGAGGGCAACGATAGAAAACTGTGCATTTATTTCTCATAGAGAAACATGGAAAGTAAATTTTAGAAGAAGGTAGAGTTAAGAAGCCATGTTTTTGAGGGATAAAGCTGAATAGAAGCAGAAGCAGAAAGCTTGAGGTTCAAGAGCGAATCGTTGAGAGACCTGCCCTTTTCTTTACATAATCTGCAGCACACATGTAAAACACTAAAAAAAAGCAGGTTCATTGTACCCCCTTAACTATTAAGGACATAATAAAAGTGATGATACAGTTTGCATCATTGTTTGGAATGCTTCAGTTGGTCCAGTAGATTGTTATATTCCTCTCTGTATTAACCTTAACAACAACATTCTAACTAAATGCAAAGGAAATTTTGTATACTTTAAATTCATTACCAATCACTCCCTTTATACTCACTAACTACCCATCTTTCTGTGTATCTTCTTACTGGAATGTTCTAAATCTTCTCTCTTTTTTTGAAAACTGAAAATCAGATGAGATGTTTTGGCCTAGCTAGCATAACAGCAGTATCATTAACCATCATGTTATTCACCCTCTGAGTTCTTTCATAACTAAAGAAAGAATGTTGGAACCTTGTATAGCTGAGATTTAGGCCTAACATGCAGATGAATGACATGGGGATATATGTTGACATTGTTCATAATTTTAAGCTCATAATAAAGAATATTTATGCCATTTCAAGTATTTTATTGCTCTTTCTACAAAGGCTCTGCAAATATGCCTGCAACAAATAAGGTAATTTGAGTGAGACTAACTGAAATAATACCTAGTAGTAATCCTATTCAGCCAAGATGTTAAATTCCATAATCAATTCTTTTTAAGATAAAACTAAGTTGAGAGACTCATTACCATTTGAAACAAGACCAGGACATGGATTTATAGTGGAAAAGAAAACCATTAAGCAGATGAGATCAATAGATGTCAAGCACACAATAGATTCTTGTGACACCTTAAGAAAAAAAGTGACTTTTAGTTATAGACATAAGGATTTATAAATGTAATCTAAAAGGTTTCTCTTACAATTGACAAAGAAAATTTAAAAGCCTGCAATGTGATGAGCATTAGATCATGAATTACAAAACGCCATGTTATCTTAAAAGGTGAATGATTCATAAATGTATCTTGATTAAATTGAAATGAAATGTCTCTCCTAGATTGTTATGTTTTTAAAGAATGTTCTTCAAGTATTTGTTCCCTACTCTAAGTCAGAAAATAATCACAAATTTAACTAAATTTGTGCTTGTTGAAAAGTTTATATAATATATCCTGATAATAATGTTCTTGAGTAAATATTTAAATATTAACATTAATTCCTCCCAAATTTGAACCTATTGAAATTTGCTTAAATTATATCAACACTTTAGGCTCATCTTTGCTTTTACGGTATTAATTTCTATCTTATTAATTGTGACATAACCTGAAACTTCATACTACCTGATGAATATGAACTGATGTGACTATTTTATCAAGGCTCCAATCTTCTAATTAATAACATTAGGGAGATGATCTAGATTATATCCACAGCTCCTTCTGAACTCAAAATTATTTAATTTAGGAGGCACACCTGCTTTTAGAGATTATGAGGCAATTTTTCAAAATAAGCATTATTGTTTTTCAGACCTATCTTGATATGTATTGAAGATTAAACCATGACAATCACAAGAAATTAAAATGACTATTCCCCTGAAAATATTTTCAGTTTTCTGGTACACAGCTAACAGTGCTGTTCCCTACTGTTACTCATGAATCTATAAGTAACACAATATTGATTATGATTAATGAAGTCTTGTGTTTTTTATATAACTATTTTTTAAGTTTTATTGGTATTGGTATGATTACATATACAACACAATGGTTTTATATGTGTATAAATTGCAAAGTAACAAGTTAGCATATCATAATTGTACTTAGTTACATTTTATGCTCATGTATGTGTCTGCATGTATGTGAGAACAATTAAGATTGGCATTTACAGAAAATTTGGAGTGGATAATATAGTATGGAGATTTCCAGATATAATGCCATATGTTAGACTCTCAGAACTTACTCATCATATACCTCCAAACTTGACCAACATCTCCAACTTTCTGAAACTCACTCCTTTGGGGGCGAGTGTCAAGCTCACAGGACACATACGAACAACAAAATCATTTGAACTGGCTCCAACAAGGTAAATTCGGGTGGGACTCAAAATTCACTACACCTACTGTCTATTAATCGTATATTTTGCTTTCTACCACTTTTTATATCTCTGATATCATGATACACTTAAATAGAAGAACAATGAACTTGTGACTCTCTGAAGGACTATTCTAGAGTTATAGTACAGGCAAAAGCAGTGCTGCGGGATGAGAGTGGGAAGATGGGAGGGAAATCCCGGAGTCTAGTAACTGTATTATGAAAAACAAAATCACCTGTTCTTTTTTGGTGATTATTTCACTTTATAGATGGATTCCAGGGGCAGTGTTTTTGTTTGTTTGTTTTTGCTGTTTAATGTAAAATCTCTAATGTACCTTATGCAAAAAAAAAAAGCCTACATGTGTTAGAAAAGTTTTATTTGGGAATTGCTAAAGTGCTATTGACCAGGTCACAATCAGGGAGCTGGGTGGGAAGCTGGGCCACCAGGACATATGCCAGCGTCCATATGGGATGCCGGTGCATTCAAGGAGAGGACTATAGCTACTAGGCTGCCATGTAGGGCCCACAAATATCACTCTCAAATATCTAAACATATATCAGATGGCATGCTTGTGTATAAATCCATAGAATACATTTCTTTTAATTATCAATGATATTATAAAGAACAAATGTGAATTTTTAATGATAAATATAGTTGGCACTGGGTGCCCCAATCATTTGTACTATTTTTTTTTATAATGCTTGTATTTTAGTTTGTTTAGGCATAATTTATACTGAGTACACTGTGCCTCTTCACTTTGACAGTGTTTAGAATTTTACCTGAATTTTCAGCATAGATACCTAAAAGCTGTGAATATTTATGTTCTTTCTTGAAGTGATAATTTGCTCCCAAATTAGATTTTTTATTGGAATACAGCATGCGCTTGTTTTTTTCCCAGCATGTTAGATAAATCTGACAAATTTACTAAGCAGAACTCTGACCACTGCTGTTACAAGTGCTGCTTTATTTATCTTCGTGTTTTGAACTGATTTGGTTCATATACAAACCTCCAGTAATTCAATGTAAAAGTATCAGTTTTCAGAAAGGCATCTGGCTGACACAGCTTGGGACGCTCACCTCCATTGCTGGGTGTCTTATTTTTCTTTGTCCAGCTCCACTTCTGATCCAGCTTCCTTCTGGTAGCAACCCAATAGGCAGAAAATGAAGACTCGACTGGTCCCTGCCTCCTCTGGTGGAGAAGCGGTTAGAATTCTGCAGGATTCTGGTCTCCCAGGTTTGGCTAAGCAGCATCTTGGGATAAAAATCAGCAAATAACTTTCTCAATGGAAATTGATCATTCTGCCTCTACCTTTCACTAAGTAAATAAATATCAGATTAATGTCTATGCAATTTAAATGTTGCTACTTAAAAATCATTCGGCAATAAAGCCACATCTTATTTTTTTTTCTTAAGTTTATTTTAGACTGATGGAATTCAGAAACTAATTTAATTTGTGTAACTTTGTAATTTAAAGATAATGTTTACACAATTCAACCTTGAACATTTTTCCATTAAGTTTTATCATTGATGTTAAATGTAAGAGAGAATAAAAATTTTCAATAAAGTATCTTGTGAATAATGTCCATTTCTGAAGTATCACTGCCTTTAATTTATTACACATTCCTCACCAATATGCATATTAGTGCAGGAAATTTTTACTGAATGACTAATAAATCAAACATTTTATTTGTGTAATCAGTTAGTAAGATATTTCAGGTGACACATCTCATAAATATGTTGCAAGCAAAAGGACGGGCATGTGGTGTCATGAATATTTAAATTTGTATGTTTTTATGTGTTCTTAAATTGCTGCAATATTATGATTACATAAGATTTCAAATAACATTTTCTTTTTTTTTTTAAAGATTTATTTATTTTATTACAAAGTCAGATATACAGAGAGGAGGAGAGACAGAGAGGAAGATCTTCCATCCGATGATTCACACCCCAAGTGAGCCGCAACGGCCGGTGCTGCGCTGATCCGAAGCCAGGAACCTGGAACCTCCTCCAGGTCTCCCATGTGTGTGCAGGGTCCCAAGGCTTTGGGCTGTCCTCTCCTGCTTTCCCAGGCCACAAGCAGGGAGCTGGATGGAAAGTGGAGCTGCTGGGATTAGAACCGGCGCCCATATGGGATCCCGGGGCGTTCAAGGCAAGGACTTTAGCCGCTAGGCCACGCCGCTGGGCCCAAATAACATTTTCTTAATAACAAAATTATATGCAGTCCTTTTTGAAATAATACAAGATGATATTACAGCTTTTGCATATATTTATGAGAAAATAATTATTTAAAAATTGTGATTACATAGAATCCTAAATATGCATATTAGCAATACGCCATCTGAGATTCAGAGAAGCTGTGTTTGAGGCCTAGAGCTGCTGCCAGTTGCCTGCTAAGGCACATCACGGGAGAAAGTGGTGATGGCATCAGTGGTTCCGTGTATGCCACTATCCTTGGGAGCAGAACTGAATTACAGCTCCTTGCTTCTCTCTGGCTGTTGCAGGAAATTGGACAACAGTCAATGAATGAAACGTCTTCCTCTCTGCCTGTCTCTTTTTCTCTTTGCTATTTTATGTCCTTATTTCACTAAGTAAAGTAAATACATAGTACCTCATTTGTTAAAATAATTCTCAAAGACACTCTGTCATACTTTCTTCCAATTCTGTTTTTTTCAATTCTGATCATTGATTTAACCTTTTTGCAGTATCACAATTCTATGCAGGCTAAAGTAGAGTAATAGCAGGTTTAGATTATTTATGACATGTTACCTTCATTACCTGAAAGGACATGGTCTCATTTGGTTCCCATTAATTGCATTACACTAAGTGGGCAGATCGTTATCATTCTAGCCTTTAAAAACTAATTCAGATTAAGTGTCTGATGCAAAGTCATCAATTAAGTAAATTGTGTTGTCACAGATCAAATTTAGGATTTTCAAATCTGTTTGCAGTTCACTTTTTGATATGCTCTTGGATACTCTCTTAGTCCTCACTTACTGTAATCCTAATTGATATATAACACTAGAATATTTTCTGTAATACTTTGTGTGGATTGACAGCTTGGCTATAATAGTAAATTTACGTTGCATTTTTTCAACTTCCCCATTTAATCTTCCTAGATACTAGTTTGTTTTTTCATCATCGGACAAGATGCATAATAATTTTGGATTAAATTTTCAAAATGGAGTTCTGAATAGCACATGGGCTAACTCAATCATTTAAAACATTGTGTCACACAGTAAGAGCTAAGAGGGAAAGGCAGAGATTAGCATCCTATTGCCCAAGGCATCAGGACGAGGTTTCTGGCTGAATAGCATTTTAACAACTAAATTCACCAAGACAGTGACACTTAAGCACATTTTTTCATGATCTTAAGGTAATTTTCACTTATTTACACAGAGTACTCATAAAATTACATTCACAATGGGACCTGGCACGGTGGCCTAGCAGTTAAAGTCCTCACCTTGAACACACCCGAATCTCGTATGGGCGCCAGTTCTAATCCCAGCAGCTCCACATCCCATCCAGCTCCCTGCTTGTGGCCAGGGAAAGCAGTTGAGGACGGCCCAAAGCCTTGGGACCCTACACCAGCGTGGAAGACCTGGAGGAAGTTCCTGGCTCTTGATTTCAGATCAGCGCAGTACTGGCTATTGTGGTTACTTGGGGAGTGAATCATCGGATGGAAGATCTTCCTCTCTGTCTCTCCTCCTCTCTGCATATCTGCCTTTCCTATAAAAATAAAGTATGTCTTGTTAGAGTTATAACTCAGTCCAAACTACCCGAAAAAAAGCCAGGCTCAGCAAAATTATGCTTCAACGCTATAAAATGCTAAATGCTATAATGAAAATATACACAAGACAGCTAAATAGTAATCTATAGCCATTTTAAGGTGTATAGAACCTGGTTGTATATAAACTAAAATTGAAATGTCAATGAAGTAATCACAGGATGTGGTTAAGAACTTGCATTTTATTTTTAACATATTGGTTACTCAATACGATGTCAGTTAACTCCATAACATTATAAATTGTTGCTGATGCTATGTCGGGGCTTTTAATTGATCAGGATGATACTCTGCCGGCTCTACCTTCAGGCCAGAGATGGTCTCCCCAGGAAGCTGTTGAATTTATCTGGACAATGAGATGCTGGACTCTATGCTTGGTAGATGCTTGCAATGAAAGAATGTCAACTGAAGTTGAACTGTGGTAATGCGACAAGGTGGAGGAATCCACCATGGGGGGAGGGCACGGGGAGGGGTGCAGGGAATCCCAATGCCTATAGAACTGTGTCACATAATGCAATGTAATTAATAATTTAAAAAAACAAAATAAAATAAAATAAATCTTTGAAAAATTACATTCACAAGACAAGAAAATTAGCTTAAGGCTATTACAATATGAAAAATGGAGGTAATATTGCCATAATATTACTATATAATTTCTACACTATTATAATATCCATAAATAGATATAATATTTAATATTGTCTGTATACTTGCTATAACTTTATTTCTATCTGTTCTCCTGGACACAGCTTGGGATATTTTTTTTCTCTATTTAGGTAAAGGAGAAAAATTTTCCATGCCAATGAAAATTATTGTAGCTAGGAAATTTTTGTAGGTTTTGACACATATATTAATAAATTGTGTTGAATCCAAAGGGATTCACTTAGTATTCACTGCCTAAGTATTCCACTTACTAATTAAAAAAATACAAAAGTTTTATCTCATTTCTCTGAACTCTGTTATTTTCAAATGATAGAAGTGAATAAATAATGCAAGTCTGCAGAGAATTAAAATGCACATATTGCGTCTACCACAGTGTCTTCAGTTTCATAACCTGTCCCTAGTCACTTGATGCCTTCCTCCTGCGTCATGCAAGAAGTGCTAAATAGATGCAAGCAATTATTTTATTAGCCAGAAGAATTAAATATCATTTAAATGGAACCTAGTTCTCTAATAACTGCTAATTACAAGTCAATAACTTTTCAAGCATGTTTCTTCTTGGATTAATACATAAACTATCAATAACATAATTGGCCAAAGATATATATGTGAAATAGATGAATAAATAGATGAATACTTTGTAACATCACTTCTGAAGTTTTTACTTTAAGAATAATGTATCCTTTTCATTTACATTTTTATCATAATCTTTGCATTTTTCCAGGATATTTAATTTTATTATTACTTATACATATGTGAAGATAAATGATGTATTTTTGTCACTCTAGCTTTAAAATTTGTAAGTGATAAAATATATAAATTAATAAGCTTTTTGTGGCTAATCCGTTGATTTATTTTTTGATCTTTATTGTGGTATTCCTTTTCTTGATTCATTATATTTGTATGTGCTTTTCAATGTAAATATGTGCCAATTTAATGTCTACATGGATTTTCATAGTATTTCTGATCAAAGATTAAGATATGTCAAATATTATAGGAAAAGATAACATTTTATTATTATTATAAAGAATGAATAATTTACTAAATATTTTATAAAAGTATTAAAGCACATAAAATAATGCACTTTCAGCAATATATAGAAGTATTCTTTAACAAAGATGTGCTCAGTTCCTTAAGCATATGTGAAAATCACATGCCTTTGTGATTCAGAATACATTTAGGCAATAGAATAATTCAAATCATTTTTTTCAGAAATATATATTGCCATCACGGAATGCTTCCCAAATCTATTTGGTTGGATAACAGCAAACTGGTGTCATCAATGATGAGAGATGTGGAATAGGTTGAATAATATTTAGTTGAAGTTTAGTTTAGTTTGTGCCTGCTCTGTTATATAATGCTTTTTATCTATATTTCTATCTAGGTGCATGTATGCAAGTTTGTATGGATGTGTTTATCTGTATACGCATATCACAGTGTCTGTCTGTTATTTACCTGCTTATTTATCCATCCATCATTTGTTTATCCCTATCTGTTTTAATGAAAATGATACCTAGGACACTGAATTGCCTTTGCAAAATTAACAATATTGCTTTGTGTGTTCACTGAAGCACTCTAAAGAGTATAAAGGAGCATATGAAGTCCCTTTTCTTCATATCTGCTAATGTTTTCACATTTTTGAATTTTTGTTTCTTTTCAGTTATGGAACAGAATAATAAGCTGAAGATTGTTGTTGTGGGAAACATAATGTCTGCTGTGACATTCGGTATGAAAAAGAAATCACCAGTGGCTGGTTTGAAGTTTGTTCCTGAAATAGATGGGGAGCTGTCATCACCTACCTGATATGATAGAAGCCCAACAAATCCTTTTATCTCAGATGTGATAGTCAGGAAACCTTTGTTTAATCCTGATGAGAAAAGATCTCAGGGTAAAAGTGAAATCAGCTCCCCGCAGAATCCAAGCCTCCAAATGGCCATAAAATTGCATACAGGTAAACATCAGTTATACAATATTGCTTTACAGCAGATTATAGGTCCCATGTTGAGTACCACAAACTCCATGGGGGAATTAGGAGGAAAGCAGTTTCTATTTCCTTGGAAGTCACATCAGGATAACACGACTAAAACCGTTCCTGGTAGCAATTCTGAAACGGTTTGAAATTATGTTACTCTAAAAAAAAAAAAAAAAAAAAGAACAAATATAAGCAAGTTAGAATTATGCAGGATGTTTACAATTTCTTTCAGATGAAAATATGCTTAATTATATTGTGTTTTTCTCCCTAAGGGGATATTACTTCTATCTACTTTTAAATATAAATGAATAAGGGTAATAATAAATATAAAATACAGGACATACTATATTTGAATGAGATCCTTGTGGAATTTTATGTTTCTACTCCATTTTTTTTTTTAAAAAAAGACTTACTCTTTTCTATTTGCAAATCAGATTTATGAAGAGAAAGAGAGAGAGGAAAATAAAGATCTTCCATCTGTTGCTCACAACCCAACTGGCCCCGATGTCCAGAGATGAGCCACTATGGCTTTGAGGGATGGAAGCTACCTCTCATTTCCACTAAGGTGCAGGATTTCAAGAACTTAGGTCATCCTCCACGGCTTTCCCAGGTCATAAGCAGAGAACTGGATCTCAAGCGAAGAGTCAGGACATCAATCAGCCAGGGCCAATATGGGATGGCAACGTTTGAAGGTGGAGCATTAGCCTTTTGAGCCACAGCACACAGTCCCCATATGTTTCAATCTGTAGAGATGCATTTCTTCAGGATTTTTTACATAATACAAGATATAATTTCCACTAATTGGAGTGCTTGGATAGTATTCATTAGAAATGAAAACTTCTTTATTGTGCATGTTTCTGGATGTCACGATCAATACATTGCAAACACACAAAAAAATTACAATTATAAAAGGTTTGCAAAATGTTGAGGAGAAAGAGCCTGCTTCTGAAAATATAATGTATTAGTAAAACCGTGATTAATAAGACAATGGTATTTTTCTCTGATTTGCTCTCCATTGTACCTTGTTAACCACTGTCTTCCTCACAGATATCATTATGCAAGTACAGTAATCATTCAGCTCTTTCCTCAAAGGCATAAAAAGAAAGGAATTTATCATAGGAAGTCTCTGCCTAAAAGAATACCATAGGTTTTTCCCTTACGGGTTCATAAGGATTAAAATGTTTTCATTATTTCATATTCTATAAATAGAACTGTATTGTTGCTGTGTTGTAAAACTTACATTTATCAGAACTTTGCAGTCTTTCCTTTCATATAAACAGAAATATTCTGTACAAGTAGAACAGTGCTTGTTTTCTGAAGTGCAAATATAAATTAATGCAACTTAAATAACCTTGATCTTAGGCTTCAAGACAAGATTTAATGATAAAGTGAGTCTTCTTTATAATGAACTCAAGAAGCACTGATATATACAAGCACTTGTTTTTTGGGGGGGCTTTTCTTCCCCCTCCCCCCCACATAGGGATAATTTATCGTATTTTATAGTATTGGGTTTCTGTGCCAGGACTGGGAGCTGGCTGGGCTGATTCAGCTGCAGCAGCAGTTCCAGAGCTGGAACTGGGGGCAGGCCGGACCAAGACAGGCTACAGCACCCACTGGTGGATGCTAAGATGAAGCAAGCCATGTCAGTCTGGGCCACAGCACCTACCAGCACACATAAGACTGGGGAGTATTTTAATTATCTGTAAAAGTTAATTACTGTTAAGGGAAAAGGAGGATTTAATATTTCAGATTTGTAATTTTCTTTTGGAATTGCTAACCAGCTTTTTGTGTTTTTTTTTTTTTTTTAATGAAGAGCTTTGTTGTCTCTACTGATTGTAATGTAGTTCAATTTAAAACTGAACAGAGCACATTTTCAGTAGCATGGCAATACAAAATTTGGTAACAGTAATTTCAGATAAAACCATAATAAACATGTGTGACATACAGAGACTAGTACATAACTGATTTTTCTATCCTGCTCCGTCATTTCAGTCACTGTCAAGGAGCCATACTAACTGGTATTTCCTAACAATGCCATTAGGGTGTTTCTTGTTGTTTGTGGTGGTGTTTTCCTTTTGAAATAAACTTCTTTGCAGGTATTGTTTCTTTGCTATGTGATTCATATTTCATTACAGTACTATGAGATTTAAGATTAAATTTTAGAAAGTGGTAGTTGAATTGAAAAGATGAGCATGTGTGGATTTAGCAAGCCAGGTGCACTGGCAACCATCTTTTTCACCTCTGGCTTACTTTGTAATAATCACTGTTGTCTGTATTATTACAAAGTAAGCCAGAGGTGAAAAACATGGTTACCAGTGCACCTGGCATGCTAAATCCACGACTCTGAGGGTGTCAAACGTTTCTTTCACCAAGGTTACCAGTACATCCTGGACACTGTTACGAAGTAGGACAGTGTGTGAGCACTGAGATTTTCCTGTGGATACTCAGGGTAGAGTGGGGGAAAATTATCTAAAAATGGAGCAAATGATACATCTTTTAGGGAATCTAAAAGAAGACTTATTTTTTTTCTGAAGCAAGCCAATGCATAATGTATCATATAGGTGACTGTCATACTTACATGTTGATTAATAACTTATGTTAAACAAAATTTCATAAGTGCACTGAATAATACAATAAGAAACATAACGTTAGCATTCATTTAAAATAAAAACATAATTTTGAGCTTACTCTAATTAAATGTATATAATCTATATCTGTCCTTTGATTCCAATTTATTTATAAATTATAAATGCATGCTTTCATGATTACTACACTTCTAATGTTATTATTTTACTGCTTAAAACAAATATTGCTTTAATATGTATTATATTTCATCCTGCATATCATTATCAATATTTGTAACAGAAACTATAAAAAACAATGTTTTGTGCATAGATATTAAGGAACCTATAAATACATTTTTTTTGCAAACATAAATTTTAAACTTCACATTGATAGTACAATCGAGGTCAGAAATGACCAATTTCTCCTATTTGTTGAATGAAAGCAAATCTTATAGCTCAAAGAATTTTCTGATTTTCAATGTTAAAAAATAACAATCAACCAGGAACTTGTGTGAAAATATATAATGATACATTTTGAGCATCCACACTTCTCGAGTGGAACTCATACCTGCAGTTACGTTTTCTTCAAGACAGTAAGTTCGTGATGCTCAACCATCTACCCAATAGCCATCTGACGCCTGTACATTGGTTATGATTTTATGAAATATAACTTCAGTTACTTTTTTCAAGCACTATGTTTGAAATGCATTAGGATTAATTCCCTTAGTTAAAATAGTTATTTTGATATAATATTGGTAGTCAATATTTTTATGAGACCCTGTCTAGATATCTTTATACCATCACACTCGAAGTACTTCTCTGGGACAAATTTTGAAATATGTTTGTAAAAGTAAGAGTATCTTATCTGAAACAGATTAATTTGGTATCTGTAAACTAATAATGTCTAAATCGCACAGCAAATGCTGTCATTGAATAAAAATCATGCTATTAGTTTCCAATTTGTCACTAAAGTATTTTTGTGTTTCTAATGGCATTCTGTAAAATGTTTGAGACCCTTGATCATAGCATGTTGTATATAATTGTTATGAAAAATTATAAAATGTGGTTTTATCTACAATTTATTTTAAAATACATTTGATTAACATGGAAAAACATTGTAGCATTATTTTAACAGAGAATTAATCCTAATGCATTTACATCTGTACAAAATGCCATCTAAGTCTTGGTACACATCGCAAACATTTTTTATCCTGCCAGCTTCCTGTTTCAGTAGCATGCAGTTCCCCAGTAATCACAGGATAGTAGTATTTCCCCACCACCACACTTGGATAAAAATGCTCCTTTCCAGGCCAACCAGCTGAGAGACAGAGGTTGGGCTCCCCTCCCTCTTATGTGCCTCCAGTAATACAGGCTCTGTATCTCAGGTGGAAAAACACATGCTACTAAGTCCTTAACCACTAAGTTACTCACTGGCCAGGATTCCTGTACTAGAGAGACAAGTTTGGAAGACAAAACATCTAACTCAATTAGAGTCTGCTTGCACAACAACACTGTCATTCTGAGAGACTTAGAAGCTGTCTCAGCCTCAAGCATTGTAGCAGTTAAGTGATATTTCTGTCCAGACTGCAATGCCAGAGTGTATTGGGGATTTTCCCAGCGTGGTTAGTTTCTTGTTACAACAGAAAATTTACAAACTCAAACCCAAGAATGCTCTTGAAATCAATGGAATCCTTGAAATTGGGTAACTAAGAGGAGATTATCAGTTCTGCAATAAAATGATAGAATAAATAAAAGCTTAACTAATAAATCTATGGAGGAAATAGATAAGTTTTCTATAAGTAGAAAAACAGTGAAAGCTGTCTGAAAAGCCACGGTTAACACAGGAGCTCATTTTATTGGATCAGTCTGGGAAGAGAATATGTTCTGAAACATTGTTGCAAACTCTAGGGAGATTGTCTAGTACTTCTTGCAGGATTACATCTGGGTGTGACTCAAATATACATCAAGTTTTCAGAATTAGAAAGGAGAGATCAAAGGAAATGTGATCCAAAGGAATTAAGGAAACTAATTTTTATTCATGGATGTGCGAAAATGATCAGGGAGACTATAAGCAAGATGAAAGCTGTACATTCTAGGAAAAGACACCAGTTGGGCACTAGGAAGGAAATAGACTTCACTGGAATGCACTAGTCACCTCACTAAGCAAATAACAATAAGATAGAACAATATTAGAGACCCTGGAAGTCATTATTGGTCATTATTAAGCATCTCCATGATGCTGTAAACTGATCTAATTTGTTATATCTGTATTACTATAAACAAATTTCATATCCTCCAGTAGATACGCGTCCAAAAAGAAAACAACACTACTCTCACTTCCCTGTTCCCCTGCAACTCTTTCTGCCTCCTATAAGTCATCAGTTTTTGCAAAGACAATTTTTACTCACTTTGTTCGCAGGTCTGATTTTCCACAAATCATAATGTTTAACAAGTAAAAAGTAGAAGTAGCAAAGTTACAAAGGAATATAAACAAGGGTCAAAATTAGCCATTGTACCACCAGAATGTCCATTTTATTCATGCACATTTTTAAAAATTCCATATTAACTGCCACCTAGCAGAGAAAACATGATATTTGTCTTTTTGATACTGGTTTATTTCACTAAGCATAATGGCCTTTGTGTCCATTTGTTGCCAAGGTGGGGTTTCATTATGTTTTAAATCTGAATGCTATTATATGGTATATATGCTGCATCTTTTTAATCCAGTCATCTGTTAAATAACATGTGAGTTGATTTTATGTTTTAACTACTGTGACTTGAACTTTAAACACATGAAAATAAAATAACTTTGATATGCTTATTTCATTTCCTTTGAGTAATCCCCAAGAGGGGCTGATGGGGTCACATGGTAGATCTGGTTTCAGATCTTTAAGCAATCTCCAAATGATCATCTCGTAATAGTTGTACTAGTTTAAATTTCCAACAAAAATAAATCATGGTAACTTTTCCCCACATCCTCACTATGATTGATTGACTCATTTTTGGATGATAGTTATTCTAGCTGCTATGCAATGAACACTCATTTTGGTCATTAGACACCTTTCCCTTGACTAGTGACCCTGAGATTTTTATCCTGTGTCAGTTGGCCATTTGAGCTTCTTTCTTTAAACGCTGCCTTTTCATTTCTTTCAACAATTTATTATTAACTAGTTGGATCCTGGATATTAATTTTTATCACTTGCATAGTTTGCAAATATTTTCTTCCATTGTGTCTTGTCATCTTGTTGAATCTTTGCAGTGCAGAGCTTCTTAATTTGACATAATCCCATTTTTCTTTATCACCTGTACTTTTGACATCTTTCTGAAGAATTATTTGGCTATGTCAATGGCTTGCAGTATTCCCAATGTTTTAATTTCCTAATGATTTATTTGATAGATCATGCCATTAAATAAAAATTATTAAATAAACAAATGGACATTTTGGGTTTAAAAAGTAGAAAACATTAAATGAAAATTTTGCTAATGGTATGAAACACTAATGTTTGAGCTGGCAGAAGAAAGAATACATGAGAATTTCATGAAAATGAATTTATTGTAGTTATTCACTATGAAAAATGGAGAGACAAATAATAATGAAAGTTCACACAGCTTGAAATAAACATGAGGGCCCACCAGCACAGAACCATACATATAATGGTTCAAAGAAGGAAGATAAACAGATCTGCAGGATTAATTCAAATAAACAATGAATAGGATTTTTCAAATTTGAAGGGAAAAAATTAAGCACAACAAAGTACATGGAGGAGAAATATAAAGAAATCTATATCCAGATACAAAATGGTAAAAACGTTGAGAGCCAAACCTCAAAATATGAAGGTAGACTTAAAATGTTATTTATTGTACTGTGTGTATGAATATGAGATATAGAAACAATAATTTATTATAAAAAATAATAGGATATCCACGACAGAGTCTATATTCAAAATATTGATGGAATACACCAGAATATTCAGCAAAATTGCTATACACATAGGCAAAATAAATGTGCTCCTAAACAAAGATTGTTAGAATTGTTGATATAGCAATAGCTGACATTTTGTACAAGACATATAAAGTTCTTCAGGTAGTAATTTGACTCCACATGAAAAGAAACACTAGGAATATAACTGTGTAGATGATGGCGCAAGTACATATTGTACTACTAAGTAACATTTAAAATTATACAAAACATGTTTGAAATTGCAGGCTATTATAGAATGGTTATATTCAGGTTCTCCTCTCTGGTTCAAAATATAATACAAGGAGGATAGGCAGGCAACCATCAGCAGAGAAGCAAGACCGATGTGTATGCAAAATGAAAATGTGCAGCCAAGAGGGGCTTACACAAGCCAAGCTTGCTAAGCTGCACTTAACAATAACTGGGGTATCCCTTTCTATGATCCGGAGTCATCCAGGATGGTATTTCTTGGGTATGACTTAATGCCTCTTCAATGGGGGACAGAATTTGTGACAAGTGCTGAGTACTATTCATTTTCTTGTCCTTTTATTGGGAATCACAGACATATCAAGATGTCAGATACATATGGGATGCAAGTGTCAGTCATGATAATTTTATACTAATGGTGCTATAATTATCTAAATGTCATGGAGATGCAGTCATACACTATATTTATGGTTTTTGCTGATGCTGTTTCTACACAGGAGCAGTTTTCCTCAATCTATAAATTGGGGCAAAATAGGCAGCACAGGTCAACTCTCACAGATACAGCTAAAGACGAATGGTTGGCAACTTACGCTTCTCCTTGCTAGTTGCCACCTTTTTATTAGCACCAAGACTGTAGAAAAACTGAGTGTATTAGAAAATTACAGCATAGATCAGGTGACTGGAAAGAGTACATGTGTCTGTAAGGAAGTAATAGCAGACAGAAAATGAAAACCATAGGAATACAGAGAACTAAAAATTATAAATAAGACAGTTAATGTCCATAAATGTGTCTGTATGAAAAATCTCTGTTATCAGAATTATCTGTGCTTTTTCAATGAAAATTGTTTCTCATTTGACCTTTCTTGGCTAGTCTTGAGTTGAAACATGCCTTAATTTATTGTTAATTTAAGCATGCAGTTTTATGGTTTGTATTTATCAGTATTGTGGAATGCTACTGAATTTTAAGTAAAAACAATATTTCATTGAAAGAAATTAACTCATAGAATTTCCTGGAGTATGCCACAGCATGTAATGAGGCTTAGAAACACAATAAGCAAGAGTTATCTTCAAATTACAATAATAGTTCTTGTTAAGAGGACCACCCATTGTAACTCTAGAGAGGAAATCACTGGGGAGAGAGGGGACTTGGAGAGGAGATGGGAGATTCCAGAGCTTAGAGAACCGTATCACAAAACAGAACAAAACAAAACAAAACAAGAAAGCTTTTGTGAATAACCTGTCTGGATAATCGCTCAATGCTGTCCTTTGCTGATTGCTGACAAAAGATATAACCAATAGGATTTATCTCAGTGGTGCTTTTGAGACAACATAAGACCAAAGAATGCCATAATAAATGTGTATCGTTCTTTGCATCCTAATCTTTTTGATCAACACATGTGAAATGTTTCTAATCTTTCCATCTCTAGTTAAATGTCTGGTGTTCAGAATGCCAAAGTGAAGAGAGAGCAGAAAATCTGGTAGTTTCATGGAAATGTTGCCCTTATCAGTACATGAATGGACCCTTGTAGCTCTACTTAATATCAGTAGGCATGTTTGCCATTGGGTAAGCACTGTTGCACATTTAGGCCTGAACCTGAACAAGATATGTACTTTATTTTCAACCAAGTCTTTTTGAGTTGAAATGGAAGTTACACTAAAAAACAAAATATTTACTTTGAAATAGTTTTATAAAAGTACAACATAAACAAAGCCAAATTAAACGTTACACAGTATTCTAATTTTACAGAGAGAATTTGCCTTGATTATACATGATGGAAACGGATACAGCCAAATGGGATGCAATGTCATGAGAAATTAAATTCACAGAGGATGACCAACTATCACGTGTAGACAGAATGGACTCATTACAGGTGTTCAGTCTTTCTGCAGGCTGGGCCTTTTTGAGTTTAAGGTGTTTGGAGTGGGCAAGTTGGGAGAAATGGAGAAGGTTTTCTTCTAAAGAAGCTTTTCTTGGGGATTTCAAACTTGGTCCACAGGGAAGGCACTTGTGTGGAAATGCAAAGATCCTATTAGGGACAAATAACACTGATCGTTTGAAATGCAGGGTAAGAAGCCCGAATGGGATTTTTTTCCCTATTCCAAAGACATGAGACACAGATGCTAATGTTCCTGTTCACTTCAATACACATAGCAAATTCAACTCAGAACCAGACATGTTTGTTTAGTTTTGTTTTTCCTCTTAAAATGATATTCTGGTAGGCAGGATGATCATGGACTTAAACATTTTGATTTTTCCTTAAATATAAGAGTAATAGATTCTATTATCTAATAACTGAGACTATCATTGTTCCCTGATGGCTATTTCTTATTCATTACAATTACACCAACATTTGTTTTTATATCCCGAGTTACTCCAAACAGTTGCAGGTCCTGATAATAACACATATTTGAGGTATTCTAGAATTTTGTATGTTCAGTCCTATTTCATCCACCTAAAATTCCGAATTGCATAATTGAACATACAGAGGCTAACATAATTTCAAAATGTGTGTCTTCCAGAATTGTTTATAACGATGCATGTAGTATCTTTATAATAAAAGCAACTTCCCAGAAATATTTTGGAAAATACTCAGGAGTTGTGTGATTTCTCAGCTTACATTATAGCTGAATGTAACTTATATCACCATGCGTTCTCTGGCTTATTTGTTTAAATGTTCACTCTATTCCTTGGTTAATGTTTTTGAGTTTCCTCAGCATGCAGCCTGCAAAGAAAAAGAATGTTGTTCTCTAATTGTGTCTATAATATGTTTCTCAGATAATTAGATCATACTTTAGTGTATAAATTGATTGCAGAGGTTTTGTGTGATGATAAGAGCTATTAAATGTCATAGCAAATATCATTAAAACATTGTAACATTCAAGCTTCCACTCATTTTTCTGTACACTCTGCACTCTATATACAAAAATATAAGCAGGAATTTATACAATATGCAATAATGCATTTAAATAAAGTCTATGTCTATATATATTCTTATTATGAATCATGGAATTAAATGTTTAAGAATGCGTGAATATTATCAGTCTGTACTGATCTTTTTCTCCTATTTACCAATTTTTACAAATTCAGTCACTCACCTTTGTTTTCATGGGATGACAGCAATGATTCTTACTTATACATGCTAAATTATTAAGATTTAGTATCAATTGAATGTGAGTGCTCACTTCAGAAATTTCTAAATATTGTCAACTGAAAGAAGTCAAGTACAGTGATATTTATTAAATTTCAAAATAATGTATTTACCAATGAATATATTTATAATTATACTAAAATATGATTCTCTATCCATTCTGTATTAAATAATCAAACAGAAAACTCATGATACACTTATATTTTCTACGTGCGAATTAATCATGTCATTTACTATTATCAATTTGAGATAAATGCAAATCAGTGTTAAAAATCAAAAGATCTGGTCCTCATTGTAAACATTTGTTTGCTCTCAGTCATGCCGTGTTCTTTAGAGGACTGTGAGAGCCAGATGGGCTCCAGTTGTTTAGGAAGTCCTAGAGTGAGTTTGTGAGACATTTCAGATTTGGATAATCCCAAATTATTGCCCTTATTGTGGGTAGTAATTCACTAAAGAGAGCCCTCCACCTGTCTCTGCTTTTTTTTAAACTTATAAATTATTTTATTTTTGATGATTTTTATATAGTTGATTAGGATGATTAGGGTCAATGGCTACAGGAAGGTGGGTGAGATCACCATTTCCACATTCTCTTTTTCTGCTTCCTATATCTGTGGGAAGCAGGGAGACAAGGAGAGAAGTCACGCCCAGCCTACCAAACACCTCTGCACCCAGGGATGCAGGACAGCCACCCGACACCATCTCAGGGTCCCTGATTTGGGGAAAGCTCCTGAGATTTCAACAGTTCATCAGTTCTGAATTGCTGCCAATCTTGCCACTCCAAGAAGATGAAATCTCTGTAGAACACTGATTGACATAGTCCAACTTAGAGTCTCTATTTGCTCAGTTACTCACTGCCAACTCTTGGCTGGGGTGGTTGATCAATTTGCTCTGTCCTCCATACTCTGTTATAGTACCAGGTGTCCTCTGCACACTCCACTGTACTTCCATATCCTCCATGTGCACCTGGATATGCTGTCCACTGTTCTACCTAAGCCACTGAGGAGGCCTGGCTCAAACATATGCACTCCATGGAAAGACCAATGGACATGCAATTCTCTCCATGGTTAGGGTTCTGAGTCCAGCAGTTCAGTTGGGGGATCCCCATAAAAACTTCATCTGAGGTGATCCCAGACCTGATTCTTGTATATGCATGCTCATAGAGGTTCCAGCACACTGTATTGCCCCAATCAGCTTATGCACATGCTGGTGGTTGCAATTACTGGGTCAGTTCTGTATCCACTCCTGTCTTTTACACAAATCAGTGATTGTTGCAGCCCATCCCGATCCTGCCCATTACGCACTTGGCCCTCACATACACTAGTGAGAGATGTAGGCTAGTTGGGGTGACTCCCAATAACCCCACCAGGCCTGCCCCCTGCCCTGGTTCCCGTACTTGCCGGTCTGTAGAGCAGACTTGTCCAGTTTGTCCCAAATCCCATTCAGCTCTCATACATGTCAATGTGCATTGAAGCCTAGTTTAACCCAACCAGCCACATTATCAAGCACACATACATGCTGGTGGGTGCCATTATCTGTCTAACCATGGCTGCCCCTGACCTGGTTCTCATGTTTACCAGTCCAAGTGGCAACCCAAGAGGGAAGTGCCCACTGTTTCCCTAATGGGCCCACTCCTACGCCTGGATCTTGTACTTTCTAGGTGGTTCTGAAATTTAACTTGACAGAAATTGCTGCCCATGCCAACATCTTTCAGCTGATGCTGTGGCAAAGCCCAACCAAGCCACACTCACTCTGAAAAATGCATGCACCAATTGAAACAGTGAACTCAGCCTGGCTTTCCCCGATCTACCTCACATGAGGCCAACAGGTACTGTAGTCCTGCCCAACCTAATCTGCCTCCATCCCAACACATTCTCTCCAGTGTGAGTGGTGGTCCAGCAGGGTAGACTTCCACAGCCCCCCTACCAACTTCTGCTTGCCCACCTGGGTCTCACATGGACTTGTTGGGTGCTACCGCACAGTCTGGCATGGCCCAACTCTACTCAACACTTACCAGTGGGTGTGAGGCCTGGCTGGCCCATTTCACCCCCAATTCCACCTCAAGCTAGTGTGGGCTACAACCTAGCTCAGCCCAGAAGGCCCCCAGTTCTGCCCCTCATGTGAACTGACTTGTTTTATGACCCAACCTGGTCTGACCCAACTCCATTCTGGTGCTCAGATTTGCCAGCAGGTGATGTGAATTGGCCTAGAATGGTTCTCCCTGTATCTGCACCAAATGTATGCCAGTGAGTATCATTTCCTGGCCTGGTCTGGGCTGCTCCATAACATGGTTCTTACGCTCACAAGCAGGGGCTGTGTCCTGACAGTGGAGTTCCTCGATCTCCTCCATCTGAACCTCTCCCAATGCCAGATCTCGCTTGCATCTATGGGTTCATGGGCAAGTCCTACTTAGTACACCTCCTATCTTAGCAGGAAGAGTGGCCTTTCCTGACTGGCCTTCACCCATTCCGTTTTTTACTGTGGGATGTTACTGCCCAGCCAAGCCTGATCCACACCCAGACAAAATTCACACATGGCTCAGCAAGGGCAGAGACCTATCCTATCCTATCCTACACCTAACCTGGTTCTCACTAGCACCAGTGGGTGCTGAAGTCTAGCGCAGTCTTCTACACACCACCCTGTCCAAATCTGTGTTGAGGGACACATGCCCAGAGTAGACAGCAGCCCCCATTCTGGCCTTTGCACTCACCACAGGGATACACAACCCTGCCGGGAACCCCTTTGTTCCCCAAGCAGATCTGTTCCCAGCCACAAAACGCATGCAGGTCAGTGGTTGCTCTAACTCAGCTTGTCATAGCCTCTCACCTATCTTGGCCTTTGCCTTTGGATGCTGTTGCCTGGTCTGTCCCTGCCCCTAAACCCAAGTCTTGCTGGCAAGTGCTAGAACCTGGCCTTGCTCAGTCTGCTCCCTTTCTGGTTCAAGCAAATCAGTAGGTGTGACAGTCTAGCCTGGCATGACCTGAACTACCTGGTTTTTGCACTTATCAGTCAGTTAAGGTTTGCTTGCTCCCACCTTGTCTGCCCCTTTCAAAACCAACGAACACATCAGCCAACAGTTGGAACTAACGTACCCAGCCTGCCTGACCTCCCAGGTCTGGACAATTTGCTCACCAGCAGGAGCTATGACCCACTAGGGGAGTTTCCCAAGTAACCCTACTTAGCCCACTCCCAGACCCAGATGTCATGAGTGCTATTTATGTAAATTCCTGGAAAGTTTAGTTGTGTTGTGATGTTCTAGTACTTCATGAATCACCCTTGTCATTTGTAAACCTCCAGATAATTCTTGTTGCTATTTAAAGATATTCTTCAAATACACTGTTTATATATTAACATAGTAGTGTTAGTGTTGTGTGTCATGTATATGTTTAAAATAATTTAGATTTATTTCGTTAGATTTATGTTAAGGTAGAGACAAACTTCAACATAGATCTGAATCAGCTAAGCCCGCACTATAACTCTTCTAAAAGCATTCTTACTGAAAACTGAAAACATTTACACTTATTGGTTACCCACTTTATAAATGTTGCTACTATTTAATACAAAGAAGTTTTAAATTAACGCAAAAATGCAATTTTTCTATTTTATTGAAAAAAGCCATCTCATAAGATGTGTCTTTTATAAATAGTTTTCTTGACCTTTGCCTTCAGAAAAGCATGAGGAATCTGGTAATGAGAAGGGAAAATAAACAGAAGTCTTCCAGGAATGAATGACATTTGACAAAACAAACAACAAACAAACAAATAAAAAACAAACAAAAGAAAAAAAGCTCCATGAAAGACATGCACTTATTTATATCTAATCGTTACCAAAATATTTATGACAAAGAAAAGACAGATTCCATATGTGCTTTGGTTAATAATGACAAATGAGCTCTTACAGAACTTGAGTAAATAGCAGGATAATGCCACTGATATCAGGAATTACAGTAAATGACAGGTGTCTCTACAAACAAAGCAGCAATAATGAGAATGCTTCTCATTCTCTTGTGTTCAACCAGTTATGCTAACATGAGTCTCCAAATCTTTCACATATATACTGCTTGCAAACAGAATCAAATAGAATCAGATAAAAACTTTTCTTATACTGCATTGGTTCAAAAATGCATTTCTCTTCTCCCAAATTTGAAAGTTCCTTATGGCACCTAACTATACTTAAATAGAGTTATAAAATACCTCTGTACTTGTCACATAATAAAGTATTGTAAATTAAATATTTGCTTAATATTTGTGCTCAGAAAGGATCTACAAAACCAGTTAAAAATAGATCACATGGGAAAACTGACATAAAAACAATGAAAAGTAGTAACACTTTGCTTGCAATGGGGGATTCTCAACTCAACTTGAACTATGGTTATGCAACAAGGTGGAGGAAGCCACCATGGTGGGAGGGCTTGGGGAGGGGTGGGGAGAATCCAAGTACCTATGAAACTGCGTCACATAATACATTGTAATTAATGAATTAATAATAAAAAATAAATATAAATAAAAATAAAAAGCCTCTGATCATCAAGCAAAAGGAAAAGTATACATATATATATACTTTTTCAATGGTAGTATGCCCTAATATGTCTCTAATTTACATATCTTTTCATTGACACTTTGCTGATTTGTGTTTGTTTTACAGATTTTACTATTCCTTGTAGTTAGAATCCATGTTGCATGTCCATTGTGACATGGCTTGTACAGTACATAGAGTCTTTTGGCCATATAAAATGTTTTATTGAGGCCAGCATTTTCCATGTGAGCTGGCGTCCTTTATATTCAAGGGCTTAAATTTACAATTCTAGGAGCTGTTCTTCAAACTTGATTAAAGTTCCTATTTTATTCACCCTACCCAGCAATTGTTTAGATTATATGCTATATGTATGCTGCTATACTTCCCTTATCCTTGCCATTGAGAATAGCCAATGAACTGTTAGAGACCATTTTTCTCAATTTCTCAAGAAATATACATGTATTTTAATTAAAATGTTACTCTCATATTTGTTAGGGATATAACTTGCTAAATCCATTAGTGGAATAAAGTGTTTTTATTTGCATTGAACAAAAATTCATGAAGTTGACATTGCTGCTGTGTTGTAGTTTGTCTTTATAATGAAGTTCAGGAAAATGTGCACTATAATTAAATAAAATGTAAAACTTGAATTAATACATGTCTCAAGGCTATCTGCTTGCTGATCTACTGAATAATGCAATTTCATTTTCATAAACTGAGTAATGTCACACATCTAGATGTCAATTTTGATGTACTGCTGTTTTCTGTATTCCCTACTTACCTGCAGAAAATGCCTGATTGTTTTGCAGCACAGATATTAAATCACCTCCAATAATTTCCCATATGAAATGAACATTTATTTAATGTGATAATATTTCTGTTCATTCCAAAAGAATAGATGAGATAGTGTTACATTATAAGTTAATGTATTATTTCATGCTATATATTCTTATCTGTAATAGAGGACCAATTTAATTCTTAAAAATAATTTTCAAATATTCATGAAGAGTAAGTGGCAACAGAATTACTTTTATAACTTTTTAAATGGCATAATTGTAAGTAAATCAATTTAAATTAATATAAATGCTCAATATTTTTATGTTCTGAAATGGATAGAACTTGCTTTAAAATTTTTCTTATACCATGTTATATTACACATTTTTGAACACGACTAACTTGAAAAAAATAACTAGAAAAAATTCAGTTGTATTAACAATAGTACATCATTTTTTTGTTTTCTCTTTTCATATTTAATGAACACCAATACTCTTCTACTTCTTAAATTAATTTCTATTTCTTTCAGTAAACGCTGATATCTGTTTTTATAGTCTTACATATGTGCTTTAAAATTTAGTAAAGCATTTCCAGAACTTTTTGTATGAAAGATAAATTATTTTTAAAAAAATCAGTAACTAGTATGAATTATACGTGTTAAGGATATTCTTAATCTTTTTAAGTAAATTTTTGTCAAACAATTTTTATACAAATTTGATAAAACTTGTAAAACGATGTGCACCAACTTTTAAAAACACAACTAAATTAATGAGGAAAATGTGATACATGAACAGATACATTTTGAATCTTGAATGAGTGCATTTTATTCATATCTAATCCTAAAATAACTAAAAAGCTCTGAGCCATACACAAATGAAAAAACAATCCTTCTTCATATACATTTATGCAGAGTAAATAAAATTCATTCTCAAACTTGGCTGAGCTCTCATGGGAAGGAGCAAAAAGTTTATGACTTTATGAAATTTTTGTGTGACTCATAACCGTAGGGCAAAATACCATTTTAAAAACTAATTTCGGGACCGGCGCGATAGTGTAGTGGTTGAAGTCATCACCTTGAATGTGCCAGGATCCCATTTGGGCGCCGGTTCTAATCCTCACAGCCCCGCTTCCCATCCAGCTCCCTGCCTGTGGCCTGTGAAAGCAGTCGAGGACAGCCAAGGGCCTTGGGACCCTGTACCCACATAGGAGACCTGGAAGAAGCTACTGGCTCCTGGCTTCGGATTGGCTCTGCTCTAGCCGTTGCGGCCGCTTGGGGAATGAACCATCAGATGGAAGATCTTCCTTTCTGTCTCTCCTCCTCTCTGTATAACTGCCTTCCAATAAAAATAAATAAATTTTAAAAAAATAATTTCTCAAAATATTTTACCTATTATCGCTTTTCACAATATACAGAAAACAGGTTTTATGTGATCCATATAAACATCTTTAATAACAGAACAACACTGTTCTCACTATCATGCTCCATCTTTTTCTCCTCTCCATTTTCATCAATTCTGCATAGATATAATGTTAGTCATTGTATATGCACAGGAATGCTTTATACTAGTAGTAATACTCAACAAGTAGATACTAGGAAGACCACTGTTCTCACAAGTATAAAGAAAGACAAGGATGCAGAATTTGGTCCATATGACATGCAGTGTATCATTAAAATCTATTTCATACTTATATTTGTAGTTTTGTTTATTCAAGCAAAACAATGTAAATGAAATTTCTCCAAATATTGACTTATCTTCTTGATTTGAAAAGAAAGAATGAATGTAAAATCAAGTTTGTGTTCATTTTAGCATCCCACACATTTTTTTTTATTTCCAAGAAAAATATTTCCAGATGTGGCCTTTTTGTCCATCATTATTCCATACATATTCCATGACAAAATATGTAATAATTTATATAAATAAGTGATACTTAAAATAACAAATATTAGAAATGATTTTTATATCACATCTTTATGTATGATATCAGGCAGACAGAGAAACAGAGAAGCCAACAGAAGACACAAAGAAAGATTTCTGCTCTGCTGGTTGACTCTCCCAAAATCCAGCTTGATGAAGGGCTGAGTCAGACCGAAGAAGCATATCAGAAACTCATTCCGTGTCGCCCATGTGTCTGGGTGGGATCACACCACTTGGACTGCCATTTGTGTGGTCGCAGAATGCACATCCATAGGAAGCAGGCCTGGAGGGCAGGGTCAGGATTTGACCACCACAGCAAAGGACAGGGGCTCAAGAAGCAAACACACACTGAACACAATAATGGTGCAAACAAGAAAGGTAAGACTACAAGTTGATGTCATAATGTCATAAAACATTTCATGTAACTTGATAGTCACAGCAACTGCCCAAAGTATAAGTATGTAAGGTCATATTTCTCTGCTAACAATTTTGGATATCATTGATAGTTTTTTTTTCTATTTTTCTTTTGCTGATAATCTTTACATAGTTCATTTGGACGCAAAGGGTCAAGGGAAAGTGGGTAGGACCATTGTTATCACATTCTCTTTTTTCTTTCTTGCATCTGGGGAAAGGGAAGAGACAGGGGGGAAAGCCACATCCAGCCTCCCAACAATCCCAGGGTCCACGATGGGGGGCCTGCTCTCAGGGCTCCACTCAGTGGTTTTGATAGTTCAACAGTTCTGAATTGTTGCTGATATTGCCACTTTAGGCATGATGAAATCTGTCCAGAATCCACTGGCTCACGTAGTCCACCTTAGAGTCTCCATTTGCTTAGATTTTTACTGCCAACACTTGGCTGGGGTAGTTGATCAATTTGTTTTGTCCTCCATTCTTTGTTCTGGTACCAGGTGTCCTCTGCAGGTTCTAATGTACCATTGTATCCTCCATGTACAACTGGCAATGCTGTCCATTGTTCCATCTAAGCCACTGAGGAAGCCCAGCGCTGACACATGCAGTCCACAGTTAAATCATGAACCCTGCAATTTTCTTCATGGTCGAAGTTCTGAGTCCTGCGGTTCATTTGGGGGATCCCCAAAGACACTTCATCTAAGGTGATCCCAAACCTGATTTTTATGTGTGCTTTCCAATATAGGGTGGCACAGTCAGTCGCTTACATGCACAGTGGTGGTTGTGATTGCTGGGTCAATTCTATCTTCAGCACCTGTCTTTTATAAACAGCAATGGGTGTTGCAGCCCAGCCCAGTCCCACCCACTACACACTTGGCCATGTAAGCCAGTCGGGGCTGTAGCCTAGTTGGGGCGACTCCCAATAACCCCCATCAGGCCTACCCCTGCTCCGATTCCAATGCTTGCCAGTATGTACAGCAGACTGGTCAAGTCTGCCCCACATCTAATTCATCTCTCGTACATGTTAATGGGTATTGAAACCTAGTTCAACCCAATCACCCCACTATTCAGCCAACACACATGCTGGTGAGTGCCACTCTCTGTCTAGCCATGGTTCTTATGCTCTCCAGTCATGGTGGCAAACCAAAAGGAAGTGCCCACTATTTCCTCACTGGTCTCACTCCTGGTTCTGTAGCTTAACTTGACAGAATTTGCCACCCCACTGCCATGTCAGCCTCTACCAGCTGATGCTAAGGCAAAGCCCAACCAATCCACACTCACTCTGCTTATGCATGAACTGGTAGGAACAGTTACCCCAGGCTGGCTTTCCCTTGATCCAGCTCACGTGATTCCAACAGGTGTTGCAGGCTTGCCCAGCGTGGTCTGCCTCCAATCCCCGCTCTCATACTCACCAGTGTGAGTAGTCTGCTAGCAGTTCCAGCTCCCACTGGTGCTGGCTACAGCTTAGCCCAGCCCAGCCAAATTTTTATTGTTGTCACATCTTTCAAAATGATTGTTAAAATACCAATTGGATTTCTTAAACATGACTTGCCTTAATTATCTTACACAAAATACAAAGGTATCTTTCTATGTTATATGATTGATAATTTTTGGATTATCTTTTAACAATCATTTTCTCAATATTAGGAATCTAAGTAGGAACTTTGAAAGACTATTTTTTTCTCACCAATACCTGCAACTGGAATTGGAAGAAAACATCAGTATTATATCATAGTAGTATTCAGAGAAAATGTCTAGCAGACAGTCAATTTTCCTTTGCACTAGGGTCATTTCTAAATTTTTGGCTATATTTTTAATTCTTATTTAAAGTGAGAGAAATTGAGGAAAGGCTTTTTTGGGGAACAACTTCACAAATGATGTGGGTGGGAAGATAGAGTGTCTGGCAGTCGAATTGTTTCTTTTCTTTTGATAATTCAGAGAGATTTCCTGGTAACAGCAGTTACCCATCTATGCTGCCTCTAAGTAGTACTAATGCCATTCGGAACAGATCATCTCTGAACATCAAGCTCCCAATTACACTGCTACGCATGCTGTGCAAAGCATTTAACATCATCTGGTTATCTGCTCTTTCTTGTTCACAATGTAGTTATAGGGGACAAAAAATTAAAAGGGAGTTCACATCTGAATAAACGGGAAGAGAAAGCATATAACAAATTGAAGTAAACATTTCTAGATACTGTTGAAACTATTGGCAAATCATAATTTCATTTCTTTGGCAGGTGAGATTATGTTTTAATTTATGTGAAAAGCCAGCAGTTTATTCACATCACCAGATTTACCTGATGTGATTTTGGGCTATTTTTCTTTCCTGTGGGATTTTACTCCCCATTCTGGATAGCAATCTAATGTCAAACTTATAAAACAAAACTTTGGTAAGCTGCTTTTCATCATGAGCTATAATATGAAAATGAAGATAAGTAATACAATTTAAAGATGGCTTGAATGAGTCCCTAAAGAGCTTGTGCAATTAATGTGTATACCAGTTTGAAGTCTGCATAGGGCAAACCTTCATCCGCTCACGGCTTTCAGAAATGGAGTCGTAGTGTGATGGTTAGGAACTAATGAGGTCATCAGAGTGCATCCCCCAGGACTGAACACTGCAGAATTTGTGAGACTGGAGACTGGATGACACAGCTGTGTATTCTTTGTCCGTGCTGTGTAGTGGTTTCTCAGGAGTTCACCAACCAGGCCATTACCAAATACAGCCCTCAGCGTTTGTACCTCCAGAAAGGTGCCAAAACAATTGTGTTTTCTCTATACAGCTGGTCCACTGCAGGTGTTGCACACACACACACATTTTTTCAAAAATGACAGATACTTCTTCAATATTCGATTTACTCTCAACATTAACTTTTATATAGTCAAATGCCCACAGAAGATGTTTGATTAAAGTTTACAAGTATAAGTGATCAACTCTTTTATGTAACTATTAAATGCAAATATTTTGTTTTTATCAGATGACATTTTATCTTTATTAACTCAATAGTTTATAATAAAATGTATTGCCATCATTTTGAATTTTGAATTACTTACTGGACAATATGTATCAAATTTCTAGATATTCCTTATGTACTAGACAAGACATGTTGTCTTCAGATTTTTAGGCTTGAATTCTGCATTTTCCCACTAAATCTGCTTTGATATTTCAAAAATCTTATTTTCACTGAAATTTTTATTATTTCAGTAAACCTGTCAAAGTGTCTTATATGTAGTTGACAGCAGAATTGCTGGTGGAACATTGTGTCCAAGGGAAGCAGAAACGAAAAGATGTTTATGAATGCCACTTTCTTTCAATTTCTTATGATTATAAAGATCGTATGCAGTTAGTAGGTAACAATCCATGATGGATTTCTCACAAAGTCAAATGAAGTTTCTCCAGAGCAGGAAGCACACCCCACTAGCCACTTTGCTGTTCAACATGAAAGATCAAATAAAAATGAGCTTATTAACAAAGATAGGACATTTTAAAGAGTGAAACATCAGTATTATCTTGAAAGCATGTATGTATTTTATTTATTTACTTAAAGGTAAATATGACAGATAGAGTGAGAATGCCAATGAGATTCTTGCATCCACCTGTTCACTCCACCCCCACCCTCTCTGAGCCCACCACAAATGATGCAAAAGCTGCATTAGGCCAAGCTGAACTTAAGAGCTCCATTTGGATTTCTGACATAGTTTTAAATACACAGGCCTTCTGCTGCTGCTTCCCCTGACATGTTAACAGGGCCCTCGGAAAGAACTAAAGCTCTTGAGATTCATACTAGCAATCCTACAATGGGATGTGGCTCTCACAAACCTCCACTCAACTCACTCATTACCATTCAGCCCTAAAGAAGCACTACAATTCAGACAGAAGACTATGTAAAATTGTGTGTTTTCAGGAAAGTAAAAAATAAAATTTCTTATAAGGAAATGCTTAACAAACTAGAAGATGGAATTCATACTTTGCACAAGAAAATTTTGATTATTTCCAAAACAGTTTTCTTTTTTAAAAAAATCTTTAAAAAATATTTTTTTCTGGAAAGGTAGTATACAGAGAGAAGGAAATATAGAGAGAAGCAATATTTGTCTGCTGGTTCACTCCTTAAGTGGCCTCAATGGGCAGAGTGAGCCCATCCCAGGCCAGGAGCCAGGAGATTCTTCAGGGTCTCCCACATGGGTTCAAGGACCCAAGGCTTTGGGCCATCCTCTAATGTTTTCCCAGGGCACAAGCAGGGAGCTGGATGGGAAGTGGGGCACTGGGGTATAAACCTGTGCCCAAATGGTATCCTGGCACATGCAAAGTGAGGATTTCGTCACTAGACCTTCCAAAAACACCTTTAACAAATGATCAGATTGAAGTTCATAAATGAAAATTGTGAGTTGAATTTAGAATTTATTGAAGCCATTAAACGGTGTCATTCAAAGACAAATAAAAGGGAACAGAAGTATTATTATCAAGGTTTAAAAAGTTGGAGAAAACCAGTTTCTTTTGTGCACAGAAAGACCTTCAAAGGAGAGTATTAAAAAAAAAAAAAACAAACTCCTCAAACTGAGCGATCATGTTATGGTAAAAGCATCTTTAGCAATTTAAGTAATCTCACACAGCTAAAAACATACAGTAGTACAGTGGAGCCCACATTGTCCCCAAACAACCTGTTATGTGCCCAGCTTTGCCCTAGAACTTGCCCTAATACAAGTAATGTTCTCCTTAAGAAATGGCTTGATACTATCTTGGAACAGATGAAAATCATGGAGATACAAAGAGTTGGCTTACGGTGCAGCCTCAAATTGTTACATCACATGAAATGACTCATTTTGGTTTCTCACCAGGGAAAGCAGAAAATATATGTGGCATCTTCTAAAAGGAAACAAATGTGAGCCACCCAAAGAAAAATGGTTTGAAACTTCTACCTTATGTTGGCACTTATATTTAGGGAAAGAAAAGAGTTTAATAAGATGAAAAAGAAGTTTCTTATAAAGGCCCTCTCTTCATAGAAAGACTGAGTTGCCCTGAACCTTTTCACTGCCCTTTAACAAAAGAACAAAAACAATTGAATCTGTACTAAATGAAGGTGATGGCAATTAGTATATGACTAATTATATGATTTAAGAAATAATCTATGGTATATGTCTTTATAAATTCTGTTCATTTATGAGCTTTGTTTTTAATTCTGTATTCTTGATATTTTAAATAATATTAGTTTAGGTTTAGTGAAAATCAATTTTGGCTATACTTAAATCATCTATCACTATGTAACCACATCTGCTGTCAACCACGGAGTTTGAGGCTTCAGCCAGGTGACTGCAGGTTTGAATGAGTAATGGTTTGCTGAAAACCTTTTCTTTGAAGTAAGGTTCCTGGAGGGGGGATAATAATTATAAAAATAAGGGTTTTTTTAGAATTGTTTTTGTAACCATTCTTTTAACCATGAAGTAAAAATGAAACAATTGGACGTTGTGCAAAAGCTTGTGATGATTTCTGTATAAATAAAGAAGGCAGCTTTCTTGAGTTGTTCATTATGAGCATCACGCTGTAGTGGTCCACATCTCCTCCTTGTCTTCTTGCCTATCCATGCATCCTTTACAAGCTCTCTGAAGTCAGTTAGAAATGGTCTCCAGCAACTATTGATGAATATTTCAGCACTCTTAAGAGATATGAATATCTCTATTATAATCTAAAATGCAAACCTACAACTGGCACACACTATAAAAGTTTAGCAACAAAAATGTTAAATGAGGAAAAAAAAACACTTCATGATGTGTTACATAAAAACAGTAAACATAACAAAGATTCAATGACAGAAAGCCTCAATAGTTTCAGGATGCAGAAATGTGTCTTACTGAGTAAAGAGAGAGAGAGAGAGGGAGGGAGAAAGAGAGAGAAAAAGAAAGAGAGAGAAAGTAATGGTCAATGTTGAATTTTGCACACAGCAAAATTATCTTTTGTTACAGGTAATTAAATAATGGAAATGCATAATCATCAACAAACTTTACTACAGCAAATTTTTAAAAAGATAAGATGGTAGAATTAACCAAAACACAGAGTTAAAGCTCTGTGTATGAGCTTATTGAAAAATTTGTTGTGTAAAGTGGCACAAGTAATGTCAACGTTCTAGACATATGAGAAAAATGCAGTCATGTATAAATGATTCTTTTTTTTCTTTTTAAAAATTAGTTATGTTGCATTATGTGACACAGTTTCATAGGCTCTGGGATTCCTCCGACCCCTCCCTAAAAGATGGATTCTAAATACGGAGTTTTAGTGAAAATATTACATGCATCGTATATGATAAAGTTAAAAATTACTCTGATTTATAAAATTAAACACCTCAGTCAATGTATAAATAGAATGCACACAACACATAAGACATGAAAGACATGAATTTCAACCTAATTGGAAAATTGCAATTAGTTTTTCTCCTCAATACGGGATACATCTTCTTACATTTTTGCACAGCTAGTAATGTGCATTTGGCTGGAAAATGTTTTGATTTTTTCTTTGAGACGTTTTTTTTTTTTCATGAATCCTGGGACCCAAAATAGATGTAATCTCGCAAGTGATTGTGAGACTGGCTCCTCTTCTCTCCCTGTTGTGTAATTTTTGTATATAATCTCTCTCTTTGCATATGCTTCTGCTAGGACATCACGTGATGTGAAGTGATGTTGTGTGATGAAATATGATGAGATGTGGTGTGGTGTGATGTGATGTGAGGTGAGGTGAGGTGAGGTGATACGTCATCAATCAGTGTCCAACTACAGAACAAGTATTGCAGCTGTTAAAAGCCAAATGATGGTTAAAACTGACAAGAATTACACAGATGATGTCAATGTAAATTGCAAAGCAGCAGCTATTTCCCAAAGTAAAATGAAGAGCCACCAATCCACACTCTTTCAATGAGGCCAGTATGTTCTTGAACTGAAAATTTTGAGAGTGATTCAGGAACAGAACACAATGAACTTAGTATAAATCATGAGTTTAAATTGAATCATACCTGATCAAATTATAGTAACCTTAGTTTCAGCACAGTTGAAAAAATATAATTGTCATTAATTAATTTGAGTTTATCCCAGGAAAGTCATGTATTATTTTTAGGTAAAACATATCATAGATACTGATCCAATTACTTTTCAAAGATGAAAATAGTGATTAACTGAATTGTATAAGATATTCTTCATACCTTTGTTCCTTATAGCAGATGCTGCTTCTGGAATCAGAAAATACCAGGACACCAAAGTCAACATAATTTATACACTTAATCTAAGATGATACAGATAGGACATGTGATTGAATGATGTGAACTGAGGTCCACTTGATCACAAGGCCTGTGTGTGATCCTTTTTGATTCTTTTGCCATTATAGTGTATATTTCCTTGTGGGTTTAGGCCCTCATTTATTTGTCTCAAATTTCAACCCAGGCTTTAAAGCTAACAAAGTGTTAGTATCCAGAACATATCAGCAATTCAAAAAGTTCAGTAATAGAAAGAAATCCAGAAGAAATGACTAAAGGGAATCAATGGTTTTGAAAAGAAGACATGCAAATGAAGAATACATATGTGAAAATACATGTCATATTTCTACTTATCTTGGAAATTCAAAACAAAAACACAATGAGATTCCATGTCATACCTGCGAGTATGGTTATCCTCTGAAAGAGAGTAACAAGTGTTGGCAAGGATTTGGCAAAAGGGCAACTCTCCTATGTGGTTGATGGAAATGTTAATTAGTGCAGTCACCACAGAAAACAGTGTGAAGGACCATACTGCCTTATGGTCCTGCAGTCCCACTACTGGGTATACATGCAACTGTACAAAAGCTATACATGTATCACCGTGTTTCTTGCAGGGGTGCATGCAATAGCCAAAATATGTAATTCACTAGGCTATTTGTCATCACAGGAATAGAGAAAATTTCATGCATAACCACAATTTGATATAACTTAGCTATAAAAAAGAATGGAATTCTACCATGTGCCCAAGACCAGATGCCAACAGAGAATATCATACGGATTGAAAGAAGCAAGCCATAAACAGACAGATAATGTTCATTTTTGCTTGTATGTGAGATCTAGCCATAAAAATGAAACAAAAAAACAAAAATAATACAAAAAGAAATAAATTCTAACTTTATCAGCGTTCCTTTAAATAGGATATTGTTAAACATTGTTTTATATTTTCATTGAGTCAGTGGTGAAGAATGATGTACTACTGTAGCTTGACTGATAAAGTGATTATTAAAGATTTATTTAGGTTTATTGGAAAAGTAGAGTTGCAGAGAGAGAAGATGCAAAGAGAGTGATCTCACTGGCCAAATGGCTGCAGTAAATGTGGTTGAGCTAGTTCGTACCTGTGGACAAGGAAGTTATTATCGATTTCCCATATGGATGCAGAAGCCCAAGCATTTGGGCATGACTCCATTGCTTTTTCAGGTCATAAGTAGGGAGCTGGCTTGGAAGTGGGGCATCCAAAAATTGAACCAGCAACCACTTGGGATTTTGGTGTCACAGAGTATTAGCCGGCTCTACCACAATACAGTCCCCCACATGTGATTAATTTTTTAAAAAGTTAAATAAATGAAATATTTCAATAGACTATTTTGATGATCTGCGTGACTATTCCTGCTAAACTATTGCCTTCATATCTTTCACTTCATGAAAATATACTTAATGGAGCATAGAACCTTTAATTCTAATATAAAACTATATTATCTCAAAAATGAAAGAAAATAAGAAAGGAAGAGGGAACAAGAGACAGAGGACTGAAAATATTCTAATAATCTGAAAATTATGGTTGAGTGGGCCCAGCATGATTGCCTAGTGACCAAAGTCCTTAACTAGCATCTGCCGGGATCCCATATAGGTGCTGGTTTGTATCCTGCCTGTTCCACTTCCCATCCAGCTCCCTGCTTGTTGCCTGGGAAAGTAGTTGAGGATGACCCAAAGCCCTGGGATCCCAGACCCATGTGAGAGACCCAGAAGAATCTCCTGGTTCTTGGCTTTGGATCTATTTACCTCTTGCCATTTTGAATACTTGGGGAGTGAACCAGCAGATGGAAGATCTTTCTCTCTGCCCTTCTTTCTATAAATTTGACTTTCCACTAAAAATAAATATATCTTTAAAAAAGAAAAGAATTGCATCTGAACTACATTAAATATTTTCTAAAACAATTATCAACTGGAAAAATGTGGTAAAAAACAAACACAAAAACCACGATGTACTTTTACATAATTTAGCATTCAAAAAAATGACACTAACTCAAACAATGTATCTTAAAATAATACAAGAATTGCATGTATTCCAAGACTGTTAAGTTTGCGGTTTACTGTGTTTTCCTCCTGTTTAGTACATTTAGATTTTCTACAAGCTAGATATTTGTCTAAACGATTAACTCTCATTTTGGTGTGCTCACAGCCTATATCAGCAGGCCTGGATCAAATCTCAGTTGTTTTCACTGTTTATTCCTAATTATCTATTTAGTTATTTCAAATGTTGTGTCACATGGACACAGAATCACAGTGAACTGTTTTTATCTACTGGCTCACTACCTTCAATGGCCAGGGCTGGGCTACCCTGAAGCTGTGAGCCAAGCAACAGCACGTTGTTCTCCCGTGTCAGGGTCCATGTCAGGGACCCAGGAACTTGGGCCATCTTTGGCTGCCTTCCCAGGTGCTGAAGCAGGGATCTAGATTGGAAGTAGAACAACTAGGGAATGAGTCAGTATTCAAAAGGCATGCTGGCTTTGAAGGCGGCAGCTTAGTCACCTGTGCCCATAGCCTGATCTCAAATGCTCAGCTTGTAAGATCACATGTTTCCAGAGAAGCAGGGGCAGCAGAGGATAGCCCAAATCCTGACACTTCTGCCATCAACACAGAGGCCCAGATGGAATTCTGGGCTTATAGCCTTGGCCTGGCCCAGCGCTGGGTATTTTGAGTATTTGAAAAAGAGCAGCAAACATAAGACTTCCTTTGCCACCTTTCTAACAACAAAAAGGAGCAAAATAGACTATCTATTAAAAGTTAAATTCACACTATACGATAGTATAGGTTGAAGTTGTCCAAAGAAAATGCATTCCACTATAGGTGGTTGTAACATTGCTACAAAACAATGCTTATTAATATTAAATAATTGAAATGTGCTTGTACAACTAGTATTTATGATTATTTGGTACCATTTTAATTTGTAATTTTGTGTATTATTTATATTTCATTTTTAATTGGTAGAAAAACACACAGCTAAGTCATTTAAAAAGTCAACTTGTACTATTCTTTCTGAAAAGCTGGTTAATTATTATAATTGAATGCCTGTTCTACTTAACACCTGAGAGAGTACTTAATTGTCACATCACTTTGGATTTTTTGCTTGTGCCTTGTGTTCTTTCTCCTCCACATCAGAAAAATCTAATATATCCTGCAGAATCACTTAGTATGCTTATAGCTTTACATTGTAACATTTCCATACCAGCAGTATGCTTATAGCTTTACATTGTAACATTTCCCTACCAGCAGCACAAGCTCCACTGACATTCTGTGTTGATCAATACTATTTTCAGGCTCGTCTTAGGTTAGCAGACATTGATACATAGAAGTTTCATTTTACAAATCATTTAGTCTTTTTCTCCTCTCTCCCTTTTCCTCCCTATAAATTCATATGCACCCTAATTATCTAAGGAGAATAGATATGCATCTGTATTACACAATTAAGTAGTTAAATTAAAAGCACTGTGTTTGAGATAGAGGAAAAAGGGAACATAAATGTAAAGGCATTGAGGTTAAGTTGTTTAGGGACAGCATTCTGCTGTAGCAGGTGTAGTGGGATCTTATATGTGAGCTAGCTCCTATCCCTGCTATTCTACTTCATTTCCCTTTCCTCCTAGTGCAGCAGAAGATAATACAAATATGTAGCCTCTCCCTACCATGGCCTCCTGGCTTCAGCATGGCTCTGCTCTGGCTGTTGTGACGATCTATGCAATGATTCTGTGGAGGGTTCTCTTTCTCTCTGTCCCTCCAACTCTGTAAGTTTGCCTGTAAATAAATAAATAAATACATAAATAAATAAATAATAAAAAAGCTACTTTCTAGGATTTTTTTGCTTGTTTTACATACTGTACAACTCTAAGAATTTTTAAGTTTCGAATTTTAAGGTAGAGTAAAGCAAAAAAGATATAGGGCTTGCACAATGGCTCAGTGGCTAAATGCTTGCCTTTTGTGTGCCAGGAGCTCATATGGGTGCCGGTTCGTATGCTTTCTGCTCCATTTCCCATCCAATTCCATGCATGTGGCTTGGGAAACTAGTGGAGGATGACCCAATGCCTTGTTACCCTGCATCCGAGTGGGAGACCCAAAAGTTCCTGGCTCCTAACTTTGAATTGGCTCAACCACAGCCTTTGCAGCCACTTGGCGAATGAATCAGTGGATGCAAGATCTTTCTCTCTGTATCTTACTCTCTATCTGTAAATCAGCCTTTCTAATAAAACCAAACAAATCTTTAAAAAATTAGAAAAGATACAAATGCCCAGACACTATAAGACTAATATGTCACAGATTTACAAAATGCACTTCTAATATTTGCAAGCTCCTTATACCAATTTCAAACAATTAAAATGTGTATATAAAATAGAACAGCAAAAAATATTAAAAGCAAACAAATCAAGACCTCTTCAACCGAGATAAACTTTTGTTATGAACTGTAATATCTGAGCCATGTGGTTCATTAATCCAAACAGATCAAGAACACATGGATCATAGGGCTACAAGGTGTAGAAACTTGAAAAAATAAATGAAAGTTTAGTGAGTGACACAAATCCTCGAGTATTCCCTGTCCTCTTGCACTAATACATGCATAAACACACATACCCATGAACACAGCAATGAACATAACGGTGGAACAATCATTTTGTGAATAATATAACAACAGTTAAAATTATGAAAATAAGTATTTAGAGGAATATAGGCAGTGATTATCTTATTATGCCAGAAAAATAGCAAAGGAACTGGAGTAATCTGACCTTTCAAAGGAAAAGAAATAAAAAAATAGAAGGAAAATGCATGTATTATTTATATATTAACATGATTTTTGACACGGGTTTACAGATAAGGATTTACACAGTAAACCTGCTTTGATGTAGTTATCTCCCAGCTTTTTTGGTTTTGGTTTGTACTGCTGCCTAACAGGTTACTGCAAACAATGGAAACTATACCTGTTTGTTTCCTCACCGTCCTGTGGTAACAAGTTCAGGTGAACGACCTTGGATACTTTCCTCTGGTTCTCACAGAGCAAACATCATGTTGTGTTGCTACTGAAAGACTTTGGAAAAGACTCCATCCAAATGAATTCAGATTTCTGCCAGAACACGTTTACAGGTAGGTGTGCCATCGAGGGGCTTGTTTCTTGGCTGTCCCACAGCATAAAACTTTCCTGCAAACTTAACTTTGATTCCAGCACCATCCGTTTCCAACAACTGGGATACCCTTTCCTAACTTGAATCTGACTTTCCCATTTGCAACAGCTGGAGGAATTTTAATCTTAAGATTTTGAGAGTGTATTAGCCCCAAGTGGGTGAACTCTTTCTTAAGTAACTAAAAGTCAGCTGAGTGTCACCTTCACTATATCTGAAAATCTGCTTTTCTGTGTTGGATGACATTACACAAGTGGGTTATCAGATCACGCCCCAAGACTGGGGCAAGGAATCTTGGGAGATTATTGTAGGATTCTGTCTACTACATATTGGATGAATTATAATTTACCGATGCCCTTTTACTGACTTACACTTCAAATTATTAGAAATGTGGACACATTTTGTAAATGACTATTTTTATTCAATAAACCATCATGTCAGTCATCAACTTACGCCTTTTCAACTTTAAATTCCATTCTCCCCTTCCACCCCCGCCGTGAAAATGAATCTGGGCCCTTTAAAAAGTTGTCATTGGTCGCTAGAGGGCGATATAGGTATTCAGCAGAAGA
Source organism: Ochotona princeps (assembly GCF_030435755.1). Classification (NCBI taxonomy): domain Eukaryota; kingdom Metazoa; phylum Chordata; class Mammalia; order Lagomorpha; family Ochotonidae; genus Ochotona; species Ochotona princeps. The sequence continues at coordinate 19,170,503 of NC_080843.1, read as the reverse complement.
AAAGTGTTCCCTTGGCTAGGTTCAAAAGTCTCTTTGAAAGTTTTAAAATCTATTATTATTGTTATTATTATTTCCAATAATAGAGTTTTTAGGTGCAGGGTTCTCTCCCACCTTCACTTCCTTTTCTCCATACCCACCCCTATTTTCTGAGTATATTCGTTTTTCCAAAGATTTGATTATTTTTACTGGAAACTCAGATAAACAGAGAGGAAGAAAGACAGAGATGGAAATCTTCTGGTCCAAAGCCAGGAGTCCTGAGCCTCTTCCGGGTCTCCCAAGCGGGTGCAGGATCCCAAGGCTTTGGGCCGTCCTCCACTGCTTTCCCAGGCCACAAGCAGGGAACTGGATGGGAAGCAGGGCTGCCGGGATTAGAATAGGTGTCCATTTGGGATTCTGGTGCATCTTAGGCAAGGACTTTAACCACTAGGCTACATCGCCGGACACTCTATGTATGTTGTTACGAGTAAATATAGTGTGTCTTCCCAGACACTTGAAGCAGGATTGTGTTTAACAAGATACTGCCTTTCAAGTATTTATCCATGATTGGGCTTTACTCTTTCATTCTCTAGTCTCCTACTTCTTTCCTCCTTTTTTTTAATTGCTGTATTCCTAAAATCTCACATCATTTCTGGATACAGGAAAAAAAAGTTCTTTGTTAATATTGTTGGCTTATTTTATTTATATGTGTATATATATTTATTGGTCTCTGTGTTCTCTCCTGGTGTGTTCTTTCTTCCCATGGATTCTTTGGAGTTTCTGAAGGTAATTTTTTGGGCCTGGAATTAATTTCAGAATGTATGTGTTTTTCATACAATCCAAAGTATTTACTATCTAACTTCTATGGTTTTCCTAAATAATTCTGTAAATGCTTCGTTTTCCTTCCCAGAATTACTGGAATTACTGAACATGTTATTTTCTTTAGAGTTCAATTTTGCTTTAAAAATAAATTGTTAGAAGGCACATTGGGCCTGGCCCAATAGTCTAGTGGCTAAATCGCTTTGAATCTGCTGGGATCCCATATGGGCACTGGTACATATCCTGGCTGCTCTTCCCATCCAGCTCCCTTATCGTGGTCTGGAAAAACAGTAGAGGACGGCCCAGAGCCTTGAGACCCTGCACCCACGTGGGAAACCCAGAAGAAACTGCTGGCTCCTGGCCTGGGATGGGCTCATTCTTCCTGTGGAGGCCACTTAAGGAGTGAACCAGTGAACAGATGTTCTTTCTGTATCTCTTTCTCTCTATCTGCCTTTGTAAAATCAAACAAATAGGATCTTAACAAAAAGGCAGGAGGTACAATATCTATATGCCTGTTCCTTTTAAAAACTTCAAAAGCAATTGACAGAGAGGGGACAATGCAGACAGGGGAAGGAGGAAGAGAGTAAAGGAGGACAGGAGAGAAATCTTGGATCCACTTTTCCCCTCTCCACGTAACTGCAAGAGCCAGGGCTACACCAAGGTGAAGCCAGGAGCCACAGCTGTATCCCAGTCTCCCATGTGGATGCCAGGGCAGAAGTACTTGGGAATCTTCTGCTGCCTTCCAAGCTGACTTGATTGTGGTGCCACTGAGAGCCAGACTCAAATGCTGATTTGAGATCCTGCCACTGATAAGCCTTGCCATCATGCTGACCACTCAGAACCTAGTTCTGAGTTATCACTCAGCTTATTCTAGGGCAAAATATGTGTGCTTTATCATTACTGAACTTTTAGAAAAATATACAATACATTTTTACAAAGAAGCACAAGGAAACATAGAATGATGGGAGTTAGTATCATGATGATGTGGTACTTGTCCAGATGAATGCACGTATCAAATCTTAGCAAATTGCATACTGTAAAAAATATGTAGTTTATTGAACGTCAGTTACAAAGCAGTACTTTATATATAAAAAATTCCAACGTGAAAAAAGAACAAATTTCCTGACAATTTTGAAACATTATTAATATATAAAATTCTTCAGAAACATTCAAATAATTGGCTATGTAATAATCCCTTATAATCTTTAAACATATGTTTTTATTGAACATACGTAAGATTTGCCTTTATTGTAAATACTTCACATATTAAAAATTGTTTTTTGGAAAAAATTCCAGTATTTACCAGGGTACACTTGAAACAAAGAAATACATAAATATTGATGTTATTCTCCAAGTATTAAATACTAATGGAATCACTTCATTAAAATCTTACATTAAAGTTTGTATAATTAGATGCACATTGCATTAACTTCCAAAGGTTCAAGCAGACACACGAAGAGGTGATCCTTACAATAAGATGCATTTTAAAAGAGAAAAAAAATCAAATTGTAAATACTCTAAATGTCTTTTCCCAGCATGGGTTTTGGTCGATGAATGTCATCAGCAGGATATAGGTTTGTTATATAAACCTAAAATAAACATGAACATCTGAAAACATGAATATATTACATAAACTAAAAGAGTCAGCTGGTGTGTGGGGCAGTAGCTACACAGACTGTCCACGTAACCAACAAAATATACTATGCAGACATCATATAAAACTCATATTCATAAGGCAACAAGGCTTTCACTTCCAGCCCAGTCTTAAATCTGGGTTAGTAGGTAGGTTTATTTTATCCTGTATATTGTAGACTTCATGTCTACATCTCATAACATCCCAGCTATGAACATGATGCATATTACCTAAGCCAACACCTGGCATGACAAAATACTATTTGGTTATATTCCCAGGATGTACCATCTGAGAAATCAGAAGAACTGATCAGGCACAATTCTTGAGCAGCTCAAGTTAAAGATGGCTAAGAATATAAAATGCAACCTTGCCATACCCAATGGCCCTGCCTGTCACTTAACTCTAATAATGAAACTTTCTAATGTTTAATGTATGGAATCATCTCAGAAAAATTGACCTGTAGGACCCAATGTGATGGCTCAATGGCTAAATTCTCACCTTGCAGGCACCAGGATCTCATATAGGTGCAGGTTCATGTCCTGGCTGCTCCACTTCCTATCCAGCTCCCTGCATTCACAGCATGGGAAAGCAGTAGAGAATGTTCCAGAGTCTTGGGACCCTGTACACAAGTGGGAGATCAAGAAGAAACTCGTGATTCTGGCTATAGATCGGCTCAGCTGAGGCCATTGTCACCATTTGTGGAGTGAGCCAGCAGATGTAAGATCTTGATCTCCGTCTGTCCTTTTTCTGTATACATCTAATCTCCCTTTCCAACAAAAATAAATAATTATTTAAAATAATTGACCCATAAGCCTTCAGCATATATGTATGTCCTTGCTTATTCTAGCAACTTTGTGATATAGTTCACATTTAAAATTCTTTCCGTGGTTATGCAAAATTGTTGCAAGGGTCTTCAGTTCCCACTTACTTTTTCTCTGCCAGATTCATGCGTCCTGACCATGAGGAAAATAGACACAGGCAAGTGCATAAAGCAAGTTATTTACTGAAAAAAAATGTTCAAAGGAAATAAAAAATCTGCGGGTTGCAACTAAAGAAAGAATTGTTGAGGATTGTCTGGGGGAGGAGAGGTAGGGAGGTATAGACTGTAAAATGGGAAAATCTCATGATTAGTGTAGGAGAGGGATAGTTTTGATTTGTGGAGGAATGACAGTGGTCATTCTGAGTACTTTAAGCTGGAAGGCTGTAACACTGGACACCTGTGGGGTTCGTCTCCTAGAAGTCCTTTAAAAGATACATCTGCAGGACCAACTAGCATTTGATAATATGTCAATAAAAAGACACAAACCACACCAGAAGTAAAGTAACCTACCCCACCCCTCTGCACTACCCAAGTACTTGCAAGCCATCATTGTGCTACATGCGGTCAAAGGGTTAAGCCAAATACATTCCAGCAGTGGCACCAAACCACTAGTAAAGGTGAGCTGATAAAATGAGAGCTAGCACCATGGGTAGCCTGGATGTTGCCAAAATATTTGCCATTTAATGAAGACGTTGTCCAATGAATGTGGGCGAGAAGTACCCATAGCAGATTTATTTCTCTCTGTACATAGCGTTTCAGTTCTTTGGCAACTTCATAAGAATTTTCATCTCCTTGGAGAGTTCAAAGTTATTTTCTGGTATTGAACCTGAAATTGGTTCCAACACCCAGATCCTAACTTGGGAATGGTGCTTCTAGGTATCCAGGCCGGACCCTTTTACTTCACTGGGTAAAGAAATGATCACAGTACAATGTCTTTCTTAACCTTCCTCTATAAGATACTGAATTGGAAAGCCTTCAACTAATATTGAGTTTCCTGGAATTTATGTGGAACTTCCCGATCCCTTGAGTTATGTCCTTTGGAGATTGCGAGAGGCTTACTGGAACTTGGCAAATGATTGTGTGAATCTGATAATAAATAAGGTATCAATTTCCAATAGGAAATTATTAGGAATAAAACAGATGACCACTTGGCATTTCAAAAGGCTCAACCCTAACTTTGAAGGGTCACTCTTTCAAGATCTAAGGCTATAGTCAGGAGAGAGAGCCAGGAAGTATTTCCTGAGACAGGTTCTTGAGGTCTTTCTCCTTGACGGCGTTAGTATTTATTTTTTTTCCTTCCCCGGTGGTTGAGATCTCCATGTACAATGAAGATGTCATTGCAAACCTATTATCTTAGAAACACACTGTTGCTCATTTGTCTGTTTTGGCTTTTAGGTGTTATCAAGTGTCTGGCTATAAAGGATACTCTTTTGATGGCAAAAAGAAATATCCTTAAGAAGCATTCTTTTTGGTTTTGCAGGCATTATTCTGTATCTCCCTGTGAGTGTTGCCCAGACCTTTGAATTATTATCTTTCTGAATTAGGAGAAGGTAGGAGAATTGCCCTGGAACCATGAGGATAGTGGTTTCCTTATGGAATGTGAATTTTCAGTCTCCTTTATGATCGTGAAGTTGGCATGTGCATAAACACGTTGCTCCAATTACAGCTTAGGGATAAAATAAAATAGCTAACTAAAGTTTTCCTGAGACATCTCTTATAGTCATACTAACTGAAGAGTGTGGATCTGCTTTGAGAAAAGGAAAAAAGCTGTCTCCAGTATCTAGGATGAAGTCAGCTTCCTCCCCTTCAACAGTTAGAGCCACTCAGGGCTCTTTGGTGTTGATGCTATCGTAGGAACCCAATAGAAGAAGCCGTTTGGCACCTTCAGTGTTAATGGATCATCCAAGGAATGGACTCAAGCACTGAGGCCTGACTCTCTGGGGATATTCAACTTTCGGTGATCTCCAATGCAAATAGGACAGTGCCACTGGAATTTGATCTCATAACGAAAAAGTTGACCATCCACTTTAAAGTGCCTTATCTGACCACGGTCATAGCATTTTTGAGCAATGTTGGAGCACATCAGGTTTGTGTGGGCTGAAAATCACTATCAGAGTGACAGGTTTGTTTTTTTTTTCCTCTTTCATCGTTATGTCACCTCCTTGTTCTGATTGTATAAACATATTCTTCACCTTTACCTGTCAGTGGTTTCAATTGGGAGATGTGGATGTGTGCTTGATCAATGTCTCCCTCAGTATTTTTAGAAAGTGTATGCTGTTGCAGTCACTTGGGGAGTGAATCATCGGACGGAGGATCTTCCTCTCTGTCTCTCCTCCTCTCTGTATATCTGACTCTGTAATAAAATAAATAAAAATCTTTTTTTTTAAAAAAGAAAGTGTATGGAATCTTGCCTTCAACAAGATCATAGACAGAATGATTCTGGATTCTGAAGCTCCCCAATCTAAGAACATAAGCAATGAAATGCTCTCCTATTCATTCATTTACGGGCGATCTGATATGCATGCAGGGTGAGGCTCTCTCCGAAGAGCAGCTACATATCTGTATGTGTTCCTAGCCTCCCAGACCGGAGAAAGATGTCAATGTCATTTCAAATTCACCTGCAACAGTTTCTTTTGACTGGAAAGCAGCTTGTTTCCCACTGCTTCTTATGGTCTCATTTAACAAAGACAGTGCCTCTCTACCTGTGCAAACATGGTAGCAGGACAAATTCTGAAATGCCTAAACTTATCTGTCAGGGTCATCTGAAAATCTTCCCTGGATCATTTTATTTATGTAGATTCTGCAGGGAAAAGGGGGCCTGGATCCAAATAAAGCTGTTGAACCCTGAAGAAATCTCCTAGAAAGTTAAAATAGAAGGTAGCAGTAGTATGTTCTGTTTGATAATAACTAGCTCTAGATGGAAGAAACATCAGGGAATAGGTGTTATATGCCATGTTTTTGTTGTAGAAAATAAGGCAAGCTCACAGTTCCACAAAAGCACTAAATTTCTGTATCATTTAGTTTACATCCTGGCCACGTCATAGTGTAGACAGAAAAAGACCAAACATCACATTTTAATGTTTTGAGGGTCAAAGAAATCCCAGTGGCTGAAGAACTCCAAAGAAGGTGCATGTTACAGATGGTTTATTACTAATATGAAATAGGAGGGCAAGAAACACTTGTGTCCCTAAATTTCTGATCCATCGTATGAAGTGTTCCTCATTTGCCTGAGCTATTCAAGCATAGTGTCCTAGGGTTTACCATAAGGAGAGATTAGAGAATGGGGATAAGTGCTTTTATCTTTGCTTCTATTGATCTTTGAACTGTGAAGATCAAGAGTAAATGTATAACATATCAGTCATAGTTGAGACCTGGGTTGAGGTTCTGGCTCGTGACTTTAGCTCTTGCCCACCTATAGGTGCTGTGAGCACATGGGGAGAAAAGCAGCAGGTGGGAAGTTTTTCAGCTTCTCAAATACATAACTATTTGAAAAACAGATTCCTAACATGATTCATATTTTAAATTAGTATGATTTTCATAGTCTTTCCCACAAAATTTTAAGGAGATTATAGTTCATTATAAATACTCCAAACAGACTAATATTTTCACAATAACCTTGTCAAGAATATCTGTCTACTCAGTGATGGATCAATGCAGAATGTATATTCAAATTTTTCATATAGATACATATCTATATGAAGTTTCTTCTATTAATATCTTCTTGGCTTAACTTTTTTAAAAAAATTATTTATTTTTATTGAAAGGCAGATATTCAGAGAGAAGGAAAGACGCAGAGACGCAATCCACTGGTTGATTCCCAGAGTGGCTGCAGCAGACGGAGCTGAGCTGATATGAAGCCAGGAGTCAGGAGCTTCTTCCAATCTTTTGTGTGACTAGAGTCCCAAGACTTTGCACCATTCTCTACTGCTTTTCCCGGCTCTTTGCAGGGTACTGGATGGGAATCAGAGCAGCTGGGACACAAAGGGGAATACAAATGGGATCTTGGCATATGCAAGGTGAGGATTTAGCCACTGAACCATCAGTCTGGGTCCTTGGCTCATCTTTTTATCATGTGAGCTGTCACCTTGTTTCATGATTAATATTGTTCTAATCTTTACCATGGTAGTTTGTGCCGAGACTCCTTATGAGCTCTATTTTGTTTATATATTTGCTATGTTTTCATCTGGATAATTCCACTTCTTTCACTGTAGCAGCAAGAAATCAAGGTCAGAATTTGTACAGTATAACATTCATCTATATATTATACACATCATTTTTTAGTGTTCCTTGTGTTTGAGATAAAACACCATGTAACAACTGACTGCATCAAGGCAGAAAACTACATTTTCCAAGTCTATTTTTTATTTTTATTATTATTTTTTTAAAGATTTATTCATTTTATTACAGCCAGATATACACAGAGGAGGAGAGACAGAGAGGAAGATCTTCTGTCCGATGATCCACTCCCCAAGTGAGCCGCAACGGGCCGATGCGCACCGATCCGAAGCTGGGAACCTGGAACCTCTTCTGGGTCTCCCACGCGGGTGCAGTGTCCCAAGGCATTGGGCCGTCCTCAACTGCTTTCCCAGGCCACAAGCAGGGAGCTAGATGGGAAGTGGAGCTGCCGGGATTAGAACCGGCGCCCATATGGGATCCCGGGGCTTTCAAGGCGAGGACTTTAGCCGCTAGGCCACGCCGCCGGGCCCCAAGTCTATTTTTTAATAGTGTTAGAATGGTATTAAAATTTTCTCCCAAAACATTATCATATTTTATTGGTCTAATAACACAAAAGATTCACCGCAAATATAGTTTTAATTTTAAATTAGGCAAAATTAGATTCTCATAAATCTCATATAAAGTAGGAAACAAAATATTTTCATCTATGTTGCAAAGAAAGCATTCAAATATATTGAAAATTGTAAGAACTGCTTCACAGGGAAGCCTGAAAAGCCAAATGATTTTAAAATGAGGTTGCATCAGTAATAGTAATAACACTGTTCCTCTTTTATTGCCATCTTTTCATCAAAATGCTTAGAGGCATGTCTTATCTGATATTGGTGACAATAAGATTTTTTTCAAATGGCCTATGTAAATAACACCTGCCTATATTTTGGATACATTATTACTAATGGCCAGTAAATGTTAATTGGTGAAACAGTTTAATAATTTGACTGCAGAACTCAGTGAGAAAGCCAAGTATTTGATTTTTCTATTTTGATATAAAATGTAATGAGTCTAGTTTTCAAAAGCATTTGAGGTTGAGCTGACATTCCTTTCGTGTGGTCTATTACATATACGGCCTGTTTTTATCATTTTATGGAAAATTCCTATTATGAGAGTGACATTCATACTAATTGGATTCTTTTATCCAATCTATTGTATATCATACTGAAAATGTTACTTTACTGACATAAGCAGTCAAAACAATAGAATTATTGTTATTAATTAAAGGAGATCATTGGGTTTATTGCCTTAAATTCTTAGATATTTAAATACAACAGTGCCACAAAGTAATTAGAGTTACATCACAGAGACCTATTTTTAACTGCTATGGAAAATAAAATCACTTTAGAAATAACGTCTGACAGTTGCTATTTCTGGTTAGTATCTAAAAATGGCACATCAATCTCTGAAAACTTATTACCCAATATCAAGAAGGATTTAGCATTTAAAGAGAAATAATCTAAGTCATTCAAAGGAATCAAATAAATAAATCCATTCCTATGTTTTCTATCTCATCTGCCTTCTTTCAAACGTCTTTTATCTCTGTTAAGATAGGAAGGAAATCTTATACTAGCATAATTTCTGTTCTTCCTTGCAGGGTTTTTCAGTCCTCATGTTTTCGTTAGCTTACGTGCTAAATCATGCATGACATTTCCTAGCTGTAGGTGTGTATAATGAGTTTGTAACCTATTACTTGCATTGTGTTAGGATGTATTTTGAAAAATATGTGTGTGTTTTGGGTTGGGGTGGCAGATCACTTTCCTAATTGCGTGAATAATTCATTTATAAACCAGTGAAAAGAATAGCCCAGCATTTAGGATCACTTTTATGAATTACATAGAAGATTTTAAGAGTTCTCTAGAAAATGGAATTAAAATATTATTTTTAGTGGTATAATATTTGAAAATAATTTCATATTTTTTAATGTGTGTATGTTTGCATCTATTTCAAAGTTAAGGGAGAGAGAATATTTCATCCACTGATTCACTCTCCAAATATCTATAAGGGCTAGGTTCAGGCAAAGCCAAAAACAGGATTGCAGTACTCCATATGGGTTCCTTTTGCGGTTAACACTGACACAGACATTGACAGTATTAAGCCGTCATCCGCTGCCACTCGTGGAGGAAAGCAGCAGTGGTCTGGGTCAGAAGTCTAGGTGAGATTAAACCTAGTCATGTGGAAAGCGGCTGCAGATGTCCCAAGGGTTCTGTGGTGTCCTGTGTCGTCCTGTGTCTCCATGCTTGTACCATGGTAATCTGAATTCACCCTCTCAGGAACTTTTTGAAGGCCCAGAAAAGCAGGCATAGTGCTTCGATTCCTAAGGATGTCCTTATATCGGGGAAATGGATGCTCTCCAGTTCAGGGACCCATGTGTTACAGACACTTTCACACACATTAACTTAAAAGTAGCTATTATAAGAGGCTTATGTTTTTATTCAATTTCTACAGAAAAGTAGAATTGTACTTTTAAAATTTATTGTTAAGAAACATTTTTATTGATCTATTGTTTCATATGACAGGAATAAATTTTACATTAATTTTGCTAACACTGATCTACAATTAAGATATGACATATATCCAAAATATTTAGGAATATACATGTTCAACAATTCAATAATCTTGAATAAATAGTTTTGGAGCCTTTGTCAATAAGTAAGCTATTGTTTACTTCAAGTGCATAGCTAATTCTATTATGTATTTTGTAAAATTAATGCAAATAAAATAGCATACATCTACTAGTGTAACACTTAAAGTTTCCATCTTTGGAAAATGAAAACAATATGTTTCATTATTTTGTTTAAGAACAAACTTACTTCTTTGGTTAGGTGTTTTCCAAAGTATTTCAGTTTCTTCTCTGTTTTAAAATGAACTGTTCTTACAAGTTCTCTTTTATCCATGGAACTATGTATACTAATGCTATCAATTTGTACTCATTAAATTTGTACTCTGGGCCCGGCGCGGTGGCCTAGTGGCTGAAGTTCTTGCCTTGAATGTGCCAGGATTCCATATGGGCACTGGTTCTAATCCCATCAGCCCTGCTTCCCATCCAGCTCCCTGCCTGTGGCTGGGGAAAGCAGTTGAGGATGGCCCAAAGCCTCCTGCACCCACGTAGGAGACCTGGAAGAAGCTCCTGGCTTCGGATCAGCTCAGCTCCAGCCATTGTGGCCACTTGGGGAGTGAATCATCGGATAGAAGATCTTCCTCTCTGTCTCTCTTCCTCTCTGTATATCTGGCTTTCCAATAAAAATTAAATCTTTTTAAAGAATGCAACTCTACAATTTGCCAAAGATTTCTTGAAGCATAAATATAAAGCTGGAGGAATCACAATTCTAGATTTAAAGGCATTCTTCATGGTAGTGGTAATCAAAGATGACCTTATAATCTGGCACTGGTGCAGTCACAAAGATCACTGATGCAGAACAGAACCCACAGAAGTGAGCCCACGCATGCGCAGCAACTAGCTTCTGTAAGAGAATGGAAGACACACCAAGTTGAAGTTGCCTCTTCAACAGATGTTGTCAGAGCAATTAAACAGCATCTTGTAAACATAAGAAACAAGAACCACACCTTCCACCTTAGAGAAAAGTCAACTCTAAATGGATCGAGGATCTAAATATTCACCCAGGAACCATCCAACTACTACAGCAAAACACAGAATGCAATCTACAACATATATAGACATTGGTAAAGTCTTAGAAAAATCACCAAAAGCACAGGCAAAGTCAAAATAATAAATGGGACCACAAAAGCTAAGAAATTTGGTACGGCAAAGGAAACAAACAATAAAGTGAAGAGGCAATAAAGTGAACGGGAATTGAGGGCTAATCTTTGCATGCTATAGGACAGGTGACTGATAGCTAGCATTTACAAAGAGCCTCAGAACCTTTACAACAGCAAAAACAAAAACCCTGTTAGCAGAAGTGTGAAGGAAATGAGCAAACATTTTTTAAAAGGACACATTCAAATGGATAATATACAAAAAACTGCTTAGGTTTCCTAATAGTGGAATGCAAACACAAACCATTTTAAAGTTGTCCCTAACTCCAGTGAGTTTAGTCTATATGCAAAACTCTACTAACACCACCTGCTACTGTGGATGTAGGGGGAAAGGTACGTTCCTTCACTGTTGGTTGAAGTGTAGGCTGCTAATATACTAAGTTTGGAAATCATTATGGAGAGTGTAAAGGCAACTGAAAATTTATCTGCTGTATGACCCAGCTGTCCCCCTTCTAGGAATATATCCTAAGAAATGAAATTTGTATATTAGAAAGCAACATACAGCTCTTCCTTTATGTATGTGTGTGTATGTATGTATGTATGTATTTTATTGTGTGACATAGTACCTTAGGCTTAGGGATTTCCTCTTCCACTCTTCCTCACTCTCTTCACAATCCTATAATTAGAGCAGCACAAGCCACAACACAGATGCTCATAATTAGAGAAACGGTTGAAGAAACTGCTAAATTTACTCCATGGAACACTATTCAGCCTTTGAAATAATGAAATTCTATTACCAATATCCTTGTAGAAATAAGACAATGCTAAAATAATAAACATAATAAGTTCTCACTGATACAAGGACATTTTTGTACAGAATTCAAACAATAAGATACATAGGTTAACAAATATATGCATACATTTTCATAGCTCAGCTATAAAGCGGAGATTGGCATATTGGGAAGTGAAAATACGCTGCAATAGACATCTGTACTTTAGGATAAAATGAAGACCCCTCAGTGAAATGATTAGAGATCCTTGACGATTTGATACTAGATTTTCTACCTTTGTCTATACTTACAACTCTGTTATGTTTGTAAATGAAAAGTGCTAAACTGATGACTGTTAATAAAGGACTATATATTGTTATAATATGGAAAAATAATAAAGCATGAAAATAAGGAGAGAAAAAACTGAGGGAAAGAGGGGAACTCCTATACCTATAAAGATATATCATGGGAAATATAAAAACAATTTTAAATAATTAAAAATAGATTTATTTCTTGAATCAAAATACTAGTCTAACAATATGAAGAAAAGTGTTACTGAATTTGTAAATTACCTGTTGCTATGGAATAGGTTACTCCAAGCTTTAAAAGAACACACTTTTACTATTGCACAACTTTGCTAAGAATTACCGATTCAATTCCAGCCTCGGGTCTTTCACGTACTTAGAGTCCTTTTGTGAGATGGGGAAATAACACTTTGAGATGCCGATGTCTAGATGATCTTCCCATAAAACCTCATTCAGAACTCTTAGCTGGAGGCCACCATTTGTGCCATGTGTAAGACAATAAAACTTTCTTATTGTAGTGTACTAATGTGTCAGTGATTTACTGTATTTGAAAAATGACTGAATTTTTTTAATGGCAAAGGGACCAAAAAACAAAACAAAACAAAGCAAAGCAAAGCAAAAACAAAAGGTGAGAGCGAGAGAGAAAAGAGAAATAAATTTCATCTTGTGGCTCACACCACAACTGATCAATCTTCAAACAGATAGCTCAGGATGAATGTTGACATTGTAAGCAGCAGCTTACCCCAGAGTGAGCTCCGTCTCCAGCAACAACTTGAATCTGGATATAAATGTTTGGTGTGAGGTGAGCAAGATGTTTTACATCAAATTATAAAATCTGAGAACATGTTTTGAAATGGTCAGTGTACAGTAGCTGAAATGTCTTTGTTGAAAACAACAGTGAAAACCATACTAGTTCTGGGCAGAGGTTTGGGAGACTTCTGCACTGGCGTAAGTTGCCACTGAGGAACTGTCAAACACAAATGTCATCTGAAACTGTTACACAGAGCCTTGTTATGGAGCAAAGAGTTTAGCAACTCCAAATACAGAATGTAAATAATAATAATAACCAATACAAATGTGCAGAATATGGAATGTTTTATTTTTTCCTAATAGAAAATATTGCAAAGGTTTCAATCTAAATTTTTCTACTCTGAGTCAGAACATAATTGGTAGAAACCCTGGTTATGTCACAGAATGTAATATTGATTTATTTGAATGTCAAAGTAGTCATTAGATCTGTGGAAAAGTGTGCAATATTCCTTGTATATAACTTTGTAAAATACAAATGTCCTTGAAATTTTAAATGCTTCACCACAGTCAAATATCTACAGGTTCTGCTAGAGTACACATCTTGGCATCCTTGCTATAAATTTCCTTTCTGTCAACGAAGTGACAAATGCTATCCATTGGAGTCCCTGCTGAAGATGTCTTCCTCGAGAAAAGCACAAACTGCTTTGTCCTCTGTGACTTTGCTATATCTCAGTTGAACTCACTGTGTAATACAGGGAAACCAACAATTTGTATGACTCCCAGGTTTACATTATGATTAAAGAAAATAAGCAAATTTCTGATTGTTATGGGCTGTGATGCAAGCTACATTGGCATTTGCTGTTTCTGCAGGTCTAATAATATTAAAATGCTTACAGCCACATAAGCAGGAATATGGAAATTTCCCCAACCCTATAGGACTATCACAGGGAAGGCAACTAGGGCTTTTCCAAACATTTTACAATTAAAATCATCACCTGCTTTCTTAGTCTTATGGAGATTAAAATCACAATTGTGAGCTTACCAAGTTATTAGAATATCAGTCATGCCATAAAATCACCATGTTATTCTTCAAATCATGCTCTAGGCCATGGATGGGGAAAATTCATTGTAAAATGGCAAATTCTTGAGTAGTCAATATTTTTGTACACAGTTCGCGTATTCAGTTTGAATAGACTTTGCATTTTAGTTGTGGCGCTGATTAATCCTCTTTGTGAAATATTTATAAAATAAACAAGCTGCTTAATCTTCTGTTTAAAGCATCATTCCTATTAAAGTATAATATTTCTATTAAAGTATATAAATGATATCAAGAATTCATGGAATAAAAATTAACAGTGTTTAAGTTTCAAGTCAATGATAAGTGTGAAACTCTGAAACATAAAGCACACCACAATTCATATCAAAGTTAAATAGTTCATTACATTTTACCCATTTGAAATATCATTTCTACATAACTGCAAATACATGAGTCTTAACCACTTTATCTAGATAATATTTCCTCCTTGGTTTCCTTAAAAAATGTTCTGTCATTATTCTGTATCACTGTGGTCAAAAGGTATTAATATTGCTACATATAAAAATATATTTTTAGCACATGGGTACATACTTTTATTATAAATCAGATTGTAGACATTCAATAATTCATAGTTGGCTTGAATTTACATTTGTCAAAATTTTAGATGCGGACAACATGGTGGCAACATGTGGACAACATAGAGGCTCATCCTCTGCCTGCGCACAATGGGAGTAGTGGTTCATGAACCACCTGCTCCAATTCTGCTCCAGCTGCCTGCCTATGACATGGGAAAACAGTGAAGGATGGCCAAGTCCTTAAGTTGCTGTACCTACGATGGAGTCCTGGAGAGTAACTTTGGCTCATAGCTTCAGATTCACTCATCTCTGGCTGTTGAGGCATTTGGAGTGACCAGTGGATGGAACACTGCTCTCCCCTCCTCTCCTTCTCTTCATGTAAAATTCTTCAAATAAAAATAAGTATTGAAATGGAATATTTCTAATAATGAATTCAGAGATGAAAATGCTTCTTTTAAAAAAATAATCGTACATAGTTAATTAGGGTACAAAGGGTAAAGGGCTACAGGAAAGTGTAAGACCATTGTTTTCACAATAATATCGTCAGTTTTTTTCTTCTGTTTCTTGGGTGAGGGGAGAAACAAAGGGAGAAGCCCCATTCAGCCTCCCATCCAACCCCAATGTGGGGCATGATCCGAGGGTCCTGCTCAAGCAGCGGTGAAAATTCAACAGTTCTGAATTGCTGCCAATCTTGCTGGTCCAATCATGATGAAATATATGTAGAATAAGAATCCACTGGCTGACATAGTCTCTTCATGGATGGGGTTCTGAGATCAGCAGTTCAGTTGGAGATCTCCAAAGAAACTGAGATGATCCCAAACCTGATTCTTTTTTTTTTTTTTAAGATTTATTTTATTTTTATTGGAAAGGCAGATATGCAGAGAGGAGATGAGACAGAGAGGAAGATCTTCTGTCCGATGATTTACTCCCCAAGTGACCGCAACGGCCGGTGCTGCGCCGATCTGAAGCCTGAAGCCAGGAGCCAGGATCTCTTCCAGGCCAGACCTGATTCTTGTGTGTGCTTGCCAGTACAGTGTCCAGCACCGTCCGTTGCCCCAATCAGCTTATCCACATGCTGCTCATTGCAATTGCTGAGTTAGTTCTGCTTCCAGCCCTGTCTTCCACGTGAACCAATAGTTGCTGCAGTCCAGCCTGCTCCTGCCCCCTTCATACTTGGCCCTCATGAAAACCAGTGGGAGCTGCAGCCTAGTTGGCGCACCTTCCCCAAACCCCCCAGGCCTGCCCCCTACCCTGGTTCCCATACTTGCCAGTACGTACTGCAGACTTGTTCAGTCTGTCCAAATCCCATTTAGCTCTCGTGCATGTTAATAGGCACTGAAGCCTAGTTCAACACAACAAATCCCACTATCCAGCCCACACACATACTGGCAGGTGCCTTTCTATCAAGCGACCCCTGCCCCTTTGCTGGTTTTCATGCTCTCAAGTGAGAGTGGCAACCTAAGAGGAAGGTGCCCAGTATTTCCCTACTAGGCCACTCCCACTACTGGATTATGCACTCCCCAAGTGGTTCTAGAGTTTAACTTGACAGATTTAGCCCCCCAGTGCCAGCCTCTGCCAGCTAATGCTGCGGCACAGCCCAAACAACACTCAACCACCCTAATTTATGCTTGCACCAGTCGAAACAATTAGCCCAACCTGGCTTTTCCCTGATCTAGCTCACATGAGGCCCACAGGTGTTGCAGCCCTGCCTGGTCTGGTCTCCCCCCATCCCAACCCACGCCCTCCAGTGGTAGTGGTTGTCCAGAGGGAAGTCCACATTCCCCCTTGCCGACTTTGCCCCCTCCCTGCTTCTCACGTGTACTGTTTGGGCGTTGCAGCCATATCTAGTAAGTCTCACTTCACCTTGGCATCCCATAATGTGCACTGGTTTGTGTCGCGACCAAACCTGGCCCAACCCACACACTATTCTGGTGCTTGGATTCACCAGCAGTTGATGTGAACTGGTTTAGCCTGATCAGCCCCCGATGACTCATTTTTTAATAGAATATCAATGAACCAATGTCTATTTAATGTTTCAATGTATTTGGTGTGATAGAATGAAATGAAAATCAGAAAAAAAACTTTGCAATATGTGTGTGTGTGTATACTACTTCAAGAAATCCCAAGGTAAACATCTTCAATATTCTCATATTAATTGTATAATATTTAATACATGTGGTAGATATATATTTTCATTTTATACTAATCATGTTTTAAAATTTAACGTATTGTAAAGTAATTTTAATTTTCTTATTGTTGGCTTATCATACTGAATTATTTTTAAAGATTTATTGATTTTTATTGGAAAGTCAGATATACAGAGAGGAGGGGAGACAGAGAGAAAGATCTTTTGTCTAATGAGTCACTTCCCAAGTGACTGCAAATGGCCGCAGCTGAGTCGATCTGAAGACAGGAGCCTAGAGCCTTGAGCAGTTCTCAACTACTTTCCCAGGCCACAGGCAGGTAGCTAGATGGGAAACAGTGCCGCTGGGACATGAACCAACACCCACATGGGCTTCTGGCACTTGCAAGGCAAGGACTTTAGCTGCTAGGCTATTGCACAAAGCCCTACCATACTGAATTAATGTTCTGTCCTAACGTATATCTTTCAGGATTGCATATTCTTACATATTATTTTCTAATTTAAATAATATTTGCATACTAGTGTTTCCTGTAAATGTCTGATTAGCTTTACGATTTACAATGTCGTTAACAAAAAACGTGCTAATTAAATGTTTGTCGATATGATTTTAATATAGCCATGTAGGAAATTATTCTATAATTGAAAGTAACCAGTGAAGTCAGGAATAGGATTTACAGTAATACATTTCAGTGCATATAAAGCTTTATAATATAGTTGTAATACACCTCATGGTTTTGACAATGAAATGAATAAAGAAATAAAAATACAGAAGACACAGTAATTTGATTTTAATACATTTGAATACGTCTTGAAGGGGTGGGGACAGTTTTCTACCAGAATAAACTGAAAAGATACACACTGACATTTGATGAGAATGACATCATATTGAAATTCTGCATAACTGCAAAGTGCTATTTTTGATATATTCAAACATAGAATGTCAATACACTGACATGACTCTGCTGTGGTTTAAATGCGATTTGTGAATATTATTTAAGAATGCCCACTAAGAGTTTGTGATTTGGGAGGGGACATTTAAATGTCCCTTAAGTTCAGCGTATGGGATAATAATTGGAAATATTGGGAGATTCTATGGATTCTTGAATAGGCAGGTCTAGGGGCAAGTATCCTGTGCAGTAGGTTAGATCATCGCGTGGCACACCAGTGTATGGGGTCCCAGTGCCTGAGGTCAGGTCCCACCCATGCTCCCTGTAGGTTTTCTCCTAAATGAGCTGAATGTACTCTTGATGTATACTCTGAGTAGAAGCAGATGATAGCTCAGAAATTCAGTGTCTTCTGACAGTCCTTGGGAGACCCAAATGAAGTTCCTGACTCAACTTCAGCTTGGCTCAACCTTCACTCTTTCAGCAGGCTGGAAGTCAGAAGATGGATGATAGTTTCTCTCTTTCTCATTCTCAAATAAATGAAAATAAATAAACTACCACTTTTAAAGAAGTCTGATCTACTTGGGAACATGCCTACCTCTTGTGAATTCTGTAGAGGGGCTTACTGTGAAAGGGGCAAGTCTTGGCATTATTGTCCCTCCACTTGGGAATGTGAGCACTTACTCTTACACATGCCCCCACCACATTGAGAAGCCATTATAATATCACTCCATAATTTTTTGAGAAAACAGGATGACTGTAAAAGAATCAAGAAAAGGAAGGCCTATGCATTATAGCCATGAATACCATTTCCTTCAGGATTCTTTGTGAAATGATATATTCACATTGCCTATACGTTGCTTCAGGAGTTTCCTAAAATTCCATGTGTATAAACATTTCAAAGATTCCTGTAATTCAAGAAGTTATACCTCAATGGCATCTTTTTGTTGTTTTTGCATGTTCTTAAACTGCATCTACTAGCGATGAGAGTAATATAATTAGGGTCATTCTGCAGAACATTGTAGTTAATAATAGTGTCCCTGGATAGCAATGTGGAAATAATAAAAAGAAAAAGAACAAGAATCAAGAATGTTTCCATTTAGTGTGTTCATAAAAGCATGCTGTAATTCTTCTCAGACACATATTAAAAGCTGATTTAAATGCATCTAATTGCAAATCTTGTAGGATAGGAATCAGAGTAAGAAATTTGTGTGACTAACAAGAGTGATGACTCAAATTATGTAATCTTAATCATGACCTTCAAGCAAAATTAGATTTACATTGAAGGTCTGAGAAGGCAGATCAGCAATCAGGTCAGTTTGGATTTAGGTAGGTTTTATGATGGGATATTGAACAGGTTTTCTGCATTTAATTTTGACTGTAACTGGATTCAGTTTGTGGGTTTTATCTGCATTATTCTACAAGCTGAATATTTTACTGCATACTACAATCATGTCACTTCATGAAAAGCATGATATTTTCATTGAATGTATTTTTCTTCACAATTTGTTTTCATTAATGATAACATGAACTTCACTAGTCCATGTACTCAAAATTCACTTGAGAATATGATATTTTGTGAAATAAGCCTGACATGGAAACACAGACACTGCCTGGTCTCTTTCATTTGTACAACTTACACAACAACAAATCTGCATCTGAACTCAGAGAGGCGGGAAGGGTGAAGGATGAGAGGGAGTTTGGATAAAGAGTTTCAATTCAGACTGAGACCCTTGTTACCTAACATAGTTGCAAAGAAAATTGTATATAAATTATTCTGTGATGATTAAAACATATTTTGTTTAAATGGATTTTAAAATTTGTAAACATTATTTCAAAAACAAAACCTTTTTTTTTTCATTTGACTCATTTGACCCTGAGGAAGCAAAAAAAATCAACTCACAGTAGAAAGCTCTTCTTGCATTTATCAAGTTTCATCATCAAAGTATAAAAATGAAAAACCATAAAAATAAAGTAAAATGCTTATTTCCCTTGCAAATTAAAGGCTGTTTCAAATGGTTTCAAAGCACTTGTCCTGTGCCTCATAAAATGTATTTCCAACCTTGAAAAAGATTATTTCTTCTTCTGACAGATAAAGCAATTTTACTTGCTAAAAAAAGTTTATAGACTATGACAACTGACAATCATAAACATATGTAGCAAGTGTCCTTTCAATGTCCTACAAGCTTTAAGCCTAGTTAAGGATAAAGTATGTAAAACTTTAGCAGAAATCATGCTCTGATGTGTGTGTGTGTGTGTGCTGACAATCAGAGAGTTTAAATACATGGTGTATAGGGATCTGCATTTTACATTCATCTCTCCTAAATCATAGGTAAAAGGAGGTAAAATTCATTAAATTGTGCAAATATATAATGTGATGCTACAACAGTAAAAATCCCAACACTTTCAGAGTTGTTTCAGGGAGAGCTGTCGATGCAGTTCTTCCCTTCAATTGTAAGTTCAGTTAAAACACAGTTCCTAAACACTGGCTTTGATTTTCATATCTGAAACTAACAGATTTCTTTTTGGTGCAGCAATCTTTTCATATTTTGCCATCATTATTGTTGAAAAGATATGATTAAAAAGTTTTGGATTATTTGGGTTTAGCAATTTAGGTATCACAAATCATTACAGATTTATGTGATGTTTCAATTGGGCTGTCAGTGGAATAGTGATATTAATTCAGATGATTTATACATGAACAAGTGTGTGATAATTAATCACACCATTATTTATGCTTTCTGGCAATTAACTAATGTTCAGTTATTAATTTTATGTGTAAGTTCTACAAGCTAAGTGTAGAATTTTGAATAGCATTTACATGTGGGGGAGAACTGATTTAACAAAGATTTAGTGGCTAGGCTATGAAATTTTATATTTTTCTAATTTTATTTTTCCGGTTTGCCCTTTTATCCCATTGTTGCATTTCCTGCTTACATAGTTAATTGCTACTTATCATTTCGCTTTTGTACTTCATGATCCTTCATCTATAATGACTGGTCTCAATTATTGGGACATTAGTGACGATCTGACATCCACTGGTAAAGACACTGTTCGTCTAGTTCCTTGAACGCAGTGTTGGCTGCATCTGTCACATCTATTCCATGCAGGCTACTTTGATCAAGGTAATGTTTGGCATACTCAGATGTTGATTATCCATCAGCAGCTGGCCAATGTAAATGGAGTTAGGTAGATATGATTGCATATTTTACAAATCATGCTCTGTAAACTCAAGCTAGTAAGGCAGAATGTTTAAGTTTCTATCTTTGCACTATTTTGTCTTCAAAAATCAAGATTTTTATTCAATATATGCAAAAATTTCACTTTTGAATATAATAAATGCTGTTATTTACATTTACATAATTATTTTGGTTACCCACATAATTTTTCACAATATCCAATGACATATTTACAATAAACCCCAAGTATTAAATATTGGCAAAATTAACCTTGTTGCTATTATTCAATATAAAAGTTAACTCCATATTTACTAATATTTTTTTAAAATTTAGTGTAGAGTGTTGTCAATGTCTAGATCTATTTATAAATAAAATATTTCTCTGTGGTCAAACACAAATTTAAGTCAAATACATAAGTAAATTGATTTATTGGATGTTTTTTTATATACATATGAAGGCAAGTTGGTTTATAGGATGTCATTTTAAAAATGTATTTATTTCAAAGATAGAGTGACAAATAAAAATTCAGAGACACAACAAGAGGGATAAACAGATAAAAAGAAATAGAACTTTCAGCCCCTGGCTCACTCCCCAAATATCTATACCAGCTGGCCATGGATGAGGCTCATCTCAGGAGCCAGAACTGAGTGGTAATTTCCCATTTAGGTGGCACACACCCAACCTCTGAGTAATTACATTCTGTTTTCTTTGCTATTCCTTAGCAGGCAGGTGGAATATGAATTAGAGTGAACAATTGAATTCTAGCTTCCTCTATGCCATCTTATCTGCTCTGCCAAGTGGTCATTTCACGTTGGAGATCCTCTTGTAATCTATACATACGGATGATATCAGAAGGCAAAAAAAGAAAAAAGATGTTTCTCAGTCTTATGTGTCTTTGAACAAGAATGGAAATAAAAAGAGTCTCTTTCAAAAACCCCAACTCTGACTACCCACCAGTGCTGTTTTTATTGAAATGATCATCAATGTTGAGCTTAGGAGCACAAGACTTGGGTCAGAAGGGTTGCAAACTGCAATTGTTTCAGACTTAATTAAAAGCAGTGAGTGCTAAAAATGTAAATTATTGGTAATTAAAAGAGTTTGCTTATATAGAACTATTCAAATATTATAATTCACTTGAATATGGGTAATTACATTATGAATACATTATTATGTTTTCATTATTTGTTAAAAAAGGCCAAATTCGTCATGTCCTTTTTTTTTTGTCTTGTACATAGACAATCCCACGATTGCTGTCAACACTGTTGTCACTAAAGGTTCCATTTACATTTGAAAAATGAATACCTAAATATATTTAGCATCTTATAGCGAATGTAGGGGGTTTCCTTTAACTTTGTTTTGTGTAGATTATTAGGTAGTTTTTTCTTACTTTTTCGTACTTTTCATATTTCAAATTTTGCCTTGTGATTTTTATTATTTATGTATCTATTTGCTGAAGACAATCTGCATCCCTTATGTGGGTGTCAGGACCACAGTGAATTATATCTTCAACACTGTCTCCGCGGGCAGCCAGCATTATAACTGTTAGGTTAAACACTCACTTCATATTTTTATGCAAATTTATGTGCAAGTTTCAAGTAGAGTGTCCCACAATGTTCCATATTCCTACTATATATTAAAACACATTTAATCCAATATTGAAGCAACAAAATAATTAGTAAATAAAAACAATATGAATCTGATTTAAAAACTTGATAAAATATTATAAGATCCTAAGATGCAAGCTATCTCTTTTTAAAACATTTATATATGTATATCATTATAGGCAATTATTGGTAGTTTATTTCTGGAATTGGTGTACAATTTAACTCATCACAACATGGGATACTGGGTTTTCAGATTTTCAAATTTAATTTTTACTTTTTTAGTTTTTGATTTGTTGTTATTCCTTAAATTTGTCATTGTCAGAAACATGTAGAAGCCTAGAACTGCATGCAGTCCCACAATATGTTTCGGCTAAAAAAAAAAAAAAAAGAAAGAGGGCAGAGGTGGTGAGTGAGTCGTGACAATGAATAGAGATTCTGTTCTTATTTGCTTTCTTCATCCTCAAAGATTGAATGCTTTTAGGAAAAGTCATCCAATAGAAAAAGAACATCTTACCATTTCAATGATCTCAAATATATATTTAATCAAGCACAAAATAGTTCATAGTAATTTTTAAACCTTTATGTGCTGTTCTGTACTGGTCATCACTGTTCTTCTCTTAATAGTGAGATACTGTTACACATTGCTATGGGAACACAGTTTGATATGGCCATTTCCAAATGCTGTGTCAGTAGCTGTTAAAATTAAATATAACTGTGTCCCATGATCCAGCAAGTTTATTTATAATTTACAGATTCTACTGAAATGAATAGAGTATGCAAGAAACAAGTAATTTTTTTTCTTATATTTTAAAACAAAAGAAACAACACCAAGCAGTATAATTGAATTTTACAATTTTTGAATATGACAGGAGGCGGTTGTAATTGTGGAAAAAGGAGTTTAGCAGAAAATGTGGATTCAGATGACTCTAGAGTGCTCATAATATTCTGACTAACATGTTCTGGTTGGATGATTGTAGTTGTTGGAGTTCTTCAAACTAAACTCACAAATTTTGTTTTTATTTGATGCATTTTAGCTTACTTGAAATACATAGAAGAAAAATTTGATTCCTACAGGAATATGTTGGCCATAGATCGAAGCAGAGCAAAGTGTGTCCCCATGCATGCAGTACAAAGCACTGCATCAGTTGCATCCCACCTTAATTAGGGGCCACACAGGCTTTCATCGGGCATTACGAAGCACCTGCCTCTTCTGTCCTTTCTGAGGATGCTCTTTCCATTCAGCAGCCATTCTTTTAAGATTTAGAATCTCAGATGGCCATGCCAGAATCATTTCATCAAAATGAACCCTTAAAAATACAGAAACAACACTAGGCAGCGTCAAACGGGGATGAGAGCATTTTGCTGCCAAGGGGACAGAGCATCAATGAGTGTATCTCCATTAATTTGAATAAACTGAATTTCTAGGTTTGTTTGTATTGCTTTTATAGATTAGGAAAAATGTTGGTATATTTTTAACAAAATCTTTGATTACATTCAGGCTATTAATGGGCATTAAAAGAGCAACCATATTTGTTTCTGAAACAACTTCAACAATTTAAAAGTATTATTTTGAAGTCAAAGGAAGTGGGTGAGACAGAAATAGATAGCATGAACAAAGAGAGAGATCTTGCATTAGCTGATTTATTGCCTAGATGGTCACAGCTGCCAGAACTGAGCCAGGAAAATGCCAAGCCAGAATGAAACTTCAATTCCTGGCTAATATTCCTTCAACCTAATTCCCTGCAATGCATTTGTTAAGCAATGGATGAAGACTCAAACACTTCAGCTTCTGATACCCATGGGAGACACAGGTAGTTTGTGCATGCTGTTGTGGTCAACTCGGGGAGTGAATGAATGAACATGACCTATGTCCCTGCATTTTCTTCAAATTTAAAAATTAGTTTAAACTTCCATGAGACAGTTTAATAGATAGAGGGGTTCCCCACCACGCCCTTGCCTTTCTTCCCTCCTGTTTCCCCTCCCATCATTATCCTGCACATTATTACAATCAGTGCTTGGGATGGAGGCAGTCGTGAAATGCTGCCTTGCAGACCCAAATTTGGGGAAGAATGTGCCAAGGGTGCTGCTTGAATGGTCTTGGAAGCTCTGAAGGGCCATCAGTTTCATTGCACCAAGGTTGAAAAAATTCCTTCTAAGGTCAGTTGACTCTATATTTGTCTCAGTGAATCTACAGAGCTAGGCATTTGCTGCAATGTCTGGTCAGGAGACCCCTACAAGCTGTTCTTTCCATTTTTAGAGGAGGTGCTCACAGTCAGCTGTTGGCTTAGATGAGCTGGATGTCATGTCTCTTGGATACATATGGGTTCATTTCCACTGTACAGGCATCTAGGACTAAAGATGCCCAATCCTGATATCTTGAATTCTAGGGTTGGATTTTGTATCTTATAATTTTTCTTCAGGTTGGGGTCTGAATCAGATGTCTTTCTGCAACTCTGACTTCTAAATAAATAAATAAATAAATAAGCAAACAGATACATACATCTTAGAAATAATGCTGAGGGGTCTGGTGTAAGGGCTCAGTGGTTAAGTCCTCAGCCTGAATGTGCCAGGATCCCACATGAACCCTAGTTCTAATTCCAGATGTTCCACTTCTCATCCAGCTCCATGCTTGTGGCTTAGGAAAGCAGGAGAGGATGGGCCAAAGCCTTGGGACCCTGCACCCAAGTGGAAGACCTGGAGGAAGAGGCTCCTGGATCCTGGCTTTGGATAGTCTAAGTTCTGGCTGCTGCAGTCATTTGGGGAGTAAATCCAAGGATGGAAGATCTTTGTCTCTGCTTGTCTCTGTGAATCTGCCCTTTTGGAAATAAATAAATAAATAAACAAACAAACAAACAAATAAATAAATAAATAAATCTGAGGAAATAGGTGACCTTTTCCGGGATGAATATAAATAAAGGTGTAACTGCTGAACGTCATGGAAGAGAATAAAATTCAAAGTATATAGCCTCAAGGGTTGATATTAATATAAAATAAATGTTGCACGCATTAATATTCACTCATCAGCAAAACACTTTTATCAATTGATTTAAAACACAGATATTAAAAGATATGACATAATTAAATTATAAAGAAAGAGTACTAAATAAACCCATATTGAACATAATGTCGAATCTTTGCTGACCTACATGTAAAATCTATTGATAAATTTAGCACATGATTCCATGGTGAGCTGAAGCTGTTTAATTTTTCCAATGAGATTTTTAAATTCCTCAATTGAATGAAAATTGCAGAAGAGGGAGATGTTTACTCTCAAATGAAAAATGTTACGTGTCCATTGTGAATGAACTGGATTTTAACAAGTGAACAAAAGCTCCATATATCACGTGAACTGATTGGAAAATAGATGCTACCTCTATGCTGCAATTTTATTTTTATGTCTCTATGTATTACAGGTACTTTCCCTATTTACAGGGGGAATTCTGATATTAGCTTTTTCCTTTTTAAAATATTTATTTATTTATTTATTTACTTACTTATTTATTTACTTATTTATTTATGTTAGATGTACAGAGAGAAGGAGCGATAGAGAGAATGATCCTCAGTCCATTGGTTCACTCTCCAAGTGACCGAAATGGTTGGGGGTGAGCTGTTCCAAAGCCATGATCCAGGAGCCTCTTCCGGGTCTCCCATGCAGGTTCAGGGTTCCAAGGCTTTGCGCCATCCTTGACTGCTTTCCCAGGTCATAATCAGAGAGCTGATGAGAAATGGAGAAACTGGGACACAAACCGGTATCCATATGGGATTCTAATGCTTGTAAGATGAGGATTTAGCTGCTGAGCCATCATGTTTGCCTCACTGATTTCCTTGTTTCTAATATTTCCCAAGATTCCTCCTTAATTATACAAAAATATAACATTTTATTTTCTCAATTATTTATAAACATTGCTAACCCTGAATGAAATGTGTTCATCAAGATGTATGTTCCTGCCGTTATGAACAAGAAAAGCTCTTTTTGTTAAAATTGTTTATAGTGATATAGAGACTGTTACAAGACTCTTCTGAATTATGTTTTCAATTAATCATTCACTATTTTAAAATAGGCATCCATGTATGGAATAGAAGCTTGCACCCTTTTTCAATCATTTCATGTTTAAAGAAAATAGAATGGATTTAATGAATTAAGGTAAGGAATAATTTTCCATTGTCTTATTTTTGACAAAAAAGAAATAACAGTCCTTAGACGTTATATGCTTAATTTCAAAGAAATGTTGATAGGACAGCATTTCACTACCCATGAAGCTTAAATTGTCATTCTGAATCTACCTGTGAAACTAACCATGCACAAAGTCGTTCATTTTACTTTTCTTTCTGTATCTATTAATCTGAAATCTATACTTCTGCTCTTTTCCATTTAACATTTATACGAAGCACAAAACATAAAAGCATAAAAGCATTATTTGCATTCATGCTTCATTATCATTTTGCCAGTTATTTTTATTTCCATGACATAATATGGAATAAACCTTATATGCTTTAACAACTCTCTTTATTTTTGTAGAAACTACTACTGCATGATGTAACAAATTGCCTTGTTGTAGTTCATTTCATACATTTCCATCAACTTTTTTCCCAGATTCATCTTTTATAGTTTTGGAACTATGAGGAGAATAGGTTGAAATATCACTATCAGAACAGTTGGAAAATTGTATAATTACACCTTCCAAGTAACATCCAAACTGAACTCATACAAAATAAGCATTTTAAGCATTTTAAGCTTGATCAACAGGATGGAAACTGGCTATTGCACCAAAATCAATGTTAATTATCGAGGTAACATTTATAGGAAATACTGTGTTTCTTTAGGTAAGTTCACTAAGTTTTGAGAAGAATTGTGTACTTAGGGAAGTGCAGCAATGAAGCTGCCAGTGCGTTTCTGAAAAGGGCATGTTTTATAAACTTTACGAAGAAATCACAATCACGAGTGTTTTCCCAATTTACTGCTTCAACATTTAATTGGCGTCTAGAAACACATGACATATCAGTAACTGAACAAATTGTCTAATGTTAACTCACGATGATAGTCATTGGGGACGAGAAGTGGGAAGGGATGTCAAGCAGTTATGAAAACTACAGTGAGGTAGGCAAAAGGATTTCTGGCGCTTTATTGGATAATATGGTGAATATAGGTAATAAAGGACTGTATCATTTCCTAAAAAGAAAGGCAATATTCAAGGGTTTCTACGAGGAGCTGGATTTATTTAACTTTATTTAAACTTTGCATAATTTATAAATTTATTTAACAATCTCTAAGACAATGTCTTATCTTTATCTTTCCATGTCTTAAACACTCTTCAATGCTCACTGCTTATCATTTACTTTCCAAAACAGTTGGAAGTACTGTTATCTACTAACTTAATCTCCCCCCTAATAACTTTGTACTAACAGTGTCCTCAGTCATAATTAAAGGGTAGTGTTACGATGTCTGTGTGACAATCACATCTATTGATTGCATACATGAGAAAAAAAAAACACCCAGAATTATGAAGCTGAAAATGTTATTCATCTTCAACATGAAAATAGGAATCTTCCAATACAATTCCTTAAAGGACTCTCAAGTGTATTCAAAATAAAATTGAATTACTTTTGAGTGACACTAAATAGTTTCATCACCCGATGACTAACTGCTACCATTTACTGCACAGTTCATTACCCCAACACCCATAACGCCCTACAATCCAGTTTTATAAATGACCTTCATGTCTCCCACTTTGGCATGTCACTTTATCTTTGTAATTGTGTTTAGAGTCTGGAACGGACCCTCACCCAGGATTTTCTGAACAAACAATCATCCTGTCACACAAGTCTGTTTTCCTTTGGGAAGCTCAGTCTGTGTTAATTCCTAATCCCTTGTTGTGAGTTTCATAATCTAGTTTACTTGTTGACCTGCAGTGCATCTATTATAGTAAAACATTTTTTTCTCAATAGATTTTCAGTATACTGGTCCTGTTTCTTTGGTTTACTTTGCATGAGACCATACACTTCCCATTCACCCAATAAACACACAGTCATTTTTGGAGTTTGCATTATTCTCCTTGACTCCTGAGTTCTCTCAATTTGAAATATCTGCCCATATCATATCTTCACATTTAATTTTTTTTAAGTTCACGCTTAAATTTCTTTTTTTTTCACTGAGTACTTCAAATTTTTGATGTTTCCTCAACTATATTCCTTTTTTCATTACCCTGAATGGCTGCACAGTACCATACTGCCAGATCAATATGTTCACTGGATGTAGGATGCTGCATTTCCAACTCCCTTACCCAAAAAGCTCATTTTTCCTTGGAGAGAAGATACTTCATATATTCGAGTAAAACAAGATGGTACACCTGTTCTTAGTAAAAATGCTGAGAAGTAGTTTTCTCTACCATATCTTTAATTATACTCACTTTAACATTCTAATAGTCACCAAATGCATATTTACTCTAATTGCTTGATGATACATGTTGTTCTTACATTGAGACTTCATCTCTTTAAATCAGGGATTTATTTCTACATTGTATTTCTTATGCTTTTCTAATGATTTTTAGGTCAGAACTAGGCCAATATGATGTGCTCAATATGTATTGATGGAGCTATTAAAATGGCCACAGAAAATGAATAGATGATAAACCATGGCAAGTTATTTCTTTAGATGATTTTACACACTCAGGAATAAAATCTGAACTGTCTTTTAAAAGCTTCAAATGTTAAGAGACAAAAATAGTGCCCCTGAACATAAGTGATAGGCAGCTGGCTCATAATGTGATGATGAATCATTTGACTTCTTTTCTATGTTTTCCTTTAGAACTGCTTAAGGAAGCATGCTATTAATTAGCAACAAGGCATCCTGCATACTGCATATTTCATGCATATTTCATACCAAAAAAGTATTGGTGGGATAATCGAGCAGCAAGAATGCCCATCTACTAAAGTTGTAATTTTATGTGGAGTTCTAAAATTTTCATCGATAGGCATAACAAAGGGTGGACAATGTAACATAGCTTTCTAGATTTTCTCGTGAAATTTCGGTTGCACGCAGGTTAGGCGTTTTCAACCCACCACCAGGAATCTTTCTTCCCAGTGCATTCTCACAAAACACACTGTTTGCCAGTGAGATTTCAGCTTCAAGACCACTCCATGTTTTTCTTTTTTTCTCAGCAGTAGCTTTTCACTGCAAGCAGAGCTATCAGCAGTGTGAGCTGAGATATGGCTTCTTCATTGCTGGAACAGCTCTCAGTGTATGGATTTTTTGAAGGCTGTCAAAGCAGAATGAACTTCTAAAGAGAGTTTTACAATACAAGAATGGGCATTATTATAATAATAGATGTTCCCATTTTGTCAATTCACAATATCATTTATATGAAAAATATTTCATGAGAAATATAATCTCTTCAATTCTGACACTTACAAATGAAAATGGACTTATGTATAGCAGGTTGCCTCCCACTGTGTATTCCATTTGTAAATTTTGATTTAATGCTAATAACACACACCTTTCTCCTATTTTCTGAATGTCTGCTCCTTTATTCAAATGAGTGAATCTCTTCTGTGATTTTTCTAATCGTAGTTTTTGATACCATGATTTTAATTAAGTGCAAGAGTGGCTTGTTGAAGTTCTTACAAGATTTACTTTATTTAACTTTTAATTTTTCCACAAAGAAAAAGTCAGTCTTATAATATTTCAGTAAGGTGGCATGTGTGTCAGGCACCCATTTTGGTAAGCCATCGCCTGATCGCCCCAGATCGTTCCGGAGTTGCAGAGTGTGGGATTTGAATCAATCGAGTAACCCGGCCTGAGATGCCAGCACCTCACGCAGCATGTACGGCACTAACCCAAATATCTACCTCAACTGCAACTTTTACTGGTTGTTTCTATGTGGCTTATTAACTTTCTGCCATCATATTTTGATCTAAATAATTTTCTTATATTGCACCTTTATTTTATATACACTTAAAAACAAGTGTGGATATCATGTTACGTTAGTTTGACTTTTGCCAAGTATATAAATACCTTTTTCATAATGCTTCTTTTATCCTGACCAAACACTAGGTTCCCAATTTCATAAGGTAATTCCTTTCCTCACCAAATTAAAAAAAAAAAGTAAGAAAGAAAGAGAAAGAGAGAGAGAGAGAAAGGAAGGATATTCCAATATTCCTAGTATTCCTGGCTCTGCTTCTGCTTTTTTATTATTTGTTTTGTTTTTTAAGATTTATTTATTTTTATTGCAAAGTCAGATATACAGAGAAGAGGAGAGACAGAGAAAGGAAGATCTTCCGTGTAATGATTCACTCCCCAAATGACTGCAATGGTTGATTTTAAGCCCATCTGAAACCAGGAGCCAGGAACCTCCTCCAGGTCTCCCACACTAGTGCAGGGTCCACTGGCTTTGGGCCGTCCTTGACTGCTTTCCCAGTTCACAAGCAGGTATCTGGATGGAAAATGGAGCAGCCAGGATTAGAACCGGCGCCCATATGGGATCCTGGCACTTTCAAGGTGAGGACTTTAGCTGCTAGGCCACGGGACCGGGGTCTGCTTCTTTTAACTTCCAACTTACTTCTGGAAGTTACTATTTTCAGGTGGTAGTATAGAAGGCTCATTAATGTGTAGAGACTCACCAATGTCTGCTTTATCATGAAATGTCAAACCACCCCTTTTAATTTACTAAAGCATAAAGAGTATTTCCTACTGGACGATTGCCTCTGCAATTTTGAATATATAATTTCAGAATGAATGTACAAAAAGAGGCAACAATACTAAGAATGATAAAATGTTCCTGAACAACCCAGATTATTAGTGATCCAAACCTATCGCTAATCCTGATGTCAAGTCTTCACACTGGTTAGAGATGGGAATTTGCTATTCTCTTGACTGAATCTTGTTTTTTGTAGCCAACAATTTATAATTCATCAATATTTATTATGATCAACAAGTCATTATGACTCACCGATTACAGAGTAAATAATTTAACTTCAAAAATTTAAGCTCTATTTCTGAAACATGAATATTCTGATGTTGACACATGGTGAATTTTGGCATCAGTTTGTCTAAAAACATGAACTCGGTACTTTGTAATATGTTTGAATCATGCCTTTGATTGTGCTGTTCCTACAATTCCGACAGATATAATTTGGCAGTAATTTTGTTATGAATGTTAACAAGAATCTCATTTGTGTTAAATCTCCATTATGAAGGCCCATGTTCCTTGTTTCCTTTCACAGCCCATGCTGTGGGAGCCACAACAACGTTGTTTAGAAAATGAGATTTTGATATATTTGCAAGCTACTCTAGAAAGATTTCTGTCAATGATACCTGAGAATTCCTGAAAACATCATTACCGGAGACACTGTTGTATTTTCCAAAGACCTGCAAAAAAGTTTTATTGTACCCACTGAAGATCAGTTATTTTCTCTGAAAGACCATTTTAGAGTTGCAATATTTTCAATTCTAAAATTAGGAAATTAAGGGTACCTAGATGAACATAATGAAAGTGATTCCTTTTTAAGCATTATGTCTTGAATTGCTGTAAAGCAAAACAAAAATCTCATTAAATAAAAGCAATATTAACAATGCACAACCAAAGATAATAAGTGATTCTAATAAATTTTTCTTCATCATTATTATTCATAATAAACTACATAGTTATATTTAAAATTTGTGTAAGACTATGATTATTAGGAAATAGATCCTGGAAACACAAGGAAAATGATGCACTTATGGGCTGTGAGATGTAATCATGAAAGCTTTAGGGAAAACTCCCTAAATCCTTGTTTAAGGACTCAAGCTTCAAGACATATTTTCTATTTGGAGATGGTAATCACCAGGGGAAATCAAACTTTGACACTGAGAGACAGCTTTTCCATGATGTGCTTATGATCAAATTGTCTGTAGACTCTGCTAAATAAGTAATTTCCTCTTAGTATCCACATCGGCTTATAGGGGGTTGCTTTCCTACATCGTAATTATTTTCTTCTTTCTTGATGTCTAAAAGAAGCATGCACATTTAATGCCTCTTTTTACCGTATGTAGGTATTGAGTATTTTCCTTGTAATTAGCATTGTATGCACAACAACCAGCATGTTATCTTATGGATGGATGCGTTATCTTAGGAACTTATTTTTTATTTTTTTTACATTTTACTTTTTGGCCTGCTGTTTTCATATTTGTATATGAAGTGGTTGGTCACTATCAAACTTATTAAATGTTATAGTTATTTGTTTATTTTGCAAAATTCATAATCCAAACTTATATTTACTCTCTTTAGTAAAATAGTGATGAGCTAAACTATTTTTTGCTGTGGTTTTATGTAAATGCATTGATCGATGGATCCTTTCATTGCTGATCTCACCACTGCCAAGTACGCATAATAAACGTTTGGAAACTCTTATTCTCATGCATTAGAGTTTTTCTGTTGCTAAGAAAGAAAGATTTCCAGAAATGGAATTGTTGGAACAAAGTGCAAATGTAATTTTATGTTTTGTTGAAGTTGCCAGATGGCTTTCTAAGGTGCTTTTTTGAAATTCATATAGCTTCCAGCATGTAGAAGACCAATTTTTGCTTGCATGCTTGCTGACAATAGATGTTATCAGTCATTTAAATTTTGTCAGTTTATTATGGATAATGTATCATTCAACTTGAACTTGTATTTCTTACAAGTCAGTTTCAGCATCTTCTCCCATATATTCTGCTCACCTGATTTGCAATTTGCATCTTCTCACCCCTGACGATTATTTTAAGAGATTTGTGCTTTCCCTGTGACATACTACATCTTTCCTTTGCAAATGTTTTTCTTAGATTTAATCATGTTTTCTTAAACTTTCTCAATGTAATTATTGACATAATTGCATTTGTTTTTAAAACATGCCTACTTTGTAAATTCTGTTGAGGACACATGACTCTCACTAAAACTATAAGTTTATATTCAGAGGGTTTTTTTTGGTATTGCTTTATTGTGTTGTTTTTAAAAAGCACATGTACCTTAATTTTATACTCTATACATCGACATTTTATATTACATCACCATTTTTAACTAAAAAATTCATTTTCTAGGGCCAAATTACAACTTCTGATGCTTCTTTAAAAAAAGTTTGATACTGTCATATAATATCTTCTGGGTATATCCAGTAAATCATATGGTAGTTCTAATATTTTTAAGTGAATCTCCATAGTGGATGCCCAATTATGTTTAATACACCACACTTAACCATAACCAAGAAATGGAAATAAATACATTGTTAATTAACATATGAATGTGTAAAGAAAATGTGACATATATGCAGAATGCAATATTATCCAGTCATAAAACCAGTCACTGGTTGCAAAATGGATGGACAGGAATATCATATCAAATGAAAATAGCTAGGCATAGACAGAAAAATATAGAATAGTCTCCCTTTTTATGTGGCAGATAAGAAATCTCAAGGTAAATGTAAAATATTGATTTCTAGTGAGTGGATATAAAGGGGATTTGGTTAATAGGTATTCAATAGGATCCAAGGTCATCGGAACAACAGCCAGGAGCCCTGAGCTGCCCACAGAAACAGAAAAACAATAAACTTTATTCAGGTCTCGGGAGAGGAGCTTTCTCTGGTCCTTTCTTAGCTCGAACTTTGGATCCCCAAATAGACACGAGACAGCTGAATAGTATCCTATAGCCATTTTAAGGTGGATAGAAGTTTGTTGTACATAAACTAAAATTGAAATGTCAATGATGTAGTCATAGGATGTGGTTAAGAACCTGCATTCTTTTAACATATTGGTTACTCAATACCTTGTCAATTAACTCCATAATGTTGTAAATTGTTGATGTTATGTTGGGGCTTTTAAGTGGTTGGGATGATATTCTGCCAGCCCAGCCTTCAGACCAGACATGGTCTCCCCAAGAAACCGTTGAATGTATCAGGACAATAGGATACTGGACTTTATGCTTGGTATATGCCTACAATGAAAGAATATTGACTGTATTTGAACTGTAATATTGCAACTAGGTGGAGGAATTCATCATGGGGGGAGGGCACGGGGAGGGCTTAGGGGAAATCACAGAGCCTATAAAACTGTGTAACAAAACAAAATGTAGGGCCCAGCGGCGTGGCCTAGCGGCTGAAGTCCTTGCCTTGCATGCCCAGGATCCCATATGGGCGCCGGTTCTAGTCCTGGTGACCCCACTTCCCATCCAGCTCCCTGCTTGTGGCCTGGGAAGGCAGTGGAGGACAGCCCAAAGCCTTGGGACCCTGCACTAGCGTGGGAGGCCTGGAGGAGGTTCCTGGTCATAACACATGAGTTCCTAGGTCAGACCACATACACTGTAATTTTCCCCTGTAGCTAGGGCTTGAGTCCAGCCGTTTAGTTGAGGAATCCCCGAAGCAAATTCACTGGTGTGACCTCAGATTTGAATCTTGTGTGCACCAGCCAGTTCAGCACCAGGTTCAGTCTATCACCTGCACTAACCAGGGCACAGGCTAGTCCATGGCAGCTGCCTGGTCAGCTCCTCCTCCAGTGCCATCTCTCACATGAACTGAGGAATGCTGTGGCACAGCCCAGAACAGATTGCCACAAGCTCAAGTGCCATATCCTAGTTCAGGTGACTTCCCACCAGCTCCCATCAGACCCAACCCTAGCCCCAGGTTTTGCATGTGTCAGCATGTGCTTAATTCTAGCCTGATCTGTCCTGCATACCATCTGGCTCTCATACACACCCAGAGGTGATGTAGTTTAATTCAGCCCAGCACACTCCAGACCTGGCCCACATGTCTGCCAATGTGTGTTGCTGCCTTGACCAGTTTGTCCTCCCCCTTACACAGGCTCTTTTGCTCACAAGAAAAGGGTCCAGCCCAGCAAGAGAGTGCCCAGTCCCAATTCCAGTCCTGCTCTTAGCCCCAGATATTGCACCTGCCAAGATTACTGCTGTCCAACCTGATTTGACTTTCCCCCAGTCCTGGCACTTAGCAGTGAATGCTGTTGTCTAGCCCAGCTGACTCACATCCACTCTGATTCTTGTGCACTTCAGTGGGAGCTGTAGCCGAGCCCTGCTTGGAACATGTAAATGACAGGACTGAGGGCAGACCGTGCCAAAAAGGATTGCTAAAATTGTGGCACTCATCACATTCGTGATTGGGAGTCAGCATAGTATGAGTATTTAAACAACTCCCTTCTAGGCTGCATCTTCTGTTTGGAAGCAGAGAGGCCAGGGATGGGGAAAGGTCAGGCCAGGAAACATGACATCATTCAAAAGCATTTGTTTATATACAGAACCAGCTGCTATACATCTTAAAATGGCTATAGGGTACTACTCAGCTGGTTCGTGTCTGTGCTTGGTATATGTTTGCAAAGAAAGAATCTTGATTGAATTTGAACTGTAATACTGCAGCAAGGTGGAAGAATCCACCATAGGGGAAGGGCATGGGGAGGGGTTGAGGGATTCCCAGAGCCTATGAAACTGTCACATAATGCAATATAATCAATAAAAAATCAATGAAAATAATAATACATCTTAAAAAAAAAGCATTTGTGTGGTTTGGTACTAGGAGTTAGGCCAGGCTGAGCCAGGCAGCAGCAACCAATGGCATGCACAGAAGCCACTGCAATACATACTAGCCCATACCAAACTGTGTTAAAGCCACTGCCAGCACACACAATCCAGGACTTGGAGCAGATCTGGTTGGGAACTTGAGGAACTTTCCTGCTAGGCTGCAACTTTAACTGGTGAGCACTAGAGCTGTGGCATGGGACAGCTCAGGCAATGCTGTGCTACAGCACCTTTGGGTGCGTGCGTGAATCTGATTTTGAGGTAGGCTGGGTGGGTCACTCACAACATACACTGGCACGATAAAGAGCCAGGACAAAGTGCATACCAAGCTGGGTCAGACATGAAGGCTGGGAGAAGGATAGGCACAGTTTGGTTGCTGTGTCCTCTGACAAGAGCTGGGACTGAGGGTGGGCTGGGATGAACTAGATGAACTAGCACCTGCTAGCAAATGCTGAGATCAGGCATGGACCATTTCAGACTGGGATGCAGTACCTGCAGGCAAGCATAAAACCCCAAACTGGGAATAGTCTGCTTGACGTGCTTTGGGGACTTTTGTGCAGGACTGCTGTCTCCACCGGAAAGCATGAGAGACAGAATCACAGCAAAGAAACCTTAACATTAGCAAACAAAACAAGATGATTATAGCTCATGATATTATGCATCTGTTGAGAAATGCGAACAGCAATGTCAAATAAGGAAAAAGTGTGTGGTTCTGCTTTATCTGCTATGAGCATTTGGGGAGTGAGTAAACCAGTAAACAGAGAATATCTTTGTTTCTGTCTCTTCCTCTCTGTCTCTAAAATATGTATATATATGTATATATGTATGTATATATATATATATATACACACACACACACACAGACTACAGATTTTCAATGTTTACATAACACAAATTTGCTAAACATGGCTACCTAACTATTTATACTTTATCACTCAGAGGCTGAAGTTTGACTTTAACTTCTGCATCTTTTGTTAACATTTTGCACCATTGCTGTAGTTAAGCTGTATACTATAAGAATAGTCTATTTTTTTTCTGATGAGTGAGTGAAAGTAAAAAAAAAAATCAGAGCCCGGTGCTGTGGTGCAGTGGGTTAAGCTACCATGTATGACATTGGTATTCCACACGAAGTGTTGGCTAGGTTCGTGAATGTTTCACTTCTGGTCAACTTCCTGCTGCTGGATGTGGAACAGTGACAATTATGGCAAAAGTGTTTTTGCACACCTGGTTTTGTCCTGACCCAGACTTAGTTTTTATAACTATTTGGGAAGTTAAAAACTAGATGGGAAGCCTCTCTTCCTCTGCTATCTTTATCTTTCCTTCTCTCTTAGTCATCTAATTTTTCTGATAAATAAGTCCATCTTTAGTTAAAGTAAAATTTAAACACAGGACCAAAATTCTAATAACAGAGGCAGCTGTGTATAAGGCTTGCTTCTGTATTAAGTACCCATAAAGATGAAAGTTTACTGTCAGATACTGTAAGTAGACATTATTATCTTGGTATTAAAGTGCTAAAATCGATTTTATAAAAGGAAAAAACTGATCTAAAACAAAACAATTAGTATGACTTCTTTTCTTCACATTAAACTGTGAAGTTAATTGGAGTTTAAATTCACTTGATAATTTCTTGTTACCAATACACCTGCAGTATACAAATGTGTTCCCTATTGCATGTTAGTTAAAAGTATCTGCACTATCTCCTTTTTTAGCATGCTCTAAATGTGGATACTCAATATCAGTACATTTCATTTTATCAGGATAAGGGAAAAACGCTGGCGTATATACTGTCAAGCAATTACAAACCATTAAGATTCAAATATAATTAGATAGCGGTCACTATCTGAGATTATACCTTGAGGCGTTACACAGAACTGATGCATTTGGTCCTCAGTAATTGCCCGTTGTCTCACACTATCCGTTCTCCATGGCTTTTGGGGAATGCAGGCGATAAAGGACCTCTATTTTTTTTTTCTCCTACTTAATCAGCTACTCGAAGTTCACCTCTGACCACAGTCATCTCAAAGTTTCAGAAGTAGTGAAAAAAACGTGTTTTGCATCATTTAATAAACTGTCATTGTAAAATCAAAGAATAGGCACAAATTGTATTTAGAATAATAAAATTTGGAAGAAATTAAACTCAACCAAGAAAAAAATGAAATGCAGACTATTTGAATTGCCACTTTGAAAAGATGTGAATAGAAATACACAAAAATGATGCATCTTTAACTTTGGCATAAATCAAACAAAACCCGAAACAGAATATGTTTAAGATTAAAACAGTTGCCGAGAATAAATATAGTTGCATCTGTATTGTGAAAGACATGAAATTGGTTCACCTTGGATAAATAAGATAATTTAAAACATAAGATAAATACCTTAGTAATATTATTTAATTATTTATTTTAAAATGTAAATTGCAGTTTTGAGTTTCTCAGCTAAATATTTTATTATTGGAGTCTTTTAGAATGTGTGCATGCAGCAGAGAAAATTCTGTGTTGTATGTTAATAAAATACTAAATAGTAAAATACTTAGAAAAATATGATTCTCAACTAAAATTAATATTACTATGGATGACACAATTTTAACAGAGGTCTATTTTTAGGATTCTTGCACTGCAATTTAGATTTCTTAAATAACCCAAAATTTAAATGCTATTTATTATTTTTTCATTTTCTAATTATATTATCACTTTATGATATGGTTCCATAGGCCCTGGGATTTTCCTTATCCCTTGCATAAACTCTCCCCACACTGAGTTCCTATATATCATTACAACAGTATAGTTCCTCATAAATAGTCATAAGTCCACCACCGCAGGCATGGACAGTGGCAGAGAATCCACCGTTGCACTGTCAAGACACATCCACCAGTTTCACTGGGAGTCCATTCTCGATCCAGAAGTACAAATGCACATTGTACCGGATCTCATATGTGGACATGTCAGTCTCCGCTGCACAGTCAGTGCAAATCCCCAGAAGTGAAAAGTCACAAAACAAAACCAATAGGAAGAAAAATAGAAATTTACAACACGATGAAGTTAAATAACATGGTAATGTCATAGATTAGTAGACTGGATTAAAAACATAAAACCCATTTATCTGTTGCCTAGAAGAGATTCATCTCACCAACAAAGAACAGTGGAAACTATATCTCATGGATTTTGTTACTTTTGTTCTTCCTTTTTTTTTTTCCTTTTTTTCCTCTCTCTTTTTTGAAATTAACTACATTGCATTATGTGACACAGTTTTATAGGCATTGGAATTCTCCCCACCCATCCCCGTGCCCTCCCCCCATGGTGGATTCCTCCACCTTGTTGCATTACCACAGTTCAAGTTCAGTTGAGACTCCTTCATTGCAAGCATATACCAAGTATAGAGTCCAGCATCTTATTGTCCAGATAAGTTCAACGGCTTCTTAGGGAGACCATCTCTGGTTTGAAGGCAGAGCTGGCATAGTATCATCCCAATCAATTAAAAGCCCCAACATAACATCAGCAGCAATTCATAATGTTATGGAATTGATTGACATAGTATTGAGTAACCAATATGTTAAAAGAAGAACAGAAAGAAAAGAAAAAAATGCAAGTTCTTAACTACATCCTGTGCCTTCTTCATTGACATTTCAATTTTAGTTTATATACAACCAGGTTCTATACAGCTTAAAAAGGTTATAGATTATTATTCAGCTGTCTCGTGTCTATTTTCATTATAGTATTTAGGATTTTATAGCATTGTAGCATAATTTTTCTGAGCCTGACTGTTTTCCGGGTAGTCTAGACTGGGTTATAGATCTAACAAGACATATGTCAACAGTTTAGGTGCAGAACAGTTTTAGGAGGGATGTGCAGAGAAATCTTCAGTACCCTAGTGAGGAGTAACTAATCTTTGTGTCCCACCTAGTAAAGTATATGTGGGTCCACGCTGACCGTTTCCTGTCTGATTCTAAGCTTTCCTTTTTGTTCTCTATTTTTTCCTCATTAAATTCATCATTGACACATAGCTCATACAGTAGCATCTTTTTCTTCAAAATTAAATAGTATCTTAAAATGTGTTATCAAGTTAATAATATAAATAATATGAAAGATGACATGTGCTTTAGTAGTAGCATGCTACTTGAGGTGGGATTAGTGACGTGGGCTGCAACATCTACAACTGCAAGTGAGTTAAATAAGATTGGACAGAGAGCTATTTATGTGTTTGATAGAAATTGTGATTTTACCATATGAAGTTATTAAGGATCAAAGGATAGTTTACAAGAGTGAATGACTTCACTGCTTGGGAATTTCACTACAGGATGATCAACATCCTGCAGTGAAACTCTAAGAGAAGAATTGGAATCTTTTGCAGAATCCTAAGAGAAGAGGTAAGGATAAATTTGAGATGATTGGACTTGGAGCAATGTCTTAGGGACTAAATTTTGCAAGCAGTGGGATCCCATATGGGTGCCAGTTTGTGTCCCAGCTACTCCAGTTCATACCCACCTCCCTTCTTGTGCCCTTGGAACTTAGAAAAGGCTTGGGTCCCTGCAGCTACATGAGAGACCCAGAAGCTTCTGGCTCCTGGCTTTAGATGAGCTCTGCTCTGGCCATTATGGTCCTTAAGGGGGTGAACCAGTGTACAGAAGATCTTTCCTTTTGTTTCTCCTCTCCCTAAATCTTACCTGCTTTTCCAACAAAATAAATAAATCTTAAACGAAAGAGAGATGTTTTTGCTACTGATACTTTCTATTTTTATAAAATTCTCACCATACCCACTGACTGTATAATCATCAATGCAAAAACTTAAGATGGCAAAGTAAAATATATTGAAAACATTTGATGGCAATATTGATATGGAGAAGCTTTTAATTATAAAAGTGGATTGATGCAAATGTGTATGTGAGATATTATATCTGCCAGGATCACCCAAAGAAATTAATACACTTCTACTGTACTCCTGCAATTATGATGAATAAGAAATGTGCCAATTCCAAAAGTTGAAATTTATCGTATCGTTAAATGGATATAATAAAAATATACTTCTTTTTTAAGATTTGTTTATTTTTATTGGAAAGTCAGGTTTAGAGAGAGGAGAGAGAAAGATCTGACATTTGCTGTTTTACTCCCCAGGCTGAACCAATCCGAAGCCAGGAGCCAGGACCTTCTTCTTCGTCTCCCACACAGGTGCAGGGTCCCAATGCTTTGGCAGTCCTTGACTGCTTTCTCAGGCATAAGCAGAGAGCTGAAAGACTGGTGGATCAGCTGGGACATGAACTGGCATCTGTAAGGGATGCCACCACAATCGAGATGAGGACTTTAGCCACTCGGCTACCACTCCAGGACCTGTAAAACTATATTTTCAAATAAATTTCAGTTCAATTAACAAATAATAAAAGTATACATTATTCCCAAATGATTACAATTAAAGAAAATAATAAAGAACTGCTACATTATCCTTTTCCCTTATGTTTCATACATGTTTCCAAATTCCTTTGTAAAGCCTGGTCTGTTTTCGCATTACTGAGCATTCATAGGAATTTTAAAAAATAGTTAATTATATAAGAGGCAGAAAGATAAAGACAGAAAGATATATAGAGGGAGACAAACTGCCACAAATGCCAACAACGGCAGGTGCCTTGAAACTCCACTTATATCTGCTATGTGGGTGAAATGGAGCCTGTTTCTTAAACTTTTCGATACTTCCTCCTAGGGTAGACTTCAGCAGGAAGCTATAACTGGACAGGAAGCCAAGGACACGAACCCAGACTTTCTCAAAGGACTGCAGC
Organism: Ochotona princeps; assembly: GCF_030435755.1. Classification (NCBI taxonomy): domain Eukaryota; kingdom Metazoa; phylum Chordata; class Mammalia; order Lagomorpha; family Ochotonidae; genus Ochotona; species Ochotona princeps. The sequence continues at coordinate 19,128,781 of NC_080843.1, read as the reverse complement.
TATCTGTTGATTTCTAGACTGAACATCTGCTTGACAGGAATTCTATTGGGACATGCTTTATATCGGCAAATGCCATAGTAGCTAATTAGGAGTCAACATCTCCCAAATCCACCACCTCACACAGTTCAGATGAGAATTATTATTTCAGAAGACTGCAGCCATCAAGGAAAGTAGCCTAGAGAAACTTCCCTGTGGAACATGTGGTATGTTCTACTAGTAGAAACGACTGAAAACTCTGGTTGCTTCCTGATACTTCTAAACAAGAATTAATTGGCACGGAGGCTCAGAGATGTTGCCATTTTATGTGGAAATGAAGGTTTCTGTCCCAAATGCTAGGCTTCCATGTAACTTTGGGAAATGCTCATGGGAAAACAATGAAGGGTGACTCAGACAGTCAGGTCCTTGCCACTTGGGTGGCAGGACAGATTAGTGTGCCATGTGCCTGGTTTCTGTCTTGCCCGAGCCTGGCTGTTGCTGCAATGAGAGTGAACCAGTGCAAAAATGATCACTTTATCTGTTTTTCCTTCTCTTTCTTTGGCCTCCACATAAACAAATATATTTTAAATGAAGAATGTATCTAAAAGCTGATCTGTAAAGAGTCTCTTAGGTTCTGAGGGAAGAATTTTTGGAATACAAATAACTTACAAATGTAAATAATTTCTAATTCTAGAATCAAATCCTCATTTGAGTGAAGAAAATAAGAATTCTCTCAGGTGTGCTTTAGATCATTTAGAAAGCTTATACTGAGTCTTTAAATAATATTGGTAGAAAAAGAAGAAACAGGTTTTTTGATTTGTTATTTTAAAGAATTTTTAAAGAATCTTTTAAAGAATTTTGGAAATAAGCATGAATAAATGATTTATTGGTAAATCTAGTACATACATCTATACCTATCAGATACACAACTAACAAAAATGAAACTTTCAGTGACTACAAATGATAACTAATCTACTTATATATTAAATTATAAAAAATTATCATGAATCAAAAGGGAAATGACCTATTTTGTGAGTTATAATCTTTTTCATAACTATATAAAACTTCTTTAAAAAGTTCTGAAAAGTGGTCATTTTAACTCTAACTAGATTGTGAAATAAATGTTCTTCTGTCCTTTTTTTAAACCATGATAGTATAAAACTATAGTAGTAAATAATGTGATATATACCTGAAGCAAAGTTTAAAAAAATGAGTGCATTTCTGTTGCAACAAGCTGTTACACTCTGCTTGAGCTGATCTGAAGGCAGGAGCTTCTGGCTCGCCCATGTGAATGCAAGTTCCAAGGCATTTTGGGCCATCCACTTGGACACAGCCAAGAAGCCAGTATAAAGTGTGAAATTTGAAAGAGTCACACACTCCTTAAAATGCATTACTATGTAATTACTATCAACTTGTTTGTCAAAATTTAACTAACGTGTCAAACATTGTGTTTTGTGAAAGTAACAACACTCACATATTTTTTCTTTACCTTTTTTTTTTTTTTTTTTACATTTTAACTCCAATATAAAAGGGGAAACAAGTAGCAATTTTCTTGGTGTCTAGCTTATGTAACTCAGCATTATATCTTCTTATCCCAATGATTTGGTGGCAAAATATTAAGTACAAAAATCTTGAAACTCTAAAAATATATATATTGACTTTGTGTCTTTCTATATATTTATATATGTATATATATCTATATATAATTTTTCATATATCTGATGTTCATATTTTCATTTTCATTTGGTAAACAGTGTTGCCTGATGCATGGATAAGCAACTATATCTTTGATAGAATGAATTTCTGTGTTTTGGGATGCTGTATACCTAGAAAATCTATTTTTTCCTTTGAAGAAATTTCCAGAGTGTTTTCCAAAATGGCTTCACCAATTTATTAACTTCCATTTTAAAAGTTTCACATTCTTAATACAATATTTCTTTATAAAACAGGAGAAAATACTGGGCCAAGTATGTGATAAAGTTGTATAAAACCAACCAAATAAAAACAATACCAATGTTTATATTTGCTGGCAGCCTATAAAAGCAAGATTTCTAATTATAATGTGATATCTTCATGATACTAGGAAACACAAACTAGATGTTTGGTAAAAATTAGGAGATGTCTTATTAATCCTATATTTAATTACTATGAAGTGTCATATATTCCAAAAATATAACACATATCCCATATTAATATTCACAAAGGAAAATAAAGACTTCAACAAATTAATAAACAGACTGAAGTAAGGAGTACTTATAAATGATAGCACACCAAACACTGCTATAGGATGTATGAAGGAGTCTTTTTTATCCAAGCTTGGCAAAAGCAGTGCTATTACTCTGTGGGATCACTATCAAGTTTGGTGTTGCACCCTCCTAATGCTAGCTACAGCCACTGTGCAACCATTCATCTACTTATCACAGAAATTAACAAATGATCAAAGCACTGAGATGGACATCTGCTCATTACCATGAAATCTGTTTGTTAAAGATATATGTTCCAGATTTTGCAGCACTATAAATTTCCCAAGAGACAGAGAACAAACAACCTGGACATACTTCTCCGATCACAAACATCCATGAACCAATTCACCTTTGCCCAGTTTCTCTGTGTGCATTCTACTAATGCTAGTAGTCTGCATATGCCTGATTTCTCCTGGAATTCCTGAAAGTACAGAAATTTGAAATGCAAAACCTTTTATTATTTGCATCTTTGCTGACTTTCCCAAACAGTGAACAGAGCATGAGGAATGAAGAAATGTGTGGGCTATGTTTAGGTGCCACCTCTCTCCTTAGATTCCATCTCCTGGAAGCAAGAGAACAAGTGGGTAGGTGAGCCAAGAGCCTGAGTTTTGAAGCATGTGATGAGCCAGGTGAATGAGAGAACAAGCTCCTCCTTAAGGTAAACTGTAAGGTGCTTAGGAAGACAGCAGTTATGCAATAATGGAACAGCCTCCTCTCCACCCCCATCCTCCCTTTCATCTGCCCACCCCAACCCCCTGATTGGGCATAATGTTTACACAGGCAACGGAGGTGAGGCTTCCAAACTCACAACCCTGAACTAGCTGTGTAAACTACATCACGATGATATTTTGACACTACATTTGAATTAGCTTTTTACAAAAACCTACTGATTGAAAATTCTAGGGTAACAAGACAAGATAATATACAAATTATAAGTTAGTTAAGTGAGTGCTCACATTCTGCTTTGGAAACAAATCACGCAGTAAGTCAAAGGAGTATTGAGAAGCAAAGATCCTCATAAAACATCATCCCAGACACTCCGTGAAAAGCTTCAAAGTGATGATCTTTTGAAACTGATGAAATCCTCATTTTGTTCCTTTGATATGTGAATAAGTCAAAATTTGTAATTTGTTTAGGGAGAGCTGGGCTTACAGAAACTCTTTCTAGTAAAGCCTAGTAAATACTGAAGTTTCATTTGGAGAAGTTCAGGGTTTGACAGTCTTTCAGAAGTAGAAGTGGTCAAGAATAGCTGACCTTTAACTAGAAGCATGCTTAATGGAGTGTTGCTGGTGCCTGTGGCCCAACTCTCAGAAACTCGGTTACTGTAGTGAATTGTCATTGATTTATGACATGGTTATAAAATCAGGTCTGATGGTTGTATTTTACATTGGGCAGTGGGAAGGCAGGTGGGAGCCACATTGCTAGAAAAATAGAAACTTTCATTTACACATCAAAGAGCATATGAACAATTCGTTGACAACTATCTGTATTTGATAACATGACTACTGGCTTGTATAATGAAATCTGAAGCATATTTTGTACCATATATTGGCTGTGCTCTTGCAGTATTACAAATCTAACTAGGACACAAAGAACAAAATGCAAAAGAGTTATATTTTCTTTACTGATTTGTTCCAAGTTTAATAAAAGGTAGCAATTGTCAATGGATATCAGAGACAATTATGATCAACAATTGCAATTACTTCCATTCTGTTACAACTGTGGATTCCAGCAAAGCAACCAGGAGAGTCTGAAGGCAAATTTCTGTGCTTGGAAAACAGCTCTAATTTATTTGCAGGTAGTGTGAAGAGATAATGAAATCATACAACTTTATGTGCAGCTTCAATTATTCCGGTTTATGCCATATTTCAAGTTTTATGAGCAACATATACCACTATTAATCATGATAATAAACCTATGTGACAAATAGGAAATATAATAAGGTAATTAGAGAGTCCTTCCTTTGACAGAATGTTTATTAAATCAGAAATATGAGACTCGTTTTGAGAGTATTAACTAATTTGAAATTGTGAAGGAAATAATTCTTACTTAAATGTATTTTAATTAATAGCATATTATAAATCACTTGCTTATTGTTTATGAGATAAAAACTGCAGTATTACATACTTAAGTCCTTAAATCAATAATTAATATAGGTATTGAGTGGGATGATGATTAGGTAAAGTCAATAAATTTTTCAGTATGATAGACAACTCATTTTGGGCCAAAATTTTCATAGAGAACTTTTGGAAAAAGTGGGGAAAATACATTTTTTAAAAGTTTGTCAGAAAGACGACAGTAACAGATTATGAGACTTGTCTCAAAAAAAGAAAAAAACAAAATAGTCAGGAGAGCTAAAATGGGGTTTAAAGGTTGCTTCACTTTTAGTGAGAATAGGAAATCAAAAAGCACATCTATTGAGAGTATAACAAGGTGGCTAGAAGAACACATGCCTCTCTGATTTGCAGAGCCCTAGTAAAATCTTCAGGCTTTGACCTTGACCTTAAGGATTCACTCAGAAAGTAAAAAAAAAAAAAAAAAAAAAAAAAAGGCCTTGAAATAGACCCAGAAAAATTAAGATTCTCAGTATCAAACAATAATATTCAAGTTTATGAGGAAGATCTATTTTATTTTAATTATATTCCTGAGTTGAAAATTAGCCCATGTGGTAAATTACTCACAATTAAAATTGCAAGGTGTGAAACAAAAGACAGAAAAACATTTTTTTGAAATATTGATAATCAATTAAACCTCATGATAATAGTGTAAAACAATTATATCCGTGGCTGTTATGAAACATAAAAATTACAGCCTTTAATATTAGCAAAAACTAAGTGAAATATTATTATAGGACAAAATTACATATTTCGCGCACACACACACAGAAATAGACAATTGCTTTACAGAAAGAAACACTTCAGGTTATCAGTAAGGAAAACTCTGAGAGGGGTGAGTATATGCACATCTTATCTCCAGCACCATTTGAGTTCCTGCTACTCTGTTTCCAATCCAGTTCCTTGCTACATCTATGGAAGAGTGCAGATGAAGGCTCAAGCATACTGGTTCTTGCCAGCCACATATGTGGGATGCACATTGAGCTCTTGGATGCTACATCAAGTTATTCAGTCTTGACTGTTCCATCAAGTCTTCTGTAACTAAATTTGGATCATTTCCTTTTTCATCACCGTATTATTTCTGGAGTAGTTATTTTAATCAATATTTCTGCAACAAAAATGAAACTGATTTAAATTTATTGTGTTTAATTAATACATCTTCTTAAAGAGAATTATCATTCTCAGTTCCGTGATGTCTGATCTGTTTTTTTTCCCCCAAATGTGCATGACTAGATGTAAAAGGAAACTATAACCTGAGTGTTTACAGATATTGTGCCAACTGAAGGGACAGATTAAAAACTGACTGAGGACGACACAGGTACTCTTAACCAAGATATTACCTATATTTTTGTTGCAATAAGAGCCTCTGAGAAGAAAAGAACAAAGCATCATTCAATGCTCATAGACTTTCACTGGGCTTCCTGCCTCTTTAAGAATAAATAATAGGTGACACCCAGCAGGTCACCTAGGCAGACCACTCCTCAGGAAGGAGGTACCTGGTGTTTGATAAGATCCACCACCTGGGAGACCTAGGTTTGTTTGAATAAACCACCTTTTTGCCTTAAAAAAAAAAAAAAAGAATAAATAATAGGATCAGGCTCTGTAGCCAGCAGAAGAGAATACAAATCTGGCAACGACTACAAAACAGAAAAATGCTAATTCATAGTATTGTTTACTAAATTTTTAATCATATGCAAGAGCTCATTATATGGTGTCATTCTTGAAAGGTTACATAGCAGATATGCATGAGTTATTGTTCTATTCTTTTTATGATGTGCTCATCATTTTGAAATAGATGCAATTAAGAAATTAATGTAAAAATCTTATTTCAATATTTTGGGCAGAATATGAGAATGATCAGTTTTCCCAAGGAAGACCTCTCTTTAGTAAATCTATATATTTTTTTAAAGGTAACTGCTTTATTTTTAAGATTTGTTTATTTTATTACAAAGTCAGATATACAGAGAGGAGGAAAGACAGAGAGGAAGATCTTCCATCTGATGATTCACTCCCCAAGTGAGTGCAACGGCCGGTGCTGTGCCAATCCAAAGCCAGGAGCCAGGAACCTCTTCCGGGTCTCCCGTGTGGGCGCAGTGTCCCAATGCATTGGGCCGTCCTCAACTGCTTTCCCAGGCCACAAGCAGGGAGCTGGATGGGAAGCGGAGCTGCCGGGATTAGAACCAGAGCCCATATGGGATCCCGGGGCATTCAAGGTGAGGACTTCAGCTGCTAGGCCACGCTGCCGGGCCCAGTAAATCTATATTTTAAGTATTTTTAAAACACTTAAACTTTCAAACTTTTTAAAAGGCTGAATAACAGAGGATGAGATGGAGAGAAAGCAACAGAGCAAGAAGAGGGCTCCTGAGTGAATCTGCTAGAAAGAGAGCGAGAGAGAATCACCCACCAGCTGATTCACTTCCCAAATTCCCACAAAAGCTAAAACTTGGTCTCTGTGCTAAACCAGCATGTAATGCCTTCCAGAATGTATCACGAGAAAATTGATCTGGAAGCAGATGAGCTGGAATTCAGACCATCACTCTACTTTGAGACAACGAGGTGCTACAAGAGCCATAACCCATTAAGCACAAGGCCTGTACCATTAGAGAAAATTTTGTTTAAGCATATTTTGCCTAAACTAATTTAGTAGCATATATGTAGTTTTTCTCCTTAAAAATGTTTTCATGTTGCTTATTCTAGTAAACTGTTTTCAAAGTTAAAAAGTACAATTTTTGGAATATAGATCAAGTTTAGGCCAAGAGGATTAATATTTTTGTTCTTGCTTTTTCTACTTTTAATTAATAAATTCAGTGTGTCTTCTTTAGTGATAAAGTTTCACTATCTCAAAAATTGCACGCTATTTCATTAGGATACAATAAAAGTGATATTTCATCTATTTTTTCAGATCTGGTATGTCTTTTCTACCCTAATGCTTTTCTCCACAATCCAGTAGTGTCATATTGTTACAGTGAATACATAGGGTTCAAGACTCTGATTCAAATAATGGTAATAGATAAAGTAATCAGCTGATGATTTTAATTATTTTCCACTTTCAAATTTCAATAGCTAAAATTATTAATGTGTACCATACATAGTAATTTCAATCTAAAACGAACTTGTCAATATTTTTTAGATCCATCTATGTTCAGTTATCTAAAACTACTAAGAAATATCCAAATTAACTAAGCTATGTTTTATACATGATTACTGCAAGCCTTAAGCTTAGTAGCTTATGAAATAATCACAGTCCATGTTCATATAAGCAAATAAAGGATAATAATATTAATTTAAAAATATTTCTCCCTTGATTAATCATAAATCAGATTGGGAGTGCTCTGACTTAACCAGAGCCTCTCTTTTATTTTATTTTATTTTTTTTTTAAGATTTTTATTATTATTGGAAAGCCGGATATACAGAGAGGAGGAGAGACAGAGAGGAAGATCTTCCATCCGATGTTTCACTCCCCAAGTGAGCCGCAACGGGCCGGTGCGCGCCGATCCGATGCCAGGAACCAGGAACCTCTTCCAGGTCTCCCACGCGGGTGCAGGGTCCCAAAGCTTTGGGCCGTCCTCGACTGCTTTCCCAGGCCACAAGCAGGGAGCTGGATGGGAAGTGGAGCTGCCGGGATTAGAACCGGCGCCCATATGGGATCCCGGGGCTTTCAAGGCGAGGACTTTAGCCGCTAGGCCACGCCGCCGGGCCCCAGAGCCTCTCTTTTAAAGTGTTTTATTTCATTTCCTTTTTTTTTTTTTAAAGATTTATTTACTTTTATTACAAAGTCAGATATACGCAGAGGAGAGACAGAGGGGAAGATCTTCCATCTAATGATTCACTCCCCAGGTGAGTGCAACGGCCAGTGCTGTGCCAATCCAAAGCCAGGAACCTGGAACCTCTTCTGGGTCTCCCACGCGGGTGCAGGGTCCCAAAGCTTTGGGCGGTCCTCAACTGCTCTCCCAGGCCACAAGCAGGGAGCTGGATGGGAAGTGGAGCTGCCGGGATTAGAACCGGCCGTCCATATGGGATCCCGGTGTGTTCAAGGCGAGGACTTTACCTGCTAGCCCATGCTGCTGGGCCCAAAAGTGTTTTATTTCCTAAAGGAAGAAAAGCTCATTTTGTACATATGCTTGCTTGTGAAAAATCAGAGCTAGTTAATTCCAGCCTACACAACAGTTGTCTTCGTGCAAATGTAATCCAAGTTTTTTTTTTTTTTGTCTTTTTCAAGCTATTATAAATTACAGGAGATCCACAACAACAACAAGAAAACTAAAGGAAATGTAAACTGTAAGTTTGCCAATTAGAAACCAAGAATGCCAAAGGACTTTCTTGTGTCTAGAAATAAAATCTTAGTATAGGAAAGATGACAAAATGTAGCACTTGAAATGGTAGTGTGGGACATACTAGAAGAATGCATTTTTAAGATGAGCTTTGAATAAAACATGTTGGGATAATTTAAGTGAGTATACTGTATGTTCTCATGTGCCTACTTACTATGATAAAGCTTAAGTGCTGGCTTACATTTTTCTCTATTTTTAAATTTTGCTAAGTAATGCATGTTTCATGTAGAAATGTTTTTATGTACACTTATGTGTAATTTTTAATTTTATTTTTTAAAAGATTTATTTACTTTTATTATAAAGACAATTTTACAGAGAGGAGGAGGAGGAATAGAAAGTCTTCCATTCACTTGTTCACTCTCCAAATGGCTATAATGGCTAAAGTTGAGCTAATCCATATGTGGAAGTAAAGAGTTCTTCCTGCTCACCGTTACGGGTTCAGGGGCCCAAGGATTAAGGCCATCCTCTGCTACCTTCCCAGGCCTTAAACAGGGAGTTGGGTTGGGCATAAAGCATTTGTAACACAAAATGTTACCCCTACGAGATGATGACACTGCAGAGAGAAAATCAGCCTGCTGTGCCACCAAGACTTCTCCTGCATATTGTACTTGTTTGATTTTACAGAAAGGAAGGAGGAGGGAGGGAGAGAGGGAGAGAGTGAGAGAGAGAAAGAGAGAAGAAAAACAAGAAAGAGGAAGGAAGGAAGGAAGGAAGGAAGGAAGGAAGGAAGGAAGGAGCAAGGCAGGCAGGCACACAGAAAGACAAGTATCTTCCAATCTGAAGTTCACTCCTAAATCATCTGCAACAAGAACTGTGAATTTAACCTGGATGCCCTGCTTAGGTGGTAGAGATACAAGTACTCGAGCTGTGGCCTGTCGCCTAACAGGATGTGTACTATCAGGAATCTGTATTCAAGACTTAGGACAAGAATCCAACACTCTGACATACATGTGTCCCAGCAACATCTTAGCTGTTTCACTGAATAACCACCTGAGTTTTACGGTTAAAAGCAAAATCTTCTCTCCCCACTTTTCTTTCTTGGTCCCTCTTCTCTCATGTAAAAATGTGTATAAATAAAATACTTGCAATATCATCAACATAAAATATTAAGTGATTGAGGGCAGATCTATGTTTCTCCTGATTAAACATTGCAAATTGTGTACATGTAAAGACCTATTATATAGTATCCAAAATATGTATGATATGATATACATGTGAATTTTTTCCAAAAAATATAATGGGAACACATGCACTTTAATCAAAGTACCACGTTATTTCTGGTGGCTTAATGGGGTATATAAATATTGCATTGCCACCACTGAGTTAGAGTGTGAAATATTGTTAGATTTTGAGAACACTCATAAAATAATAGAACAAAATCCTATGCTTTGTATTGATTTGGTGCTAGTAGGCCAGTTCTCTTAGGGATGCTTGGATATCTGTATAAATAATACTTGACAAAAGAGTTTGCCACCTGCTTTTCTCTAGCATATCAAATTCACAAATTTCAGTCACAATCTACATTTTACTGAGTTGTAATTTTGTCTGGTATAATAGCCAAAAAAAAAAAATGAAAGACACTGACTGACAGTCTCATTTGAAAAATGCTAGTATTGCTGAGTCCTGTCTACCTCTAATTGGGCTGGTGGTAAGAGGACAAAATTGAGCTCCCATATTCTGTCAATAAATCAACATTTGTGAAGTTAGAGACACAATGATGGATGCCTTTATAATTCAATTCCTGCTGAAAAGTGACACTCATGTCTTATAGCTAATTCATGAAATCTAATTTCTTCAAATAAAATTTAAATTTAAAATAAGAAATGATGCAAGCAAGTTACCAAAGGTGATAGTTTGTCTTCAGGAGAGAAATAAAAGATCCAGGAACTATTGAGTTTGTTAGCATTTACTTGCTTAAATTTAAAGTTAGGAAAAAAGTTAAAGTGTTCTATCTCTCTGCAGTTGTATATTAATGTGCTACTCATATTCAATACCCATAAACATACATCTCCATATTTATACTATTATCTTTCTTTACAATTTATACATGGTTTTTAAATATTGATCTCTGTTATTTGAGCTTATATTAATACAACTGAGTTATACCACTTCATAAACTTGTCGTGCTATGGAAAATGAAGCCAATCTTTTTATTAAGTGAATTGAAATGGCAGATTTGTAATAATTTTATATTGCTTGATAAGGTTTCCCTATTTCACAACATGGTCAACTTAATTTCAGCTATACTTCATGTACTGATTACAAGGTATATTTTAATACAAGCATGTGCATATAACAGGAAAATTTATTAATTGGCATGCTGTGAATCAGCTGTTATTATTTCAAAATTGCTAATACAAAGAAAACTGAAGTTTCAAAATGTTTATAATAGTGAAATTTTTAAAAATTCACCCAGAAAGTCAAAGCTCAATTAAAATCATCTATGTGATTTTGAAACAGGAATGATCATAAATATCAACAGGCATCACAAATATGTCAAGGGTTTGTTGGACATATCCAGACAATGGGATATTAGACTGACATCATCTGTACCAGCAATGCCGGGGCACACTTAAATAATAGACTCATGGAATTATGATTTGTTATGAAGGACTATGGTATTATAACAAAATGGGGAAAAGCAGTTGGCAGGGGGAGGTGGGGATTTGGGAGGGAATTCCAGACCCTACATAATTGTATCATAAAGTTCAAAATTAAAATTAAAATATATGATTTTTTGACTATAAAGTGTGTAAAATATTGTTTTGGTCCCACAATTTTACAGAAAAAGAAATACTCAATTAAGACTCTAAAATAAATTCCGTTCATCTTTAATCGTTGTATATTCTTGCAGTGTATCAAAAAGGCAAACTCTACTAGAGTCCTGCAGCACTTGCGTGCAGTACTCCCAATTAGTGCCACTAGAGACTTAATAGGCAATGATCTTTTAGGACAGGAGGACTGTCGGATGTTCCCAAGGAGATGGGTGACTTCAGAGTTTCTGAAAGGAATGTTGTTATCAGCTAACCTTAAAAATATGCTTTTGCTCTGATTTGATTACAAATGTTTTAGGAATTAGTAGATTGTTATTTTTATGCCTGTAGTAAGATGTGTTCTAGAACAAACGATAGTTTTAATTGGAGATTACTGTGAGGAGTGCTTTGAATATCAGTCACGGAGACTGAGACCATTCCAGCTATCACTGTCCACCGGTCACATGCAACCTGGAGACTCACCTCCAATCTCTCCACTCTCAGGCCTCTCCCTTAGTCCACCCACCTACCTGTGGCTCAGGGAATCTCAGTCACCAGTTCCTGGGGCCAGACCACACACAGCCCACACAGGCCCTCCCCTCCCCCTCTCTCTTCCCTTCCCTTCTTACCTGGCTCTCCCCCCTCCCCACCATCTTGCCCTTCCCCTATCCTAGCAGCCCCCATCCTGCCACCACGACAGGAGACGTGTCCCTTCCAGGTTTCTCCCTCTCCATTCCTACTCCTGGTTCTACCCTGTTGGAATGAAGAGCACCTTGCTGTGTCTGGGATCTTGGCTTGCTGTAAACTAATCGTGAAAAGATGACTTGGCTGCAGGAATTAGCTGCACGTATCAACGTTAAGAACTGTAAGAACTTTAAGTGTGCTTAAAACCTAACAATTATGATATCTGTTTATTTTAAATATTTATAAACTTATTCCAAAGAAGCAAGTGTCATAGCGGGAAACCAACAGACACACACATGTTTGCAGAGAGCTCCTACTTTCTGGCTCACTCCCCAAGTGGCTGCTACCTGCTTCCTCCTGGGGCAGGAAAGGGCCGTTCTCATATGGATGGCAGGGTCCCCGGTTCTTGGCACATTTTCTGCACTGTCGCAGGTGTTTTCACAAGAAACAGATCTAGAATGCCTGTGTTTGACCTACTTGCCTCAATGCCAGCTTCAGTCAGCTTCATGATTTAAATCTCCCCATTGAGTTTTTTTCTTTTAAAAATCTTCAATTGCATTGATGATCAGGAGAAAACTGGCTGTTAATATTTGATACATCTAAGTAAAAATATTATTTTTACCCATTCAGCTATACGTCTGAAGAAAAGTATGTGTTTGAAACTAAGGTGTTTTTTTATCCTTCAATATTGTAGTGATTCTGCTGTTTGTTCATCTAATACTGCTCTCCGTGCATTGCTACTGCAGAGTCACAATATCAATCCCATGACTTCTGTGTTCCATTCAACAATAAACATCTGAAAACAAGTTTCTTGGAGAATGTTCTACACATATTTTAATCCCTGACTTTTCTTCTCTAAAGATACTTTTCATCTTAACACTGTATAATTAGATGGACATTTATAGATGATACTTAAGTCTTTTATTTCATAATTTAGTTTTATAAATGGCATTCTATATTTTACTGTTGGGACTCTTAAACATGATTATTTTGAAGTAACTTTCATATTCTTTTAATAGTTCCACCTGCTGCTACATATATCCTTTTGAATATGTTGTAGTTCACAAATATATATTTTTTCTATTCACTTTTCTGTTTTCAAATTTTAATGTATAAGCTGTGGATATATAAATATAAATATATCTCTATGTATCTATGTATCTATGTATCTATGTATCTATCTATCTATCTATCTATGTATCTATCTATTTCTACTTTAAATCATTTCCTCTATGTCTCAGTGTTTGGGTTGGAACTACCTGTTCTTCAAAAATGCCTTTACACTCTGGGCTCCAGTGTTTTCCCCTAAAACTCATTCCTTCAATGTAACAGTGTTTTAGAATGTAACCAGTGAGTCAGAAGTGATTTGAATCCATGCCTGACCTGAGAGGAGTCAAAGCTTTTCCTGACACATCATTGATATTTGCTGCAGCGTGGCTTATGTTATGCATTGCAGTTTGGTTCCCCCTCCTCACAGTCCTGGAGTATTTCTCCAGCTCATTGAGATGCAGGTTAACTGTGCAGTCTACACCAGGACTAAAGGAGGTGAATTCTAAACATCTGCTTCACCTTGCGCTGGCGACTTCTGTTAAATGTAGGAGAACAGCAAGATATAATACTAACAAACACACTACATCAAGCAGGATGTCTACTTACAATTAAGGCAGCAATGGCCCACAGAAGTTTATGATTCAAAATGAGATGATCCTGTGAGAGATCGGGAAAAGCTTCCCTGCCAGACACATATTCCTCCGCGCAGGCACCCCTAGTGCCAGAGCTGATGACCATCAAGGCATCTCCTCTGGCTGTGACACTTCGGAAGCAGCCAGATTCTCTGATCAGACACACCAAAGGAGAGAGGTTAGGCCGTTCTGCCCATTTCTGCTTCATATCAGAATATTTCATCTCTGACACATTCTGAAATTTTTCCTCAGACATCTAAGTGAAAAAAAGGAAAAGAACTAGAAAGATCCTAGACGAGGAAGGAGTATTCAACTGTAACCTCACACCTGATTTGCTGGAGGTTGATGATGCAGTTTTATATTCAAATACACCATTTCAGCTCTTAGCACATATTATCCTGTGGATAATATCCTGGTTTTCAGAACTATTCCAAGAAAGTTTGATGTTTATTTCATGGTAAAATTTTGATGGAATGTTGTTTTGCCTAAGCCAACAAGTAAACAAAGGCGGACAATGATTAGCTAATGCTACATTTTCTGTGATAGATTCCTTTGTGGTGTTTTATGTTAAGATGTGACATGATTGAGAAGACAGAGCCTGGTCTGGACTGTGTGCATCAGCTACCTCAGTTTAATTGTGCAGCACAGCACAGCACAGACTGCCAGATTTTCACATATTTCAGCCCAAATCTTTCCTTGACGGGACGGAACACAACAACGCAAAGAAGCCGTGCTTCATCATAATTGAAACAAATGTTGTTGGAAAACCTAAATGCAGTTTTTTAATTAACACATGAAAAAGTGGAACTCTACAGCATAAATCGCCCTTTAAGTGTGCTCCCAAAAGGTTTCATTCTTCTGTAATACTTCATAATTTAATGTCTCATTTGGCTTTATATGAAATTTCCATTTTAGGACACATTATCTCCCACACATACATATTAATTTAATAAACTAGCATGTGTTATTTCTATATTTTATCATTGAAAGCAACTAAGACGGCACAGCACTGTAACCTAGTGGTTCCTGTTCTCACCTTGCACACACTGGGATCCCATATGGCTGCCAGTTTATGCCCTGGTTGTTTTACTTCCCATCCCTCTCCCTTCTTGGGAAAGCAGTCGAGGATGGCCCAAAGCCTTGGGACGGTGCACCTGTGAGAGAAACTTCGAAGAAGCTCATTGCTCCTGGATTTGGATCAGCTCAACTCTGGAGTGAAGCAGTTACTGGAAGATTTGTCTCTCTTTTTCTCTGTAGATCTGACTTTCCAATAAAATAAATACATGAATTCTTATAAAATGAAAGCAACTAAGATTCTTTTTAAAAATACTATCAGGGCCCTGAGCAGTAGCCTAGTGGCTAAAGTCCTCACCTTGCATGTGCCAGGATCCCATGTGGGCAAGGGTTCTAATCTCAACAGCCCTGCTTTCCATTCAACTCCTTGCTTGTGGTCTGGGAAAGCAGTCAAGGATGGCCCAAAGCCTTGGGAGCCTGGACCTGCATGGAAGACCTAGAAGAAGCCCCTGGCTCCTGGCTTTGGTTTGGCACATTCCAGCCATTGAGGCTACTTGGGGATGAATCATTGGACATAAGATATTCCTCTCTGTCTCTCCTCCTCTCTGTATATCTCACCTTCCAATAAAAATAAAATAAATCTTTTAAGAAAAAATGCAATAAACAGGGCCTGGCACAGTAGCCTAGTGGCTAAAATCTATGCCTTGCATGACCCAGGATCCCACAAGGGCACCGGTTCATATCCCAACTGCTCTACTTTCTTTCCAGCTCCCTGCCTGTGGCCTGGGAAATCAGTCAAGGACAGCCCAAAGCTTTGGTACCCTGCACGCATATGGGAGACCTGGAGCTGGCTCCTGACTCCTGGCTTTGGATTGGCTCAGCTCTGACTATTGTGGTCAATTGGTGAGTTAATCAGCAGATGGAAGGTCTTCCTCTCTGTCTCTTCCTTCTCTCTGCAAATTTGACTTTCCAATAAAAATCAATAAATGACCAAAAAAATAGTATCTACAAACACTGCTCATATTGTGTGTGTTTTCATTGAAAGAATTAACTGTAAGAATACTGTTAAACATACTTTAAACACATTTAGGGCTATAGGTACTTTGTCACAAATCCCAGATAAAGTTACAGGGAATCTAATTTGTTGTGAATTTGAAATATGGTATTCAGTATTTTCCTAAATTTTCATGAAAATGCAAAAAAAAAGTTCTTTTTAAATGTAATCATCTTACGGTTCCAAGCTGAAGCTTAAATTCACACTCAAAAGCATTTATCAATCAAATAAAATACGAATTGTGTAATTATAAAGGAAATAGTAACTCTGGTGTATTTCCTAACTAATGAAAGCATTATTTTAGAATTTCTAAAGTGTTTATATGAGTACACTGGAGTGGCAGTGTTACACACGGAGAGGGAGACACAGAAACAGCATTCTTTCATCCACTGGTTCACTCCATCAATGTCTACGATGGCTGCAGCTAACCCAGGCCCAGGTCAGGGGCCTGGAACACTCCCAAGGGTGGAGACAGCCAAACACATGCAGTGTTTTCTACTGCTTTCCTAGGTACACTAAGAGGGTAGCAGGCAGGGCTAGAACATGCCAATGGAGCATGAAATGGCTTAACATGCTGTGCCACAACCATGTCCCGGATATTTTTCCATCAGGTTATGTTTCTTTTCCAGTAGGGAAAAAGTATGCTCTTTTCCTGTATTCCATTCCCTTATATTGAAGAGATATAGTATAAAATATGCAGAGTATAATTAATATATAAACAAGATGCAGTGTTCGGTATGAAAGAACATGTTTTGCCATTTGTCCTATGATAATTTGTTCTGCTGAGTTTATGGTAATCATTATTTTCATTTTTAAAATAATTTTATACTATTTAGATATTCCTAAAAATGACACATTGGTTGTCTTGTTTTGATCTTTATAAGCCAACACCCCAAATTCGTGAAATGTGTTCTGTAGTCTGTACATTAAGCATAAAATTTAAACAGACTTTAACTTCAAACAAGACTTACATGTTCCTAAACACTAATGCTCTGCAAACTGTAGTTGTTGTAAAAATAACTCTAATTTATAGAAATATCATCAACGTAAAGATGTCCTTCAGACATTGCATCATTGGGACACTGGGAAGGTCAGCTCCCTTTGCTGTTCGTCCTGTGGAAGCATATTTCTTGAAGAGGTTTTTCTTGTCCTCCTGGAACTGCGGTATATGAATGGAACATCTGAGAAGCAAGGAGAGCCAAGTGGAGTTTCCTCCTGTACTACATTCGTTTTGCTCCTAACACGAGAATGTGCTGCCTGACTTGGCCGCAAAACCCTCCCGCTTTCTCAGTGACATGATGTACAAGTTATCAGCCTCACTGTTACTAACAAGCATGATTGAAAAATTAGTACACAAGTCTCTTAAAACATTCTTTCATCATTCTGGCATTAAGTCTCATTGAAATTATAACTTAATTTTCAGATTCTTGATATTTTTAATAGGTTGAATCTTCCTATACTTATTCACTTATATGTTTAATTATTTTGATTTAGATACTTGCCCTACAGCTATCAGAAATGATACTTTAGGTAACATTTAAAACTATTTTTATGAAAATACAGAAATGTCTCTCTCTTCCAAAACTTGACCATATTGTTATTCAATCTAGTACTCCACATTCACAATTCCTACATAATCAAATAATATGCAAAGCATCACATTTTTGTTTCTGAAACTACTCCTTTTTCATGTTCTTTTCACTTACATCATTATAGAATCTACAATTTTGTATGTTTTTAAACAGTTCTTTAAATTTCATACAAGGATATTCACATATTTGAAGTGGTGATTTTGATGAGTTCTTACAAATATACACACTGTGATACAGCACCCATTAGGATAATGAATGCATATATTTTCCGAAAGAGAATGTACATGGTCTTTATTATCTCTTTAACCTTTTCTTTTCCTCTCTATTTCTCTTTCCACTACTAGACTGAAAGTCTAAAGGATGACTCCTGTATTTATCCAAGATAAAAATCAAGAGTGAAAGGTCAATGTGTAATATTTATCATGTTTTAACTAAGAATGCTAACACAGTACTGAGACGAGTTAGTATATGCAAATGTTGGAGCAACACATTTCTGATATAAAGAGATGGTATGTAAGAGTGCATCAATTAGATTGTTAGGATATCAGCGGGGCAAATAAGGACCAAGACTTCAGCATCTACAACTTTCATAAAAACACAGTGTTTCTCTGGAGACTGATCTCACTTCCACATGGATACTACTTGTCACAGAAGATACACACAGGTCTTCACTCCCAAGACACACTCTCCTTTTCAGAGCATCTGGCAGCAAGTACCGATAACTGTAAAGAAAATTCTGATTTTGATTTGTTCCTTGATTACAGATTGATGAATGTGCAATAGTTAAATAATTTGTAAGGATCATTTAAGTTTGCATTTCATAGACTGTTTGTAGAACAGGGCGGTAGAAAGAGCTGCAGTCACCAGCAGCAGCCAGAGTGCCACACCTACCTTCTCTGTTTCCCATGGTTTATGATCTTGATGCATTGTTATACCAGTTTTCTTAGTTTTAATGAAGGTGGATTGGTGTGTGAATGGGTGTTCCAATTACTTTGGAGAAGTGATCCCTGGAACTTCTTGCTCAGGTGACATCTTGTATTCCTCTTCCAGTGTTACATTCTTTAAGGTTAAAATGAATATCAGTAAATTGAGGGACTTGATACGTCTTGACATGCAGGTGTGTTGCAGCTGAGGCTCAGGATCTGCAGCAGCTGTGATCTGCTGTGAAGCAACGTAGACTGACTAAGCACAGATCTTGCAGAACAGAATCTCATTATGTAGCAACTTGGTCTCCAGTTGATGCCTCCTTGACAGTAATGTAACATCAAATTAAAGGATAACAGAAGCCAAATATTCTTTCTATTCAAGCAATCACTAGATCCTATATTTCAGAGACACAGATTATAATAGGATTGGAAGAAAAGAGAGTTATTTAACCAGAGAATTTCCATGTGCCATGCAGAATGATTGAAGGATTACTGAAGTAGGTAAGTTCAGAAATATCTTTTACATCAATCTTGGATAAGTTGTAAAATAGCATTGAATGTATTGAAATGCTAGAATATTAGTGGTACTTTTTAAACTCTTACCTATACGTTTATCATATTGCATAAATTAAATTTCAAATTATTCTTAAAATAGTCTTTTTATTATTATCATTATCATCAGATTTTAGTAACTCCAGCAAGTGACCTTCTTAAGGGAAATTTGGGAAATGTATCATGGCTTAGGAGGTTACATCGCTATCTGTGGTGCTGGCATTCCTTGAAAGCTGGCTGGATTTCTGGCTGTTCTACTGCTGATTCAGGTCTCTTCTAGTGTGCCTTGGAAAAGAGTAGAAGAGGGACCAAATGTTTGGGCCCCTGCAACCATATGGGAGACCGAGATGAAGCTACTGACTCCTGAGTTTGACCCAACATATGTTTGGCAGTTAGAAGCACTTGGGGAGTGAACCAGATCAAATTTATGGCGAAAAGAAAAGATAAAAAGATCTTCCATCTGCTGGCTCTCTCACCAGATGGCTACAACAGCCAGAATAGAATCATTAGAAACCAGGAATCAGAAGCTTGCTCCACATCTCCTATCTACATGGCTGCAGGGTCCCTAGAACTTGGGCCATCCTCCGCTGCTTTCCCAGGCCGCAAGCTGGAAGCTAGATGGGAAGTAGATCAGTCAGCACTTACAAAGAGAAGATTAGTCAATTGAAAGAGTCAAATACTTTCATTGTGTGTGTGTGTGTGTGTGTGCATGTAGAGGATAGTTGAGAGCATAATAGTACCTCAATAAAGATGTTTAGATACAATATGAAGATTCTTATGTCCCAGGGATTCCCCTAGGAAAAGAGATTATATTTTCTCAAACTAATGTTGTCAATATGAGGCTACAATAATAAAGGATATCGCTAAATATCAAACACTGAATAACATGAAATTTATAAGCTATTTTAAAACAACTGTATTCATTTATTTAATAGATGATTCCAATTTAATTTTCATGAAATGATCTCTATGCAATAATTTTCTTTATTCCCGTATGGTGTTGAGCCTACAGCTCTGACCTCAGGTTTTCCATAGGGATACTGTTCCTGGCTACTCCATTACAACTCCCTGCTAACACACCTGAGGAGGCTGTGCAGCATGGCCCAAATTCTTTGTCCGATGCCACCCATCCAGGAGACCTGGTAAAAGCTCTGCTCTTGCCTCCTGGCTCCAGACCTGCCCAGATCCAGCAAGGGCCATTTGGAGTGCCAAAGACTTGTTAAGAAAATCTTTATTAATTCTCCCTTTCTCTCTCTGCAGAATTTGAGCAGAAAAACAAATAGATTATTTTTTTAAATATGTACTATGTTCAAATTGCACAACTTCTCCATTACCATAGCAGTAAATTAAATTGATGCTCATTTCAACATGTCAAAGTTTTGGAATATTTCACAAATCACTATTTTGAATATTACTACGTAAATGTTTTGTTATATAAAGATAAATCTAGTTTTTTTTTAACATGGAGGAAACATATTTCTTATTAGTGAGAATAGCACACATTTGTATCCAGGCAGGCAATGCACTGGCAAATATTGAAAATTTTCATATTTGCATTACGGCGGCCAGGATGACCTCACCACGACAATGAACATAACCTTATTATATTTTAAAATTTTTTTCTCTTAGCGATAAAATCACTGTGACATACAAATATAAAAATAGGAAATTAAACTAGATAAGAGAGTAGCAGTGACAGGCAAAGAGTGTAAAAGAGATATGCTGTATCTTCATCTGCCAGAATCAATGGGAGTTCTGTCGCTCCGGGGAGAGCTGGCATCCCTCCCCACCTCTGATCTCACTGTGATAGTATTGCAGATCCGTCAAAATGAAGCCCCAACTGATCCTAATAACCACCATGAAGCACACCGGCAGACACTGTTCAATGAATCGTTTGTTTACTTACAATTTTAATAACCTAAGTTACAGAGATGGCAAAATTTACAAAGCGACTTTAAGCAATGTTTCATTAACCTTTAGGACAACTTTCTTTCAGTGGTTAGGATAGGCATTCTAATTTGAGACCACGTGGCAAAATGCTGCTATCCAGAATTAGTCGCTTTCTTATCACTTATCAGAAGAAAATTAATTGTAACATTAAGACCACTTGTGTTTCACATCGGTCACACGTAAAATGTCATATTATGTTTAGTTAACAATGTGTGAAATACAGAATAGAATCAGCACCAATGACTCTACCATCAATTTTTCTTTTCTTTTAAGAAAAGTTGAAGCACAAATTCTCATTAAGATTTTGAAATATAACTAGAAATAAAATATTATATATATATGTGCAATATATATTGTATTTTAAACACACACGTACACACACACACACACACACACACACACACATATATATATAAGCCAGTTTGGACTATCCTAAAATTCGTCAAGTTTAGTAAAAATCATGCTTCAATACTATAAACTGCTAAATATAAAATGAAAATAGACATGAGACAGCTGAATAGTACCCTATAATCACTTTAAGGTGTATAGCAGCTGGCTCTGTATAAACTAATATTGAAAAGTCAATGAAATAGTCACAGGATGTGGTTAAGAACTTGCATTTTCTAACATATTGACCACTCAGTACCATGCCAATTAACTCCATAATGTTGTAAATTGTTGTTGATGTTATGTTGTGGCTTCTCATTGGACAGGATGATATTCTGCCAGCTCAACTTTCAGACCAGGGAAGGTCTCCCAAGGAAGCTATTGAATTTATCTGGACAATAAGATGCTGGACTCTGTGCATGGTACATGCTTGCAATGAAGGAATCATGGCTGGATACGAACTGTAACACTGCAACAATGTGGAGGAATCCAAAATGGGGGGAGGGCATGGGGAGGGTTGGGGGAATCCCAGAGCCTATGAAACTTGTCATAAAACAAAATTTAAAAATAATAATAATTAAAAAAAAACCTAAACTGAAAAAAAAGTTAAAGCACAAATTCTTACTACGATTTTGAAATTTAACTAGAAATAAAAAAATATATATATACACATGTACAGCAATATATACTGTATTTTAAACACACGCATATGTGTGTGTGTTTATATATATACACATATGAAAATCAAATTTCCTGTGTTTCATTGTAAAGGTTTAGGTACATAGTGCCACTTCCTAAGTTCCTACTCATGTTCCTTAGCCATGATCCTACTTTTTAATTTCCCTTTTTGTCCAGTTCTTACAATAATATATCCTCAGTTCACTGCACAATCAGAAATGTTAACACCATTAGGTAAAGCATTCAGCAAATAGCAAGTAAGAAAATCAACACTGCTTCTCGTGAGTGTAGTCAACAGCTATAAACAATAACCGCTTCCAAAAATGCCAATTTCACTCATGTAGAATACTAATTTTGCACTCAGAACTTTAAACACCATTGGTCAAAGAAAATCTAAGCAATTTGTCTTCTGGGGATTTTATCTCATGTTTCTGCTGGTGGTGCTCCAAATTCACCCACAGCAATGGTTGATTCTGTCTGCTGTGCAGGGGATGATTTTAGACACTCCGTGGAAGAGGAGTTGGTTGTAGATTGATGGGGTGATTCCAGTTATTAGTCTACGTTTGGTACCACTGCCAGGCTGTTTTGATTATTCCAGTGCTATAGCCTGTGCTGATATCTGCTACTGTGAGGCTGTCGATCTTACCTCACTTTTATTTTTATTTTTATTTTTTTAAGATTTATTTATTTTATTATAAAGTCAGATATACAGAGAGGAGGAGAGACAGAGAGGAAAATCTTCCGTCCGATGATTCACTCCCCAAGTGAGCCGCAACGGCTGGTGCGCGCCAATCCGAAGCCGGAAACCAGGAACCTCTTCCGGGTCTCCCACGTGGGTGCAGGGTCCCAATGCATTGGGCCATCCTCTACTACTTTCCCAGGCCACAAGCAGGGAGCTAGATGGGAAGTAGAGCTGCCGGGATTAGAACCGGCGCCCATATGGGATCTCGGGGCGTTCAAGGTGAGGACTTTAGCTGCTAGGCCACGCCGTCGGGCCCCTCACTTTTATTTTTAGGTTAATTCAGATTTTCAGAATTTCTTTGGCTTCCAACTGAATCTTACCATCATTTATCTTCCTAGATCTCAGAAATCTATATTTAATATTTTAATTGGGATCACACTGAATTTGTAACTTGCTTTTTTTTTTAATATTTACTTATTTTGGGCTTGGTATTGTAGCCTAGCGGTTAAAGTCCTCACATTGAATGTGCCAAAATCCCATATGGACGCTGATTCTAATCCCAGCAGCACTGCTACCCATCCAGCTCCCTGCTGGTGACCTGGGAATGCCAGCTTTTAGTATAATCTGACATGTTATCTTTTAGCACACTAGTGAGTAAATAAGGAAGTCACTCCAAAAGTGGTTAGACTTATCTCTGTGAACTCCTATGTCCCCATCACTCTCTAAGGATTCACAATCTCCTATTTAATTCAGATTGCCAATTCCACCATTTCTACCCAACACATATATCAGATTGTCTCCTTTCCCTTCATCAACATCCAGGAATCTCTTTCATGGAGTAAATTTGAGTGAGTAAAACATTCTTATATTTTGCTTCTTTTGACTTTTAAGTCACTATTAAATATGCATTGACTCAGTTCTGTTTGATTCCTTCAGGCAAAAGTGAATCTGAGACCTGCTCCACCTTTTGACAAGAAGGAAAAGCATATATGGTCATAACTGAAAACCTGCCCCATTTCAGAGTTCAGTCAGTTATCACGTCCTGCATCCAAGGCTTGTGAAATTCTTCTACACTTCTTTTCATTGTGGTGTGTTTTAGAAGCATTGATTATAACAAATATAGAATTTATCTGAACTTTGTCATCGTAATGTAATATAAGCTTCATGCTCCCATTCCCTGGTGGAGATATTAAATGCACAGTGTTTTGTGTAACCATGGGGCTGGGGAATTGGAATTATGTACCAGCTTATCTGTGCTGTTTAAATTACAGTGAGATTTATTATTTCATGAAAAAATCCCTAGGGTTTTGCCTTTAACATTTCATTACAGAGTAAAGAATATACTTTCTCAGCTAGTGCCGTATTAGAAATGCTGGATGAGACTCCACATTAAGATGTAGGGTTCTGGGGTGTGCCATGAATATCAGTAGCTCTCTATCCAGAAATGAGAATTTTGTATGGTCTTTACCAAGGGAGAACAGTGCAATTACTTGTATCTTGTTCTTATTGCTTATTTTGAAGCTGCTATATCCTTGACATAATTCTGCAACTACAATTTCATTTTTTACTACAATAAATTTTATGCTTGCAAGCATTTTCAGTGTGGGTATTAATTTTTTTTCACTGATTGGTTGTTTTTTAGGAAGACTGGTTTCTTTCTCAGAGTTCAACATTTTTGATATTTTTCTTAAGATTTTTCAAATGCCTAGAGGAAATTGCACACAACATTTCAGGGTACATTTTCTGAGACATTTCCTCCTCTACAAATTCTGGTTTCCATGGAAACCCTGAACCCCTTATTTTGCATCTGTAGCTGGTAGACTATTACAAATGCCTTGCTATTCTTTAACATCCCTGTTTTGTATAGCTGTGTATCAGCAATTGAACCAGTAAATACAAAGGAGGTGAATGTGAAACTGTAATCTGCGTGGCCCTTTTTTGTTTTTGAAGTGTGATTTAGTTACAACTTATTTTTCCCGGCAGATCTAGATGGGTCTCATGGCTTTTGGCTTTTACCTCCCGAATATTGTGAATATTTGGGGCATGAATCAGCAAACTGGAGAATTTTCTTTAATGCACTCTCTCTGTCTCTTCCTTTCTTTCTCTCTCCATCTCTTTGCTTTTCTTCTTCTGAAATATATATGCATATATGCACCGAATGCCAGGATATCTAGCTTTGTGGAAAAAAAAATACTAATGGATTTAATGAAGAAATAGACTCCAATACAACAACCACTAATCTCAGTGGACATATTAAGACAGAAACTCTGCACGGAAACAGCAGAGCTCACTTAGACAACAGAAGAAAAGGTTTTAATGTCTATCTCCAGACCCTTTCCTTCTACAGATATTGAATCCACGTTTTATGCATGGTAGTTCCTTTTCATCTGTACGTGGAAACTTCTCTAGGATTGATCACATTATGGACCAAATTACAAGCCTCAGAAAAAGATACTAATTAAAAAAGACTGAAAGCATAGTATGCATTTATTCAGAATGTCTTGGAGGGAAATTAAAGAGCAACAAATCAAAATATTCTAGATGAGATGCAAATACATAGAGACTGAACAACATTTCATGCTGTTAAATGACCAATGGATTATAGAAGGACTAAATAAATAAATACTTGAAACAAACAAAGGAATCAACACAACATTTCAAAACTTGCAGGAAACAACAAAGCAGTGTTAAGAGGAAAGTTCATTGCATTTAGTACCTATGTCAAGAAACCAGAAATACACCAGTTAAACAAGCTAGCCATATGTCTGAAGGAGGTAGAAAAACAACAACAAAATAATCCCAAGATTAACAGGGAAAAAATAAATAATCAAAATAAGGGAGGAAATAAACCAAATAGAGACCAAAAGAACAATATGCAAGATCAACTAATCAAACAGCAGGCTCTTTAAGAAACTAAGGGAACTAGATTTCCCACTAGCCAAAATACTCAAAAAAGAAAAAGAAAGAAAAGAAAAGAAAATGAGGGGAAGAAATAAATCTATAGAATCAGACTATAAAAAATATAGCAGCAGATACATAGAATAATCAGGGACTCAGGAGCTACTAAATGGCAACAATTTGGAAATCCTAGAAGAAATGAATGGATTTCTGAAAACATACAATTTAGCATGAAAAAATCATGATAATGAAAATCTAAATAGAACTACAACCAGAACAAAGATTGAATTGGTAATTAAATCCCTCCAAAGAAAAGCTTAGGACCAGATGTTTTCACTGCTGAATTCTAATAAATGTTTCAGTAAGAACTTACTCCAATCTTCTGCAAGGAATTCAACACATAGGAAGGGAAGCAAAATTCTCAACAAAATGCTAGCCATCCGAATCCAATACTATATCAGACAGATCATTCACCAGGAACAGGTGTGATTCTCACTGACATGTAGAGATGGTTGAACATATGCAAATAACTAGATCTTATGTACCAAATCAACAAAAGGAAGAATAAAAACATACGATCATCTCAATACATATAGGGTAGGCATTTGTTAACATCACTTTATGCCTAACCTCCAAGAGAGTACTAGAAGTAACACTCAACATCTCAATCAAAGCGATGACCCGAATCCCAATGCCAGCATCATATTCAATGGGGAAAAACTGGAAGCATTTTTACTAATATCTGGAATTTGGCAAAGATATCCACTTTCACCACTGCTATTCAGCATTGTATTGGAAGTTCTTGCTAGACCTGTTAGGCAAGAAAAGAAATGAGAAGAATTGAAATTAGAAACAATGAATTCAAATTATGTCTGTTTGCAGGCTACATGATTCTGTATATAGGAAAACCAGAAGGCCCAGTAAAGAGACTATTGGAATTCCTAACAGAGTCAGAGAGAGTAGCAGAATACAAAATCGTGAACTTAGGTCAGTGGTCCTAGTATACCCAAATAACCCCATGTCTGAGAAACAATTTATAGGTACAACCTCTTTAAAATAACAGATAAGAACATCTTGAAATAAGCCTAAATAAAGACATGAAATACTTCTATGATAAAATTACAAAAGCTTTTTAAAAAGAAGAAATTGAAAGATCCAGAAATTAACAATATTCCTGAATCAGTAGATTCAACATTATCCAAAGTCTATATTAAATAAAATAATATACACATTCAATGTGACTCAATCAAAATCCTCAAAGTGTTATTTTCAAGGCTGCAAAGATGATACCAAAATTCATCTGGAAACACGTGATAACCTGAATAGTTGCAGCTATCCTGAAAACTAAAAGTATAACTGAAGGAATCATAATTTCAATCTCATTATATGATACAGAACATTGATAAAAACAGTCTGGTACTGGTACAGAAACAGAGACATTTAATGAAACAGAATAGAAACCCCGAAAGTTACCTTACACATGTATGACCAACTAATTCTTGGCAATAGAACTGAAAAAATTCCAGGGAAACCTGTTGGGACAATTGGATAGCAGCCTGTAGATGTAAGCAGTAATTCCCCCACCTGCCACTTCATACAAAAAATTAGCTGTAAATCAATACACTTACATAGAAGAATTTTGAACTTGTGTGTGTTGTTGAAGGACTATACCATTCTAATAATACTGGGGAAAACGGTGGGAGGGAGGAGAATGGGAAAGTATGATAAAGAGGTGGAGGACCTATAGCTGTGAAACTGTACTGTGGAAATAATAACAACAACAGCAACAAATACTTACATGTAGGTATGAACTGTGTACAACTTATGCTAGTGGAAGAACATAACTGATTATTTGGATGCTTATGTGGGTTTATTGATTCATTGAAATTTGCAGAACTGTTATAATCACCACTTTAACTGCATGTATTATAGATGTATTCTCAGTGAAGGCAGCTTTCTGTAAACTAGAAACCAGCAGCTAATCTTGGAAGGTAAAGGCAGATCCTGGGGCCAAGACAACCTATCACCTGAAACTATTGTGCCTACTCAGATTTCTTTTCATAGATAGAATACTAGTAGAAAAATCTCACTGTTTCTCCTAAATTACTTGGCCTGGCCTCCAAAGATCAGTTTCAGTATCTGTTCAATTTTCATCCATGTAAATATTTATATTATTTTTATCTACTACATGTTTTGGATGTGTTTCATAAGTCATGTTCTACTGCTGTTGGTTTGGGAATAAATCATTTATCTGAATGCAATCAACTAGTCTTGCTATAATTAGCACAATTATTCTGAGTAAGACAATTGAATGATTCATCAAAGCCATGAAAACAATAGCTAAAACCTTATTTTCTCATGCAGGTTATATTCAATTAATTATTTATGCTTTGAAAATTATATTTGTGGATTTTGAAAGCTTCAAACTGTAGGATGTGTGATCATTAAAATTGCAATATTTTGTGTCTGCTATATAAGTCACTATGTTTTGTTTCACATCATAAGCCAAATGTAATTAATCAAGATACTATCTACTATCTTAACATGTGTAAGTTAAATGATCACATTTCAGCTTTTTGTTAAGTGTTTTTTCTCACACAAAATATAAATTTATTATCTGATTAAACATAAATATAAATATGAGCTGCTAAAATATTTCCATGTGTGGTATGCATTTTGGTTTAGTATAAAAACTGGCAAAGGTTTGTGTGTTCTCTTTCTTTTTTTGTTGATGTTGTTTTACACTGTGAAATATTACAAGCTATTGAGAATGATTTCCAAATGACAATCTGCTATCTATATTAAACTTTATAAAGGCATTTTAGAAGCAGAGTGATAAAGATAAAATGAGAGAGAGAAGAACACAAAGGGAAGACTTCAAAAAGCTGGTTCACTGTTCTAATTCATGATACCTGCAGCTCACCCAAGATTGGAGCCAGGAACTGAGACTATGACCCAAGTCTCTGATGGCAGAGGCAGGATACCTATTATCTCACATTTGACCCATGACTGCTGCCTCCCACGATTATCAATGTCAGGGAGTTGGAATTAAAAGTAGCACTAGATGTAAAACATGGTGTTCTAACATCTATGCTAAAAATCTGCTACTACATTTCGTGCGTGTGTGTGTGTGTTTTGGTTTTATTTTCAGTATTCTCCAACATGTTATTCCTCTATAATTTTTTTGAACTTTCTCATTTTTAATTGAAAAATACTAATTTTGCAAGTTTATGGGTTACTGAGTGGTATTTTGATGTAGGTATACATGTGTAATAATAGTATGAAGACATTTAGCATATCTGTCATCTATCATTTCTTTGTACTGAGAAATTGAAATGTGAAATATGTTGTTACATTCTATAGCCATTGTGCTGTGCAACATTAGAATTCATCTCTTCTCTGTAACCCACTGTAGTTTTGGTACTCATCAAACACTGCTCTCTGAATTTCTGTACCAACACCTGGCAACCTCTAATAACAAGGGTATTTTCTAATGCTTAGCATTCATTTTTCAACATCTTTTTATATGTCATTTCCCCAATGTTTCAATTATTTTGATGTTTTGTGAATATATTTTATTCGCTGGTTTTTTTGAAATAGAATTAAAGAATGTTAGTTTTTTTTTAAAGATTTATTTTATTTTTATTACAAAGTCAGATATACTGAGAGGAGGAGATATAGAGAGGAAGTGGAGCTGCCGGGATTAGAACTAGCAGCCCTATGGGATCAAGGCGAGGAACTTAGCCACTAGGCCACGCTGCCGAGCCCAAAGAATGTTAGTTTTAAGTCAAGAAGGAATATTCTCATATGAAATGATTTGTTGTTTTTATTTGTCAAATATATTTTGAAATATAATTGTATTGTGGCCTATATTATAGTCACTATCCATTATGTATTGCATCTGAAATTCATTTTAAGATACTCTTGGTATTTTATACTTACAAACAAACAAGGATATTAAGGTTGATTTGCTTTAGTTCCTTATTTTTCTGAAATACAAGCTATTATATATACTTTGGCTATTGATATCTCTGTATGTAAAGTAGGTAGGTGGTTAATATTTTTCTTCAAGATCAGCAATCACTATAAATTATTGCTTAAAGTGTTGAAGTTTCACTTGCAGAAATTCGTCATTAGAGTTACATAGTCGTGAGATTGGTTATTTCAGAGAGTAAAACCCATGCTAATACATGATCTTTTGCACATCCTTTTCATGATAGCCTGGATGGTAAAAATCTTTCAGAAATTATCTTTAATAAGTAATGACACTAGCCAACAATTAAGGCATCATTTAATGGCTGCCATTAAGAGGGACAGATGCTCCATTAATTTGTAGCCTGTGCACATTTAAAATCATTTAATTACTGATGCATGATAGGGTTTGCACTGGCAAGCACTTAGAATGAATATGGTATGATATTGAACTTAAAATGAATATTAATATGATACTGAACTATGAACTATGTAAAATTTGATACAAAAACATGTGATGTCACACACAGATGCACATTTGTTTATGTAAATAGTACCGTCAGAGTAGAAAACTGCCTGATAACATTTTTTCTTCACCAAAAAAGAAATTATAAGAAATTTTTATTTTGGATTTTTAACAAAATATTAAAATATTTTATAAGCTTGGAATCAATAAGTTATCAATTTCTTTTTTTTTTAATTATTTATTGTTTAACTTCAGTAATTACATTGTATTATGTGACACAATTACATAGATACTTGGGTTCTCCCCACCCCTCCCCAAACCCTCCCACCATGGTGGATTCCTCCACCTTGTTGCATAACCACAGCTCAAGTTCAGTTGAGATTTCCCCATTGCAAGCGTATACCAAACATAGAGTCCAGCATCTTATTGTCCAGTCAAGTTCAACGGCTTCTTAGGTATACCCTCTCTGGTCTGATGACAGAGCCAGCAGAGCATCATCCCAGTCAATTGAAAGCTCCAACATACCATCAGCAAAAATTTACATCATTATGGAATTAATTGACATAGTAATGAGTAACCAATATGTTAAAAGTAAATGCGGGTTCCCAGCCACCTTCTGTGACCACCTCACCTATACTTCAATTTTAGTTTATACACAACATATAACATTCAAAACATAACATGTTATACTTAACATCATATCATCTTAAATTAAGGCAAACATGTGGTATTTAACCTTTTGGGATTGGCTCATTTCCCTTAGCATTATGGTTTCCAGTTTGGCCCATTTGGCCACAAAGAACTGCATTTTGTTTTTTTTAATAGCTGAGTAGTATTCCATGGAGTAGATGAACCATAGCTTTCTTATCCAATCCTCTGTTGATGGGCATTTTGGTTGTTTCCATGTTTTTGCAATTACTGATTGTGCTGCTATGAACATAGGAGTGCATGTTGGTTTCTCATAGAACAAGTGTTCTGGATATATTCCTAGGAGTGCTATTGCTGGATCATACGGTATGTTGAATTTGAGTTGTTTGAATATTCTCCATACTGATTTCCATAGAGGCTGTACCAGCCTGCAGCCCCACCAGCAGTGGAGTAGGGTTCCCTTTTCCCCGCAACCTCACCAACAAGTGTTGTTGGTGCTTTTATTCATGTGGGCCAGTCTTACTGGCGTTAGGTGGTACCTCATTGATGTTTTAATTTGGATTTCCCTTATTGCCAGGGAACTTGAGCATTTTTTCATATGTTTATTTGCCATTTGGGTTTGTTCCTTTGTGAAGTGTTTGCCCATTTCCCGTGCCCATTTCTTGAGTGGCTTGTTTGTTTTGACATTTTGGTTGTTTTGTAGCTCTTTGTATATTCTGGAGATCAGCCCTCTATCACCTAAGTCGTGCGCGAAGATCTTCTCCCATTCTGTGGGTTGCCTTTTTACTTTGTTGATTGTTTCTCTAGCTGTACAGAAGCTTCTTAGTTTGATGAGGTCCCAATTGTTTATTTTGGTCTTGATTTCTACTGCATCTGGAGTCTTTTTTAGGAAGTGAGGGCCTACCCCTAAGTGTTCCAGTGTGTTTCCAACATTTTCTTCCAAAAGTTTGAAGGTTTCTGGATGTAGGTTTAGATCTGTTATCCATTTAGATCTGATCTTAGTGTATGGTGAGAGATGTGGATCTATTTTTTTGTTTCTGCAGGCTATCAACCAGTTGTCCCAACAGCATTTATTGAACAGACCTTCCCATTTGCCTGGGTTGTCGTTTGTCTTTTTGTCAAAGATTATTTGGCTGTATCTGTGTGGGTTTCCTTCTGGCATTTCTATTCTGCTCCATTGGTCTTCCTCTCTATCTTTGTGCCAGTACCACGCTGTTTTGATAACCACTGCCCTATAGTATGTCCAGAGGTCCAGAACTGTTAAATATTTACATTATAAAATGTTCATTGTGTAATGAGTTTGATTTGTAAATATTGTAATCTTGTTTTAAACTAGTGAGTTTGCACCTTGTATATAAATTGTTTTGTGAGTGACTTTTAAGAAATGTACATTATTTCTCAGTTTTAAATCTCTTTGATAGGTATATGCATGTCTGTTCTGAATCATACAACGTTGTTCATGGAATCAACAGCTCGGGTGTTGACAGAATCTCAATGATCTGGTTTGTGTGTACATTTATTATTTGATTCCACATAAATATCTTATTGCATATAAGCCAAACATTAAGCAAGTTGCAATAATTTTTACACCCTTTGATTTTGTTAACTTCTGAGATAGGAAAAGGAGATTTATCTTTCATGTCAACAAAAATCCTGTCTAAAAAAACCAAAACATCTGGATTAGATTTTTAGTGGATTACTGATCATGTATGGAGTTGTTTCAATTCACAATTCATATAGACTTTAGTTAACCATCATAATATAATTCCGGAGGCTTGTGGATTATATAAACATCAGATTCAATTACTTTTCACGGGTCAATATTGAGTAAGAGCCACCAAGACATGTAGTGCAATAATGCCACTTTATTTTATTTTCACTGTAACTTGCTAAGTACAAACATTGCACTTGTAATGTGATATAATACACAATCCAATGACACCATGAGAAATAATCATTTTATCATTTAATCCATGTGTAGTCCAGGGTACGAAAGAGAATGAATATGTTTTAAAAGAAGGTAAACCTGTAGCTGTGTATTGATGAAGCCTCAGTGATATTTTGGCTTTCTGATGTGAGATGGAGCTATTTAATAATAAATTTGTACAGGACATGCATCCCCTTGGAGTGTTTTCTAAAGTGTTAACTTATTGTTTTCTGACATATGTAAGTGCATTAATAGATACTATCCACATATTTTGCTTTTTTTTACATTAGTTGTGCCTGGTTTTACTTTCCTCAAAGGTGAAAAAAGCTTATAATTGCTTTATCCCCTAATTATCAGCTAAAATACTGTCAGCAGGTTAAAATTTTCCTATTCTGGCTAGTATAAAATATTATAGCCTTGGTTTTAATTTGCTTGCATCTGATTGCTAATAAATATAATGGCTTTTTATAAATTAACTACCAAACACTTTTCAATTTATGACTTTATGTTGTTGTTATTTATACTCTCTAATTTATTGGTTATTTCTTTTTCATTAACCCATTCCATGAATTTTAATTAATGCTTAATTAGTATTTCATTATCCTTCTCTTCTGCATATATCCTGTCTCCATTATCATTGATTATTCAATTCAGGTTATTTAAAAATATGTGTGGTGTTTTCATTTTGGATTTAATGTGCTTCAAGGTCCCTTCCAAATGAGCTAATATCCAAAAAGTAAACAATGAATGCTAAGTAAGTTTCTGCTAAGAATGTAACTATATATTCATATATATATATGTACATATATATAATTCATAAAAATTCACCTGTGTACAACAATCATGAATATACTCATTTTAAAGTCATGGAAATTAAGTTAAGAAAATTCTGTCACATACCTAAGCTGAAGTTTCAGTGAAGCCACACTCTGAGCACACAGAATTGCATTTTATGATTCATTTTTTAGAAAATCTTGTGATGTGTTTTCACTAAAAAGCTATTTTTAACATGAAGAATACAGCCAATTTTACAGATCAGGCTACATTATCCAATAAAACATAAACATAAACAATTGGTTTTTAATAAACTAATAATTATAAATATAGATTAAAAAGAGTTTCGGAAGGGGTTAGCTAAGGGCAGCAAGGTAGTTGAACGAGACATCTGAACTTGCTTCTGGTAGCTATGTGGTGTCCACAATAAACAAGCTAAGCATATATCTATGGTAGCACAAGGTGATAAAGGGAATCGGAGCATATAATACTTCAATGTGCATTCCCTTAAAGGGACATCAGCTTCATTTCTAAATATATGAACACATTGATCTTGAAAAGCCTATTAGTCGTTAAGACTTAAATGTTTAAAGCTTTTATGAGATATTTTGTATATAAAACAAATCTGTAGTGTAAAAAACTTAGATGTACAAATGATACTAAATTATATGATAGAAAACAACAAAATTGGCCGAGACAAATTTACTTTCTTGCCATTTAATGCGATTCATCTTCATAAGCATGGTTATTTTCCAATTACTGATCATATTTATCCTGAAAATGTACTACACAGGATGCTTTTTTCCTGCAGAACCATCACCCTCTCTCAAGGACTATGATGCTAAGCAACACAGATACTTGGCAAGAGCTACAGTGGAATGTCCAGTATTGCTCTCTAGAAAGGTTCTAGTCCAAACCATAGACAGTAACCGATGTGTGCGTGTGGTGAACTGTTCCTACAGCGAGGGTAGGTATGCAAATGGTGTAGGTGCTAGAGATCGGTTTGCTCATAAAACATAAAAGTCACGTAGGGTCCAGAGATTTCACTTCTGATTATGTAGGTGAGAGATGCAAAAAGTAGCTCTTCCAATACTTGGCTGAAAAATAGCCATACATTTAACATTTTAAGAGCAAAATGGTCAAAAACTCACATATTCATCAAAAGTAATTAAACATGGGTTAACTCCATAATGTGGATGAAATTTGAAAGCATTATACTAAGTGAAAGAAGACAGATAAAACAGTTTGATTCCATTCCCATGATAGAACTATAATGGGTAAAACCACGGAGTTAGAAACTCAGTCACTGATTTCCAGGACTAGAAGTAATAAGGAATGAAGGGTGATTGTTTAAAAAGGTAGTTTGCTTTTTGTGTGCAGAAAATATTTTGTAACCAGACTGTGATGATGTTTCACCCATTGCATGAATGTGCTTAATGACAAGTAACTACATACTTTGAAAAAAAATAACATTCTAGTAGACTCATTTTATATCAAAATGCTAAATTTTGTATCGTTTTTATTTTACATATACATGAAAAATGTTGACAGAAGATAAATAATTGGAAAAAGCATGAAAAGATGTTACATTAGGACTCTTAATTGACTGGGATGATATTCTACCAGCTCTAACTTCGGACCAGAAATGGTCTCCCCAAGAAACTGTTCAACCCATCTGGACAATAAGTAGCTGGACTCTATGTTTGCAAGGAAAGAATCTTGATTGAATTTGAACTGTAATACTGCATCAAGGTGGAGGAATCCACCAGGGGGAGGGGAGAGGGAGGGGTGGGGGGATTCCCAGAGCCTATGAAACTGTCACATAATGCAAAATAATTAATAAAAAAGAAAAAGCATGAAAAGCCATTTATTGGGCACTAAACAGTCTTTGCAATTAAAGCTTGTGTGAAAGAGCCATATCTGTACTGTGAGTAGAACTGCTTACATTTTAATACAACTCAGAGTACTTCAATGCGGAAAATCAAGTTAAATTAAGCACAGTAGAGATGAATGCTAATCAATTTGTTCATGAATGGAATTTGTGTAGAAGATAAATGCCTGGATATAATGCAGTGATACAATACAGTGCAATCATTAAAATTAAAAAAAAGTATGAATAAAGATGCCCATGCATACCACATAAGCTCCATTTACCCTTTCTTAGAGGTCTTGCTGCATGATTTAGCAACATGTGACACTAGCTCAACGAGTGTGGAATGAATTTTGCATGACATTTTGCCCTTGGATTTCTTTACTTCCTCATCAGATTTTAAAGCCGCTTAAGCCATACTTTGTAAGGACGGTCTAACTATTAACTCATAACTTGGAAGACCTGCAGATTTATAAACTGGATGAACTGCTATACCTGAATATACTTTAGTTGAGTGTTATGTAGTATATGAAAAACTTTCATGATGGAGTCACAGAAATGACCCCTGAAGGATTGGAGTGTGTCTATCTCTCTGGTGGCGTAATTTTCATTCAATATATCAAAAGTGGAAATTCTCAAGATGCTGCTTCCTGTGAAGAAAAAAAAATACACTAGAAGAAACTGAGTGTCTGAAACCAAATGTTTTCACCATTAGCACAAATAACACATTCTGAAAGGTGGTGGGTGACCAGTATAAAGTATGAAAAACATTCTTGGACCTGAAAAAAGCATTCCCTCTTCTTGTTTCTTGTCTAATTACTCTGCCTAAAGAATATTTAACCTAAACGTCATCATAGATGTTGAGTATTTGAGTTACAACTTTTGAGAGAAAGAGGGAAAGGGAGACAGAGAGGAGAGAGAGAAAAGGGAAGAGCAGAACAGAAAGAGAGCACAGCCTCTAACTCAGTACTTGACTTTGAAATCTTCACAATCAGACATGCGAGGAGGCCAGAATTAGCCCTGAAACCAATAGTTGGCTCCTACAGGCTCTATCTACCCTATGTCAGTTGGTCATAGTTGGTGTGGTGTGTACCAAAATCAATTATGATCCCATTTTGCTTATTTCAGTTCCTCAAAATCAGACACCCATGCAGCCAAACATATTCCTAAGAGGACCCTCAAAGTACACCATGTTGGGCCCTGCGTGAGAGCCTAGTGGCTAAAGTCCTTGTCTTGCATGCCAGGTTTCCATATGGGAGCCGATTCATGTCCTGGCAGCCCTGATTCCCATCCAGCTCCCTGCTTGTGGCCTAGGAAAGCAGTCAAGGACAGCCTGGAGCTTTGGGACTGGAAGAGGCTCCTGGCTCCTGGCTTTGGCTTGGTGCAACTCCAACTGGAGTACTTGGGGAATGAATCAGCAGACAGTAGATCTTCATTGTTTCTCCTCCTCTCTGTATGTCTGACTTTCAAAAAAAAAAAAAGTCTTTAGAAAATATACTATGTTATATATTAAAAATACATACAATTTTATTTGCACATGAGTGTAAGCACCCTTTCTCTGCTGTGACTTTCAAATACATTCAAATGATAAAAGAATAAGCCAACGAAATAAAAAGATATGAGACATGGGGTTTTGTAGCTCTGTGATACACCGGGATGTGGTGGACACTGTATCCAGCTCTGCTTCTGCTTCTAGCCCAGTCAGTAATACGAACGCTGGGAGGCAGCAGGTTGTGTCTCAAATAATCGGGTCCTTGTCACTCAGTTGGGAGACCCACCCTGATTTCCTGTCTCCTGCTGTCCATCTGGCGTAGCTCTGGCTTCTGCAGGCTTTTAGGGAACAAGCAAGAAGACAGGTCTTTTTTTTTTTTTTTTTTTTTTTTTGTATCTATGATTCTCTGCCTTTCAAACAAATAAAAATAATAAGCTTTTAAACATTTTCAAAGGTATTAAATAAGAAGCTGTTATGGATCATACATCATTATAGAAAATGTAGCTATAGCATAGGAAATACTAACAGATAAATTTCAGATTTTTTTTTCATGATAGAGATTTATAAACATAGGTGATCATCACTCCCCATCTCCCAACAATTACTCCCTCCCTATTGTGGTCCCGTAGCATTTATTCCCAAGTAATTATAATAACATAGTCTCTCATTTCACCACTATAAGGGTAATTCTCTGATACATAAATGAATGTGACATGGCAAGTATAGGAAAAGGAAGAAAATAAAGTAATATAATAATATATTATAAATATTATAAAAAATAAATAT
Source organism: Ochotona princeps (assembly GCF_030435755.1). Classification (NCBI taxonomy): domain Eukaryota; kingdom Metazoa; phylum Chordata; class Mammalia; order Lagomorpha; family Ochotonidae; genus Ochotona; species Ochotona princeps. Next base: position 19,091,329 of record NC_080843.1, on the reverse strand, counting down.
TATTCCTTATTATTAAATTTCCCTAATCTGGAAAAAGAATTGGGAAACAGCATCCAGGCGGGGCACAGAACTCCCAAAAGTCGTGACCAAAAGCGATCTTCACCAAGACACATGATAATCAAGCTCTCTTCAATCGAACATAAGAAAAAGATTCTTAAATGTACATGTGAAAAAAAATTAACTGACATATGCAGGAATGTCAGTTAAACTCAGAGGAGACTTCTCACAGGAAACTCTACTGGCCAGAAGAGAATGGAGTGACATATTCCAGATTCCAAAAAGGAAAAAAAAAAATTGTCGGCCCTGGATAACTTATCCAGCAAAGCTTTCCTTTGTCTTTGGAAATGAAATATAATCCTTCCAGTCAAGAAAAGTTGAAATATGCCTCTTCCAAACCTATCCTACAAATGATACTCAAAGATGTTCTGTTGACAGAGAAAAGGAATAGCACTCATCCAAACCAAAGGCAAATTTGAAGAACATCCCAGTAGAATAACAACAGAAGACTAAATCAATGAAAAACCCATTGTTAAAATGACAGAACCAAATTACCACATATTCGTATTAACCCTGAATGTAAATGGCTTAAACTAATCAATCAAACATTATAGATTAGTACACTGGATTGAAAAACAAAACCCATCGATTTGTTGCATACAGGAGATACACGTTATCAACAAAGATCAGCGGAAACTGTATCTCATGGATTTTGAGTTTTCTGTTAGTTTCACTTCTTCAAAACATTTTTTTTCTCATTAAATTCTTCAGTGACTCATAGATCATACAGAAGCATCATTTTCTTCAAGAAGGTTCTTGATTTTCATTTTCATTTCCTAAGTTACACATTAGTCATTCAATAGCATGTTATTTAACTGCATGGTGCTGTTAATTTTTCTTCCTGCTGTTGATTTTTTTCATGGCTTTTCATTTAAGGGGATGCAGAGTAACTGTGTAATGGAGACTATCATATCCAGATGTGATGATTCAATGTAGTATGCATCTATACTTCCAGACAAGGGTGGATTTCTAATGAACTGTTTACTCTATCTTGACAATAGGATGCTGGACTCTCTGCCATTGTCCAAGCCCACAGTGATGGGCATAGGACTGTGCACGAAGAACTGTACTATAGTAATGATATAGGGGAACTCATTGAGGGGGTGGGAATTTGGTAGGGGAGAAGGAAAATTCCAGGGCATATGGAAATGTACATAAAATGATAATAATAATAAAAACAAGTAAAATTGATATATATATGGGAATTCTACAATTAATCTGTATTAAAGATGAAAATGATGTACATCCATTATTACTCAGTATATAAATCACATCTGAAAATCGTTTAGATTTATAGATGATAGATAAATAGATAAAATGTGTAATATATATTATATAACAATGCATAATATAAAGTATATATAATGCCTTGTGAATTAGTTTTCACATGTCAGAATATATGATATTTGTCTTTTTCAGAGTGGCTTGTTTCATGGAAGATAATGGTTTCTAGCTCGGCTCATTTTGTGGCAAATGATAAGATTTCTTTTGTTTCACGACTGTGTAACTGCACTACTAATTCTTTATCCATTCATATACTGATAAGCATCTAGGTTGATTCCAAGTATTAGCTATTGTGAATTGTATTGTATAACCATGGGGTTGTAAGTTCTACTCAAGAGCAGACTTCGTTTTGTCTGGGCACATGCCCAGAGGTGGGATGGTTGGGTCACCTCATGGACCTATTTTCAGTTGAGGAATCTTCGGACCTGCTTCTACAGGGATTGTAATCACTTACATTTCCACCATCAAAGACTGAAGGTGCCTTTCTTCCTGCATTCTTCGGACCTGCTTCTACAGGGATTGTAATCACTTACATTTCCACCATCAAAGACTGAAGGTGCCTTTCTTCCTGCATTCTTGCCAGCAATTGCTCTTTGTTGATTTCCATGTGCAGGACATTTTCATAGGAGTTAATATGAATCTCAGTATGATTTTTAAGTAAATTTATTTTTGTTGCAAAGTCAGATATAAACAGGAGGAGAAACAGGGAGGCTCACTATGATTTATATTTCTGTCTTCCTTACAACTAGAAAACCTAATATTTTTATTTTTCTACCAGCTGTTTGAATTACATATTTTTTTAAAAAAAATCTGTTTATATCCTTTAATTCTTAACTTGGTTAATGTTTGTACTGATGTTCATTTTCTGGAATTCTTTGAACATCCTCTGTCTTGTTATTTAGTTCCTAAATATTTTCTCTCATTCTGTTGATTGTCTCTCACTTCACTGGCTGTTTTCTCTGCAGTAAAGAAGCTTCTTAGCTTGATGTGGCAAGGGGCTTTTTTTAAGATTTATTATATTATTCACTTGCTTATGTGAAAAGCAGAGTGCCAGAGTATGAGAGAGATGGATACCAGGAGAAGAGAGAGATATCTTTAATCTCCTGGTTCTCCCTCTCAATGTCTGCTTCACCTAGGCCAGGGTCATGTTGAAGGCTGGAGGAACTAGGGATTCCAGCCAGGTCAGCGTGCCAACTTGGAGCATCATCTGCTGTCTTATGCTCATTAGTGTGAAGCTGTATTGGAGGAAGTACACCGGGGCCCAACTGACACCTTATGAAAGAGTGAAGAAGGAGAGATATTGGGCAGGAGAACAATGGAGCAAGGTATTTATTCTTGGATGATAATATTCTTGGAAAGATGCCTATGAAATACATAAAATCTATTCTCTTCCTATTAATTAAACCCAGAGATATAAAAACAAATGAAAAATAAGAAAATTAGGAATATTGTTCAAACATATGTATCAACAATGGAAGGGAAAAAATTGATTTGTAATACTGTACTTCTAAGTTCAATAATCAGTGTAGTTCCCACTTACTCGCAACTGTTACAAAAACACATTTACCATTATGGTTTGCCAGTGTTTAAAAAAACGGTAATCACCCTTGGTCTATGTAAACATAGATAATTGCATATTGATATTTATGCAAGTATACACATATGTATATGCATGTGTGTGGTGATAGTTCACACACAAATGTGCACACAATCAATTTAAAATTTATATCTGACATATGGCAATTCAATTAGTGAAGTTGACTTTGAGTTAAAGAAGTGTCCTTTTGCTAAAATAGAAATGTAGATATCGCAATTAATTAAGTGACAGCATGAGGGCACCCTAAGATCATGGATATGATTATTTAATCAACTATATAGACTTGGAATGTGCCTTGCTGGAATATTTATTACAGAATCACTTTAAAATGAATAGCCATAATGCAATAGCTGAGGGGTAGCAATTGAAAACTTTCTGAAAATGCTAGTTTTCACTTCATAGACTACTTATGCTTAATGTGCTGTGCTTGTCTATGTATTTTCATAATTTGCCTGATATTATATTACTATGATTATAATGGACATTGTTGGAATCTCTGCTCAGCTCTTCCCTGAGGGTGCGGGGTCCATGTAATGAGTGCCTGCCTGGCATCTACACTTCCTCTCTGCTCTTTTCGCAGCTGATAAAAGAAACGTGACATTCAAGGAGGAGAGGAGAAGATGAGAAGACAGGAGAAGAGAGGAGAGAAGAGAAGAGGAGAGAAGAGGAGAGGGGAGAAGAGGAGAGGGGAGAAGAGGAGAGGAGAGGAGAAGAGAATGACACACAGAAACAGGGAAATAGATGTCCCCCATCACTGGTTTACTTCTTAAAATCTTCTAATATCCAGGACTGGACCAAGCTGGGGCCAAGACCTCAGAACTCAATTTGAGTGATATCATGGGTGATATCTTGGTTATCAGCTGCTTCCTTCCAGGTTGTACATTAGCAGGAATATGGATCTGAAACAGAATAGTCAGAACTTGAACCAGGGAAGTAGATACAGGATACAGGCATTCAAGTAGTAACTCAATTGCTGCTTCAAGCATCTTCCCCGAGACAATTTATTATCGTACTTTCAACACTATGCTGCCCAACACTGATGCATATGTTATTCCTTACTTTCCTATTTTCTGTCTGGGACTAATCTTATAATAAAAACCTACCATCATTGATTCATACTTTTTTAAAAGATTTATTTTATTTTTCTAGAATTTTTATTGGAAAGTCAGATATGCAAAGAGGAGGAGAAACAGAGAGAAACATCTTCCGTCTGATGATTCACTACCCAAATGGCTGCAACAGGTGGAATCACCCAATCCAAAACCAGGAACCAGGAGCCAGGAGCTTGTTCCAGATCTTCCATGAAGCTGCAGGGACCCCAGGCTTTGGCCCATCCTTGACTGCTTTTCCAGGCCACAAGCAGGAAGTTAGATGGGAAGTGGGGGCTGCCAGAATTAGAATCATTGCCCAGATGGGATCCTGGCATGTGCAAGGCGAGGACTTTAGCCACTAGGCTACAGCACCAGTCCACTGATTAATACTTTTATTTTTATAATAATTTAAAAAAATCTAAGACTCTTCTATATGCAGATTACAAACAATATATATGCATGGCACAGTGTAGTGTTCAGATATTCATCTTTATGCTGTAATAAAGTTTTTGATAAGTCATTACAATGTTTTTCCTTGTGTAATAGATAGGGTTACAGATCATCCTTTATGATCCAGCTGCATCTCTGTGTATTTTTCAAACCTTGGTGGCTGCATAACTTGCAAGTGCTTATTCCTAACTTTGTTTTCAAGAGAATTTTTGTAATAAACATCTTTGTAAAACTGAGGTGTTATTACCTTGTATACTAACACTGTATAAGAGAAACACTTCTTCCTCCTGAAGAAAGGTCAGAAGGAATCTTTTCTTCATTTTAAGATTGGCAGATTACCAACCTCAGACTCTGTCTCCTGAAGAATGATACACCTGCAAGCAACTCCGTAGGTCTGTCTCTGTCAGCCTTCGCCAGCCTTATTGGGTGAGGGGAGAATAAGTACATATGTACATACACATTGATGCTCATGAGTAGTAACATTTTGTTCTGTCTTTATGTGTTAAACTATGACTGGTTTTGATGTTGAGTTGCACAGTCATATTTGTTGGTGGCTTTTGAATTGAGATGGACACTTAAAGGACATGACTTCCTGGAAGAGGAGGGAGAATCTCATGACATCATTGATGAGATTCCAGGGAACACCAACGGAATGAGTAGGGAGTACGTTAGTGAATTAGAAGGTACATAAGGTATTAAGTAATTCTTCATGGTGTAATGTATCAATGAAAGAAATCATGGAGGCTGTTAAAACCAGCTGTTAATTAGTATGCACAAAATAGCTATCTACAATGTTAATTTTAATTCTTTGGGTGGTAGAGATTTCCTTACCAACTGATGATTAGCATATTGAGCCTTCCATTGTAATGTATTTTATTACCATCCAACCACTTCTTTGAGTTACAGAGACATATACCTATCATTTTCTTGTAATGACTGGCCTTCTCAAGGACAGTTTTCAGGGACAGATAATTCCTATGTGAAATAAACCAAAGCAGTGATACTCTACTTCTGAAAACTAGAAGGCCCACGAGAAAATGAGAAATACAAATGATTCTTATAAGCAAGCTGGTATTCTACCCAAGAAATCTCCCCTGCCTCATATGAAATTCAAATGAAAAATTAAGACTTGCAATGATGACAATATTGAGGCATATTTCCTCAAATACAGTGGTGTCCTTACACACGTTCACTGCTGCGTGGGTCCAGTTCAGGACAACCAAGAGGTACATATTCCCCATAGACCCAGGCAGAAAATCATACTATGACATTAAAAGATTCTCAGGACTGAAGCAATCACATCAGAAATGATGTCTCTACTGCATATAAAGTTATGATTAGACAAGAATCATCAGAAGTTGACTTTGCGGTGTAGTTAGCATGCCATTAATATTGGCATGACATGAAGTAAAAAGGCTCTCTCTTTGAAGAAAACATTGCACTACACTGAACAAAGTTATTGAATCAAAGCAGCCTTGTTTTTCAAAACTCTCTAAATATGTGCTTTGGATGCATTCTTAATTTGGCTAAACTAAAGCCCAATTATTTCCACAATTCTTCAGTGGTTATTACATGTCAGGTAGAGCCCCAATGAATGAAACATGCACACCATTACTCAAACCAGTGGGCAAAACTCCAAACTAGCTTCATAAATCTAATTCTTAGCCGATTAATATAAAAAAATATTAAGTTTTTGCTTCATTTTGGGCTGTATCTGCATCCTCAGGTATTGTCATGATCTTGGAAAATACGTTCTGTAGCAGACCAGTCACCCTCTTTGGGATTACAATTTATTAAGCGAATTGCAATCTCTATGTCATTCCCTCATTCCTGTCTCTTGGTTACTTTGACTTTTAAATAAATCAATAATGAAATAAATTTCTAAGAAATTCAAGGCATCATATTTATCCTGTCCTGATTGCTTGTTGACTTACACCTTAAGAGTGATGATAAAACCCCCTTAGTGCTTATAGGAACTCTCCATAGACCCTCAGTTTTTGGCAGTTTTTCCAGATGTTCCTCCCTAACTTTGGGAAAGTTTCTTTAAGCATAACTAACTCATTTATTCAGGCAGCTGTTTCTACCCTAGAGATAGCATCTGTAAAACCAAGTGATAGAAAATCACTTCTTTCCTTTAGCTAAGGATTTACTGATCTCAGTTTGCTCATGGAACTTAATTTGAATTTGCCAGGTTTGCTTGCTACTAATGACAGAATTTTTTGAGACTTCTTTATGCCACAAGGAAAACCGACACATTCCTAATATATGAATCTGTATGAGGAATAGCACATTCAGCAGAAGGAATGATAAATGAAATAATTACAAAGAAATCCACTTCCATCGGGCATTTGTTGTAGTGGCTAAAACAATAATAGAGACAACCCTTTTCCATATCTGAGTAGCTGAATTTGAGTCAACACTCTGCTTGTAAACCAGCTTGCTATAGAAGTACACTTTGGAAATGAGCAGGTGAGGACCAAGTGTGTTAGTCCCATGTACTCATGTCAGAAAAGAACATGAAATTCTGGGCTACTGGCTTTGATTTGGCTAAGCCTAAACTATGGGAGACATTTTGATTAGGAAAGAGTGTGCGGATGATCTTTATACTTCTCTATTGCTGACTCTCTACCTTCAAATAAATCTAAATAAATACATGTTTAAAATAAGAAACCGTTTAAATTTCTAGTGAATGCATACAGTGTTTGATTTGTTCAAATAGTTTGATTCAGAAATTTTGACCTCCAAATACATTTAAGCACAGGAATAAAAAAATAATGTTTTAATATAAATTTATGGATATGCATGGTGAAATTTTGTCATAATTATAATTTTTTAATTATTTCAAATTTTCTGGGTATCTAATAGTTTTATTTACTAAATTTAGCAACTTTGTGGAAGTGCTTTTGTTATTATCAATCACACAGGATGACATCATACATTTATTTGAAGCCCTATTGATGCTTGCCTTAAGTTTTTGCTGCTTAAAAAATGGAATGGATTTGATCATACTCTCTGTTGAAAAGATTAATCAATGTAAAATATGCAGGATAGTTAAACCAAACCAAAAATAATGTTGGGACAAATTAGATTTTTTCAGAAATAATTTTGAATCTTTATTGCCATAATGCATGTCTTTGTGCACATACAATTAAATTGCATTTTTACATGTATTTGTGCTGGTTTAAATATTCCACAGGATTCATAGATATTTTATATCCAAGTTGTTGCCACTACTTAGAATAGTATACTTGCAAAATACTTTAAGTGAATATATGAACATATAAGTGAATAATAAATGAACTCTATATAAAGCATAAATACTATTACACCAGAAAAAATATGTGTCCATTCAAACAGAATAATTTATGCACTTGTATAACATCTACACATCTACACACAAATTTACCAATTTTCATATAAATATTTACTATGTACACTATTTCTTCTTGTAGGTGTGATGTACCTGGCCAAAATTCACAACAGTCTGAATTAATGTAATTCGAAATCCATATAGGGATAGTTTACAACACTGAGTCAGTAAATTTTAATATTTTAATGGTTTCTGGTGAGTGATATTCAAATAGAATTATGTTCCTGGCAATCATTTTGCCTTTCACTTGATATAATTTCTATAGTCACCTGGACTTCTCTCTTTCTACATTAGTTGTCAAGGTTGGCTTATACTGTTTTCCAAGACAGTCTTATTCTTCAAATTTTTGTTCACAAATTCTAATATACTATAATTTTATTCTACAACAACCTGAGTTATTTTTGACTTCTACAAGCCACATAGGATGACTAGATGATTTTTTACTTCATGAATTAAGTGTAAATCATTATTTTAATTGCCATCTGTACTGGTTTCAACAGTCTTCCTAAGGAGTTTTTGTGAATATAGCAGATCAAATAACACTTATTTGTTCCTACCACAATTTATGGACCCTTAACAATATAACTGATGCATCACTGGACAGCATAGTATATTACAATGAATAAAATTAGCTTATCTATCACAATCTAAGTTACAATTGTAAGCAAACAGTGCAATGAGTGTCATATTCTCAAGCTGATGAGTGAAAATTCCAACCTTTGTTATTGAGTTCAAAACTTAAAACATTTACACAAAATTTCAATTCTGGGCCTTTAGACATACAAACCTGCAAATAATACAAGTTTCAGATGATAAGTTTCTTTTGGGGACTTACACTGAGTGGCATTTTCTCTGCACTTTTTTCAAACATTCCACTCATAATAGGGAGTCCCTTTAACTTTTCAAAGAAATGACTGGCAGAATGCATTGTTTCATAATCTCTTTGATGTAGTTGGCGTGAGACTTAGAGTCTAAAAGAGGCCTTTGTAAGTAAAAGGTTGAATAGTAGGAAAGGCTCTCTACAAAGCCTCTGAGTATTCCTAAGGGGGTTTGTCCCTGCTCTTTAAACCTGGCCTTTTGACAAACTAAAATAATTTCAAAGGAAAATGATTACCAACATTGTACATCTCACTATGTGTGGACAGTGAACTATGTATTGAGATAAAGGTCAACTGTGAGTGAATGCTGGCTGTACAGGAACTAGTATATCAAAAGAAATAAATATATTTCTCAACAAATCTGTAAAACTCCTCTAATAGGGGAGAACTAAAGACTATCAGGTTGAGTGCAATCACTGGTACCAATTTGATTGTTTTTTGAATATTTGAACTACGAAAAAGGTATACTAGCACCTTCACTTGACAATAACGGATGTTATGTGTGTGTTTGTGTGTGGTGTTGTCCTGTTATTGTGAGGGTTTAGAAAAAAATTGGATCTACAATGTATGTCATTTAAAATAAGGAGAATATTATTTCATGTCATTGTGAATTTAAGAAGCATCTTCATTTTAGAAACTAGGTAAATATATACTCATTATATGAGAGCATCTTGAAACAGAGCTCCCAATTTTCTACTTACTATTTCCCATTGTATTATCTTTGATTCTTTATGATGGTAATATTTATTTGATGTGAGAGATTTCCTCTGGATTTTTTGCCTGCTTAGCCCATGTGGGAGGCCATATGCACACTGCACATCCTGCCCCTAGGGACTGCTGATGGGAGTCTTGGCTAAGCCAGACCCCAAGCTGGCCTGTTCACTGGGCATGTAACAATAGCAGTGGACTGCCCAGTCTCTTTAACAAACTGTGTGAGGACTTTTTGGTAAACAGCATTGGAAGTCAAATGTTACATTCATTCTGTTTTTCAGCATATAACAGAATTTGCCTGAGATACAGTTTTCTGCCCTAAGTGAAAGACACGAACTATGACTTAATTGGAGGGTCCAGAGGGATAAACATACCTACTAATCAGCCACAGTGTCATTGTTGCATCAGAGTACTGTCTGGACACTTGTCTGCCCCCCTTTTCTAGTCAATATACCCTTGTAACTTCTTTCAAATAACCCTCACCAGTTTTTCTCCGGTATTTATGCTGCAGGAGAGCATCATTGCCTCACCCCTCAGTGGTCTCAGGGCCTGCTGGACAGAAGACCCTTGAGAATATTTAGAGAATAATTTAACTCTCTGTATATGTATATGTAATTCATATTTATATATAATCAATGGTGAAAATTATCAGTTTTATAGAAGATTTAGAAATCAGATGTATGTTACAATATTTTTGGAAGTATAATTTCATAAATCCTGTTTTAAAAATACTTTCATGGGATGTATATGAAGATATTCAGACAAAATTTTGGACACTTCAGAACAATCTCTTCAATCTAATTTATATATATAAAAAATGTCCACTTTATTCTGCCCAAAATTTCACCTCCACTTCTCTGCATTAAGCATTTTTATACCTCTGCTGGATTTGTGTCTCTCATCTGCACTCTTTTTGTGGATAAAGAAACTCAGGCTATGCAATTGACTTCTGAGTTTGGTCAATGAGAAAACACTGTAGGACATCAAAGGGCATAGGAAGTCAGACGTCCATGGGTTTCTCTTCCTTCTCTCTGTGCATTTTTCATAGATCTAGAAATTGTGGTGTAAGTTTGTATTTAGTTTCATGTCAGTAGCTCTTGAAATATATGCCTGCTGAATGTTCAGCTCCTGCTAGTAACCTAGACTTCTGCAACATGTTATCCATTTAAACCTCCCTCTAAAAGTGAGAGTTCTAATCTTATAAATTGGGTTACTTTACAAATGCTGTTTCTGCCTCTCATAGTATAACAACTGAAAAACCAGTCTTTGTCCTAAAACAATCTCAAAAATATCAATGTACAGTGTTAATTAGGTCCTGGGTTTTGCGAGTTTCACTGACAGTGTTTAAGGAGTTTGATGGATGGTTTTTAGTCCTAACTCAAGATGTTTGATATGTGTTAACAGTATTTATAACATGGGAATATTTTAAGCAATTGGGAGCACATCTATTATTAATTATAAAAGACAAAAGTGGCTTAATAATGTTTCTTTCTTTTTGTGTATCTGAAACATTCATTTTAATTATGCATATTTTAGGTCAAGTAACTCAAATAAAAAGCTAGCTGTCTAGTTTTTTAAAAAAATTAATAGAAGGAATAGAATTTTCATTGTTTTTTCAAAGTGCAGCTGGATTATATAAGTGGCTCATAGTAAACTAAGCATGCCAAATGCTATGGAAAATAAATCACTTATTTTAAATTTTATTTATTTATTTTATTATTTTATGATACAGTTTCACAGGATCTGAAATGTCCCTTTCCCGCACTGCAAAACACCCCCTCACTGATTCCCCCTATATTATTACAATAGTATTGTCCTTGATAAACAGTCATAAATCCTTCATTCTGCTATCTAAGTGCTTAATGGTCTTTCCCTCTCTATTTTGAATTGTTATTTGGTCCTTTGATTTTTCCTCCTGGTAATATTCTTACTTCCCCCCTATTATTTTACATCTTATTTTGAAATAGTTTTCTTTCAAAATGAGGTTGTTTATCATTGGAAGGCAGTCCCAAGTTATCTTACATCAGTAAATTAAACTTAATTAGTCACTTATTAATTTGGCACATCTGATTATGATGACAGAAGCATACAAAAATAACATCCTGTTCTAATTGGCCTTCCAGTCTTTTGTGTGTTTGCTTTCTGTCTGCCAGAATAATGCTTTATTTTTTTCAATTGTCGTACTTTTAAATTTGTGCATTCATCTTTCCCCTCTAATTCAAATTTTTATCTGGTGAAAATTTCTCAGCAGAGGGCTATTGTGGTTGTTCTTTCTATATATGATTGTATTTAAGTTGAATTTGCAAAATGACAAAAGTTATGTAAAACATTTTCTCCTAGGACTTTTTAAAAGCCTGAAACTACGTAAAAAAATAGGTACATCTGGCTAAATAATAATAATGAAATTAAATAATAATTTTCTTTATATATGCACTAAGATGTTTAGAAATATATAAGAAGTAACTAATTAGCACATTTTGGCTATTTTAACCCTATGTAAAGAACCCATAAAACAACCCATAATATCCAATATAGATTTTAATTATGAGTACATTATATTTACTCATTAATCTTTCTTAAAGTTGACTTCTTCTACAACAAGATAAAACATGATAAAAACATGGTGTTAAAGCAATATTTCCCTTTATGTACACACCATTTTACTTGCTTCAGAACTGTAGATCATTATTATAACTAGTCAATTTATGATGGAAGCATACAGAAACAATGAATCCATAAATCAAGTCTAAGCAGTCTTGACTCAGATTGGTCATCTCTGTAATCCATGCCAACTGATGAACACCACCTGCGGGACTCCTAATCCCAGCAGCCGGCAAGCATTGCCCCTTTAGAACCAAGACCAGTAGTGACTCTCAGGGTAGACTCTTAGCTGTGCTTGTGGACAACTCTGAAGTAAAATTGAAAAAAATAATTCCTGTAGTTTCTTTGAGGTTAATTTGTGCTTTCAGTGACAGTAATGAATTGATGAGATTTAGTGCCAAGTAACACAGACTCATTTCAGAGAAAGAAGCTTTTACTTTTGGCCTTACTCATACTGAAACTGGTTTTAAAACCTTAAGTGCACTGAGTAAGAAAAGAAAGAAGAAAAGCAGAAAATGAAACATTAAATATATTCTCCATGCTATTTAAGATTTGCATTAATCAGATTTTATATAATACTATTTGAATATTATTTCATAAAATTACAGACTTTTGAAACTTATTTTTACAAAGATGTGAATTTCATGTAAGTCCCATCTATTTGCAAACATTTTAATATTGAAGAAAAAGTGAAAAATTAATATTTGATGTGTTAGTTAAGATGTGCATCATGGTATCTGCTTCACACATCTGAGTTCCTGAGTCCAAAGCCCCACTCTTATCCCAACCCCAGTTTTCGCTCAATATGCACCCCAGATGGCAGCATGTGCTGTATTAATCACTTGGGCTCTGTTTTCCATGTGGGAAAAGCTAGCTGAGCACTGAGCTCCTGGCTTTGACATGACCCATTTCAGTATTTGAGTGGTGAACAAGTAGATGGGTCATCTGTGTCTGTCAGACTCTGTAGCTCCAACTTATGGTTAAAATACTAAATAAATTAAAAAATTAGAGTGATAAAATTCTGCTGATAAAAACTGATATTTTATCCATTAATATGAGAATTTCAAATTTTATTAGTTTATTTGAAAGGTATTAGCAGAGGTAAAGAGATGGAAAACATATCTCCCATCAGTAGATCACTATCCATTTACCTACAGAAGTTGGGTCTGGGGCAAGCTGAAGGCCAGGAGAGAGAGATTAAATATAAATCTCCCACACATGTCAACAACATAGACACTTGAGCAGCCACCTGGTACCTCCAGGGTGTATGTTAAAATGAAAACTGGCATTTGAATCCAAGCACGTTGGCCATCAGTTTGAATATGAAGATGTTTCCTATCAGTTGACAACAAATCCAATTTCAAACGTACAGGTGGCACATGGAAAAGTGCCAAAACAGCTAGTACTTGTACACATTGGCAAATATAGTTCCAAAATGTTATAGCTAAAACTATATTCTCTACGAGATGGCCTTGATTTTGTCAGCTCTTCTAAACTGTAGACATATTTCTTGCTGACGGTAAGTCTCTGACTAGCAATATTTTAGAGTATATACTTTAAAAAACTTTCCAGTGTAAATTCTTTCTCAGCCACTGTTGACATGAAAATATTCCCCAATCTGGAAGTTTATTTCAAAAGACACTAGAAGCCATTCCTTTAGGTTGTAATGATGATGAAACAATCTGACTTGAAGTTTGTGTTGTATATTTAGGCTGATGTGCATAAATTAGCAACCACCATGGGGCAGACAGTCCAGCATCCCATTGTCTACACATTTCCAACAATTTCATTGGGAATCCACTTTTCATCTGAAAGCAGGAATGAATGTTGCATTATACCCCCACATCTGGATATGGTGGACCCCAGTACTCCATTACTATATACATTTCCATAATTCAAGCCATGAAACAAGGTCAATAACTGCTATGAGTTAGAACAACCACAACCACAACAATAACAATAAGAAAAACAAATTTTGCATCTATGTTCATCAAGGATATCAGTCTATAGTTCTCTTTTTCTGTTGTTGCTCTATCTGGCTTTGGTGTTAAGGTGATATTAGCTTCACAGAAAGAGTTTGGAAGGATTGCCTCCCTTTCTAAGGGCCTGGCCCAGAACTGGGTGTTGTAGTCATTTGAGTAGTGAACCAGCAGATATGAAAACATATTTTTTTCAATATTTCCTTCTCTCAGTACATTTGCCTTTCCAAGAAAAAATAAAATAAATCTTTAAAAAAATGGCATCACTGTCTAAATCTTAGGCTTTAGTAAACTCTTGTCAAGAGAGTGTGTGTGTAATGGTGGGTCTTGCTTGAAAATACAGATGCAATGATTTCTCCAACCCATTATTATACATTAAGTGTTTCACCAGTCAGTTTAATTACACTAATTTCAGCAACAATGTGATACTATTAAGGTAGCTTTTTATTGTAAATATTCATTTAGGTGAAAGTATGTGTGTGTGTTTGTGAGAGACAGAGAGAGAGAGAGAAAGAGAGAGAGAGAGAGAGAGAAATAAAATCTTATATCTGCTGGTTCATTACTCAAATGGTTACAACACCCAGGTCTAGGCCAGACCAAAACCATAAGCCAAGAAGCAGAACCTCCATCCTGGTTTCCCACAAAGGTTGCAGTGGGCTAGGTGCTTGAGCCACCATCTGGCAAGACGCTAGATAGAAAACCAGGCACTCTGGTGCAAATTGCCAGTGTTAGAAGCAGAGCTTAACCCATTGCACCACAATACCAACTCCCTTTTAAATTATCTTTGCATACAGTTTCATGGTAGCATCTCATCTGTCAAAAATGTTATTAAACAGACTAACTGAAATTTCACCAATATTAAATCTAACATAATATTTTGATAATATTGGTAAGCCATTGAAAGCAGTTGACAAAACATGATTAAGACTTCATGCGTAGTTGGGATGTCATCAGTAAACATGACAATAAGCGCTCTTCCAACTCATATTTCCTCAGTATTTTGGTATTAAATGGCTGAAACATGAATGAAGGTCAAGTATCCCTGTCCCCGGATAGTAGCCTGGACAACTGTGTTTCATTACATTTAATCAATTTAGTATGCAGAGAGAAACAAGTGTGCATCTTAGACTCTAGTCTTGGGACACAGTCTGCACAGGTAGTCCAGAAGGGGCTGTGACGCGGACGCTTCTCCTGTGAAGGGCACTGCTGCCCGATGAGAACATGCCACTTTGAGGAGACAGATCAAGTGACACATGAGGCACCCATTGCCAGCCGCTATCACTTTTCCTCCACACACACACAAAACACAGATTTTTATTCTTTGTAATATCCTAGTGTATTTCCGTGCCTAACATGTCATTGCTTCATGAATCTGGAATAGAGACATTTTAAATTGTTTACAGATGAATGTTGTTACTAATGAGTGCTTCTCTGAAGCTTTCTTCGTGAGATAGTGGAAATGAATCAATTTCCTCCTACATTTTAAAGAGAAAATATGCTAAATATATGTACATTTTTCAAAGTGAACAGTTTCATACTTCAGAAATAGAATTGTGGTTTGTTGTTTGAATGTGCCTTACGTTACCAAATGATCTCTAAATAATGTTGTTTAGTCTCTGACATAGATCAATATAAACTAATTAGTCATTATCGCCATCTGGTATTAAGTGATTAAAATGGAATGGAAAATAATTTGACAGATTAAAAAAGCTATAATGACACAGAATCTTAAAGAATTCATTACCACAATTATGCATTTCCGTCATAATACAATGCTCATCACTACTTGCTCAAAGTGACTGAATTATCATGTAAATAAAACACAATATTACCTTGGGCCTCAATATCTGCTGCTTTATAATGCCTTAATAATTTCAAATGTTCTCAATATGCCCCAAGCTAATCTTGTCTCAGTTCCAAGGATGGCAATGTCATTTGTTAATACACTCTTTTACTTTTAAATTTAGTAGGTTGAATGTCAGAGTCACAAATGTGTGTTGTCACTTTCACTAAATGAAATTCAGCTGCAGCAGTGATAATTGCCAAACGGTATTGATCAAGTGACAGAAAATCATGAGAGCAGAGGTAAAAAAAGAACGGGACGAGGGAACAGAAGGAGAAAACAGGACTGGAAAACAGGACAACGGGGATTAATAACCAAATGTGTGAGAACTCTATCAGGATTTGGGACAAATGTAACAGTCTCCTTGGGTTTCTGCCCACAGGAAACCTGCTTCTTTTTACCATGTTTTTAGTCTTTGTATTTCTCTATTTCAGACTCCATTGTGAAGTGTCCTATAACTTTGTTTTTTAATCTTTAATTTCAGAAATGTTAAAGGATTTAAAAGCCTTAATCCCTATTTTTCAAATATTATCTCATTTATTACAAGACATTTTTTGTTAGCTAGTCTAATTTTGTCTTTGATGTGTTAGTTGAAGTTGTCATTATTTCCTGTAGAATATCACATTCACTACATTTGAGTAGTCTACCACTTGTTGTTGAAAAGTCACCAACACGTTCCCCATCATAACTCAGCTTTCTGGAACTTTGGTTGTTTTTAAATTTCTGAAACTTCTCCATCATTACAATTTTTCTCCCTAAGATTTCTTCTTCAAGATCTCTAAATAATTATAATTGATTTTATAGTTTTTATTTTTACAATTATTTTTAAAATTAACTTACACATAAACTATATGCATATCGCTGCATGTTTACATTATATAATGTCCTAGATGGGTATATATTTTAGTTATTAATAATTTAGTATTTTATAATTAAATCATTGAACTGTATATCATAATGTATCTATTAATTTTTTTAGTGAGATACACAGTACGTTAAATTATAAGCAATCAGCTTGCTGTGTAGCACAACCCTAGAACATCTCACTTCCGTCTGAACCCCACTGCTTGTCAGTTATTTCCTATCCTCTCATTTGCCATCACTTTGCCAGACACTGGAGACCATCATACTTTTCAGCTGCTAAGACACCACGTACTATTAGTCTACACACATGAGTTTCTATGAAGCTTTTCTTCCTTTGACATCTGTCTCCACTTATTTCTGATATTCATTTTAGAGATCTCTGATCTACTGGGCTATGTTGATTTCCAGAAGTTTAGCTCTTTGATTTGTAACTAGAAAGAGGATTTTTCTTTTTTTTTCTTTTGTAGATGACTCAATATTAGTGTGCCTCACTACTAATTTTTGCACACTGATATTTTTCCTATTTGTAAATACAAAGTTCCTGCCACAGAAATGAATAACAATTTACAGAGGCTAGTTCTGTTTCATAAAATACATAGTTTCAATAAATTCAACTTTATTTTCCTAGGATTGACTAGGCTGATGAGCCAAGACTATCCACAACATTTTATTGAAGTAATGAATTCCTAAATTAAAGGTGAAGATATATAATTAATAACAGATATTTAAAAGCCCAAATTAGAAATGGAAAGAGAGATTTTCTGTCTTTTGGATCATTGTCCTAATATTCACAACAGCCAAGGCAGGACCAGGCCAAGATCAGGAGTCAGCAATTTTCTCAGAGTCTCACACAGGGATGTAAGCCCAGGGATTAGGGCTGCCTCCTGCTGCTCTCCCAGGCATATTTGCAGGGGCTGGAATGGAAGTGGAGCAGCCAGGTTATGTTCCTTCCCAAACGTGATGCCCATGCTGCAGACAGATTGAATCTACTGTGCTGTAAGCACTGGTCCCTAACTTTGTCTTCTGATCTGAGTAACATTGAAGCTCAGTATAGCACTCATGGCCTTGGTAAGCTTGTCTGGCGATGTTATTTGTTTTCGTATCATCTCAGGCTTGAATTTAACTGTACTCATCAGTAATTATTAGTAAAGATTGTAGATAATGAAATTTGTGATTCATGTTAGTCTAATAGGATAATAGAAGTTTTACAAGTTTAGAAATTCAATAGTTAAGATTAACTTTAAAATTTAATAAGAGAGGGAAGTCTAAGAAAATAAAAAAACACTTGACAATTTAATTTTTTCAATGATTGTTTTATTTCAAATACTGTGAGCTCATCTCTTTCTATTAAATACTGGAAATTAAAGCATATTTGTATCATTATTATGATAACCTTATAACATTATTTGAAAATCAATTGATGATTGTAAATGCTTTTTGAATTCCTGATTGCCTAATTTTCAAATTCATTCGAAAGCTGAAATTTTGGTTAAATTATAAAATTTTATCCTCACACTTCTAATATTCCATGCTATTTTAAAATTTATTTTAATATTTAATTCCTGTGCCCAACCAGAATCTTTTATTATATTTTTAATTAATCAAGTCATTAGGTGAAACACCTTATTTTAGAGTGAACGGGTAGATTGAATAATATAAAATAATTACTCAATTACTCATTTTTTCTATCTGCTTTTTTTTTTTAGATTCATTTATTTTTATTGTAAAGTCAGATATATAGAGAGACAGAGAGGAATATCTTCCGTCCAATGATTCACTCCCCAAGTACCAAAATGACCAGAGCAGAGCCAACCCAAAGCCAGGAGCCTGAAACCTCCTCCAGGTCTCCCATGCGGGTGCAGGGTCCTAAGGCTTTGGGCTGTCCTCCACTGCTTTCCCAGGCCACAAGCAGGGACCTGCATGGGGAGTGGAGCTGCTGGGATTAGAACAGCCATGGGTATGGGATCCCAGCACATTCAAGGTGAGGATTTTAGCCACTAGCCCACCACGCGGGGCCCTCTATCTGCTATTCTGAACTCATCAACACATTTCAAAATTATTTTA
Organism: Ochotona princeps; assembly: GCF_030435755.1. Taxonomy (NCBI): domain Eukaryota; kingdom Metazoa; phylum Chordata; class Mammalia; order Lagomorpha; family Ochotonidae; genus Ochotona; species Ochotona princeps. Next base: position 19,072,540 of record NC_080843.1, on the reverse strand, counting down.
TGGAGCAAGATTTATGGCATATCAGGTAAAGTTAACCACTGTGAAGCTTGCATCTCTGCACTTCAAGATCCTGGCTGCTCCACCTCTAACCCAGTTCGCTGCTAATGGCCTGAGAAAGTAGCAGAAATGGCCACAGATTCAGTTCCCTGCACTCATTTGGTAGACCTCAATAAATCTTCTGGTTCGTGACTTCAACAATGTTCCAATCTTGCAATGTTGTACTGTTTTTGGAATGTCCTGGTGCACGGAACCCATGTCTCTCACTGTCTCCCTCTTCTTCTGTTGTCTTTTTTTTTTTTTTTTAATTTATTTTTTTTATTACAGGAAGATTTACAGAGAGAAATGGTTTCTACAGCTGGAGCTGAGCTGATCCTGAACCAGGAGCCGGGAGCCTCTTCTTGGCCTCCCATATGGATGCAGGGACCCAGGGAATTGGCTGGGCCATCCTTTTCTGCTTTCCCAGCCACAAACAGGGAACTGATTCCAAGGTGGAACAGCTAGAACGCAAACCAGTTACCATATGAGATCTCAGAGGTTGAAGGGGGAGGATTAGTCAGCTAAACCAATGTTCCATCCCCCTGTAATTCTTAATTTCAAATTAATGAAAAAAATCTTCCAAAAATGAATTTGTTATGTTTTGTAAGTTGCATAAGATGATTTTAATCCATGTTGAAATTCAATGGTTTTCCAAGATTTTTTTTATGGTTTTATGATATTCTATTGTAAAATACAGTCACAACATGGAATCACTATAGTTCAGGCCTGTATCAGTTTGCTAACCAGTTCTTTATGCTTCTGTAAAAAATACTTTGCCAGTTTTCTGCTTTTTGGGTCAGATCATTAGGTTAACATGCCCTGCTGGCACCCCTCAGTTCCAGGAATCAATATTGTATGATTTATTCACTCATTGTTCCTATGACTGCCTCCTGTGGCTGCTCAAGCCCACCCACGGTCCCCATGACAGCCATCTATGTTTACTATAGCCTGCCCATTGTCCACCCATTGTTCCCAGGGCAGCCTCCTGTGGCTGCCCAACTCAGCTGGTTCCCATGACTGTATATTTCACTCTTCCTATACAAACCCTTCTAAACCTCACCTTGGGGTCACTCTCTGAAAGAAAGGAGAGCTGACCCTAGCCTGTTGGTCTGTTTACTTGCCTCCTCAACAAACTTTGTTGCTTAGCAGAGTTGTCTGGGCTGCACTTCTTGAGGAGAGATTTGGGTTGGATACAACATTCTGTGTAAATATTTATTAAAATACGTATATACTCCACAGGAATATATTGTTACTAAGAAGCAAAATTAAGGAATAAGCTATATCCTATTTAATGCTTTACCTTTTTTTGTAAATACTATGATAAATTCAAAATTTTGAAGTATTAAATATTCTTAACTACTTATTTACTTAAAGATTTTGAGGCACTTTTTGTAGTACAGTTAACATTGGTACCCAATAGTAAAATGATATTGCTCCTCATTGAGCAGTATTTTTTCTTCGTCTATGAGATGAGAGTCCCACATATATATGTGTATATATATATATATATATATGGAATATATCTATTCCACTATTAATATATCTATTCCATTATCTAACTCATTTTTACTCTTATTTTTTGTGACACAGTTCACACAGTTCACATAAGCTTAGTGTTTCGTTCCCCTACACCCACCCTTCCCATCCCCCTCAATGATTTCCTCTATGTCTCCACAATAGTAGAGTCTTTCAACAGCAGTCATAAGTCCAACATTCTTCTATTTTAGTACATCATGACATTGTAGGTATAGACAATGATGGGAAATCCATCATCCTGTTGTCAAGATCTGTTTAAAATCCATAATAATAAACATTTTATCGCTCTCCATAGATTGGTTAGTTACATAAAGTGATTATCTTTTCAGACACCATGATAAAAGCAATCTGGTTTTCTATTCTAAAATGTGTACTTATCCCAAAGGGTATCTCTTAAAAACATCTAATTTTTTTCACTGTGTTATACATAATATATCAGTTCTGTAAAAGTCCTGGTAATACAATTATACTTCTGTGAAATACATGTCTGGCCTAATGCAGATTTTAGCAGCCCTTGCTCATATATGTAATTTCTCATACAATGAATTAGTTTTGATTAAATTATATGTGAGATGAAACATCACAGAATAGGACAATAATCAATCCACTTTATGAAGTTAAACAAGCTAAGTCATAGAGTACTCTCAACATATTACATAATTTGGAGTATATATCTTGGTCACTCTCATTCATGTCAGTAACTCATTAAAATAAAAAACACTAAAATCTAACCCTACCAACAAATCATGAATTACCAGTGTTATTTCAAGTCATGGATTACATGGAAACTATTTTATGTTTGCTCCTACAATTAAGACAGTGTAATCCATCTACAGTTACAAATATTTATAGTTATAAACAAGATTTGCCAACTATACCTGTTGAAAAGCAATATTATATTATTACATAGATTCTTCACAAAGATCATCAAAATGCTGGAACGAGGCTATGTTTATTCCTAAATAAAGAGCTTTGGGAAAAAATTCAAATCCATGCATAAACTATTTATAACATACATTTGCATATTTTCAAAAATAATTGGCCAATCAAGATGATGGGAGGAGTCTTTTTCTTTTTGTCCTATTCCCTGTATGTGAAATGATAAGTAAATACTTTAAAATGATACAGGGATGATGTGATCAAAGTACAGTTGTGTTCCTATAATTATATAATGGAAAACGCAGGAAGTCTCTTCATATTAACAAAAACCATAAAGTCAAAAATGCACATGACGAAGACCATACCCAAAGTATGTCACAGAGGTTTCCAGAGAATTCAATACATACATATTTATCTATCATTAATGTAGCATTATATGTTTACATATAATTGTTTACATTACAAATAATCAATTCTGCTTCCTAAAATATTGTTGCCAGGCTTTTAATTACTGGATACTTTTTAATCAAATAAGACAATCTTTATATTGATTCCTTGAGCAGATTACAAATATGCAGTAAGTGTTCTGGAGGTTATTATTTCCAAATTGCAATATATATATATATATATATATTATATATATATAAATTGCAATATATATATATATAAATAAAGAATTCTGGCAATGATTACCAAGGTATAAAAGTACTTGATAACACAATCAAGCATTTCCATAATTCATTCTGATCTCTTTATCCAGGAATATGTAATGATAACATGTACTAGGGAGATAAATTACAGAAAATCGTCTGCTTACAGCTTCATACATATTTAAAAGAATGATTATTTTTCTGATAAAGCGTGCTCTGCATTTCCAAGGCCATTTTCATGCAGTTATACTGCCGTTATCACAGACCTTTATTTCTCATCTTGGTCTTCTCAGTACCTGTATGAAAATATCCTCATAAGTACAATTAGTTATAATGCACACATATATGTCTTTCTGTATACATACAAAAGCATTGTATTCTAAACATTAAAATAACCTCTGGTCTTTTTGGAAGCTAATGTGAATAAAATTATTTTATTTTTACTTGTTTTCTGTTTTATCATTTATCTGTTTTTGTTTATTATAAACCTTTCTTCAAGTCCTCTTGGGAAATAATAATGATTTTAACAATTAAGTGGAATTTAAATAATGGCATAAAGGAAAGGTATGGATATTTGCTTTTTTATTACAATTACAACAGCAAATTCTTTATGCACTGACCATTGTTTTCTCTCTTGTTTCCTCAGTATTCCAAATTTAGTAATAAAGACCTTAATATGTAGAAATAAAACAACCATTTCCGAAATAAAGGGAAATGTTGTTTCAATGTTTTGTTGTTATTCCAACAGCATTTACTGTTAGACCAGCAAACGTATTGGGTAGTCCATAGTGATAGTCTGACACTGCAAATACATAGTTTTGATAATGGGTGAAGAAAGAAAGACAATAAATATTATAGAGGAACAGAAAATAGAGTTGGGAACCTCAAGTTAAAGTTTTGTGCTTATATTTGAACAATTTCACATTTTATCCTCATTATGATTCATTTCCTGAATGAGATGATTTAAGTGTTTTGTGTATGTATTTGAGAAATGAAATCATTACTTCAAACTTGTTCTACAAATCTTTTATTATTTTTTTCAAGATAATATAAATGTATTTATAGTGAACATTTTACTAGATTGTTGAGCCATAATCATTACTAAAATTGAATTCCTTACAGGATAGTCTGCCACCTGCTTCAAAAGAAATACATTTAAAGAGTAAATGTTTTTGAATGAGGGAGCAAAGTAATCTTGCAAAGAAAGTATTCCACTCAGTCATATTACAGAAAAGAACACTACTGAATGCTTCCTCCTTATCTTTTTATAGCTCATTCTTGTCAAAAAAATAGCTAGTTTCAGCTTTTCCATTTTATTTAATTGAATTAAATTTAGAAGTGGGCAAGTTACAAAAATATACAGATGTGTGCTAGTAAATTTATACTTAGCAAAGTAGAGACAAATAGCCCATAGAAAATCAAGGGACACTTGAAGCAGGAATGGAATTTAAGGACTATATGTGAATTTTTGCTGCTAAATCATCATTCTGTAATTTATTTCAATATATGTTTCTTTCAAAAGTATGTTTTCAATAAATGAATACTTACAGTGGGTATTGTGCTGAGGCCTATTAAGATGGTGGTTGTTATTCCAACAACCAACATTGGAGTACGAGCTCAAGTCCTTGGCTGTTCCACCTCTGATCTAGCTCCCTACTAACCTGCCTGGCAAAAAAGCAGAAGCCAAGTCAAGTACTTGGGTACCTGCCATCCATGTGGGTGACCCAGAAGGAGTTCTGTACTCCTGGGTCAGGCTGGATGACATTTGGTGAGTGAGCCAAAGGATGAACAATAGACTGATTCTCTCTCTCTCTCTCTCTCTCTCTCTCTCTCTCTCTCTCTCTCTCTCTCTCTTTCTCCTCCATCTCCCTATCTCTCACTCTCTCTGCATTTTAATAAAATAAAGAGCTATTGAACTAAGACTCAAAATGACATAAAATTACATCAAATATTTTCAAACCACTGTTTTTCTCTTTTTTTCTAAGACAGTGTCATTCACCTAAAGGAAATAGAAAATGGTTAAATATGTCTGAACATGGTTAGTATTTCCTCAGCATTAAAAGAACACATTAATTTGAATAGATGAAAGATGTTTACTTGTGGCTTGGTTCCAAGTCTCTGTTGGTTTGCTGAACACATGTGAGCAAATTGTATTATTTGGACTTGGTGCCCAAGGGAAAACAGTTTGCTTAGGTAAATGCACATAATGATCATGTCTTATATAAAAGTAATGTTCATCTCCTCTTAGAAAATCAAGCTATTTCTGTCAGATATTAATACAAAGTCAAACTCTTAGACTCTTACTGATAATGTCTTTCAATGTAATTCCAATAGTTACATTTTATTGAAATTTGGTGCAGATTATTTTTTTCTACTTCTGAAAACTGCTAAACTGCTTTAAATTAAAGACATTCTATCAAAAATTATAGAAACTAAGATAGGACTCAGCAGTGCAGTGTGTTAAGGTACAATGTGGGAATATGTATCTAATGCATTCTACTGTACTGTGGGGTTTCAATCCCAGCCCCTTTAGCAATCCTAATTTCCCTTTCCTGCTACTGTGTGCCCTGGGAGGTAGCAGGTGATGGCTCCAGTTCTTCGGTCTCTACAACCTAGGTTGGAGACCCAGTCTGTTCTAGAATCCTGGCTGTTATGGCTCTTTCTGGTATGAGATCACAGCGGATTGTCTCTTGCTACCTCCAGCTCTTTCCCTCCATGTCTCACTTTTTAATTGAATAAAATAAATAAATTTATAATTAAAAAGCATTTAAATATAAAAATTAACATGTTTTTGGAAACCAATTGCTTTAATTAAAGGTAAAATTTGTAACTTTGAGATTTTGTTTCCTATTTATTCTACTGCTATCATTTTGAGCAAGAGATGGGGACATACAGGAAGAAGACAATTGTGAAACAAATATGAAATTAATTTCTTTCTGAAATATGTAAGGCTTTAAATTAATGCTTATATTACTGCTTGTATTTCTTTCTAAATATTTTGTCATTTGAACTCAAATTATACCTTTCAAACTTTAATTGGTCTTTTAAAATGTGTTAACAAAACAGCCCTGCGCCATGGCCTAGCAGCTAACGGCCTCGCCTTGAACGCTCTGGGATCCCATATGGGCACCGGTTCTAATCCAGGCAGCTCCACTTCCCATCCAGCTCCCTGCTTGTGGCTTGGGAAAGCAGTCGAGGACAGCCCAAAGCCTTGGGTTCCTGTACCTGAGTGGGAGACCCAGAGGAAGTTCTAGGCTCCTGGATTCAGATAGTCACAATACTGGCCATTACATTCACTTGGGATGTGAATCATCAGACAGAAGATCTTCCTCTCTGTCTGTTCTCCTCTCTGAATATCTGACTCTGCAATAAAAATAAATAAATCTTAAAAAATATGTGTTAACATAAAAATAATAAAATGGGGACCACAGAAAATGCATAGGTATCTAACAGAAAAGTTAATATGAAATAAAAATTAATGCGAAATAATTTAAAATGTAATTACTCAGTAATCTTTAATTGCTGATTGAGTGAAATCTGAAGAAGATAATTGTGATGTGATTGATACAATAATATCAATTATGGTGGCAAAGTGTTGCTATAGTAACAAACTCCCTCCAGATTTTCCTTTGAGAGGAACATCAGTGATAAAAATGTTATTTAGAAATATTTCTAAGTCTACATTAAATTTAACAAGAGATCAAACTCACATTGAATTTACATCAGCATTACAGATGAAAAATGAACATGTCATTCTATGGTGTCACAGATGAAAAGTAAACAGACTGAATCTCTTCTATTTCTTTTTTGTTGTTGATTTGTGACATTTAGTTACATATAACTGAAATAATAATGAGTGCAATTTTCAGAGTAGATGATGAGGCGCATTGTGATATATAAGCGTGTCTTGAAAAAGTTCACAGGATAAAGAAAATTCTAAAACAAAACAAACTTAAAACCATTTATTTTAACATTTTTTTTTCTCTTTTGGAATTTGAGGCAGTGACAAGAAAATGAAAAGGAGAGGAAGAGAGTTCCTATTTGCTCAATCACTTCTCAGATGTCCACCACAGGCAGGGTTGATTCTGGCAAAATCCAGCAGCTGGAAGTATTAACAGGCCTCCCATGTAGGTACGTGAAATACCATCAATGGCGTCATTAATACTATTCCCACAGGATGTCGTAGAAGGAACCATGACAGTCAGCAATCACATGAGAGAATGAAATCCAGACCCTTCAAGCTAGGACATGAGACCCTTCCTCTGTGCTGTTTAATATCTAAACTGAAGAGCTACTATCAAAATCATCTTTGAAAGCAAAATTTCATGAACTTTTTGCAGTTCCCTCGTGCGTATATACAACTGTGAACCACTTGTCATTTCAATTCAGTAAACATTTGCATGGTGAAAGACGTTTTCTCACATGAGCTGCTGTGTGTTCGCCTCATGCCCATCACTTTTATCCACAACTTCCATTACAGATACATTTGTATTAAACATTGTGTCTATGTTGAACCAGTTAGTATATTTCCCTTCACAAAATTATTTCACTTTGCATGTTTACTTTGAAAAATATCAGCGCAAATGATATGAATCATTTGTCCACATGTTTCTAATGTTAATATTTCTTCAGATAAATGTACCAGAATGTGTGTCTTATTTTATTGAGAAGCACTTGGGTTATCTCATCTATTGTTTTTGTATCCAGAAAAGGAATATAGTTAGTATATTTTTAACAATTGTCAGGCCATAAAAACACTTTCAAAATCCCTTATATTAGTTCGTATTATTTTACATGTGTAAGAGGAGAATCTAGTTCATCCTTATCTTTACCAACAATTGATTTAATATTATTAGTTTGGCCAATCACCTGGTGTTTAGTTGTTTAAAGATATGCCTTGGATTATTATTGTTTCATGTGTGTTGTGACCAACAGATCAAGAGGTATTTGCAAAGAAAAAAAGTTTTGGGGGCACAGGCATTTGGCCTAGTACTTAAGAAATGTCCTGGAGGCCAGATTGTGTGATACAGTGGGGGAAACTGCTTCTTGGAATGAGCACACCTCCTGCTGGGGTGTTGATTCTAGTCTTGGCTCATTTTCAGCTCTGATCCAGTGTTCCTCCAGTGCAGACAATAATTAATGGTCCCAGGGGTTGGGCTTTTCTCACTCACATAGGAGACTTGGATGGATTAAACCACTCTATGAATGCATTTCTCCTTTTTTCTCCAATTCCCTCTCCCTCTCCCCACCATATCACTCTAACTTTTAAGTGGACAAATAAGAAAATCTTATTTAAAATAGAAATAGGAGATTTGGAATTGCTGATGTCCTATTTCAGTGTACATAGGTATGATTTCTGGTTGTGAGTCTAGAATCTTTCTTCTTTGTAATGCAGATTCTGGCAGTCAACAGTGATAAATTGAGTCATCAGCTCTCTGTCCACGTTATGGAGGACGCCACGTAAATTGCTGGCTCCCTGTTTTGAACTTGTCTAGCAACGGCTTTTATAAGCATTTGACGAGTGAACCAAACTGTGGGGGGTTTTTCTGTGCCAGTCTGTCTCTGTCTCTTTTGTGATTGCTTTGTGTCTCAAATGAACACAATAACTAAAAAGCTTTTTTAAAAGCCGTATGAGTAATCACCATAATTGGTCAGAAAACACATGTGAAGGTAATGTATCAATGAAAATGTCATTCTGCTTTCCTGGAAAAAATAGGTATGCTAGATGCTTCTGATGTAGGAGGCTTATAATTCCATACATTAAACAATTTTGTTTGGCTCTAGCATGTGGGGATATGTAAGGAATAAGGATAAATTTCCAGGCTGTGGAACCTTTATGTAAGGCTGGAGATGGGAATATTGACATATGGCTGATTTCATTTAAAATCAAACACATGTCTGCATGCAAATTATTTGGTATTTCTGTGAATTAGGTAATATTGGGAGAGTCGATCACTGCCCTGGTCGCCCCAACCACAACAAGCATCACAAAATAGACAAAAAATACAGGCACATATTAATAGGCTGATTATCTGCTTTTAGTGCTCATTTTGCTCATGAATAATGATGTTGAAAAGCCTTCCATTAATTTTTACATGTATATATATATATTTTTGGTGAGCCATTTATTCTGCTTGTCCACCCATTTTGTGTAAAGCCCCTTGTTCTTGTCTTATTTCATTTGGGAATTTTGTATGCATTCCAAGTAGAAATATATACATTTTACATATTTATCTAGTATATGGTTTGTTAGACTGAAAAGCAATATGTACTTTTCATTTAAAAATTTTGAAGATGTCCATCTAATAATGATTCATTCTCATGCATGTAAATTGCATTAACCTGAGAAATCAATGTCAAAGCAATGCACAGACTTTTTAAAGATTTATTTATTTATTTTTATTTATTTATGTTGGAAAGTCAGATATACAGAGAGGAGGAGAGACAGAGAGGAAGATCTTCAATTCGCTGATTCACTTCCCAACTGGCCACAATGGCTGGAGCTGAGCTGATCCAAAACCAGCAGTCCCAAGCTTCCTTTGGGTCTCCCAAGTGGCTGCAGAGTCCCAAGACTTTGGGCCATCCTTGACTACTTTCCCAGACCACAAGCAGGGAGCTGGACAGGAAACGGGATAGCAGGGACAAGAAAGGTTCCCATGTGCGATCCAGCGTTTGCAAGCGGAGTACTTTAGCCAGTAGGCTACCATGCAGGACCCAATTATTTTCCCCCTACGTCCTATTCCAGATTTTTTTTGTGTGATTTTTAACCACTAAATTGTCTTCTGTGGTTAGCAAGGATGCATCATTTTAAATAGAATATAGGGGCAACATTTTCTACTTATATTCTGATGTTAAGTATTAACTAGATTATTTTTGTTACACTTATTTTATATGCACAGAATAAAATACTATTTTCTTTTTGTGACCACATTGATGAATCTTCACGATATTGTGCTATTACACAGAAGTGAGTCAGGCACGGAAATACTGATTTTATTAATGTGTGAAATCTGACATATTTGGATTAATAAAAGTGCAGCAGGATGGTTCACGGAGGCTAGCGGAGGCCTGGGCATGCAAGTAAGTAGTTGTAACGCATTCAGATAGAGTAGAATCAGCAGTTTCAGCCACACTAGCAGTGCTGCAGATCCCGGCTGCTAGCACCACTCAATCCTGACTTTGAGGTCATTTTTAGGCAGTGATCAAAATGAAAGGTTCTGTTTCTAACGCTGTAAAGATGAAATTTTTAGTAAGATGTAAGTGAAGTCTTGTGGACCCCAGACATCTCCATCTTCTTTCCTTGAGTTTTGTTTTGTAGCCTTAAAGCAATGAAGAGCTAAAGCTTAACAATTACTTACTCACCATTTATATTTGTTCAGACACCTGCACTAAGGCTCAGCTGACCAATATCTGGCTACCAGTGCCAGCATGCCATGTGTGGTGGTTCATGTCCTGGTTGCTCACTTCCCATGCAGTTCCCTACTTGTGGCCTTGGAAGGCTGAGCAGGATGGCCCAGAGCTGTGGGAGCCTCTAGGCACATGGGAAACCTGGAAGGGGCCCCTGGCATCTGGGGCTCCTGGGATCGCGTCAGCTCAGCTATGGTTGCTGTGCCACCTGGGGAGTGAACCAGCTGATCAAGAATTTTTTGTCTCTGCTTCTTTCTGTAATTCTGCTTTTCCAATTAATAATAACAACAACAATAATAAATATTTACGGCAAATAGCATTGCTAAAATATTTATTTTGAAAATAATTTTATTTGAAATACAGAGTGTCATAAACAAAGAGCAAGTATCAGGGTAACTTACCGGAGAGGGGGCAGTTAACTCCAGGATAATCCACGAAGCCATTTACAGCTCTGCCTCCTAGTACTGAGGGCAGCTAAGTAACATTGGCCAACACATTGGTGAGCACAATGAGAATGCTCCAAATGCTCCTTCCTTTATACTTCATTAGTTCATGATGAGGTTCAATAAACTCATCAAGAAATGTTTTGTTTATTTTTGTGTAATTAGGCAGCTATATGTATACAAATCGAATTTGTGGTACTTTTTACTTGAAGTTTCTCAATGATAATTTCATTATTTAGTATCACTCACAATATATTAATATTTTTAATACTTTGACTCTACTTATTTTTGATATTTATGTTTTTCTAATAACAGAGACAGCAGGAGAAAGAGAGAAAAACCTTCCTTCCAATTTTTTAACTCCCAAATTCCACAGCAGCTGGGGTTGTGCCACACCAAAGCTAGAGGACAAATCTTAATTTGGGTTTCCCACAAGTATCCCTGGGACTCAAGTAGCTCAGATATGACATCGGAAAGTGCACTAGCAGGATACTGGAAACGGAAGCACAGGCAGGGCACTTCAGGTTGGCTCTGCAAGACGCAGTGAAGGGTTGGTGGAGTGGTGTCTTAACCTTTGGGCTCCACAGTCAGAATGAAAATGTTTACCATTGTTAAACCATATTCCTCCTTCACATCAAGCTACTAAAATTAAAGCATCAAATACAAAAATACATTAGAAATTCTATAACTACTTTAACAAAATTTTACATTTAAAGCAAATTTTGATGAAGAAAATAATCTGCTTGCAACAGCAATAAAATGTATCAAAGATGTAATAAACATATTCAAGATTTAATATCTACCACGAAAATGATAAGGATTTTAGTATCAGGTGAGAACCAGTATGCTGAAACCTGAAGGCAACATGAGGGCATGTCAAACTGTTGTGAAAATTTACCGAGACTATTCAGTTCAATAATTTTCTTCAATTCAGTAATTTGAGCTGTATTCATTCTCTCTTGAACAAGTAAAAACCGTTTGAGACTTAATATTTTTATTTAACTTTGTGTGATAATTTCATAATCAATTAACCCAAATTTAGTTTTTATCTTCTTTATGATATAAATCAAAATATCAATTTTGATGAGTGACACATTTAATCATTATATATTTCATAAATAAACCAGGTAAATGCTACATTGTTATTGATTAAATGTCTGCACTCATTTATTGATAGTATGCTGGAATTAATTTTTTTAGCTGTAATATCTGACCTGGAAGAGAGGCTGAAATTTCATAAAATAACTGTCAAATTATTCGTATCTTGATGTAATTGCTCCTGCAAAAGTAATGCCCTGTTAGTTTATTGATTACAGTTATAATGTACTTTTTATACTTCTATACTGTTGACTGCCTTTCCTTGGTACATTAACTCATACCATTTAAAACTCATTTTCTTTTCCCTTAGCTCTATACTAATACAATCTAACAAAGTTATGAATTCTCCCTTAATAGTCTCTCCTACTAAACATGACTACTGATGTTGCACAGTAGTTAACTGTATGGAATCTGGGATGAAAAAATTTAGATACTCACTTAAATCCTGCCATTTTTGAATTCGGAAAGTTGGATAATTTAAACTTAGTAAAATGTCACAACCCAAGATCACCTTATTTCATTTCACTTTGTGTTTCCAGTATTCTGTGGGTAATGCCCATAAATTATTTGACTTTTTTTTTTTTTTTGGCTGTGGCAAATCTAATTTCTCCTAGTTAACATGGAAACTATTAGTATTTATGCAATTGATGTTCTGAGTAGTAGTACCATTCTTAACAATTATTAATAAATAAGTAGTGAAAACTATGTACCCCAACTATTTCTTTCTTTCTTTCTTTCTGTATTGCAAATCTCTTTAATATTTATTAACTAAGTTGTTTATTCTTGGAAGAGAGACAAAACACACTTATCAAATGGTTTCCTAAATGGAAATCACAGTATGAAGCACTATCAATTTAAGCAACACTTGCAAATTACCATTTTGTTAAGTACACTCACAATTGTCATCAGGCCTTTTTCTTTGAAACTCTGAAAGTGGATTTAAAAGTTTCTTAGTTGTCTCATGAAGATGGGTAATTGAAAAACCTTATAAAATATTTGTAATTATGTTTCCCATAGAGATAATGATTTCATTTGAATTGAAATATAATGCAGGACAAAATAACTTCTTCAGCATCTTTACATAATTTTTCTTCCGTATTTTCAGACATCAATTATGAGTATACATATATTAAATGTCAGTGAACTATTAACAATTAGAACAACCTACCAAGCTCAGTCATATTGCTTATTTTTTATTTTTCTCAGTGCTCTCGAAGCTGGAATTGTAAGACCAAGAGAGTACATCTGAATGGGATCTCATTTCATTATTACATGATCAGAGAGAGACAAAAAGCTCAGCCATTTACCAAGAACTCACATTCCGCTGTTAACATACCATTCCATTGGTAAAGGTGATCATTCATGTGTGCTTAGGTTCTAATTTATCTTCAATAGACCTACCAGTTAACTGTGGATTACTTTACAATACATGAACCTTGGGAGAAATTTTGATACTATACGATCTACTTTAATCTCTCTCATGCTCAACATAGAGTATGGTTTAAAATATTCTCTCTTTTGGACCCGGCATGGTAGCCTAGTGGCTAAAGTGCTTGTCTTGAATATAACAGGATCCCATATTGGCCTCATTTCTTGTCCCTGATGCCTGATTCCCATCCAGCTCCCTGCTTGTGGCCTGGGAAAGCAGTCGAGGACGGCCCAAGGCATTGGGGTCCTGCACCTGGTTGGGAGACCTGGAGGAACTTCCTGGCTCCTGGCTTCGGATTGGTGCAGCTCTGGCCATTGTGGTCACTTGGGGAGTGAATCATTGGATAGAGAATCTTCCTCTCTGTCTCTTCTCCTCTCCCTATATATCTGCCTTTCCAATGAAAATAAATAAATGTTTTTTAAAAATGTACCAAAACAAATTTACAATCGCATTCCTTTTTTTAAAGATTTATTTATTTATATACAAATCGCTGTATTAGAGAGGTGTCTGCTCCGTTATGTGTATTTCAGCATTGTTCACAATATTCAAGATAGGGAATATCCTATCTGCCCATCATCAGATGACACATAGAAACTATCATGTGTATGTACAGTGGAATATTAGTTAACTATGTACAGATGGCATCTTTTAATTGCTGTAAAAATAAGTGAACCTGAGTATAACATGTTGAGCTATTTCTCATAAGGAAAGAATATTATATTTTCCTAATTTATGGACGCTAATAAAAACGATAGTTATTGGGCCTGGCATGATAGCATAGTGGCTGAAGTCCTTGCCTTATATGCGCCAGGATCCCATATAGGCACCGGTTCTAATCCCAGCAGCCCCGTTTCCTTCTCCCTGCTTGTGGCCTGGGAGGACAGTCGAGGACGGCCCAAAGCCTTAGGACCCTGCACCTGTGTGGGAGACCTGGAAGAGCTCCTGGCTCCTGGCTTTGGATTGGCTCAGCTCCAGCCGTTGCAGCTGCTTGGGGAGTGAACCATCGAATGGAAGATCTTCCTCTCTGTCTCTCCTCCTCTCTATCTGCCTTTCCAATAAAAATAAATAAATCTTTAAAAAAAAAGATAGTCATCATGAATAAAGAATGGTGATTATTAGATAATGGAAAGGAGGGAAATTTGTTTTAAAAAATAGGCGACATTTGATTTGGTATATTAATTGTTGTTAAACATAGGATACCAATGTGATATTCTAATAAATGGAGCATCTGGGTTTGATATATTAATTGCAACAAATACTTTACACTAAGATGCTAATATGGAAAACTTTGAATGGAGAAGAAAGGTGCTCTGTTCAACTTCACAATTTTTATTTGTTCAGATTGAATTTATTCTGAAATCAAAATTAATGAGCACATTCTTATTTTAGAATAATTTGCAATTACAGAAAAGTGTTAAAAATTATAAGGAGTATTATAAATCTTTTATCAGTTCTGCTCTCCCTCAATTGAATATTATATCACTTTTCTGCTTACAACTCTTAGGTCAAAACTATTCATATAGTCTGCTTCCCTTGAGTAAGGGAAAGAACAAAAATATGTACACCTTACAGAGTTGGAAACTACATTTGATCTTCAAGTCATACAGGCTGCAAATGAGGAGCCATAAGAGGTTGGGTTTTCACCATGTTTTTTTTCCTTTAAATTGTATCATATAAACCCTGTAGAAAATAATTCATGCTTTGCATTATTACATGTGGTAAAATTACCATTACTGGCTATTTCTGTATGCCCATTTTTTCACATTACATTTTGTTTTTATTATAATTGAGTGTGTTACAGGAATACAATAGATGCTGTTTTGTATGCTACGGCACCAAGTATTTCATTCAAAACTTCTTTGCAGTCCTTTCTTTGTTCAAAACTTTTTATGCTAAAGGAACAATAATTGATTAGTCCACGTCTCATCTTTTTGAGTAATGTCCCTGTACGATTCCCATATAACACACAGCATGGTGTTGCAGACTCATAAACATCATCTAACCCAGGACCAGATGGATTATATGGCATAATAAAGATTCTTAATATTTAGTAAACTTTCACATTGTTTTTAGTTATTTGAAAATCATGACTACAGAAGGAGGATGAGAGAGAGAGAGAGAGAGAGAGAAATCTTTCATCTTCTTAGATAAATATAATGGCACGAGCTGAGCCAGCCCGAAGCCAGGAAACAGGAGGAGCAGGGACCATCTTCCTTTGATTTTTTTCAAGGCCATTAGCAGGGAGTTGCATCATAAAATGAGCAAGGAGGACAAAGAGCTCATATTGGAAGCCAACATTTCAGAACCTGGCTTTATCTATTACACCGAAACATTGACACCGAACTTTCAAACGTGTTTCAAAACTGTTCATGTACATTAAAATTCCCAACATGCATATTTAAGTGTTCTGGATATTGCAAATCATTGTTGAGTCAGATTTGTTCAAAATTTAATTTGAGTTAATTATCAGATATGTATCTGTATTCTATTTTTGTTTTAATTTGCATTTCACTAATTAATCCTGCTGTTGAGCAAATCCTCCTTTGAGTGATTTCTTTACTCAAATAATTTGCTTTATTTTATCATAATTCTATTTATGAACACAAAATATTTTTATGTAGTCTTGAGGCATTTTTTTTCAGATTGACATTTTAATATCTGGTATCTTGATCTTCACCCAATACTCCAAGCATAAACTAAGGATAAATCTAAAATCTGTGTCGAAAACTGAGACACTCCCAAGAGTTAAATCCAGAAAGATTAGCAAATTTTGAGAATATATCACTGAAACTGTGGGCATCCTAGGCAACGTGATAAATTAGGTCTGTTCTATAAATAGCTGGACTGTTCCATAAAGATGCAGAATAAAACCTATTGTAGTAATATTGAAAGAGAACCTGAAATCCTTGACCTAAAGAATTCAATGCTTTTCTCCAAATGAAATTCTTAGCTGATTTGACATTAGATCCCTGAATAGAGGCACAGCCCCCCTTTGCACATGGCATTGACATTTACCAAAATGCAGGAGGAGGACAAAGGTGGGATTAGTGGGATGAACCTGCTATTCATTTTCTCTCCAGGTATTGCTCCTCTTCAATTTGTTGTCTTTTCTCCCACTTTAAGTTTCCTCTGAATTATACTGAGGTGAAAAATGTGCAGCCCTTGACACTTTAATCATTATCAAAATATGCAGAAGGATTAAGTGACTTATTTGATGTTATCCTATAATTCACTGTTTCCTCTGTGATCCTTGAGGACCTGGTAATGAGCTCCTTGATCTGCCTTGGGATAAATCTCCTGATTCACCCTAAGTGAAAAGCGACTTCTTGGTGGTTTTTACACTGAGTGCCGTATGATTAGACTGCCATTTTTATGTCTGCCAAGATGTCCCTTTCTTACACTTTCTTCTGCGGCACTCTAGTCTCTGATTGTCCATTTTAGCACTTCTTTGACATAATGAACGTAAAAGTGTGAGAACACAATTTGCATAACCTGTCCGTAAATTAGATGTCTGTAACTTTTTTAAATATCCACATCCATTTCTCAATGTTTATTTTGATATGCCAAATATATTTGTTAATACACATGCTATATATATATATATAGCTATACACATGCTATATATATATATATATATATTTATTTAGAAAGAAGAATCAAAATTTTTAAACTTGTTTTTCATCCTATCTTATATGGAAGCCAATAGAGATTACAGATTATTTCACATCCTGATTAAGTTATCTGATATCAACAATCTTCTGTTTAAAGTGATGTATTATAATATGTTTCCAAATAATAGCTTGGTTATGCATTCCTTCACACCTTCAGTTCCATGCCCCCAAATGCTTGCAAAACTCAAAGCAGAAACCATTCAGAATCATGTACCTACAATATGTGCAACCAACAAATCTAAAGGAGTGAAAATAATCCAGAGAAAAACTTTGATCTTTCCAAAAAAGGCTGTTGGGACAATTTGACAACAGCTTGAAGAATTAAGAAGAAATTCTATCACTTTTCACCTTATGCAAAAGTAAGCTGTAAATGAATCAAACCTTTATATGTATCCATAAACTAGCAAGCTATTAGAGGAAAACATTAGAAGTAATCTATAAGATACAGTTTTTGGTAAACATGTCTCAGAAATGTCACCCAAGGGCCAGGGTCGATAGTGCAATGGCTAAAGTTCTTGCCTTGAATGTCAGGATCCCATAGGGGCGCCGGTTCTAATTTCAGCAGCTCCGCTTCCCATCCGGCTCCCTGCTTCTCACCTGGGGAAACCGTCCCAAGCCTTGGGACCCTGTACCCACGTGGGAGACCCAAAAGAAATTTCTGACTCCTGGCTTCGGATTGGTTCAGCTGCAGCAGTTGAGACCTTTCCAATAAAAAAATAAATAAATCTACACTGGTAGTCAAAGCCAAAATAAACAAATCCACATTGGTAGTCAAAGCCAAAATCTACACTGGTAGTCAAAGCCAAATCTACACTGGTAGTCAAAGCCAAAATAAACAAATGAGACTATATCAAATTAAGAAACTTCTATATAGCAAATGAAGTGATCAAGAAACTGCAGGAAGGAACCAACAGAATGGGAGAAAATCTTTAACCATTACACAACAGATAGGGTACTAATACCCAGGTTTACAAAGAGCTTCAGAAAGTCAATGACAGCAAAACAAAAAACTGATTAAACGGACAAGGGAAATGAACAAACATTTCTCAAAAGAACAAATTAAAATGGCTAAGAGACACATGGAAAAATGCTCAGGCCCCTATTTGCTGTGTAGTGTACAAGGATGTTGTTTGCCATTCTCTTGGTTGTTTCTTTGTTCATCACCTTCCTTGCCATACAGAAACTTTTTAATTTCATGTAGTCTCATTTGATTGTTTTGGTCTTAATGACCTGTGCTTTTGGTGACAATATAGGAAGCCTTTCCCAATTCCAATAACTTGGATAGTGCTTCTTATGTTTTCCTCCAAAAGTTTGATGTTTTCTGAGTGCAGATTTGAATCCTGAATCCATTTAGAGCTGATTTTTGTATAAATAGGTGGTGTAAATTTTTGCTGATGGTATGATGGAGCTTTCAATTGACTGGGATAATACTCTGCTAGCTCTGTCTTCAGACCAGAGAGGGTATACCTAAGAAGACGTTGAACTTGACTGGACAATAAGATGCTGGACTCTATGTTTGGTGTATGCTTGCAATGGGGGAATCTCAACTGAACTTGAGCTGTGGTTATGCAACAAGGTGGAGGAATCCACCATGGTGGGAGGGTTTGGGGAGGGGTGGGAGAACCCAAGTATCTATGTAACTGTGTCACATAACACAATGTAATTAATGAAGTTAAATAATAAAAAAAAAAGAAAAGAAAAGAAAAAAAAAAAAAGGTGGGGGTCTTGCTTTTCCACTTTTGCAGGCTGCTATTCAATTGTCCAACAGTTTTTGCTAAAGAAATCAGACTTTCCCCTGGATTATTTTCCATTTTCTTTTCAAAATTTAATTGGCTTTACATGTTTAGGCTCCCTTCTGTGATTTCAATTCTGTTCCTTTGATGTTCTCTGTTTATGTACCAGCACCGGATTGTTTTGATGAACACTGCTCTGTAGTTTTTGAGGTTTGGAATTTTGATTCCTCCCGCTTGATTTTTATTTGCCAGGATAGTGTGGCTCAGTGAAGCAAGTTCATCCCAAAAGGACAAATATCATTAGCTTTCTATGATATGAGGAAAGTTTCATGCAAAATATAAGCTCATAGCCATTTTAATGCTGCTTTTGCTGCATCTCACGGGGTTTGATATTTTGTTTTTATTTTTATTCGTTCAAAAAGTTTTTATTTTTCTATTTAATTCTTTCAGTGATTCATAGGTCACACAATAACATTGTTTACTTCAGGAATATCTTGATTTTCTTTTGTATTTGCCAGTTATTAGCATGTTTAATTTCATGGTTTACATTTTCTATTATTCTCTCTGTTGTTAATTTTGTTTTATGGCTTTTCACTTACCGTGATTTATAGTAACAATGTAATAAAGACTATAACATACAGATATGAAGATACAATGCAGTGTGTATTTCTACTTCCAAAGTAAAGATGGACCCAAATGAAACTGTTGAATGCATATTGACAATAGGATGCTGGACCTTTTGCCAATGTCCCTGCGTAAAATGTCAGAATACACAGAGTACACTTAAATAGCAGAAGTATGGACTCATGGCTGATTGTGTAAGACTAAACTATTGTAACAACATAGGGAAAATTAGTAGGGAGGGGACGAAGGGAAATCCCAGAACTTATAGAACTGTATCATGGAATAATAAAATCAGTAACTAAATTTTAAAAATAAAATACATCTTAAGAAAGACAACAAGCGGTCTTAATTTCACAGTGCACAGGTGAAACTATTAAACTTCTCATAAGGCATGCTAAGGTGTTTTTGGGATTTGTGCCTAGGATCTCACTGCACTGTGGTGCAAGGAATTACACAAGAAGGTTTCTGAGTGTGGATCTCGATTTTGTATAGGCTGTTGCTCCTGTTAGACTCAAGAATCTGTGGGGGAGAATATTCAGATAGTTAGGGAGCACAACTTCAGTCATCCCAAAATTCTCACTATTTGCAGATACAAATAGATTTATTCTTTGTCTCATAAGATGCCCTGACTCTGATACTGGTCAGTTTTGGTAGTAGACTAGAGATGAATTGCTTCATTCCACACAGCCAATTGACTTTGTCACTTTGTGAATGTAAGGGCTAGAAAGGAAGTAATGTAGCTTCATGTTATGGAGTAAATTGGTTGCTTAGAGCACAGTCAAGTCTTTAGGTTAGATCAAAGTCAGTGGAGTACTGAGGAATTCACCTCCAGCTTACATTCTTTTTAATGCTGGAGTTTCGTCTCTGTTTCGCTCCCTCGCTCCTGAAAAGTTTTGTTAGTTAGTTCCACGATACAGTTATTCTTCCACTGTTTCTATAGAAGCTTTCTGTGGCAGAGGTCAGTGGGGGTGCTCACACTTCAACCATATGGAGTCCTCTGGAAATGTTAAACTCATGAAAAAATAAATGTTTTTTTATCCTGATTGGGCATTGCACAGTATGTATATGATGACACATAGCAAAGTAACCCCCAAATATGTAAAATTATGTTGAAATAAAATTCTATTGAAATAAATTCTATTGAAATAAAAACGATGTTTTTTTTGAAAATCATCACCCTTTAGAAGCATTTTAACATGCAAAAGTTACTCAAAGTGCCATGTGCCAATGAAATTATTACTTTTTTTCTTCATTACTCTCGTTGTGCCAGTTTTCACTTTTTTTCCGTTTACTTTGAAATGTTCCACTAAAGTATTTCTCCAAAAGAGAGCTGTTATTTATTAGCAAAGGTCAATTTTCAGCAAAAGAGGAATGTTTGATAGTAATAGGTTAAATTTGATTTAATATGAAGCATGTTTAGTCATCCTTATATCAATCAATAGAAATAAGGAGAATTTTATATTCATTTTATCACTGGTAAGCATTTCCGCTGTTGTAATGTTATTCATGACATGCTTTCATTCTGAATAAATGACAGAGAACTTAAACAACACTTTTCTGAATAGTATGTTTCAGCTGAATATTAACAATATCTTTTGAAGGAAATACAGAGAGAAGGATCTTTCATCTGCTTGTTCACTCCCTATCTGTCCACCTTGGCTGGAGCTAAGCTGATACAAAGCCAGCAGCCAGGAGTTTCTTCCAGGTCTCTTACATGGGTTCAAGATCCCAAGGCTTTGGGTCATGTTCTACTGCTTTCCCAGGTCACAGACAGGGAGCTGGATGGGAAACGGAACAATTGGGATCCAAACCTGGGTCCATATGGGATCCTGGCACTTGCAAGCTGAGGATTTAGCCACTAAGTTATGCCCAGCTGTTCTACTTTCATCATTCTTTATTTAGATTTATTTATTTTCATTGGAAAACAAGATAAACATAGAGGAGAAGAGACAGAGGAAGATCTTCTGTCTGATGATTCACATCCCAAGCTGCCACAAAGGCAAGAGCTGCACCAATTCAAAACCAGGAGCCTCTCCCTGGTCTCCCACGCAGGTGGTGGGTCCCATGGTTTTGGGACATCCTCTACTGCTTTCCAAGGCCACAAACAGGGAGATGGATGGAAAGCGGGGCCGCTGTGATATGAACTGGTGCCCATATGGGATCCTGGTGCATTTTAGGCACTGGTCTGAGACTCAGTTTCTCCAATTTTAGTCTAGTTTCAGCTTCTGACCTAGGAGGGCCCCAAGTGCCAGGGGCTCTGCACCCCTTGGGGACTCAGAAGAGGCTCCTGGGTTTGGATTAGCTCAATGCTTGCAGTTGCAGTCATTTGGAGAGTGAACCATTGGCTGGAAGCCCTCTTTTTTCTTTCTTTTTCTTTCTGTCTTCATCTCTGTAACTCTTTTTATAAAATTTAATTTTAAAAGAAAGGAGATAACCTATTTATTTCCTATTAGGATATGCAGATTTTAACTTCCATACTGAACATATGAAAGTTATCAGATTATTCTTTCTCTATAAATATATGTTCATTTTACTTAAATGTCAGAACTACACAAAGATACAGAGAGAGGAAAAAACAAAGAGAGACATTCCAAGGTCTCAGGCAGTGGATTGGCCTGTTATGACACCATGATGGTCCCTTTATTATTATTCTTGTTGAAATGGAATGATACTTTTAAATTTTTTTTCTTCGCATTACAAATAATTATCCAGTTGTTTAGTGCCAATTAATGTTGGTCTATATGTTTTAGCTTTAAGTAACAATATATATAATGGGGGAATGTGTCCTATTTCAATATACATATATATATATATATAATTAACAAGTCAGAGTAGCTGAGTATTAATCACCTCCCATATTTATCATTTCTTTGCTTTGGGAATATTGGGAAATCATCTTGACCAGCTATTTGAAATATGCAGTTAATAGTTGTCAAGTCTACTTACTCCAGTATGTTACAGAATATTAAATGTTCCTCCTTCTATACAAATGACCTCACAAACCCAATGCCAATGATTAAGAAGACCCTGCTGACTCTACGATGAGATAGCTAATCTATTTAGTAAGGCTGAGATTACGGTCTTTCTCTTTTACTGGGCTAATTTTCAACTCGTGCACTAATATGTCAATGCATTATAATCACTCCTTATCCATTGCTTTATCCTGATATGTGAAAAATAAGCCCTCTTCAAGCTTAATCCAAGCAGGAGTTCACCTGTTTAAATCTTTTCCAAATAATTTGTGGTTTTAACTTCTGTAAATTTTTTCAAAGATAGCTGATAGATGTTTTATAGGAATTATATTAAACATATAATTTAGAAATAACTGAGATGATCATATTGTATAACTTTAAGTCATTATAGGGACACCTTTGCATTTTTAAATCCACTTTTATTATTAAAGAACACACATTTTGAAAAATTTTATGCATCTTTTAAAAATATATGGTGAAAATTTGGTCAAAAACAAACATTTCAAATTAGGAAATCCACAGAATTCCTTCTATGTGGAAATTTACTCCATCATTGTCATATTCTGAGATATGCAGATAAGTTCAGAGGAAGCACTTTTTTCCTTAAACACTTAAATATGCTATTTTAAATGATTTTGGAAAAAAATCAGCAAATTTTGCCTTCTTGGTTCACTAGTCAATTTGCTTGGTAACCACAAATAAAAATAAAAATAATTTAAATATAAGATGTAAATATTAAAAATTAGAAGCAGTTTGCCATGTGTCAAAAATAATTTTACAAATTGAATTGACATTTGTAAGATTTAAATGTCCATTACTCAGTTCGATTTGTAGCATCCTGTAATAATCACTTAAAATTTAAATTATTAATTTAAAATGAGAACTCACTAAGTTGGCATGGCACAATGGCCTGGTTGCTAAATCCTTACCGGCGACCTCCAGGATCACATATGGCTGTCGGTTCATGTTCTGACTGCTCCACTTCCTATCCTGCTCCCTCCTTATGGCATGGAAAGACAGTGGAGGATGGCCCAAAACCTTGGGACCCTGCACCTGCATAGGAGATCTGGAAGAAGCTACTGGCTACTGGCTCTAGATCAGCTCAGCTGTGGCCACTGAGGCCACTTGGGGAGTGAACCAGCAGAAGGAAGATGCCTTTCTCTGTCACTCCTTCTCCTTGTAAATCTGCCCTTTCAATTAAAAAATAAAAACATCTAAAAAAAGAGCCAACTAAGTGTCTATGGATGAGCATTAAGGACAAATAAAATATATTTTTAGAGCCAAACCCTCTAAGAATTTTAAATTACATAAGTAAATAAAGAACTACTCATTGAAATAAGTATATAGCAAGTCATATTTAAGTCTCAGATGAAAACAAGTGTAATTTCTGGATAATTCATCTAACAGGATTCTCCAGAAATACAAATATTCTTTGATTTCATTTCTGTAGAGGACCCCAAGAAAGTGAGAGAAAGACACATTTAGAGAGAGATTATGAGAACTGTCTTCAGGTGATATTGCAGAGATTGCAAAGTCACACCAAGTGCCAACTTCAAGCCAGAGAACCAGAAAGCTGCTGACATAATTCAGTCTGAGTCTATTGATATAAGAATGGTAGTATTCTGGCATTTACCTGGAACCTAATGCTGCAGAACAAAGAGATGCAATACCAGAAAGCAGTTCAATCTCAAAAGTAGCCAAAATTCCACTGGAATAGTGAATTGTTCCATATTTAACAAAGTGGTCACTGTAATTGCAGCTACTGTACTGGCACCTGTTGCCTATTTATCTGTCAAATGCCTTATCTCCCTCTTTGCCTAAAAGAACACCCAGTGGGAGTTTACTTGTTACTAGAAATCACTTCCTCAAGGGTTGTGGTGTGTGCGCCAGAAAGAATTCAGATGTGTGGCAGCGAGTAGCAATAAGTATGCTTACCAGAATGAAGTAATGCTTACAGGACACCTGAGAGACAAGGCTTGCATGTTTGGTAAGTAATGAAAAACCGACTCTGCATTCAGACTTGACTCACATTTGTATGATATGGCCCGACCTCATCTCACTCCCTGCTCCAGTCTGAGATGACATACTTGATGGAGAGCTCCCCGAGTGGGTAATTTCTAAAATTCCTCTGAGTACTTCATAATTACGCCCTGGTACAAGGTAGATGAGATTTTCTAGGCTACTCCAAAGCAGAACTGAACTCATCCAACTGTATTATTGAACAATGACGAGACTGTGATATGTAACTTATGATTCTTTTTGACATTTCATCACTTCACCTGACAGAAGTAACCACTTTTCCTTTGGCCTTGGAATTCTTTCATCCAGTAAGGTTACAATAGGCCTTCATCTTGGATACCTATCCACAGAGGTTATGCAAACTCCTCATCCCATGGATTGCATTTTGCCAAAGCAGTGGTCAACTTTTTCTTCCACAACACATGACATTGGTGATGTGGCGACTGCTTCCAGAAGCTAAGCATGAAGCAGCCACTGCTGTAAATTTATGAGTGATTCATCTGTAAAATGAGAAAGAAAACAATTAATGGGTCTTTTATTTCAGTGTTGTGCGGCAGGTCAAGATACTCTCTAGCACGGACGATGATTTGTAGCATCTGACCACTCCTACGACAAAGAAGCCCTGAGCCTAACAGGTCTGTTTGTACCCCATTGACAACAGCATTCTCATTAGACTGTATTGCTAAAGCCTATTCACAGGTTTGCAAAACTGCAAATTCTGTGTGAAGCTCAATACAAGAGGAGACTTTGCAGCAAATCCAAGCTGCTGTGCAAGCTACTCTCTTATTTGGGCCAAATGACACAGGGTATCTGCTGAAAGGCTAGATTCAAACAATGGGGACAATTAGAAAACTTTCATAAAGTATATGCATGTGATAGTTAATATAAACTTATTTGGCAAGCATGGACTACTGGAAGAAACACTGGAAAAGTGAAAATCAAGGACTATTGGATATTTAAGGAGAGCAATATATAAGTTTTAAAAATGGATCAATAGTTTAAACTATTCAAGAAAGAGTAAAAGGTCATTTGGCTTTAAGATATAATCTATTGGCTAAATAATTCAGGCTGCTCTTTTCACGGTGAAAACAAGTACACAATAGTGTATTTACTCTTTCAACTTCAGAGCGTTGCATTCACTAAGGCTGCCGTATTAATACATTAAGTGGTATTGGAGTTACTTGAAAAGTGCAATATCTCTTTCTCATTTTCTTTCTTTTTTATTGACTATTTTGTTTTTGTTTCTTACACAATGTTTCCTCAGATATAATTGTACTTGAAAGGGAAAAAATGTTGAATTCAAATTCTAAAAAATGGCTGAGATGGGCTGAGTTTACCACCCATGAACATTTGATAGGGAAGTCTTCGTCTCATATGTGTCTGGATCCCATATGGCCACAGGTTCATACCCTAGTGGCCGCACTTCCCAACCAGCTCCCTGCCTCTGGCCTGGAAAAGCAGTAAAGGATGGCCCAAAGCCTCTGGACCCTGAACCTACATGGGAGAACCAGGAGAGGCTCCTGGTTCCTGGCTTCAGATCAACTCAGCTCTGCCCACTGTGGCCACTTCAGGAGTGAAACAGGGGACAGAAGATCTTCCTCTCTGTCTCTCCTCCTCTCTGTATATCTGACTTTCCAATTAAAATAAATAAGCCCTAAAAAAATGAAAGATGACTGAACAGGTGAATATGTACTAAAATGATATTAAAGAATCTCTAAAAAGCTAAATAGCAGAATAGCTAATATGGCTACACTAGAGTGATTTGAATTATTCAAAAAATTATGTTCTCATGTGTTTTCACTAAGGATTAAAGCAATTATAATTACAAAAGCAGTTTCAGGGAGTAACCGATTTTGGAAAAGTCAAGGTGAGATGCTGTGGGTCTGTTGAATAAGATATAATGGGAATTGAATAAGTGGTGGGGATACTATAATAATTTAGAAGGTAGACAAATATGACTGAAAATTAAATCTGACAGCTTTGAGACTCCCTTATCCCAGAGATTGTTAGCTTCTGAAATGATTATTTATATTAACTTCTCTTAACAAACAGTACATCCAATTCATCTCTTTTGCTTTTCTATATATAGACTTTTAGCTCATGTATATCAACATACTCAAAATCCTTGACCAAAATATATTGAGGTAAAGAAAGATGATGATTAAGATTTTCAAGTGATCATGTTCCCTTAAAAACACCAATTTATACTGTTATTTACATACAGATTGACCTTCACCAGAGGTACTCATATCAGAAGAGAGACCATTGTGTCCAGTTGTAGAGTAATTATAAAAAAGTCACACTGAAGAAAGCAGGAATAAAAGAGATGTGCGTATTGTAACTTCTCCCCACAAGGTCCTATTAACACATGTAGAGAAATGCTTCCCAGTTCAGGAAGCAAGAAAGTACAGTTTAGTCTTTACTTCTGAATCCAATTGCCAAGCTCATCTGATAAAATTTAAAGTCACACAGGACCTTGTGATCTTTACCCCCAGAACCATACATTTTGACAGAATATTTAAGCCGTCCCTACTCTGGCAACCATGGAGGTCCTGCACCACTCTTTCCCCATCCACTGGCACAATATTTATCAAGAACCCAGTGCTAGGAATAAGATACAGCATGATCTTAAGATCTGACTTTGCGTCTCAGAACCATGTGGGCTGCCATGACAGCTTTCCCTGACAAGGCACAAAGGCTTCTATCCACACAACAGAACTCAGAGACAGAGCTTGTAGCTTGCTTCAGTGGCTGGCAGAGAACTCCCCCTGCCAGTTTCCAGGTTGCTAGATAGACCTGCATAGGCGTGAGTGTAAAAGGGACCAATGAAAATTAGAATTTACTTTTGAAAAATGAGAATTCCTTTGTGCAATCAAATAAGCAAAATATATATTGATGAAAGCATTAGAAGCACACCAGTTTTTCTTCCTCAAAATCCTGCTCTGTTCTGTAACCTTCAGTGACTTCTAATTTCGTCCTGTGGGTAGCCGAGAGAAATCATTCTTGCTCCATACAATGTGAGCGTGTTGGAAGAGGGACAGTCAGGGACTATTTGGTTCTTTACGAAGCACTGGCACCAATTCCAGGATTTCCATATCCAGTAAGCCCTTCAATCAGTGATTCAGCAAACAGCGAAGGGAGAGGAAAAACAGAAAGACCCACACTCACATATCCAAATCCTTTAAAAAACCATCAGAGACGCTGGCTTCGTCTGTCAGGTTATTTCTCTTCATTACACTTGGCTATTGCTACTCTCTGTCTCATGTCTGAAATTTCTCATGTGTGAAGACAAGATTTTCTAAGGTACCATCTCCTGTAATGGTGGAGATGAATCATTCTGCAAGTATCACAGGTGTCTTAACTAGGCTTCACTCACACCCTCGGGTGTCTGTGACGCTCATGTGTGATTTAGGTCAGTGCCACTCTGGGCAGTCCAGGTGGCTGCACTGATCTACTCCTCCTGCTGCAGGAGCCTGTGGTTTAGGATGCTCAGGAATGTGTCTTGTGCCAAAGAATTCTTGTAGATTTTTCTTTATGCCTAATTTTGAGATATTTCTAATGGGTTCTCTGTCTTGTGTCTATGAAGAATGAGGAACATGAACAAAGTGAAGTGAGGAAGAATTTATGGACCAAAAATGAGAAAGCATTCTGGGATCAGAGAGACCACTGGAAGAGCCAATGAGGGCTCTTTAGTGTTTTTGTAGTCTGTGAGATGGGAAGATTTTGTGATTGGTCAGAGGAGAGGCACAAGAAGCTTTTAACATGAGGCCATGAGAGACTTGGCAGAGCCTGATTGTCTAGGAAAGGATGCAGATGAGGCATTGAGGTACTTACACAGCCTTCACAGAAACTGGTTGTTTCACTTATCTTTCAGGGCCTGGGATCCACACCTCCAAAAGATTGGAAAGAGGCCTTTTGGGTCCCTTACTGTGTAGCAGGGATTCACTTCATCATCCCATTAACAGTGTTGTCTGCCTTTCTGTCACTTCATCTTTTTCTTTTTCCTTCCCCAGCAGCAGGTCATAGACCCATGACTTGCTTGGAGAAGCAGCCAGTGCATGTGGATAGTGTGTGGACTTGCTGGCTGGTATCGATATGGTCTTAGTCAGGCAGCTGGGTCAGGGTCACAGTTTCAGAAGCCACACGGCCTCCACCTCCTATTTGTTTTTTTTTTTTTAATGCAACACTGCAACATCACCCCTCTGCTATCCCAGGTAATGATGGGAACTTTCCAGCTGCCCATTTATGGGAGAAAAAAAGGGACAACATTGAGAATGTTAACTCCAGTTATCTATACTCAGAAAATTTTGACCACATAGAAATACACAAGTATTCACATTGTTTATGACAGCAGCCAAAATAAATCTCTTCTAAATATCATCTCTTCATCCTCATCATCTCTAAGGAAAAACTTAAGTAACAATAACATTGAGATAAATTAAGCTTCAATTCCTCTTAGTCGATATTTTAAATCTGCATTTAAACATCATTAATTATTCTTTCTGTCTGAGTTAATAATGATCAAACAATGTCTGAGATAAAGTGAATTTTTAGTGGCTGTGATTTAAGTGTGGTTATATCAACAAAAGCAAAACAAAACAAAAAGCTGTCATCAAACTGAAATAAAGTTGGGTCTAGCATCAGGTAGAGCAGTCATTATGCATGTATTCCACTTTAGAGTGCCCTGTTGTGAGCGCCAGCTCTTTCCTTGGTTTCAGACTGCCAAGAATCCACACCTTGAAGTCAGCAGATGACTCACCTGCTTAGTTCCTGTCATCCACGATAGAAGCACAAATCGGGCTTGTAGCGCCTGACTTTGGACTGGCTCTACCCCAGACAGGCAGGCATTTTGGATTGCAACTAGTGTATGGACAGGTTTTTCCATGGATTTCAAATAAATAGTGTAGATTAATGAAGATAAAATAATCATGTACTAGTATTAATCTTTCCACACTTTTTATCTATTGCTTGTATGTACACTTTTTAGATACTCCACATGGCTGCATAAATATTTATCAATTGTTTCTTCGCACATTGTCATTCATTTGAAAGAAAAAATATATAAATTTCATGTGCTTTTCATTATGTAGAAGATATGTGTAAAAATTTTAAACAGCATTCTCAAATAATATTGTATGTTATGTGGGAAAACAGACTTCTAAGGACTTTGGTGAGCAAAATGGGGTAAGAGTTTGCCTTTTAGCAAGTATAGCTCTGGATGGTAATAACTTTATGAAAACCTGAATGGAATGGTTTGAATATCATTCCAATAGCTTGGAAGATTAACTAGCTTGGAAAATTAAGGAAGCACAATTAGGGAAGCCTTGTTGTTTTCAAAGTCTTATTCTTTCAAGAAAATACAATGGTGGTGACATAGCTGCTTATGCTGCTGCTTGCAAATTTGGCAGCATAGCTTATACTGCTGGGTTAATTACCTGTGGTCTGCTGCTAAATTACCTTCAACTGTTGAGTTTGAACAGACAGTGCAGGATGAGTAAAGAGCTTGAGCCCCTTCCACCCAAGCTCAAGATCAGGATGAAATTTTTGCAGCCATGTTATGACTTGGCAGAGTCTGGACTAGTGACCAATAGTGAGTGAATCAACCCGAAAGACTATGTGTGAGAGAAGAGAGGGCTACGCTACAAGTTGTTCAGATTGAAGTAGTCATGTAATCTAAGCAAATAAGTTCAAATGTAATGACAACATGCATTTAAATGATACACTGAATTGAAAAACACAAAAATTGATATATTTTTAAAGAAACTGTGAAAAGACAAAATCTAATGTTTATTTTTATTTGTGAGGAAAATTTAAAAAAAAGGGAAAGCCAAAACTCCCATGTTAGTACAAACAAAAGAATAAATCTAGGAAAATGATTTCATTGGAATAATGAGATTCACAGTAGCTTTTTAAAAAATGCGTAGCTATTAGGAAGCATCAAAGGAAGACATCAGGTAAAGTCCGTCTTCCAACTGAGACATTTCTCATGAAATACACACCTACTATTTTACGGCTATTACATAAGCAGGCTGTTTTATCTTCTATGGCAGTCTCATTTTACCCTAGGGACTACAGCTGCCAGACAGTGTGTTATCATTACACGCATGTCAAAAAAGATAGTGTACATTTCAGTAAAATGTACTGATTCAACAGATTCATTTGACAACCTCCAGCTGCTACATATTTAAAACAACCTTGAAATTATCTGCTGTACTGAGAGTAGACAGTGAGGATTGCTTCAGTTGAAATATAAAACTAATTGGATAATAAAACATGGTTTATGCCTTTAAATTTATACACAAAAAAGCACTTACAGAGACAGAGCTTTTTTCCAGAAAAAAAAAAAAATGAACCTATCTTAGAGAGTAAAAAATATTTCCCTAGTAATTCTTCGGGCACGGAGTTAGGGAAAATATTTGTGAAAGTATAACCAGCCTTTTGTTTGTTTTTATATATTTTGGTTGCTTTGACCAAATGTTTATTTGAGAACTTTATAAAGCTTTTCCTTATGTCAATATGTATTCAAAAATTTTCGGAAATCATCACTTAAGCATAAAATTTAGTTAGCATCAATAAAATATATCTGCTTATTTGGAAGATCTCCTTTATTGACTGATTGATTTTTCATGAAACGTTTTCATAGACAAAGAAGCCAGGGATTTCCTATTCGGCCAGCCCCCACACCTCACATTGTTTTCCCCCATGTTGTTACGACAGTGTAGTCCTTCAGTAGCAGTCACAAGTCTATTGTTCTGCTTTTAAGTATATCATAGCATTGTAGGTATAGAAAATAGCAGAAAGTGGTGCAAACTATTGTCAAGATATATTTTAAAATTTCAGTGGAAGTTCTCTTTTTGTTCTGGTGTAGATGTTCATACTGCAATGTATCTCCACTTCCTGGTATACTAGTCTACATGATATACTCCACCTAGGAGACTATATGCACATACATGTTTACTTGTGTCCTGTATTTTGCATTAAGCTTTCCTTATATCAGATATTATTGACGAACTTACTTCAATTTTATGATACACAAATTGAAGAGTCTGACTAGATGTTGTCATGGAGATTTTTTTAATAAACATGTTTTTTTAATCAAGAGATTTACAGATATTTATCTTTGTTTTACAAATGTTATCTATGGATATATATATATTTACACATTCATACAAATTATTTTTGAATTTGACATTTTATAACATATAATTATTTGAAATGACTTCTTTTCTAAAATGGACATTTTCAGTATTTTATGATTAATGAATCTATCAACACAATACCCTGTAGTAATTTAGCACTACAAATAGTCATATATGTTTTCATCGTTAGAGTTTTACCTTGCTGGTATTAGAAAATACATAAAAACAAACAGAAGAAGAGAGTGATATAAAGAAGTTATAGACATATTTTGGAGTCTCTTAGAAAATTAAATACTAAAATCTGGAAGCATGTTTTACAAAATAATATACACTTTGCATTCTAAATTGCAAATATTGAAAGCCAGGTAAGTCACTTTGTGAAATCAGCTTTATTATTCAGAGTAAATAATAGTTCACTTATATAATCTGTATGAACAACTGAGTTGATATTGAACCACTGGAATTGCATGTTTTACCTATCGCTATTATGCATTTAAAAATATCCAATCGTGACATTTTCTGTATATCAATATTTACTTACTGTATCTATCAAAATGACAGTTTAGAAATACAGAAATAGAATTTGTTTCTGGGACAATTCTAAATGGCACATTCTGTATGTTTCCTAGCATTTCTATTGTTGGGGCCATGTAATGAAAATCTGCAAGAGTTGGTTAATTCTCAAATACCTTTTTTATAACAAATATTGACAACACCAAAGTAAGTCTGCGTTACAGCTGAAAACAAAGCAAATAATTTGGCAGATCTTTTTTTGCAGAATCAGATAATTCTGTACAGAAATGCTCAGCAGAGTCTTTCCTGCACTGCTCTTTGTTAAATGTTATCATCCACATCATAGGCTCGAAGGCCGTCACTATGCAATGGTGAGTAGAACAAAGACCAGCTTCATTTGTCAAAAAGATGTGGAACAAATGTGCATTTTAAAGTAAAATAATGATATTTTAACTACATAAATAGCATTAATTGAGGTATATATAATGTAAAATATGTAGGGAGTGAACCAACACACAGAAGATCTTTCTCTCTGTCTCTCTTTCTCTCTGTAACTATTCCTTCACAAAAATAAATAAATAAATAAATAAATAAATAAATAAATAAATAAATAAATATAGGGGCAATACTCAAATGACAAAGGGGCCAGCTACATTCTCCCTTGATTCTGTCAGATAATTTTAATATACAACCACATAGTATCTAAAATTGAGTTCCAAGCATCATTTAAGGACTTGGTTTGAATAATGTGTTGCAATGACTTCATTATAATCTCTTAAATGTCAATACTTTATGAATATTTCCTTATGACTGATAAAATGAATCACAGAACAACCATCAAAACTGGTTGGTGGAGTTGCTACATACCCCCCCAAACTGGATGTGCTACAGAGAGGTGTGGAGAAAATATCAGTATCTATGTGGTAGTAAAAAGAAATAGGGTTTGCTGCAGTGTTCAGAGCAAGGAGGCAAGCAGCTGTTCCTGAATTACCGGACTCTCCAGGGTGAGAACTGAGTGTTATCAGGGATTGAAGTTGGGATCAGAGTGAGCATTGAGCAAGTGTCCAGGTTCCTGGTTGGTTGCTAATTTACATGGCCTTCCTTTGATCCGTGATGCCTTGCATTTTAGTGAATTTTATGATAGTCAAGACGATTCAGTCAATCTGGGGGCTAAAAAAAAGCTACAAATACTTTTTCCCAAAGATGTGAAATTATATGTAAAGAAGTTCCTTGAAAAAATACCAAAGAACAAAATGTTATCTGTTCGAAGAGCAAATGATTTCATGATCCGTTATGTGCACCTTTTGAGACCAGATATACGACTTTCTCAAATTAGTGAGTCAATTTTAATGAGCACTTAATTTGCCATTAAAAAGACAGGGTGTGGAAACATTAAGCAGAATTAACAAAACTAAAAGATGGGTCCCATGATAGTTACCATCTTCATTTGAACAACTGCGAAGAGGCATGGATTTAATGCATGAAAACAAACACCTTAACTGATGATAATGAACTGGAAGTATCTACTCTCTCTTGTTCTTAAAATCTATGAAATACAAAATAAGTTTATGACTTCAGTTTCTGCACTTTCAAATGGTTGTTTATTTTAATTTCATAAAAAACATGCTGAGATAGATCTTCCACTTCTGGTTTGTTTCCAAAATGTCAACAAGATGCAGGGTTGGGCCACTCCAAAGCCAGAGGTCAGGAACACAATCCAGGTTTCTAAAATGGGTGACAGGATTGAATTAAATTTAAATATTATCTTCTGCCTCCCAGGATTTTTCAGCAAGAAGCTGGATTGGAAGCAGAGTAGCTACCACCTGAACCGGAACTCTCAGTTGAGATGGGAGCAACCCACGTAGTAGCTTAACCTATTGTGACATCAACACGCCTGCCTCAGATTAAGGATTTTTGCCAGCATATCGTAAATGTAACATTAAAAAAAAGTCTGAAAACATTGACTATATTCTCACGTAAACATTGTTTTAAATATAATATTAAGTACAATATAATCCTTTCTATCTTAAAATTATCTTCGAGTTGCAAATGTTTTTGCTAAAATCCCATGTATTATTGTTACTGTGTATGCATATATATTTATGATTAACATATATATGATTAAGATAATTCTGCAAGGAAATACTACTTTTAAATGAGTTTCTAGTAATTAACACACTCAGTACAGTGTTTGCAAAATGCTAATTTTTTTGAAGATTTAATTTTTTTATTGGAAAATCAGATATACAAAGAGGAGGAGAAACAGAGAGAAAGATCTTCCATCCATTGATTCACTACCCAAGTGGCCACAAAGGCCAGAAATGAACTGATCTGAATCCAGGAGCCTGGAGACTTTTCTGGGTCTCCCACGCGGGTGCAGGTTTCCAAGGTTTGGGGCCATCCTTGACTGCTTTCCCAGGTTATAAGCAGGTAGCAAGATGGGAAGTGGGGCTGCTGGGATTAGAATTTGTTCCCATATGGGTCCTGGGTGTGTAAGACAATGATTTTAGACATTAGGATACAGTGCTGGGTCAAAAATGTTAATTTTAGTCTTCTGTTCATATTCACATTTAATTGCATACCATGCAGAAATGTTATTGTATACTAATTAGTTGCCTCAAAGGTTTTTATTTTTTTTAATTTCTAGCTGTATCTCAGCAGCTGTGAAATGAATTTAGAAGTAAGATTAAATTTCACATATAAAGAGCTGAACCCTACTTCTTGAAATGCGCTCATTGTGGAATTGGTGCTGATGGCCACTGTTTAAGTAATGTGTGCAAGTGTCATAAGTGAAGGAATATTTATCTATCTGTTCTTTGAGGGTTAAACAAGAATAGCACATCCATGGATATTTTGTTGTTATTAAGGCATTTGCAAAGTTTGTATAGGTTTTCATTTCTAATATATTTAAGTATGTCCTAGTTTCAGTATTATATATTACCTAGTTTAACAGAAAAGCAGAGATAGACATTTGTAGTTCAGATTCTGCAGCAACTCTGCAATGGTGAAGTCAACTGGATGGATTCATCCCTTATGGATCGTATCTGTGCTTTGAGATTTCAGTTATCCAAACCAAAAATAATATGACATTATGTTACCCCATATACCCTCAGCATGTGTTAATTTTATTTATAATGAAATGTGACATTGAAACTTTAAAAACTGGAATACATCAAGTTATTTTTGTATCTGAAATGTATACAAAATAAAATTAGTTCTTTCAGGGTTAGAAATGATCATAGAAGAAATTGGATGACATGGAAATCTGCAGAATATAAGAATAATATGGAAGAAATAGCGTATTTGTATATGTACTAATCAGTAATTTTATTCCATAGAATCTATAACAGTAAGACAGTATTGTTTAGACATAAGCACATGCAAAGGCTACACCTGCACACTCATACATATTCATTGAAACCATCTTCTGTTAGGGGTCAGAGCCATAATGTGCCATGGCAAAACTCATGCCCTGTGCCCAGAATCTGCATTCTGAATACACCTGTCAGATCTCAAGGCATTCCAGAGAGAAAACTTGCTCTAAGAATGGAACTTTGGGGGTGGTGGGATGACACTTCATTGTGATCAGCTTAGAGTACATCTCATATTTGAAAAAAGAAATGCATTTTTTAGTCTAAAGCATACTATTTGGAGTCCAGCAAGGTGGCCTAACGGCTAATGGCCCCGCCTCGAACATGCAGGGATCTGATATGAGCACAGGTTCTAATCTTGGCAGACCTTGTTTCCATAGAGCTCCCTGCTTGTGGCCTGGGAAAGCAGTCAAGGATGGCTCAAAGCCTTGGGACCCCGTACCTGTGTGGGAGACCCAGAAGAAGATTCTGGTTGCTGGCTTTGGATTGGCTCAGTCCCGGCCATTTTGTTCACTTGGGGAGTGAATCAGTGTACAGAAGATCTTCCTCTGTGTCTCTCCACATGTCTGTATATGTGACTTTGCAATAAAAATAAATAAATCATTTTTTAAACAAAGAATACTGTTTGAGCAATGTACACATGTGAGACTGTCTAGTATATTTCAACATAAATTTAGTAATGGACTGGATTTTCCATGGGGATAGTATATAGAATATACAGAGGAGTATACAACTTGAAGATATTTCTTATAAACTAACAGTCAAAGCATGTTAAGAAAAAAGATAGTTATCACTTCTTAAGTGTCCATACTAATGTTTGTGAATATTATCTTCATATAGTAAATATACTAGAAATTAGAGATTAATAGGTGTGTTTACATTTATTTATAATATTTGATTTTAAATGCTACACATTTATTTTTATGATGACAGCATTAAATGTCGCATAGGAATGCTTGGCCCTACTTTTCATTCCACTTGAACATTGATCTGTGAAAAAGCTGTAGCAGCAATGTTAATCAATGCATAAAGCTAGCACTACCATTCCATATTTCACCCAGATAGAGACAAGGAATGGTGGACCAGCGTTAATATGTGGCTGTGCTCATCTGGATTGCAGTCAGTTTAATTTAAGCAGGAGCTCAGTAGATCATTCATCAGGATGGAATGTATTACTGTAATTCATTGCTGTGATTGTAGGGAAACAGCAACGGTGGAGATGTGTGGCTGTAACTCATCATGACACAGCCTGACTGCTTGCTTTCAGTGTGTTATTTTCAGCGAGAGTAGTGCTCTCTGGGAAACTGTAGTGCACCATTGACTTATTTGAAAAGTAAGCTCAAATAAACAAAACATCATCCTCCAGAATATATTGAGAAAGATAAAAAGTCTGTCAACTCATTTGAAAATAAGAGAAGCACCTGTAAATAAAAATATCACACTAATCACTGATCCTCTCCATTCAAGAAAAGCCATTGCATTTTCTGTTGCAGAATGGAAAAACATTGGCTTCAGACATTTCTTTATATTTTTTCCAACATCTTGGGGAATTGAACCATTCACATCCAAGTGGGACCACTCCTTTTTTTTTTTTTTTTACATTTGAATTCTGAATCGTTGTAGCTAACTCACCTCATGTGCACAAAATTCCTCATGTCAGGGAAATCAGAAATTGCTCAGTTATACAATATAATTTTCTCTCAATAGTTTTTGCTACAATGAAATTAGAACAATAGCAAAACTTCTTCTCACTTTCTCATTTTCTGACTCTTTACATTCATGGGAAGCTTTGTTAAGAAGTTACCTGATCTTGGGCCCAGCGGCGTGGCCTAGTGGCTAAAGTCCTCACCTTGAACACACCAGGATCCCATATGGGTGCCAGTTCTAATCCCGGTGGCTCCACTTCCCATCCAGCTCCCTGCTTGTGGCCTGGGAGAGCAGTCGAGGATGGCCCAAAGCATTGGGACTCTGCACCCATGTGGGAGACCTGGAAGAAGCTCCTGGATCCTGGCTTCGGATTGGCATAGCATCGGCCTTTGTGCTCACTTAGGGAGTGAATCATCGGACAGAAGATCTTTCTCACTGTCTCTCCTCCTCTCTGTGTATCTGACTTTCCAATAAAAATAAATAAATCTTTAAAAAAAAAAAGAAGTTACCTGATCTAAGCATAAATTATATTTATTGTAAACAAATGGAAACATAAAATGTACCATGGTAGCCATTTTTAGTATGAGGTTATGTGTGAAGTATTATTCGTAGTGTTGTAGCCTTGTAGCAAATTTTAATATCAATTTTCTATGCATTTCATCAAAATCTGATTCATACATATTTCTCTAATATTTTTCATGGTCTATAAGAACTTTGATAATTTTCTAAAATGTTTTCCAGTTTCCCATGAATACATCTTTAATAGTCTATAGACATTCAATTAACACAATCTTTTGAAAAGAAAAATCATATTCTAATTATCCAATTTTTATTAGTGTAAGAGAATTCTTAAGGATAAAATGTTTTTAGCATAAAGATTCCTCAGACAGCTGAATATAGATCTATCACATCATCTGGACATCTCATTCCTGGAAATAGATCTGAACAAAAAAAAATGAGAAAATAACCAGGAAGGCATGCAATTCACAATAGTTAGGATGTGAAACCAGCCCAGATGCCCATCAAAACATAAATGTATAAAGAAAACACTGTATGTTTACTCAATGGAATGCAAATTAGCCATAAGTAGCATTAGTTGATATTAATGAATGAAATCTTATAATGTGTAACAAAATGGATGCAGATGAAAAACCAGCCTCAAGAGGACAAATATAATTCACCTGATATGTGATCATACACTATATATGTATGTGTATATATGGATACATATGTTTTCTACATATGCATGTGTATATTATTAAGCAGTGAAATCAAAGATTATGCCATTATAATAACTTGGGGACAAATATTAGGAAGGGAAAAAAATATATATATATACAGATTAGATAGAGAGAGAGGGAGGGGGGATGTTCCCCTATATTTATAAATTTGTCTTACTAAAAATAAATAAACAAGCAAATTTTATAGCAAATGAAAGAGATCTATTCAATCCAGAGTCATGGAGGCTAAGAGAATCTTCCTAACTCTTGTGCTAATAAGGTTACTCTTGATTTTATCACATAGCATGAGACATTGTGGTAGAAATGCATGTGTCAAAGAGAAAGTGAATTATAACACAGAAGGCCAGAGATGGAGAGGTCCCCTGATCCCTTCAAAGAATAGACTCACAACTGACCTAAGACTCCCAGAAGGCTCCTTTTCTTAGATTCCAGACCACCTTTCAAGATTGCCGCATTTGGATGTTTGGGAATGTGGATCACCACCTGGTTCTTTCATGTATGAAGTAGTGTTCCCTAGTACTTGAGCCATATCTGACCATCTCTGTGGTGCATGTTAGTGGGAAATCTGGAGCAGAACACAGTCTTCAATAAAGTCCAGGAGATGTGGGCTAACTACTCAGACCAGAAATACCATTACATCCTTGTTACAAACTTAGCACTAGGAAAGAAACACACACACACCGAAGCATACACACACACACAGACACACACACAAAGGTTTTACATATTTGATTTGTTTGCAATCTACTCCTATTATAATAATCACAAGTACACAAACACATTTGTCTTAATAAAATTTCCAGTTTTATATTGTTGTTTTGTCCTCCTTAAAGCAAACGGGTGTTTTGAGACTAAAGGGTTTTAAAGGGATGGTCTTTAGTCCTCATCAGTTATTTATTATGTTGCCCTTAGGTCCCCTGAGAAGTAATACCAATAGTTGTAAAAGACATGTTCTTAATATGATCAATCTTGCAGAATGAATTTCAGTTGAACTTTTCACTTTGGGATTTTTTTACAAGTTTCGAAACTGTCAGCTTTTTCAGTATAGCAAAGTGGTGCATTTCTGGAACATTTCTATTATCGTTCGGATCTCTTTGCAAACAATTAGTTTTTTAACTCATGACTTTTAATTATATTTTGTGAAGCATAGTCAATAATTAACATATACTACAAAATGTTTCCTATTTGAATTTCTTCCCTTGGGCCGCAGCTTGGTTAATGAGAAAACTCAAGTAGTATCTTTCAGCATATAGTATAGATTAGCTTAAAATATATATTTTATGGTATATTTTATGTTTGAATAACATAAAATACTGTTTGTAAAGAAACAGATTTTGAATGTTAACATTCTCAGCTTAAACAATGCATTTTTACACATGAATCTATTCTTCAAGCTTCATTTTAAGAGAACTACAGCATAAAATTTCTAGCTGTGAATTTGAAATTATTAGTTAGTCTGATGGGATGTTCCACAATAGGCTTAGGTTTTAATATGTATATGCATTTAGTAAATCAGGGGTTCAATGAGAGTTTTTGGATCCTAGGTATATTTGGAAAAAAGCAATGAAAAAGCCTTTCCAAAGACATGGGAGGAAAGTAACACAGATGAACATGAATGGAACTCCAAAGTCATTCATGCAAAGTTCTCGATCTGTCTTTGAAACTGACACAATGGAAAGTTAGGCATATTTTAGCCAGGATCTATATATGAAATGAAATTATGAACAAATGGGTAAGCACTGTGTTTAAAAATGCATTACATAGATAGTTCATAGAAAGATTATGAAAAATCATTTTCTGCCTGCAGGATGGCAAATCTTATGTGGCAACTTGATTGTCTGCATTGTCCAGCTGCTTCACCAAATAGCAGCCTAATTACTGCTTTGAGATATTCCGAGTAAAAAAAAACTTAAAAAAAGATATTCCACTTATGACAAAAATGTTGGCAGAGATTGCATACATCAGATTCCCCTCCTCGGTGTTCATTCAGCTGGCGTTCTTCAGGACAAAGACTGGAGTTTCCTTCAGAAAAACATTGCATAAAAATCTCACTGGTTAACCACTACAGACTCAATCAAGACTCACATAAAGTCTTGTCTAAACTTTCAGCCTGCCAGCTTGTTTTACAAACTTGGTTTTAAGTGTTGTGCAAGGATATAATTAAATGAATAAAACACGTATAAATGCCTCCTACCAAATAATATGGTATCCAAACATTTCATGTATTTCTATACTTGAAGAAATAAAACTGTATTTTGGATTTCTGTGTTTGGCTTTTTTTGCTAATCACTCAAACTAATACATTGAAATAGATTTTACTTTGCATTTTAGTATTTATGTGTGTCTGAAAAGCAGAGCACCAGGATGAAGAGAATAAGACACTGACATTCCCTTCTCTGGGTCACCCTGTGGACGACTGCTCCAGTCAGACTTGGCCCAGGCCAAAGCCAGGGACCCAGAATGCCATAAAAAACTGCTACATAGGTGGCAGATGCCCAAGCAATTAGGGCTGCTGCCTTGCCTTCCAAAGCACATTAGAAGGAAGATTGAGTAGAAGCAGAAAAGACATTCTACTATGGGATGCTGGTGTCAACATGGTGATTCGGTTTACTGTGCCTGCAGATAATGAACATCTGAATAAAACTGTGTCAGTCAAAATACACGTATGAGGTTGCCTTTCTCACATATAATAATTAATAGTGAAATATCAGATAACAAAGTGAAAGAAAACAAGCATGTACGTAATGTAAACTTACATACAGAGATAAGACAGTTTAAGTCAACTGAGGGCTAATGGGGAAAGAATTGTATTCCTCTACTGAATGAATAGGGAAGAGTAATAACCCAAGTAGAACTAAAGGTAGAGGACAAAAATCATTCAAGAGTAAAAATAAAAAGTCTTCCTCTTAAAAGGTATTGACTAAAACAGGATTTACTGTGCAGATTTGAGAAGGTGATTTATCATTAATGCTTTCATAGTAAATAAATTCTGGGTGAAATATTTGCTTGACATCAGCAGTGCCCTTCTTCTTTGGGCCAAATCTCCAAAAAGAAGAAAAGATGCAACAGACCAATCTGTATTAAGTGTCCTAACATACATGTACATTGCTTGACCAGAAAGTGTCCCAACGCATTCTCCCTCTTCCCCAGGTTTTAACATCATTCCACCATCCTTGTTTTAAAAGCCCTCGAAGATTCTTCAGGCCACTCAGTTATGCCCTCACATGTCTTGTTGGTCACTTGCAAACAAAACTGTGCCCTGAGCTTTTTCCACTTGCAGCCATTTGTGTGGTGACACCCGGAATGAACAAATTATTTTGTTTCTACTCAAATTTCGAATTTCCACTGGTAAGCTAAAGTTAAATTAAAATAAAACCAGTGTGTATACTATGAAAGATGCCACAAAATTAGGAAATGAAAGTGATATCAATGCAGTGCCTACTTTGTATCTTGCATGTGTCACTTGAAAGTAAATGCTACAGTGTACTTTTCTGACTACAGGAGATGAATCCCATTCATAAATACATTTCTGGGCATTTTGATGAAGAAAAGTTGTATGTCCCTAAAGGAAATTGGTACAAAAAGGAAAG
The DNA here is from genome assembly GCF_030435755.1 of Ochotona princeps. Lineage (NCBI taxonomy): Eukaryota > Metazoa > Chordata > Mammalia > Lagomorpha > Ochotonidae > Ochotona > Ochotona princeps. The sequence continues at coordinate 19,030,542 of NC_080843.1, read as the reverse complement.
ATGCTGCTGATCTGCCACTTATGAATTACCAGTTCCCAATCTGTTCATATATACATAAATATTTTAATTGTTTTCATATCCAGTTACTTTTCAAATATACTTCAAATGATTTATCAATCCGCTTAGACAAACTGCAGATTTTTATTGCCTTTAATATTAGACAATTTTTTTCTTCATTCTGTGAATTTAACAAATAGCCACCAGCGGGATGTGGAGTTTCATACTTATGTAGTCATGATATACATTTTAATGATGAATCATAATCCCAGTGTGTTAGTTATTTCTCTCCTAGCATCTAATCTTAATTGTAAATGAGTGATACAGGCCAAATCTTTTGGGAAGAAATGCTTTAAAAATATCTTGACCTAGCTAGTTTATATGCACTGCAGATACTTTCAGATCACCAGGAATACAGCAAACGCATAGAGGAGTTTGAATGACTATTAAACTTCCTTATCATGGATATCACACACACATATATACCAACAAACTCAAATCTACTATATAAGGAATTTTAGAGAACTATCCCAGGGCACATATTTAAGTGGAAATGGAAGAGTAAGAATCTAATTCTCTATAAGCTAATAATTTTGAGTAACATTAATGTTCCATTGTTAAATATTTCAAATTTTCACACAGCAGAAAAAGTAATTGGGAACTAAAATTTGAAATGAGGCAAAATAACCATTTAAGCCTTTTAGAGTGAATACAATGTGTAAAGCTAATATAGTAAAAAAAAATAAATTTTCATCAGGGCATTGCTCATACTCTTTTAAAACCATAAATCTAGTTGCAATACTAATATTTCTAGGCTATTATAAACATATTTTCTGTGCCAGAATTAAAGCAATAATTCACCCAGTCTATCTTATTTTATTTATCATTCTTTTTCAATTATAAGTTACCAATGACACTTTTCTGAGTTGAAACTATTTTTTTCAAAAATCAAATCAGATAATGAAAATTTCTCAATAATATTACCAGCGTGTAGCATTGCTAGCTTCAAAATTAATCTAATTCCTATTGGCTTACTTAAGGTTTTCCTGTGGGAAGCCATGCAGGTGAGTCAGATGGCATGGCTGTGTGATGAGCACCGCTCTTCAGTTAGCAAGTCTAGGAGGAGTCTTTGGTTGTGTGGCAAGGCCTAGCAGAATGTGTCTAATCACCTTATTGATGTCTCATCCCATTGTACGGACACTCGGTCACCCCTCTAATATTTCAAAAAATTCTCCTAAGGGGGGGTGTTATTGTTTTTCTGCAAATGTGAAATGATTCCTATAAGTGGTATAATAACTCAAACTGAACAATCATGTTATGGTAAAAGCGTCTTTAGCAATTTAAGGCAACGACACACAGCTAAAAGCATACAATAGTACAAATGAGCTCACAATGTCCAAAAAATCCTGTTGTGTGTCCACCTTTGTGCTGGTATCAGTAATGTTTTCCTTAAGAAATGGCTTGATAATATCTTGGAAGAAACAGCAATCATGGAGGTACAAAGAGTTTGCTTACCACGCAGGCTTGTAGTGTTAGAACACATGAAATGACACATTTTGGTTTCTCACCATGGAAAGCAGAAAGTATATGGGACAGCTTCTAAAAGGCAACAAATGCAAATGCCCAAAGAAAAATGGCTTAAAATGTCTACCTTATATTGACACTTATATGTAGGGAAAGAAAACAGTTTATAAAAATAAAAAGAGGAGAATCAAGATGGTGGAATAGGGTAAGGACACATTTAAGTAGATGGAGAAACATTTAATCAGGATGAAGCAGAGCGGACACATTCCAGGAAATTTGGAGAGGACAAAACAATAGCAGAATGGTACCTGGAGAATGACAGACACAGGAAAGCAATGAAAACAATGGTGTGCTGTGGCAGTGCCTGATAATCCAGTGACATTCAGCAAACGGCAATCTGAACTCCACCTGCAACCAGGTGAGAAGGGACTTTCACTGGGAGCTTGGAAGGTGAACCCAGACAAACAACTGTACAGTGGAGAGCCTCCAAAATAGAATGAAGCAAGCAGAAGAACGAATCTCAGAAAAGGAAGATAGTTCCTGTCACCGGGGGAAACAAACAAAAAGCTGGAAGCAGAGCTTGTTCAGGTCAAAAAAAGTATTCAAGAACTGAAAGTCACTATTAGGAGGCCTAATATAAGAGTTATGGGAGTCCCAGAAGGTGCAGAAAGAGAAATCAAGATTAAAGGTGTATTCAATGAAATAATAAGGGAAATTTTCCCAAATCTAGAGAAAAAATTGGGAACCAGCATCCAGGAGGATCATAGGACTCCCAACAGGGTTGACCAAAACAGATCTTCACCAAGACACATGATCATCAAGCTCTATTCAATCTAACATAAGGGAAAGATCTTTAAATGTGCACGTGAAACAAATCAATTGACATAAAAAGGAATGCCAATTCCACTCACAGGAGATCTCGCACAGGAAACTCTACAGGCAAGAAGAGGGACATATTCCAGATTCTAAAGCAAAACAAAACAAAAGAAAACAAAAAAACATTGTCAGTCCAGGATAACATATCCAGCAAATCTTTCTTTAGTCTTTGAAAATCAAATAAAATCTTTCCACAATAAAGATGAAGACAGTCTCCTTCAGCAAATGTAATTACATTTGCATACCCTACGGAAAAATAATATACATTTAACACAAGTTTCTTCTTATATTTCAGGATATTTAAAGTGATTAAAGTGGGGAATTTCACCCCATTTTAAATTGAGAAATTATGGAGCATAAACAATCTAATCTCTAAAATATCTATTCTAAATAGAATGTTTATATTTTATTACTCACTGCTGAATTATTAGGACTAAACTTACAGTGTATTTTTATGCAAAATTATATCTAATGCTCTTTTGCTTTTCCCAGATACTAGCATTTTCAAAAATAAAAGTAAGGATATCTAAATATTGTTAGTTCTCTTCAAAGACTGCCATTTTACTCAATAGCTATTACAAAAATTCACATGTGTTTTTATACTTAGATTTGAGCAGTTTTACAATACTGAAATACCTAATATCACATGTGTTTCTTACTCTTCAATTTTAATTGCTCCTTGTAAATTTAGAAAATGAAGACTGAATATGTATAACTCAAGTTAGCATGGTTCCATATTTATTGTTTCACTTATATAATTCCATTCAATAATGAACCTTATATGAAAACAATGAATCATTATCAGTCTGACTTCTCTTCTTATTGAGAAAGTTCTTTCATTTTATTAACTTCCAATTCAACATATTGTTCTCAATAATTTTAGCCTGTGATAATGAAAGATGTAAATATACAGCATGCATTAGCTGAAATGTGAATTAAACAAGTGCAACCATACAGTCTTATTACTTTTGGTTTCTCCTTTGTCACACTCTGTATATGCAGACAACAAGCAGAATTGGAATGAATATAGTTTGTATTCTAAGATCTACATCTTTCAATTCTAAGATTGACATTTGCTAGATGGTACTACTTACAGAAATGCATGTAGAATGGATTAAGAATGGATTGAATGCAACTGTTTTAAAAATAGGCATATGACTCACTAAATGAAAATACACAATCATGTTTCTTTCTCATTTGGAAACTTACACTAACTAGGAAAGCATTTTAAAACACGCAAAGCAGAATTCAAAATTCATTAAAAACAATGAAAAACATTTTATACGATCAAAACTTAAAATTATTTACACAAATTTCCTTAATTGAAATTGATAGTGATAATGTGTATTTCTCTCCAAAGTTAGGGCAGTTTCTCAAGGGAACATCTATAAATGTGATTGGAAGATAGGCTAAATTAAAATAAATATTTTGCATCAATTCAGGGTGTAAAGTTAAGGTGATCATTTTAGAAAATATTTGTTGAAACTTGAATTCAATATTTTTTTTGTGCTTTAAAACTCACACAAATTGATGTCTTCCTTTTCTGATACTTCTTTATCTCCAAATACTTTTCTTAACGTTATTGTAATCCATATTTACTGATAAAGCTTTCTATAATATTAGTTATGTTAGTTAATACATACATATGACTATACATATCTATGATCTTTCTAAAGTTTGAAATTTTTTATTTAAAGGTATTGTGTCCAACTAAACTGAAGCAAAACAGTATCTAACAACTGATTAAATAATTTTTTACAGTAGGCATATGACTTGAAATAAGCTTTGAAATTATATTTTAAAAAAGCTTTAAAATTATATCAAACACTGGATACATCTTTGCCTTGCATGCCAGGGATCCCATATGGGTGCCAGTTCATATCCCAGCTACTCCACTTCCCAACCAGCTCACTGGTAGTGGCCTGGGAAAAACATAGAGGATGGCCCAAATCCCTGGGATCCTGCACCTGCATGGGACACCCAGATGAAGCTCCTGATTCCTGGCTTTGGATTGGCTGAGCTCCAGTCGTTGCAGACACTTGAGGAGTAAGACAACAGATGTAAGATCTTTCTCTGTCTCTCCTTCTATGTATAAATTTACCTTTCCAATAATAAATAAATACTTAAATCTTTTACAATAATTATATGAAAAGCACAGAACTGATAAGAAAGATAAAAATAGTAATGGCACAGGCTAGAGATTTTAGAAGCAAACTTGTTGATCCAAGCCAAATGATCCTAAACTAAAATATTAAAAGCATCTATTCATTCTGGGAAAAAACAATTTATTTGGTAAATAGTGGTAGGACAACTTTTTATTTATATGCCAAACAATGGGGAAAGTTCCTATCTTTCAAATATGTATAATAAATTCCAAGTGAATTGAAGATTCACTTGATGTAAGATATAAATAAAAGTATAGTATCAAAAATATATATGTGGAAAAGAAAACTTTGGGATATTTGCCTGGACAATAATTTTGATAAAGATCTCAGCAGCACAGGAAAGGAAAGTGAAAAATAGAACATGAACATTACATCCTTTTCTACTGTACAGATGAAACTGTTGAGATAATTATGCTATGTCAAACAAAGCAAATATCATAATCTTGTTGAAATGTGGAATTGAACCTGTAGACCTTGAAGACCTTTGGAGTAGAGGGGTTAATGTTGTGACATGACAAAATAATCTGCTGCTTTTTGTGGTGCTGCCACTCCATGGCAGAGTGCTGCTTCCAGTCCTGACTAGTGCACTTCCTATGTAACTTTCTGGAATTACATGCTGAGGGCAGCAGGGGATAGGTCTGTAATACATTTCTGCCACTTGTGAGAGACTGCTACTGGCTTTCAGCCAAGCTGATCTGACAATTGTTGCCATTTAAATAGTGAAGAAGCAGATGAAAAATTAATCTATCATCTATCTATCTGTCTTTCCTCTTTGTCTGTTGGTCTGGTTTCCCAGGAAGCACATAAGTAAATCCTAAACCAAAAGTCAAATACAGCACAGTAGATACAGAATCTGGGAACAGTATGAGAAAATTGCGTTAGGAATTGATCGATAAAAAGATGAATTATTGTTAGGTAAGAGAAGTCAGTTCTGAAATTCTGTTAATATAGGATGTGGTAGATGATTATACTGCACTAAATATTTTCAAAATTTAGAAGAAAGGATTTTTAAATGCATTGTATCTGGAGATACAGCCAGGCTTGATTTTATTTAAAGTCTCTATCTTGCATACATGTATTAAAACATTGACTAATACCCTATAAATATATAGAGTATTTTGCAAAATGATTTGAATAAAAATGAGAAGATTGAAATAGTTATTTATAATAATTTTTACTGGTTACTTCTAAAGATATCAAGTCTATACAGAATACTAACCTAATTAAATTATAGGGATTTAACATTAAGACATATGCATTTTCTTCTTCAAAAATACTTAAACTTGGAATTTACAGTAATTCTTTCTGAATATGGTAAAATAAATATACCACTTAAAAACAAACAAGAAAGAAACATAGCTTGATGCCGTAGTACCGTGAAGTTGTAGATTAAGCCTCCACCTCTGGTGCTAGCCTCCCATATGATGCCTGTTGTAGTCTGGGTTGCTCCATTTGCAACCCAATTTCCTACTAATGCTGCTGGGAAAACACCGGAGAATGTCCCTGGTCTGTAGTCACCTGCACCCATATAAGCAACGTCAAGGAAACTCCATGCTTCTGGAATCATACTCACCCAGCTCCAACCATTGCAGGCATTTTGGAAGTGTACTGACAACTGGAAGATCTGATCTTTGAAAATATGTTAATTTAACATGTACTAAATTAGTTTCCTACTAATGTCAACAATTTTACAAAAATTAATATCTGAACACAACCTATATTTAATTTCTGTGTCATTTGAACACACAAATGAGAGAAGCTTCCAGTCTGCAATGATAAAATAATATCAAAAAGGTAGAAGTGATACTACCTGCTTTTGATCAGTAAACATAAAATACTTGCATTTAATGTAACACTGTAGCTGATAAATACTTAAAATTATTATCAATAAAGTACTTTAAATATAGAAATGTGGTTGCTGAAAATAGGATGTGGATGTATACAGAAAGTTTTAGGAACCATGTATTCTTAAAAAAAGAAAAGTAAGAAATAAGAGTGCAAAGAAAAAAAAAAAAACGAAGTCCACAGACAGTTACAGGAAAATGGAGAGAGAAATGGAGGTCAGGAAACATAGGCAGTAAATTCCAGCAGAGGCTTTCATTAATCACTATAAATAAAGCAAATGGCAAATGATTTGTTAGCACACTAAAGACAACGGGCTATCAGAGGAAGATTTGTTATTGTGGTCATCAAGATGTCACAGTTAAAATGGGTCCTGAGTGTTATGTGGGAGATGGGCTAATTGAATGGTGGTTCAGTGTAAAAGTGGCATTGTATAACCTTTGTGTGCCATGCTATCTGATGAAAATTGTGAATTTCCTACCATTACTATATTACATGAGATTCACATTGGAAGGCAACTCTATGCTCTGAATTTTTCACAGATTTTAGAATTTCCTTGCAATCATTTGTTTAATTAACTTTGCTTTTCAAACTAGTTCTATTTTGTACCAAATATCCTCTATAACATGAGAAACTATTTAGCATTTAGAATTTTAAGTTGGTAATTTAGTTTATGCTTGTAAGTTATAGATGTGACAAATAAGAAGCCTGAGAACATTTTATACATGAGACCTTGTCTGTGATTACTAACTAGGTACAGCTAGAGCAAATAACACATACGTAATTCAGGCTGTTAGCCTGTTCGTTGAGATGCTTGTATGTCTTTCTCAAGTTTGATGCCAGGATCTGGGCTGCACAACCCAGATTTTATTCCCTCTGAGTATGACGGCATGTTCAATTTCCTTGCTTTTGTAACTAGACCTGGCCACCACAGACTCCATTCAAGCCTGAAATTGTCATTTAGTTGTAAGTGCAGGTTCACAGCATTTTCTCAGAGGCATAGCTTCTTAATGGCTAAAAAGTCAGTGGTCATATCAGATCACCACACCTCTTAGCAATATTAAATCAAAGACAGCATCCCTAAAGGGGTTAATATGCATGTCCTGCTTTTTTAGAGATAGTTGGGTTAACAACCCAGCATGATAAGAAAGATTTCTTAGCAAATAAAAAGAAGGGTCAGCTTTTAGTGTAGCATTTACAATATCCCTGGGAATGCCCTCCTATCTTTTTCCAGAGTGTCCGTGCTCAAATTCTGGTTCTACATTCCATTTCAGCTCCCTACCAATGTATGCTGTGTCTCTAGTGTTGGGGTTTCTGTCACCCACATGTGAAACCCGTATTGAGTTCCCAAGTCCTAGCTTTGACTGACTAACCCAAGATGTTCAGCGTTTGGGCAGTTACCATATGGGAGAATTCTTCTCCTTAGGCCTTTCTCCCTTCACCTTCTTCATTTTTTTCTTCTACCTCTTTAACTCTTTCTCTTTTTCTTCTGCTAAAAAAATGAATAAAATAAATAGATCGTTTAAAAAAAATCAAAAGTAAAGGTTAATTACCAAGTACCTGCTCTGTGTCATTGTGTTTCTACCATGAAAAAAAATGATGATATACTATTTTGACCTGACAGTTTATTTCCTGGTTTATGTCAGTTAATATTAAGAAAATTCTTGATTCTCTTCATATTACTAAAAATGGAATGATAATTTATATTAAAATACTTGTCACTTTTATACAGAATAATTTATCCTTCTGTAATGAGTCTCTTGAGTGAATAAAGAGTCATCAAAATCAGTAGGAAATCCCTGAAGAAGTAGTCCACCCACGAAATGCTCCATATGATAACAGCAAGAGGTTACGAATGATAAGGTGCTTCAATACAGTAATTCCAATTTAATTGCCTATTCAGAAAAGATCAGCTAGTCTATAAAGTCTTCTAAAAGAGCATGAACAGTAACTTATGAAGAAGTAACTGTGTCTTGTGTTTTGGAATGGAAGGAAAAATGTGTGGTCTCCAGCTGCAAATGAAACAAATATATACATAGATAGCTGTAGAATACTTTTATTCCCAGCATGTTATTTTTGTCTTAGCCAGCTTGAACTGCAGCCAGTGCTAAGCAAATGTGAATAACTTTGTTGCACTTTAGAAAACTGAAGGGAGATCCCACTTGGCAAAAACATTACACTGCACAGTGATTACCACTCAGAGTGCTTGATCTCTGTAAAGAACTTGAGCAGACCAAGTCATAGCTCTCCAGAGGGAAATGTCATCACATTCTATCTACATGATTTCAACAGATTTGACTTGTTCTGGTTATGTGTTTTAAATATGAAGATATCAATATGCCTGGAGATGAATATGACTCCTATAACCTTTTCAAGCTTGTGTCCAACAAGGTTGCTGTAAGATTTTAAGTTCTTCCACAGGGATTTTGAAATGTTACATTTTCCAGAGTCATTCCTGCTGAAAGCAATAACACATTTTGGAAATATCTAAAAGCAGGTTACCTTTTAACAGATTGATCTGTTTTATTTGTTTTTTTTTTTCATAAGCTTTCCTTTGCCCTTGTATATTATTTGAGATTGAATTCTGACTTTGAAAGTCATTTTTCAAAAAAAAAATTATCTTCTATTTTGATATGGCATTTCATAGCATTTCATTGTTATTTTGGGGGTTACAATGGCTTCTATTCCCAGCTACAACAACAATAAAAATGAGTTGGAGAGAGGAAAGACAGCAAATGAAATAACTGAATTTAGAACAATTTGTTATTCACTCACCGTTGGCCTCCTAGAATTATTCAGTAGGGAATAAGCTAAAACAAGAATCAAGTTCAAAAAGAAATGTCACAAATAACCCCTTTGCTAAACTTTGAATAGCACAATTCAGATGAACTTTCCTTTCAAAGTTAACATAATAAACATTATCTTTTTTATACATATATAAATTGCTTGAGAATTAACCTTAAAGCTCTTAAATTATTACTTAGCTCAATTTTATGACTGAGTTACATATCTAAAGTCATTGAAAATACATACACTATGGGCCCGGCAGCGTGGCCTAGCGGCTAAAGTCCTCGCCTTAAAAGCCCCGGGATCCCATATGGGTGCCGGTTCTAGTCCCGGCAGCTCCACTTCCCATCCAGCTCCCTGCTTCTGGCCTGGGAAAGCAGTCGAGGACGGCCCAAAGCTTTGGGACCCTGCACCCGTGTGGGAGACCCGGAAGAGGTTCCAGGTTCCCGGCGTCAGATGGGCGCACCGGCCCGTTGCGGCTCACTTGGGGAGTGAAACATCGGATGGAAGATCTTTCTCTCTGTCTCTCCTCCTCTCTGTATATCCGGCTTTCCAATAATAATAAAATCTTAAAAATAAAAAAAAAAGAAAATACATACACTAGTTCAATGCTTCTCAAATACTTCAATTTGTGAAAGCATGTATCATCACAAGAATTAAGCACTATTTAAAAAGTCAGCAAAATAACTTGGCTAAATATTAAATCTTCTTACATATTTCAATATTGACCATATGCATAAGATTCAATTTACAATTTCATAACAAATGTTAATGACATAATATTTACACATTTGAAATTATAGAAAAAAGTATCTTCATTTGGGCTGATCACTCTAAATTCAAGTGCTTCCTTTTTAACTCACAAACCAAGATGGTGGACTAGGGTAAGGGCACATTTAAACAAATGGAGAATCTTAGACAATGTGAGGCAGAGAAGACACATTCCAGGAAATAGGAAAGGACAGAACAACAGCAGAGGTATACCTGGAGACTGACATTTATAGGAAAGCAACGGAGACAGTGGTGTGGTGTTGCAGTGACTGATACCCCAGTAGCATTCAACAAGTGGTGATTCGAATTGCACTGGCAGCCGGGACTACACCAGTGGATAGGTCCAACTCAACATCAGTCCATATAGCCCTTAGACCTGATGGCCAGCAGATCAAGAACTCTGGTAGTGGCATATCAGGTGCCATTTTGTAAGGTGTGGTAAAGAATTGAAGACTACAGGGACAACAGTGAGCTGCACATGTGCAGAGTTCAGCAAGAACTCACTGATCTCAATGCATTGCACTGGTCCCATAGGAAAATACGACTGACTGTGGCATCATATGCATCAAGACAGATCTGTGTGGCCCTCAGATCTAACAGCCAACAGTCTCTGGCAAGATCATCACCATCAACAATCTGGCTATATAGGACACCTGGTGTCTCCCTCATCCTGGGACATGTAGTGCAATACTCAGCACGATAGTACAGGAGGTGGAGAGTGGTGAGCCAGGGGCTGGGGCTATGGAGACCATGGTGGAATTCTAACATAAGAACCCAGACTTGAATTTCATTGGAGGGAGTGGCAAAATGAGTGCAAATAAAGAGCCGTGTACCAACTGTAATAAGTAAAATCGAACTGTAGACCTATACGTGACAGAGCTTAGAAACCTACCTCAAGGAGAAGAATCTGCTAACCAGAAGTACAATGACCAAGAGTAAAAGAAGAGACAAAGGCACAATGAATATTACTGAAGACTCCCCTGCAAAGGAGCAAAGCTCTTTGCCAACCTCAGAGTTAATTGAGGAAGACATCGAGAAAATGGGGGATACAGAATTCAAAACACTTGTTATAAAACTTCTTAACAACAATAAGAACCACATAAAGCAGGCATTCAAGGAACTTAAAAAATATGTCACAGAGGAAATGAATCAAATGAAAGCTAATACACCAGAAGTGAAAAAATACAGTGGAACAAACTAAAAGTACACTGAAGAGTCTCCAAAATTGAATGAAGGATGCGAGTCTCCCCCACATAGATTTGACCCTCTCTTGCCTGTTGTCGGATTGGGTTTACAAATGTATTTGATGAAATAATAAGGGAAAATTTCCCTAATCGAGAAACAACATTCTGGAGGAGCATGGAACTCTCAACAGGCTTGACCAAAAGCGATCTTCACCCACACACATGATTATCAAGCTCTCTTCAATCGAACATAAGAAAAAGATCCATAAATGTGCATGTGAAAAAAATCAGCTGACATACACAGCAATGCAAAATAAATTCACAGGGGACCTCTCACAAGAAACTCAACAGGCCAGAAGATAATGGAGTGACATAGTCCACATTCTAAAAGCAAAAAATTGTCGGCACAGGATAACATACCCAGCAAAGCTTTGCTTTGTCTTTGAAAACGAAATAAAATTCTTCCTCAGTATAGAAAAGTTAAAAGAATATTCCTCCCAAACCTGTCCTACAAATGATATTTAAAGATGTTCTCTTGACAGAGAAAAGGAATAGTGCCCACCCAAACCAAAGGCAAATGTGAAGAACATCCCAGTAAAATAACAACAGAAGACTAAAGCAATGAACAACCCATTGCTAAAATGACAGAACCAAATTACTACCCATTCATATTCACACTGAATGTAAATGACTTAAACTCATCAATCAAGCATCATGGATTAGTAGACTGGATTAAAAAACAAATCCCATCTAATTGTTGCCTACAGGAGACACATTACACCACAAAGATCAGCTGAAACTATATTTCTTGGATTTTGATTTTTTTTGTTAGTTTCATCTCTTCAAAACACTTTTTTCTGATTAAATTCTTCAAGAACTCATAGATAATACAGTAGCATAGTTTTCTTCAAGAATGTTTTTGATTTTCTTTTTCATCAGCAACACATTATTCAATCAGTAGCATGTTATTTAACTTCATGGCATTGTTAATTTCTTTTTAGTTTCCTCCTGTTGTTGATTTAGTTTTGTGGCTTTTCTTTTAAGGGAATGTATAGTAACTGTGTAACTGTGTAATGGAGACTATCATATCCAGATGAGAGGATGCAATGCAGTATGCATCTCTACCTCCAGACAAAGTGGGGCTCCCAATGAGACTGTTTACTATAGTTTGACAACAGGAGGTTGAACTCTCTGCCATTGTCCATACCCACAATGATGGACATAGGACGGTGTAAGAAGAAGTATACTATGGTAATGGTATAGGGGAACTCAGTGAGGGTGGAGGTATTTCGGGAAGACATAAGGGTCATCCCAGTGCCTATAGAACTGTATTATAATAATTATAATAATTAAAAGAAGTACAATTTAAAAAATTAAGTTATGAGTTTAAATGCAAGTAACTTCTAATCTTAATATTCAAGTGGAGTCTTTATACATTATTATAGAACAATGACTTTCAAAAATGCTGCCTGGCAAAACCTACATTATGTACAAAATATTTATAAATTATAAGTTACTTAATTATTAACTTGATTAAACTCTTATGATCTTAGCTGTATGATATTTCACTCAAATATCCCATGTTTGGTATATTTTCATGCTTTTATTTTTCTTTGTCTTTTTTCCTTGCATTATATTAATATTTCCATAGAGATAAGAATAATTATTCAAAAATTTCAGAAAATAATACAGCTATTTCATTTAAATCCTGGTTATTAAAATTAATTATAAAGCCCTTTTGTTTTCACTGTCTGGAAAAAAAATGCCTAAACCAATATAATATGTTATTAGTGTATGATAGTTTTTTAAGATATGTTTTTTATTTAGGATCATCATAAATATTACTTTTATACAAAATGTGTTTAAATTTTTCTATAGAATAAATCAGTGTATTAGTTAAAAGTGGTATTTGAATAAGACTTTTAATATTAAAATAATCTTTCAGAAAATAATTTTATTAATGATTTTTTTCTACACAAGTAAAAATGTAATCAGAAGGATGATTCTCATAGAATTATTTAAATGTCTACTATAATTCCACATATATAATTGACAATCAGGAAAAAGTCTCAATTCCTAATTTTGTTTCTTTTTTAAGATTTATTCCTTAAAGCAATATTAATTTTTATTTCAAAGGCTAATTTACAGAGATAGATTTTCCATTTTTGTCTTTTCTCCTCAAATGGTAAAAATGGACAGAGCTGATCTAATCTGATGCCAGAAGTTAGGAAGCTGCTCCTAATCTCTCACATGGATTCAGTGGCCCAAGACCTTGAGCCGTACTTGGCTGCTTTCCCACTCTTGTACCAGGGCATTGGATGGGAAGGGCAAAGGCCAAAATATAAACACAGTACCCATATGGGATGCTGGTACTGCAAGTAAAGAATTAGTATTTCATGCCATTGTACCTACCCAATTCCTAATTTGATCTGCAGATCTATTATCTTAACAATTTCATTATTGTTTCTTTTTAAAGAATTATTTCTTTGAGAGTCAGAGGCACACAGACAGACCAAGAAGAAGACAGAGAAAGAGAGATTTTTTTATCTGCTGGTACTCTCCCTAAATGGTGCAATGGCAGGGGATGAGCCAGATTGAGCCAGCAGCCTGGAACTACATCCAAGTCTCTCAGGATGAGTGCAAGGGCCCACGTCCTAGAACCATGCTTCACTACTTTCCAGGAACATTAGCTGGAAGCTGATTAGAATCCGAACAACCTGGACTCAAACAAGCACTATATGGCCAGCATACAACAGCTTAACTATTACATCAAATGTCGGCCCCTTAATTGACAAAAAGTTATTATCTATATTTATGCTGTGACATGTGCTGCTTAGTTTATATATACAAGATGAAATATTCAAGTATTGATAATTTTGTTTCCATTTTCAGTTTTCTGTAGTAAATATTTATTTTCTGGGTGAATTGAAATGCATATACAACAAAATACAAAAAAATGTATTCCGTTGCAATATATATGAACATTTCTGTAAGTAATTCTATTTCATCCATTGTAAAAGACATTCAGCAAATAAGATTTTATTTCTCAAATTGCTCAATATATAAATGTAACAGTCTAAGTTTCATTTGAAATGAGCTACATTTTATTTTGTGCTACAAACTTTATGATTGCATATATAGCGTTAAATATTAATAATTTCATTTATTTCTTCTTAGTACTGTATTCATTAATACAGAAGCATATAAGAAAACACCAGCATCTCAGTAGTTTCAGCACAATTCTATGCTATGAAAATCATTTCACACAGTTCTAGACTATGAGAAGTCTAAACCAAAATATCATAAAATACAAAGCTGACTAGATAAAGCCATTGTTCTTATGACCTAACTTTATGATTTTCACTTTTTCATAGTGACTGTATCTGAACACAGGTACCTTAAGGTTTTGATCTTCAATATGCCAGTCTGGGTACAGATCATAGCTCACATATTTCAAAGCTGTTCTAAATTATCTATAGCAAGAAAAATTATCTTTGGTTATTAGTGTCTGGTTTGTAACTTTCTTCTTTTAGGTTGGTCTTGTGTATGCACTCAATTTCTTATTTTAAACTATTTTTTATATAAGGCAAACAAATTTCATGTATCTAGCACATGTAGAAGCCTGGTAATAATACCCATACACCCCTCCCTTCTGCCTCTGTTCCCTATACGCTCTCCTCTTTCAGTCATTACTTTAAGTTTTTGTTATGTTTGCCATCCATTTCACACTCCCCGGCACAACACTTCATTGGGTAAAGAACACAAACGGTTGTAATTAGTAGAACATGTACAAATCACAGGATTTCACAAAATCACTTTTATATTAATTTTCTAAATTAGATCCATTAGCTATTCATGAAATACTTTTTAACATCATCCTTCAAATATAAAACTACATCTATTTTACATTTTCTATGTATAGTCTTTGTAGTTTTATCTATTATATGTAATTATGTTATTCTGGGGCATCATAATCATAAGAAAATTATTAAAATGATACTGATATGTCGTAAGAAATATAGTATTTATATGCAAAACACTGCTCATAAATTAACTAATCCAATCTGCAAAATATTCTGAAACTTATATTTATTATTATTCAAGTTGTAGAAATCAGAACATTTTAATAAACAAGTCTATGTTCACATAGCTAGTAAAATATGTGGTAATTATTTGGAAGAACATCATTTTTTGCCAAAAGTTATCATTTCAACCACTTAATGTATTTATTACATAACAAATTTTTCAAGCACAAGGCCTAGCACTGATTGCTATGGTCTGCATTACAAGGAGAGTTGCATCAGCGACAAGAGCTGGACATTGAACTCGGGCTCTCGGAGTGTTTGACCGTCATGACACCTTATCCATCAGACAAAAACACCTGTCCCAGTGTTATTACTTTCACTGTTTTTTACATTGAATATTTTTGAGACATAATTGAATGAATCTTTCAGTGCAGAATCTGCAGATAAGTAGGACAAAAGGTGAGGTATTTGTTATGTAGCCTGTGTTTCAAGGTTGTATTCAAATGTGAGATAATTGTTATGCAGCCTATGTTTCAAGGTCGTATCTAAAAGCAGAACCAGTGGGAAACCATAGATAATAAGTGAATGATATAGACGCATTTAAAGCTGTAACTATGACAGCACAGCAGACCTCCAAGTTAAGATTTTATATCGTTTGAGCCAAATATAGTTAAGTGTTGCAATGTGTTTTGGTTAGTCATAACATGGCAAATGTCTATAGAGATACATATCATAGATGCCCAATAGCAAGAAATACTGTTCTTTTTTTCTTACTGGATATCTCAATTCTGTAATATTCTACTCCATCAGAAAAATGTAAATAAATAAATACACTCTTAGGTTACATTTGAAAGAATCCCAAAATGTCTTCTGTTTTAACGCCCACTGGATGCACTTTATTTTTCCTTTGAGAACCATTACAATTCTGTGTTGGCCTTCTCTCATATTTAACTGTGATATGTATAACTGACAACATAATAAAACAAAATCGCAGACAACTGCTTAAACAAGTGGAGAATGCGAGTAGATTTTAAAGTCCTCTTATGACAGATTGTATGACTTGAACTTGAACTTCTGATGATCTCCGACTTCACTACCACATCTATGCTGTGAGCGACCTCATCTGACTCTTGTCTGTGACAACAGACACATTTCTATAATCCTATTAAGCAACTGCTCTGATGAGATTTTGACTATTTCAATGAACTGAATTTTGAAGTTGTATCATGAAAATATAAATATCACTATTATGATATTTTCATATTGCTGCTACTTATTAAGAAACTGTCCATTTGCTGGTTCCCTCTCTGAAAGCTGTATCAGCCTTAGTTGAGTCAGAAACTCCATTAGGTTCTCCCCTATTGGTGGCAAGGTCCCAAGTATGAATTACTTGGATTATCTCTCTACCTGTTGGAGAATCATTGGCAGGAATATGGAGAAGCAGATAGCCAGAATACTGAAGCAGCACTACTATATTGCATGCCTGTGTTACAAGCTGTGGCTTAACCCACTACACCACAAAACCAACCCTACAACCCATGTATATTTGATCAGAAGACAGATATCAGGTGAGACTACCTCCGCTAGAGAGGATGGAAGCTGGGTCTTGGAATCCTAGAAGACAGAAAACTAAATGCTGTGAGTCTCTCTCTCTCTCTCTCTTTCTCTCTCTCTCACTGTAATAAAAACCTTAGTCCTAGTGATGAACAAGAATCTTACATGACCATGTGAACATTATGGAAAGAGAAATGTCTTCATAGTTACTAAGCATCCTTCAAATCATACGAACATCAATGCAATAAACCAAGAGTTGCCTGTGGATTGTGACAATAAGGTAAGCTACATCATAGTTGTAGCTCAACAGGTTGAGACTTTTGGGTTGATGGATTTCTTACATACATGTGCAGATGTAATATGTATGCGTTTGTGTACATGCACAAATTTTAAATCTTTCTTCTATCTTTGTGTTCTAAAATGTTTTAGATTCTAGAAAGCATGCAATAGTGATTTCAATGTATCCCATATTTTGAACAATATATGGATGTTTTTTATCAATTTACATTGTGTATTACCTGTCTGATAATAAATAAAATTGTCATGTACTAATGGCAAATGCACTGTAAGTATCAGCCATTACTTTACTAGTATTTTTCTTCTATTTACGTGAGAATAGTGACAGTGTCACTGTAATGAAGGACATACTGACATGGAGACACTTACCAGACTGAAAATAAAGGGCTCACAAAGTTTTAAAACCCCACAGATTTTATCAGTTTTATAATCATCTCAAAGGTCATAATTATTAAGAAAATTAAGACCGCATTACCTAAGGAATTAATGGAGATCAGACACTCCAGTCTCTTTAATGCTAAAAGGTTTAACTTCTTATGCTATTAGAAATTCTCCAAAAGACAAAAGTCAACAGAAGGGACGTCTTTAAGTTAAGATAAAATAAAAGCCCTTCAGCTATAATCTGAAATGGAGCCTGATGGGAATTGAATGTAACTGCTGTCTGCTGCATGACTATCTTTAAAGTTAAGACAAACCTAGACTAAACTTCAAATTTGAATGCCCGTGACAGACATTTTGATTCTTTTATAAATAGTCCATCATTTTAGATTTCTATATTAAGAGAATTATAACTTTTATTTTTGCTTTAGGTTTCAGTATCCAATCTACAAGTATTTTCTCACTGCCCATAAATTCTAGACATCACCCTAAATGTTGCAAATACAGTAACATTAGAAAAAAAGTGTACTTTTTGTAACAGCAACAGGGGAAAATTTATATTAAAACAGATAAATGGTAATTGTCATTAAATGATGTAGAGATCCTTAAAACAAAATAAAATACTAGAAGATGAAAAGATACGTAAGAATCAGCCCATGGCTTGCTTTTTCGGTCTTCAGCCTGCCCAGTCACAGAAGGAACCCCCTTTTGAAGAAAGCTCCATGCTCGCTTTAGTACCCAGTTTCACTGTAATTAATGCCCTCTAGGCTGCTTTCGCGAAGTCAGCCTTCCCCTGAAATTACAGGATATGGTTCCACAACTACCTACGGATACTGAATTTTGTGACACTCATCTCTCACAAAATTATAGTATTTGTATGTAGCCTATACACCTCTTTCTGTACATTCCTGATTACTTAAAATACCTATTCCAATATAGATGAAATGTAAACACAAATGCATTTACGGGAATACTGGTAAGAAAAATGGAGATGTTTATTTCAGACAATGTTTTCCCAACTGTTTTTCATCTGTGGTTGCTTGAATTGGCTGATGTAGAACCTTTGAATGCAGGAGCCCACTGACTATGAATTAGGTGATTTGTAAATAATAGAAACTTTCTAGAATCTAACAAATCTGGGGTCAAAGTGACATTAGATCGATTGCTATTCTGATTCATGGATGCTGTCTTCCATCTAAGGTTTCATGGCTCAGGTGAATAAACTCTCTTTGTCTTCCATCACAGAGAACTGATCCCATTGGTGAGGTCATACTCATATAATCTAATCCTTCCAAAGTACCACACCATAATACAGTTACAATGTGATTCGATTTCAACATATATGGCTTTTAAATGGAAAAATATAAGCAATTATTGCTCTGATTATGCTCTTGAAATATGCTTTTTTTGAATGAGGGGCTAAATATTTTGTTTTTTTGCTGGGCACCCAAAATCATTTAGCCAGCACTGGTAGATGATATCTTATGTATTGCAACCTAGAAAAATAATACATGATGAAATGATATTTTAATAGACACATTAAAATATCTGCATGATTTGAAGTTCTATTTTAATTGAAATGCCAGAATTTCATTCTTTATGGCTCTGTAAAACAAGTCATACCTAGAAAAAAACCACATGTTTTCCTTTTATATATAAACATCAATACACAGAAAGAGGTCAAAGTTGTGTGGAGGAGGTATGGAAATTATTATTCTAACATAAATGATTCCATATTGAGCTGAACTCCACCTTAGGTGGGTGTTCTGCCAGCTGTGAGACTGCATGTCAGCTAAGAGAAACACATCCTGCATGGCAGGAATGCTCAGACCTGGTGAGATGGTCCAAGAAGGCAAGAATGCTCAGACCTGGTGAGATGGTCCGAGAATGACCGGTGAAGCGGCTTTCAGCTGCTTCAACAACAAAAGCCTGTGAATTCGGACACATTTCATACCTAAGGAAGTTCTGCATTAACTAGGTCCCCATGAATCTCTCCAAGTTTGTAGTTTTGACCTTTATGGTCCCTGTATCTCTGAACTTCAGGGTTAAGAAATGCTTGGGGGCATTAGCCCACTCCCAATCTTTAGCAATGAAGGACTTTCAAATCTTATCAATGTGTGGCATTACAGTGTACCGATTCAACAGGATAGAACCATATTTGACTTCTACTTCAAACTGTTGTAATAGGACCTAGTGCAGGAGCCTAGTTGCTAAAATCCTCACCTTGCACACATCAGTATCCAATATGGGTGCTGGTTGTAATCCCAGCAGTCCCGCTTCACATCCAGCTCCCTGCTGTGGCCTGGGAAAGCAATTGAGGGTGGCCCAAAGCCTTGGGATCATGCACCACGTGGGAGACCCAGAAGAAACTCCTGGCTCCTGGCTTTGGATTGGCTCAGCTCTTGCCATTGCGGTGACTTGGGGAATGAACCAGCAGGCGAAAGATCTTCCTCTCTGTCTTTGCTCCTTTCTTTGTGTGTGACTTTCCAACAAAAATAAATATATCTTAAAAAATATTGTAATAGTAAATTCCTTCCTCACAATATGATCATTGTTGATGAATTTTTCATATGTGATATTAATGATGTTGTTTTTAAATAAATTATATATATATACATGTGTGCAATGTCTTTATATGAAGTGAACATACTAACTTTTTAAAAAACTACAAAACATAACAAAGGAAAAATATTGGTGATTTACCAACAGTATTGCCTCAATGTCTGTGTAAAGACATTTCAGATGAAATAACAAGTGAAACTTCTTACAACAGCTTGAAGGATATGAGGAGTGCTCATGTGGATTGGGAGAAGATGCAGTGATCTACCCTTCAGTTCGTTCCAGCCACCGTATCGCAGTCATTCAAAGTACAACCTCATTCAATTTGCGCCAGCCGGCCTGGGGTTACCCAGAGCAAGATTTCAGAAACTGGGTTTCAGTGACTGTCTAACTTTTCTATTTTTCAATAGATGGCTAAAGTTAGTTGCTTGTCTTTGATAGTTTTCTTTTAAAGTATGCCTAATTACTCATTTATAGTAGATTTCATATGATTTCAAATGAAGTAATATTAAAATATTATTTTGAAAATTGCTTTGAACTTAATCATTCAGCTACATACGCAATCAGGTTCATTTATATGAATTATATACTATATTAAATATATGAAATAATATGTATCACACATATGCAAACTATATATACATTTCTTCATAATTAAATGTAAAGCAGCAACTGCTTTTGATAATTCGAGTTGTTTCCTTGTACATGTATGACTTTTCCACTGTTGTTTCATCACTCAGTCTTGTTTAACATAAATTGAAAAATCACATTGCGTAAAGATGACTCTTAAGGCAATATTCTACCATGAAAAACACACCTGTGTGAGGATTGTCGTTATAAGGTTAACCCAATGATCTCTCCTTTACAAGCAGGACAGCTTTCATTCTCCAGATCCCCTGGAGACTACTTGCTCTTGCTTCGGCCAGAAAGAACCGGCATTCCCTGAGAGTTTAATCTCATCAATCAATGGTACACTTGCAATCAGGTTTCTCATTTCACAACTAGTAAAAACAACTAATGTTTCATAATCTTATCTTGAAGAAAATCAAGACAAACTTGAATAGTTCATGGAAGAGCCTCTTAAATAATTTTTTGGGTGTAATTTATACATGAGGGCATATGTATATCAATAAAGGAAAAAAAAAGCCTGACCCAACTGAATTAGCTGGCATACAAACTTAACATCTTGTGCGAAGATTGTTGTTTTGATTAAATCTGTGTGGTTCCAGGTGACCTGATGCTTGATCGATCTGACAGAACAATTCAATTTTCACATTTCTAAGAGGTACTATAAAATCATGCCAATTGAATACATTTGGTACAATGATGTATATCGTACACAGCAATGGATACAGGCATATATGGCAATGAAGCAGTATTTTTTTTTTTCCTTACTAGGCTTTGTGTGTAATGAAAATGTCTCCCAAGCTACACAAAGGATTGATATAATGATTATAATGATTATGAATATAACCAAACTCACATGTTAACAGAGCTGTGTCAACGCATATCTCCAAATATGTAACACTGGAATGAAATGTCACGCAGAAATGTACATCAGAGTAATTGGCTCATGTTGATCAGTTCTGAAACCAGAAATTATTTTAACTTTATTTTAAAATATATGATTATTTTTGTAGCCTATGATGTTAGAAATAATTCCATTGAATAGACAATTTGTTGAATTGTTTTGATAAGTTTACACAAATTCACATGTACTACATACTATATAAGCGTATTTCAAAAACCTTATGAAAAGCAATTAAACTGTTTATTTTGATGAAAAATATTTTGAAACATATAAGAATAAGTATGATGCACTATGTAGCTACTACTCAGTACAAACTTTTACAAAAAAAATTGATTCTCTAAAATGTCACCTGCAGGGTAGAGTTGAAGGGTGCAACTGTAGTCTAATCACATTGTTTCAAACAAACAAAATCCATGATGAACTTAAACTCTAACAATACATCAGAATTCTACTGCAGACATTTAAACTAGTATATCTTTGAAGGTTGTTTTATGTGAATATTCCTACTGTCAACATCCTTGTTCTTACAACCTAGTTTTCCAAGATAATCCTCAATTAACTCTTGTTTATGACACACTATTATTTTTAGCATCAAAATGCTAATTTATATTAATGTTTGGCTAGCCCATTCTTTTTACTTATTATAGTTTATGTTGAATATTTTATATCTCAAATTTTATATTTATAATAATTCACAAGTAATATTCTGACATCTGTTTACCATAGTCATGTACTTGTATGCGAAAACTTTGCTTCATTGTTTGAACAATCAGAAGAAAATATTCCTTTTGAACTATTCCTTGAAACAGCATTCTCAACTTGGTGGAAAATAAAAACATAGATTTTATACATGTGTTTCTATTTAATAAATTAATATTTTATTTTAGTAGATAATTGTGCATATACACAATGCTCCTAATAAAATTTTGTATCAGCTTACCTTAGATTCTGTAGTGAAGAACCACTAACTATTGCCATTCAAAGAAAAAATATTTTGTTATCTTCCATTGGGAAAAAATGAATATATCATGTCCCATTTAAGTGTTCCTTAAAGGAGGTCTCAACACTGGAGAGCACATTAATCAAATTCACATGTTGTTTGCTGCATTCAGTCCAATACGTGATGCTGATATTGCTGGTGGCAGTTTACCCTACTGCACCATGACACTGACTTAGTCTAAAACAAAATAAAGTAAGGATCAATGGTATGACACAGAAGGAGAAGCTGTCACCGTCATCCATATGAGTGTTAGTTCGTGTGACAACTGCTCCAGTTCTGATTCAGCTCCTAGATAAGGGCCTGGGAAAAGTAATGAATGATGACCCAAGTGTTTGGTTCCCTAGAAATCAACTTGGGAGACCCAGGTCAAGCTTTGGGTTGCAGCTATCAACAGAGCCCGGTGCTGGTGATTGTGGCCACCTAGGGAATGAATCAGTGGATGGAAGATTCTTTTTCTCTCTCTCTCTTTGTTTCTCTCAGTCTCTCTCTCTCTCTCTCAGAAACTGTGAAATTCAAATAAATCACTAATATAAACTCCTGAAAGTTATCCAGAGTGTCAAGTATTTACAAGCTAAATAAATATTTTAATTTTTGATATATATCTTATATTAACTCTTTAATAATAACCAAAAGCTACAAATAATTTTCAAAGTAGTCAAACAGCTGTGTTCTAGATCTTTCTGTTCTCATATACATAACTTATTTATAAACTTAAATCCATGTGTGTAACTAAATCTTAAGACTTTTGCCAGTAATGTTTTCATTCACTTAGAAGAATGTGATCTTGAGATGGATATTGTAGCAAGTTATATTCCAGTATCTTTTACTGCAATGACTCTTACTTCTTTTGTCAAGAAAGGGTGATGAAAGGATGTATTGCAGAAAAGGAGATGTCAAGAAAATGACAGATGATCATCACCCAGCAAACAAGAGGACACGTTGTTGTCAACTTTTGCCTCTTCTGTCAAAGAAATTCCTCTGAGGCTTCAAGCTTTCAAAATTTTTGACACAATATTTAGTAGTGACTCACACTGTTGCAGAACATTATATTTAAGATGATGGATTTTGTCTTGTTACTTTTGCAGCAAGGTTCTAATTTCTATGTCTTATTTTTGTCTCTTTAATTGCAAAGATTACTGCTTCTGTTGAACAGTCTTTGAATAGTTTTCTTTAGAAATTGTCCATGCCTTTTTCATTATTTTCTGTGAAAACATCAAATATTTTAGTTAATGATAAAAATGAATTCAGTCTACTTTCTTGTATTATGTAAATTATTTTGAATTTTTTGTTGAATTGCTAATGATCCAATTTTTCTTGTATAAATGCAAATATAATAGTGAATTTGGTGGTTGTCCAAAAAGGATTCTTTATTATGTCAGCTTTTTAATCTAAATTAAATTAAGTATATATGTGTGTGTATATATATATACACACACACAAGTATATACATATATATTATTTCCCTATCAAATAAGCTATCTAGTTAAATAATTTTCTTTATAAAATTACATCTTCATTATTAAAAATAATTGATAAATGATAATCACTTGTAATAAGTACTTTTACTTTTAGTGTCAATGATACCAAACTCATATTTGCTTGACTACATGATAATAGTTTGCTGAATTTGTAGATTTTCAATAACTAATGTAAATAAAAAATAATCTTTGAGAATGCAACAATTTCTGCAGACATCAGCCAAGTTTGAGTGCCTTTGGTTTTGTTTATTCACTTGAGAAAATTGTCAGTAGTTTGAAACATATTGGGGGTAGGAGGAGAGGGTGGGAGATAAACTCTGTGTCCTCTACTTGTTAATATCCCAAATGACCACCAGTGCTGGGATTCTGAAACTGGAAGCAGGGAGTTCAATGCAAGCACACCATCTGAGTGATAGGAACCGATTAGGTGTGTCATCACTGACATCAATAAAAGTTTAGACTTTGGGGAAGCTGGGATTGGAGAATAGAGGCAAGCTTTAACTCACTATGTGACACCACCAGTGACTTAACTGCTAGTGCAGGAGTACCCTTTTAAAAATCCCAGCAATTTACCACCTGTGTAAATGATCAGATATTTTATTGTTTAACAATAATGTTTCTCATCTTGTGAACTCCTGAGTTTTACGAAAGTTTCATTAAGAAATATTAATGAAGTCTGATGAGTTTAACCGTGGAAATTATAATAAGATCATTTAATTTAGTATTTGAAAAATATCAAAAGGGCAGAATTTGAGAAAATATACTCATAACACAAAAGTGGTGCTTTGGATTTCAAGAAATGAATTTGCTGGGTTAGGAAGATAATGTATAAAGACGAGTGAGGATGATTGAGAGTGAGTTCCTTTGCTCAAGCGAGTATTGGAAAATCGCTAATCACAATCATCTTTGTGATCATGCACTTAGCTAAATTGAGATTTAGATTATCAAAATTAGAAAAACATCTTAATAGAGATACACGTATATTACATTGATGTTCAAAATAATTGTGAAAACAAAGATTTTATTGGATTTGAAATCTATGAACGGAAAGTAAGAATTTTAAAATGATGTAATGGACAGCTAAAAGAGTTGAACCTTTTTCAAATACTAAGCAAATGTGAAAATATTGGTCTCATTTCAATATGGATAAAAAAATATTTGATAGCATGGAATTGACTTATATTAAATTATGCAAAAATAATACCAACCACATATTTACCAATTGAGAAATATGAATTGAGTATTTACTTAAAAATCAAACTGTGAGGACCAAAAGCGGTAGACTATAGGTTAAAGCGCTTCCCTTGCTTGCACCTGAATCCCAAATTGGCGCCAGTTCCTGTCCCTGCAATACCACTTCCCAAAGAGCTCCCAGCTTGTGGCCATGGGGAATCAGTAGGGAACAGTGCAAAAACTTGGGACCTGGGAGAAGCTCCTGGCTCCTGGCTTCTGATAGGCTCAGCTCTAGTAGTGGGGCTGCTTGGGTAGTGACCCATCCTATGGAAAATCTTCCTCTCTGTCTCTCTTCCTTTCTGTGTATCTGACTTTCCAATAAAAAATAATTATTTTTTTAAATCAAACTGTGGCAACATCATTGATGTGAAAACGGTTTGCATACACAGTGTATTCTGTACAAGTGGAGAGGGGAGGCAGAAACATTAAAACAAATTTCATTTAAAAATTTGTATGTATTGGAAAGTCAGATGTACAGAGAGGAGGAGAGACAGGAAGATCTTCTGTCTGGTGGTTCACTCCCCAAGTGGCAGCAACAGCCAGAGCTGAGCTAATCCAAAGCCGTAAGCCTGGAATCTCTTCTGGGTCTCCCACTTGGGTGCAGGATCCCAAGGCTCTGGGCAGTTTTCTACACTTTTCCCAGGCCACAAGCAGGAAGCTGGATGGGAAGCAGGGTTGCTGGGAGTGGAACTGGTGCCTTGGTGGGATCCCTGGTGCGTGCAAGGTGAGGACTTTAGCTGCTAGGCTACAGTCCTGGACCAAAAATTTTCATTTTTGGTAATTACTGAGACTACTACATACCAGGCTTCTAACAAGATTCTGAGGATTAATAAATATGCTCACTTACCTTAGTCATATTCATTACAGTAAGAAAGGTGACAAAAGGAGAAAAGATGTCTAAAATATTACAGTGGATTTTAGAATCACATGTTGGTGATCATTCTTAATAGTATGCTTGATGAAACTGAATAAAAATCAAAATAAAAGATCTACATGCAATGTCCATTGTTTTCTCTAGCTACCTCAGTGTCTTACCCCACTATTTCATCCATTCTACTCTTACATCTGAAATATAAACAAAAAGAACAAAAAGTATGTAGCAAAAGTTTAATCTTCCAAAGAAATACACCCTCAGCTAAGTACTAAATTTATATTCAGTTGCTATATCTATTGTCATTTCATGTTTAAGGCAATTAAATAGAATTAAAGCCTATCTAAATATTCTAACTCATAAATTGCTAAATGAATTTCTCAAGACTCTTTAACACTGCAGGTATGATTTCTGTTTTCAGAAGAAAATCAATGGCCTTTAAGGCAATTTTAGCTATTTTTTGCTTTTCGTCTCAAAGGATGAAAACATGTTGCTCCATAGAATTATGGCTGTACATACTCCAAAGATTACATCAATTTTCACTTGCACAGCTTGTAGAATTGTTTTCCATCTTGAGTTGCTTAAGGCCACCTAAATGGACAACTGTTACGCTTTTATTTTTCAATTAACCTTTTGAAAACTTTCAAATACGTAAGCTTTCTTTTATCATGCTTTGTGATAGTACTTCAACGTAAGGCATTTCTAACTTATATTTCAGACCAAAAGTATGAGCTAATGCATTTTCAAAAAATTGTGCATATATCCTTCACATGTATAGTCCATATCATAAATATAAGCATCTTATCAAAGCAGCACAAAAATACAATATTATTATTGTAATAATATGAATTTGCAGTTTGCCAAGCCAGGTTCCATTCAAGTTTCTTTTAAATGTGAAAGCTGCATTACTTGGGAAACCCATTTACCTTTCTGAGTTTCAGGGTCTCACTGTTCAGTACATGTGGTATCACTTCCCTTGTGTGTGATAAAAGTACAACTGAAATATATCAAATCACACATTTTATTTAGAAACGTCTAGTGTGACATTTTATTCTTCCCGGGCATTTGTGGAATGAAAAACTTGTTAGGCTCTGCCAAGCGTTAGCAATTTCTCTGCTTTCCAACACCGTTCATGCTTTTATAACTTCAACCAAATTCTAATGAAAGTCTAGCCTTGTGGTATAATTAGTTGAGCCTGTGTTCTGACTGCTCCATTACAAACCAGCTCTTTGCCAATTCATGTGGTAAAACGTAACAGTTTGTCCAATCTGCTTGTTCTGGCACATAAAACAATTGCTGGTATGGCACAATCGGCTTTTCTATTCAAAATCTGAGCAAGCTGGCACCAAGGTGTCAACAAGATTGCATTCTCATTTGTTCTTGGGACACTGTTAAACTTCTTCAAAATTTTGGCAAAGTTCCATTCAGAAGTCCAGCTAGTTGCCATTTCCACCATAGTAGTTAGACTGTGGTTATCTCACCAACTACACACTGAGGTAAAAACATGGAATTTATTTATTCAAAGCCAATACTAGTGACTTGTTTCTGTTTGCCCTATATGAATTATATGTAAGGTGATATATCATGAAGATTATTGTATCATAATATTTTTTATTGTATAATTTGTCAAAAGATCGAATATTACATCATAGTTGCAGGTACTAACTACTGAAAAATAAAGAATTTCATTGAGAATATAAAGCAAAAAGCAATAAACTTGAAGGTTATCTTAAGATTTGATCTAATGTAATACTGTTCTTTGTATAATTTGCTTTCAATATAGTTTCATCTCTGTAATAAGAAATTGTACTGATAAGTGAATACTTGAATACATCACTCATTACTGTGATTCAATATTTCACCTGCAAAAAAATTAAAACATCTATTGCT
This sequence comes from Ochotona princeps, assembly GCF_030435755.1. NCBI lineage: Eukaryota > Metazoa > Chordata > Mammalia > Lagomorpha > Ochotonidae > Ochotona > Ochotona princeps. The sequence continues at coordinate 19,002,580 of NC_080843.1, read as the reverse complement.
TCAGTTTCAATTGCATTTAAGTTGTTCATCACTTCAATTTGTTTTATCTTCTCTGTGCTCCAATTTTGATCCTTTTTCTTGCAACTAACCTAATGTCATATCAAATACTATTTTATTTTTGTTAATTCTACTATTGTTTCTAATATATCACTGATATACAACTATTGACCATTTTAATGTCACATAGGGTGGTTCAATCTTCTTAGCACATCCATACTTTATTGATTATCAAATATGTGATTTTACATTTTCTTCAGTTTCTGTTGGTACCCAATCAGGGTGCTTGGAAACAGTCAGAAACTTTGACGGATAATATTATTTAAAAATTTTTGTTTTTGTTGGAAAGGCACATTTACAGAGACAAGGAGAGACTGAGAGAAATATCTTCTGTCTACTGGTTTATTCCCCAGGTAACTACAATGGTCAGAACTGAGCCAATCCGAAGCCAGGAGCCTTGAGCTTTCTCTGGGTCTCCCACGTTAGTGCATGACCCCAAATTTTAGGCCATTCTTCTTTGCTTTTCCAGGTCACAAGCACGGAGCTGGATGGGAACGGGAGTGGCTGGGACATGAATAAGTGTCCATATTGTGTGCTGAGCTTATAAGTATTTAAACACTGAACCATGGCGCCGGTCTAAAGGATAATTTTATGATTTATTAAATAGGACCAACATAAACTTAAATTCAGAGCCCTGAAATAAGAAAGTTAATTGATTAATGGGATTATCTGAACAGGAATTTACATGCCTGCTAAACTCTGTCAGCCACTTGAATGCACTATGAAGGATGCATGATTGCATGATCGCATGATCTCCTTTTGGGTCAACTGGTTTTAGTTATATTGTAATTATCCAAATTTAAAATATGTGGGGATTTTCCTTTCCTCATATAAATTACTCAGTTTTACTATGCCAAATGACCTTACTATTGACATTAAATGCTAACATTTTACACAATTGTCATTGCCATTTATTCAGTTGAATTATATCACATCTACACATTAACCTGATTTGAGATTAATCATAGGGAAACATGAATTATTTCTTACCAAAAAATAGTCTAACTACAGTTAGTGAATTAATAACTTTCAATAATCAAAGAAAGCAATTTTATCACTTTTGGTAAAATTGTATTCTCGGATTTAGAAAGAATTCAACATTTAGATTTATTTACAAATCTATATTCATTTGGGATATTATTAACACATATTTTAAAAGAATCTATCTTGGGATCAGCAAGATGTCCCAGTTGGATAATCCTTCAGCTTGTAGGCACCAAGTTCCCAGGTGGTTGCTGGTTCATGTCCTGGCTGCTCCACTTCTGAATTGGCTCTCTTCTTGTGGCCTGGGAAGGCAGAGGAGAATGGCTCAAAGCTCTGGTCACTACTGGCATGGAAGACTGGGAGGAAGCTTATGGCTAGTGGCTTTGGATCAATTGAGTCCCGGCCATTTTGGTCACTTGGAGTATGAATCAGTGGTTGGAAGTCCTTTTTTTCTGTATCTCCTTCATTTTGTAAATCTGTTTTTCCTTTAAAAACAAGTAAATCTTTCTGCTAAAAAGAGAGAGAGAGTGCTTTCTTTTAAATTTGCATTGCTTACTTTTATTGAAAAACAGAAATGAAGAGAGATAGAGACAAAAGAAATCATCTCAAACACATACACATACAACACTCACAACACAGGGCTGACCCAATCCTAAGCTGGAAATCAGCAGCACAGGCCAGGTGTGGAAACTGAAGGGTGGCTGAGAGTTAAGAAACAAATGGTGGGATGAGTATCGAAGGTCATGCCTGATTGCTGCACTAAACATTCAACAGGAATAAATCTTTAGATAATTCATGTTAAAAGGAATTCATATTCAGAACACTAGTTTTTACTTTTCTGACATAATTAACTATTCAAATACCAAAATTTCCAATCAAGTGATTTTAAAATACTGTACCTTGTGAAAAACAGTCTGAGACCCTTTTTAAAAACAAAATGGTTGTATGCATCATACATTTATTTTTCCTCAGGAAAAATATTGTCATAGCATCAAGCATGTTACAGTATTACATAATACACATTAAAATTGTGCTCAGTAAGTTTAACTAATCGAGTATGGTGAAGTATTTAGCAGATTACACATTCAGTATTTGTGGGAACCATGTATACTTAAAGCATTCAGTTTTGTAAAGAGAATATTCATTTATCTTAAGGTATTAAAATTTCAAATAATTGATATGAGCGCTTAGGTTCACTAGGAAAACTATTTTCACAAAATTGGTGTTTCTCACACAAATGAGAAAATCATCTCCCTCATATTCAGACTTACTTCTTTTGATATATTCCCGGTGGATTTTGAATGCAGGCTTTGGATTTCTATGGACAGAAGTCTTACTATTAACTTACGCTTTTTTTTTCAAGTCATGTGTTATTGACAATGAATAGACACCATGCAGATGAATGCAAAACATGTATTTTGGTTGGGCGCTATAGCATGTTCTGTGGTTACTGCCTTAGGTGCTGGCATCCCATGTGTGTGCTGGCCCCAGTCATGGCTGCTCCAGTTATGGTCTGTCTGCGTGCTAGTGGACATAGGAAGGCAGAAGAATACAGCCAACATCCTCAGGCCTCTGCACAAGCAAGACCTCAACCGAGCTGCTGGCTCCTTGTTCTGGCCTTGCTCGGTTCCAACCCTTGCATCCACTTGTTAAACGAACCAGTAGATACAACAGCTTTCTGCTTCTAACTTTCTCTCTGTAATTCTGCCTTATATATCATTAAATACTATATATATATTATATATAGAGAAATATATATATATATATATAGCAATATATATATGTATTTTTATCAAATTGTGTTACAACAAAGAAAATATCTCAATATACGGTTTTTAATACCGTACTTATTTGTCTATTAAAAGAAGTAAGATAGTAAATTCATCATCCATACTTCTTGCCAAGGTTTGTCCGAGTAAGCAGAATCTAGATTTCATTATTTGATGTGCCTTTAAAGTCATTTGAAATTCTAATTTAAATCAAATTTCCTCTCTCCTTAAGTTTGATTATCTTCGTTTCTTAAGGCTGTTAAAAACTCTCTCATGGAAAATGAGAGAAACGATGCTCTATATTGCGAGGTAATAATCACTTTCTTTTTTTCAAACCAACATGTATTTCATACACTGGCTGAAAACGTCTGCTGCCATGGAAGCTAATTAAAAATGCTTTTGAAGCAATCAATTTATTTTTTCCTTACCATTTGCTCAAGGACAGAAGAAAATACTGCATAGATCAAAGGAAGTATTGTAGCTACTTCACATGTCTGTGAATTATGGCAATTCTTTTAGGTAGTTGGACAAAATGCATTCAATTTTTAGACAGTTTATGTCAGAAAATTATCCGTATGCTAGGCCTTAAGCGATTTTTTTTCAGTTAATAAAGATGCTGTGAGTTAATCATATGAGTGGCTATCATAAAATTTTTAATAATTTGATTCACTCAATACATATTGTGTTGTGATATAAAAACATTTTCTTTTATTACTAATATGTATACATTAACAATATAGTCAGAAATGTATTCATACTATTCAGAATGTTATTTTCTTTATATCCTAACATTAAAATGGTTGAAATGGCAATTTTAATGATACTTACTGATATAAACTTAGTGGTATATCTTGAGCATACAAGCCCCTGAAATAAAATTTAATATAATGTATTTTCCATGGTAATCTTATATGTGTGTTCATATTTTTCAAGTTGAAAATAGAAATCTCAGGCAGGATAAAATTGTTTAGTGTATAATTATATATTTCTAGCTCTTCTGTCACTCAAGGTACCGAGTGTCCTTGGGAGACACTTCCATTTACATAGTAAATATAAATATAGCTGATACTGTTGCACAGCAACTTATACTGTTAACATGCCTTGCAAAGCAGCCCAAGAAGTTCTGAGCACTTTTATCCTTGCACCCAAAGGTGAGACGATTTTTGTCACTTGGGGTGTGACCCAAAGGATGGAAGTTCTTTCTATCTCTCTCTCTCTCTGTGTGCAATTCAGACTTTCAAATAAATAAAATTAAGATAAAGTTTGTGTAAAGACTTCAGCAGTGATTGTAAACTGTGTTTGTCTTCTCCAGATAGTAAGGCCACCTGGTTAGTGTTATACTCCCAGCCCTCAAGAGAAATCGGATTTGCAGTTAGATAATTATTTTGTTAGGCATCTAGTCTCAAGGAACGGCACAAAAAAAAGGGAGGGCATCATGACTATTGACTCATTCCACTGATTTCCTTTTGTTTCTCACTTCAACAATAATCTTATGCTGCCTAAATATTCATTCACACAGTACTACCTACTTTAGTGTCAGTGAACATAACTACTACTACAAGGAAAATCTTACATAGATAGCAGTTTGTCTAAGAAAACATATCAAGAATTTCAGATTTTTCCAGTTTAACTTCTTGGTACTATGTCGCTATGAATATTAGCCACTTAAATAGTTGAAACAATAAAATGCTTTTGTTTGCAGTTTGTATTTTTCCTAGGTTTTCTCAAGTGTTATTGGGGTGTACCGTTCCTTTGTAAGCAGCAAAACATTTTAATCAATTGTCATTTTTCCACTTTTTTTCTTAGAATGTTAAAAAATATTTCAATATCTATTTACAGTTGTGATAATCACCCCCCTGTGCCTTACATGTTCCTGTGGCTAGTTCTGCTGGCGAAAGTAAAGATGACTTCCATCTCATAGCAATACAGAATTATAATGCAGTCAGAAGGAACGTTTGTCAGAGATCTCCTAGTTTCTTGACTAAAACAACTGCCTCCTTACACAATGACACAATTTTCCCAGGAGCATTCATTCACAAAGGGTGGCGACCGTCATGATAGGAATGTTCCATTTAGCATTTGTTGAGTTGTATTTTCTGTCAACTATCTACAGATTTAAATAGTTATTGTTTTCTCACTCAGAAAAAATATTTTGGTAATGCATTACCAGATGACTGCCATATAACAGCACAAAGTCACTTTTATTTGAATGCATTTACACTTCATCAATTCTTTGTGAATATGATATCCAAATGAGAATATATTCAAATGAGAATTTTTTTACGTGTGATTATTCACTTTTATTTTCATTAGAAAGGATCTGTAAAGTTCGTATCAATGTTAATTTTGTGTTTCAAAAGCTATTCATTATAGCATAAAGTGAGTTAATGTTAAAGTAGTATTATTTTAAATAATGCAAATAAAGTTGATAAATATATAATTAACACTAATAATAAAGAAAATTATCTCAAATTGCTACAATGGTACAAAATGAGTTTCGGAGATGATGTGGTGACCTAAAAAGCTTAGCCTGCTCCTCCTGCACCTGCGTCCTATATAAGCTGCTCCACTTCCAATTCAACTACCTGCTGAGGAGGGGAGGGAGAGTTAAGAGGGGAAGAGGAGGAGGGCCTCAAAGCACGGCATAAGTCCCTGGACCCCTGCACCCATATGGGAGACCCAGAAGGAGCTCCTGTCTCCTGGCTTCAGACTGGTTCAGCTCCGCCATCAGCCATTTGGGGTGTGAAAATTTCTCTCTTTCGCTGGTTCTTCTCTCTATGGATCTGGCTTTCAAATAAAAATTACCATTTTTTTTAATGAGCTTCTAATGAAACAGTAAAGAGGCAGGCAAAATTATTCGATACATTCAAAATAATGGACATCAATAATACACAAACTTTTCTGGGTTTGCTTGCTAGTAGATTCAATTTTTTTTCTGGGACTAGTTTTCATATGTGAGGGTTCAAAAAGCTCAAAAGGGAAAGTACATTCTCAAATAAGATTTGATCTTCTGTTTTTCCAATCGTTGTTTTTTTCTTGATTTAGATCCCATTATATAGAGATAGAAATCAGATCTAAGCAATAACATACAGGCATAAATACATTATGTCTATTTTTTAAAAAGTACACCATGTATAACTGTAGCAAGCTGGTATGTTTGAAAAATAATAGTATAATTTATATAATGGAGGAAATGAGTGCAGTGAGAAATTACATGAATACATATGTCCTCTGAATAAAATATACATACGTCCTCTGAATAAAATAAAGCTCTGTAAAATTTTAAGTCACCAAATGATTGGAAAAACTGAGAATAGGAGTAGTCAGACGCAATAGATGCCAGGGAAAATGTGAAAATAAGGAATAATTCAATTAAACTGTGGTGTTATTAACGTTTTAACAAAGTTCTTGGATGAAGACTTTGGTTGTCTATGCCAGGGTGTATTTTGAAATTGAATGTGTTTCCAAGCAGCAGATACATTATTTTCTGGAAGATATTGAAGTCATCACTTGCTCACTGCAAAGTAAACCTAGTAATGCCCCCATTACATTTCTGGGTTTCAAAAAAAAAAAAAAAAAAATCAAAGAATGCATTAAAAAAACCAACATTAACCTAGCAGCTAAGAATCTGCAATTCCACATTGGTGCATCTAGCTTTGATTCCCGGCTCTGGCTCCTCATTTCAGCTGCTGGACAGTGCAGAGCCTGGAAGGGTTTCTGTCACCCACATAGGAAGCCTGAAACCCACACTGAAGTCCGCATTGCAGTCTTGGCCCAAATATAGAACTGCAAGCATTAGGCAGTGCAGTGGCAGGTGGAACTTCTCTTTCTTCTCGCTTTCATTCAGACTTTTTCTTCATGTCTCAACATTTTTCCTCCATTTATTATTTTTTCTTGAGATATTATTACTTTAGTTAACTTTGCAGGCAAGGGCTTGATTGTCCACAAAATAAAGAGATCAACAACTAAAACTAAAAAACAACCAAGCAAAAACCAAAAAACAGCATCAACAACAACAAACTCTTACGTCATTTCTGTGCAAAAGTGTTTGAAATTCAGAGAGATTTTTCCCATAATGCTTATTTTTGTGAGTTTTGAATATCCCTTTAGTGTGTAACACCTTAAGAGAAAACCCATGTGACACATATTTCTATCATCTGGGAGTAAGAAATTAAAGTGTATAAAAATTTGAGAGTCCAATGTAATGTTACAAAATTGATTTCTGCATCTATATCTAGAATGAATTGTTTTCAGTTTGATTTTAAACCAGGAATTTCTCACAGCAGAAATCGTAAATATTTAGTGAATCCACTGCAGTTTTTGGTGATTTAGAAGTACTGACAAAGTGTTCAATTTAACACTACGCTCAGAGTACCCTGTAGCTTCAAATATTTACTCCAAAATATTGAGGGCTACCCTTCCTCATGCGAAGATGGGGTTACCTCCCTGCTATATTTGAGATGAACCTATCCATGCCAATGACCATTGCATCATGGTCAGTACAGTGATGAGTTCAGCCAAAAGAAGCTCTCTAGTCCATAACATCTTTTCCACAAACAAATGCCTGCCAGCATAGTGAGAGACAGCTACAAGAAAATGCAGAATGGGTATAGCTTCAGTAAAAGTTTTTTTGGAACAAGAAGCTCAGATCATATCAAGTGCCGTAATTTGTTGCTGCCTACCATAAGTGATAAGTCAACAGGTCTACTATGGCCATTAAAGAAAACAATACAAAAACTTCAAGGCAAGAATAAAAATCATGTATGCAGTATTTGATCCATCCATTTCATCTTTAAAATATGCAGCCAAAACAAATATCTCCTTTACTCTAATGCACAGGAGAAGCTCATGGATATAGTACTCCATTTTCAAATGAAATGTAGTCATATAATCATTAGATTATCGTCACAATCTGTACTTTTGACTGCACACAACTATTTAGTCAGTGTGTTTGCAAGGCTAAAACTAAGTTGATAAAAGTGGAAGGACAAATGTTTCTCCATTCTTTTCTAAGGAAAACAACTCAAGCAATAATAGTAGAGCAACCACACTACTTTAATATATTAAAGGGATCAAACTTATTTTCCTACTGAAGAAGATCTTATTATATTTTGTACATTTGGCTAGAAGAGACTAATTGAACAGCATGGGCTTGGTAGCGAGAATTAAATACATCAGTATACTTACACCAAACCAATGGGATAATCTAGCTATTGGGAGCAGTGCAAAACATTGTCATTCTGTGTAACAGCACCATCTATCATCTCACACAGAAAGAGAACACTCTGTTCAGTGTGCTCCAGCCGTGACTCAATTTCCAAGATAAATCTTAACCGGAGCCATGCAGTTAGAGGATACAGCAGAGAACATTTTTGAGACTTGAAAAGACGATAGTTAGTTAATTATTCTGGATACTCACAGACCAATTATTTGAAAAGGATTTAGAAGAAGTAGGAAAAGCCATTAAATGTAGATTATAGCTTATATTTATAATATTCTTTATTGTGAATATAATATAAAATCATGGAGATTTGCAAATTGATGAATCAAATGCATTTGTTTCATAAATATAGCATTTAAATTGTCTTAATACTTCAAATAAGAAGGTCAGAACTTGTCAAAATATCATCAATTAGTGAGAAAAATACATTCACCTGATTCAGTAACATATTGCAAAGGGACTGATGTCCCTACATTTTCTTACAGTTAAAATACACCGTAGGATTTCTTTATACCTGATTTTCTTCATTTTTGTCCTTTAATAAATCTTTACCACCTGAAGATGCAAATTTCATTGATTCATATTTGACTATAATATGATCCTTGTGTATAACCACCATTCAATAAACAATTATTAACTTGTTTTGGTTACTACAAGTTGTTCATAACACATGAATGCACACATGATGTATGGCAAGTATTTTTTATTCTTATCTTTTCTGATTCCAAATTAATTTTGGACCTTTCTCTTAGGATTTTTAGTTTAAAATCATCATGAGAAGCACAATCAAGTGTAGTGTCATCAGGCCATCAGTGTCATAGTGCTACGGGCTAAGCGGAGGGTTAGGAGGGTCTGTTTGTACACAGGTTCATGTGAGCCCTACACCCTGTGTGTGTGTGTACATATCCTTCCACTTGTTCATCAAAACACCGCCATTCCCTGGAAGAATCTGCTTAAACCCGGTGCCAGTGCGAGATACTAGGGACACACTGGTTTTGTGCTTCTCGGAGAATTTATGGAGGTACCACAAAATTCCCATGAGACTAAACATAGAGCTGAATAACTAGCTGAGCTGTTTTGTTTCTGCGCTTGTTCTCCATAGCTTGAGGAACTACTGGAAAACATCTTTGCTCCCTCTACTCTACTCATTTTCCTTTTGGACAATTTGGATCAGTGACTACTCATGACAGGTAACTGTGGAGAACAAGTCTTGCCCACCTGAATCTGTGTTTACTCTTTCATTTTTTGAGTAACATTCTCAAAGATTTGAGCACCTAGAATTCTTTCAACAAGACATGATTCTGAAATAATGATACTCTCACTCGCCATATCAAAACAAGAGAAAGATGAAAACCCTTCCTTCCCAGATATCTAGAGACACACATTTCAGAATGAAGAAAGAAATTTCACTACCCACATCAAAAAATTTTAAATAAGTGTGAATAACTACACAGCTTTGAAAGCTGCACAAGGTGGCTCAATTGTTCGAATATCAATCTTTCGCACAGGAAAATCAGAAGTGCAGGTGGCCAGAACAGTCACTGCTAGGTCAGGACAAAGCCAGGAGTCAGAAGCTTCCTGCAGGTCTCTGACATGGGTAGCAGTATTGCGAGCACTTTGACTATATTCCACTAATTTCCCAAGCAATTAGGAGGAAGATGGATTTAAAGTAGAGAATCTGCAGCAGTGAGTAGTTTTAATATGCCAGGGTTGCAGATGGGGACTTCACCCACTACACGATAACATATTTTCAAGGAAAAATTGCAAATACAGTAAAGGTCCCTAGTGACACCGTTGAAATCTCAGCTGTGTAATTGCACTGTATGACACATAAAAAGGGGCCAAGTGATTTGTGCATGTGTGTTACAAAACTTTGTCAACAAGCAAGAAATTGTAGATAATTAACCTTGGATTGTGTAATTTTTCTCAAGAAGTGTGCAAGTAGTAAATAACATTCCTGCAATTAAAGTAAATATTAGCTGCATAATTAACCAAATGATTGATTAAATTAATAACTATATAAGAGCAAAAGGTTTCCTTAAAGTTGAATTTCAATGAATAAATGCAAAATTAGTGAAAGAGTTAGAAGTCAAAAGATTTTCTCTGATTATAGCAGTGTGAATAAAAAAGCTATCAAAAGATACTAGAACTATGATAGAAGTTAGTTACATCAATATATTCCCTCACAAGATGCTTATTTAAAAAATGCCACTATTATAGCAGATAGATAGACCTAGACAATTCAAACTTGAGGTGAGTTAATGATTTGAAATAATAGAACATAGAGCAGGGTCTCACCGTAGTATCATTTATGGGTTTCTAAGGTTACTTTGGTTGGACCTTTCATGAAACCAAGTTGAGATAGTTCCAAGAAAGGCCATCACTCGAAAGGACAGCTGCACATGGGTCCCTCACATCAAATATATTCGCAAGGATTTCAGTCGGAGTGTTAATTTCTCCGCCTGATAATCTCCATCAGACTGACTAGACCAGCAAGAAAGATTTTGGGTTTTTGTTGTTCTGGATTTTAGCAAATGAAAACATAGTTTAATGATTTTAGTTTTGAAAATGTCTTAGTAGACAAAGATATTAAGTCATTGGCAGAATACCAGGGCATGATTCTGACGTCACCTGATAACTGCATAAATCTGGACACAACATTTGCTATCTCTGAGCCACAGGTCTCAAATTGTGACAAATAATAATAAACATATAATGCCTATTTTATTGATTCTTAGAATGCACTTATTAGAAATATATTAAGGGACATGTGTAATGATCATCAAGATAATAGTCACTGTCAGTGCTAACATTGCTACTGATATTATTCACAAATTTGTTACATTTCCAGACATCACCAAAATCCTGCAGAAATTCCAATGTTGAAGCTTATTTAAACATGAAACCCTTAACATATATACAGTGAACTTTCCAAATAATAGTAACTATCAGACACAGACATTGAAACAAAGAATAAGGTATTCTATAAATTGGTGACTTAAGGTAGTGAATTAATGAATGAGACTGCAGAATGTAATTTAAGAGGAGATAATCACATAATGTATAGATGGATTAGAGAAATAGATGAAAAAGTTAATTTAGGGAAGATGGAATAACTTTGAAACTGTTCCTGGTATAAGGAAGTCATTTAGAAAGAGGTTCTTTAGAAAACCTAAGAAGATGAGTAAATAATTAACTTTTAAGGTGGACATTTTCAATGTTGGGCTAAATCACATGAGTAAAAATCAGCTGATAGGATACATGTTACTGCAGAGATTATAATACTCAATAAAAATTATAAAATGAAGGACATACTGCCTATGATATCAGTGTTGCATTCTCCATGCTTTTGATTTCATTATAGATTAAATTAATTTAAATCTGTATCAACTGAAACAAATGCAATATTTTTGTCTTATTCAGTACAGATATGTCACAATACTAATATGAGAGGCATTCTGTGTAAAACATAAAGGATAGATTTCTACTTCTGTCAGTCCATATAAACTAGAAACGAACAGCGAGTGGCATCTGTAAGATGGTTTCAGATTGCCATTGAATAGCCTCTATAAGTTAATTTATTCTCGTTGCTTCTGACCCAGTTCTGTCATTGACTTGAAAGACTTTTTACAGAAATGATACTAATGCTCTTTCACACTGACTGCTCATAGCTCACACAGGAATATCATCTAAAAAGTTAGGAACTTTTGATTTGTTGTATATGAGAATTGCAAGCGAATTCTCTGTGACCTATTCTCAAACCTGAGAATAAATAAAATTAATCACTGTTGGAATAAAAAATCAAAATAATAAAAACACATTTTGTATCACTCAGATTTTTCCTTGTGTGATAATTTTAACAGCAAACTGTGAAATGAACTTTTAATGAACTCATGTTTATACAGTGTTTTCTTTGTATGAACGATTATATTTAAGAAGAAGCATGACAGAGAGGAAGAGACAGAGAAAGATTTTCCCTCCACTCATTAACTTCCCCAAACCTGCAGCATCTGGATACAGGGAAAGCCAAATTCAGGATCATGGAACTTCATCTGGATCTATCAGGTGGGAAGAGGGTCTTGGGCACCTGGGTCAACATCTTTTTGCATTCCTAGCTGCTATAGCAGAGAGCTAGAACTGGAAATGCTGTGTAGGCCATGGATAAACTCTGCAACAACTTTAAAGAAACATACCTTCAAAGCAGTCATGCAGGCATGTGTCATGATGCATTTAGCAAATAGCAAATGTAATATCCAATATCATAAAAATGTAAGTTTCCCATTTTGGATCCTCCACCAGAGGCAAGAATAGCAAAGATTGTTTTTCCTGTAAGAAACAATACTATAAGGACACCCCTAATAAAAGTGTTCTGACATTCCTATTTTCACACCAATTGTTAACATCCATCATGTCATTAAAATACCTATTTAATTATTTAAAAGACAGAGTTAATGGAAGACAAAGAGAAGTCCTCCATCTGCAGACTTACTCCCTTAATGGTCACAACTTTGGGGGATGAGTCAGATGGGAGCAAGGGGACTTGAACTCCACCCAGATGCACAGCGTTTTAAACGTTGTTCTATTATTTTAAAGTTATGCTAGCAGTTCTAACCTTTTTCCTTCCCAGTTGATAGCTAAGCTGTTCTTTAGTTCAAAAGGTTCCCACAGGATCTTCATTCAATGCCCACTGTGAATTTCCCATTAGGATATTGCTTCATACTCAGATATTAAAGTGTCCATTTTTTCCTATGTAAAGCTGAAACAAAGCAGAATGTAATCAAAGATTTATATAAATCTTTTCAAAAAGATTCAATTTAGCATCAGTTAACTCCAAAATAAACTGTTCTTCTCAAGAAGGGGAGGACCATGCAGATTACTTTAAATGTAGTTTGAGATACCTGCCAATGTGCCATTCCTTGATTTTGGGCACTTTTCATCTTCATTTTGTTTTCTTCTTAACCAAAATACTACAATGAATATTAGACCTGAAGGACTGCTTGCACATTACATTCACAATAAATGTTCTCATGATTCAATAGACTTACCTCAATTTCTGCTCTGGCCAGCAGAGCCAGTAACGTGGACAGGGAGATGGTCTGGGAGTGAAGCTCCGACAGGAGACCAGTGATGGTAGAATTCTCTCCGAAGTCAATTACTCCTTCACCTCTCCTTATATACCCTTCCCACAAAGTTCTTCAGCGAATTACATACAGCTGAGCCCAATTGTGCTCAGTCCATACAGCTGAGTCCAGTGGGTCTAGATGTTTTGCAGGGTCAAAAGTTCAGCTTGTGCTACTGCTGTAGCCACAAGCCCAGTTATTGGTACTGCTCAGTTTAACAAGCACGATTAACTCCTTAGCTCCCAAAAAACTTCCGTAGAAAGTCCCAACATCCTGGCTCACTATGTCCATCTCCAGTCCGAAAAATCTACTCAGAAATGGGTAGTTTCATGCTATCATCAACTGCATTGATTCCTGGGCAGTTCATTTGTTTGATATCCTTTCCAGTGGCCTCTACTGTATGTGTCCTCAAACCCAGCATATTCACACAGCAAATCCTATAAAAAAAAATCAACATTTTCTAACGCTGCACTTTGAAATAGCTAGTTGCTTTAGGATCATGCTTTAGGCAACTAAGAGCAGATGGCTTTTTCAGTCAACTACGGACAGATGTATTGACATCATGGTAACCACAGTAAATCAGAACATAGTTACAAGAAAATTACTGAGAATATTTCAAGAGTTCTCAACACATGAACAGAGAGAGAGAGAGAGAGAACACAATATGCATCAAAATGGATATACCTTATAGCTTGAATTAACCATTTTGCAATATGTGCTATATCAAAACATTATGATCTACACTGTAAAACAAGCAACATTTAAACTGAAAATGAAGGAAGTGAAGTCATAAAGCACATTAGGAATAGATGTGAAGAACTTGCAGATGAAATGTGAGCATCTAAACTCCTGAGCCAACAGCAAGCATATTACCCCACAAAACAAATTGAATGCATGCTGGTACACTTGGAGAATGAACTCTTACACAGTCTTGATGGGAAGGTAAATCTAGACAGTTATTATGGATATCACTTTGAAAACCAGAGGTGAAGATTCCATACAATTCAGCAATCCCACTACCGACATATCCAAAAGACACGAAATAATTACCTCTTGAGATGTCTGCTCCACCACATTTATTGTAGCACAGTTCATAATAACCAGAATATAGGCTTAAGTGCAGTGGCCTGTTCTGACGAATGTACAAATCATCTGTGATGAAACTCAAAAGTGAGATTTGAATTGAGATTCCGATTCTTGGCACCATTATGGTTCAACGTTGACCACTGAAGGCATTCAGGGAACGAAATCAGTGGCACATTTTCCCTCAAATGTGGCAGCAAAAATAAATAAATAAATAAATAAGAAAAATAAAGTGTAACTCCCTGAAGGAAAGATAGTGACTCTTAAAAACTGGGAGGGATGGGGATATAAAGAATATGTTTGTATAGCAGGCATTACTCAGAATAAGTAGTAGTATTCAGAGTAAGATCCTAATGCTCCAGAGAATTACGGGATTTCTGTATTCCAGAGCAGGCTACTAACAATTAGAATAAACGACCTCTAAGACACAGTTAAAATGCAATGTTAAAAAATGGGAAAAAATGATTTCTCTGTTTTGGTCATTGTACATTATATTCATGAATTGGAATTCTCATACTAGTTCATACATATGGAAAATCATTACTAATAAAACTCAAAACATATAATAAAGGAAAATATTAGTTATATAGTAAATGTATCCTGGATGCTAGAGATGATTGTTTTTTGGAAATGATTTTGTAAGCTTGTTAACCTGAGGAAAGGAATAATTTCAGCAAAGTGAATTGAAGCTGGAGACCTTCGGTATTCTGCTCGGAGTTGGGGGCTGGTTTACATTTAAAATGGGTATTTTTTTAAAGATTTATTTATTTTTATTATGAGGTCAGATATACAGAGAGGAGGAGAGACAGAGAGGAAGATCCTCCGTCCGATGATTCACTCCCCAAGCAGTCGCAACAGCTGGAGCTGAACCAATCTGAAGCCAGGAGCCAGGAGCTTCTTCTGGGTCTCCCACGTGGGTACAGGGCCCAAGTCTTTGGGCTGTCCTCTACCGCTTTCCCAGGCCACAAGCAGGGAGCTGGATGGGAGGCAAGGCCGTTGGGATTAGAAGAGGTGCCCATATGGGATCCTGGGTGTGCAAGGTGAGGACCTTAAACCACTATGCTATTGTGCCCGGCCCAAATATAGGCATTTTAATGTCAGAAACTTCTACTCTCAATCCAGTGTGGTGAACTAATAGCATGCCATTGCCTACAGGTGAGAATAAAACAAAGCAAACAAACAACAGCAGCAACAAAAAGCCAGAAACATTTCACATGCCACCTGGTGGGAGAATGAGATTCAGATATCCAACTCTGTATACTTACTGCCAGCAAATACAGGTATTACACAAAATTACAAGGATATTTTCACCCTAGTTAGCTTGAATTGTGTATGCATTCCAAAAATCTGTGCCAAAATAAACTCAACTTTTAATTCCATAGAAAGAAGAAGGTAATTAGAAATTATTATATGTTGCTGCCTATGTACCTTCTCAGAGCTGCAAACAGAAACTAATGTTTTTTTCTTTCTTCCAAATAGACCTGGTAGTTTAATCTGAAGCCTCAATGTCAAGGAAACATGGAAAATACAGCTTCCAAGGACCTCTTCTGTGGTGCAAATGTTGAGTAAGAAGAGTGACGATTCACAAGTTTTCTGGCCAATAACTTCCTGCCAGCTTTGTTTTCTGTAAGCGTACTGATGTGACTGGGATTTCTGCTCGATCTGCCTTCCCCCTCTTTCTCTGTAACAAAAGGACTCCAGAAGAGTCGGCATCCAATAGCCAGCGCTGCATGTAAGCTGCGACAGAATTTAAATGTCCATAGTTGCTATGACCTTAAAGAGTTGTAGACCCCTTACCATACTCCAAGAAATGTGATGAGAGTTACTTCTACGTCTTTAAAAACCCATGTGGTTGGGCCCGGCAGTGTAGCCTAGCCGCTAAAGTCAGTTAATGCATTTGGGACGGTAGCAGGGCATTGCGGAAGCAGTTGGGCCCTTCACCTCACTTCCCCTGTCCAGAGCAGTCAAACTTCTCATGTCAGCCTGGTCAGTCCTGGCCACTGTAGTCACTTGGCAGAGTGAACCAGTAGATGAAAGATCTCTTTCTCTCTGTGTCTGTCACTTTGCATTTCATATGAATAAAAATAAATATTTTTAAATGATATAAAGTTCCAATAGTACATAGGAGTAGGAAGAATTACCATCTATATTCCCTAGATGTCTTTGTTGATAAATGCTCTCCTGAAATCCCATGGGTGACCAGACGTAGAATTTCAGAGTTTGTAAATGCTGTTCTTTATTATCATGGTTTGTGATTGTTAGGGTCCCTGGCCATTCCAGCTTCTCATCTAGGCTGCCTTAATTCGGAGTATTCTGGACCCTACCCCACGTCTTTCTTTTTAAACTATAGCCAGGTCCTTCAAGGCAGTAGAGTGTGAACCATCACAGGAGTGTTGCATAAATATTTCTCAAACCTTAAAAACCTTATTTCTTGGGAACAATGTTAAGACAACCATAATATCAAGTATTTTGCTCACATTTTTATTTGTTTCAGGCAGCAAAATAAATCTAGTTCTTCTTAAATAAATGATGACCTGAGGCCTCATCTTTAGGTTTCATTATTTATCTCATTAAAAAAACATCCTGAATTCCTAACGATATTTAAAAATAATTAGGTATGTATATATTCAAATCAATACTGTATTCATATTAAATTTATAGAAACAATCTCAACTTGAGAATCTTTTCTGCTTCTAGACTCTAAACCAAATTGTCCATACAGCATAATGAATAATCCTGATAAAAGCTAACATATTAAACAAAACAAAAAAATTGATTGTATAAGCATGACTTAAAATGTACTGGCATGACCACTGATATAATTTTTGGAATTGAGCAGAATGCTACAAGAGTTGATAAATAATGAGTTCATTTCCATTTCAAAAGAAATAACCCTTAATTCATCCAACATTGTAAAAAAAGACAGCTTCATGCTGACAATGATGTTTTATGCAGAACATCACTTCTTATCATGAGAATCAAATGAGCACAGTTGGTATGTATCACTATGATCCTTCAGCTTATCAGATTCTCAGTATGAAAAGCACAAAGGAAGGAGAATTCATGTGACATTTTCTTATTATTTATACATAATAATGACTATCTGTTTTAATATGCAAATTTATGTTCTAGAATCTACTAAATTCATTTCATTTTTAACCTATCTTCTTAAGTCACTGTTTGACACAGAATTATTAATTGGTATTTACTGAATAATTATATACTGATTATTGGAGATACTGAACCAATAATGTTTTCAAACTTTGGGACTTTCTACATCCCAAACATATTAATATCTGTTCTAACATGTCTATATATATAAAAGAGATGAAGAGATAGAGACTGAAAAATAAATCCATCCTGAAAGTTATTTATATAAAATTATATTAATTTCACCTCTTAGTTTATAAACTGCCTAAGTTTCAGCAACTTTGCTCACATTTATATTCGGCAATAATAAAAAATAATTATGACATCTTCATAAAGTTCATTTTTAATTTTTTTAGTGTTTGTTTATTTGCAAGGCAAAATTACAGAGAAGGAGGAGAAAGAGAGAGGTAGAGAGAAAGGGAGAGCTTCCATCTCCTGATTCATTCCCTAATGTTTACAAAGGCTAGAGTTTGACAGGTCTGAAGCCAGGAGCCAGAGACTTCTTCCAGGTCCTCCATGTGGGTGCAAGGGCCTAACAATTAGGAGCATCATCTGATTCATTCTCAGATGCATTAGCAAGGAACTAGGTTGGCAGCAGAGCTGTCAGGAATGGAACCTCCACCCATACAGAATAGTTGTGTGACTGGCTGTTGTTTTACCCAAAATGACACAGCACATATATTTTTCTGCATTTATCAAAAATAGATTAATCATAATATTTACATGCATTATATGTTTGAAATACAATTGATAATTTTATATATTGAGCTGTTTTTAGAGACTTAGAATAAGGTTAAAGTACTAGAATTTGTGAAAAAGGCTATCATTGATTGTGAGCATACTTGCATATCTTTTGAAAGTATTTCCTTTTCAAATTGTAATGTATATTGTATTTACCCATATCATTCAAACAAATCCTTGAATTGCAAATACATTCACATCGGACCTTTTGGCATAGAACAGATAATAATACACACGCACACAAATATATACATACAACACTAACTTGTTTTTCACAAATCAAGGTTGTTTTTCACACACACACAAGTTTTCCTACACTAGCAATGTTTACGTATTTAAATCATTGAAAAGAATTTATGAGAGAAGTACTCATTTGAAAATGTAAACGTCATTGTTTATTATAAAGACATAGTAATTTTCATCCATGATGAAACATACAAGCAAAAGTTGATGAACTCATGTCCAGTAGGCAAAGGAGAGCAGCTGGGCACAGTGTACACAACAATTACGTAAACCCCCCCTCCACATGCAACGAAGGACCCGGGTGCCTGGGTTAAGCTGCCTGGGAGGCTCTGGGGTGATCCTTTCCAGCTACCTGGGCTCCCTTCTGAAACAATCCCTCTGTAATTTCTTTCCATTCCCAGATGCCTCTGTATGCAAGCCCATGAGCCGTGGAGTGCTGGTGAAAGTGATTCCCTCATTATGGTCCTTTCACTCTTTTCATGAGAGTAAGCCAGCTCCTCATCTGGGCCAATCACTCCTGCCAGCTGGAGGTCTCCATAGGCCAGGAATGAAAAGAGTTCACATAATTTATTTCTCATATATCCTGTAGAATCAATTTTGTTTTTCTGATTTAAACAAAAATGAGAGTGGAGGGAGAAAAGTGAAAAAGAGAAAAACAAACAAATAAAGCTAACAGTAAAAACAATCACACAAAATGAAATCACCTTCCAGCATTTCTCAATATGCTTAAATGTCATTTTAGCCTCTGTATTTATTACTTTTCCATACTTGTTAAATTATCTATGCATCTACTTTCACAATATATAAACTGCTTCCTTTCTCTCTATATTATCAAATGAATCTACATTTTTCAAAATATGCTCAAGAAAACTAAGTTACTGTAAATTTACATTAACATTTAAAAAAAGAAGAAAGAAAGAAAAAAAACTCATACTTCATAAGCATTGCCTGACTGAACCTTGCAAAAAATACAGGGATACTCATCACTGCTGCGGTGGAATGTTTGCCCCTCCACAATTGATGCTTAAACAAACCTTAGTGCAGAGATGTTGGGAGTCAGGGTCTGAAATGAAGTATTTATCTTTCCAAGTCCTGCCTCTGTAAAAGACCTAATGCTACTCTGGAATGGGTCTGCTGTGCTGGGTTCAAGGCTGTTTAGCTCTTCTGAGGATTTCAGGAAGACATGGCAACGGAAGTGCAAACCGAAAATTCGATAAATCCAGAAGTTTGTACAAATGGTGGCTATCTGAAGGCAGATCAGACAGCAAAACTCAATACAGCTCACATGAATGGTATTTTCCTACTATATGATATTTTAATGTTGTGAATCAAAAAAATAATTTTCCTTGGGGAGAAACATTGAAAGTGAATTTCACTATTATAGATTCCTTGAATAGTTTCATATTTTATGTGTTACTTGAAAACAAGATTATTTTAACAGATTACTGCACATCTTAATCTTCATAATATTCCAGAATAGTAACTAATAGTATAAATATAGGAGTATTCTTTAGAACAATCATAACTGCATTTAAACCAGAAATACATGGAACTACATGGGTGTATTCATAAATTGGTTATGATTTAATGTCCGTAAGACCAAAATTATAAACTGTGGGCAAAAGCACTTGAACATGTCTGAACCATTGTATTAGATAACCAAAAATCTGATCCCAAAACTGTATTATTTAGAACAGTGTGCCAAGTAACATCTGAAGTGGGAAATTGTTAAAATTAACTTTAAAATTATTTTGATATTTACTCTATGAAATATGGTCTGTGTGGTTTTTTTTTTTTTGCTTTTCGTGTGGTAAGGATATGAACTCCTGTTCCAGACAGTGGCAACCCAAAGGAGACTTGGGAAGGAGAGCTCTATGACAGGATCACGTGCTTGTGACCTCATGCACCACATGAGAATAATACCCTAATGAATGTGAGCATTTCTGATTCAACACTTGCATAGAAGAATCTGTGTTTTTATGCCTAAACATCTTTCTGCTTTTTACAGTTCTTCTCATCTTCAGTATGAAGAATTAGGCATGTTCTTCTTATAATGCATGAACTGATCAAAGAGGTGTTACACATCCCGGAAGACAGTGATTATTTTCTAGCTGTGAAACTTGTCCTTCACTCTCTGCTCCTTCTCCCACAAGGCCCTATAAAAGGAAAGAAAAATTCAGGTGAGCTGGAGTTTCTTAGTATATTTCTCACAAAGCTCCTTGTTTGTAAACGGCCTCCTTCTTTTGCTTTCAGTACAGTACACCAATTGAATATCAGCTACTTTGTAATTTCACTTTATTCTTCTGGCACGAATAAGATGTTTACATTCAGACCTAATTGTGTTGTTTACATATCCTTATGGTATGAAGAATTGACAAAACAGTCTTTGCACATTCTTTTAGAGTGAGGGGAGTACCTGCAGGCTTGCAATGTGACAAATATCCACTTTGTTCCCGCAACGGGGAAAGTGAATGTTTGATTCCCATTAAAAAGTAATAATTTATAATATATGGGATAATTATACAGATACTAGAAATAATGAGATATTGTCTTCATAAACAATTTGTAAATTTACAAGTCTATCTATGCATAAATAGGTAGTGCCTTTGTATTACTTCCTACTTATGATTGCAACAAATGCACTATTCAAGTGATTGAAGTGTATTCACAAAAGATTAGTTGCCTTAACTGATCACATACAAACCTAACATTACTCCCTATGTTTTACGTTCTTACAGGAGTTTCAGGCCTACCACACACACACACACACTTTCTCTCTCACAGACCCATTTATTAGCCTGAAATGAGCAATATTATTTTGAAAACAAAGTTGAATAATCAGGGCAGGAACACCCAGTAGTCCGGCTCTATGAGTCCTGTGAAAACTCTGGGCCTGATCTTGACAGGCCAACTAAAGTGTAAATTGCAACCTATAAGCTTTTTTCATAGAAGCACTGAGTTATATTCTGAATTATAATGATAACATAAACTTTGAGAGACAGTGAACATCCACCTCAGGATAGACAAAACACATGCTAGTACAACACAGAACAGACATCTGCGCTTCTGAGAAGCTGCCCAGAGATTGGTGCCTGTGCTTTGATGATTGAAGACAGTCAGTGCCGAGCTTGCTTGGAGAAAGCCTGCTGCCCTCTGTTAAACTACTGTGGGAAACTGGGGCATTGTAATAATAACATGTGATACAAATGAGATGACTCCTCCCAATGTTGGTGACCTTTCCTCCAATGACAATGTTGTGAACTTTGTCAACACAGCAATACTTTCAAAAATGCATCTCAGATGATTAAGCATTTATGGTATACATAAACACAGAGTCAACAATAAGAATGTTGGATGAGTTCCAAATCCTAGATACAGCGTCACAAAAGCAAGGAGAATATAATAATTGTGTCTCCATACACTGGACAGTTAGCAATACATAAGGGGTGTAATATCCTACAAATGGTAACTACAGGGAAACGTTGATGCAGAATGTCACATTTTTCCAAAGAAATTAAAAGCTGACATTGTTTTGTTATTAAAAGTAAATGCAAGTGTCTGTGCTTAGTTTGTGGAGATGCCCTAGCAGTTAGTTTTAAAAAGTCAGTCTGGAATGCACTAAGATGAAATGGACACGAAACAGCTGAATGGTGCCTTATGGCCATTTTAAGGTATAGAGCAGCCGGTCCTGTATATGAACTAAATTGAAATGTCAATGAGCTAATCATAGGTTGTGGCTAGGACTTGTTTTCCTTTTTTTTTTTTTTTTTATTTATTTTTTTTCTTTTTAATACACTGGTTACTCAAAACCATGTCAACTCCATAACATTGCAAATTGCTGTTGATGTTATATTGGGACTCTTAATTGACTGGGATGATATTCTGCCAGCTCAAACTTCAGACCAGAAAAGGTCTCCCCAAGAAACTGTTCAACCAATCTGGACAATAAGTAGCTGGACTCTATGCTTGGTATATGTTTGCAATGAAAGAATCTTGATTGAATTTGAACTGTAATACTGCATCAAGGTGGAGGAATCCACCGGGGGGAGGGGAGGGGGAGGGAGGGGGGATACCCAGAGCCTATGAAACTGTCACATAATGCAAAATAATTAACAATAAAAAAATTGCATATGCAGAATGAAATCTGAATGCAAAAAAAAAAAATTAAAATCTAGGAATGAACAACAAAAAAAAAAAAACAGAACGTGATAGGCAGAAGCATCCATAGAACATCAGTATCCTTCAGGAGATTTTGGAATCACAAGCTGCTTTCTTGTAGCTTCATTGCAACAGTGATAATGGTATTCAGACAAATTATGCAGTGAGCAAGCTATTCCCACAGAAGCTGGGGTCTCATGTATAGGGAGAGTTTGTCAGAGTTCACAGTGACTGGTGCAGTGATGTTAGGAAACACAGAAAAACTATTTCAAAGTGTTAGTTTGTTTTGAGAACCATCTCAGAGTGAAACATAGACTTAGTACAAAATACTGGGAAAAAAATACTGAAGAGTTCTGCAGGAAATTTCCATTTTTCCCCTCCTGTTTGTGACTAGACAATGGACATAAATAATGCTGCCCAACTGGATTTTTTCATTTGTGAGACCTCTGCAGTATGACACATCAGATGAACTGTGTTGTTGCTATAAACCATCCCTAAAGCCTCACTGCAAGAGGTCAGGACTTGTTTCAGAGGCTTAACTAAACTTTAATTAAAATGTGAAAAGTGAAGTGCCTTTGTTACAGATGGAGCTCCATCCGTGCTTGGCTCACAGACACTTAATTGCATTTGTCATGAAAGAACAGGATGGTCCTAATTTAATTACACTCCACTCCATCATACATCAAGAAAGTCTCTGTACACAGTGATTCTGGCTCAACAACGTGATGTCAATAGTACAGACATGCACAATTTTGCTCAAAGTAGAGGGTTTGGGCCTGACACAATGACCTCGTGGCTAAACCTTTGCCTTGCATGCACCAGGATCTCATATGGGCTCTTGGTCCTCTCCCGGCTATTCTGCTTCCCATGCAGCTCCCTCTAAGTGGCCTGAAAAAGCAATAGATGTTGGCCCAAAGTCTTGGGAACCTGCACCTGCATGGGAGACTCAGAAGAAGTTCCTGGCTTCTGGTTTTGGGTCAGCTCAGCTCTAGCAATTGTGGACATTTGGAGAGTGAACCAGCAGACGGCAAATATGTCTCTGTCTGTCCTTCTCTCTGTAGATATGCCTTTCCAATAAAAATAAACACTAAAAAAAACCCTCTAAAGAGCAGAGTGTTAAAATAGCTAACAGATTAAGTAGCTATTCAGTGATCTTGACATGAGTACAGTTATCATGTTTGTCAATATTACCTGCAGGATGAAGTCAAACAATTGCTGGAGATGAAAGAAAAATATATCAGGAAACTCAATGACAGCAGTTGACTATGTCAGTTAGCATCCATGGTGAACATGACCAGGTGCTTCTCAGAGCTGAATGGCAAGCTGTAGAGGCTCAATCAGTTTCTATTATCTCTGCTTGCAAGTATGAAGTTACTTACAAATAAATTAAGTGGATAAAGTTACAAATCGAAAGGAATAATGCAATTTTTCCACTCTGGAAGGACAAAAAACCTGTGCAACATTGAATATCCAGGTGAATGTTTGAACTAATTGAAGGGTTAATGAAAGATTAGAGGATGTGACAAGTAAACAAATGTAACTGTACAGATTGCACCATTAAATGTGGTGCTAGGTGACATGCTTGCTAACCTACAACATGAAATCATTCCATTTCAAAGCAATGATTAGTTGAAAGCTTAAGACAACACCCCTCCCCGTTTGAATTCCATAACTGCTATATAACGAATCATGAATTTCTCTCTTTGAGAAGACGTGCGCTGAATTATACATCTGTTTTGGAATAGCTCATTGCTGCAATCAGTTCTTTTTGAAATTTACCATCACAGAGTAGACCGTGCTCTCCAGAACGAGGAATACAAACATGAAAAAAGTTGTTGTGAGTAGCGATGTTATCAATACCAGCTAACATCACAAGCCTCGCCAAGGAGTGGCAGTTGTAGCAATCTCACTAGGGGTGAGTTATTCAAAGATGAAATTTGAAGTCAAGGGTTAATTTTTAAGTGACCTCTGTTTGACCCACAAGTGTTGTTATAAATATCTGAATGTCCTTGCATAGGGAAAAATGAAACTTCTGTATCCTTGATTTAGAACAGGAATATAATAATATATATTAATTAGTATGTGTTAGTATAGTAATTAGCATATACTAATACTGAAAAAGGATATCCATCAAACAATAAAACAGAAATAATCATAAGCATGAAAGAGCTCTCCAGATAAGACTTGTAATGGCGAAATGCGCATGAAAACATGTTGAACGCTTTTACTCATGAGTGAAATTCAAGTCACGAGTATAATGCAAAGACACTTCTTATCCAAGAAATGATGATTATATTAATTTATAATAAGGGTTGGTGAGAATTTGGGAAAATAAGATCTTTACTTACACCTTCAGGGAATGCAAATTGATGCAAACTACTTTTGTAAAAAACATTGTTAGTGCTCAAAATGATAAATATGTATTTACCATGTGTCCAGAAATTCCACTCCTAGGTTTATATTCAAGAAAAATAAAAGCATATATCTCCAAAAAGGTTGCAAACATCCAAAGCAATTTTTTTCAAGGTAATCACTAAGTGGAAAGAGCCGAAACATCCTCTGAACAGTGGAAAATGGGTAAATCATATCCAACATACACACAAACTTTGTTATTGTTCATTAATGAAAGTGAATGCAATTATATTCATGCTCCAAAATTAATGGGTTCAGAAGATATCACATTTTGAGGAAGAAAACTGACTCTAAAAAGACCACATGTTCCAAAACCCACTAACAAGAAACTGATAGAATAGATACATACAGCTTGAGTAAAGTTGTTATTTAAAACCCTATATTGTAGAAAATGGGCATAATTTGTTAAGAAAATGTTCTAAATGACAATATATTCATGATTGGAAAATCAACATATATTAGATCTCATTGTTTTGTACATTACTACATATGAATTATAAGATATATCACTGCTATAATGGAATAAATGGCTGCTAATTCAGCAGTTTAATACACATATAATATACACCCAAAAGATACTTGCACAAAAATTTGCAAAATTTGTTCCAAAAGTTTGATCCCTTGCCTGGCTAACCTCTATTTACCTTGCTATGCTCGTAACAGTTTTGTCTTCTATTTGTGATATGAATCTTTCGTAATTAAATTCGTTATTGATCATTGATTACACACTTAGAATTACTGATAGCCCTTCTCTGACTTCTACAAAGAACCAGTGAAAACATTACTTTAGATTACAATATTGACAATAAATAGAAAAATACTGTAGATGAGAGAAGACAAAGACTGAAAATTGAATGAATTGTGAGTATAAAGTTTTCTGACTTTTCATGAGTATTTTGTGATGATATTGAATGAGCTACATAAATCAATATGAGGTATAAATTAAAATATAATAGTGAAAATCAATTTGGGAAACTAAGCATGAACTGTCTTAAGAATTAGAAGATACAGTGCTCAAAGGTTTGGTGGTTTTTTTTTAATTTCTGAAGGAGCATCAGAAATGAAATTAGAGGGTGACTGTTCCATTTTGAAATGGCTGATAAAATATAGCAATAAAAACTGGTTTACTAATTATAGGATAAAATAAAAATATGTATGCTAACTGTTAAGAATTTAGGATGGTTTACAGTATTTTTTTAGTGAGAATATTGAGCTGATTCAGTAGGCATACCCAATATTGTCACAGTCTTGATTCTTACGATATTTATACAAATAATTTCCCTCTACCAGTGCCCACACATGTCCCAGCATGTACACTACACAGGCACATACAGAACAGCCTATGATATCTATACTTTCTATACTATCTATACATCCAATGATATCTATACTTTCTAATTTCCAAAATTTAGGTATTTTAATTTTTAAAATGCGTTTATGAAAATTGGACAGATTTAATCCATATTGCAACATAAATTTAGGAGCTTAGTGATACCTCCCTCCTTATCCTCCCTGCTGTCTGAATTCCTTCCCTCACCCTTCTCCCTCCAGATTTAAACAAATTGCTCTCTTTATTTTCTTAAATAAACACTAAGTTTTGCATTTTTCTAACGCTTTAAGTTTCTCCAGTCACTCATTCTAAGAAATAATTTCTGATCATTATCCTATTGATAAATGATTTATTTGCTGATATCTACCTGATTAGATAGCTAAAGTCACAAGATACATTGTTATTACATTTCAAAATAATGTCACAATGTGAGCTACACTGCAGACATCAAATGCAAATGTTTGTACAAATGAATGAATGAATTTTTAAAAGATTGAAATAATGAACATTGTGCCTTTTACAAAACAGTAGTAATATTCATTCCTTTTGTTGAAGGCTGTGGAATATTAAATGCAAGTGAAAGGATCACATTATGTAATCATTTATAATGTATCATTTTTTAAACAAGATCATTTATAAGATCTTTTGTAAGACAATGTGGACTTTAAAGTCATCCTCCAGTTGCACTCACACAAATATCCATGCATGTTTTTCCTTTGCCGAGGTGACGGCATTACTAAATTTGTCTGACAGGGAAAGTGAGACCATGTGTGAACTGTTCATTCCGTGCACGTTTTAGCATGCATACATTTACATTTCAGCTTTTCACTGCAAATGTTTGCATGGATTACATGAAGTGAGTGTTACTAATTATGCCATTTTTAAGAGAAACTTTGTGAATTAGGATATATTTAGTATCTCAGAAGGTACAGAGTTAATCAGGAAAATTGTTATTAAAGTCTCATATTCTGTGAACTTTCTGTTTCTAAAAACTGCTTCAAATAAGTGATTTTGGGAAAGAAGGAACTTCTCCATTTATTAAGATTCAATAAGAAACTCATTTGATTATTAATGTGACCTCCTTTATATTAAAAAAAGAAAGAATGATGGATAAATGTTAAAATATGCATAAAGCCTTTCCTTCATCTCATATTTTTTCATGATTCATTTGACAAAGTCTATTAAAAATCATGTGCTGTTACTCTAAGATGTTTGCATAATCTTTATCTTATTGAAATTATACCAATAAATGAACTTACTTTCATTTTAAAATCATAATGCATCAAATAATACAGTTTTGGTACATGACAACTACATATACACCAGAGGCACCATAAATCTCTGCAACAAATTAACATCATAGTCAGCATCAAAGGCATAGCATCATTTACATATTGGTTTGATGGTAGTGGAAATAAATCTCCTTGATTGCCAACCACACAAAAACTTGACCCACTGAGTTATATACAACGTCTAGAACGTCAAAATGGTAGAAATAAAATAAAATAAAATAAAATAAAATAAAATAAAATAAAATAATTAAATTAAATTAAATAACTACATGGTCCTGGCATGGTAGCCTAGTGCCTAAATTCCTCACCTTGCATATGCCAGGATCCCATATGGGTGCCTGTTTGTGTCCCTGCTGCCTCACTTCCCATCCAGCTCGCTGCCTGTTGCCTGGGAAAAAAAGTAGAAGGTAGCCCAAATTTGGGGGGAGCTGAACCCACGCTGGAGACCTCAAAGAAACTCCTGGCTTTGGATCAGCTCAACTCCCACTGCTGCCACCACTTAGTGAGTGGATCAGCAACAGAAAATCTTGCTCTCTCCTTCTCTTTGTGAATCTGCCTTTCCAATAAAAATAAATACATCTTTTTAAAAATTGCTACATTACTGATTCAATGTAAACATTTTTATAATGCTTACATAATTATGCTAAATACATATATTTACTAATTTTGTATAGCTAGAGTGTACTCCTTAAAAAATAAAGTTTAGTGTGGAATGATGTGCTCTTTCACTAGAAATGGCTTATAATACTGTGTTCAGAATTGTTCATCACATTTTACATTGTGTTAATTTAATTTCATTGCTTTGTTTAATGGTAATGAGAATACTAAGCTACTTTCTGTATGACAAATTCTATATATATACCAGTGAATGAACTTATTTTTCCCTCAGTTTAACATATATTTTTAACTTTTCTGACAACATTCGTTAACACTTAATTTTTTTTCCCTTTTGAGTTGTTATTGTCAGTTTCCATGTTATAGTTTTGTAGATAGAATATTTCCTCTCCCATTTTCCTGCCCTATTATTTTCCACCATACTGTTGTGGTAGCATGCTCCTTTACTAACAGTACAAGTTTAACAAACTGCTATTTAAGTGTACGATAGCATTTTAGATATAGGCAATGGTAGAAATCCAATATCATACTTTCAATGTATATTTAACTATTTCATTGTGAATTCTCCTGTTACTAGGCAATAGAGATGTGCCCTGCAATATATCTTCACTTCCCAGTATGCTGGTCATATTATACAGTTTTTCTTGAGAATATATGTATGTATTTGTTGACCTATATATTTATTTATTTTGTGTTTTGCATGAAAGTTGCCTCAAATTAGAGAGAAGATATGATACTTCTTTTGGGACTTGCTGAGCAAAATGGTCTGCAGTTGGGACCATTTTGTTGCAAATGGTAAAATTTCATTCTTTTTAATGGCTATCTAGTGTTGTATTGAGTAGGTGTACTATATATTCCTTATCCGTTCCTCTTTCAATGGGTGTTTTGTATGCAGATTTCACTTCTTTTGGACATATTCCCAGCAGTAGGATAGCTGGTCATATGGTAGATCAATTTTCAGTTTTATGAGCACTCTCCATACTGGCATCCATAGTTGGTGCACTTGCTTATACTCCTACCAACAGTGGAGTAGGGTTTCTACCACAACATCAACATCAGTTGCTATTAGTTGATTTCTGTATTTAGGCCATTATCGTTGGAGTTAGGTAAAACCTCAATGTGCCTTTTATTTGCAATTTCCTAATAGCCATATAGCCTTAACGTCTTTTCATTTTGTCTATTAGCCATGTGATATTTTAATACATGATTTTGAATAAGAACCACATATATGATAATAATTTTACTTGATAATAATAATACTATTCCCCTAAGCTTAACAGCATCTTGACTGTTAATATCAAAGAATGTATGTGTGTATAAATACTTTTTTATATCAATATACCATAATTTTCAAGTAAAATTGCCTAGATGTGCATTTCTCATAACATATTCCCTTGTTGTACAAACCCACAGCTGAACTCCTTTCCACATGTAACTTAACGGAGATCAGTTTGGTTGTCTTGACTGGACTCAGATGCCGTAAGTCATTCTTCCAGCCCTTTGTGAAAGTCAACTTCAGTTTACATTGCTTGACTATATAATTTGTACAAAATATAGGAGCCAGCAATTCAAACATTATTTTATAACTTCATTGAGGATAATAATCCATATTGAGTTTCCACAGTAAAAATTAGCTTTCTCACAGAGTTAGAAATCATCATCTCTTAGTTAATTACATAAATGGAGATCTGATGGTAGACACAGTCATATTTGTCTTGGTGGTAATTCTAACAGCATTGCATGCAGGGCTCAGCCACTAGGCTATCAGGCTCCAGAATTGAAGCCACTTTGGGAGTGAAACAGCAGACAAAACATCTCCATATCTATATCTCATCCTGTAAATCCGACTCGCCAATAAAAACAAAAAAGCCTTTTTAAAAAGAAGAAAAGAAGCATATTTTAACATGTTATCACTAACTACACTTAAAATGAAGTTGCTGAAATATTGTTTGCAACACTAATGCGTAAGAGCATGGTCTTTCCTAATGCAGTGTAATTTGCCATGATGTAAAAATGTGGCATAATGAAAAGATATGATATGTAATCCATTGGATATTATTTTCAATTATACTTGTTTCTGGAGATGCAACCCCTTTGTTCAAGAAATTTGAATCAGTGCATTTCAAAAGGATAATGGAAACATAATTAAAACAAAATATAAACTTCATCTCTCAACATATGACTAATGATACTCAATGCAAAAAAAAAGTGATGATAGCAGCCATTTGTTTCTCTGCTAAAGAACTGAGGATCTTTTGTGATGTAGCCCTGTCCACAATCTTTTTTTAACATTATTAAAAAATAAAGGTTTCCTTGAAGAATTGTTTTTAGAGCTAGGAAACAAGCTGCTGTCTGAACATGTCAAATAAGAACTCTTAAGGTTGAATTTTCATCTCCCTCTGGAACACTCACAAAATTGTCCTTGTTGAATGAGAGAAACAAGCAGGAGCGTTGTCGCAGTGGAGAAGGACTCTGGTGAAGCGTCCCTGGCATTTTTCTCTTAATACTTTGCCTTTCTCCATACAGAGAAAGATGTTTTAGCTGTTTGACTCTCCAAAATATCAATAAGAAAAACACTTTTCAACTAGATTTATTAAAAAAATTAAAAAAATCATTTGCAATTCTTAGAGTGTTAGGTGTTGCTTCTTCAGTTGACAGATGGTCTTCTTAAATTGGAATACAAATGGCAGCATTTTTTTTTCTGCTCTCGAGTTATTATGGATAGTCTGCTGCTGTGGTTTTCATTTTCAACATAATCTAACCCCATCTAAAATCAGGGATGCAACAAAAAACTTTGGATTCATGTATGGCATTGTCACCAGTAACCCCTCACAGATCATCAATGACTTCATGGAGTTTTTTCACCTGAGGTTCACAATTAATTGGTTGTTCTTCTTTTTTCATTTTCTTCTTTTTTAAAATCAGAAGTCATATTGCTCTGACACATTTTCTTCTCACATTGATGGCAACCTTGTTAGTGATCCAAACCAGATTTGGCTCAAATCCATTACAACAAGTTATTAAGAGTTTATTTTTGAAGATATATTTATTTATTTGAAAGAGTTACAGAGACAAAAGGAGAAACAACACAGAAAACAGAGAGAAATAAACAGAGAGAGAGAGAGAAGAGAGAGATTCCATCTACTATTTAGCTCTGCAGACTGCCACAATGGCCAGCACAAGAACAGGGGCCCAAGCGCTGGAGTTGCTTTCACATTGCCTTCCCAGCCATTAGCAGAGCTGGACAGAAAGTGCAGCAGACGGGGCATAAACATACACTCCTAAAAGATGTCAGTCTAAGACAACAGCTTTTTCTCCTATGAGACAATGCCAGCCTTGTTGTTTCTTCTTCTTCTTCTTCTTCTTCTTCTTCCTTATATAATATTTAACATCAGTATCATTTTCATAACTTGTGCATTTGTTATTTTTTAAACTGTTCACCTGGATACTAGACCATTGATTTTGCCAAATACATTTTACAGATTTCAAGAATTAAGTCCTGGGTCCCGGCATGGTAGCCTAGCACCTAAAGTCCTCCCCTTGAAGGTTCCAGGATCCCATACGGGTGCCGGTTTTAATCTCAGCAGCTCCGCTTCTCATCCAGCTCTCTGCTTGTGGCCTGGGAAATTAGTTGAGGATGGGCCAAAGCCTTGAAACCATGCACCCACAAGGGAGACCTGGAGGAGGCTCCTGGCTTCTAATCGCTGCAGCACTGGCCGTTGCAGGCACTTGGGAGTGAATCATGGGACGGAAGATCTTCCTCTCTGTCTCTCCTTCTCTCTGTATATACCTGACTTTGCAATAAAAATAAATAAATCTTTAAAAAAAGAAAAAGAATTAAGCTGTGCTAAATTGTTTAAAATATTTAAGGATTACCACCTCATTACCTTCTGCATGAGACTGTTAAAGAAAATCAAAATATCGTTTGGCTATTGAGAAAAGATACACATATACTTACAAAACACCACTCATTTCATAACCAGTCATAAGGTCTGTAAAGCCCATTCTCTGTTGGGATTAAAATAAAACCTCAAATGATTCTATAATAAAAATGTTGGCATATAATTAATCCACTGCATATTTTTACTATATGGCCTTCCATGTTTCAGGTTTTCAGGAATGAGAAACCCATTACTAATGATAGCAGGTTTGTTTTGTTTTATTGTTGTTGTTGTTTGAATGTTGACTGTCAGCAGAGTCATAGAGACAAAGCTGACTCTCAACCTATCCAAATCTACTTCTAACACTGTCTAACCTTTCATGATAATCTGGGGCCACCTAATACATTTTGGTTATGAAAATCTTCATCAGAGAGTCTCCTTGTCAGACTTTTTGAAAAGATTTATTTATTTTTATTGCAATGTCAGATATCCGGGTATCCCACACGAGTACAGGATCCCAAAGCTTTGGAGTATCCTCATCTGTTTTCCCAGGCCAGAAACAGGGACCTGGATGGAAAGTGGGGCTGCTAGGACTAGAACTGGCACCCTTATAGGATCAGGGCCCATTCAAAGCAGGGACTTCAGCCACTAGGCTGTCCTTATTAGACTTTGAAGTGACATTCTTGGTGCTACCATGGACTGAAATCACAGGACCTGAACTCTAATAACTCAGTCTCTTTCACCAAGTACATGAAGAACAGACAAACCTGTAACTGTGTGCATGAATTCTCTGTACTTTGATTTCTTTTTGCTTTAAAAGCAAGGATAGATAAATATGTTCATAGAAATTCAGTAATTTTTATTGATTATGCAGCCACTTTCTTCTTATATAATTTTAAATGTTTAATGATGTAAAAAATGTACCAGTTTTGGTTTTAATTTCATTGTGATGAAACAACAAAGTAAATATAAATGTAAACAAGTAAACAAGTAAATAGAAAAACAGTAACTACAAAACAAGTAAATATAAATGTACATTATGTCTATTAATGCAAATATTAGTATTCATTACCATCAA
Source organism: Ochotona princeps (assembly GCF_030435755.1). Classification (NCBI taxonomy): domain Eukaryota; kingdom Metazoa; phylum Chordata; class Mammalia; order Lagomorpha; family Ochotonidae; genus Ochotona; species Ochotona princeps. The sequence continues at coordinate 18,969,446 of NC_080843.1, read as the reverse complement.
TTAATATTAGCACAAATAATATTTACATTAACAATTTTGTTTGTGTTTTATTTGATTGGTAAATATATAAATCTGTCTTCTAGCATATGATTAGCATAGCCTCATATTTTTAATTATACGAATGACTTGCAATTGTTGAAGGCAAACTACAGTTGTTGTTTTGCTTGTATTTATATTTGGTTTGATCTTAATTCAATTAGCAGTTTCATCAGTTCCAAATTAGCATGGTTTGAACAAAGTTTGATAAACTACATAAGCATTTCAATCAGTTTTCCATTTTTGGTTTTCACAGTTGAAGGCGAAAGAACATGACACCTCTTTGAGATGCTGGTATGATTAATAAAGACAAATTAAAATGAACATTGTTAGGAGCTGACACATTATAAAATCTTTCTAAAAGTTGGATTGTGATACAGTGGATAGTTCCTTTGGTTGATAAAATCAGAGTGTTATAGTTGTAATCTGTCAAAATTTCTCCAATATGCATCTCCACTCTCAAATTAAAAAATGTACTGTCAAATAGATTTTGACAATATGATGCTGGACTGTCTACCATTGTCTATACCTACAATGTCACAATATACTTAATTAGAAAATGATGGAGGTGTGACTCTTGCTGACGGACTATAAAGTTGTAATAATGTAGAGAAAAAACAGTGGCTACAGGGGGAGTGAAGATGCTGAAAGGTGAAATCCCTAAGCGTATGGAACTACATCATGAAAAATAAAGCTAAACAAAAAGGGGTAGGGAATGACATCACCCCATCTTTTCTGCATTGAACTTTGAAAACAATATTTGATGACACTAGAATGCATTTGACCTTTACCATTTCAACTCTGGTAATTTATGACTTGCTTTTGTTGATTTTAATTATAAATGATGTTAGAACCTGCTAGTTATTGGAGCATAAATTATTTATATCACACCTGGTAAAGCTGGATGCAAGCAAAGTGATTCTGAGGACCGTGCTGTGGCTTTTTATTGCTTTAGCTTCTGCCAGCTTGAGCTACAGCTCCCCACCAGGAATTGCACTCTGTGCTATTGCTGGTTTTTTGTGTTTTACAGTCCACAGTAGAGTCTGTGAAGATGCTCTTTGGTTTAATAGAATTATCTTGAAGTTATCTAATGGCTCTGCCTTAAGTTACTTCATTAGCATGATCTTCTCTAAGATCCAAAGGAACTCATTTGAATAAACAAAAGCATTCCCATAACTCAGGACATTTCAAAGGCTTTTAGAGTTCTGTGTCAGGAACCAGGGACAAAGACTAGACATAAATCTTGCTATACTGCAGGCTAGCATATAGGAGAGTTTTAGAATCTAAAATGTTATTTATAATGTACTGCCCTTCTGTATTCAGAAAGAAAAAGGAGTATACATAAACAATTTCCAATAACTCATCCTTCACAAAGATCTACTCATGTAATAATTTATCTACTACATTTATGTTGCAGAAAATGCAATGGCCAATTTAGTGCTCTTTCTCCCTTATCTGTAATTATTCATGTATCTCAACATTAACAACAAACCAGTACATATGGATTTGTTTCATACGTGCCAATAAATTGTACTATGTGTTATCATTTTTGTTCAATTGTAGGAAGTAAATCATTAACAAAGAGACTGCCAAGATGAACTGCAGTTTACTTTAACCAAGTCCTGTGAGTTTTCAATTAAAAAATATTTTAGTTATTTGAAAGCTAGAGTTATAGAGGGGGAATGACGGAGATTCTGAGAGATATTCCATCTATGAGCTCACTCTGCAAATTTCTGCAGTTGTCAAGTCCCAGCAAGGGTCCATCTTGGACTAGCTACTAATCACTACGCTACAATGCCAGGCCCAGCTTCTTGACATTCCAGTTGTGGGAGATGTTAAACATTTTGCCTAGAGATGTATTTAGAATTCTGTAGTTTGTATGATTTCATAGAGTATAAACGACAAACAATGATAGTGTTGCTATTAATGTAACTTTCTACTCTCTTTTTGTTTCTTTATCTCTTTTTATTGTCTTTACTCTTAAGAGATGATGAATTTTTAATAAACTTTAAAAAATGTATTTTATGGGCCCAGTATGGTGGCATAGTGGATAAAGTCCTTACCTTGCATGCACCAGGATCTCATATCGGTGTCGGTTCTAATCCCAGTGGCTCCACTTCCCATCCAGTTCCCTGCTTGTGGCGTGGAAAAGCAGTCTGGGATGGAACAAAGGTTTGGAACCCTGTACCCGCGTGGGAGACTAGGAAGAGACTCCTGGCTTCTAGCTTCAGATCAGCTCAGCTTTAGCCATTGTGGCCACTTGGGGAGTGAATCAGCATATGGAAGATCCTCCTCTTTATCTCTCTTCTTCACTGTATACCTGACTTTGTATTAAATAAAAACAAAAGAATAACAATTCATATCTCTTATTAAAATATCTTTTATTAGGCAGGAAAGATGCATAAACACATACCTGTGTGTATGTGTCTGTGGCATGCCTTCAATATCCACTCGACTGACCTCAACATTTATCTACAATCGGTAGACCACAATCATTGTAACAAATTACTCTATAGATGTTGTGTGTTAATAGGTGTCTCTTGGTGCTATTATTTGATGTTTCTAAACCTCATGGTTAATACTGGCTTGCTTCTGTGTTGTATGTCAACCACACTAAGATTTCAAGGCTCTTTTCCTTCTAATTGTGGCTGAACATTAACTTCATGAGTAATTATGTTGTACCTTTTGAAAAGCAAATTCTCTTGAATCCATACCAAATGCTAGGTACTACAAAAACATGTAATAACTCTGGCCAATGTTTTTTATGACCTAACATTGCTGTAAACGTTTACATTTCACTCTTCTAAGATGTCTAAGCTTTAAATAAATAAAGCAAAGTTAGATTCTATGAACTTTTGGTCATGGAAGTGACATATTTTTTATAAAAAGGGCATTCTGACATGTAGCAATTTTTTTGAGTGAGCATAGATTGGAATTTTATATTTTGACAAGTTTTGAGTTGAAGCTTCACATTTTGAAACCTTGCATACAGCACTCAAAGAGGAAGTTATATAATGGACAATGCTTATATTTCTACATTAAAGAAGAAATATAACTAAAATGATTTAACTTTTAAAAGTTTTACATATCTTAAAAGAATCGAAAGAAGAGGACATTCTTCAGAAAGAATAAAAAGCCTCAAAACCAGACAAGATGATTGTGCTGTTCTCAACCAGAGACAAGGACCCAAAATCCACGTAGTTGCTGGTATGAATACTGACGTCCAACAGTCAGAAACCTAGAGCAAAAACTTGGGGAAAATACATACGCATATACCTGCATGCATGCATACATAACTGAAAGAGAGAGAGTGATAGAGAGAGAGAGAGAGAGAGAGAGAGAGAGAGAGAGATTGAGAGAGAGAATGTTCCCTTCTTAGCATGTTCCATCCTGATTTTTAGCCAGTTGAGTGATGACCACCCACTTTGGAGGCACATCCTCCATGCTCATTCCACTGATTCACAGCTGGTCTTCTGAGAACATTTTCCCAGACACACTTAGACAAATGCATTGTCAGTCATTCTGATTTTTCTTAATCCAGTCAAGTTGACCTAAGACAAATCATCCCAGGATGTGAGGTAGAAACTATATTTACCTGTGAAAATCGGATAGAATATTAAAGGGTTAAAAGTGTATGGTTTTCAAAACACCTATTTTTTATTTATTCACTTTGAAGCCAAAATGACAGAGAGAGGAGTAAAAAGCAAATCAGTAAATTAATGTTACAAACATTTTCTATATTATACAGTAATAGTGTTTTCTTTTAGTAGTTGCTAATTCTTCATTTAGTGTGAATGATTAAACTATGAATATAATAATTCCATAAAAGATTATATATGAATTTCAATTCTTTTTTTCGAAGATTTTTTTAATGCATTGGAAAGTCAAGTGTATAGAGAAGAGATACAGAGAGAAAGGTCTTCCATTTGCTGGTTCATTTTCCAAGTGGCCAGAACAGCCAAAGCTGAGCGGTTGAAAGCCAGGAGCAAGGAGTCTCCTCTGGGTCTTCCACGTGGGTGCAGGATCCAAAGGCTTTGGGCCATCCTCTACTGCTTTGCCAGGCAACAAGAGGGTTGATGGATGGGAAGTGGAGCTGTTGGGACACAAGTTGGAATCCATATGGGATCCCTGCAGTTGCAAGTTGAGGATTTAGTAACTAAATCACCGTGCCAGGCCATATGCATGTAATTTCTTTTCAGTTGTGAAATTTTCCAATACATATCTTCTTTTTTGTATTCTAATTTTTTAGGACTGAAAAAGCCTTTTTGGTGTCATTCAATTCAATTTCTTATACCATGGAGGAAAAATTTTAATGGTGTTATCCCCTAGCTCTGATATGTTGGAGTGACAACAGTGCCAGTCACTATTAGCTAGGTCATATTTTAAAAAGAAAATAAACTGTAAACCAAAATTGCTCAGTGTTTCTGTCAGTTGAAATGCTGAGTTTGATTGATGGAAGAAGCCGATTCAGAGGTGCTGGATAAATGGAAATGTCTAGCATGACCCTAGGAATGCCAAGTAGGTTACACGGAAAATTAGTTATCTGGTTCCATGGAAATTCGTCAACAGGACTGAATTTTAGATAATCTTGGCATATATATATTGATTTCATTAAATTCTTGTTATTGCAACCATCAACTTCATTAGCATTCTAAATGCCAACCGTACCCCAAGTCTTCAAGGGCAGCGATTTAATGGCTCCAAAGAACTCCTACACAATCAGCTTCATATAGTTAGAATCCTGGGTGTCAAGATTTAATCTGCTTCACTTAGGAAGGTTGCCATCATGCTTGTTTCATGGAAAGGAACTCCATAAACAGGTAGGAAGGTGAGCCTCACACAGAAAATCAAGGTTTAACATGCAATATACAAGTTCCCTGACTTCAAGGTATTAAATAACATGACAATTTGGAGGCATGTATCTTTTGTCGTAACTTCTCTGTTTATTGACTATCAATTTGTGAGCTTACGCACTCGATAAATCCTTTTTCTGAATTCATACCATGTAACAATTCATTTCTATCACAAATTTCATGATTCACAAAGAGTCGTACAGAGAATTACAAACAATAGAGATGATGTACAATGATTTTATTCTGATGTATGCTCAAAGTATTGTGGGATATTTCCTTGAACTCAGCATAGTATAAAGGCTTTAGGGAAGTACACAAACTGTAGTTATATTGTCAAGTGTTCTAATTCCCTCCTGCATGTTTCTGTTTTAAAGAAAAATATTAACTAACAGTTTTTCATATTTGTGGGATGCTGTGCGATATAGTGAAACATGCATACAATGCATTATAATCAAATCATAGTAATTAGTACATGCATCACATTGTTTTCCTTTTGCAAAGAAGACAAGAAGAGGCATCTCTAAAAACTAAACACGATGAAAATGACTTAAATGTACACAGGAAACTGTAAGTGAAAATACTGAAGCTTATTATCTGATAAGTTCAAATAGCTTTAATTCAGATTTCAAAACTTTGGAATCTAAAATAACTGGATGTTTTAGCTCATTTTTTCCATTAGCTTTATGAAGTACACTTGGGTGTCTTTAGATAAACATACATGTGACATAAAACATATGCATAAAATATTCATAAATATTTTAAATAGTTTTCAATTGTATAAACACATTTATGTTTGATAATTCTGGAATTTCCATATTATATTTCATTTCAGTTTGATTATAAAGTAGATGCATATGATTCATACTGAAAATATTCTATAACGTATAGTAATAGTAAGAATGCCTTTTTGCATAAAGACTGGTCTGAAATATCTCATTTTAGACTTGTGAGTTTATTATTTTTACAACAGCAGTTTCCAATAAAATGCAGATATCAATCATAGGATTATTTTAAGAGAATATCTCATGTATCCAACAGGCACAGTGGCAGAGAAGAAGAGTCAGAGAAACAAAAAGAAAAACTCTTCTACTGTTTCTCTTTGAAAATGACTGTAATAGACAAAGCTGGGCCAGGCTAAAGGTTACAGGCAAGAATTCCATCTGAATCACCCACGTGAGCTGCAAAGACCCTCTACTGGGATCATTTCCTGTTGCTCTCCCTATTTCGTTCCATTACTGGAAGTGGCTTCACGTCTGATGACATTGATGCTCCCTCATCCATATGTTTTTTTTAATATATTTCAATGCTTATCTGTAGCCATAAATGAGATAAATGAATTTTAATAAATATTGTAAATGAGAGTATTGATAATAATGTCATAATTACTTTTCTTAGGAATGGATTTAAAGCAGTGAATTAAAGTCATTGCAATAGAGAATTCAAACGACATCTGAGATTTAATTATTATGGTAACCTAAAAAATTATGGAAACAGAGTTGAAATGTTATCTTAATATTAATAGGAAATTGAAAGTTCTCTCACTATGCATTGTGAAAATGTGCAGTAAATTATTAGATATTCTGACTGAAATTTTTGACCTATTATTTTTCAGATATACATTGTGTTGGAAAATACATTGTTGGGACAAGTATTTGATTTAATTTTATGCCTGCTTCATAATTAAGATTTGCAAACTCACATGGTAAGAATTCACATTTATTTATTTATTTATTTTTAAATTTATTTTTAATTAATATTTAGCATTATGTGACAGTTTCATAGGCTTTGGGAATCCCCCCATCCCTCCCCCTCCCCTCCCCCCTGGTGGATTCCTCCACCTTGATGCAGCATTACAGTTCAAATTCAATCAAGATTCTTTCCTTGCAAACGTATACCAAGCATAGAGTCCAGCTACTTATTGTCCAGATGGGTTGAACAGTTTCTTGGGGAGACCATTTTTGGTCCGAAGTCAGAGCTGGTATAATATCATCACAGTCAATTAAGAGTCCCAATATAACATCAACAGCAATTTGCAATATTATGGAATTGACATAGTTTTGAGTAACCAGTATGTTAAAAACAACAACAACAACAACAACAACAAAAAAAGAACAAAATAACAAAAAACAAGTCCTAACCACAACCTATGATTAGCTCATTGACATCTCAATTTTAGTTTATATACAGGACCGGACCGGCTGCTGTATACCTTGAAAAGGCTATAGGGTAACATTCAGCTGTCTCATGTCTATTTCATTTTAGTATTTAGCCATTTGTTGTGTTGAAGTATAATTTTGTTGATCTTGGCAGATTTTGGGATAATCTAGACTGGCTTGTAACTCTAACAAGATATTTGTTGACATTTAATGTGCAGAACATTTTTTTTTTTTTGGCGGGGGGGTGTGCAGGAAAATCCTCAACACCATGGTGAGGAGTGACTAATCTATGTTCTTGTAGAAAATCTCCTGAAAGAGAAAAAAAAACTGTTTAAAACTGAAAAGCTAAAACACTGTTTTAAAATGCAAAGCTAAATGCATTACACTCAATGAATCTAGAGTTTGTATTTCCCAGTCTTTATCTTTTTGAAATGCTGAGTTATATTTTAAGATGTAAGTGTCCCCAAATTGAATAAACTTTACTATTTGTTTAACTTATGCTGTTGCTGTTTCAAAATGAGTTCATGAAAAATTATAGTTTTGTATATTGTCTTGATCGTTGCCCAGGTGTTAGGGAGAGTCGCTCATGCTTTCTATACCTAATACAATATTTTATAAATTCTTATCAGGTACAGAAGTTTAAATGCATTGATTCTTGGCCTTTGGGAAAACATTTGTAAATATAACACTAGATTGCAAGCTAAATAATCCGTATTACTGCAAGAAAAACATATGTTGGTTATAATATAAACTTGTTTTTGTTATTGTAACTCACTTTTCCTATAATTACAAAGTTTCATCAAACTTAGTTTAGAATCACTGCCAAGTAAATTATCGAGAATGATATGCTGTGATGGATTTTATAATTTTGGATTACTTTAACATATGCTTTATGTGAGTGAACTTGACATCTTTTCATTTGGCTATTGTCTATAGCTCTTGCCTGTTAGATTGGTCAGTTATGAACTTTTTTTATTTTGAAAGCAGATCATGTTTTGTGATTCAATACCAAACTTTAAACATGTGGAGAGTGAGATGTTTTTACAAACTCTGAAAATATCTGATATGGACTTAAGAATCTTGGAAGTCACATTGATGGGACCTCCTGAAAAAGCTCATTATGTCTTTAGAAAAGATAAGTGACTCCTTTCTGTGTTACCATGTATAGATGGATGTAAGCGTTCAAGAAGAAAATGAGGGTCATGCAGAGTCGTCAAGCATTTGCTGAAGACAAGTCACAAGGAGAAGTGTGTAGCATACACCAACTACACATATCAAAATATGCAAATTACATTAAAATATTTTTGGAGACTGCATTAACCTGTACATGAAACATTCCATTGTGTAACGAGTGATACATATTTCTTGCAAATTAAAACTAAAATATTTGGACTCTTCTCTAGAATCATTGAGTAACAAAAATTATATGAGGTATAAAGTTTAACTTGTTCAATACTATTTTAAATCCTTAAAAATATAACATGCTGCATTTTTTATCACTAATAATTCATCATAATCAATGCTTACCTGTTTACTTTTAAAATACTTTGTGAATATTCTTTAATGTAGCATAATTAATTGCACAGATTATAAAATTTTACTATGCTGTCTTTGTTAATTAAAATATGTTGATAATACAGAGATATTTAATGGCAGCTGATATATATAGTTTTCTGTTATGATTCAACTGTTTCTCTTGGTAGTGCTTCAGTGACATAGTAAAGATTGCCTTAAAATGATCGATTCCTTATTCAATCCATCTGTAAAAACTTGTATATTGGCATGATGCATTAGCAAATATTTGATATAAACTTCATTAAGTATTTAAGAGCAGAGTTATAAGATGTAACAGAGCCAAGATGAAATCATATGGTTCTATCACATCTTTAGATTAGTATCAGTTATTAAAATAAATTGAAAGTAATCAAACCAACACAAAAAATGAAATGCTATTTAAACAGAAGATAGAAAAAGATGTATTTCCAAGATAATTTATTGTGAATCACAACGATTTCCATAATTAAATCAATGATACCACCAAAAGAAAAAAACATGTGAAGAAAAGATGATTCTATGTGAGAGTGCTTCTCTATTTTAGAAGAAGATAACTATTAAAAACAGAAAGGAATAAAGGAGAAAAATCAGAATGAGAATTCCCATCCTGGTTCCCCTCAGAAATTCAGGGAACAGGCTTGCGTAGCGGCTAACTTTGGAAGCCAGGATTTCAGTCTAGGTCTTTTAAAGGTTACATAAATGCAAAGTAGCTCTCCAGGATTCCCACTAGTGGGAAGCTGGAATCCAGAGCTGCAGCCAGGGCTCAGAATCAGCTACTCGGCTGGAACATGAGCCTGCTCACTAGTGTCTTGGCAACAAGACAAACCTTCCAGCCTGATAGTTACATGTTTTGGTATGTATTTAATTTTATTGGAAAGGCACATATATAGAGCAGACGAGAGACAGAGAGGAAGATCTTTCATGTGTTGATTCACTTCCTAAGCGGCTGCAACATCTAGAACTGAGCCAATCTGAAGCCAGAAGCCAGGAACCTCCTCCCTGTCTCCCATGTTGGTGCAGGGTCCCAAGGCTTTGGGCCATCTTTGACTGCTTTCCCAGGCCACAGGAAGGGAGCTGGATGGTAAGCGAGGCCTCTTGGATTAGAACTGTGCCCATATGGAAGGTGAGGACTTTAGTTTCTACGTTACTGTGCTGGGCCCTATTCATTAGTCCTTTATGATTGCACTTCTGCAACTTTAAACTGTGCTAATCTGTAACAATAAACAATTAAGTTATTGGCTCAAATTCAGTATTACTATGGCTTTCTCCCAAAAAAGCACTCACTAAGGTATATCTATATTAATTATTCACTCAAATGACTGAATGCGAATACCAATAAATCAGGACAAAACAATGAAACTGATTTTAAAAATGTACAGAGGACACAGCCCTGTAGTCTAGTGTCTAAAGTCTTCTCCTTGTATGCCCTGGGATCCCATGTGGACTCTGGTTCATAATCCAGCTGCTCCACTTGTCCTTCACCTCCCTGCTCGTGGCCTGAGGAAGCAGTGGAGGACGGGCCAAGCCTTGGGACCCTGCATCCACGTGGGAGACCCGGAAGAAGCTCTTACCTACCGGCTTCAGATCATTTCAGATCCTGCCCTTTCCACCACTTGAGGAGTGAACAAGTGGATGGAAGATCTTTCTTCTGTTTCTCCTTCCCTCTGTAAATCTGATTTTCCAATAAAAATAAATAAATATTTTTTTAAAAAAGGAAAAAATGTACAGACTATTGTGAGTAAAAAGGGCTCCTCCCTTCCTTTCTTCCTTTCTTCCTCCCATTTTCTTTCCTTGTTTCCTTTCTGTTTTAGCTTTGAGATGATGTATTTTCAATTTTTGCTATAATAACGGCCTAATACTCTAAGGAATGAAAGAGTTCAAGAAGTAAATTGTAAAAGATAGGGGGATAGGGAAGAATAATACACAATAATCAAATGAGAAGATTACCATTCGAAGGTGTCTGTCATCAGATTAATGACAAAAATGTGATACATATGCACGTTATATGATTTTAAATCTAGTTTTACAAAAAGATAAAAGTCATTTATTTCAAACTGAATATTTAATTTCAATTATCTATTAAGCATTATTCAATGGGTTGGCAAAAATGACATAAAACATGGCTATTATGAGTGAAAAACTATTTTATAAAGCTGGATGTTCTCAAAATAGCAATACTGAGACTGTCTTAATGATGTAATTTAATCATAGATTGCAGGTAACAAACCATGGAAAATTATGTAATAAATCATTAATAAGATGTTAGCTGTATTATCAATTTCAATTTCTGAAAATCATTATGTATTTTTGTGATTTATTCTAGAAGCAATACGCAAGTTGAAGGGAAGATTCTGCCAGAGAAAGGAATGAAATGTTGGCTTGTCTTGCTAGACTGATTTCAGCCTTGAATGCTTCATTGTATTTCTGTGATTTTGTACTGAAGTTATGTTGGGAAATAAAGTAGGAGAATTTTGGCAAAAAGTTTGCTTTTAAAATGTGTATATTTACACATGTAGCTTGAATTAGTGTTTGGTCATAATGCCTAGACAGAATACAAAATGAGATCATTTGCTAAACTGAAGTGAACCATGAATATTGATTTACAAAATGTATAAAATTGGTACATGTTCTAGAAACCGAGTGCCTTGAAAAAGCAAGTCCTCACAGATTCATTTTAATTGGCAAGGTTCTGAGTGCATCTTACTTCTGGAAGAATGACTGATCTAATTTCAAGTACCTAAGTATGACAATTTGGAATGGTAATTGCCAATGCCATTTCTTTTATAAATAAGCATGCAAGAAAACAAATCTTAAGACATTCGTATTAGAATATCACACACTAGAATTGCATGACCAAAGATACTAAAAGGAATGGGTTTATAGGAATTGATGATTTCACTACCACATATAATAACCTGTGACTAAGTAGTTTTATACTCTTATTAAAATTAAATGGTAGGGACTGGTAGGATGGCTCAGTGGCTAAATCCTCACCTTGCATGTGCCAAGATTTATATGGTCATCTGTTCCTATCCTGGCTCACTTCTCTTCTAGAAGCCTGTTTTTGGCCTAGGAAGGCAGTAAAGGATAGTCCAAAGCCTTGGGACTTACCTGTATGTGGGAGACCTCAAAGAAGCTTCTGGCACCTAGCTTTGGATTATTGCCACGTGCGGAGTGAACCAGCAGATGGAAGGTCTTTCTCTCTCTTATCTCCTTTTCTCTGTAAATCTGCTTTCCAGTAAAAATAAACAATTCTTAAAAAAAAAAAGTAGATGATAACAGGAAGTAGATTCCTCTTCACACAGAAACTAAAAGCTGATTATCCTTACCATGTTCATATATCTCCTTTCTCGCCCTAACTGTTCTCATCTAACTCTATTGAATCAGTATTACACACTCTTAGTGAGCACCGATATTTTTAATGAGTACGTCCCTTAGATCCTTATGCCTAGAAACTTACAGATAATTGATTAGTTTAATGCTGAAGAAATTAAATATTTTATATCCAATTAAACTGTAAAGGTGACTAAGTGGAGAGGCTGTTGTGATGATGTGACTGATAAAACCACCGCCAATGATGTTGCATGTTGCTGTGTCTTAGCTCCACTTCCTATTCCTCCTGATCTACTCTGAATCCAACTTCCTGTAAACAGCCTGAAAAAAAGCAGTGGAAGATGACCCACAGACTTGGACTTTCCCACATTCGCATTGGAGACCCAGATGAAGCTTCTTGCCCTTGGAACAGCCTTTTCCCAGCCCTGCTCTTTGCAACCATTTGGGGAATGACTAAGAGAAAGATTTCTCTCTGCTCTCCCTCTTTATTTCACTACTTTTCTCTCTGTAACTTTGACTTTGAGATAAGTATATATTTTAAAAAGATGATTCAATTATCTATTGGAAAATTAAAATGGTAGACTAATTTTTAATGGAATATGATCTTAAAATGCCTTTGAGAACTTAAAGAGAACTATGCAATTAGCAAGTTTATTCAAAAAATGATTTCCAAATTCTCAAATGATGTTTCACTGCTTTTATCCTAAGAGAGAAACTTAAAAAGTCATCACGAAGAGAACAAGAAGTACCAATATCTGGAGGGACATTAATGAGTGCATTGTAAACTTCTGATTGTTCTGTCAGTAGAGGTCACGTTTAAATTCAGTGAAGTTTTGAAGTAATCTTGTGGAGTGTTTATTCATTTATTTGTGTGATAGTTTTCATGACCCTGAAACCATATACTTTTTAAATCACTTTAATTTCTTCTAAGCATATATTAATAGGTGCCTTAAGTTCACTGTCAGTTAACTGCAATATTTAATCATTTTTGACCCTAGGATCCAAAGACTGAATATAGACCACAAGCCATCGTTTTGGTTTATTCAAAAATCTACTATATTATGTAGCATGAAAACTTATAGAATTTTTAAGTTGAGTGGTGTTTATGTGAAATAAATATTTTGCCTTATATTTTCATTTTCTTTTTGGCAGTTCAGTCTGAGTTTGTTATCTTGTAAACAATGATATGTTAGATATAGAAAATTCATTGTTTCTACAAAAATTCCAAAGGGCCAGGAACCTAAATACAAATATAAATTTCATTTTGTTTCTGGTTGTTTTCAAAATATTATGCTTTATTTTCCCACAGCAGGTCTAGTGTAAGACTTGCTCTAAGGCCCTTCTAATATTTAATCTGAATATTTTGAGTCATAAGAAAATATGAAAATAAACTAATTTATTCTGGGGTCATGTAACAGATACCAGAAGTTCTCAACTGCTGTGCTATCCTTGCCTTTTCTCAAATCCATAACATTTTTCAGTGAATAACTGAAATAAGACATTCACCACAAAGCAGCCTAGACCTTCGTCAAAATCATAGTGTTTCTGGGTCATACTGTCCATCATTTTAGTTATTCAGATTGAAAAGTCTCAGAGATCTGCGTGGATTTAATAAATCCACTGTAAGCTTCCCTTTGTCTCCCTATGCTTGAAGTCCCACATGTTGTATTACAGATAATTACCCCAGAGAAGTACATTTAATAATGGTGGTTCCTCAGATTAATCACAACTGTGTCATGATTCAATACTTAGACATAGCTGTCTGTGTGTACCTATTTTTCCCCAAAATTTTGTGTTTATTTTCAAAGTAAGTGAATATTCAATTCTAGGTTTCTGCACTGAGCAGATTTTTTTTTCTGAAAATCATACATAATTTCCAGATGTAATGTATTATTTATCAAAATTTTCTTCCCATAAAAGTTATTTTATTTCTTGAAGATCATCTTGACCAACTAATGGCATAAAATGCTTTCATTTGAGTCTGTGTTTCCATAACAGACATCTGATTCAGTACCCACTTTAATCCCTGTTTACTGATTCTCATGGGATAATAGATGATGTATCATATTTATCTAACTTTCCTGAGCTAAACTCTGGTGCTTCCAGCCAATTAGCTACAAGAACTTAGACGATTCTTTTGCTCTGTTCTACATCCAGAATGCCATTTCAGTACAGTAATGCCACTGATAATTTGATTGGGAACCGAGTTTATTCAAAATTGAGATTCACTCTTTAATTTTTCTAATTGTTATCAGGGATACATTTTCGCAGGAATAAGGATGCATGAGACACAGAAAGGCTATTTCTGTGTAAGTACAAAAGCAGCTGAGACAGGAACAACTAGGCATTCATGTCTCATTCATGTGTGTTCCAATCAATTGGCTGCTTGTGGTCAGCAGGAGCTCCCTTCTCCGTGACTTATGGAGCTACATATTACTTGTGATGCAGAGTTCTGCGTGTGTCCACAGAAGGCAAAGGGACCACCCCGTAGATCCTCACTCCTGGCCTTCACACGGCCGATCATGGCTGTTCTGGACATTTGGAGAATGAATCAGTGATGAAATTAGAGGAAGGTGCGTCTCTCCTTTGATTACCCTGTCTCGCTTACTCCACCTTTCAAATAAATGTATAAATAAATAAGTGTGTCTTTCTGTAAAGTCGACATAAGACAATATGGAGTTATTCTTAGTGTCAGCAAGTATGATTTAAAAGGAGGGGGAAAAGGCATTTAGGACAAAAGTGAATTTTTAATATTTCTTCAAGTTTACCTTAGACATATGTATGGAAATGGGGATTTGTAGACATGAGGATTAGTGAAAATTAAATGATATTATCAAGTTTGGGGACAAATATGTGCTAAATTCCAAGTTCTGAAATGATTTATGTGAAGAGGTAGGTTGTTTTGGACAGAATTAAAAATATTGAAAGCAAGTTTTCTAAGGAGGTATAGTTACTAAAAATCAATTGATTTGAGAAACAGTCATGAAATTGGTTGTCCAAAACTGAATGAAGGAAATTATTGTACTCGTTGAGAAGATCAACTAATCTTGAGGCTAACATATTACATTATAATATAATATACTATACTATAATATAATATAATATAGTCAGATATATATAGAGAGAAGAGGAGAGTCAGGGAGAAATATTTTCCATCTTGTGATTCACTCCCCAAGTGACGGCAATGGCCAGTGCTGCGCTGATCCGAAGCCAGGAGCCAGGAGTTCTTCTGGTCTCCCACGCGGGTGCAGGGTCCCAAGGCTTTGGGCTGTCCTCAACTGCTTTCCCAGGCAACAAGCCAGGAACTGGATGGGAAACAGGGCATCCGGGATAAGAACTGCCGCCTCTGTGGGATCCCAGCATGTTCAAGGTGAGGATACTAGCTGTTAGGTTACGGCACTGGGGCCAAGTAGAGATCTGTTGATAGAAAAAAGGAGAAAATAATATCCAAAGGTATAATTAACTCAGCAAATACCACATTTTTGCAAAATCCATCGTATGTAAGTATGGAAATAGCATCTGTCCTTTATGCATGTCAAGGCACATTTGGATTGTTCAGAGAGCCAGCCTTCAGTTAGCAAATGAGAAAGAAATTTTACAGCAGAAACCTTCAGAGACACAAAAATTAGTTCATTGCAAATTCCAGAATGTAGCATTAGAAACCTGGTAAAAGCCAAAAAAGAACAAAATTATCCCCTGAACAGTAACTGTATGTAAGCTTGGGAAACTACACTTATACTTGTCATCTCAAATCAGTAAGAAAGCAGTCTGCGACAGACTATGCTTTAACAGCTACTTGAGTCTTATTCCAACTTGGAGAGAGTGCTGTCCACATGTTAACAGCATAGATGCTTTGGACTGATGCTCTTCTCTGACCCCATTCTCACCACTGAATTGGTATAATAAACAACAAGTAGGGGAGGGAAGTATTCACCATCTATATTGTTGCCTCTCTGTCAATAATTAATTCATTTGAAATCAAACCATAGCCTCATTTGTCTGGTATCCCACAGTCCCAAGAGAAGTGAGTCCCACAGTTAATGATGATGGTTGCTTCTTATAACCCAGCTGTCAGTCTGTCAAAATGCTGCATACTATTTTCTGGAAAATGAATCATTATTTATATATTGCAGAAACATCTCTCCTAACAGGATGCAGACACCCAGCTTCTTTCGTTCATCCATGCATGGGTTTTTGCTGGGAGAAGAGTACTCCTGTTTTCCCCTTTGGGCACTATGTTTGGGATTATTAGCAACATGCAATATTCTGTCTTCCACAACAATTAATAAAAGAAACAGAGTGAAAATTCTCAGGAGCTTGTTTCTTCTGTGTCTGCCTGTAATTATACGATAATATTCTGAGTCATCAGATCTCACTGTAATATAGCTGTGCATATAAACAAGCTGATGTGTCTCAAAATGTTCTGCTTTATCAGTTCCATTGATGGAATATCTACAGGTGCTTCTCAATTCAGATTCCGTATTAACAAATTTACTTACTCCTTGACCAATGTCCTGACAATACTGTCACCTATCAAGCCATACCCCATAATTTTGTAGTCATGTTAATCTTTTTTCTTCCTTTGGACCTGACTGAACAGATCATTCTCTCTACAAATCACTCAATTTGTGGTTTCTTCAGATGTATTTATCTATTTGAAAGGCAGAGTCATAGAGAGGGGAAGAAAGAGAGGGAGGCAGGGGGAGAGAGTGGGAGCTTCCATTTGCTGATTCACTTCCCAAAGGACCACAACGATCAGCTGCTCTATGAAACTCCTGCGTTCCCCACCATTGATTCAGGATCACAAGCACTTAGACACCCTGCTCTCTGAGGTGTGTTAACAGAGCAGGGTTGGAAGTGAAGCAGTCTGGAACCTTCATCCATACGTGGTACTGCTGTCTCAGGCAGTGGTCTCACCACTCAGGCCACAGCTACGGCGCCTTAAGGTGTCGATTTGAAAAAAGGAATCTACGCTTTCCCACTTACACTAATGCATATTTTTCAGCAAAATTTTATTTTTATTCCCATTACTGTTCAATTTCAAGAATGATTGAAAGTAAGCACTAAAAATATCATCCTCCCATGAAAACAGAAGTTGTTCTTGCTGTAATGCACTAAACTATGTAAGTAGATTTTAATTAACATTATCCTATAAGATCTGAATGTCTCATCATCATTTATTGAATAACGAATATGATACATTAAAATATTATCAATGTTAAGTGAAAATAGCTTTAAAATATGCATATTCCTCTACATATTTGCCTTGCTTTATTTCATCATGAGACAAATAAAATGGTACAAGCAGTTTCTTGCATGTTGTAAACTGATTGTAATTAGGAAAACGCAATACAATAGAAATGATATCCATGCACATTCAATGTAAAGTAAAGGAATACTTTTAAAAATTGTTCATGGAAGCAGTGACTTCAGGGATTTAGCCCCACCCATTCACCAGTCAACATTCTTCATCACCCAGCCACACAACTGATATTTCATAGTTTTACACAATCTTCTTTGCAATCATAGCTATTGTCTTAATGTTTGTATGAACAAGTTACACATGTAGCTTCTCTAGCTCAGGAAAAAACAATTATCTGTTTTAAAATCCAACACTTCTTATTAGTTAATTTTCTCTTTCTTTTTATTGGAGCTTGAATAATTGTTTTACTTGTCAAATTAAATATTAATAAATAAAAGAAATATTTATTAAACAAAAAATTGAAATTAATTACAATAAGGATGCTTCCTACTATACATGTCTCTTTCAAAGTAAATGTGAATTATTCCTATACTAAAAATATTCATGGGCCTGGTGGGAGGGATCAATGGCTAATTCTCACCTTGCAAGTGCTAGGATCCTATGTGTTCTGACTGTTCCTTTCCCTGCCAGCTCCCTGCTTGTGGCCTGGGGAAGCAGGAGAGGATGGCCCAAACCGTTAGGATCCTTTGACCACATGGGAAAACCCAGAAGAAGCTCCTGGCCCATGGTTTTGGATTTGCTTATGTCCGACCATTGTGGCCATTTAAGATTACCAACAGATGAAAACTCTCTCTCTGTCTCTCCTGTCTTTATATCTCTTTGTCTAATAGGAAATAGACAAATCTTTAAATATATATATTATGCAGAAGTAAAAGAATTATAATCAGTTTATCCACAAAGCTTTAAGAAAATTATTTCTAAGACAGAGAAATAGGAAGAGAGGGACTTGCTGTCCACTTTTACCCTCGCCAAAATCCTGCAACAGATAGGGATGAACTCAGACTGTCACTAGTAGCTGGCAACAGTCGAGGTGTCCCATTTGGGTGGCAGGATCCAAACACTTGAGCCAACACTAGAGCCTAGACTCTGAAATAATTTATCCTACATAGATCAGATAGAATTATGTTGTTTGATTTCAAAGCTGTTATTGAAATTAATGCATTTAGTAAATCTTGTAAAACAAATATTTGCATCTACAATAATTCTGTTTGTTATTTGTTTTAATAAATAAGATGCTTTCTCAGACCATTTTAAGTGTTGAGAAAACACAAATCAGCGTTTCTGTAAGATTACCTTTAATGTGTTTTAGAGTAGTACGCAACATGATTAAATGAGAGTAGTTCTTTTTTAATTCTGGAGAAATTTTCATAATTTTTCTATAAATATCAATCTCTAGAAGAAAGTAGCATTCCAATCTCCCTTCTGGATCTACCAGAAGGTGACACTTTGAATATTACTTAAAATCTTGATTTGTGTTCATCTGATGCGTTTTATTCTTAATTACCATATGAGTTTTGAAGTGTTTGCATTCCAAGGTCTGCAGTTCTGATAACTGACCCTGTAGACTAATCCCTTCCAAACCAGAGAAGGTAGATGAGACAGGTTTTGAACACACTCTTTTTTACTAACTAAAATGATGTCGAAATCCAATTTAGTTTGCATTCTGCAGTTTCTGAATCCATAAGAATAGCATATCAGCAATTTCAAGAGTATTCAAATTTGTGTTGAAATATTAACTTTGTTGGAGAAGGTTTTTGAAGCACTGAAGGAGGATTCAGACAAACCCAGCTGATGCCTAAACCCGTGTTTAATGAATCTGTATTTCATACAGATCAATCAACTTATATTAAATATGTCTTTCTATACACTTAATAATTATATAAATATATATTATATATAAGTTAGTTGATTGATCTGTATGAATTATATGTAATTTATCTATGGGATGAGTGGTTGGTACATTGTTTAAGCTGTCCCTCGAGACAGCTATAATTCTACATACTGATCTAGTTTCCTGCTAATGTGAATTTTGTGAAGCAGATGATCATGCCTGTAGTCTGTGTTTCTCTGTAACCCATGTGAGACTCCCCAGTGGAGTCCTGATACCTGGCTTCAACCTGTCCAAACCCTGGTTCCTTGGGCGTTTGGGAATTCAATGTCAGATGGAAGGATGTCTTGTACGCTCTGTCACTGTGCCTTTCTATTTTCAAATGAATTGCCTTAAAAGATTTTCAAATAAGTAAATCTGTAAAAATTGCATTTGAAAGCATTAAAGAGTTATCTTGTCAACAAAGTCATGACTGATCGATATCAGGCACAGGGCCTGAGCCTAAAATCTAATACTGTATTTATACCTGAATATTTGCTAATGTTAAACACTCCGGGAATAAACACAGAATGCTGATCAGACAGGTGTACAAACTTACAAACTGGAAAATAACCTTAAAGAGGGAACTCAATTCCTTCTAAACTGTATTTAACTATATAAGCAGCAGAGCACTGACCTTCAAACTTCCTTTGTATTTTGAGTACACAATCTAACTTAGGAGAACTAGTGTATGGTATGTGAGTGTTCAAAGCAGTTCCTTAATGTGCTGCATCACAACAATCTATCTATTGTTCAAAGTTTTGATCATAAGAGGAATAGGATGCTACAACGAGGCACGTTTCTATTCACTTCATAAATCAGATCAGATGACTCCCCAATAGCTAGTGTTCTTATGAAATTGTTCTTCTTTCACCCAAAGTCAAACCTATGTTTATTGATGAGGCCATTGTTTCACAAATATTATAAAACCAGAAGTAACTTCCTAACTTTTCCATGTTACCATATGTCTGCTTCCAATGCACCCTGTCTAGTGTCTTATCTTCTCTTAAAATAGATAGCATGCCTTTTCTTATGAGTGAATTTATTTGTTTCAAAAACAGAGTTACAGTGAGACAGAGGAAGAGATGGGTGAGGAGAGAAAATAAACCATTCTCGGAAAGTCAAATATAACAGATTATCTCACATATACATATACATGCATGTATATATTATATACATATATATTGCTTTAATAGAAAAAATTGAAATTCACATATTGTTTTTCTTTAATAATGTACTTCTCAGTAAACTTAAAAAAAGATTTATCTTTTTAAATATTTAGTTTTATTTTATTTGAAAGAATTTAAAAGAAGGAGAGACAGAAAGGGAAAAATCTTCCACCCAATGGTTCACTCCCCAGATGACCACAATGGCCAGAGTTGGGCTGATCAGACCCAAGCCAGAAGGCACGAGCCTCTTCCAGGTCTCCTACGTCGGTGCAGTGTCTCAGGACTTGAACCATCCTCTGCTGCTTTCCAAAGAATAAGCAGCAAGCTGCATTGGACGTGAAGGAGCCAGATGCTTGCACTTGGAGGTGAAGGATCATCCTGTGGAGACATTGCACCAGACTATTTAGTGAATTTATTAAATTCACTTTTTTATGAGACCAAAAAAAATGACGAATGAGTGCAAGTGAAAAAAAGATGTTTTATGATTACTTATGCATGGCCATATAACTGGAATGACATTTGCTTTGAACTTATTACATCTTGCTATCAGGATGGACATTCAGCATTGCCTGTCCAAATCATACAAAGTATGCAACACATCTGCGATCAGAATGGTTCTGTTTTAGTGTTTTGTGCCTTTTATTCTTTTAGATAAAGTAATGTTGAAGAACCTGCCTTAAATGTCATATTTCAATGAAAAATGGGTAATTCCATAAATGCTCAATCATTTCAAAATAATAGTACCACAGTATTTATGTAAAATGACCCATAGAATCAGAATAAACAATTAGGTTCAAGATTTCAGAATCGCTCCCAACATGGACAATTTCAGAAATTGAAACAATATGCTGATGATACCTCCGATAAACTTGAAACACTTCTGTGCAGCAGAAAAACAAGAGTCCTAAAAGCAGTATGTAAGATAATTAAAAGTACTAAAAAAAAATCAAGACAACTTTTAAAATGTGTTTTATACCCTCTTCATTCATCAGTTGTTTTTCAAATGCAAATCATCTAAGGAGCATTTGATTGAATACTGTGTTTAGACCACTTAACATTATCGTCATGAATTTATGTTGGTTTTCTCAATAAAAGAGAGAAGACACGCATGCCTATCCTTGATGTAGACTTGATGAAAGAAAACAGCACTTCACCTGTGCGGAAGGAGCTGAACTCAACAGCCACCACCACGGTTCCTCATGACGCTCATTAATGCTTGATGTTGATTGTTGCTTGCTGGTGCCTAAGAGAATTATAAATTAAGTCTAAAGTTAGCAGTTGGAAATATTGGAGGCTGGAATACTCGTTCACTGGCTCCTCAGCTAACCACATTAGGAGAGGGTAGTCTAACCGCGAGTTCTTCCTTAGAAGTATTCACTGTACTTTCAATATTCACTGAATTTGATCTACATACTGGAAATGCAAAAATGATACTGTGGTAACAAAAATTTTCTGCAGATCTAACCTAAATTAGTTGTAAGCCAATAAAGTAATGCACATAGCAGAACCATTACTCTTCTTAAAAATGTAAAAATGAGTAAAGCAGGAAATGTCACGAATCAAGTATAACTCTGGAATAACAACCTGAATTCTGATAAACACGTAAGGAAAAAAATGCTTGAGACAGCTATATAAGTAAATTTCATACAAGCTCCAAATGTTAATTGAATTAATTGAGTTTATATGGTGGTAATAAGTTATTGCTACAAGTTCCGTGTAAAATCTATTCTCATTGTTACTGAGATAAATGACAAGAATTTTTTTATTAGTAATAGCACCAATGTATTCCCATAAATCAGTTATACTGAGCTAAATCCAGTGTGTCCAAAGCTAAATCCATTGGATCTTCTTTAGCTCCAAGGGAAAAATCTGTCTCCTTCCTTTTTCACGTTTGCAGATTCTTACTACATTTCTGGGTTCAGTAGCTTCTTTGCCACTATTTAAAGTCAGGCTGTGGACACCTTCCTTGGACTCTGAAATTGCAAAGCTACTCTTTACAACTCAGAACAATCTAGTAAAAGATTACTCATCCCTTCACATTAGATAGATCTTTTTATCTGCATTGCTTCCTTGCATTAGCATGTGGGCAACAGACACATTCTGAATAGAAAATTATGATGTGATGATTTTATCAGAGAATTTGTGAATAAAATTCACCTATTTACCTCCTAATCTGCTGTTTGATGAAACTGACATGGAGTCACACCCATGTCTCCTAGTATCTCAAAGCATATATTCCATGAAAATTTTCCTTGAAGGATAATTTTCTCAAAACCGAAAACGTCAGAGAAAAGATGAGCTGCTTAGGCCAGATCCACTTAATCATTCAGTGGACCAAAAAGGCACATGGTATCGTTTCAATCTAAGTGTTGAAATAAGACTTCTGTTGAATATTATTGAAGAAATTCTCTAAAACCTGTCTTTAAATGCTATTAAAAATTTATCATCCTCTGCAACATATTTATTGTTATGAATATTAATTCCACTCATTTACTGTAGTCTCCCCCTCTTGGATTTAAGAGACATGGTTAGTGGCAAATAAACATAAATAGGACATGTTGGAGAAGTGATTTTTCTGTCATGATGAAGCTGCTGAATGAACATCATGGAAATATCAGGGAGGAGTGTTCTCAGTATCTTTCTATAAAAAGCCTGTGGCGTGCAGCGGGTTTCATTGTCTTGACCGAGCGTGGATGAGCTGGGAGCATCAACAGCTCTGCCCAGATGCCCTTTGGTAATTCAGAATTCTGATTATCAGGTTGTTGTACATGAGGACGCAGAGATGTCATTACACTTCTCGTTTGCTCAGGTCTGTATATTGAATCAAACCTGTTCATGGAAGGAAAGATGTTTGGAAAGCTTTCCAACTTTTTCAAAAAATACCAAGTCTACTTTTGCAACCAACTCCCTCAGCAGATTTAAAGGTTACAAATATAATTTGCTAAGTAAAAGCATTTGTATAATGTTTTTCATGGGACACATCACACGTGCTCAAACATAAACACACTGTACACCGTTGTTGATGATAATTTCTTGTAAAATGTTTCCCATAATACCTGCCTCAGTTTATGATGACTGTAAGATATATAGTAAACAAAGTGTAATAATTCTTATTGCTACAGATACATCAAAATAATTAGTGGATTCTAAAACCAATTCCTCTCCCCAAAGCCTGAAAGTCAAAGTTTAAAAAGTGTTGTTTAAAATTACTTTACTGTTAATACAATGTTGAATATCTAGGTTAAGATCCCTTTATCTCCTTAGGGGTTGTCTGAATTCAGTGTCTTCTTTATTCTGGTTTCATGCAGAGATAAACTCGGTGAAGCAACAGGCAATTGCTCAGGTGTTTGAACCCCTGTCTCTCACGGGACAGACCTGGCTTCTGGTTTGGCTCAGTCCTGGGTCCAGATGCTCTGGGCATGTGGAGACTAAATTAACAAAAAGAAGTGCTGTTTTTCCTTCTCTGGCTTTCTCTTCATATATGATGAAGAAATAATAAATTTTAAAATAAATGTCATTTTAATTCATAAAAAGCACTTTACGTCAGAACATATTACATTAACTTTCTCTTAAAGGGGGCATCTAGATTCATCAAGTAAAGCATAACTCAAACCTCCCAATTCTTTTAGCAATCTTTCCTGTTACTCAAATGGGTAACAATGTTTTAACTTCTAACACATGAATCATTTGCCACTTTTAGTCTTCTTTAACTTCCATCTTGTAATTGACTTTCATGACTTTAACTATGAGATTTGTGAAGTCTTGTCTTCCATCTCAATTGAATTTCTCTCTTTGATTCAAGGAATATTAAGTTGGTGATGCAGAAGCCAACCATTCAATTAAAGGAGAGTCCATATAGTATTTTTGAAAACAGCGAAGTAATTAAATGATACACAATTTATGATACAAAATGAACTTCAAGATGTAATCAAACTTCAACACAATGTTGAGTATTGGGGGTTCCTGACAGGCAAGCCTCAGCTGGATGCAATTGGAGCATTCAGGACATGAACTGGCGCCCATACGGGATCACCATGCATGCAAGATGAGGACTTAGCCATTGAGCTATATTGTCATCAAGGATTTTTTATAATACACTTTA
Source organism: Ochotona princeps (assembly GCF_030435755.1). NCBI lineage: Eukaryota > Metazoa > Chordata > Mammalia > Lagomorpha > Ochotonidae > Ochotona > Ochotona princeps. The sequence goes on along the minus strand of NC_080843.1, from coordinate 18,945,113 downwards.
AATACCCTTTTCAACAACACCCTGTTCAGCCCTGAGCATTAAATTAATACCAATTTGGAAAGCTTCACACTCTTAAGTTGGGGTCATCTCAACTGTATTTTTTTTTAAGATTGCCAAATAAAACAGTAACAAAGAAATGTTGGCTTCTTTAATTAAGGGGTATAACAGTGCAGCTGCTAATTGACAAGGGAACATGTTAGATATGTCAGTATTTAGGCATGAAGTGTTCATGTATGTTTTCCATTAGGAAGCAGTGTGTCTAAGCCCTGCTCAAATACTCACAAACTCACTAAGCGGATAATGCTCTGTGTAGATGGAGGAAGCAAACATAGTTCTGAATTTCCCCCCAGTGTCAACCTGGCTTGCTGAGAACTAACAAGATCCTTCATTAAGTTGAATCTGCCGTAAACTGGGGACATTACACAGCAAACAGGCATACACGATACAACACTCTGTGCCTTGACAGAGAAAAATTAATGGGATGTCACGTTGGAATTTGTACTATTGAGAAGCCTGCAGGACAGAACTGCGTTTGATGAAGAGACTCCATGATCCGTATTTACATCATGATTTTACAGGTGTTGCACTAAACTCTGAGGATTATGTCTTGGTAGCAAAAGAGAATCACAGGCTGGCATTGTGCCACAGCAAATAAAAGTACCACTCGTGATGCTGTCTCTCATTTTGGGTACCAATTCAAGTTCAGGTGCTTCACTTTCAATCCAGGTCCCTGCTAATGTGCTGAAGAAGGCAGTGTAGCACCCCCCAAGTGCTTGGGTCCCTGCATCCATTTGGGGAACCCAATATCTGCTCAGTTTTGTTCTGCACTGTGCACACCTGAATTATAAACACCTGATAACAATCACTATGAAGAGATACCTGTGATCACAGTGCTGGTTTCAGTACCAGTTGCTCTACTTCTGATCCAGATGTGAATTCCTGTGCCTGGAAAGTAACTTTAGTTCCTGCCAGTAAAATGAAAGACCCTGAGGAGTTCCTTTCCCTGTCTTCAGCCTCAAGCACTTGGACATATGTCAATGATGTGGAATGCCATGAATGAATTCCTGGGCCCTGGTTTTGAAATGTTCCAGACGCGGATGTTGTAGACATTTGAGTAGTGATTTAGTGAATGAAGGGAGTGTCTCTTTCTTTTCCATCTCTCCCTAGTATCTCTGTCTGTCTGTCTCTCTGTCTCTCTCTCCTCTTTTCTCACCCTGTCTTTCAGATAAATACGTTTGAAAATGTAGGCAATATTGACAAAAAATATGCTGTTATTCATGATAAAGAACCTACCTATATTCAACAAAGATTAGCAGCATTTTTTCTTATTTTTGAGTACCTGTTAATTGACTTATAATTTATGACCTCTTCATATAAAATACAGCAGTTTTTTGAGCACTGTAATACAGAAGTGATTTATACTTCCAATTATCTGAATACAATATCAAGAGTGTAAATAAACATCTTCAGTGAACTTTAGTAATCTTCAGCAGGTTTCTTTAACATCATAGTGACATTTAAAATCTGAAAATGACTGATTCTTTGTGTAAGTGGATGTTTAATTAACCATTCATTTATGCATGAAGAAAGGTTTGATGTGTACCGCCCATGTATCACAAACTCCTACATGTTACAGATTTAGTCAAAGCAAGAACAAAATGAATAAACACTAAGCGATTTGAAATAAAATGCAGGCTTCATCAAGTAATTTCTCTATAAATGCAACAAGCCAAAAAGTGAAATGCATAATTATTACTTCTGATCAGATCCTTATTTTTAGGAAAAAACATGCAGGAACAAATATAATTTGACTGAGTGATCAGGGAAATTTCCTTTCTGTATCGACCATTGCTTACAGCCTGAGGGAGACACCATCAGAAGAGACGAGGGCAAGTCTCAAAGACCAAGAGCAAGTTACCATTTTTGAAGAAAAAGGATATAGGAAGAAAAAACAGTGGGGGGTGGGAGGGTGGCTGGACATAGTGTGGAGGGGAGGATTTCACAGGAGTGACTGTAATGATAAGGATCACTGTTATGGTCAACGTGGAAGAAATGCTTTCCCAAAGAAGGTGGGATTGAAAGAAAGCTTGACAAATATTTTTGAGAGATTACTCTCATCTTCATGAACATTCGGTACACCGAATTGGACCTGAATTTAGTGATTATAAAGAAAATTAACCTTTGTTTCTTAGAGAAAAAAATAGTACATAAGCACATGAATACATTGTGTAAATTGGTAGTGAATTTCTTTGAAAACTATAAAATTCAAAAGGATAAAAATTCAGAATACAATAGAAAATCCAAGAAAGGGGAAGAAATTAGCTCTTCTTGGGGGGAAATGGAGAGACTCATTGTTTCTTGTGGGGACACACTGCAGGTCTGAGATGCATTCAGTGTCCCCTCTGGGCTGTGCACACATGGCTTGATGCAGAAGGAGCAGCTTTTTAACAACTGAGGCTAGAACATGGCTTTCTCATGAAGCACACTCCATGTCACTTGCTGGATGGTTTACTAATAACTGTAACACTCTTGTTTTCCCTTAGAACGAGGGTCTTTAGCCTTCGGTTACCTGTCTGAAAGCAGATGCTGACATATGTGAGATCTAAGCAATTCCATTGGTTGTCCTTTTCCCAGCATCATTCCAAAAGCCAGATCAAGGGTCATGCCCTTAACAACTCCAGGATCTCCAGGAGGGTTGGTTTCGCACACTAGCAGTAGAAAGGAATTACTGCTATGTAAAGTGCACATGATAAGGAATATGAAGAAATATGAGAAGCAGTGTAGACATCACTTCACTGCCTCTTCTAATACCACAACATTCAAGAAATTTTTGGGCCTGGTGCAGTAGCGTAGTGGCAAAAGTCCTCATCTTGTACTCACCAAGGTTCCCATATGGGCTCCAGTTCTAATCCCAGCAGTACCACTTCTCATCCAGCTCCCTCCTTGTGGCCTGGGAAAGCAGTCGAAGACTGCCGAAATCCTTGGGACCCTGCACCCACATGGGAGACCTGGAAGAAGCTCTTGCCTCCTGGCCTCAGATTGGCTCAGTTTCAACCATTTGGGGAGTGAATCATCGGCAAGCTCTTCCTCTCTGTCTCTCGTCCTTTCTGTTTATCTGCCTTTCCAATAAAAATTATATAAAAAAATAACACCTTAAAAAAAAAGAACTTTGGTTCTACAAAGTCAGATTAACTGGAGCAACTATTAAGTGAGAGACACATTATTCTCTCTCTTTTTTTAAGCTTGGTTATCTACCCACCTTAACATTAATTCCAGTCTTACTAACATCTTCCCCTGTCTTGCTTCTTTGATATTGAATGCTTACTCAAAAACTGCTTGGGAACCTTAATGCTAGGATATTAGAGTGTGGTTCAAGCAGGGAAAACAAGTCCAAATTAAAAGATTAAGCATGGAGGATCTCTACACCTTACTGATGGTGGCCCATCATTTTCTCAGCTCCTGCATCAGGAAGAGGTGACGGCACCAACCATCCCAGCAAGGACTCGGCTGCACACATTGTGTCGCATGATTATTTCTGAGAGTATCACAGCGACCCGACCTGTGGAGAGCAATGTTCAGATGGCTACATTAGAGACCGTCTAAAGGAAACCCAATACATACACAAAAATTTACAGAGAGTTGGTCTGAAAATAAGACTTGAAATTTAATATTGCCGCATGGGGGAAATTAGCAACATATATGAATTATTCAGTCTTGTCAGCTATCCTTAGACATCCTGACTTCTGATGAATTAGAAAGTGGCCCATAATACCTAGAATAGGTGTATTTTAGGTCTCAGTATAATAAATTTCTAAAATCATCTGAAACAACCTGGACAAAAAAATTGGTCAATTATCAACTGTAATAATCACTTAATTAATCATTTATATGTGTTATAAAAACATACAGCCTCACTTGAAACAAATGCCCCACAATATAACAGTTTGTATCTTGAAAAATGTCCCAAAGCTTTCACTGCTGCTAAGACAAAGAAAATGTTTTCTTCTCTAAAGAAGCGCTTAGGTGGAACCAAAAAGCACAATCCCTCACTTGTCCACCACAGAAACCTAAAACAGCAATAGCAATTATGTAATGCACACAGAAATATTTACTCTGTGTTTTGAGGCTTTCTGCCATGACAAAGGAAAAATACAATAGAATTCTAAAATATAAAATATTTTTACTATGAGGTCATTTGCCTGTGACTTAAAATGTCAATATTCCAGGAGGACACTTGTCGTTAGTCTATATTTATAGGGATGGATATCAGAAGACTGAAAACAACGCACATAAAGTGAGCTGAAACTTCTTTGATATAGATGGGAGGAAGACATTAAAAATCTCAGTTGCCTGAATATTTCAGAATATCACACTGGAGAAATCATAGGGTATTAGCCCAAGAGGAATACATTTAATGAGTGTGGCTCCTTGGAAGCCTTAGTGATGGCTTGGCTACTGATTATATATATGGCCTGATATTAGATAACCTTATTAATATTATGAGGTTAGTGGCATTACAGAAGGGCAGAACAAAATAGAGCCATAACAGAGACAAAGTAGAGCTAATTAATGAGATATGCAAAAATGCTGATGTTGCAATCAGTACCTTAACCTACATGAAATCCATGGAAATATTAAAAGCTCACAGTATGCCTAAGACACAACAGATATGCAGTTAACTAACATTGCTTACATTGTATATTTTTTTAGAAAGATTAAAAGTTGGCAAGTAAATGGCTGGCATCAGCAACCACAATGGAAAAATTAAATTCTCCACACTGTGTATTAATATTTACTGCTACCATCACAAATCAGCACAAATACGGCCAACAGAAACAATTCCACTATAGTATGAATATGATCCTGTCCAAAAATGCAGATGTGAATAGAGTATTATATTAATGTCCAAAGTCTTAACTATAATTTACTAATAGTGTTTAGAAGCAGTTCTTATGGAAAATAATAATTCAGCACTAGATCATTAAAGTGAAGTCTTCTAAAGTGAGTCTTGCTGGATTTATCAAGGCACACCCACAGATGCACACAACGACTGTGTGTCTCTTTCGTGTGATGTTTTGGCCTCCTCAGGATTGTGCTGCAAGAATGCCTGCATCAGTAACTACAACAGAGCCTACCAATCTCAGACTATAAACTTTCAGACTCAAGAGCCAAAAACATGGCTCTTCCTCATAAGATGAGAAAGCTCTTGTACTGTAGTAGTGAAAAGTCGACTCATGTAAACTCTCATGCATATTCTCGTAATTCAGCTCCTAGTAACTCTTGGTAAGCACAACCTGGCACTCTAACTGGGGCTGCACAAGACCAAAGTCAAGGTGTTGGCCAAGTTGGACTCCAATTTTCCTTTCATAGTCTTTCATATTGTTTAAGGAATCCATTTCCCTGTACTTATGAGTCTATGGTGCACATTTATTTGCTGCCTATAAATCACATGTTGTTTCCCTCCTAAAATGTTCCAAAGTTCCTTTTCGTCAGTTGAGTTCTTCTTATTCTTTCATTCCTTGATGATGACCCTCCTGACATAAGCCAGAGAACACTCTCCAAATATAAGACCTCGATATGATTTAGATCAAGCCTCACCTTATGATTTTCATATCTGATTCTTAAAGCAACACTAAATAGGGCAGAAATGTAGTATATTAAAAAATCCCTTGGGCCCGGCGGCATGGCCTAGCAGCTAAAGTCCTCGCCTTGAAAGCCCCGGGATTCCATATGGGCGCTGGTTCTAATCCCGGCAGCTCCACTTCCCATCCAGCTCCCTGCTTGTGGCCTGGGAAAGCAGTTGAGCACGGCCCAAAGCTTTGGGACCCTGCACCCCCGTGGGAGACCCGGAAGAGGTTCCTGGTCCCGGCATCGGATTGGCGCATACCGGCCCGTTGGGCTCACTTGGGGAGTGAAACATCGGATGGAAGATCTTCCTCTCTGTCTCTCCTCCTCTCTGTATATCCGGCTTTCCAATAATAATAAAATCTTTAAAAAAAAAAAAATCCCGAAGATTAGGAAAAGATACTTAAGCAGAGCAGTATTTGAAAACTGTTGCCCAACATGTTGAGAGTCTTAATCTAAGCCAGTTCCTCCAAAAAAATAATGTCCAGTATTTCGTTACCTTTAATACCTTACCCAATTACTAGCTGGCATTTGTTTTAATTTCTATACAAAATGGCTTCTCAGCCACATTTGGGAGTAGTAAGTGTTGAAAGGCTAACCAGATATACCTTTAAGAATGAAAATCTGGGGCCCGGCGGCATGGCCAAACGGCTAAAGTCCTCACCTTGAACGCCCCAGGATCCCATTTGGGCACCGGTTCTAATCCCGGCAGCTCCACTTCCCATCCAGCTCTCTGCTTGTGGCCTGAGAAAGCAGTCGAGGACGTCCCAAAGCTTTGGGACCCTGCAACCGTGAGGGAGACCCGGAAGAGGTTCCTGGTCCCAGAATTCGGATCAGCACAGTACCGGCCGTAGTGCTCACTTGGGGAGTAAATCATCGGATGGAAGATCTTCCTCTCTGTCTCTCCTCCTCTCCGTATATCTGACTTTGTAATGAAAATAAATAAATCTTAAAAAAAAAAAAAAGAATGAAAATCTGCTTTTCTCCAAAGGTAAGATGGTTGACTTCTCATGGCTCACAACTGGGAGACTCCCTGAAAACGTTTCTCAAAGTTCTTAGTAAAAAGTTACAGGAGTCTGAATTTCTTTATTCCTTTTTCTTTTTTTTTTAAGATTCATATTTTATTTTTATTGCAAAGTCAGATATATGGAGAGGAGGAGAGACAGAGAGGATCTGCCCTCCACTGATTCAATCCCAAGTGACCACAGTGTCTGGTGCTGTGCCAATCCAAATCTAGGAGCTCTTCCGGTTCCCCATGTGGGTGCAGTCTAAAGGGTTTGGACTGTCCTCAACTGCTTCCCCAGGCCACAAGCACAGAGCTGGATGGAAAGTGGGGCTGTCGGGGATTAGTTCCTGTGCCCATATGGAATCCCTCTGTTCAAGGAGAGGGCTTTAACAGCTTCACTATCACACTGGGCCCAGGAGTATGTATTTCTAATTACTTTGACTTGCGTTTTTCCTTCTCCATGAAATGCTGTTTATATTTTGAAATCCAAAGTGACTTTTAGGCTATAATTTTTTTTTACTGCTTTTTTTGTTGTTGTCATTTTGTTTTGTCTCATGAACATAAAGAATAAGAAGCACAAATAAGGAATAGTGTAAAAAGTATAAATTGCTTACAGAAAGGAACAGAGAAAGCTCCCAGGAGCTGGGAGTGCTCCCTAAATAAGAAAAGATTGAAAACAGACTGTCCAGGTGACTTGTAGTATCCAAGAGGATGTTTCGAAGATTGGTCTAGGATATGTATTGAGAAGTGATGGTCTTGATGGATTAATTGGTGATAATTAAAGCTCTTATCACAAAAGTCTACAGACATCTTTTTTTTCTTGACTTTTCTCATGTCCTTTGAGACTCATCTCCAAATGATGAAGAGGGACCTCTGGCCCCTGTGTATATAGCCAGAAATGGACCCTTCTGTAAGTCTCACCTGTTAGCAAGTAACCCTAGTTGCTGCTAGCAAGAAGGGGTACCTTGAACTAGGTACCTTGAACTGGAGAGGTGTGATATTAACATATGATCAGGGTTTCTTCTCCAGAGATCTGTCCTTAGGTCCCAATGGAAGCCTTGTATCAGGATTGGCATTGTGGCACGCAGAGTTAAGCCTCCAGCTGCAATGTTGGGAACATTTATCAACACTGATTTGAGGTCAGTAATCTCTACTTCCCATGAAGCTCCTTGCAAATATACCTGGGTAAGGAGTGGAAGATGGACCAGGTACTTTGGGCCATGCACCATGGGATACCCAGAACAAACTTCAGGCCCCTGGTTACAACCTAGCCTAACCATGGCGATTCTAGGCATTTGAAGAGTGAGTCAGCAGATGAAGATCTCTCTCTCTCTCACTCTCTCTTTTCTCTCTCTGACTCTCAACATTTATCTGTAACTCTGCCTTTCAAGGATATAAACACATCTTTAGGAAGGCCTGCATTGGGCCCAGCGCTATAGCATAATGGTTAAGGTCCTTGCCTAGAACATGCCCCAGGATCCCATATGGGTGCTGGTTCTAATCCCAGAAGCTCCATTTCCCATGCAGCTCCCTGCCTGTGGCCTGTAAAAGCAGTCGAGGATGGCCCAAAGCCTTGGGACCATGCACCCTTGTGGGAGACTTGGAGAAAGTTCCTGGTTCCTGGCTTCAGGTCGGCGCAGCACCAGCCATTGCGGCCACTTGGGGAGTGAATCATCAAACGGAAGAATTTCCTCTCTGTCTCTCCTCCTCTCTGTACATCTGCCTTTCCAATAAAAATAAATAAATCTTAAAAAAAAAAAAAGAAGGCCTGCATCAATGGTTCCATCTGTGGCTGTTCCATCTAATAGCCTTGAGAAATGTTTGAGATAATTAATAAAAATAGGTAATATACAGTACTCAAACATAAGCAATATTATTAAAATGTGCATAGGAGCTAGAAAGATGTAAGCTTATGCCCAAATGTTAGAAAGTTCTAAAGACAGCCAGAAGCACTACAGCTAAGTAAGAGTTAACCCTACCTGTTCCATACCAGCTGCCATCCTGATATTGTCTCCTAGAATCTACAGATTTCCTTTCATGTGGTGAGAGGTGTTGGTCAAACACTGTGATATTTATGATAGGTAAAGTCCAAAGATTTTTGACATTCTATAAAACCCAATCAGTCAACTGAACTTTGTTGAACCTTAATGGATTTTTTTCCTGACCTCCCACCTCTGTTGAAAATAAGAGTGAGATTTAAGACATATTTCTCCAAAGTGAGGAGATGAACAAAACAAAAGAGAAATTTGTAATTTTTCTTTTTTTTTTCAGAATAAGAAGTTGTCATGAATATGTTCCCTAAAATAAAGGGGATATTTTTAATCCATTACTATGGTACTTATAGTCACCATGGTTTAAGCCATGGTACTATAGGGAGGTAAATAGATGTGTAATTAGATTAGAAGAACTAGCGCTCAAAGTTGCAAGGCTATTTACAAAGTAATTGCTATTATATGATGTGAGTGATGAATGAAAGCTGGATATGAGTGTGCATAACAGATTTACTTACCTTGTTTTGAAAAGGAGTCTAAGTACCTCTATGGCTTGGAAACGCTATCCATCTCCCTTTGTTTAGAAACGTAGGCTTTCTTAATGATAGGAGAACCCAGGAATCTAATCTGAACACCTAAATTGTAGTTGAATTAGAAACAATCAGAATATAATATCTATTCTAAAACTTTTCTAAAGAGGAAGCTGAGAGTTCAAAGATCCTTGACTAATACTGAGCCTCACTGCATGCACTTAGGACTCCTTGATTCCTTGAGTTGCATCTTTGGAAGATATTGAATGATCTGTTGGAGTTTGTGCTCCAAGAAATAAGCCAGGACCTAAAAGGCAAATACCGTGTTGCTCCTGATTTGTGGTAATTAATATTCAGATTGCAAAAATGCACTCTATGTGAGTAAGATTGACATTCTGGGATTTGATTATTGATAACAGCATTTGTTTATACTCCTGAGAAAGAACATGGTTTCTTTCTTTTTTTCCTATTTGCTATATGTTGATATGTTTACCTAATAGAATGTAAGCCAATAATTGTAAAGTGAATTGAGGATTTGTCTTTGTAAAAATTAGGGGAAAACTAAAGGAGGAGGTGGATGGAGGGTATGGGAGTGAGGCAGAAGAGAGAGGGGGAGCATCATTCAGCTCCTAAATCTGCATTATGAAATATATGACATTGTTCCACTGTTTATAAAAACAGAATAAAAATAAATTTAAAATAACATTAATAACAAAATAGCAATAACATAGCACTCAAATGGACTTAAACCTAACCTTGAATATAGTATTTCTTACATAAAGCTATATACAGAAGACAAAGCCTAGGGACATTTTCATTTTCTAGTCAAATACAAAGTAAAAATTGAGATAATGCCTCACAGATCAGCACCTGTCCTGCTTCGCTAGCCATCTCAGTTCTGCAGGGGAAGGCTTCCCACAATTAATGGAGTGAACTACTCAAGCCAAGTGCTGCTGAGCATTTCATGTTTTAGACATGAAAGGAATATCCGTCCCTGCTCCCTTCCCCTCCCCCTGTGATGAAGAAGTCTTTGATTGAAGGGCTTGTTCCTGAAATAAAGCTCACTGAACCCCTAACCTGTTTTACACTACCAAGAAAGTTCATATCCAAAAATAGCAACTTGGTCAGCTAAAGTCTTATTTCTGCAAGGCTTTCCCAAATCAAAGAGGCCTCTAAAGCCTTAGAGGAAGCAAAAAGCCTTAGAGAAGCAAAGCTTCTCCCAGTTACTTAATCAGTTCCTTTTTCAGTGTTCCCCGTAGTGTATTACTGACACTTCTTGGGAAGCAACACTGAAGATAACTATTTACTGAGTCTCCTTGATAGGCAGCTCATTTGCAGTGAGGAAGTATCTTTTTCCAAATAGCCACACGGACATCAAATATTATGTAGCATATATAGAACCATTGTAAATTTTAGTATTCTTCCTCCTTTTATGCTTGAGCGTATTTGTCAGAGCTCTGTCAATTTGCCCTGTGCTCTGTCAATTGAGTGTTTGTAGCAGAAGGAGCATGAGAGTACTTGACAGTCTCATCTAAGGTGACCAAGGTTTATGCATCCCTTGCATTCCTCGTTCAACAAAGGAACACCTGTTTATAAAGACAACCCAGCTAGGCTTTTCTGAAGGTTCTCACTGATGCTTTCTTCGGGAACATAAATTTATGTAACTACCTGCTTACTGTCAAGTTTTGTGCTGGCTATCACCTCTTGGAACAAACTCATGGAACTGAGAGTGAAGGAAGTCTTAATACAGATTTCAGGTCACTCCTGAAGTAACCCTGGTCATTTTAAAAGTGGTTATTAACCAAAGACTTCCGATTCACACTAACAATTGTGTACCATTACGAAGAAGAATCATTAGACCTTGTTCCAAGCCCAGTCTGCTGGCTTTAAAGATCAGGAGGGCAACAGTTGCCACAACTTGGAGGACTGCTGACCACCTATAGCCAACATGTCAAGTTTTTTGTCATGATACTTTACAAGTTTCTAAGAGGCTGAAGCAACATCTTAAATCTGTAACTCTTTGTTGCATATACATTGAAAATATTGGTCACCAGGGAAGTTTATATCCTGGGCTTTGATTAAAATTCATTTTTGTTGGATAAGTTTGTGTAATGGTTTTGAGCCTCATCTCAAAAAATGGACCGCTGCTATTGGGTTGTTTTGTTTTTAAACAGTAGGCATATAGGATGTGTCATTTACCCATGTCTGGGGATTCAAATTTAACAAAATCCTATGATTCCCAGGACTGGAGTGATATAGGGATTCTTGAATGACTATGAAGTTATCTATTATTTTATACTGTCTGTTATAGCGATTCATCCCTCTATCAATCCAGGAGTTCAATCTGAAGGGGGTAGGGTGAAAACTTCAAGGGGGAGAGCAGAAGAGAGAGAGCAACAGTGTTTACATATTTTAATCCAATAACCAAATGGATGGCTGAGTCTGGAGCTGATCAGGAAGACGTGAAGGCACACCAAGGAGATATCCTGCCAAAATACCTACCATTGCTCCAGGATGTTACATCACGCACAGGGCAAATTTCTGCCATAGCAAATTAGACAGACCAAAATCACCATACCAATGTGTCAAAAGTGGAGGGGGATTAGTCCAGTTCTTCTCAAGTCATCCTGTTCTTTGAGTCTTTAAGACCAGTTTCCTTGATAATTACTTTAGCTTATTGAAAAGATACTATTGTTTTTAATTTAAAGAGAACTATGGTGATGCTAAAACATCCTGATTAAAAAAAGCAAAACAAAAACAACAACAAATCCAGAAGAAGTCTGTTTTTATTCACTCTTTCAAATGATTCTAGAAAAGTCCCCAAGAAATGTTCCAGAGATCTACATTCCAAATAACTCATTTTTGTGACTTATCCCCAAGTAATGCTGCAAAAGTTTCTTTCTGTTGAATTTTTGAAATGGAACTGCTCTTTTAGATTATAATTATTTTCTCCACTGGGATTCTTTGTCTCTTATTCACAAAGAATGAGGATGACAAACAAGAAAGAGTGTGTAAAACAAATGCAGCTCATTAAAAGAAACAGAGAACATTCCCTGTCAATGGGAAGGGTCGCTCAAGGAGGGAACCGCTGAGCACTGTTTGGCTGGGGCCTTTATAGGCTGCGAGAACGGAAGTTCTCAGGATTGATTTGGAGAAGAATTGAGAGTAATGATTCTGACCGATTAGTTACATGAAAGTGAAGTTTCTAACAACAAATCTTTCACCGAAGCTCGTTGCTTTGGGGGACACCTGTCCCTGCCTACATAGGTGGGCATCTTTCTGTTAATAGTAACTGACATATTAAACAGCATGTGTCTTTTCTGGAAGTAATCAGTGACTGGTCAGTGAATCATAACTGATCTCCTACTTATATTTTAATTTATTTGGAAGGGCTATCCCACATTGGAGCTAATCCATGATCAGCTGATGTTTCTCTTGCAAGTTAATTATGATTCATCTTTTTCTTTTTAATTCTACTTCTGCTTTCTTCACTTGTATTTGAAATAATTGTAACAGCCTCAAAAAATCTTAAATATTTATCTCAGTATATGATTTGTAGGGACTCATTTTAAAATCACCTACAAATATGTACTAGGGAAAAGACAGTATCTAGATAGTTTGAGGGCTATTGTACCTGGTATGTGTGCTAACACAAGTAAGAAATCATCCAAAACACTGCTGCATTTCAATGCCACTGAATCAAAATAAGCCACATTTCTTAAATTTTATCAACTTCCTAAATTCTACTCTCACAAGTGGTGAAGAGATGTCAAGAGTTTGTCTTTTAAAATGAGGCTCCATAAGAGCCTACTCTTTTTGGAACATGCCATTGCCTCCTTATTAAAAATTATTCATCAAAAACAAAGGAAGGGGATTTACCTAGCAATAGATACACGAGGTTTCTCATCAGTGATATGGCTTGTTCTTTAGCAGTAACTTCTCTAATTAGTTTCCTGCTAATGTGGACCCTGGGAAGCAACTAAGGTGACACAAATTGTTGGGTTCCTGCCATCCAAAATGGATATGTGGGTTGATCTCTTAGCTCTTGCTTTGTTCTTTCACAGAGCATATGTGTCTGCACATAATCCCTGAGTATCTAATTTCATCAGTCTCTTGTGTTCCTCAGTTTTTACCTCATGCTTCATCGAAGTCTTCTGTCTATATAAATCATTCCCTAGGAATGGAAAAGCACTAACTACCATTAGGAGCAGGAGTGATGACCTTTCTAGCTGCTCATTCTGAGTGATGAAAGGGATAGGCAGAGAGATACAACCAAAATACTCTTAGCGTCCTCATTATAAAGATATTGTCCTATGGCTCAGGGTCAAGTATTGTTTGTAGATGAATTACCTATATGTGGGAGTAGAATAAAATGAGTAAGCCAGGTGATTATGAAAAGGGTGAACAGCATAAATATAAAGATGATGGTACGTAACCATAAAAGGAGGAACACCCAGGAATGCCTAGGCAATTAATAATTCATAATTAACTGGGACAAGGTGATTCTGTTCTGTTTCCTTGTTTAGAGTACAGGGGAGATGGCCTGTTTATACAGAATTATTACATTGGAATACTCTGGAAAGCCTGAGTAAAAATGAAAAAGTCATCTTAAAATCTTCCCACGTCTCCATGCAGGAAAACAGAATCTGAATGTGAACCGCTGAACATTCCAGGAACTTCCTGGAAGGTTAATAAAAGTTGGATATTCTGCTTTGTAACAGGTAGTCATAGATGGAGGCATAAGATAGAACAGGAATGGTAGGTTGTGGGACAAGTAGAGACTGCATGGTAGGCTCTGCAGTGGACAGAGAGGGAGGGGCAACTTGGGTGTTGAGCATAACTGTTGTTGAAGGTACCAAGTCTGACTTCTAATGTTGATACATGTCATGCATATCTTGAAAAGAAAAAAATGTGTGCCCTTGCTTCCCTGACTCTGAAGCTGCGAAACCTGGACCTCCACGTCTTTTTCACATTTGACATGCACACATATGAATTCTGTTTTACCAATTTACAGGATTAGACATCTAACAAGTAGGCTGGGAAAAGGTTGGATGACTGTTAGTGTCCTAAAATAAAGAATGTTGGAGTGTACACAAGAACAGTATTTACAAAAGATAACTATTTAGATAGTTGATGCTAGAAAGTTGAGATGAGGAGAACCTCCTCTGGGTCCTAAATAAAGAAATGTAAAGAGGAAAATAATTACAATAGAAAATAATTACAATAGAAAAAAATGAATTAAAAAATCAGGTCTATCTAAGTGCAAAAGTGCTGGTGTCTGCAGAAGTGGGTTTTCAATCTGATGATCTTCAGAAATACAAATTTAGAGATTTGAGCGTTGAAGTGGTGACATAGCACATAAAGCTATCACTTGCAACCCTGGCATCCCATATGGGTTCAGTTTCCTGTCCCATGTGTTCCATTTCTGATCTAGCAGTCTGCTAATGACCTGGCAAAGCACTGAAAGATGGTCCAAATGGTTGGGACCCAGAACCAGGTGGAAGACCTGGATGAAGATACTGTCTCCTGGCTTCAGCCTTCTCCAGCCTGGCTATTTAGCCATTTGGGAGTGAACCAAAAGATTGAAACTTGATTTTTTCTCTCCTTCATATTCTGTAACTCTTTCAAATAAGTAATATATATACATATATATGTTTTTTCTGAGTCCAGCTTTTGCTACATGCTGGGCATGTTGCATCAATGCATGGGAATGGTGTGGATGACCCGATGTGGTGGAGGCAGTTGGGGAGAAACACTGAGGAATGAGGGTGATCAGAAGCTATAAAGAAAATGAGGGATGGTGATCATAAGAATGTTTTCAAATCAACAAAACAGACAGACTAAAAGTGATGAGCAAGAGCAACATTGCAAATCTTTCTCAACACTGATAGGAAATGGGAGTCTGATTTCTTTTGGATGATTCTGGGGTATTACCCTGGCCAGAAGCTTATCATTGTCTCATGGGTCTGACATAACTCTGGACGGAAAGTAATGTAGTATAAGATGAAGATCCCCACTGCCAAGTAGGCAAAGTTGAATTGACCAAGAGCTTCTTCTCTGAATAGTTAAGACTGGCAAATAGATTGATTGACTTCAACAGACTTCTAAAACACCACTGGTTTTCATTGTTAGAGAATGGGCCTTTTGTGTCCCTGATTTTGTACCTCAGGCCTTAGTTAACTGCCGCCTCTTTGTATTGGTGTCACGTGAGATCTCCACATATTAGAAAATTGACAGAAGGAATAAGATTGTGCCTACAAGAGACTGAATGTATATTCCCCACAAAAACATATGTCAAAATGTTAGCCCCGAAAATGATGGTGTTGGAAGATAAGCCTTTGGAAATTGTTAGGTCTTGAGAGTAAAGACCTCATAAAGAGGATTAGTGCTCTTGTCAGAGAGACCTGAGAAAATGTGCTTGCCCCTTCCACTAAGTAGGGACACAGTGAGGAATGGCAGAGTCCATGAAAAATAATCCCACGGTCAGCATTGTATCTGTTCATACGTTGTTGCTACAGCCAAGCCTCTAGAGCTGTAACAATCAAATCCATGTTGTTTGTATACTATCCTGATTCTGATATATCTTTAAGAGACTTAAGAAACATCTTTTTATTTTTTGTAGTTTTTATGTTAATGTCATTATTATATAAAAGTAACCCAAGAATTTTCCTACATTGCTTTTTAAATAAAGGAAAGAGAGGTTACAGTGTAGACCAGGTACAGGTTTTTATTTTCTAATTATTTTTTGATACAGCAGATTGAAATGATATATGTGACATGCTCACCTAAAGAACATCTGATAGGGGCCTGGCGGGTTGGCCTAGTTGCTAAAGTCCTCGCCTTGAAGCACCGGAATCCCATATGGGCGCCGGTTCTAATCCCAGCGGCCCTGCTTCCCATCCAGCTCCCTGCTTGTGGCCTGGGAAAGCAGTAGAGGACGGCCCAAAGCCTTGGGACTCTGCACCCATGTGGGAGACGTGGAGGAAGTTTCTGCAGGCTTCGGATCAGCGCAGCACCGGCCGTTGCGTTCGCTTGGGGAGTGAATTATCAGACCAAGAGCTTCCTTTCTGTCTCTCCTTCTTTCTGTGTATATGACTTCGCAATAAAAATAAGTAAATAAGTAATATTTAAAAAATTTAAAAAGAAGGTCTGATAGTGGTAATATCAAGTGCCAATATGTGTCATGCTGTTATTTACATTTAGTTGGTTTTTAGTGGGACAAACTTTCTAAAGAACCATTTCGCTTCCTCTCCCTTTACATCAGGAAACACTGTTGAAGTCCCTGTACCTGTTAGGTCAAACCTGAACATAAATTACCAATGACAGAGCCTTTTATTTAAAGTCATTCACATACATTGCACTACATAAATCTACAGTTCCAGGAAACTGTACTAATTTTCTTTCTTTCCTTTCATTTATTTCAGAGGCAGAGTGACAAAAGCAGAGACAGGGAAAAGTTGCTTTTCGTTGTTGCTTAACTTCCCACAGCACTACGAAGATTTACGCTGGAACAGCATGAAACCAGGGACAAGGAACTCAATCTGGTTGTCTCACAAGGGTGCAACATCTTATTACTGGTGTTAAGAACCAGTATTCAGAAATGGGATTTATCATTGCAGGTGGTAGCTTAAACCACTCCACCACATCATGGCTCCAATGCACTAATTTTCTCCCTTGTAAAATGTAGCATTTTATTTGGACCAACTTAGAATATTTGAATAAAAATTCTCCCATAATATCAAATCAAATGTAACTTACTTATATCATTTTGTTACATAACAACACAAGGGTCAGAACATTTTCTAAAACATAGTTTGACTATTGATAGAATCTCTTTTTGCTGTTTCTCTTTTTTCATTTTTTGAAAACTTAACTATAATTACTGGAGGCCCTCAGTGCCACAGAGGCCCCCACCTTGTCTCTGAGGGTGTGTGTTTTTCATTACTAGTCTGAATACAAACCAACTGTTGAACTATTTCCTGAGATGCCTTGGTAGTAATCAGATGCATTTCTGTTCATTAAACTTTGTTACCCTGCTTACCACTCTCTCTGTCTAGCGACAGAATTATTTCTTGCCCAAAGACAATAACCTCCTGGTAGCCATCTCAGTAACCTAATTCATGAGCCAGCCAGGGAAGAATGAGAGCAGCAGGAAGTTGTGAGCAGCCTAGGTCAGAGGGATGAACCACAGAAGTCTTCTGTTCCATTTGCCTGATCTAATGTCAACTAAAGTCTCTTTGGCAGTATGTTCTGGGTACACAGACTCAACTGCTTTCCTTTAAATTGGCCACCCTGGCCTTTCCCTCTCATCCAAAGTCTCTGCCTCACCCCTGAAGGAGGAAAATTCACACATGAGACAGAAGTTGTTACTCTTTCCAACTCTCAGCTTAGGTTCCCTGGGCTTTCCTTGCCCTGTTCACCACTCTTCTCCCCCACGTCAGATGTGAGAACTGGGAAGAGTATCACATTTGTTGAACCCAGGTTCACTTCCTGATTTCAGTAAGCTTTCCCTACTTAGGGATGCCATGTGCTACATTTCCCCACCTCCTTCCACTTTTGACATCATTATTAAAACAAACAAACAAACAACAACACTACTAAAACTGACTTTAAGGTGATTGCTCTTCAGTTTTTTAAAATTATGAACAAAGCCCCTGCTTTCAAACTCCTTCTTAAGCTCTTTATAGAGAAGCATAAATGGGTCCCCTGCCCTTCTGAAATAAACGATCCTCACTCCCCTTTTTTTCCCCTTTACTAATTTATAGACACTTCCTTGCTGATTTATTATGATCTTTTATTCTAGAATTGGGGTTAATATGCATGTTAAGTTCATAAAGCTCTCTGACTGCCACTGTAGCTATGTGACTGGCTGAGGTAGCAAGAATCTTATATGAATTACACAAAGTATTACTTGTTTCCTGTGGTCTTTATTGAGTCTTGATTTCTTGTAAAAGATTGGTCTTAAAGGCATTAACAGTGCTGGCCTATTTGTAAATGTTTGAATGATCACTCTAACTCCAGGTCTGGCCCACAGTTTTGATTCAAATATTTAAGTTAAACGGGTTATTACTTTTACAACACGTTAAGATCTTATGATTTGAAGTGCTGTCACTGCTATAAGATTAAAATTCTCACTGAGGCTTCTGACTTTGCGATTTTCAGTCGTAACCCTGTGTAGCCCTGTACATCTCAAAGTATGAAAGTCAACCTGGAAAACTTTTTTTAATGATTATTTTTAGTTCACTTAGACTGCATTAAATGCACTATAAGTGTATAAAATGATGTCAAACTCAAATACTCATTTCAATAGCAATATGAGACAAAGATGTCTTCTATTCACTTGAGGGAAGAAACCTGGCAGTGTAACAACCATGAACTATCACCAGAGACTCGAGTGTTGAGTTTTGTATACTTTAGTTTCAACCACAATGGTGAGTTTATTAACTACTTATTCATCCATTCTTTTATTATTCCTAAAACAAGTCCTGAATCATGTGAATGGATAATAAAATAATCAAAAATAGAATGGAATTAAAATATGCATTGGACATTAATTGCAACATTTGATAGTTTGATAACTCTAGTACCTAATTAGTCTAGTAAAAGCGACCATAAGTATTACTGTGTTTTAAATTTTGCATGTGAATCTCATGCAATGGTAACATTTTTAACCAAAAGTCTTTTGGTTTAATCCTGTATTTGCTGTTTCATAGTTAATTGACACTAAACAAGTAACTGTGTCTTAAGGAAGTGATATCATCAATTAAAAATAATTGTTTTATGAAGCTTCTAAACATGACTGACGACAGTGACAAGTGACTCAGAGGTGAAAATATTTTTGTTGTAACATCTGCACATCTAGGATTAGCTAGTCATGTGCTTGAGATACCATTCTATTAAAAGACATGAGCACTTTCCTGAAAATAAATCTTGGCAAAAATCTCAAAAATATAGTCATTGAGTTCTTAAAAATTCTAAACACCTGAGTGATCTTCATTTTATGTTCTTCTATGGGCCTATTCAGGTGGGGAAAATTGATGACAATGAGATTTCAAAGCCACATTTACTATAGGCACTGAAACGGACCATTTGTACAACAGATGGTCAGAAAAAAAGTCCTTCAAGGACATGTTGAAGCAAAATTCGAATCAATATAATAGAGTTGTCAATATTAATGACGGCCAAACATATGCAGTGGGTGCAGCAGTGTGTGAAGAGCCATCTCTGAACAGCATAGCATGAAGAGATTGAGACAGATCAATAAACAATGAGTTGCACAAGCGGCAGCCCGTCGTAAGGACTGAGATTAGTTTTACATATAATCAATGTTGTGGAAACCTCACTTTATTCATCAGACCTTTGATTCTCTCAGCCGTGTGTTTCCATTATGTGCAGTTCCCCATTGATGTTGAAAGCATATATCTTTCACTCACTATTTAATTAAAACTCCCTAATTTTTTAAAGAACAAGGGAGAATGAATTTGAATTATTTTAGCATTCAAACATGTAAAAGCATCCTGAAATATTTACAATGTACAAAGCAATATATAAAATTCTACTAGAAATTCATGCCTCAAAGAATATTTTCTGAGTGATATGTATGTGGCAGATTAGGAAAAAGTAAGTATTACACAAGAAAACTTGGCACTCACCCACTTTTTTCATTAAGAGATGGCAAAATCAGAAAGGAATGTTCAATTTTATATTATTTAGTTCTTGGTCAAAGTCGTGTACTATTTAGTACAAATACCAAAAATAGCTAAGCCATTCCACATAGTATATGGAAAAATCTCAAGAAAAAACAAATCTATCTTCCATTTTGGCAGGACATTTTCCATATTTGCTTTATCCCTCTACTTCCAGTTTTATCTTTCCTTCCTCTAGTTCAGTGTTTCTCAATCAGTAGTAATAGTTTCCCTTAAACCAGAAATGACCATAATCTTGTGAAACCTATTAAGTTCTTTTTATTATAATAGTTCCTGTAATAAAGCAAAAAGCTTGCTTTTTGTGTTATTTTGTCACTTTAAAAATCATAACCACCTATTTGATAAAAAATCATAAAGCAACATTTATTTCAATCTAGAAAAATTGATAATGTTTGCCTGATGGAAAATGGCTTCTCACAAGATAAATATGAAATTCGTAGTAAAGATGGAGCTATTAGAGAATGGCTTGATTAACTGCTAATTTTTTCACTCAGATTTTGTACATTTTTACGAGTGCAAAATTTTACTCACCTTATCCCTTCTGTTAGAACTTGGTCCTCAATTTTAATGGATACATCAATGTTTTATTATCTCTCTTTTTATTACTGACTCATAATAATTAACATGATGTTACTCAGCACTAAGATACAATATTCAGTAAATATGTTTAAGCTATACGAAATTAAATTCAAACAATTCTCATTGTCTTTTGCAAACTGAAATCAATTCATAACTCTGAAAATGGGTCATATAAGAACAAACTTTTGGAGACTCTTGAATTTAAGAATCAAGGAACAAAATAATTCTAATTTATGCTTCTATAAATGAATGTTATGATTCTGCATCTAGTCATAAATAATGACAGTTTTAAATCAGTTTCTGATGTCTTTAACATAGTGTTTCTTTTATCTTCTTAATGAGATCTACTTTGGCTGCAATTCTTGAAAATAGAAGTAGAATTAAAAAAATACCAAAGTACTGGATAACTTACCATCCAATGTGTTAAGACCTCTAAGTTTGATTTTCACTATTTTCTTCTGTGTACATCATCATCATTTATACTCTAAGCAATTCCATTATACATTCACTGTCATTTCTACCTGAAAGCATTCTTTAAAAGTCACCTGCTTCATGTCAACATTCACTTTCTGGGCTATAGATCAATTAACATTACGTGAATGATGAAAATCTCATTATCTACTGAGATCTTATATTGAGAAATTTATGTTTACAGACATTTAATGTTTACAGAGATCAAGTCTCTGTTAGAAAATTAATTACTTTATGAATAAATGAAAGTTTCATCAAAAGTCATATATCTTATTTTTTCAGGTAAATTCTAAATTACCTTTTATTATGCCTGTATCCCACAAAATATGTGGACATATTCAATTAACTGTCCTGCATGCGTTAAATAGTGTCATGTTCAGCATACTTGTTCCTTAACCTCCCTCACACTCGATTTGTGAGTCAACCATCAGGAAAGAGGATCATTTGCAAGGTGATACGATTAAGAATGTGATTAGTAACTTTAAAGACACCAGAGTCATCTACAGTCCTCCCAACATGCGAGCACACAGGGAAAAGACCTTTAAACCAGGATCCTTACCAGACATGGCACTAGCTTCTGCCTCAATAGTGGATGTGCCAAACTCTAAAACTGTAGGTGATAAATTCATGTTGTTTTGTAAGACACTGTGGTATATATTTTTTTCTCTTAAGAAATATTTTCATTTGATATTTTTGATTGTTAATTGTTTTATAATACAGCTCTATAACAGCAACTTAAATGATGTACACACATACAAAATGACTTAATACGGTATAAATTAAAATCCAAAATGTTTATCCTGTTTCAGAGAATACCAGACTATTACAGATTCATTCTTTCACTCATTCATTTTCTTTCTTTCTTTTTCTTTCTTTCTTTCTTTCTTTCTCTTTCTCTCTTTCGTTCTTTCTCTCTTTCTCTCTTTCTTTTTCTTTCTCTCTTTCTCTCTTTCTTACAGAAAGACAAATTTACAGAAAGGACAAACAGAGAGAAAAGTCTTCTGTCTGCTGCTTCACGCCCCAGATGGTTACGCTGCACAAACGAGTTCATCCTCAGCCAGGAGCTGGGAGCATCTTGTGCATCTCCCACTTGAGTTTACTATCCTCCACTGTTTTGCAGGGCATAGGCAGAGCTGAGACTCACATGTAATGACCAGGACATCAACTGGCACCCATGTGGGATGCCAGTGTTAGCAGACAGAAGATTTGGCTGTTGAGCCATGGTGCCAACCCCTAATATAGATTTTTAAATAGGGTCTGTAAAATGCGATGGTTATTGGGAGATAAAAGTTGCCTACAAAACTTAAGATTTCATTAAACTCGTTGTCCAAACAAGTCTCTTAATTGGCTTATTTTGCTGATCTCAGTACTAGTCATTTGATAAGTATTAGTATGCCGCTCAGGAACTCTTTGGAAAAAAAAAAATAAAACAAAATCAGACGAAACAAAACTGTCTTGTACTCAGAGTAAGTTTATACTTTGACATAATTTCATTGTGGTGCCCTGGTGAGAACCAGCATTTTCAGAACAAGATATTTTTCTGAGTATAAAGATCAAATTGTATTTCATTGTGTTTATCCTATGTTTTGTGATTTACTATGCAGCCAAATGAATATAATAATAAAACTACAATTACAATAATTATGAGAATTAGGTATATAGAAGAACAGGTGGCAATGGTAACACTGTATAATTAAATCTTAATAATAGTTACTTGTACTTTTAATTCTGGGCCCAAAGACTACATAGCAATTAAATTAACATAACATAGTATCTTTAAAATACAAACCTTGTACAAAGCTTCTTTTCTAAATTCTTATTGGATAGAACAATTTCATTGAGTGAAGAATGGCCAGAAATGTAAATCAAATACAACACAGTCTGCTATAACTCCGGAAATAGCTTCTCAATAAAACAAAGCTGCTTGCTTAACATTCTAGCCACATAAAACAATCACGAGCAGTGGAAAGAAGACTAGAAATAGATGGAATTTTTTTCTCTCTCTCTCTCTCGGGGTATATTTTTCTTTAATTTTCTAAAGGTTTTTGCAGAATGTGTTACATACCCTAAAACTTGCTTGTTTTCATTGAGATTTCTGAATACTTATGTGAACAACCACGCGGCTCACCTGAAATGTAGGGTACATTTCTGATCAAACAAACAGGATGTCTTTGGCCATAGATATACTGACGTTCCATGGGTCCCGAAGCTCTAAGTTCTGTAAATTATAAACCTGACATAGAAACAATCACAAGTTCTCAGCATTTTTCATGCACTTTTGAGAGACTTAAGCTGTGATGATAGCACAGGACAACGTATTAAGCAAGATGAGGTTATTGGAAAGTGCAAAAATAATTACAAGAAAATTAAGTATCTTTTCTAATACAGCTATCTCTATCAACCGACAAATTGGTTAATACCATCGCATAACATTTGCTTTTTTTCTAATAGTGTGAGAAAAACCTACATTTAAGCATTGATATTAAGTGAAAAAACAATATGCTTTTAACATATTGGTAACTCAATACTATAACTATTAGTTACACAACAAAATTAATTGTTGCTGAAGGTATGTTGGAGCCTTTAATTGATCGGGTTGATAATCTGATGGCTCTGCCCTCGGACTGGACAGGGTCTCCCCAGGAAGCTGAGGAACTAGACTGGACTATAAGATGTTGGACTCTATGTTTAGTTTATGCTTGCAAAGAAGGAATCTCAACTGTACTTGATCAGTGGATATGCAACAAGGTGGAATATTCCGCATGGGGGAGGACGGGGGGAAGGGTGGGGTGATTCCCAGTTTCAACGAAACTGTATCACATAATACAATGTAATCAATGAATAAAAAAAAAACAGGCATATGGAAATATATGGATGACAGTATGCATATTGTTCATCAACAATAAATTCCAAAACAATTAAAAAAAAACAATATTTAATTGGCCTGGTCAACTGCAATAGCTTAGTAGTTAAACTGTTAAAATTAGCTGCTGAAGGGAAACCTAAGTTTATAATTCATATTCTTTTCTTTACATAAATTTAGGTTTTCCTTACACTTCGGTGGGATTTCTGTTAGTATTATTTGCATACCTATGGAGCTTGAGCTTTTGAAAATATACTGTTTTCAGGCAAAGAGTGCTGAAATTTATGACCAGTAGCTTTGACTTAATAGTTACAACTAGACTTTAACATAGACACACTGGAAATACCCCCAATGAATTTTTTCAGTTTGATTTATCTTCTCATCCTACCCACTATGCTGCACATCTGGTATTGTAGTTCTTCAGGAAGTTCAGGCAGTTCTAGCCAGCACATTGCTAGGCCCACAGCATGAGAACTCCAATGTTGACATTTTAACAATATAGGCTTACTACCATCTAAGAGAGATAACTTTCTTTATCAGGGAGCAGGGGGGAAGCGTCATGAACTTCTCAGGAGAGAAAAAACCTGCCAAAATTTTAGGCTACGAGGCCAGATTTGTGGTACAGTAAGTTAAGCCACTACTTGCAACTCCAGCATCCCAAATCAGAAGGCTCGTGTGAGTACCAATTACTTTGTTTAGATCCAGCTTGCTGTAAATGAGCCTAGGGAAGCAAATGACAATGTCACAGATTCTGAGACTATGCCTCTTATTCAAGACCTGGATAGAATTCTTGGCTCCTGGCTTTGATCTTGTCAAGCCCTGGCTGTTGCAGCTATTGGGAGAGTGAATTCGTGGCACGGCTTACTGTCTCACCATGTTTCTCTGTTGCTCTGATTTTTAAATAAGTATATAAATGAATATATTTACATATATTCATATATATTCATTTATATATATATTCATTTATATTTATATGAGAGAGAGAGATCCAAAAAAATTAAATTGCTAGAGTCCAAAACAAAATGTTCAGTGGAAAATCTTTTGACATAGTTATGATGCAAGAAAGCTATTTTAGAGAGAATGTTACATGACTTCATCCCAGGTCTTTCTACAACAAGAATGCAATAATGGAACCCATGATAAGCATCTTACCTATGCTAAGTTTTATATTCATAACAGATATTCAAGGACTGTGAACATGCATAAGACTCATCAACACAAGAGAAATCCTATGACAGCAGCTTTTACATCAAAATCATGCATTATAACTTTTATGAGAGAATCCAAATTACTGTAGCATCTCATGTAATGTGTTTTCTGTATCAGAACACGTGTTACATTTGAAAATTAGTCAGCAAGATTCCATTCTTTTTTTCTGCTGTTCAGTAGACATCTAATTTAGAAGAGCAAAGAGGTGGCCGTTGTTGAGGCGCAGTGAATTAACCTGCTGCCTGCAACAGCAGAATCCCAAATGAGCTGCGTTTTCTATCCAGATCCATGCTAATGTGCTCAAGAAAGCACCGGATAACTTTTGAAGTCTTTAGGACCCTGACACCCATGTGCGAGCCCTGGAAGAAGCTCCTGGCCTTTGCTTTTCCAAATGCTGTCTGTGACAACCATTTGGAGAATGAAACAACAAATGGAAGATCTCTCTCTCCAAAAAATTGCCATTCAAATAAATAAATTAATAAATGTTTGATGGAATCTTATTTCATTTTCAAGTTATTAATTACATATCTGGTATATTCATCCTTTTAGTATAACTACAACTCTGTTCTTTTAAAACATTCCAGTGTTACAAGTCCTGGTGCCCACCATGTAGTTACTGTTCCTTTTTTGTCTTTTCTCCCTCTCCTAGAAACCTCCAATCTTTATGTCTGTAAATCTGGCTATCTTTAGCATTTTAAATGAAGCAACATGCAATACTATTTGCTTTGGGCATCAATGCTTGTTTTTATTGAATGAAGTTAGAAAGACAGACAAAAAGAGAGATCTTCCATCTGCTAGTTCACTCCTTCAATGGCCGCAATGGTCAAAGCCGAGCTGGATCAGAAGTAGAGAAGCTTCGATTAGCAGCAGCATACATACAGGATGTTGGCACCACAGGCTGAGACTTAGCCAACACCACAGCACCCACAGATACCATGCTAACGCTTAATTCACTTGCATCATTATCATTACTAGATAATGAGAAATATTCAGTGTATAGGATCATGCTTAAAAAATTCATGGAACAATGAACTTTTAAAATTATTTTGTTGCAAAGAATTCTAAAACAATGATTTGTTTGTAATATGCATTCCTTGTGAACTTTCTGAAGGTTCTTCATACATGCATGCGCACTAATCATTCATGTGATTGCATAATCCATACACACATCAGCCGTCATCTATGTATGTAGCACTCTATAACAGGGTGTTAAAGTGATCTGCATGACTGGTTTGATGAAAGACTATGAGAATACAGATTAGTTTTACAAAATATATTTTAACTTTTCTTGAGGTACCATTCTGAGTGTGAACCAAAAATTTTAAAAATATGAATGATGTATTTCCAACCTTTTGGTTAAATTTTGAAATAATATATTTTTACAACTATTTAGCAATTTAAGCAATTAGCACTGAATGTTTGTCTTTGAAGTTTCTTAGTTTAAACCAGAAAACAGCTGTTTGTGTAACACTTTGAATAATCATTGAGAAACTGTCGCATATCGAAATGCAACATCATATAAACATAATATTGTTTTAAACATTTTTGCTGTAAACACCCGTGGAAAACAAAAACTCTACATCAAATCTTTATTAAAAATTCTCTTTAATTTATGTGTTATATTTTCAATTTTATTAAATAATACCAAGTTGGAGAGGTAAGAGAAAGTAACAAAATAATGACACTAATAGTGTATGAAAGATTTGCTATTAAATGTACTTCTTACATGCAGCAGGATGGCTATATCAAATAATATTTGCCTAATTAACTAATTTTAATGAATTCAGATGTCAATGTTAATGGGGTCATTCCACTATTGAGGCTGACATCAATTCATTCACTCATAAATCGATTTTGAGTCAGCTCAATGAATCAGGTTTGGGAACAGATAATGCCTTCAATTTTTGGAACTCTAGAAGCTCATTGAAGAGCAGGAGGGGCAGATCAGAGAACACAAGCAAAGGCAAGGTATTCTGAGTGTTTCCATAATGTATCCATTCGAAAGTGTTTCTTGTGTACACCATTTTTAATCAAAATTTGCATGTATTCTTTTTTTTAAGATTTATTTATTTTTATTGGAAAGCCAGATATACAGAGAGGAGAGCTAGATAAAAAGATCTATTTGCTGGTTCACTCCACAAGTGCCTGGAATAGCAGAAGCTGAGCTGATCCAAAGCCAGGTGCCAGGAGCTTCTTCTGGCTTACCAAACATGTACAGGATCCTAAGATTTGGGGCCATCCTCTACCACTTTCCCAGGCCAAAAACATGGAGGTGGGCAGGAAGTGGAGCAGTCAGGACACCAAATTGGTGCCGATACGGAATCCTGACAGATTAAAGGTGAGGATTTATCCAATAAACTATTGTGCCAGACCCTGCATGTATTCTTAGAAGTCACTTTGTAAAACATGACAAAAGATTATGTGTTTGGTAGGTTAGCATAATGCTATTTCTTTCCTTGTATCCATTACTAAATAATCAATTTAATTACTAATTGATAAGAAAAGCAGAATGACAGAGAAAGAAAAGAGAAAAACTGAGAGATACAGAGTGACAGACATATCTTCTATCCTTTGGTTCAGTCCTCAAATGACCCCAACACGGTAGTAGGCCAGAGAGAAGCTACAAATGACACAACTCCCTGGATCTCCACAAGCTTGCACAGCAGGCCGGGTACTTGGGCAACCTTCTGCTACCTTACCAGATACTTTAACAGGAAGTAGGATTGGAAGTGGAGAATTCAGGGCTAGAACCAGCATTCCAATGTAGAATATCAGGATCACAAGCATTAAATTAACCGCTTAAGCAATGCAGGTCTCCTGTTGTTGTTTTCATTCTTACTATTTTTCCAAACATCTGGAAAAAATCTGGGTACATTTGCAACTATTTTATCTGCAAATTGTGTAATTTAACTAAAGTGAGAACAATTCAGAAAAAAAAATGTTCTTAAGTTGTGTAACAGATGCCGAAGAAAATTTGACAAAATAAAAGAACTTGTTTGAATAAAAGAATACAATTTTACCTGAGTATTTGTATTACAAACTTTTGAATCAGAAACAAATTTAATATCAACTTCCATTCACCTTTCAAGTCTTTAAACCCTCCCATGCATTTTGATGAGTTGTATTTGTTTATTTAAGATGTATTCATGTTCTGTGAAAGTCAGTTAGAGAGAGAGAGTTAGATTGCGAGAGAATCTTCAATCTAATTCCCCCAAATGGCTGCAATGGCTCGAGTCAGGCCATACAGATTCCAGGCAGCAGGATGTGCTTCCAGGTCTCCCATGTGGGCACAGGGACTCAAGGCCTTGGGCTGTCCTCAGTTGCTTCCCCAGATTATTAGCAGAGAGCTGGAGACAATGTAGAATATTCAGAACATGATGCTGTGCCCATATGGGTTGCCAGTCTAAGAATAATTTATGATGCCACTATGACAGCCCCTGGTTCTACTTTTTTATTATATTGCTTTATTTTCTAAACATTTCCTATAAACTATAATATTGATGAAAATATGTTAATTTTTCTACGTTAATTCACCAATGAGTTATAATTAACAGCATGAGGTATGGTAATGTGCCATAATGGGTAAAGCCATGGCCTGACACGAAAATCCAAGACGGGTAACAGCTTGAGACCCCACTGCTCTAATTTCCCTTTTAATGTGCCTTGGAAAGTAGCAGAAAATGGCCAATGTTTTTTGGGCTCCTTAAGCGTATCTGGAAGCTCCGTGTTCTGCTTTCAGCCTGACACAGCCCTAGCTGCTGTCTGTCTGTCTCTCTCTCTCTCTTCTCTTCCTGTAATTCTTAACTAAAGTATGGTTATGTAGGCATCCCGAAGAGAGACTTTTCTTAAGGAAAATTATTATGTAACAGTAGGTATCTACTATTTTATGTTTTTTTCTTTTCACATTTCTTTCAAAAACACTAAATTTAAAAAGGGAGAATTGAACACTATAACATGGTGCAAAGTTTAGAGAAAAGTTTTCAAATTACTTCTTTGTCATCTAAGGACATATTTCATTCTAATTAACAATGAATATGCTTCTGATTAATTGGGACACTATGGAATTCTGTTTGAAAAATATTACTTCCAATTAATTTATGTATCCAGAATTATCTTATATGCTATTAATAGGAATAATGCCTGTGTGAAGTGAACAACATTTCATCACCTGCCTAAGAGTAAAACAAATGAGAATGACTATAATTATCAAGAAGTTTCAAAATGTAAACGCAATTTTAAGTCTATGAAGAAACTCCACAGAGAATTGAAAATAATAGTCAGGAACTGAAATTTCTGTTTATCAATGTATGACTTTTAGGCTAGTGTGAATAGACGAAACTTTTGCTGTGAGACTGACTCTGCAAACATTTCTTAGTTTTTACCTTCTTATTGTGGTTATACAATATTTATGATAAAAGTATCTTCCAACCCAAGCATGATAAGTATGGGTCAAGATGTTATTCAAGTAGGATAAGAAAGGATGTTTTCTGAATAATCAGGCTGTTCCACTTAACAAAACCATGCTTAATTAGGGAGCCTTCTTAATTGGGACTTCCCCGTCTCATCACACAGAACCTAATAACACTCAACTGTAAAGACAGGTGCTTAATTGGGATGGTAATTCTCAATAACGGGGGGCCTGCGGGTGATCAAGAGTAGCTGACATCAATCTGATTCAAGATATTACATGTTTGTAGATACCGCCTGCTGTGCTTGCTAGCTTGCTCTTTAGGAATGACCTCTCCACATTCAACAGAATAAATATCCTTTTGCCACCAGCTGCTGAAATGTTCAGTTCTTC
Organism: Ochotona princeps; assembly: GCF_030435755.1. Taxonomy (NCBI): domain Eukaryota; kingdom Metazoa; phylum Chordata; class Mammalia; order Lagomorpha; family Ochotonidae; genus Ochotona; species Ochotona princeps. The sequence continues at coordinate 18,915,332 of NC_080843.1, read as the reverse complement.
TCTCAGTAATCAATCATATTAAAATTATAAAGTTTTGCTACTACTCTAAGATAACCATTTATTTTGCAAGGCATCCATCTCCTGTTAGTGAGCTATGCTAATTAAATATTAAAATGAATAATTAGCAAAGAGGAACTTATGAAGGATCACAGCCTGAGTACACTCCAAGGCAATCATATCTTCAAATATCCCAAACATAATTCAGCATTTATAAATTAACTACTTAGCTTATATATTTCTTCAATTTTTTCTTAATGAGTCAGTCAATAAATCAGTTTCTATTATACTTGCCAAAAATACTGCATCTGGGAATTACATACACAATTCTCAAATCCTAGTCTCCATTCCTCTAAATGAGTTTAGTGCATTTGAAAAGAACCACACCTATGTTTTCTGTCAATCATTTCTAATTTAATTTTCGATTACCTAGAAAGAATTTTAGTTTGCTCAGATTCAGTATGGAAGTTTACAAGGTCATCAAATTGTCTAGCATTTCCTGTAAATGAATTTCTACCTAGAACAAATTCATATATATTGTTCAGTCAGGAGTGGCATTAATTTCCCTACTCCCCACAATTTTACGTTTTAGAATTCTATTCTATTCTATTCTATTCTATTCTATTCTATTCTATTCTATTCTATTCTATTCTAATTCTATTTTAGTGACAGAGATTATGAGCAACTCAGGGAAGAGCCGGCTTCCATCTTTTGTTACTTTCCCCAAATTCTCCTACTGGCTGGCAAGGGGAGAAGTGAAGCCAGAAACTGCTGCAGGCTTCCCACCTTGGTGATAGCGTCTCAACCACGAGAGCCACCACTACTACCTCCCAGGTCTCCATTAGGACACAGCTGGAAAACACGAGCCACAGCTGGTTCCTAGAGTCAGGTTCTGATATGTTACACGGACATCCTGAATACCAGCTTAATTGTAGGCCAAACAGCCTTGATGAGTAATATACTACAAGTTAATTTGGATATCTTAAAGGATCACAAAAAGACATGTTAATTTATCAGAATTAAAATTCTGTAAAATTAAACTTCATGAAATATTTATACGTAAAACTGTATTAGGCAACACTTCAATTAGTAACATTTATAACTTTCCAAGAAAATTTTAAACACAGCTCCTAGTTAGTCTGAGCATGAGCCATAATTGGAATATACATCTCTAATGCATTAAATTTCTAAATTTAATTTTTTTTTTAGTTTTAATATTTGTGTTTTTCATTTGCTCATTGCTTAAGAAGCCGTTAAATAGACCTGTAGTGTTAGCAGATACAAGCAATTGAAGACGTCTAACCTCCGAAGCAGCAGATGGCGCTGTTCCTTGGGGTTCAGCTTAGACAATGTCCATGGCAGAGCTGAAAACAGCTCACTTTTCTCAGTTCACCAGAAGAGCAGCTAACAGTCACAGGCCAGGATTTTGATTGGTTTGCTCAACTCAGAAAGAGAACAGCAGCTGTGAGTGAAGCCCCATCTTCCCATTCTGAAGCAAGATCTCCCTGCTTGCTCAAGATAAAAATTCCAGGAGGTGGGGATTGACACTTTGATCTGATCAAACATATTTTTTGGGGGGGAAGCCCTTTGCATTTTCTCAGTGGGACTTCCTGACCCCTTTTCCCTCAGTGATAAAACTGGAACTCAGGGAGACAGAATTCACATTCCAATAGGGGCTGCACCTTAATAATCGAGTTGCTATTCTGATACTAAAACAAGGAGCTAAAAACAGAAGAGAACGAATATTTTATGTTTTCTAAGGAAAATTTTACCAGGGACCATGACCCTAATTACCTTTGCATTAACAACCGACTATTATAGTTACTGAATACATACCAATTGATTAGAAAACATACTAAAATAAATATCTTCACATCAACATTTATAGCAACTTTTTAAATAGTTTTCAAGAATGAAAATAGGCAATAAGTCTTTCAACAGACAATGGATAAGTAAACTATTGACACTGTTTTAACCTAAAACTTTTATTCAGTGATGTTTTTCCAGTCAAGCAAACTGTAAAAACAGAGGAATAATGACTATTATTATTTAGCAACATAACAATTTATGAAAAAATAAACATATATATACATTTATATTTAGAAAATGTACATTTTTAAAAGATGCAAACCCATGCAAGCTATTTACCATGGATACCAAATGTGACATTTGTGGCAGGTAAAACCATAGGGAAGGCAGAAAGATCATGTTGACACCACACCCTCTTTAACGTAGTCCAGAGAGAATGGCTGGGACATGTCCCTGTCCATGCCTACAAGACAGGATTTTGGACCTCCATCCAATAGCAAATGATAAACCTGACCAATCTCTCTGTGCCTAAACTCATTCTGGTTGTGCAGGGAACCATAGAGAGACTAACATCTAAGCACCAGGACACATTAGCTGAACTCCTAATAGCAGTACGTTTAATTGCTTTTCCCCAGCTCTAACCCCTGTCTGCTGATGCTGGAGTTCTCTCACTGGTGCTGGAGACAGCTGGGATATTCTTGCATGTGTGTTGGCATGATGGTTCGGCAGCCTCAGCTGCATAGTAGATCGTGAAAGCATCGGCTCCACCTTCTCTCCTTGTGCAGACTTGGAGTGCTCCCAGTGGGATAGGGAGCTGCTGGAAGATGTGCCTGTTAGTGCTGACTGACTAGGCTTTATGGACCACTGCCCACAGCAGAGAAGGGCTCTCAGTTTCTCCTCATCTCATTTCTGTCTGGGACCCAGAGTTACCAAGTTATGTAGGAAACATCTTTGAGATATCCCTGAATGGCCTCCATATCACACAGCATGTGAGTGGTTGCTAAATCTCACTCCTGCCCTTTCTCATTGAAGTTGCCGAGCAATCCTGCCTATATGGGGAACTGCTGGGTATCTTCTAGAGCAGTGCCACTGTGACTGGTTTGCCAGCATCAACCCCCACACGATACAGTCTGAATTAGCAGTGAGCCTGGGTTTAGCCTCTCCCAGCTGTGGTGGTAAAGATCTGCCAAGCTGAGATCTGTTGGATGATGTGACAATTACTGTGGCAAGCATGCAAACTGCCTTTCGTATCTTCACATGTCCCTGGATCTCAGAGTCACTCTTATGTGAACATAGTATCTTGATCTACGTCATCAAATAAATGGATAAGAAGATGTAAATATCCCTCGGGAAATACTATTTGGTCTCAAGAAGTCAGAAATCCTGTCATTTGCAACAACATGGATGAACCCAGAGAACATTGCCCCAGGAAAATAAGCCAGGACTAGAGACACAAATGCTGTATGACCTCATTCAATTGTGGAAACTCTGAAAATCCAACTAATAAAGCAGAAAGGAAGATCATTTTTAGAATCAGCAGGCTTAAGTTGGACAGGAAAAACAATAATGTTGGTCAAAGGGTTTCTTCTGAAGGTATGACATTTATCAGGGTGAAGAACACTTTATACACAAAATTATTACTGTAACAAATCACAACGCATGACATGCTTCAGAATTTCTAAAGAGCAGATTTTATGTTGACTCCTCAAAATAATGGTGATTCAAAGTGATGTATTTCCTATTCTGACCACTTTAATCATTCTACATTAAAACCATATATCAACACATCACACTGTACTTCATGAAACACAATTATTTCTGTCAACTGATTTTTTTCCAATTATTTGGGAGGATGAAAAGATGGAATGTGTCAGTGGAGCACAACTGGCTTTCACAGTGGTACATTACTATGATAACCCAATGCTGGATTAAAAATATTCCACATGCTCTAGAACCCCACATTCAAATGTGGTTTATGAGGAGCCCTGCTCTGAAGCCGCTGGAACCACATAGCAAACAGCAAATCTTAATACAAATTGTGCACTTTAGTTAACAATAATACATCAATATTGGCCCATTAATTGTAACGAATATCCTCACTCTAAACAAGGATGTCAACAATAAGAAAAAACAGGATGGTGAGATTTACACGGCATTTCTTTGTACTATCTGTTCAATTTTCTGTGAAAGTAACCTTTAACTTGAAAAATCAGGATTGATCTTATGTTGGGAATGTTATGTGAGGTTGCATATGGGAAAGAAGGAAGGAGAGTGGGAAGAAGAGAATGTTGGCTGCAGCTGTTAACAGCAATCCCAGTCCAAGCAGCAGACATATGAATGCCAAAGGCAGCTTATACATCAGGCTCAATTCTGCCTCAAGGGACCTTTAGCTCCAGCTGACATTTTGCTGCAAATATGTGAGATATCAACAGAGAATTATCCAGCTGTGAATAGTCAGTTATTTAAGCCACCACATTCTGTGGCAATTTGTTACCTGCATTAAGCATTGAGAACAATCTGTGAAGGTATTCCCGCGGTTAAGAACTGTGATTCATACAAGAAACATTCAGATACTGTTTGTGATTTTTATTGGTGGTGATGGGCAACTAGGAGAAAGAAAAGAGAAAGCAAGATGAACCTTGTGTGGGAAATTGCCAAAAGAAACACCGCTAAGAAAAATGATTTGAAGTTTTCAGTTAGTTATTTAATATCCAATGTAACAAACAACTGAAAAGTATACGAATCAGGTATTTGAAGCAAAACACATAATATTTATGAATCTAACTTAAGGCTAAAAAATTGTTTTAGTCTTTATTCAAAATCATGTTTTATTGACTAGTCAGGAGAAGTACATGTTTTAGATTAATATCACCAATAGTATGTGCTTAAGTAGAGATTAGAAATATTCTACAACTTTTAGTGGCAAGTTTAAAATATAAAACGTTGAATGATTATTCCCTGTATATTTAACTTTAATAGTTATAAGATTGTTGAAACCATGGTGAATTTGGTAGAAATAAGATTATTCAACTATATTGTCAAAATCTGTTTTCTAGTTTTGTGTACCAGATTAGTAAAAAAATAATATACTACTATACATTTAGTAGTCAATGAATACTTAAAATTTGTGTATATGAATGAAATTTACATTTTAGCCTATGACAATATTTCATAGTCCTAGTTTATATTACCTAACAACTACTTTTCTAGTTTTTATTTTTTGAATTCTTTATTCAATGGAGCATTAGGTTTGTAACTATTAAAATGTCATCCTGAAAAGGAAGAACGTATGTTTCTATTTATCAGTTCATTTATTAGGTGAATTTTAAGTTTTGTTTTGTTTTGAGACATTTCACAATATTTGTGGTTTTTTTAATATTTATTTTGTTTTTATTGCAAAGTCAGATATACAGAGAGGAGGAGAGACAGAGAGGAGGATCTTCCATCCAATGAGTCACTCCCCAAGCGAACGCAATGGCCAGAGTTGAGCTGATCCGAAGCCAGGAGCCAGGAACTTCTTCCAGATCTCTCATGCGGGTGCAGGGTCCAAAGACTTTAGGCTGCCCTCAACTGCTTTCCCTGGCTACAAGTAGGGAGCTGGATGGGAAGCGAGACTGTCGGTATTAGAACCTGTGCCCATATGGAATGTCGGCGTGTTCAAGGTGAGGAATTTAGCTGTTAGGCCACCGCATCGGGCTCTTTTTGCGTATTTTTATCCTTGAAAATACATATAGCATTCCATGTGCACATTAATACTTCTGTGAATAATTTACTAATTTGGGTATTAGTGACTCATTCTCATGCCAAATTTAAAAATGTGACCTACGACATGCCAACTTTTATTTTCACATTCATCAAATGAACAAAGTAGCAGCTGTCACAGATGCATTAATAATGTCACAAATAGAGTTTGGCATATGAGAAATCAACCTATTTTTAAATTTTATTTCTTAATTTTATTTGAAGGGCACAGTTCCAGGGAGGAAATGGAGACAGACAGAAAGTGGGCACTTTCATTCGCTGTTTTTTCTCCCCATAAGGCCACAATTACGGCTGGGCCACACTGGAGCCAAGACCAGGAGTTCATCTGAGTTCTCCAAGTGATCACAAGATCCACGGAAGTAAGTAAACCTGCTGGTAAAAGAAGATGGAATGAAAACAACAAATATTTATAAGATTCTTTAAGAAGCATTTGATTACAACATATGTATTTTTTTAATTTGGCAATTAGATGTAGAATGCATAGAAGCAAGTGGCAAGAAAAAGCATCAAGTTTAAATGTCGTTGCTATTCTGAGTTAAATCACAAATATTATGTTCTGATTTGACATATGCAGACATATCTAAAACAATAATATTTTGCATCATTTCCAGGAAATCATGTAAAAACTCTGAAAACTGAAATCATTATTTACATTTTTTTCTAAACTTCATTGTGTTTTTGCTATAAACATGTTTACACAAACTATATAGGCATTTGGGATACATATATAAGGAAAAAAAGTTATTCTTTTAAGTAAAAGAATATTCTTTTAAATGAAAAGCAACTCAAAATAAGAGAGACAGATAACACTCCAAGGCCCTGGCTGTGCCAAGCCAAAGCCAAGGTTTGGCACACCAAGCAGGACTCCCACGTAGGAGGCAGGAAGCCAAGCACGTGAGCCATTGTCTGATGCCTCCCAGGATGTGGTCACAGGAAAATGGATGGGAAGCAGAAGAGCTGGACCAAATCAAGCACTCAGCCATGGGAAGCAGACATCCCAAGTGAGAGTTTAAACCAATGAGGCATAAGGTTCTCCCCAAATATAGAAAAAGTGCTTTTTCTTTTCTTTTGACAAATAGAGTTGCTTACATTGTCATTCCAAAAGCAAAAATATGATACCTGAAAAAGACAATCTATTTATGGGTTAGAAAATACGAATAATTTGTAGGAAATATGAGAGTTCAAGGAAAATGCATGCAGTGAAAATTTGCACAGATTTCAGAAATGTTGGCTCTGAGCAAAACATCTTTTCATTGTATTTTCCCACAAACTTTTTGAAGTAACCTCATGAAGATCCAGAGAGCAAGGTGTATTTTAATTAAGCATTGTATATATTGAAAGTCTTAAGTAAAATAATCTTCGTAAGTATTCATTGAGAAAGAAATGCAGAGGATCATCATAAACTATGATTTGTTTTATATTTGATGCAATTGCAATTTTCTTCGGTTTTGAAATTTGAAATTGAATTTGGTGGGTCACAGCAAGATGGTTTAATTGCAAATTCCTCATCTTGCAAACATTGGGATCATGTGTCGGGACCGGTTTGTTTCTTAGCTGCTCTATTTTCCTCTGAGCTCCCTCCATGAGGCCTGAGAAGGCAGCAGAGGATGCCACAAAGCCTTGCAACCCTGCACTCACATGGGGAAATCCAGAAGAGGCTCTTGGTCCTGCCTTTGGATCAGCTCAGCTTCAGTTGTTTTGACCATTTGACGAGTGAACCAGCACTGAGATGTAAAGCTGTCTTTCATATAAACATCAATAAATCTTAAAAAATTTGGTGACATGTCATTACATCTTTAAACAAACTAAAAATAATTTATTATTAAAGTAATTTTCAAAATTCCTATTCAAAACTTTTAGCCATTTCTTTTGCTAAGTTTCAAGGCATACATAAAATGGACTGAATAAAATATTTATATTTTGATTGTAGAGAGCCTGATTAATGTCACTAAGCAGCATGAAAACCTATCGGCTAAAGTACTCACCTTGCATGCACCACGATTTCATAGGACCACCAGTTCTAATCCCATCTGCACTGCTTCCCATCCAGCTCCTTGTGGCCTGGGAAAGCAGTCCAGAGCGGCCCAAAACCTTTGGACGCTGCCCCCGCCTGTGAGACCTGGAAAAGCTTGCTGGCTCCTGGCTTTGGATCAATTCAGCACTAGCTGTTGCAACTACTTGGGCAGTGAACTAGCAGAGAGAAGATCTTTCTCTGTGTCTCTCTTCTGTCTGTTAATCTGACTTTCCAATAAAAAAGTGATAAACCATAAAAAAAAAGGAAAGAAATGGAGCAGCCAAGACAGGAACTGGCTCACGTACTCAAAGACAGCTGCATCTTCAGTTCCTGTACTGCAACATCAGCCCCTGCAAGATACGTTTTGTTGGTTTGTTTGTTTTGCTTTTTAAAGATCTATTCACTTCCATTGGAAAGTCAGATATACAGAGAGGAGGAGAAACACAGAGAGGAAGATCTTCCGTCCGATGACCCACCCCCCCCAAGCTGCCGCAACGGATGGAGCTGAGCCGATCCGAAGCCAGGAGCCAGGAGCTTCTTCTAGGTCTCCCATGCGGGCACAGGTCCCAATCCTTGGCCGTCTTCGACTGCTTTCGCAGGCCACAAGCAGGGAGCTGGATGGGAAGCGGGGCTGCCGGGACTAGAAACGGTGAGCACATGAGATCCCGCGTGTGCAAGGCGAGGACTCTAACCACCATGCTATAATGCCCGGCCCGCAAGATGTGTTTTTATGAATTATAATTCTGGCTCAGATATAAGCTGTCATTAAAATTCTTTAGCATATTGATAAATACCTGAGTGTATATATGAGCAACAAGAATAATTTTGTTTGGATACTAGAAAAATAAGTTGTCATATTTCATAGAGAAGTTACTTATAAAATGACTTTTTTAATGTCGGTAAAATAGTGAGCTTTGCTTTTCTATCTTTAATTTCCTCTAATTTGCACACTACTTGCTATAATTTTGCATTTGAATACTCAACAATATTATTTTAATGTATTATATATATGTGACTTCAAATGTATTTATTGAGCCAGGTCCCAAGGTTTTAGGCCATCCTCTACTGCTTTCCCTGGCTATAAGCATGGAGCTGGATGGAAAGTGGAGCAGCCATGACACAAACCACTGCCCTTATGTGATCCCGGCTCATTCAAGGAGAGGACCTTAACCAGTGGACTATTTGACCAGGACCCCTAGCCTTGGTTTCTATGGACATTTAGAGAATGTGAAGGCAGATTGGAACTCATTGACTGCCTACTTATCTCTCTTGCCTTCCCTGTATTTTTTAAGAAAATTACACACAAACAGATACACACGCACACACACTCTATAAATATATAGTGAAGGCAAAACATATGTGTGTGCAATTAGTGAAAACAAGGCCCATAGCCAAGTCATAGCTGATTAAGCACTGGCATCACACAGGGCCACTGAAGTCCTGGCAGATTCATTCCAGCCCACTTCCCTGCTAACGCAAAAGCAGTGGAGAACAGTCCAGCTCTTGGGGCCTCTGTTTCCATATGGAATACCAGAGGGAAAGTACTGATTTCTCACTTGAAAGTGGCCCTGCTCCTGCCATTTATGGCCATTTGGGATGTGCACTGGCACAGCACACCTCTCGTTTTCTTTGTATTTACCTCTCTATATTTGTAACTCTATGTTTTGGATAAATAAATGAATCTTGTTTTAAAGGAAAAAAGTTTTAAAGTACTTAAATATAATTAATCAGCTTTGAGGTGTTATTTAGAATTAAACTACTTGCAGTTCTGTTTGTCATATTTTATATGGAAGATTAGTGTTTGTGTGAAAGCAGTCATGGGAATTTAGTGATCATGAAAGCAACATAATTCTTTATTATGAAAATAAAGAAACAATCACAGTTGATCCCATAGAAAATATGCCACCAGCAGTGTACAGAGCAGGATAAAAAAAATGCAACACTGTTGCATAAAATCAGGTTTTTTACGGATAAAGATTGCAATGAAAACAGGTAAATTGTATCCTGACCAAGCATTTTGTTACAAACTGAACTGTTTACAAAATGAAATAAATCAAAGCCTTGAATCAACTGGGTTATTCAGCCTTATGGAAAAGGTTGAATTGCATCATTAAAAAAATATTTTCTTCCCCCTGTAAGGTTGAAAGACATTCTTCAGTAAAATTTAAATGGGAGAGTCCTATAGTCCAGTTTCCACTCCATGAAAAGATTAAGTTCATTTTCACACTAGCAGGACACGCACTAGTGCTAAGCAGAAGTTTCCAATCTGAATACTTTCTTTCAGCATGGGACAGAACATCAGTAAAGCAAAGAGCAGGCAAGTTTCTACCAGGTGAAATCTTTTATTTACATCCACTTATGTTTACTGCTGTGATAAATGTTCTAAATTCGGCCCCCCATTGTCACTGAACTTGCAGTCCACTGCATGTCTTTTCCGTTTTGTTCATGTTAAATATAAAACTCCATGTTTTCAAGATGCAGACATCATGAGTGAACACAGGTTCTTCACATGTGCAGATCTTCACTATAATTAAAATTAGACTCTATGTGGGCAGCAATTATCCTGCTTTTAAAATGTTTTGTGAAATCAAAAAGGAAAAATTTTTCCCTTATATGCTCTTTTAAATAGACATGGTTGATGCTACCTAGGAATTTTGCATTTTTTTTTTCTGAGGCCTGAATCATCCAGTTCTTGAACAACAACAACAACAACAACAACAAAACATAAACAACAAAACATAAACAACCATTCCATTTTTCAACCCACCTCAATATTACAGGTCACATCACACCACTCTGCATCTCTGTCAGTCAAAATCTTGACATACTTTAGTAGTTTCCTGTGAAAATGAATGGGCTACATCCAAAATGATATAGAAAAAAAGAATATTTTTGAATAAGTATAAAACAGGAAAGGCCTAGCAGCAAAAGCTCAGATTGGATTACATGTGAGACTGCTGTAGGGGTCTATAGCTGCTCAGGCTCACGTCCTGTGTGCCCGATGATTGTCAAGCATAATCAGGAAATGATGGGTAGGAAGGACAGTAGATTAAGTAAGAACAGAAAGTAAAATCAACAGAAAAGCTCCCAGTAGCACTGAGAGGAGTTCCACTGAAAGGAAGTTGTCTATGGATTTATAGCCTCATATCTCCGAGAAATTTTGTAGTTTTGTGACCATGTGAGTCATCAAGGACCATTGTCTTACGTATGATTGTATATTTTGTTTGCTCATGTTGTTGTTGTTTGCTTTCATCTTGCCTTTGAACAGTGTTGTATTTTATTCCTGGTGTGTCTCTCTGCAGATCAGCCTTCCTCTGTCTCTGGTCTCTACAAAACCACTCGTGACCCCTAAAGAGGTATCTTACAGATTTAAAGGATTACTGGCAAAGACTGCTCCAGCTGTTTCATGCTTACAGCAATAGGAGGGGAATCAGCAGATTCCTCAGAGTAGCTTGAGGGCCTTTGGTTTAGGGCATGTTTTCCTATGGTTTAGGGTGGAGTAGTATTCTTTAAAGGCAAAATGACCGGGAAACAGAGATCTCCAGTGTGCTGGTCTACTTCCTAAGTGCTCAGGCCAGAGTCAGCCAAAACCCTGTCAGTGTCTACCACACAAATGGAAGAAAGTCAGATACTCGCAGCATCTCCTGCTGCCTCCCAAAGTGTTCATCAGAAGAAAGCCTGATGGTAGCGGAGTAGCAGGCAAAACCATCAAGCTCTTCAATATGGGATGTGGAAGTTATAAGCAACAAGTTACTGCACCAAAAAGCTGCCCCAAACTGTTTTGTTTGTTACTTCTTTCTACATATATAATCACAACTTAGTGTTAAATGCTACTCTATTAAAAATGTGATAAGGCCTGACACAATGGCTCAGTGGGTAAATACTTACCTTGTATGAGCCAGGATCCCATATGGATGCCAGTTCATGTACCAGCTGCTCCACTTACCATCCAGCTCCCTGAGTGTGGCCTAGGAAATTAGGAAAGGATAGCACAAAGCTTTGGGACCCTGCTTCAATATGGGAGACCTGAAAGAAGCTCCTGGCTCCTCGCTTTGGATAAGCTCATTTCCAGTTGTCACTGACACTTGGGTAATGAACTGGAGGACGGCAGATCTTTGTCTCTGAATCTCTCTGTAAAGCTACCTTTCGAATAAAAGTTTTAAAAAAGAAAATTGGATAAAACACACCTTAAAAACGAGGTTAAATGTCTATGGCAATCAGATGTAAGAAATGTAGTATGTAAAATCCACACTTAAAATCAATAATTTGTTTCCATAAACAATAACAGTAGTTACAAACATTTTAAATGTCTTAGGATAAAGTTAAGCAAAAAGACATGATATCAATAATGAAAACTGAAATATTAGGGGAAATAATAGAAATATGCAGATGATGGAAAAATCTCCTATTCTGATGGATTGGAAATTAATAACAACAAAATTCCCATGCTATCCAAAGCAATTTATAAATTTGTTGGAATCCAAATAAGAATACCAAAGATATTATTCTCTGAGCTAGAAAAATTAGTGTCTAAAAAATTCATATAGAAACACAACAGAGCTCAAATAGCTAAAACAATCTTAAATAATAAACCATGAAAAATCATAAGATTTCATAGCACACTAAAGGCATTTACAGTCAAAACACCCTGTTATTGGAACAAAAGTAGACATGTGCACCAAGGCTACAGAATAGAAAACCCAGAAACTAGCTCACACATCTAAAATCAACTGTGATAAAATTACTCCCTGGGGATGGGAAAATTGGATTTCTCCTTGTAGAAATATGAAACACCCTGCTATACACCCTATAAAAAAATCAATCTACAATGGATCAAGGATCTAAGCCTAAGAAATGGGATACTCAAATTACCAGAGCAACACAGGTGAAATATGCCTAGGCCCTGACTTCTTGGGTAAAACTGTAGAAGCAAGAGGAATAAAAACAAAAACAGATAAATGGGGTTACCTCAAACTATGAAGACTCTACCTTGCAAAGGAAAATCTGAACCAATTGGAGAGGCAACTGATGGAAATGGAGAGAATATTTGCCTATTATATATCTGAATATGACAATTGCTATAATAATCATCATAACAAATGCTAGCAAGGATGTGGAAGAAAAGGTACCCAGTGTACTAAAATTGGAACACAAACTGATGCAACCATTATACAATGCAATAAAGAGATTCCTCAGATATTTGAAAATTGATCTGCCACATCACAAAGTCCTTCCAATCCTGGCAATTTACCACAAGCATGTAAAATCTGTATAACAAAGAGGTATGTGGATGGTCCAATGGTCTAGTGGTGTAGCAAGTAAAGCTGCTGTCTACAACCCTGGCATCCATTATGGACATTGGTTCAAGAACTGGCTGCTCCTCTATCAATCCAACTCCTTGCTAATTAAACTGGAAAAGAAATAGAAGATGAACCAAAGGCTTGGGCTCTTGCACCCACTGGGTAGACCAATAGGAAGCTTCTGATTCCTGGCTTCCGAAAGGAACAAGCTGATGATGGTGGCCATTTGGGAAGTGAACCAGAAGATGGTAAATCTGTCTTTCATCTTGTTTCTCCCTCTTTCTGTATAACTAATTTTGAGCTAATATTTAAAAAAACTTGAGAGAGAGAGAGAATAAGAGAGAAAGAAATCTATATCCAATGTTCATAATAGCTCAATTCACAATAGCTAACATATGGAATCACTTCACACATCCATCAGCTGATGACATGATAAAGAGATAGTGTAGATATCTATGATGGAATTGAGGTATTTGTATGTAAACTTGCATGAATTATTAACTGTAGAAGGTAATGAATTTTGCATTTATTGTTTTATCCAATGCAGAAACCCAATTTACTATGTAATTTCTCTGAATTTGCATTATTCCTGACATTTAAAAAATAAGTTTTTATTAAATAGTTATTAAAAAGGGGAAAACCAAAAGAAGAAAATAGTTTTAAAAAATGTTAGTATTAATGTGTGTGGTTAATCTACAGTGAAGATTCTCACAGACTGTAGAATCCATCCAATTTCTCAGGAAATTATATTATTTACACTTTATGTATTTGGAAGTTCTGTTTATTGAAGGTATCTTATATTTAAGTGCTCAGTACCAGTGATTAAGTATCTGAGAGCATTGTGAACATATCAGTTGAAGAGAAAATCTACCTTAGAACAGAAACTTAATTGTATTGATTGAGTCACCGTAAGTTCTTAGAATATTTTGGCAATGGTTATGGTAAGATGCTCGGTTATTTGTTTACCATTCTTTTTAATTTATTATTGCTCTGAGTATTTCATCAGATATGAAAGCAAAATTGAAAAACTATAGAATAAACACATGATTTAATTTGGTATGAATGTACAGAACAAAAGTGCAAAAATAATATTGATTATAGTTACATGCAACTATCAATGTGGATAATACAGGCACAGATGTCTAACATTTCTACAAAGGGTGAAAAAGCTGGAGAAAATATTGCATTTACTATGTGGCAACTGAATAATTACATATGGGTGTAAGAATGACCTTGTGATTAGCATTATTGTTCAGTGGGTTGAGTTATCCTTCCCAGTGCTGACATCCCACAGGAAGACTGGTTCCACATTCTGACTGATCAACTTCTGGCCCAGCTCTCTGCTGATGTGCCTGAATAAAACTACAGGTTGGCCCTAGCGCTTGAAGAGTCACAGTGAATTCTAGGCTCCTAGCTTCAGTCCAGCCCAACCCCAACCATTGCAGCCATCTTGAGAGTGAACACATCAGTGGAAAAATTTCGGTCTCTCTCTCTCTTTGTCTTTGTATCTCCATATTTCTTTGTAACACTGAGAGAATAAATGTTAATAAATCTTCAAAAATAAAAGAATAAAGAAATTGTAAAGAATTTTTCCAACGCTTTGGAAAGAATGAAAATATTTTTTAAAAAGCATATCTTTTTTTCAATAAACATACTTTTGTGATTTTAAAATAATGAACATTTTCCAAAGAATAAAATTTATATATATGTAAACTCATCTACAAGTATGCCAGATTGCATATTGATTCCCAACAGATTAAATATAAGATTTTCTTCTTTGTGTGTGTGTATGTGTGCATATGTATGTATGTGTGTATGTATGTGTGCATATATGCATATGTGCATATGTGTGTATGTGTATGTATGCATGTGTATGTATGTGTGTATATGTGTATGTGTGTATGTGTGTGTATGTGTGTATGTGTATGTGTGTGTGTTACACCTGCTACCATATGCCTCAGGATTGCCTTTCTTTTTCTGGTTGAATAAGTCTGTCCTGTAGGATATTTTAAAAATTCCATGAGAAACATGAAATTATACGTAAATTATCTTTTGTGGCAAAAATGTGCAAACTCGGTTCTGGCACCATGGCCTAGTGGCTAAAATCCTTGCGTTGAATGCATTGGTATTCCATATGGGTACTGATTCTAATCCTGGCAGCCCCACTTCCCATCCAGCTCCCTGCCTGTGGCCTGGGAAAGCAGTTGGGGAATGCCCAAAGCCTTGGGACCCTGCACCCGCGTGGGAGACCTGGAGGTGGTTCATGGCTCCTGGTTTCAGATCGGTGCAACACCGGCCATTGTGGTCACTTGGGGAGTGAATCATTCCTCTCTGTCTCTCCTTCTCTCTATATATATCTGTCTTTGCAATAAAAATAAATAAATCTTTAAAAAAGATGTGCAAACTCTACAAAGCTTTTTCATGGCTTCTTTTTCCTGTAAATATTTGAAGATCCTTCTTATGTATGAATTACCCTTTATATACCCACTTAGACATGGATCACTTCTGTCTTTTTTTATTGCAAATAATATTCATCTTTTACATTCTGATTTTGATTTTTTTATAACTTAATCATCAGTGAGCTATTTTTAATTATGGATTTACTAATATAAAGATTTTCATTTTTTGAAAAATTGGGTAAATACAAATTTCATAAACTTACATTGGGATTCTGTATATTCTAGCACTATGCATTATTCAATAGCTTTTTTAAATCATTCATATATTCCCTAGCAGTAAACTAAGATTGTATGTAAGACAGAGAAAGAGAGAGAGATAGAAGAAAGAGATCCTCTGTGCTTTGATTCACCCTTCAAATGTCTTCAATAGCTGGTAAAGTCTCAAAGAGATGTTGAGTATTCTATTCCAGTGTTGCATATGTGTGGTAGAGATCAAATACTGGAGAAATCACCTGCAGTTTCCTGGGGTGCACATGGATTCGAAGTTAGATCTGAAACTGAGTCAGTACTCAAATCCAAAGCTCTGAGATGAGTTGCAGGGATTCCAAGAAACATCCTGATAGCCCCACCAAATGTGCCTCCCTCAGTTTATCTTTCAACATCACACTTTTAGATTTTCAAATATTTTTAAAAACACATTGCACAATGAAAAATTGAATACAATTTTAAGGACAACCACAATGTCAATTTTTTTTATTTCCTAAATAACAAGTTCTACTTATGTATATTTTCAGTTTTACTCTTTGAGAATCAAATTTTTCATGACCACAATTATCTCAAGTTAATGTAAGGCAGAATATTCTCATTACATAAGGGATTCCCATAGTATAAATCACTTAGTTATTAAGATGTTCACTGTTGATTCATCAATGTGCCGACAGATTGTGCATTTTAGAAAATCAACTTATTAAAAACATTGCTATACTCAATCCAAAAATTTTCTAAATTTTATTATTGTTATTTTTATACCAATGTATTTCCACCTTGTGCATAATGTGTGTGAATAATAATACAATTTAAATACTTTTGCAATTGATTACCTAGAGCTTGCCAAAAAACAGTGTGTGAGATTTCAAATTTAATTAATGTTAGCACTGTGAGAATTTAAATACAACATCTAGTTCAGAAGTAATTCTGGTATGTAAGATGAAGAAGGCTATGAAAAGCACCTGCCAATTTTGGTATCACTTTTAAGCATAAATAACTCATAAAAATGATTATAACATGTTATGTAAAGAATTGCATTGCAACTACCAACAATGTTTGTCAAACTCACAAAAATTAACCTTGAATACTCAGACACTTCTCAATGTTGAAGGTATATTTTTAAATTCATGTTTGAAACTTATATTTTCATAAATCATTTGTGATTTAAAATAGGAATATATTCATAATATGTTGTTCATAGGAAATGGAAAAGACAAAGACAACCTAAGGGTAAGTTACATTCACTAAGATGAAAGCAAGGGCTGATGTTTTGTGCAGTAGTTAGGTCACAAATTGGGATGCCTTCATTCTACATCAGAGTGCCTGGGATTTATTTCTAGACAATATGCATACCAGCTCCTGCCAAACATATCTTGGTCAGCAATAGGCAGTGGTTAAATTGCTTGGCCGTTGTTTCCCGAATAGGAGACCTGCATAATCCACAAGCTGGAAGAGAGAAATGGACAAACACTCTGTACAAGCTATGTGTACTTGTCAGGCTAGAGTTTAGTCAAGTTAAGACCCATAATACTTCTGAATCAAATAACTCTAATCAAATCAGTGTAGGTTTTAAGTCACCAAATAAATAACTTCTTACAACACCAATAAAAAGCCGTTCAATAGACCTTGTTCTTAACTCAATGACTGTGACTCATATTAGAATACATTGATTTCTGGCTCTGGATTCTGAATCTAGCTTATTTATAATGCAGACACTTGGAAGTAGAGAAGATGGCTTTAAAGATTGGAAACCCACCATCCAGCAAGGAGACTGGGATTACATAACCAGTATACAGTTTCATCCTGGGCCAGTCATGGACATTGCGAGAAATTAGGTAGTTAAGTGACAATGGAATATCTCTCTCTCTCTTTCTCTCTCTCTCTCTCTTTCTCTCTCTCTTTCTCTCTCTCTCCCCCTCTGTGTGTGAGTCTGTGTGTGTGTGTGTGCATGTGCCTTCCAAACAGATAAATAATACATGATAGCTAGCTAACTAGATAATAGATGTATAAGATGTATAGTCATGTTTACACATAAATGCTAAATCTCTGGGTCAGAAATTAGATTGCTTTATTACAGCAATAACTTCATGATGACAACGTGTGTATCAGTTCTCTACTATACAATCTGATCTGAGAACAGTGTCAACCATATATGAAAATGTATTTTCACTATAGGTAATAAACTCAAGATTTATAATACTAGGTTTGTATGGGACATCCAATACACCTGAATATCACCTTTTGGAGAAAGAAAGATGTATTTCTACTTTGAAGCATTGGAAGATCATCTCCAGGGAGGATAGTTTTTCCATACACATAAGTATTTTAACGAATGAGTCTTTAAAAATGAACTCTCAAATCTCTTCAGATAAATACGCATGTCTTACAAGGGACATTTGCCATTAATCATCATTTAATGAAGACACTGGTGATATTTACTCTAAACTCCCTGGGAAGCAGAAATGGGAAAATGTCAAGGGAGCACTGTTAGTACAGTAATAATCCTATATTATTTTGTGTTATTCTAGAAGGGAGAAACATTGCATGAATGTTTTATAAGGGCAAGGAAGTCTTAAAGGAACCCCTTAAGATGTGGCTGTGTGTAATAGGGAAAATACTTTCACACTAAATATTGCACCATGAAATTATAGCAAAATGAGATTGTTCACAACCAAAGTGTTAAAGAACTCAAATCTTTGCTATTGAGGCTAATAGGTGAGGAAGATTAGAGAAGGGACAGTAGTCCTCTGCCTGACTGGTCACCTCTACCACATGGCCATGGCAGAAGGGGTAGAGTCTAGTCACAGACTCAGTAAAATTGAGCTTTTGTTAGTTTTGTTTTGTTTCAAAGATTTACATTTTTATTTGTAAGGCAGAGTTATAGAAAAAGAGGCACAGAGATAGATAGAAGGAAAGTGTGATGTTCCTTAAACTGATTCCCTCTTCAGGTGGCTGGAATGACCAGGCCTTTTCTAAGCCAAAGCCAGGAGTTAGGGGGCCATTCATCTCTCATTTATGTGGCAAGTGTTACAATAATTGGTTCATCCTTTGCTGCTTTTCCCAGGTTATTTTCAGGCAGCTGGGTTGCAAGTAACCATCAAGGGAATGAAATAATTCTCACACAGGCTGCTGATGTCACATGTGGTGGCTTAATTCCCTATGCTACAACACCATCTGCCACATGGACTTGTAATCACCAAGGCTGACCTGGCTGTGTTGGTAGGCAGAATCAGGTTGGGCTGCAATGCCCATTGGTTCGTGTGGAAGACAGGGCTGGAAACAGAACTGACCGAGCAATTGCAACCACCAGTATGTGCATAAGCTGACTAGAGCGACAGACTGCTGGACCCTGCACTGGCAAGCAAACACAGGAATCAGGCCTGGGATCACCGCAGACAAAGTTTCTTTGAGGAATTCTGTAACTGAACTGCTGATATCAGAACCCCAACCATGAAGAGAAGTGGAGGTTCCATGGTCTGACCATGGAGTGCAAGTGTCAAAGCTGAGCCTCCTTAGAGGCTCAGATGGAGCATTAGACAACAAATCCAAGCGCACATGGAGGATATGGCAGTCCATTGCAACCTGCAGAGGACACCTGGTGCCACAACAGGATGGAGGACAGAACAAATCAATATCTGTCTCAGCCATGTGTTGGCTGTGAGAATCTGGGCTAACGGAGACTCTAAGGCAGAGTGTGTCAGCCAGTGGATTCTGAAGCAATTTCATCACTCTTGGAATGGTGAGATTGTCAGCAATTCAGAACTGTTGGGCTATCAAATCCACTTAAGCAGGACCCTCAGAGCATGCCCCATGTCGGGGAACTGAGGTGGGTGGGAGGCTGGGTGAGCTTTCTCCCTTTATTGTCCCCTTACTCCAGATCTAGGAAAAAATGTGGAAAAAATGGTCTTACCCATTTTCCTGTAGCCCTTGACCCTTCATGCCCTAATCAACTATGTAAAGGTTATTAAATAAATAAATAAATAAATAAATAAATAAATAAACAACATGCTACTGAATGCCAAATGTGTCACTGAGGAAATCAAAAGGAAAATAAAAAAACATTCTTGAAGAAAACAGTGCTACTGTGTGGATGATAATTCAGTGAAGAAATTAATAAGCAAAAACTATTCTGAATGAATGAAAATAAAAGCAAGAATATCAAATCCCATGGGATGTAGCAAATAGTATTGAAAGAGTTATTGACCTTGTAGTTTGTAAGCAGGTTGCCCTATGTCAGGAAGAATATATGGTACGTTTGCTTTTGGGATTGATTTATTTCACTGAACATAATGGTCCCTAGTTGGAGGGACCATCCCATGGAGGATATGTACGGCAATTTTTTAACTGCTGCTCTCTGGCTGGGCTTCTAGGTTTTTTCCATGTTTTCGATATTGTAGATTGGACTGCTGTGAATATAGTATTACGATCTCTTTCTTATATGCAGATTTCATTCCCTTTCGATATATTCCCAGAAGTGGGATAGCTGATGCATATGGCAGGTCAGTTTTCAATTCTCTTAGCACACTCTGTTCCGACTTCCATAGTGGTTCCACTAGCCACACTCCCATAAACAGTGAAGGAGGATACCTTTCTTCCCACACTCATGCCAACGGATATTGTAAGTAGTGTTCTGTATGTGGCTGAACTAACTGGAGTTAGGTGGAAACTCAATTAAGTTTTCATTTGTATATTGGTTTGATTGTGTTATAGAAAGATCCTGCTGCGCCTGTCTTGCTTTTTCTTCGTTTTGTTTTGTTTTTAAGTGTGAAGTGCTGTTGGATTTTTATCAAATGCCTTATCTGCATCTATTTAGATGATCAAATGATTTTTATTTTTCAACTTGTTGATGTGGTATATCGTATTTATTAGTTTGCAAATGTTAAACCATCCCTATATGTTAATCTATGTGGTTCAGAAGAATGATCTGCCTGATGTGCTGTTGGATTCTGTTGGCTAGTAATATGTTGAGGATCGTTGTGTCTATGTTCATCAGGGATATCGGTCTGTAGTTCTGTTTTTCTTTTGTGTCTCTATCTGGCTTTGGTATTAAGGTGATTTTGCCTTCATAGAAAGAGTTTGAAAAGATTGTCTCCCTTTCTGTAGTTTCAAATAGCTTGTGTTGGATTGAAGTAAGTTCTTGAAACATTTGTCAGAATTCCACCATAAAGCAATGTTAATTGCCTCATGATTCAATTTTAGTAGGTTGTATGTATCCAAAAATCTATCCATTTTTCTAGTTCTTATTTGTTGGTAAATAGTTGCTGTGATAGTACTTCTAATTCTCTGCATATCCGACATATCTGTTATTACATATATTTTCACTTTTGATCCTACTGATCTTTTTCTTCTGCCTCCTTTTTTTGATTAGTTGGGCTAACGGGTTATCTATTTTGTTGATTTTCTCAAAGAGCCAGCTCTAAGATTCATTGATCTTATGTATTTTTTAAATCTCTAGTTCTTCACTTCATCCATTTCAATAATAGCTATTATTCCATGATAATCTTGGGGTTATTTTGCTATTGCTTTTTGAGCTCCTTCAAATAATATTCAGCTCATCTACTTGGTGCTTTTCTAATTTCTTATTCTTTCATTTTATGATACAGTTCCATAAGCCCTGGATTTTTCCCTACTTACTTCTCAAATCCCCACACACACTGTTTTCCCATATCATTACAACAGTATAATTTGTCATTAACAGTCATAATTTCATCATTGCATGCATGAACAATGGCCGAGAGGCCAGCATCCCATTTTCAAGACACATCCAACAGTTTCACTGGGAGTTCATCTTCTATCTGTTAGCAGGATTGTGTACTGCACCATATCCTCATATGTGGACATGTCTCCACTACACAGTCACTATAAATCCTCCCAAGTAAAAAACAAAACACAAACAAAAAAATCAACTACAGGAAGAAGAACAGAAATTTACAATGCCATGAAGTTAAATAACATTCCTCTGGATATGATAATCTCCATTACACAGTTACTAAAGATTCTCTTTAATGGAAAACCACGAAATAAAATCAACAACAGGAAGAAAAAAAATTCAACAAAATGAAGTTAAATAACATGCTACTGAATGACTAATGTGTTGCTAAAGAAATGAAAAAAAAAATCAAGAACCTTCTTGAAGAAAATGATGATACTGTATGATCTATGAGTCAATGAAGAATTTACTAAGAAAAAGGATGTTTTGAAGAAATGAAACTAAAAATAAGATCATCAAATTCCATGACATATAGTTTCCACTGATCTTTGTTGGCGCGAAGTATCTTCTGTAGGCAAGAAATAGAAGGGTTTTGTATTTTTATTCCAGTCTACTAATCTATCACATTTGATTGATGAGTTTAAGACATTTACCTTCAGAGTCAAGGTGAATAGGTGGTAATTTGGTCCTGACATGCAGCAAAGGGTTATTCATTGATTTAACCTCTTTTTATCTTACTGAGATGTTCTTCACACTCACCTTTGGTTTTGGTGAGTACTACTCCTTTTCTCTGTCAAAAGAACATCTTTAAATATCATTTGTAGGGCAGGTTTGGAAAGGCATATTCTTTTAACTTTTTTAAATTGCGGAATAATTTTTATTTTCAAAGACAAAGAAAAGCTTTGCTGAGTACGTTATTCAGGGTCTAAATTTTGTTTTGTTTTGTTTTGTTTTAGGATCTAGAATGCGTTGCTCCATTTTTTTCTGGCCTGTAAAGTTTCCTGTGAGAGATTAGCTGTGAATTTAATTGCCACGTCAATTTATTTTTTTCATGTGCACATTTAAGGATCTTTTCCTTAAGTTTTATTAAGGAGAGCTTGACTATGCTGTGTCATGGTGAAGATCACTTTGGTCAACCTTGTTGGGAGTTCTGTGACCCTCTTGGAATGTGCCTTCCCTGCTTCACCTTGGCTACTGTTTCTCCATCTGTTTAAATGTTTCCTCTCTTAATATAAGTATTGGTTGGAATATGGTTATATTAAATATTCTTACCTCTGAGACATCCACCTAGCACTCAAAGCTAACTACATGAATGTTTATGCTCCTCTTCTTGCCTCATGGAACCAAATGTGTGTGTGTGTGTGTGTGTGTGTGTGTGTGTGTGTGTGTGTGTTTCAAAACATCAAACATCACATGTTAGGTTCAATAATACAATAGTAAAAGCTTTGCTATCAGCTCTAAATTATGAAAGTGGTAGCCCACAGCAATTTAGAGAATAGCAGATTTTTGTGCTGTTAAAGAAAGAGACTGTATGCAGTCCTAAACACAAGAGACTTATTCTTTTTAAATTCTTGCTTACATGGTGCAGTGCTTCTAAGTCTAAATGCGTTTTGAGGTTGCTCTATGGTCTTAGTAAATTAAAGAACATAGCAATGTAGTCTCCAGCCTGGGAAGCTGAACACGGCAGTCTACCTACTGATTTTACCTGACTGTACTTTTAACATACCATTTCATTGTGTTAAGTTATTTAATCATTACCATAATTTATTTCTCTTATCTATATAAAAGGATATCAACCTTTATACCATTGACTATACCTAACAATATCATGGATCATGGTACACTTAAATGTCAAAATGATAGACTGTGACTGTTGTTGAAGGATTACGATTTACATTAATAAGGGAGAAAACAGGGCCAGGAGAATGGAGACTGTGGAAAGGGAAATCCTTGTGCCTATGAAGCAGCATCATGGAAAATAGAAATGCAAATTTAATGCATAAATAAATATATATTAAAATATGGTGCAATTAATTTTTAGGGCTTTGTAAATTATATAATTACTAAAGTTAAAACATGCATATACTCACAGAAAGTCTGTTAGGAAAATACATAAGAAACGAGTGGGCAAGATATGAAAAAATAAGAAAGCACATGGTACTTACATAAATTTTTTGTTTTGACAATTAGGAAAAGAAGTGTTGCATAATTTTCATTTTTCTTGTCTGGGACTTAGAATTTGACATACTCCTTTCCTTATTAGAAAGCAAAATCTTTTATTAATGTTTAATTTTGCGAGTGAGTAATGCAATCATTGCTTAGACTATTTTAAAATTTTCCTATTTGTTCTAAAGTATGCTATGCAAGGTTTATCCAAATTTAGAATACAAATAAAATATAATAAATTATGCTGCAATGTTAACTTGTAAATGATATTTGGAAGTATAGACACAAAAAGATGATTAAGGGTGAGGTGAAAAAATAACATGTTGTTATTAATGAGGGCATATTTTTTACATATTATGTTTCTGAAATATAGCTAGAAACGTGAGCTCTGCATTTAGTTACATTCTTCAGCATCGTATTACATATGAGTGACAGTTGGAATTCCATCTTCTCCGCTCTGATCCATTCCTGCTACTGTGCTGGGAAAAGCTCAGAAGATGGATCTTCTGTGACAGTCACATGGGAGATCGAGGAAAATCTCCTGGCTGCTGGCTACAGTCCGGTCCAGAATCGGTTCTCACAGCATTTGGGGATGGAACCAACAGATGAAAGCTCTTTCAATCTTTTTCTCTTTAATTCTACCTTTCAAATAACAGAAAATGTCTGAAAGATTTTGAGATCAAGTTGAGATATATTGCCATATCAACATAGAAAAAGTACTAACTTACGATGACATGTAACTGTCTTCTAAGTAATCTATCACTTGTAATCCATATTTGAAAGAAAATGATTATCATATTGTAAGTATAACTTCTCAATAGATTTCTTCCATGATTTTGTCTTATAAATTAGTGCAACTCTATCTGAACTAAAAGACAGTTTTCAAATAGGGAGGGACTAAAAGTTACACTTCATTCATGATAGCACTCTATCTCTGGGAGCTTGTAAGAGCTAATTTTAATAAATGTGCCAGTAAGTAAATATGAGTAATATTTTCTTACATGTTTTGATAAGTATGGTGCTTATTTCTAACCGAAGTGTTACTTTTACTATGTTTGCATTTATTTTCTAGTATTCACCCAAGTTTCCTTCAGAATTCTCATAATGTCAAAAAGGAAAATTTTATCTTAATGGAAATTGCATTTCGCTAGTCTGTTTTATAACCTAATAGCAAATATTCAAAATATATTACATTATGAATGAAGCAAAATTGAGGATTATATAGATTTTTTAAGAGATGATATTTTTCAGATGAATTTTCAAATGAATTTTTCAAATTGAAATCCTAACTATATTTTTCTTGTCATTGATGGTGATCAAACATAATTTAAGGACACAAAATTGCTTTTGAAAATGAAATATGTTATTCTTATTTCACATGAAAGATTCTCAAAATTAAAACTCCAAAATGGAAGATGTCATTTCATCTGAGGGCCTGGAATTCATCAGGAATTGTGTGCCTCATCTTGAAAGCACATACAGTTTTGCCAATAGACATCAAGACTAGAAAATGTGTCCATTCTTTAAAGACCCCATTTGTTAACATAGCATAAGTGACTCCAGTTTTATCTGAAAAGAACAAAAATATGACAGAGGAGCTACATGTTGCCCCTAAAATGAATGCCATCAGTTTCATGGTGTTTCTCACTTCAATGTTTAAACAGAATTGCATCACTAGTTAGTGACTTACTGGCATGTATATTCTTAATGGGAGATAAGAGACATGTGTGAGGAGATTTATCCAGAAAATTCCCTTACACAGCTCTGTACACAGAGACCGAGAAGGAAACAAAGCCCAGAGACAGATGGGTGGAGAAATGGAGGAAATTGAAACGCACGCCTGAGACCTTGTTTTCTTTTACACTATTTAGCCCACACTCAAAGAAGACACATCTGTCGGCAAACAATGTATATGGTCACGCTGCTGTCCTGATCGAGTTCTCTCTGATTAAAGCATTGCATTCAGCTGCAGCTCCACCTTTACCACTGTGAACCTCAACAAGCAGGGAAGGGTGGTCAGGTGTTTGTAAACCAAAGTGACAAATACGTAATGTTAGCATTCTGCTGGACACCATCTGAAGACATGACAGTGTGTACTTCAGAAAACACTGTAACTTAAAGGTTATATTCACACACACACACACACACACAATACAGCATTTAAAATACTTTGGAAAAATTGCAGAATATTCCATGGGAGGCAAACAGATTTCATACTTTTATTTCCCAGTGTTACACAAGTCTGCCTAATTTAGCATATTAGTGTATGAATTTTATTTTATGTTTTCCCAATTTCTTACAGTTGTTTTTGTTCTTTCTACTAAATCATTATTTGTCACCTGAAACATACTTATTTTTAATTATGCCTTTACAGTTCTTATCTTCTCTGTGCAAACCCTCCATCCTCATTTCTTTGTAGTAGTAGATCCCTCCTTACCTAAAATAATTTTGTGGGGTTTTCTATATAGAAAACTGGCAGTAAATAACAAAATTGCCTTCTCTGAACAAAATATTTCAAAGCACAATGAAAGCATAATAATCAAAACCTTGCTCTAATTAAGAAAAAAAATAACAATATATAATTTCTGTCTAGCCCAGGAAGAAACTTATTCTTGAGCTTGTTAGAAACAACGGAAAATGTAAGGGTTTATTTGGAATCTACAGTGAATATATCTGTTGTGTCACACACACACACACACACACACACACACACACACAGGATTAACCCATAGTCTACAAAACATTTATGTTTTTTCCTCCTTGAATGAATTTTCGTCAAATCCAATTTTCTTTCTGTTTTGATTCAAATTAAATCAAGTAACTATATATATGATAATTATGTGTACAAAAATATCTGCCCTCTGTCAAGAATAATTCCCATTTAAACAAATTTCTTGAAAATATTTCTTCTGTTTCAAGCAATTTTAACATTTTTTTACATTCCTTCTCTCCCTTATCTCTTCCTTTCTTTCCACTTTTTCTCTTTTTCCTTTTTCCCTTTTATCTCTCTGTAAATGAGATCATTGAGAGAACCACAATCAAGAATGAGCTATGTAGAATGTAGTACATAGGAATCAAATTTAATTTCCTGATTTTGACATATTGTAACCAAATAATAAATATCCCATGTTCATGGTAAATATACAAAAAGTAAGAAATAACAGAAGTGACAAGGGAAGGAGTTTGTTTCAAAAGGTACTTTCAGAATGCTCCAGAAGGGCCAACACTGTGGTATAGCAGGCTCGTGCTCCACCTGTAATACTGGCATCTCTTGTGGAAACCACTTCATGTTTCTGATGTGTCACTTCTGAGCTAGGATCCTTTCTTCTGGCCTGGGAACGCAGTGGAGGCTTTGTGTCCCTGAGCCCACATGGGAACCCTTTTCACTAGCCCACTCCTGGCCATTGCAGTTATTTGGGAGTGAGCCAGTAGGTGGGAGATCTTTCTTTTTCTCCCTTCAAGTAAAACCAATAAATCCTTCAAAAAATTCTCTGGAAAAGCTGTCTGCTTGATTATTGCAATATCTCTGTATTTTGGTAACTGTATTTAGATAAATATGATGTAAGATCTTTTGTTTTTAATGCATAATTCTGTGTGGTTTTGGTTCTTTGCTCATAAGCAAACAGCTATCAACACACGCAATTACAGTGAATTTGTAAAATTTGGTGTTGCCTTGCATCTGCTTGGAATGCAGATATATTTTCATACCACAAGTAGGGCTTAGCCACTGTATATAATCTTCCACCTTCTCCAAATTCTTCATTGGGATCTATCTAGAACCTGCCTTATAAAACTGTTTTTCAGTGACATATACTTAGGAGACATTTAAAAATGAACTTACTGCCTCCCCACCAAGCCCACATTTGATCTGAATTATGCTGGTGTCTTACAATGACTGCCTCACAATCACAGCACAGCACCACAAAACACACCTCTAACTCATTCCAAAACCACCAATTAGAACTCCCAAAGGAACTTCACTTCAGTAATTCTCTATTCTAACCATGGTTGAGCCTAGCTCTCTCACCAATTGCTGGACTACCTTTCCTAGAAGACTTTTGTCTTTCCCCATTGGAGCCTGCTGGTTGTGCTGCTCTGAATTCTGAAGTTTCTAAGGGATGCATTTCTCTAGTCATTTCATGTGGTGTGTTGACTTGCCTTCTGTGTGCCTCATCTTGCACACACCCTAAAGCCTAATCTGTTCTCTAGTCAAAGCAACACTACAGATGATTATCTTGATGGAAATGAAACTTTCACAATTCATGGTGCCTACAAAGGGATCTTCCAATACAAACGTGTTTCCTCTGAAAAAAAGCAGCTACTCACATGCCATGTGTCAGGTTAAAACAAAATTCCTTTGAAGTCACACTGTAAAGATCCATGATCAATGACCTTGGAAAGGACTTGTTTCTAGCCATTTTCAGGAGAGACACCTCAGCACTAGGTTAGAATGAAGTGCAATACCGAGCCTGCAAGGACTCAGTTTTATTTATGGAATTCAGAAGCTCCAATCAATTAGTTCTAGAACTTTATTTTATATATTTTTTCAGTAATGGTTTCTTGGTTACTATGTAACTTTGACAAAAAGAAAACTCAAGTCCTTATTAAGTGTTTATTTTTTTTTCCTGGTTTCACTGTCTCACACAAATGCAACATGAGGAGTCTTCTGAAATTTAATGAAAACATTATATATTAAAACTGTACATGAATTCCAAACATTTTTGCTTGTGTAAAGAACTGATCTTTAATTCCGTTCTCAGGTCCTCGTCCAGGAGCCTGGTTGGATGACAACAGCCAGGACTTGAGCTAGCCGATATACAGGAAGCTGGCACAGCAGACATTTGTGTTACATGTTGTGCTAGGATACTGGCCTCTAATATATAAAATTCTTAATATGCAAATGCTACCAGCCAATAATCAGTGAAATTGTGCCACCTGTATCAGTAAAGCAGTTAAAGTTTACCTTAGTAGGAAATAGAAAATCCAAGAAATAGAAATAAAAATACTAAATATAACAATAATATTTAACAATGATTAACAGAAATAGTCATTCAATTTTAGGTTTAAACCTACGCTAAAGAGAGGTGACTTTAAACAAACGGAAGAAAAAGTCATCAATTAACAAATTAACTTACGTATTGTCACAGTGATCAATAAGTAAATCAACTTTACAATGTGCTTTAAAAAATTTTTTTGCAGGTTATGAAGGTGAATTTTAGGACATTAGAGAACAATATATTTCATTAGAGAGGCAACATATCCCTGTGTTAAAAATTATTTTCATAATTTATTTTTTAACTTAAAAATAATCCCTTGCAACAATACCCTGAATCAATATATTCATTTTGTCTTCAATAGATGGCCCTTCAAAGTTGGACTCACAGTGATTCCACTTATTACACAGCACAACAACCAGTACACAGAATTTAGAACACGCTGTGACTTGTGAGAAAAGCTCATTTTTCTTGTATCTCATGCTCAGTTCTATCAAAATGAAAAGAATGATTTTGAACATCTGTTTTTTAAAGCCAGTGTTTTAATTAACAGGAAAAGCAAGTAAACAGAATGTGTTCAAATAACCCTAGTATTCCCAAAGGGAATTCTACCCTGAGTGAGTTAAAAGAGCTCTGTGAAACACGCTGGCAACCTTCTGCTTGGAACAGAAGGATCACCACCCTGGGTGGTCTTCCTGGCCTACACATAAGGAATAGTTTATTGAGGAAATTGAACAAAGCAGGGGGCTGGCATTAAGAAATATTGTTCATTTTCAAAATTGCTCTGTAATTTATTGTCTCTCTCAAGTTGCTATTCTTATCTTAAAAAGAAAGATTTGTTTTGATGGCCAATAGGGGATGAATATAATACAGTCCAGGATGATCTAGAACAACTCCACACTTCATATAACCTGTGTGAAATTCTAATTGAAGCCACGCCAGATACACCACCGTGAGGAGATGGAACCAGAACAACCGGTGTTTTTTCCTCTTTCTTTGCTTTCTTCATCTCCTCCTGGGTTCTTGCTTCTCAGAGAGGCATCACTACATTCACAACAAGTTGAATAGAGTTAGGAGGCAGAGCAAACATATACACACAGTGTTTTCTAGCATGGGATATTCCAAACATTAGTTTCTCCTTCAATGGATTGTTTGTTCTATTTTATTTATTCTGTCTTATTTTTCAAAGATCCATATATATTTGTTTTTGGAAAGTCGGATATACAGAGGAGGAGATATACAGAGGAAGATCATCTGTCTGATGACTCACTCCCCAAGTGGTCGCAACTACTGCAGCTGAGCCAATCCAAGCCAGGATCCTCTTCAGGGCTCCCACACGGGTGCAGGGTTTCAAGGCTTTGGGCTGGCCATGACTGTTTTCCCAAGCCACAAGCAGGGAGCTGGTTGGGAAGCTGGCTGCCAGGACACAAACCAGCACCCACCATGGATCCTGGAGTGTGCAAGGAGAGGACTTCAGAGGCTAAGCTATTGCTCTCGGCCCCTCTATTTTGTTTCGAAAACTCTCTTGGGTGTAGTCACAGTTCTCTTGCTGTTGGCAATGTCTCATGAAGGGATGACACCCAGCTTCCTGCTTCAACTGATGTGTATGTTCTCATAAAGGTAGGCACCTTTCCCCAAACTTCACCTGGCCTTTAGGCTGATCCGGACGCCGGTGAAACACGGTAATTTTAATAGAGTTTATTTTCTCTCTCTCAACAAATATGAACACTTCAAAAAAGCAAATTTTTGTTAAATTATAACAAAAACATTTTCAAACAAACGTTTAGTATAGTTAGGACATTCACAGCTCAATGATAGGAGCTGGAACTGAGCATACGTCATTAATTTTTCCACTTGTGCTTGGGAGCTGATATAATTACAATGAGCCATTTTTAAAGAAAACGTTTTCTATTCCCTTTTACCTGCTAAAGGCTATACACATTTTTAGGTTCACCTGTTAATGTGCTTATTATGTGTCTTTTCAAGATTATTGTAGCTTCTATTAAGTTAGCAAAACAACTGCAACTATTTAAAACTCTATTTTTTTAATACGTATTTATTTTCATCTGCACTGTGTGGTCAGCAGAGTAACGGAATATGCTTTATCAAGTAAAAAAAGTATATAATGGATGATTATATTAATGGATTCCTTCCTAATGTATGAAATCTTATTATAGTAATATTGGCAAAAATTAAAAATTGCTCAAGTCATGAAAATATATCAATGCTACTCAATATAATGAAGCAACCAGCTCAATAATGAGAATATGAAATTTTACAATCATACATGAAACATCTACCAAGGGGCAATAAGATACATTAGTTGTTTTTTTTTTTTTTTTTTTATTTATTATTTAACTTCAGTAATTACATTGTATTATGTGACACAATTACATAGATACTTGGGTTCTCCCCACCCCTCCCCGAACCCTCCCACCATGGTGGATTCCTCCACCTTGTTGCATAACCACAGCTCAAGTTCAGTTGAGATTCCCCCATTGCAAGCGTATACCAAACATAGAGTCCAGCATCTTATTGTCCCGTCAAGTCCAACGGCTTCTTAGGTATACCCTCTCTGGTCTGAAGACAGAGCCAGCAGAGCATCATCCCAGTCAATTGAAAGCTCCAACATACCATCAGCAAAAATTTACATCATTATGGAATTAATTGACATAGTAATGAGTAACCAACATGTTAAAAGTAAATGCGAGTTCCCAGTCACCTTCTGTGACCACCTCACCTATACTTCAATCTTAGTTTATACACAACATATAACATTCAAAACATAACATGTTATACATAACATCATATCATCTTAAATTAAGGCAAACATGTGGTATTTAACCTTTTGGGATTGGCTCATTTCCCTTAGCATTATGGTTTCCAGTTTGGCCCATTTGGCCACAAAGAACTGCATTTTGTTTTTTTTAATAGCTGAGTAGTATTCCATGGAGTAGATGAACCATAGCTTTCTTATCCAATCCTCTGTTGATGGGCATTTTGGTTGCTTCCATGTTTTTGCAATTACTGATTGTGCTGCTGTGAGCATAGGAGTGCATGTTGGTTTCTCATAAAACAAGTGTTCTGGATATATTCCTAGGAGTGCTATTGCTGGATCATACGGTATGTTGAATTTGAGTTGTTTGAATATTCTCCATACTGATTTCCATAGAGGCTGTACCAGCCTGCAGCCCCACCAGCAGTGGAGTAGGGATCCCTTTTCCCCGCAACCTCGCCAACAAGTGTTGTTGGTGCTTTTATTCATGTGGGCCAGTCTTACTGGTGTTAGGTGGTACCTCATTGATGTTTTAATTTGGATTTCCCTTATTGCCAGGGAACTTGAGCATTTTTTCATATGTTTATTTGCCATTTGGGTTTGTTCCTTTGTGAAGTGTTTGCCCATTTCCCGTGCCCATTTCTTGAGTGGCTTGTTTGTTTTGACATTTTGGTTGTTTTGTAGCTCTTTGTATATTCTGGAGATCAGCCCTCTATCACCTATGTCGTGTGCGAAGATCTTCTCCCATTCTGTGGGTTGCCTTTTTACTTTGTTGATTGTTTCTCTAGCTGTACAGAAGCTTCTTAGTTTGATGAGGTCCCAATTGTTTATTTTGGTCTCGATTTCTACTGCATTTGGAGTCTTTTTTAGGAAGTGAGGGCCTACCCCTAAGTGTTCCAGTGTGTTTCCAACATTTTCTTCCAAAAGTTTGAAGGTTTCTGGATGTAGGTTTAGATCTGTTATCCATTTGGATTTGATCTTAGTGTATGGTGAGAGATGTGGATCTATTTTTTTGTTTCTGCAGGCTATCAACCAGTTGTCCCAACAGCATTTATTGAACAGACCTTCCCATTTGCCTGGATTGTCATTTGTCTTTTTGTCAAAGATTATTTGGCTGTATCTGTGTGGGTTTCCTTCTGGTGTTTCTATTCTGCTCCATTGATCTTCCTCTCTATCTTTGTGCCAGTACCATGCTGTTTTGATAACCACTGCCCTATAGTATGTCCAGAGGTCCGGAACTGTGATTCCCCCTGCTAACTTTCTGTTCTTCAGGATGGTTCTAGCTATCCGTGGTTTTTTGTGCTTCCAGATGAACCTTTGGATCATTGTTTCCAGTTCCATGAAGAATGTTTTGGGCAATTTGATTGGGATTGCGTTGAATGTATATATTGCTTTTGGCAGTATAGACATTTTAATGATATTGATTTTACCTATCCAGGAGCATGGGATGTTACTCCATCTTTTGAGGTCTCCCACATGATAGGAATAAAAAAAACCATACACAAAATCAATGAATCAAAAAGCTGGTTTTTTGAGAAGATAAACAAGATAGACACCCCACTGGCCCGACTGACAAGGAAAAAACAAGAGAAGGCAAGAATTACCAGCATCAAAGATGAAAAAGGCAACATAACAACAGACACTGCATCCATTAAGGCCATAATTAGAAATTACTACAAAGCACTGTACTCCAACAAATCAGAAGATCACCAAGAAATGGAAAAGTTCTTAGACTTCTACCACCTGCCAAAACTTAGCCCAGAGGCAACAAACGACCTGAACAAACCCATAACTGAAGTAGAGATTGAATCAGTGATTAAAGACCTCCCAACAAAGAAAAGCCCAGGCCCAGACGGCTTCACTCCAGAATTCTACAAAACATTCAGAACAGAACTGACCCCAATCCTCTACAAACTCTTCAAAACAATAGAAGAAGAGGCAACCCTTCCAAACTCATTCTATGAAGCCAACATTACCTTAATCCCAAAACCAGACAGAGAACTAACAGAGAAGGAAAACTACAGACCTATCTCTTTGATGAACATTGATGCTAAGATTCTCAACAAAATCCTAGCCAACAGAATTCAAAAACACATCAGACAGATCGTTCATCCAGATCAAGTAGGATTCATCCCTGGAATGCAGGGATGGTTCAACATTCGCAAATCCATAAATGTGATACACCACATCCAAAAACTGAAAAACAAGAATCACATGATAGTATCAATAGATGCAGAAAAAGCTTTCGACAAAATCCAACACCACTTCCTACTAAAAACCCTAACCAAGGTAGGCATAGATGGAAAAATCCACAACATAATTAAAGCCATATATGAAAAACCCAACGCCAGCATCATACTGAATGGAGAAAAACTGGAACCCTTCCCACTGAGATCTGGAACAAGACAGGGATGTCCACTTTCTCCACTACTATTCAACATAGTCCTAGAGGTACTATCTGAGGCCATAAGACAAGAAAAAGAAATCAGAGGAATCCAAATGGGAAACGAAGAAGTTAAACTCTCACTATATGCAGATGATATGATTCTTTATGTAGAAGAGCCAAGAGACTCAATACAGAGACTGCTAGAACTTGTACGAGAGTTTGGTAGAGTGGCAGGGCACAAAATTAATGAACAAAAATCAACAGCCATAGTGTATGCGAACAGCCCCAAGATGGAAAAAGACTTAACCAGCAAGATACCATTCAAAATAACAGAGAAAAGTATGAAATATCTGGGAATAAATCTAACCAAAAATGTAGGAGACTTATTTGAAGAAAACTACAAACTACTTAAAAAAGAAATTGAACAAGACCTCAAAAGATACATTAGTTGTGAATACACCTGGAGCCATTTGGAAAGGTCGCACATAGTGTATGAAGCTGAATTAACCTCTGAAGTGACCCAGGTACATCAAAGATTGCTGTAACTATACAAAAATACAGCATTCAATTCCAGTATCTCCTGTATCATATATACAAAACACATGTGTGGAATGCTTTTACCATCTTTCTGGAATCTATTTTCAGTTATTTAGATTTAATGAGGTTTAAGGAACTATGAAAATACAAATACAGTTACTCTGATATCTTTAGGTGCTGCTACAAAATAAAGCAAATAAAATATTTAACATTCAGGGATGGAATTATGCCTTCTAGTTCTAGTAGATATATTAAAAGCCCTTTATTTTATCTACCATATATGTGTACATATATATATATATATATAAAGCTTTTATACACTGATTCACTTGTATGCATTTCCATCTATGATATTGCATAGTGCTAGATTGAACGTGTTTTGAGACTGCTTTTCTGAGTGTAATTCTATGCTTTTAAAGTGTTCTAACTGCAAGTTGGTTACTTAACTCCCAGAACCTCAGGTTTTATTTTTTTTTTCCTTTTGATTAGCAGTGATTAAAATAAACCAAATACAATAGGTGCATTTATTGAAGATTTGACATACATTAATCACTAGTAACAGTATTGCTTAGAGCAATTGGCAATACATAAATGGGATTTTACTGGAAAAGATGTCATGGGTAAGCGCACTCATTGTCATATTTTTATACATCATGTGGAATTCCTCTCAAATGGTAAAACGTATTATTCTGATAACAAAGCTAATCAAAGCAAGATTAATTAAAAATCATTTAAAGTATAAATATATTGATGGGACCTAGCGCAATAGAGTAACAGTTAAAGTCCTCACCCCAAATGGGCACCAGTTCTAATCCCGGCGCTTCTGCTTCCCATCCAGCTCCCTGCTTGTGGCCTGGGAAAGCAGTCAGGGACAGCCCAAAACCTTGGGACCCTTCACCCGCGTGGGAAACCTGGAGGGGTTCCTGGCTCCTGGCTTAGGATTGGCTCAGCTCCAACCTTTGCGGCCACTTGGGGAATGAATCATCGGACGGAAGATCTTCCTCTTTGTCTCTCCTCCTCTCTGTATATCTGTCTTTGCAATAAAAATAAATAAATAAGTAAAATCTAAACGTCTTGATGGTGGAAGGCTCTGCTTTTGAGATCCAGGGATAAAATTATCTAAGTTAGTTACTGTTTTCTTTTCAAATATTTATAATGTAAAAAATATCTTTAAATACAATTTGAAGTTCAATTTCACTTGCAACTTCTTAATGTGATGTAAAATCTGTGAGCCTTTATAAATCAGTTTAATCCTGAAATACACTTGTAGATGCTCAAGTTTTCTCACTAATGTTATTTTTTTAGGTAAAAAAAATAGAAAAATTGGTGAATGATGATAGAGCAGTACTGAGAGACTGTGAAGGTCTTATTAGCTATGACACTCTGCTGGCTCTGCCTTCAGACCAGAGAGGGCATACCTAAGAAGCCGTTGAACTTGACTGGACAATGAGATGCTGGACTCTATGTTTGGTATATGCTTGCAATGGGGGAAATCTCAACTGAACTTGAACTGTGGTAATGCAACAAGGTGGAGGAATCCACCATGGTGGGAGGGTTTGGGGAGGGGTGGGGAGAATACAAGTACCTATGAAACTGTGTCACATAATACAATGTAATTAATGAATTAAAAATAATAAATAAATAAATAAATAAATAAATAAATAGATAAATAAAATAGTAAAATTGAAAGATCAAAGTATCAGACACATATTTTCCTTGAGTTATCAGATATATTTTATTGTATGAAAATAACATTATAAAGTTGGCAGTTTATGATGCTCTTCAATTATCCTGATAAAAGCTAAATTTTTATTTTATTTGTAAATAACAATTCATTGGCAAAGGATAAATCAGGTTATATCAAAAGTTCAGACATTCCATTTCATCATGCTGTTTGTATGTATATGCATATTCATAGGCATATGTGCACATATGCATATTCCATTTGATTTAAACAATCATGAAAATACAAATATGCTTTTCTGTTGCATAATATAGGTAATAGTGGTAGATAATATATAGATGATACAAATAAATAGATAGATGTGTGACAAATGTGTATTTCTTATTTTGAAGACCAATCTTCTCCAGAAATATAGGCAATGGATATAAGTAGTACTCAGATGCAAAGACATTCATTTCACTAATATACAATAAATTTTATATTTTATATTTTCATAAAATGCATCCAGTTTTACATTGTGTGTTTGATTTATAAATCACAGGATGAGAGTCCATCAGCAGCCATAGGAAGCATTTCTCTTCCTAAACACCAAGGTGTAATTTACACTCATCAAGACTGAAGCAAATTTATTTGACTTAAAACATAACAGAGTGCCTTTAATTTATGACATTTTAATATTGAAAAAGAAAACTGAATATAAATTAAACCAGTGCCCAACGTCACTATACACATGTTCCTTGGTTTTATGTATAGAGTTAAAGCTGTAGTTAGCAACAGTAACCCCACAGGGAAAACCCCAGCTACCTGCTCTGTGAAGATGTAACTCAAGAACGTGAATAATCCAATAGGTCCCTCAATTTCTTATATTTCTTGGCAAAGCTTAATAGGAGTTTAAATTATCCATCTTAAAATATCTTACTGAAGGGTGTTTTTTTTAATAATAGAAATTATTGGATTTACCTTGTTTTCAATTACAAAACAAAACAAAACATTGGAACAGGCTGTGGTACAGCAAATAAAACTGTTGCTTGTGTTGCTAGCATCCCACACAGGCAGTAGTCCAAGCTCAAGTTGCTTCATTTCCAGTCTAGCTCCTTGCTAATCGGAAGAGGATGGCCCAGTGCACCCAAGGCTTTTTGCCGTCCTCAACTGCTTTCCCAGGCCACAAGCAGGAAGCTGTATGGGAAGTGGGCCTTCCAGAATTAGAGCCTGTTCCCATATGGGATCCGGGCACATTCAAGACGAGGACTTTGGCTTCCAGGCCAGTGTGCCAGGCCTGATAATTTCTGTAAATATCATCCTAGTACGAGTTAAGGAAACCTTAACATTTTTATTTACAAGTTTTTACTCCTGGTGGCATTTTAGTGGCTCAGTGCTCTCATGCTTACCTGCTCTTGCTCTCTTTCTCTCAAAAAAAAAAAAAAAATCTCCTTATTGTACCTAACACTCTGGTAGTACTTTTTAATGTGAACTCCAAGCAAAACTACGGCTTAAAACTCTATTGGAGAGAATCTATCCTCATTGACATTTATATGATCTGATGGGACTGATGGTACGTATTTTGTTTAAAATAATTGAGTGAAGCTTGACGATGAGGAAGAATATGTATTCTAAATAAATAGATAAATAAATAAAACCCTTTGATAGTATTGAGACTAATATAAGTGCATCTTCATGGAGTTGAACAAATAAGTCAGGCACTTTAATTACTTATCAGGTAATACAAAATAATCTGTTATTGGTTTATATACAAATTAATCATTTTGCTTGAGTTCAAAAATTTAAAATCATAATAGTTGCATTTTAGTATTCTCAAAGATTTTTAACTAATAACTATAATCATTTTATTACATTACTAAATTTATTACATGTTTAAGCTAAGGAATTCTCAAACAGACTATGAAGTTATAAAAGAACAACAAAAATATTGGCTGCTAAATACTGGAGTCTGAAAACAAAATAAAGCACACTGTTTCCCCAGAAGTACCAGTTTGGTAGCAATTAAATAATTTCTACTTAATTTTCATTATAATCAACCAAATACATCTTATAGTTTTCTCAAATTAAATGAAAATCTGCCAAGATTTTATTCCACAGCTTATATTTTAAAAAGCAAAGATGCATCTTTGTTAATATCAGCAACTAATGAATAAAGGACTATTTTTTTAAAGATACACTAAATTTAAAGATTGACATAACTTGTATTTTTAGCTGAACATCCATCATAATGTGAATGAACAAGGTTGGTTAACCATTCATCTGTTGCAGAACATATTAATTGACTGGAATTTCTTTTCACTTTTATGAGCATATATGGTGTGCTAAGAGGCACTTTTGTGCACACATAATGTTCATTTATTTGAGATAAATGATTCCAAATTGTGTTGCATGGTTGTTGCCTGCTCATTGTTAAAAAATTTTCCGTGCTAATTTTAAAATGTGTTATACCACTGCATGTTTCCATTAGCAATGTTGAAGTGACCCACATTCTCCTCATTCTCACCAACATATGTGGGCACCAGTTGACATGACTTATTCCATTCTTTTACTCTTTGTGTCTTTTTACAACGCAAAGGAAGATTACTAAATGCTATTAGTCAAATAAAGAAAAATTCACTTAATCTGGGGTAATCAGAAATAATACGCCAAACATTTAAAGACAGTTTTTAACCATAGATTTGCCAACCGACACATGCTCCCAGGTAGCAGAACCTTTCTTTCTTTCAAGTAATTTTAAATGTATTTTTTCCTCAAGAATAAGAATTCAAATGTCAGCAGAAACTCATCTACTGGAAATTGCAAACTAGCCTGCAGTCTAAGAACTAAATTGCGATTTTTACCAGGAAGCCCTGTTATAAAAGGGTAATGGTGGAGCCAATATGGTGGCACTGTGGATTCATAGAACATCTAGACAATGGCATGTATATAGAATGATCATTTGAGCCCCAGCTGTTTATTTCTAATTTGTTTTCATACTGGTGTTAATGAGAAAGCATCAGAAGCTGGCCCAAAAAATCCAGCCCTTTTCATCTACATGGGAGACTGATGGATTTCCAGCTACATCATTTCAAACTGCCTAAGCCATGACAATTGAATTCATTTGAGGAGATAAATCAGCATTTTTTCTTTTCTTTTTTTTTTTATTAAAATGCTTGAATTTGTTCTAAAGGCATAGTTACATAGAAAGAGATCCTGAGGAAGAGTGGTAGAAAAAGATCTCTTTTATCTGCTGATTCACTTCCCAAATGACCATAATGTCTAGGGCCAGGGTGCCACCAGAAGCCACAGGGGCTCTAACAAAGGTGTGACATCACAAATAGTTGATCCATGTTCCACTGCTTCCTGAGGTACATTAACAGGGAACGGAATGAGTAGTGGAACAGCCAGGGCTCAATCCTGAACTAAGTGATGTCCACATTGCAAGTGGTAGTTTCATCTCCTGTTCGGCAACTCTAGCACCCAACATTATTTTCATAAATTTTTATGAATAAAGGAAAGAACATTTCCAGAAAGTTGTGGCTCTGGTAAAACAAACAAACATACAAACAAAAGCAGCCATTTATGATTCCTAATCTGCCAGGTGAAAACACATTTACTGGGATTATGTTATGAGAAAAATATTATATTTCATATTACTAGAAAGAAAGCATTTCAAAAATCAGTAGTTGTAAGCAGGAGTGAGTCCCATTTTTCACCAGCAAAGAAAACATGATTAGAATGACAACCACTACAGGATAATACAATGGCTTACTCAGATCATGCTAGTTGATTTTTCAGATTCAAAGGATCAATTCACATTAGATGGGATAAATTGGGTCAAACCAATTCATGAGTAACTGAACCTTCCACTTTTGAATCCCTTTTGTTATTGCTAGTGATGCTGGAATTAGTAGTGACACCAGAATATGTTGCTGCCATGATGATGGTCAAGATTTGGTTGCAACCCCACTTGATATCACACTTTGAGAGTATCATACAAGTGTATCTATGTTTCTATTCATAAATTGTGAATAATACAAGTCCATTTACATGACCTGATTTTATTAATTGGAATTGTGAGAAGATTTTGGAGCTTACGGCATAATTTGGAGTTCCACTTTGTTATTGGTTCTCTAGGGCTGAAATCACTTCTTTCAAAGGGTTCATGAAAAGGAAAGAAATAGTTCTGAATGAGTAGTTAATTCTCTCAGACAAGGCTATTAATGACAGTATAAGCAAAATTTGAAAAGCATTTTAAGAGAATTTCAAATAAACAAGGCTGTTGGAAGAGTTCTAGCTGTCAAAGCCACCTGAATTTGAATAAAATTATGTTTCACCTTTTAGATTTATGAATTTTGCCCAAATTGTTTTCCACAGTACACTTATTAATTTTTATATATTTTAAAATACGACTTGAGTATTTGTCAGTGCTAAGGATATTCTTTCTAGAGTTAGCCTTTTATTTACTTAAATGTCATTATTTGAAGTAGTAATACATATTTGGATTAATCTAAGCTTTTTTGAAGATTTTTTTTTTAAAGTAGACATACAGAGAAAAGCAGATACAAAGAGAAATATATTCTGTTCCCTGGTTCACAAGCCAAGAGGCTGCAAACGAACAGAACTCAACCAATCAGTCAGGAGCCAGGAGCTTCTTCTAGATGTCCCATACTGCTGCAGGGTTTCAAGGCTTTGGGCCATCCTCTATTGCTTTCCCTGGTCACAGGTTGGGAGGTGGGTAGGAATGAAGCAGCTGCGACATGAACCAGTACCAATATGTGATCCTGGCGCAAACAAGGTGATGATGTAGCTGCTAGGTTATCACGCCTTGCCCTTGGAGTAGTCCAAGTTTTATGGGTAGACCTTGTGTAGAAAACTGAGTCCTAGAACAGACAGTTCTTCCACTTCAGGTTCTACCACCAAAGAGTTCATTAGTTTCATGCTAGGTTGTAAAATTGTCTGTTCCTGGTGTCACCGTGACGGACTGTACAATTACAATGATGTGAGGGAAATTAGTGGAGGGGACTGGGACTTGGGGAGCTCAGAATGGAAACCCCAGAGACTATGGAACTATATCATGGTATAAATAATAAATAAATACGTAGTAAATAAATGAACAAATAAAAATATTTTTTAGAAGTTTTGACACTGTTAGGCCTTTTAATCTAGGTATGTGGGAGTTCTTCTCTTTGCACTGATATGCATTGTCAGTGTCCAACGCCAAAACTAATTAGATACTATTGGGAACAATAAAATGCAAGAATAAATCAACTAATTTGTTAGGAAACAGTCTTATGAGATTAGTGTAGATTAACACATGTTTGCTTAGTTTGGGACACTGAATGTGACAAACATTTTCAATGACTTGTAAAAGAGTGGAAAATTTTAATACTCTGAGTGGAATAATATCTTATTTGATGTACTTCATGTGTTAAATTTGTTACATAATCATATTCTCTTCTTTTGAATATTCATTCATATTAACAAATATGCAAATGTGTTTTTAAAGATTTATTGTTTTTTATTTGCAACAAAGGATTACAGAGAGAAGAGGCAGAGTGAATTCTTCCAATCACTGGTTTGCTCTGCAAATGCCGGTAACAGCAGGAGCTTACCGATCTGCAGCCAGGAGTCAGAAGCCTTCTAGGGCTCGCAGGTGTGCACAGAGGCCCAGGGAACTGAGCCTTCTTCCCTTATTTTCTCAAACCATAACCAAAGAGCTGTAACAGAAGTGGACACCAGGACATGACCCAGCATTGAGCCGGGATTCCAGCATCACAGATGGAGTGTTCAATTCTCAGGAAACTCTGGGAGTTTGTAAAGTAGAAATTTTAGAAAACAGATATGTAAAACATTGCACATTAAAACTTAGGAGTTACCATTTTACTCGGACTTCCACATATACAAATTAGAAGAATTGATTCCAGCTTACAAATAACTGTTTAATAGGCAGTCAATAAACAAGTAATGCTCAGTATTCACAGGGCACAGAATACATGAAGGCTTTTTAAAAAAGATTTATTTATTTTTATTGGAAAGGCAGATATACAGAGGAGTATAGAGAGGAAGATCTTCCATCCAAAGATTCACTCACCAAGTGGTTGGAATGGCTGGAGCTGAGCCAATCCGAAGCCAGGAGCCAGGAGCTCTTCTGGGTCTCCCATGTTGGTGCAGGGTCCCAAGGCTTTGCGCTGTCCTCGACTGCTTTCCCAGGCCACAAGCAGGGAGCTTGATGAGAAGCAGGGCTGCCGGGATTAGAACTGGCATCCATATGGGATACTGGCGCGTTCAAGGAGAGGACTTTAACCACTACGCTATCATGCCAGGCCACATGTAGGGTTTCTTTTATGAAGACTTTCAATCTGTACTCACCACCATCATGCTACTAATTTTGCAAATTTTACAAAGAGATACTGATTACCTTGGATGCTGATTCCTCAGCAAAATACAATTTATAATTACTATCATCTCATCTTTCACACTTAAAATAATTTAATTCTTTAGTATGCAATGCATCTTGTTCAATTACATGTTTCTAATATTATCATTCATTATGTTATCTGTATATCATATGTACAACAATCAATTGCTAAGTATCTCCCAGAGAATCTGGTTTGTACGGTTTACCAGCTAGACTTACACACACACACACACACACACACACACACACGTATACACCACACATGGTTGAAATGTAAAAAGACAGAATAGCCAGACTGGGGATGTCAAACATACATTTATCTACTTCTTTGAGATAACAAGTGGAGAGGCAATAGTAAAGTCAAATCTCATTTTCCTCTATCCCTCTGTATACATTTTATCTGTAGAGGGTGAAATGGTCTTAATAAACTCCTCAAGCCAAGCTTTGAAGTAAAAGTGGCTTTGAAGACATTTACTGACTGTATAAAGTATCTATTTAAATTACACTGATTACAAGAAAAAAAAAAAAAGACCGCCAGAAAACACAAGAAAAAACAATAAGTAAAAGAGCTGAAAAATGGTTGCAGCCTTAGCTTCAGCTATGTGTCTCATCATTGTAAATTTTAGAGATCATGTTATTAAGGTTGTTTTTCTTTATTTTAAATATGGATCAAGTCAGCTGGGACTGTAAAACCTGTAGGATACTAACTCAGCTCTTGAACAAGTAGATGTTTTGTTTTCAGAACAGCAGGTCAAGAATTTTGCTCCACAGTAGTAAAGCTATGGGTGATCATTAAAAAGAGGTCAGACAGTGTCAAAGACATGAGTGCAGAATGAATTCATCTCGAGCCTCCGGCAAACCACGAAAAACTGAAATGCTCTCAGATCTTCAGATAAAAGGCAATATGAAGTGAAAATAGATCCTTTGAAAATGAGTCTTATTTTGTATGGTAATTTTCTGATTTAAAACTGCTTCACAAAACTGCAAGCTAGATTAAATACATATTTTTCAAATGAAATTCTATTTACCTTTTACTGATTGAATTTCAAACTATGAGCATATGAGGTTATCCACTGCTATGTTCATCTGCAGCTGCTGAAGCGACACTGTTTCATGACTCTCCAAAATGTTTTATTTGCTAAAATTAAAAAAAAAAAAGAAATAAGGACAAAACTTGCAAGAGTATATGAATTTAATTCATAGGAAAGAGAAAATGAACTTAATGAAAAACATTTAACACATAAGTAACTTCTAGGTTACTTACAGATGTCTTTACCCATTTCATCCTCCATGGGCAGAGCGAGTGCTCACCCACACGTATGCTTTGTTTGTTTGTTTTTGTCCTGAAGCCTGCTACATCAGGACAGTTAGGAAATGAGGTATCAGAAACAGATAATGGAAATTAACATTTTTAAACTCTTTGAAGTCAGAGTTAGGAACTACTTCTGATTTATGAAGGTCTGGCTTACAGTTTTCAGACACTAAAATAGTGATGAAATGATAAGCATTCAGTAGAAATTATAATTTCGCCTTTTAATTTCGATCTTCCCCAGGCTACTAATATGTGGTACAACTTTCTACTGATTCTGGGCAAAAATAGCTTCAGGCAACCAGTTACAAAAACCCCACAGTGTACTGCTTTCAGTAAATGTATATATATACATATAAAATGTATATATATATATAATGTGATATATATTATACACTTGATATATAATACTTTATTGTAAAATGTGCTTTGAGTTAAATGAATTCAATAAATTATAGGCTAGCATAAGCTACATATTTTGACAGTTTAGGTGTCTTAATTCTAGTTAAAGCATACTCAACACAGTGAGGTAATTCAGGCTCTAACTTCATGATATGTAGAAGGCTATGTGTACCCTTGGGACCAACAGGTGTGGTGGAAGCACAGGACTCAACTGAACTTGCAAATATTTCTGACTTGCTATTTTCTTCTTTTCAGGTGATAAGATACTCATGACTGTGGCCATCACCGTTTTAGTGTTTGAGAGCTTGTAAAACAGAGGCTCTTGCTGC
The DNA here is from genome assembly GCF_030435755.1 of Ochotona princeps. Lineage (NCBI taxonomy): Eukaryota > Metazoa > Chordata > Mammalia > Lagomorpha > Ochotonidae > Ochotona > Ochotona princeps. The sequence continues at coordinate 18,871,091 of NC_080843.1, read as the reverse complement.
GTTAGTTCCTGGCCAGCACAATATGTTTTGTGCAATGTGACTAGTATGAACCTGGCTCACACTACAGAAACATCCCTATAGGTGATAACTCTTGGCATTTGCAATCATATTCACAAGATAACTTCTCTTAAATTCTTGCACACTGTTCCATGACAAGGAACTGATATCAAGATTACATCTACATTTCTTCTGAATCATTTCTTTCCTTATTCAACATGTTCATCTGAGTATGATAGAAAATTAGAGACTGTAAGAAGTCAGTCATTACTCAGTGCCTCATCAAATGGCTAAACACGCATGTTAGGTGTTTTTCATTATTTTCTGTCCCACCGCCCCTTAGTTGTCTTCTAAGATCTGAAACTTCCCTTTGCAGGTAGCCATCTTTCAGGATACCATCAGTGTTGATGCAACTGGCAAGGTTTGTGCAGAGAGTGACATTTTACTTCCTTGCAATATAATAAGTGTGTCATTAACTGTTTCATGAACACCAACAGAAAGTGCAGGTGACCTGGGTCAGTGAGAAGTTCAGCATATTAGTCATCAAAATCATTTAACAATTCTCAAAAGTTTTGTCATGAAGTTTCTTAAATCCCAGTTTCCACATGGCTTAGTATGGAGAATTAGCTGTCAACTGCAAACTTCATTGTACTATAAAAGAGGGACATTGAACTTTCGGTATATGAAGGCATATTTACTATAATATTCATGTTTTTTAATAGTCAGAATCAAAGAGAGTGGAGGGAGATGAAGAGGAACTCAAAGAGAGAAAGAGAAGGGGATAGAAGGTGCGTTGTCCACCCTTTTGTTTACTTGCCAGGTGCTAGGCCCAACTTGGCTGAAGCTGCAAGTCAAAATGTCCACCTGAGTTTCCAACATGAGTGCCAGAAACCCAAATATTTGCATCATCAAATATTATCTCAGAGGTACTTTAGAACGGAACTGAATCAGAAATACAGGCTAGCTGGGATTTAAATCTGGCACTATACCCTGGGTTTTCAATATTCTAGATTTACTTCCCATGCCAATTACCCATTGTGACTCTTCTTTTTTTTTTTTAATTTATTCTATTGTATTGTTGTTGACCATGGTTACATAGTTAATTACGGGTAAAAAAAAAAAAAGGTTCGGGGGTATAGGGAAGTTGGTAATACTATTATGTCCATATTGTTTGCATCATGTATCTGAGGTAAAGGGAAATATTGAGGGAGAATTCTCACCCGGTTTCCCGCCCACCCCAAGTCCTGGATGTGGGGCATGCTCTGAGATATTTGCTCAAGTGGTTTTAATAGTTCTCCAGTTATGAATCACTGCCAGTTTCGCTCGATGAGGTTGTCCACTGATTGATATGGTCCATCATAAAGTCTCCGTTCGCCCCATATGTCGCTGCCAACAATATACAGCTGAGATGAATGATTGTTCCGTTCCGTCTTCTGTCTTTTCTTGGTTAGAGTTCTGAGTCCAGCAGTTAGATTGGGGAGATCTCCAAAGAAACCTTGAGGTATTCCCAGACCAGATTCTTATATGTTCTAGCAAGCACAGGGCCTGGCACAGTCCATCACCATGATCAGCTGGTGGTTTCGATTGCTGGGTTGGTTCTGTTTTCAGTCCCGAGTTGCACTGGAACCAATGGGTGTTGCAGCCCAGTCTGGTTCTGCCCAGCACATACTCCCTTACATCAACCAGTGGGAGCTGCAGCCTAGTCGGGGCGACCCACAATAACCCCCACCAGGCCCGCCCCCTACCCTGGTTTGCCAGTATGTGTAGCAGAAGACCAGTCTGTCCCCCATCCCATTTGGCTCTTGTACTTGTCAATGGGTATTAAAGCTTAGTTCCATCTAACCAACTCAACCATCCAGCCCAAACGGATGTTATTGAGTGCCTCTCTGTCTAGCCACCCCAGCCCCCGTCCTAGTTTTCATGCCCTACCACAGGAGTAGTGATTTAAGAAGGGGGAACCCACTTTTTCCCTCCCAGGTCTCTCTCAGTCCCGGTTTATGCACTCTTTAGGTGGTTCTGTGGTTTGACTTGACAGAATTAGTCCCCAGTGCCAGCTGATGCTGCTGCTAAGCCCAAACATCCCTCACCCACTCTAATTTATGCTTGCACCAGCAGGAATAATCAGCCCAGCCTGGCTTTTCCCTGATCTAGTCCACATGCAGCGCACAGGTGTTGCAGCCTTGCTTAGTCTGGTCTGTCCCCATCCCAGCCCACGCTCTCCAGTGGGAGTAGCTGTTGTGACTCTTCTGAATCATTCATAATGGGTAGTGCGTAGGCTTGTCCTGTTGGCATATATTACTTCCATTATGAAGGACAGCCAATGAGCCTACTACTTATTTTTTTAATTTAGATTTTAATTTATGTGAAGATAACATACACAATGAATTTCATATATAAAATTTTGAGCATAGTGATAACTCCCATCCTACCTTCTCTCCCTCCATTTATTCCACACTCCCTCATTCCATTTTTATCTTTGCATTATTATTTATTTTAGAAATTTTAGACTTCTTTCTATTTAATAAATAATGAGAAGCTTATATCTCCACTAAATAAAGAATTCAAAATATTAAGGAGAAAAAAAAAACCACTATTCCTCATGAGTACAAAGGTTATAGGTAATGATCAAATCTCAAAATATTAATCTCATTCCTATGCATAACTTTATATAACTCCTATACATAAACTTTCAAACATTGAAGAAAATGTTTGTCTTTCTTAGGCTGGCTTATCTTGCCAAGCACAATGACTTCCAATTGCATCCATTTTGTTGCAGAAGACAAGATTTTGCTATTCATTATAACTGTATAATGTTTCATCATGAATATACATGCTACAATTTCTTTACCCAATCATCAATTGATGGACATCTGGATTGATCCAATATCTTAGCAATTGTGAGTAAAGCTGTTATAAACATAAGGCTATGGGTAACTCTTTCACATCGTGATTTTATTTTCTTCTGGTAAATTCCCAAGGATGGATAGGCTGAGTTATACAGTAGACTTGTTTTCAAATTTCTGAGAGATTTAGCTTTTTCTTTCTCTAAGGGTAGTACCACTGGTTTACAACCCACTAACAGTGGTTTACAGTATTATTTTATTTATATCACTGTAAGAATTTATTTTTTCATTTCAACATGTGGATGATAGCCATCATTGAATCCGAACATTTTTTTTATCTATTTATTCAGCATTTGTATTTCATTCTTTGAAAAATGCGCATTCATCGCCAAAGCACATTTCTTAGTGAATTGTTAAGCTTCCGTCTTACTGTATGTGTTTGTTCTTCTGAAGCTATTTGTTAGGAAAATACTTTGAAAAGCTAAGCCAGAATAAATGATGTGAAGAACTGCCATTGGCCCGCAGAAAATTCTTTCCATTAACCTAATCATTATTACATCACAGAGCAGATAGCAACTTTATCACTCCCAAGAATATGAATATTTTGATATTCCAGTAGTCATGCAAGTATCTCTATCTATCAAAATAAAATAGTACCTTAACAGGAATACATTTGATATCTAATTCATATGAAGACTTAATTTTTTCAGTGTGCAAAAATATATAATAGGTAAGCCAAAGGATTGTGTTCAATAACAATGTTTAAATTGGTGGATCAGAACAACAATACCCATACCTCATCCTTTAGAAAATGTGCTGAATAGATACAGGTGGGCATAAATACAATCTTGTGTCTAGAACACCTAAAGTGAGAAGGAGTAATTCAGTCATTGAATTTCAATCTATCTGACAGCTCCAAAACTCCCACAGTTGTTAAGTGCTGCTTTATGATTTTCACACTCCATAACACTTATTTCTATCCCTTATCTTCCTTTGTCTAATTTACATCAATCATTCAGAATATAATCTTCTCTTATATAATGTATGCTTACCATTCAGAATTTCCAGTGGATGGTTTTCAAGACAATCCATCTCCCTTCTGAATACCTTGAAGTCAGACTACTTCTCCATCTAAAACCATTTTCTATTGACTGTGATTCTTTTTAATTCTTAATATTAGAAAATAATCTAAATCTATAAAAATGTATAAATCTGACACATTCTGAACACGGACTCAATAGATGCCAAATAACACATCTGTGCTGAAATTGTGGAAGGTTTTCCTGATTTCTATTTTTGACCGACATTGGTTGTTTCATCGTGGGATGGCATTGGCCTCTTTCGGTCATAAGGTCCACACGCTTACTGCGTAAGACTGCTTCTGAATGCCCTGCAAGAAGCTTATGCTTCAGTAAGAAGTGTCACTTATCTCAGAACACAGAAATTTAATGACATTCATGAAGTCATTTTCCAAAAAGGGAAACAAAAATGATCTTAGTGATGACCTTATTCATTGTAGAGTTCTAAATGACATATTTATGGCATGACATTTCCTTGTCAAAGGAACATTACAGTCATTATCATTGTCTGCATAATTTCAGTCTCTCTAGGGAATAGTGCACTACTTAAGGCATGGACATTTTGCATTTGAACGTGGGTTTTAATGAAACGTGTTACCTGTATAAACCCTCAAATTTTGGTCATGTAACAGTGATACATAAAACATTAATACAAATAGTTTTAAAACTATCTTTTGGGACCAGGCACGGTGGTCTAGCGTCTAGAGTCCTCGCCTTGAACACACCGGGATTCCCATATGGGTGCCAATTCTAATCCCGGCAGCTCCACTTCCCATCCAGTTCCCGGCTTGTTGCCTGGGAAAACAATCAAGGACAACCCAAAGCCGTGAGACCCTGTACCCGTGTGGGAGATCAGAAGAATTCCTGCCTCCTGGCTTCAGATCAGATCTGTTCCCGCCACTGCAGTTACTTGGGGAATGAGTCATCTGACGGAAGAGCTTCCTCTCTGTCACTCTTCCTCTATTTATATCTGACTTTGCAACAAAAATAAATCTTCTTTAAAATAAAATCATCTTTCAAAACATTATAAAATAAGATTAAAATGTAAGCTAAGATTCTCATTCAGGTTCTAGAATTTAAGTGTTATTAAAATATTTTGTACTGTCGTTATGGATTAGGAGATAAAGACACAGCCTGCCGTGCTAGCATTCCATCCGGGCATTATTGAATGTCCTTATTGTTTCACTTCCAATCTAAGGTGCTACTGAGGGGCTGAGAAAGAAAGAAAAATGATCTGAATGCTTGAGCCCCTGTCATCAACATGGGAAGCCCAAATGAATCACCTGGTTTCAACCTGTAACAGCCCTGGCAATTGTGGCCTTTGGTGAATGAATCAATCAATGGATTCCATCAATGTAAGATCTATATCTTTGTGACTGTTTTCCTCTAGGGTTGTAACATTTTTGAATAAATAAATAAAATAAAATTATATAATGGCCATGCATGCATTTTTATTAAATCCATTTTGTGCATTTAAAAATATTATATATGTATAAAGATATTTAATAAATATTCATTAAAAACTTAGTTCACCAGAAATTTTTTTTTATCTTTACACCTTGTAATAAAGTTCTGTGGGTTACAAAATCAATGAAAAGTAAGTAAATACAATTCAAAATTTTTCCAATGAAAGTACAAAATAAACAAGATAAATGATATTGTCATTTTTTGGCCATTTGAAATAAATGAAGTAGAGTTGGCACCGTGGCATATAAGGCTAAGCCTCTGCCTTTGATGGGGTGCCGGTTGGAATCCTGGCTGCTCATGTTTCACTTACAATATTCACAATAATTTGCAGCCTATCGTAAGTTGACAACTGGTTATTATTTGTTACTAATGTGTAAAATTTTAATAGAAGTTTTATATAGAGATAATAAGTGATATTCAATTAGGTATTCAAATGTAAGTAAAAATTCTTCAAGGAATGATTCTGTTTGTTGTAAAAATAAGCCCTAGATTACATGTTTATTTTTTTTCTAAGTTCTTCAGTTTCAAGAATACTCAATATATTTATTTACACTGTTTAATCTAAAATATTTTTCTTTTTTATTTATTCTTTTTTTATAAAAATATAAGATATTGTAATCGTGGATGATGGTCTGCGTACTTGAGTACCTGCTATCAGGAAACCCAGGTGGATTTTTTTTTTTAGATTTACTTATTTTTATTAGAAAGACAGATTTACAGAGAGAAGGAGCTTCAGAGAAAGGGCTTCCATCTGCTGGTTCATTCCCCACGTGGCCACAATGCCCAAAGCTGAGCCTACCAGAAGCCAGGAGCAAGGAGCTTCTTTTGGGTCTAGCATGCAGGTGCAGGATCCCAAAGTTTTAGGCTGTCTTCCACTGCCCTCCCAGGCCACAGCCAGTGAGCTAAATTGGAGTGGAGCAGCTGAGTCATAAACCGGCACCCATATAGGATCCTGGTGCTTGCAAGGACAGGACTTCTCTATTGTATTTTCAGCTTTATGCCATTTTCCATCTCTGCCTCTCTCTCTCTCTCTTTCTCGTTTTCTCTCTCTCTTTTTCTCTGTGTTTGTGTGTGCATGCAAGTGTGTACGATTGTTTTCTGCTATGTCACTCTCTAATAAAGTTTTTATAATAATAGTAATCCTGAAAAATGTCACCATCCCAGCCCTTCCATAGAAAAGATACAGTCATACTGCATTCTCTACACACTTGTGTGTATGTTGCATTGCCTTGAAATGAGGAAATGACATCACAACCAATAAATTTTGACGATCATAAAAATAAGGTCATCATTCTGGACCGGTGTGATGGGCCTAGTGAATTAAATGAGTTCTTAAATGTAGAAGAAGGATACTAAGAACCAATAAAGAAATGATTCTGTGATGGCAACTGAAGTGTCACCCCACCATTGCAAGCTTTTAAAGTAGAAAGAATCAGAACTGGTGCAGTAGCCAGAGGCTAAAGTCCTCACCTTGTACAAGCAGGATCCCAAGTGGACACTGTTTCTAATCCCAGCTGCTCCGCGTCCCATCCAGCTCCCTGTTTCTGGCCTGGAAAAGCAGTGGAGAAGGCCTTGGGACCCTGCACCTGCATGAGAGACCAGGAAGAAACTGCTGGATCCTGGATCCTGGCTTCTATATTAACTCAGCCTTGGCTGTTAAGGCCACTTGGGTAGTGAATCAACAGACACAAGATCTTGCTCTCTGTTTCTTCTCCTCTCTGTATACCTGGCTTCCCAATAAAAATAAATAAATCTTTAAAGAAGGAACAGTCATGCCATCAATACTTTACAGCAGAAAAATGTAAATTCCTTATGTATGTTCATTTTAGAGGTTGAACTTTTCTCAACTTTATAAAGGTGAAAAAGCAAGTTTAATGAAGCAATGAATAAGTATAAATTAAATAATATAATATTTGTTATGATAGAAATCTTATTTTTATAAGCATTTTAAATATTTTGATAAATATAGCTGTTATTTGATCACTCTTTCTATGTAAATTTTCAGTGTCTCTGAGTTTACTGCTTTTATCAAACACTGCAAAAAAAAAAAAATTAGTAAATGTTACTAGAAATCCTGAAATGCATTTCCCGACGATGGCTGGACTGATCGAGCCTGGATGATGGATGAGCATCTATGTAGTGACTTGATTGACCAGTGATTTTCACAGATCGAAGTTAAATGGCCTTGGCTGAATCCCCAGTGTTGACCATCAATGTTGTTAGTGATGTGAATGATTGTGTGGTTTATGATGTCTGCATGATATTTTTTCTTCTCTGGCTCAACATTATATGACTAAATTTATTGCAGGAGTTTAAATTTTACCAAAATTTAAGTAACTTTTATAAATTCTGAGTGTGTTAGTTTCCCAGCTATTATTCTTTGAGGACTCTTTAGCTCTTGTTTGATTGTCATGTTGGTACTCCAGATCAAAACACCTGTGTCTCCTTCTAAAAGGTTTAAAAAACAAAATGAAACAAAAAGAAAAAAGAAAAAAACATGCTTCTCACACTAAATTTCTTCTGACAGTTCAGGGTCTCCTCGGATGATAACTAATCTATGTTACACTACGTGAAAATGATCACTATAGAACACTTGCTTCACTGTACAACAGGATAATGTGTCACTTTGTCTTTTGTCTGTCTCATGTATAGCCACACTAATTTAAAAAAGCACATTTTACTTCACTGGGAAGTAATCTTCACACCTCACATTTTGGCCTCATATTTATTTTTGCCTTTATGATCAATCAGTGAAATTTATTAAGCATTTGATTGTTTTTTATAAAACAAATGGTGGTTCTGCATTTTGCAATATGGAATTGTTTTATTTACCTAACATGATATAATATATTTCTATCAATGTGAAATTGTTTTGAATTTGCACATATTTTAAGATGTTTTCCACAATGAATTCATAATGCTAAGTAACCTAGTTTATGTTGCCTTGAAAAAAGCTTCAATATTAAATTATTTAAACTTTTATATTTAGCATAACTGCATACTTAATAATTTATGTTTTTGAAGGTTCAGTAGTATATGTTCATCATAATTTGTATCTTTTAAAATCAAAACTGTATGCATCCAAATTAAGTAATCTAGGCTGGTTTCTATATCTTAGTAACATACAGGATTTTATGTAACCTGATTTTTTTGTTGTTGTTTTTTAGTTCAGCAGAAAAAAAACAGAGTATCTTGAAGTGTATGAACAGTTAACTCATTTACAAATATGGTTTATAAATTTCACATGGGCAACAGTTTATCAGCAAGAAATTTTAGAGATTACATTTGCATTTTCTTTCTTTTTTTTTTTTTTTTCAGTTCCTGAATCTCAGACCATTGTTGCTTTTCTCCATGCATAAAAATTTGGAATAAATTTGTTGGGACTCATAGACTCACAGAGATAAAGGGACATGAAGACAAGCTTCAGGCGTGAATAAGTAAGTATGGATGATAAATTCTAGAAATAATAGAATGGCAAGAAAACTCAGCCTCTTCTGTATGCTTTCTATGCAGATAACCATCAACCACTTCCCAATATATTTCTATTAATTTAACGTTACCTTGTCCTGCTTACCTGGTTGTCAAGCACCTACTTACTAAAACTAGCACAAGAAATTGTTCTGCAGACTCTAAAAGTCCTGAATCTCTGGCCTCCTGAGATCATTTATCTTCCCTATAGATAACATCTTGATACCCAGGAATACCACAAAACTGGATCCTTGCTGTGTACTTTGTAACAAATAACTTTTCTTTTACCAATTACCAATACAGTTTCAGTACTTGGGTTGTTGGCCATTAGGTAAGGAATTCCAGTGTTAGGGGACTCTAAACTACCAGTAAATTAGTGAGTTTGGTAATAAACTCTCTCTCTCTGTATATTTACACGCATATAGAGCTGAATCACATTTTGTCTTGGCATTCTGTAAGACTCTCTTTAGGGATGTGTTATAGGTTGATTACTAAATAATTTGCAACCACCTTGTGTCCTTCCTAGGTCTTCTGAGAAGCACAGTCTACAGTCATCTTCCATGGTCTTCTTCACTAAATTGAAAGTCCTCAAAATGTGGAAATGCAATAGTTGGACTACTCCACTCCTATGTAACCACACTTAAGCCTGGAAGAATTGTTGCAATACTCATTGCTACAAAGAAAGAGACCCACTTACATTCCTATGGAGTTGACTAAATGTTTAAATGTAGGCATTCTTCCTTTCATTGGCTAAGACCCGTATAAGCTGAATTTCTCATTATACTTGCACACACTATTGTGAAAAAAAGTTTTTGTGTTCTAGATTTTAGGATAGAAGTGATGACACTGTAATGTGAAGAATAACACTAATAATCTTGATTAATCTTATTTAGGATTTACTACATGTCAGTCATAATTAGTTATGGATTGGGCATGTAATTTTCTCAAAAATGTAAATTGGGAGGATATTATTCCCCTAAAATTCATGAAGGAACCAAAATACATCAGCTAACATGTCAGAGAACACAATTAGGAACTGGCACATCTTGATTAATAATCTGCCAATTTTATTCTACTGGATATTTGTCATGTGTCTTAAACTCTCTCTCTCAATACTCCCTTGAACATCTTAGCTGGAGGATTCCGAGGAAGTGACTGGCCTTAACAATGAGAACTTTCTCTATCAAAAACACATGAATTTTGAAAAAGAAATTCTCTTTTGAAATTTAGTGCCAGTATACCCTTTATATTAAGGTAATCTTAAGTCAAGAACACTGAATTATAATAATGTCTCAAGGGAGAATTTACTCTTAATGACGCATACGCCTCATTTGAAAGTAAACATAGAAATCCCATACCAAGTACCTTGGGCAGAATAGTTTTCTACTTAAAAAGATGGCTAGGGCTAGTGTTTTTGCATAGGTGTTAAAGCTACAACTCTGGTAGCCCATATGGGTGCTGATTCCTGTCCCAGCTTCCCTACTTCTGATCCAAATAATAGCTTGGAAGAACAGAGGAAACTCTTTCAAGTATCTTGGCCACTGCCACCCATGTCGGATATCCCAAAGAAGCTCCTGACATCTGACTTTCATCTGGCCAGGCACTGGCTGTTGAAGTAAGCTGGGACGTTAACTAGAGGATAGAGAAAAGTCTCTCTCTCTCTCTCTCTCTCTCTCTCTCTCTCTCTCTCTCTCCCATTCTCTGTGTGTATGTAAAACATCTCTTTCATTATGCTTCATTGGCTCACCTTGAACAAATTAACTGTAGAGTTTTACCTTTGGGCTTTCATACATGCAACGTGTATTGCTAAACATTTCATTAGTAAATCTTTTTTGAATTTTATGGTACAATTCTATAGGTTCTATAGAATTCTTTCCCCATTCTTTCCCCAAAATTTCAACCTCAAGACCACTATGGAAATCAGTATGGAGAGTGGGTTAGAGAATTGCGAATAACCCTGCCATATGACCCAGCTATCCCGCTGCTAGGAATATACCCAAGTAAAATGAAATCTGCATATGAGAAGGGGATCTGTAATCCTATATTAGTAAATCTTCGTAATCCCTCCTTACACAACATTGTGATGTAGGAGAATAGGACTGGATTTCAGGAAAAGAAGACCAGCAGAGCTTCTAAGAATGGGATTGATGATCCCACATATGATCAAGCACTACCTGTGTGAAGATTATAGCTCTCACTTACCATCTTGCACCAACAAAATAGTCTTGGTGATTCTGAAATCTTGTTGAAGGGATTAAATTCATAGATCTATCCATAAAACACTTGAATTCAGAAAGGACCCCATGGGAATAAAGAAGCATCTGGAATGCAAAAAATACTACCTACCCATAATGAGAATATAACAAGTACATTATATGCTTCCTATTTTTAACCCCTTAAGATTGTAATGCATACATAACCATCACAATTCTCTGGACCAATTTTTTCCGCATGAATCACAAACATCTCAAACTGAAAACATCCAAAATTAGACATGCTTCTTCCCATTTGCCCACTGCATTGAACTGTGAGTCATCCACTTATTTGACCAACCCAGAAATCCAAATGTCACATATACACTTGTTGTTACTATACCTCCATCCAACTACCCACTAACTGCTATGGATTCTAATATTTTTTATTGTTCATCCTTTACTGACATGACCCAACTTTTAGTCATTTTAAAAATCAGACTCACTGTCCTCAATCCACCCATTATCTTCATGCAAGAGTTAAAAAAATATGAGATCTTTTAAAGCAATCCTTCTATATCGCCCATCAGTCTTGCCTTCCACATTAACTGCTGTTTATACTTAACTGTGTAGTGCTGTGTCTGTCTGCAGCACGTCAGTCTTCAGATCTGCTTTCATAAGCTTCAACTTTTCAGTGTAAATTCTAGAGACTACACCCCTGGATTTTTAAAGATTGTGGCAGTATCTTCTGCATTTTTTGTTAATTTCCTTAACTTTATCTTCTGTAATTGTCCAAGTTTTCTGGGCAACAGCTGTGTCTGACTATCCATTTCTACACTGTGTCCCTAACACCAAAAGTAAGAAGTCATTAGATAACAGTGTTGGGTGGTAAATGAAAAGTGTTTAATTATTGTCAATAAATTGATTCCTAGCCAATACTACAAATTTCTATTTTATGGTAGAACAAAATGGATTATTAATTCAACCTAACAAGCCATTATTGCATTGCTCTATTTCCATAATGTGATCATTCATTCCCATCTTCTTTCTTTGTTGCCAGGGTTTGGTAAATAAAATCACATTTCTTTCTGTTATAAGAATGAGAGAGGAATTTTAAACATATCTTGAAAAAGCTGCTACTTTTCCATAGAGTACATAAAGGGATTGCATTCACTGGGTTAAATTCTTATGAGACTTCTTTAAAAATTATTTGTGGGACTGGGTCGTGGCAAAACAGTCTGATCATTCACCTGTGGCATGGGCATCTCATATGGGGGCCAGTTCACAGCCTGGCTACTCCACTTCCTGTTCAGTTTTCTGTTTTGTGACTTCGGAAAGCAGTAGATGGAGGTCCAGGTGGTTGGAACTCTGCTCTTGAGACGCTCTAAAAAGAAGCTTCAAGCTCTTGGCTTCGGATAGGCTCAGCTTTGGCCATTTCAGCCATTTGGGTAGTGAACTACCAGCAAATGAAAGATCTTCCTTTCTCTCTCTCTCTTTATTTATTTATTTATTTTTTGGTAAATCTGCCTTTCAAGTAAAAATAAATAATTTTTTTGAAAAGAAAAAAATGAGTAACAGAGAGGCAGAATTCCCCACATCAAGATCTTCTGCCCTGCCCCAGGGCAAATAACTGAGCCAGGCTGAATTTAAGAGCTGCTCTGCCCAGGTCTCCAATGAGAGTATGACTGATCTAAGAACATGCGCCATTATCTGCTGCCTCCTAAGACATAATTTAGTAGGAGGCTGGGATCAAAGCAAGTGGGTCAGCACTCAAAGCAGAAACTCCACAAGGTATGCCAGATTCCCAAGTGGCTATTGAACAGCTTAAATGAACACCCACCTCCTGAAATTTACAATGGGCTCTTTCCAGGACCAGAAGGTTATTACTGTTCTTAAAACAATCTGATGTCTGATACTGCATGAGTTTTATGTGAATTTAGTTACAATGAGTGTACCTAACACAGAAAATGTTATCGCAAAGTTAAGGGTATTGAGATAGACCAAAATCACAATTCTGATTACTTTGGATTTGATTATTACTATATTTTCATTTAATATTTGATTCAAACACTTTCCTAGAGGGGAGAGAGATAAACAATGATTATTCTTGAAAACACATGATTTTCATATCCAAGTGTAACATATGTATGTGGGTACAAACCTAGCATTGTTCAGAGCCACACAGAGGTTTTGAGGAGCACTAAGGCAAAACAAATGTGTTCTCTTCCAGAGTTAGAACAATTTTGAAAGGATTCTATGGTTCCAACTTTCAATTTCATTAAGATTATTTTCAGAGTGTTAAAAAAGTATTCACTGCATTAAAGTAACCAAGAAGATTTTCTTTATTCCTGTGACTTGGCTGGGTTTATCTTGTTCTCATTCTGAATCCATACTTGACAATCTTTGAATTTCGCAGCTTCCATTCAACCAGTGCTCCATTTGCTGGCCATGCTTCCGCAGTAGAGAGAGAACATTTGATCCATGATGCCCTCCTATTAGTAGGATCATCTTGCAGGGAAACTTCGCCTCACTTCAAATCATGTTTTATGATGCTTGTCATGTAACCCCAGCTCTCTATCTAATAAACCTCTCACTGTTTTGAGTTTAGCTTCTGTGCACAGTCATTTGCTCTGGATTTTGCTTTGTTTCATTATGAAGAGATTGTGAAATTGCATTGTCTTGCTTGTGCAGTTAGAGAAAGAAAATATTAGTAAGTTCACTTTTATGACATTAAATAAAAAGAATCTATATCTTTTATTTTGCTTGGCTCCACACATGCTGTTTCAGTCACTCATGGCGTTGCGTCGTGTGCTGCAAGAATAAGAGACATAAAAACAGAAGTACATTGGCAAAATAAGATATGGAAATCATAGAAAAGTTAAAAATACCAATTTTTGAATAGGTAAATCTACAACTTTGATAAAAATGAGATATGAAACATAATTGTGTAAGAAGGCAATGGAGAACTGTGGTTTTTAAATATAAAAATCAAAAGTGACATGTATTCTGCATTATCCTCATTTCTATCTAAACATGAGGTTTTAAAAATCACTCTAAATAGCTATAAGTTATTCTTGAACAAAAAAATTGAATGTGGCACAAAACTGGGAATATTGTGCTATTTGAAATAATTAAAAGACTGAGACAATTTTGAAATTAACTTTCTAAAATTATGCATTTAGTATTTAATTTTATATAGTGTTTTGATAAATAATCTAAATATTATAAGAACATATGTATATGCAAATATTTGCATAGAAGAAAACCTGAACATATATTTATTTTACATGTCAGTACACATATACTCCCTCAAACATACATTTTAAATAAACAGCAAATAAGTTTTCCTTTTTTCTTGAGATGAAATGCACAGAGCATGAAATTAACCATTTTCAAATGTACATTTCAATGACATTTAAAGTATACACAATGTTCTGCAGTCACTAGTCTAACCAAGTTCTAAGCATTTTTCATCCTGAAAGAAAATACAAACTATTAAAAGCCCCCCTTGTCTTTAACCCAGACTCTAGCTATTGCCGATCCACCTCTGTCCATTGATTGACAAATTCTTGTACTGCCAGTTAATGTAATTATGCACCTTAAGCTTTTACAGCTGAATTCTTTCATTTAGAATTATGTGTTAAAGATTGATCATGAATATAGTATATTTTGAAAATTTATTCCTTATCATTGGATGAAATACATTCCATTTAGATGCATATTTCTCAGTAATTAGTTGTTTTTCTATACCTGGATGTCTTAATTATATTCATGCTTTGTCTACCGTAAAAATTCTAATATATCTGTATCTGCATTTGTTTTTTATCAGTATCTGCTTTTTAGAATATTTGAACAATTTTATATTGCCACAAACAGTACATCTTGCAAATTTTTATTTTTTAATCATTTAATTTTTTAACATCTTTGCAATTTTACCAATGCTTGTTATTTTGAAGTTTTTACTTATCCACTCTATGGTGCTCAGTGTTATTATGTAAGTACCACGGAAACTGGGCACCTTTCATATTATGTGGCATTTTCCCCTTTGTGTATGTTCTTTAGAGATATACACAGTGAGGTTTTTACTCATTTTTAAATAGAATAATAAAGTCGGCTATGTTGATTTAGTTTGTTTTTATGATGAATTAAATGTCTGTGTATACTTTTGATGCTGATTCATTTTCAGACATCTGGTTTGAAAATATTTTCTCCAATTCTGTAAGTATTTTGAACTCCTTTGATAATGTTCTTTGATAAATGTTAATGCATTTCATATTATTTGGGGGAAGAAATGTCACAGAGACACAAAAATCTAAGAAGTGAATAGGAATTTTAGAATTATCTGAGAGGTCTTTTTTCATTCAAGCATTTGTTAGCTGATCCCAAAATATTTTTCAATGTTGTATTTGACATGCTGAAAATAATCAATGGATATTAATTTCATAATAGTCTAAAATTAGTTGGACTGCCCTTGTGTTACATTGATTCATATGGAAATTTAAAAAATGTCTGAGATTACAATCTTTATTTGCCAGTTTATTAATTTACTTTGAAAAATTACCCCAGTTCATTTACCTAGTTAATTTGATGTGTGGTATGAAATCATTTTATGAGATAATTATGAATTATTACACATTACATTTCTTCATATATAAATATACACTTACAGATTTATTTACTGATTGGAAACGCAGATTTACAGAGTGAAGAAGAGACAGAAAGAAAGATCTTCAGCCTACTGACTCTCCTCAATTGGTTGCAACAGCCGGAGCTAAGGTATCTGAACCAGGAGCCAGGGCCTTCTTCTGGCTCTGCCACGCGAGTGCAGGGTCCCAAAACTTTGGACCATCTTCTCCTTTCCCAGGACACACACAGGAAGCTGGAAGAGAAGTGGAGCCCATGATACATGAACTGACTCCCATGTGAGACCTTGGTGCATGCAAAATGAAGATTTAGCACTGAGTCATCACAGTGGACCCACACACTAAGATTTTCAGAGTTCTAAAACTATCTTTGAGAGTTTCTAAATCTATTTATTTATGTAATTATGGTATCTTAAATACCATAAGCAGTTACATTAAAAATACCTGTTTTTTGAAACTTGACTATGGGTTCAGCATACAGCTCCCTGATAATCCCGAATCTCAGAAGCAGGGATCCCTGTAATCTAAAGAAGACTCAGATTGAGTTCCCAGTCAGTGAACTGGACTCTGGGCTAATCATGCCATTTCAGGCATTTGGGGTGTGAACCGGTACATGAGTGCTTATTATTTAAATCTTTCTCTAAGTCTTTCTATCTCTTTCTGTCTCATTCTACTTACCAAATATATAGATACATCTAAAATGTGATTAGTGTTTTGAAAAAGTCATGACATAGGCTAGAATATGATGACTATTTCATAGATGTTATTTGCTATCAAATATTTCATCTTCTGGTAAAATCCATTAAAAGCTGTAAAAACACAAAACCTATTTCACAGTTGTTTTTTTCATAAGGAAAATGCAGATACATCAAGGGCAGTTTATAACCAGTTTGAAACTTTTTAATCCATCCAAGAAATAACAGCATTTTTAAAAAAAATGTCAGCAATAGGCAGCTAGGTGTTGGGGTTGTAGACTATCTGAACATAATTTATTTATAAAAATTAATTTATTTGAAATACATAGTGCTATACGGAGAGAGAGAGAGAGAGAGAGAGAGAGAGAGAGAGAGAGAGAGAGAATTCTTAAATGCACAGATTCACTTCCCAAATACTTGGAAGAACTCCAGCCAACACACAGGTATTCCCTAACATGCAGCCATCCCAAACAGGTTCTGGAGTGCAGCTCTGCCGCTCCACTTCTGATCCAATTGTCTACTTATGTACCTGGGAAAGTAGCAATGAATGGCCCCTTGCGCTATACAGGAATCCTGAAGAAGCTCCTGGTTTTGGTCTGATTCACCACCAGCCATTGTGGCCATTCAGAGCAGCAGATGGAGAGCCCCCTAACTCTGCAACTCTCCTTTCAAGTAAATATATGAATTAAAAAAATGGAACTGGTGCAGTGACTTAGTTGGCTAATACTTTGCCTATGAGCCATCATCCGATATCTGCACTGTATTGAACTTCCAATCCAGTTTACTGCTTGAATCCGAGGAAAGCAGCAAAGGATGGCTTGAATGCTAGGGTCTTAGCATCCATGTGGGAGAATTTAATGGAAGTTCCTGATTCCTGCCTTGGATCAGCTCATCTTCATCTAGTGCAGCAATTTGGGAAGTGAAACAACAAATGTAAAATCACTTTCTCCTTCACTCTCTTTCTAACTCTTCCCTTTGGATAAATACATCTTTGTTGTTGTTGTTATTGTTGTTTGAAAAATCAACTTGATTCTTGAATGTGGCAGGATCCCATATAGGCACCAGTTTTAATCCTGGTGGCCCTGCTTCCCATCCAGCTCCCTGCTTGTGGCCTCGGAAAACAGTCCAGGATGGCTCAAAGCCTTGGGACCTTGCACTTGTGTGGGAGACCTGGAGGAGGTTCCAGAATCCTGGTTTCAGAATGGCTCAACACTAGCCTTTGTGGCCACTTGGTGAGTGAATGGAGTGAATCATCGGGTGGAAGATCTCCCTCGCTACCTCTCCTCCTCTCTGTATATCTGATTTTGTAATAAAAATAAATAAATCTTTAAAAAATGTAACTTGATAAATTAAGGGGCAAGACTAGGAGGATTAAATAGATCGGAGAGCTGAATTCTACACAAGGCTGAGACATTACTTGCATAGGAATGGGAATGAAGAATTAAAGGAAAATAAAATGCACCACAGAAGACAAAATAAGAGAATGTTTCAAATGAATATGTACAGCCCAATCATTTTAATGCTGATGAGAGGTGGCAAAAGAGATTGAATCTGAAGTAACCCAGGATTTGAATTATAAATGTTACTGGTGTCTTTGGAAATCTTGGTATGTTTCTTTAGTAGTAATGTGATGAGAATATTCTTTCAAAAGTGTTCAGAAAGAAGGGAGGAGCAATTAGTGCTGGGCAAGGGACAGATATAATGAAATGGAGCCTGTGGGTGTAGATAAACCATTGTTTTTGTTGCAAACATGAGAAAGAAATGATATGATATGAATGTGGAGTCTGAGATTTAGGGAGGATGGAGAAAGGGAGGGAAGATGGAGAAATGAAAGAGAGAAAGAGAACACAGTGAATCAGAAGACAGGAAAACAGTTACCCCATATGACAATCAGAATCAAATTATTTACTTGGTGGATGGTTAATGAAATTGGAAAAACTAAAGAGAAGGATTGAAAGTAAGTGGAAGCTGGTGGAGTAAGAGGCAGAAAGAGTGTGGTATATGTATGAACTACATGCAATTTGTCCCTTTGTGCAAATAGGAATTTTTAAAAATGAGATACATAGTTAATTCTTAAAACATACCCTTTCACTAGCAAATGTATAGAAACTCACAAATGTCTTTTTTTCTTTAATTCCAGGCATGTTAAATATTAGTAATGCAGGCCCAGTACGATGGCCTAGAGGTTAAAGTCCTTGCCTTGAACGTACCAGGATCCCATATAGGTGCATGTTCTAATCCCAGCAGCCCCACTTCCCATCCAGCTCCCTGTTTGTGGCCTGAGAAAGCAGTCAGTGGAGGATGGCCCAAAGCCTTGGGACCCTGCACCAGCTTGGGAGACCTGGAAGAGCTCCTGGCTCCTGGCTTCGGATCAGCGCAGTTCTGGGGAGTGAATCATCAGATGGAAGATCTTCCTCTCCTCCTCTCTCTATATACCTGACTTTGCAATAAAAATAAATAAACCTTTAAAAACATATTAGCAATGCTATTGAATTACATATCTACATTATTTTCTAATTTCAGTAACTATGTGTACTTTTAAGACCAAAGATATTTATGTAATTTTATCATTTTATTAGTAAATACAATGGTATTAACTGAGCTTTAAATTACTGGAAACATATTGCATAGATTCATATATTAATTTCTATGGAATGTGATGAGCAATATCACCCCTGCTTTTTGGGCAATATGATATTAATTTTAAATCAACAAAATATTAGAAACATTGCCTGTAGTTTGACAACATAGGTTATGCATGAAATGTCAAAACCAGGTCTGCAAACTTTTTGGTTGATATATCACATCGCTCTTCAAATTCTCATCTGGAACTACTGCTTCAGAGAACTTGGATTAAACACACACACACACACACACACACACACACAACATGCAATCAAATACTTTTTCATGTTCAAATTTTCAGCAAGATCTATCTTTCCTATTTTAGAGAAGTATTAAAACAGTCAAAAATATTCTTTGTCTCAGTTTTCCCATACCAACACATATAACTTACTTGTTTCAATCAATTGCATCAAATACTATTAAAATAATACTACTAAGAGTGTATGTAGTATTCATATTGGGATTATTTCAGCATCTGTGTAATAGCATTTTGAATATGAATATGACTGCATTGCCAAGTAATTGTTGTTCCTGGAGCTCTGATTCACATCTGCTGTACCACAACATCCTGCAGAGACAAAGATATTTCTAGAGTTGTCACATACTTGTGTAGGGTCAAAATAAGCTTTAGAATCATGCCAATAAATGAGAAACTCAAATTCAATTTAGGCATTAAAAAGCATACTCAATATTATTTAGCATGCTAGTTGAACAAGCTGTAATACTCTTAGTGATACTATCACATTTTACATCGTTGGACTCTGGTGCTTTAGACATTTGAAAGACTGACAAAATATTTTGAAAATGTATAGAAATGCTCCTTTTTAAAATGTGATGTTCTCAATAGAGGTGACTGTTTTGTTTGTAAGCTCATTTTTTTTTTTTCTGATACTGTTAACTAATTCAGAGAAGCAATAACTATTCATGCATGGTGGGAATCCAGATGTGCAGAGAGTTCAGGAGAAATCATTGAGAAATGTGAAATGAACACATTTTCTATCCCAGGCTCAGAGGCCTCACCTGAAGTCTGTTTTGGTTAATTCATCTTAGAGACCTTTGATTATGTAGTGCTCATTCTGATTTGGGGTTCAAATATAATAGGCAATCATACATAGGAATGTAACTTTATAGGACAGTTTGTCGAATTTTTCAATTGTAATCGATGGTCATACTCTATGGAACTGGGATGTGTCAAACTCTGACATTTGCACCAAAGTAGAGGATCAAGAAAAAAGGCACATGCGTGCTCATATATATTTTACTTTAACTTTGTAATATGTGCCATTTTTATCCTCAGTTTATATGATATGTCTAATGATAATTTGTGATACCATAGCTAAATTCCAAGAACTGTGTCATTAGAGTACCGTGTAAGATACAATGACACACAGAGTGATGCGTATTTCATGATTGTATGCATATATTCATATGCATGCGCATATGCAATCACAAGCATGGGGTTTCCAAAAAGTTTGTAGAAAATTGGCATCCTCACATAATTGTGTGTCTGTGTATGTGTGTTTGAGTGTTGGTATGTGTTAGTGTTTATTCGGGCACAATTAGAGTTATTTTTCTCATTTTTTTCAACTGTCATTTCTTAATTAGTATTAGTTGATTTCTTTTTCAGAGAGAGATAGGGGGCAGTATTATATGTACCTTAAAATACTTCACAGCCGTGAGAACATATATGTTTTCTTGTTCTCACAATGTATTTAAATCAAGTATAAGCACAAGAGTATTTTAACCTGTTCTTTAAGCCTGTACAAATTTTAAACATTAAGATTTCCTT
Organism: Ochotona princeps; assembly: GCF_030435755.1. Lineage (NCBI taxonomy): Eukaryota > Metazoa > Chordata > Mammalia > Lagomorpha > Ochotonidae > Ochotona > Ochotona princeps. The sequence goes on along the minus strand of NC_080843.1, from coordinate 18,850,293 downwards.
TCTACAGCACTCTGATTCTGTAAATATAATGCCTGCATTAATATAAATTAATCATTTCATGTAAATTTCAATATTGCATATAGAGTTCTAGGAATCTATTTTAGAGCTGTATAGATTTGACTTGATGAGCTGTTTTCAAACTATTAAAAATTGTCTTCACAAAATAATTTTTCTGGCTTTATTTTAAAATTACATATTTTTTTTTTCGGCTGGGATATTCTCAATGGCTTATCACAGAACTTATAGCATGTGCCTATTTTGATAGTACTTTCAATGGCATAACATCATCTCCCATTTTTATCTCATTTTATGTTGTTATTATGCTTCTTTTTTAAGACAGTGTCATCATTAATGTTTCCAGCATCCTTTAAAGTCCTCTTCTAGAGAAATGAGAAACTTAGTCAAGATGATTATTCTGAAAGTGGTGAAATTCAACCTAAAGGTTGTTCAAGTTATACTTTTGTTTTCATTGGAAATTTTTGGTGCTTCATTTTTAATGCTGTCTTTCTGGGGCACTTTTCTTGAGTTTTGACCTGGGGGATAAGCGTTCTGCATCTTAAGAGCCACTTCTCTTCCTCCTCTCTGTTCTGAATTCAGGCCCTTTGGACAGTTCAATCTTTTTTTTTTTCTAAGACAATTGCTTTCGGGGTTCACTGCTCTGTTCAGAGCTCGCAGATGTAACCCGCTGGTTTTCACTCCACCCTCCCTCACTGCTTGTGTCCACTGTCAGCTCTCTCTGGACATTCTCTTCCTTCCTCATGTGTCATTTCTTCTTTTTCCTTTTCCTTTCCTTTATTTTTTCTTTCTTCTGCAACAATGCTAATGATAGTTTTATTATTACACAACTCTAATTCTTAAAGGTTAAATAAATATCACTCCTCTGCCTTCTGGCTAAGATCAAATGTAAATATTAAATAATCGCCAGCTATTCCAAGGACAGAAGGGGCTTTCCTTTCACTGTTTTAAGAAAAAAGCTACTTTTTTTTCTTGGTGCTTCTTCTGCTGCATTGTGACAAAACTAAAATGATTTCGAGTAAATGTTAATTCTGTTATATATAACTCCTGCTTGCTTCTTTTTTTATTTTTTTTTTTTTATTCCTCTCTTTTCTTTTTTGGATCTGACGAAGCTCAATAGTTTTGCTGCAGTTCTTTAATTTCAAATTCCACAAAAGCAAATTCTTTTGGATCTTCAGTAGACTTATACTGTCGCGTACTTACCTAAACAACACTGCCACATTTCCCAAATATTTTTTTTTTGTTTCAGTTCAGCTTAGGGTAACATTTTTTGGAAGTAATTCTTAAGGTAAATTATCAGCATTTTTAGCTGTGTAGGTATAACCTTTCACTACATATGTATGTCAATAACATTTTAACTTTAATGTTGAAAAAATCACTGCAGTTTTTAGAAAATACACTGCAGATAAAACTTAAATACATACTTTAAATAGAATTATTATAATAAATGTAATTATAAGAATTGATAAATGTTAAAATGCACATATTTTATTTAATAATTTACTTGAAGAGTTACAGAGATGTTTCCCATCGCTAGTTCTTTCTTCATGAGTAGTTCATTTCCCACACTGATCTTAATTGAAAAAATGCACCTATTAGTGTATAAATTAAAACATTTTAATGTATGAATTGAAGTATTATTGTGTTTCCTTTACATATATTTCAAGCACAGAGATGTGGAGGAAAAAACTAGATACAAATGCATCTTTTCATACGAGGAGTTATTCAGAGCAAATTTTTTGTTGGAATTAAAGGGCATATCTCTAATTTTAAAATATAAGCAGAATTACAAAATTATGATTCATGGAAATGTTACAGATCCCCAGAATATTATTTAAGTTGAGAAAGACCCATGCATTTGTGCACTATATTGAGATAATCCAATACAAAGTCTTAGTGGGTAAAGATGTTAGGTCACATTCACAGTACTGGTTGTCATGGCAACGGTGATCTATCCCACACAAATGGCATAATTACAAGCATGAGAATGAAGTACATTATAATTGCAGTGGAGATTAATTAGTTATCTTGATCTTGGGGGACAGTCTGGAAACGCATTTTAAAATGTTGTTAAGGAGCAATCAATAGGTATGAGATCATCCAACAACAGTGTTCTAGTATTTGTGAGTTTTAATCTATGCATGCGTACTGAAGAGGCCGAGGTTCTGTCATAGCACAGGTGTTTAAGCATCTGAATTTGTCTGAAGATAACTAAAATAATAAAATGTGTGGTCATTTAATCTGTATTCCAGGCATGTGTTTCTGCTGGAGGAACACTGATCTGAAAAGTAGTTGATTTTCAACTTATGGATATTGACCTAGGATGGGTCTGATTTTAACATCCATCTTCATGAATTGCACATTTTGTCATGAAGTAGTAAGCCACCATGTGGAATGGCTGTTTGAAATATTGGTGCAATAATTGATTACTTTTCACCCATGGTGGTGACCCAGAGCATCAGACCACTGGCTCCTCAGTGAAGCCCAGTCCTGGCTATTGCTGCAATTTGGAGAATTAACCAATGTCTCCGTCTTACCATCATTGCTGATTCCTGTCTTTGCTTTTGCTGAGCCCTGGAAATTCCAACCATTTGGGGACGGAATAAGTGAAGGTAAGGTTTCTATAGACATATCCTCTCAGTCATCCTTCCATTCAAACAAATGACCGCATGAATTGTTAAAATATTAGAAATTAAAGTTTAATAATGCATTTAAATAATCATGCACTGTAAAAATGCAATTTATTTCAGATACGTGTAATCAGTTCAATAGGCAAAAAATGTATCATATCATAGCTGAGGAAAACAAATTTCTTACTCATATCAACACATATACAAATAATTTGACAAAATTCCACATTAATTCACGACAAAACCAATCAGTAAATGATTAACACAATGGACCATCCTTGACTTGCTAACTACATCTACAAAAAATGTAGCCATGTCACCTTATAATGATGAAAAAGCAATGAGATTATGAACAGTGTTAGTCTCTTCTTATCATTGCTTTTCAACATTATACTTTAGTCCTTGTTGCTGTAAAATAACAAGAAAAGGAAGTGAAAATATTAAGACTTATCAGGAATAATACTCTTTTCTTTGTAGGTAACAAAAGCATTAATGTGAAAAATCAAGAAGAACCTAAGTAGGAACACCTGAAACTGATAAAAACAACTACATCGTGGACTGAAGAAAACATTGACACAGAAATAAATGTCTTTCATATCCTAGTGATAAACAAGTGGAAACTGAGATTATAAACGTGTATTATTTGCAACAGCACTCAAAATATGAAAAATGTATGTATGTATCTTATAAAATATTTCAACAGCAATATGAGGAACAAGATACAAGTCTGATGAAAGCTATAAAAGTTGGGCCTAGCGTGGTAGCCAAGTGGTTAAAATACTCACCTTGCAAGCGCCAGGATGCTTTAAGGGCACTGGTTCCAATCTCAGCTGCACCACTTCCCTTGCAGCTCCCTGTTTGTGCCTGAGAAAGCAGGAGAGGATGGCCCAAGGCCTAGGGACCCTGTACCTGACCTGAAAGAACTCTTGATGCCTGGCTTTGGATCAGTTCAGCTCCAGCCATTGCAGCTGCTTGAGGAGTGAATCAGCGGATGGGACATCTTTTTCTCTGTCTCTCCTTCCATCTGTAAATCTGACTTTCCAATAAAATAAATAATTCTTAAAAAAAGAGAGAAGTATAAAAGTTTATATAGATTTAGTCTATATCTATGGATTCAAGATGATGCTTTTGATGTATCAATTTTCCTCAAATTGATCAATACACACAGTGTACTCCACATCAAAATTACAGCAAAATGATATCAGCATTGTGGTACTGATGTTTTAGGTATAAACCCAAAGGCAATATCAATGAAACTAAAAGTTGACAATAGTTACTTCGATAAAATTAAACATTTATGCCATGAGTTAGACCAGTTTGAGACAATGACATACGTAACAAAGATTAGAGAAAATTTTTACAAAACAAATCATAGAAGAGACTGCTGTCCAAAGTATGTAAAAATATTGAAATTAAATAACAAAATTGCAAACATCCCCTTTAAAAAGTTGAAATTTTAGGTGAAAAATGATCAGAAAGCAAAAATTACAAACGAACATAAGAAAAGCAGTTCTTTGAAAATCTAAGTGTAATTTTAGCCCATGAACAGCAATATATTGCTTTAAATTTATCCAAAGGAAATAAAAACCATGTTCACACAGTGTTAAGCAGGGGTATTTACAGTAGCTTTTTTCCCTTCATTTTCGCAAAAACTCAAAAGCAATCAATATATTCTGTAAGTGAAGATACCATAGTACTTGCAGGATATGAAATATGTCAAAAGATACGATAAAGGGATCTATCAAGCAATATAAACACAGAAAGAAAAGCAACATGCATATTGGTAAAGTAAAAGAATCATCTTGAAACGCTGGATTTAAAATTTCTACCAAAGGTCATTGTGAAAAAAATAAAAATGAAGATGCAGAAAGAATTAAGTTATTATAGGTATTATAAATGGGAAAGGATTAAAAGTTGGAGTACTGGAATTACTCTGCATGCAACTAAAATGGTGGATGGATACTACCTTGAATTTATCCAAATCTTCAAAATGTTGGACACCAATAATTAAATCCAGGTTTGATTATAACTCTGGGTAATGACATCAGAAATGACATCAAATGAGATTATTGATTTTAACACATGCTATTTTGGTGGTACATGCTGATAATAAGAAAGATCATCCTTGGTAGGAAATGTGTGAGAAATCTCTAAAACTTCCATTATAATATTCTGCAAACCTAAAAATAGGCTTGTTTTATTTTTAATGATAAAATCTTCATTATTGGGAATTAGGTAAATCTAATGTTAATTAAAGCATGTTATCTCAACTTTTTTTTCAAATATATTCTCCCTCTGTAAATCTGCCTTTCAAATAAAAATAAACACATCTTTTAAAAAGTAGCATTATTGTGCCTGGTGTGATAAAATAGCAGCTGAAATCCTTTGCCTTGAACATTGGCATGCCATATTGGTGCCAGTTCTAATCCCGGTGGCCCCTCTTCTTCTCCAGCTCCTTGCTTGTGGCTTGGGAAAGCAGTCGAGCATGGCCCAAAGTGTTGGGACCCTGCACCAGCACAGGAGACATGGAAGGGGCACCTAGGAAGGTAGCAAACTATGACCCAAATATTTCAGTTCCTGCACTCAGTTGGAAAACCGAGAAGAAGCTCCTAGGTCCTGGCTTTGAACTGGCCTGGTTCAGGCCCTTTTGTGGCCAGTTGAGAAGTGAATCAATAGATGGAAGATCTTTGTCTGTCCCTCCTTCTCTCCCTGGAACTCCGACTCTCAAACAAAATAAATAAATAAATACATAGTTTTAAGAAATGCAGATGTCAGAAAAAATACATGTATTTATGATAAGGATCCCATCACATTTTTTCCTTGTGTGATCATGCTTTTCTAAATGATGAAATAGTGCCCTCATTTCCATACAACAAGCATTCATCCGCCCTTACAATTTACTACAAATAAAATGTTATCTAGTCTATGTATAATTAACTATAACTTTTTAACATAATCCAAAAATTTCATAAAGTTACTCTATATATGATGCTGACATCAAGGATATCAACAGTGCGTATGTTTAAGGCATACTTAAGTAAAGTTATTTTGGGGAAATAAGATAAGTTTTGTTTTAGGTTAAAAAATGCTATCTATTACATATCAACTGTATGCAAACATAAAAAATAAGCTGATACATAGAAGAGAGGTGATTGGGGTGGATTGAGTCTGAAGCAGAATGGAAAGGTGAAGGGCACGTTGTTAACATAAAAGGTAAAATATTGTAGGAAAGGTTAAATCTATCAAAACCTTCAGCTTAATCATTTTTTGATATTTTGTAATGTGAGATTAGCTTTGTAGTAATTACCCATATTTAAAAGGATTAAAAGGTTTTAGAAATTTGAATTGTGAGAAGTATATCAAATATGTTAATCAACATACTCAATACTAAAACGAAGTGCTGTTCAAAAATTTTATGTCGCATTAATCATCAGACAGAGAGTAAAAGCATCAGTACTGGAATACAGCTTATCACCAATTAATCAAATAATTGGGATTTAGTAAGTTGATGAGAGGAAATAGTTCAGTGTTACAACAGTCTTGAAATGGTCAGTGGAGAGCTTCAAACTATCAGATTCTTCTACAGTTAGAATTTCAATATATAGAAGTTTGATAAAGAGCTTTACAAATTATGCTGCAAATCTTGAACATCATTCAAATTGAAGTACAGATATGGAGGGATTTATGATAAATTTGAGACAAGATCAAATATGTTCACAGGAAATAATATATTGAAAACAATGAAAGTATCCATATAAGAAAATAGAATGGAGGAATATCAATTAGTGTTCTGCTGCCCTAACATTTAACAACATAAGATTTTCTCAGTTTAGATAGTTACACATGAACTAAAATAGACAGTTATAAGAGAATTAAATGGTTAATTCAGCCATAATTTGCAGCAGAAAGAATGGCCAATGCAAGAATAAGGGAACCAAAGAATGTCTCAAGTTTTTCAGTAAGTTGTCTGTATTCTGAAATGGGGAATCTGAAGTTGAAAGCAATGGACTGACTTCAAGTCTACCATTTGACTGAAAGGAGTCCAACAGATGGAATTCAATGTTTGGATCATCACAGACACCGCTGCTTCCCAAGATCTGAGTTTACATCAAACTGGAATTAGACATTGGCACCTGAAAAGGAATGTAGCAGACAACTAAATGCATCTTAAATGTTAGATTAATTTCTGGCCCCATGTATTTTTTTTTAAGATTTATTTATTTTATTACAAAGTCAGATATACAGAGAGGAGAGAGAGAGGAAGATCTTCCGTCCGATGATTCACTCCCCAAGTGAGCCGCAACGGGCCGGTGCACGCCCATCCGAAGCCAGGAACCAGGAACCTCTTCCAGGTCTCCCACGCGGGTGCAGGGTCCCAATGCATTGGGTCGTCCTCTATTGCTTTCCCAGGCCACAAGCAGAGAGCTGGATGGGAAGTGGAGCTGCCGGGATTAGAACCAGCGCCCATATGGGATCCCGGGGCTTTGAAGGCGAGGGATGCTGAATGTACGAGATACCTTGTGTGAATTTAAGCCTAAATATAGTAAACTTAACAAATTGTACCTCTTTTTGTGGGAAGGGGACATTGGACGAGTTGCTGTTTTAAACATTTGCCAACAACTATTGATTAACTACTACCATGAATCACTATTTTGTACAATTTTTATGAATTATGGCTTCAGGACTTTTGTGCTTTGACGTTTTGGTTATTTCCTTTTGTTGAGAATGTCTGTATCAGTGTAGCTGCTCAAATTCTTAATCAGTGGATGGCCTTAATTAAGAGCACAGCATGTACTCACTGAACACTATGGTATTTTAATAACTCGTAAGATTAATGCTTTTCTATTTATAACCTGGATGAGGCCAAGGACAAAGAGATATTGGAGTGAAGGAAATGAAAACGAAAGAGATTCCAAGGTAAGATCAACATCCAAAGCAAAATTCTAGGAATAAGTGAGTAGTAGGCAAGGAAATTAACAAGAATTTTGTGGTGTCCATTTCCACTTCTGAATAAAAATGGACTCTCAATGGAACTGTTAAATATATCTTGACACTAGGATGTTACACTTTCCACTACTGCCTATGTCTATACCTACATTGTCATGATACACTTAAATAGAAGAATGATAGACTTGTGACTGCTATTGAAAGACTATACTGCGATAAAAACGGGTAAGCAGTGGGGGATGGTTGAAGGAGAAACCTCAGAGCCTAAAGAACTGCATAATAAAAAATAAAAATCAACAACGAAAATAGTTTAGGAAGTATCTAGAATTTAAACAAAAAACAAAAACAAAAAGAAAGATAAATAACAAGGAAGAAAGTTATTTTGTGAATGAGGGATGCAGAGAATCACCTTAAAAACAAAACCAAAAACAAAAAATATCACAATGGGGCAAATGTGAGGTTTAGCAGTTGAGACATACTGATAGTCCATGTCTCACGCAGGAGTCTCTGGGTTCAAAACAAAGTGTCTTGGCTTCCGAATTCAATTTTCTGATTTTGTAGGACTGCATTCACTTCCTAACTCCAGTTTCCATCCTGCCCTGTAGACATTTAAGGAGTGAATCAGTAGTAATATTTTCAATCTAAGTACATGTGTGCTTTTGTGAGATTTTATTTGTGTGTGTGTGTGTGTACCTATCCAAAATTTCAAAGGTAATGACCAGATAGCCGACACTATTTTTTTTTTTATGTAGGTAAGTCAAGCCATGATATGAAAGTTGTCCTTTAAGTTGTAAGATTAAAAAGGCAACGATTCACTTCTTTATATTGTATAAGATAAGATGCTTAAAATAAGAAGTACTGAGATAAAGAGCAGCAAAAAGGGGAGCGTTAAACATTAACTGTATAAGTAAACAAAAAGAAAAATCAGGTTTAATAAATTTTCAATGTAAAGAATATTTGAGGACCATCACAATGATTCAATTGGTTCCACCTGGAATTGTAAGCATCTCATATTGGTGCCAATTCATGTCCACTTTCCATCCAGTTCCCTGCATGTAAGCTGGGAAAGCTTTGGAGGATTGCCCACAACCTGGGATCCTACACCCATGTGGGAGACTTGGAAGAGGCTCCTGGCTTTGAATCAAATTGGCTTCAGCCATAATTGCCATATGCAGGGTTAACCAGTAGATGACAAATCCTTTACTTTCTTCCTCTTCTTCTCTCTGTAAAATCCGCCACTCTCCAAAATAACTAAATAATATTAATAATAAAGAATGTTTGAGTATGCAAGCATGTTGCAGGATATGTTTCATTTATTATGACAAAATACAGTAAGTATTTTATGCTTTCAGGGGAAAAAAGATGGGAGCATGGACATGACTGATTCTTACTCTGATCTTTTGTTTCTTCCATTGAAAATTGGAATTTCACAATAATATGTAATGACATGAAGAATTTTACACTAATACCTCTTAAATTAAAATTAATGTATATGGAACTAAAGCTAGATATGCTGCACATTAATATTTGGATGTTGTTAGAATCATATAAGAAAAATAAGTGTTGGAGAAGAAACTTAGGATTTTAAACTGCTGCAAGGGAGCCAACATTTTGAAGGATATTCAATTCATATATAATAATCAGAATAAGACCAGTCTTCTATTTCTATGAAAATAGAGCTTCATGATTCGTACCAATTAAGATATGTGTCCTGCAACAATGGCAAGTGTTAGAGCTGGAATAGAGGTATTGGGACTCCCTACAAAGAAATACAGGCATGTGTCTGCAGTGAAGAGTATCTTGGTCAAACAGTCATCCGCTACACACACTTCCTGCAGGTTCTCAGCAGAAAAAAACAGAGTTTCCATGAGAAGACATTGTGTTCTATGAGTATCCATGGATACAAATTCAAATCATCCAGAGATTAAAATGTCCCTGCCCTCCACAGATGAAGAAACCTTAAACAAAGAAAAGCAAAACAATGGCTATAAAAGGCCTCACAGAGAAAACCCTATTGTAATCATCCACCTGCACTTGTGCATGGAATCAATGTGTGGTCATGAATGCATAAAACAGGTCATCGAAAGAAATAGAAATGTCAGTTTTATAGCTCTTGTCACTTTCTATAGTATAAATATAATACACCAGTGTGGCTAGGAGATATTCTTTTATAAATACCCATAACATTTTATTTGTTGTTTCTCAATATTTAAAAGCATAGCAATTATGGTATTCAAAACATTTAATGAGATATGTAAGCACCACTAAGTGTAAAATGCAAAAAGTGGGAGAATGCCATTTTTTCCATAACCATTTTTATATTCATTGTCTAAGAAAGAGTATACCATGAAAAATACTTTGCTGAGTGAATCTGTTATATTTGCAAACATCTTAAGAAATCACTTATCCACTGTTTTGCAGACTAAATTAATGTGGAATATTACGCAAATTTTGAATACAGAAGGCACCCATCTTTGAATGTTATGGATATATTTACAGAGATTAAAATATAGTAAAAATAAAATGAGAATATAAATTTGTTCATGATATTGCTAGCACAATCTTAGATTAATTTCTAAGGAAGATGAAATTCATATAGTTTCATTCATGTAATTTTATAACTATGAACTTTATACAGATAATATTTATATGGACATACAAATGATTTATATATTCATCTATTTGTTTATTCATTTGAAATGCACGGAGAGAGAAAGAGATTCTGTCAGCCTCTCTTTTCACACGGGTGAAATAGCAGATCTGAGGCAGTCCAAGAAGAGGCGAGGCTCTCAGTCTAGTTCTCCCAGATGTGTAGATGAAGGCCAAGCACTTGAGCCTTCTTCCACATTCCCAGGCACAAAAACAGGAAGCTGGGTCAGAGGGAGAATAACTGGAGGCCAGAACAGCACTCGGATATTTGATTCCTGCTTCACAAATAGCACTTATCCTATTGTGCCACAGTACCAGCCTCTCTGATATCATTTAATTTTGTATATTAAGCTTATTTATTTCAAGATATGGGGGGGTAATTTCAATTCTCTTAAAAGGGAAGTTTGACATCAAAGGTAAATTTAGGTTATATCAACTATCCTATGGCAAATTTATTTTTCATACATAATCCTACATATATTTAAACTACAAAATATCTCAGCATGAAAGTTATTGGTGTTTCAAAATTTTGAGTATATATTGCAGTAAATTATGTTGCTGTTATTAAAGTATGACAGTCAACATATAGATGGATTTGTTTTTTTAATATAATCCACTAATCTATCATGTTTGATTGATGAGTTTAAGCCATTTACATTCAGAGTTAATGTAAACGGGTGGCAATTTGGCCTTGTCATTTTTTTAAAGATTTGTTTATTTTTATTGGAAAATGAGATATACAAATAGAAGGAGAGACTGAGAGGAAGATCTTCCATCTGTTGACTCACTTGCCAACTTCACAAGTTGGCGGCCCATGGACAGAGCAAAATGCCTGGAAACCAGAAACGGAGAGTCCAAAAAGAGTGAAGGGATAGCCATTTGACACTAGTTGGTATTACATGCACTTTATTAATATAAAGAAAATACTTCTCATGTAGTTCACATATATATCTAAAAAGATAGCCTCAATCCACTTCTTTCTCCCTCAGATGCTCAAGCCTTCCTTTCCTCTTTTTCATTTTCTTTTTAGTTTCTAAACAATAGACTTTCACTTCATAAACACAGGCTCAAATCACTGGCAACTATAATGGTCAACAAATGAAAACTAGAATGACCACTGTGCCACAGGAAAACAGACAAAAATATAAACAATAATCAAACCATGAGACTTAAATTTCACTCTTATTTACTACGGGATTTTTGCATTCTATGTTAACTGTAACATGACGTTGATCTTTCTGAGACTGGCTCATTTCACTAAGCATAATGATACTCAGTTTGCATTTTGCACAAAAAAGCATGGATTTCACATTGTTTTTAAGACAAAATTCTTTTTCAATGCAATTTTTAAATATACGTTTAAAAACATAATTCTTAAAATATTCAAGTAAATAATCCAGGGACTTGAATAACTGAGTGACAGAGAAGCATCAGACCAAAAAAAAAAAAAAAAAAAAAAAAAAAAAAAGGAAAGCCTTCTAATTTATTTTTCAAATGCCCAAAACACCTGGGGATAGGATAGGCTAAAGCCAGGATTCAGGAACTACACCTGGATTTCCCTGTGGATGGCAAGAACCAAATAATTGCCTGCTTCTTCTCAGGAACATTAGCAGGACGCTAAATTGGAAACTCAAGAGTTAGCATGCACTCAAATCAAGTACTCCAATAATGGATGCTGGAGTCATAATCAGTGGCTTCATTGTAAAGTCTAACTTTATTTGTTGCTGTTGAAGCTAGCAAGCACCAAATAAACTAATTGAAGAAAGCAAAACAGCCACGTAAGATAAACAATATTCCCAATGCAGGAGCTAGGGAATTTCTAGTAGAGATAAAACAGATATTAACAGAAGGTATGTAAAAAAAAAAAAAGAAAAGAAAAGAAAAGAAAAACTGGGAACATTTCAAAAACAAAAGAGAAAATTAACTTCAAGAAGCTCAAGATATTTAGGTAGGGATAAGCCTGAATAATTCAAGCTGAGACATATCTGAATCAGATTGTCAAAGGCCAAAGCCACACAAATGTTGAAAGTGGCAGTAAAAACAACTTGTCATAAATAAAATCACTTCCCCTTGATCATGAGTGGGTGTCTCAGCAAAATTCCATAGACAGAGAAGTAAGATGATTTATTCATAGTGCATAAAGACAAAATCTGTGAATCAGAAACCTGTATGTGGAAAAAATATCCTTCAAAATGAAAAATAGAGATGTTCCCAGATTGAACATTGTAGAAATGAAGGGGTTGATCAACAAATCTACTTTATAGGGAATCGTCAAGTGGTATCTGTCAGAAAACAAAGCATATAATATCTGAGGCTTTTTAACAAAAGCATACAAAAATATAAAAACACCAAGTCTACTTGTAAGAAAATGTATAAACAACTAGAGGATATTGCAATGCCATTATAGTGTATGTAAAGCAATTTTAATTCTAGATTAGAAATTTAAAGAAAAAGAAAAAATAAATACTGCTAGAAAACTATGTTAATAATTATGCTATGTATTAGGGTATAATATTTGTATCAATCATGTAAAGTGCATGGAGAGATATAAAACTGTAGGTGTGAGAACGACAGAGGTTAATGTGCAGCAACTTAAAATAGATTATTATGACAATAAATACTTTATACAATCCCATGATGACCATGAAGAAAAATAAATCTTCAGACATGCAAAAGAAAATTAGAAAGTGGCAAGAGAATAAAAAATAACCTTACTAAAGCTTTCCTTCTAATAACTAAAATAGCTAAACATCTTTTTAAAAAGTAGTGTAGTGAAATATATTTATGTACTTTTAAAGCTGTATTTTTAAGATGTATATTAAACTCATCTTGGATATATAGGTATATAATGGATAAGAAGAATATTCTATGCAGTTGTTAGAAAAGGCAGCAATTGTGTCAAAACTTGTCACAAGAAAAAAATGAAAAATACAATGGAATGACATGATTAATTCACTGGGGAGGTATAATAATTTAAAGATACATGCTTCCAGTGTCAAAAAACTCACGTGATGGAGGCACTTCAAAAAATTATTGAAAATTTGAACTGAAAATAAGTTTATGTTGGTTCAAAACATTTTGAAATATATGCATGTATTTCTTAATGCACATTTTGCATGATCTTTTTAATACTCATGTGTATGAAATAAATGTTAAAAATGAATGGAGAGGGCCCGGTGGCATGGCCTAGCGGCTAACGTCCTCACCTTGAAAGCCCCGGGATCCCATATGGGCGCCGGTTCTAATCCCGGCAGCTCTACTTCCCATCCAGCTCTCTGCTTGTGGCCTGGGAAAGCAGTTGAGGACGGCCCAAAGCTTTGGGACCCTGCACCCGCGTGGGAGACCTGGAAGAGGTTCCTGGTTCCGGGCTTTGGATTGGCGTGTACCGGCCCGTTGCGGCTCACTTGGGGAGTGAATCATCGGACGGAAGATCTTCCTCTCTGTCTCTCCTCCTCTCTGTATATCTGGCTTTCCAATAATAATAAAAATCTTAAAAAAAAATTTAAAAAATGAATGGAGAAATACATAATTGTAATAATAATAAGCCTGCTTTGATAATTCTGCTCTACTTGTCCATAAGCACAAGATTTACCTGTGGATAGCTGTTTCAACTTTCTTGATCTGTATGTGTAGATATTTCAGAAATATTTTAAAATCTATTTTACTTTATCTCAAAGGCAGAGTGACAAAGAGAAATGGAAAGTTAGTGGGAGTGAGAGATCTTCCCTATGCTGGTATAGCCCAAGTGCCAGCACCAGTCAGATGTGGGCCAACCTGAAGTCAGGAGCCAAGAACTCCATCTTCTTCTTCCACAGGGGAAACAGAGGCCCAGGCACTTGAGCCATCTTCCATGGTCTTTGAATGTGTATGAACAAGAAGCTTGACTAGAAGCAGAGCAGCCAGTACGCAATCTGGCAATCTGAGTTGAGATGCTGGTGCCAAAAACAGCCTGAGAAGCTGTATTTAAAATTATAGCCATTTTTGAATATTCAATTATTTTTACTTAAAAACATTTAGCACAAGAAGTATAGTGTAATAGTTTGGGCTCCCACTTTGGGATCCAATATCCTACAACAAATGCCTGATTTGGAAACCCAGCCCACTATAATTCATGCCTCTAGATCTATCCAATTCAATAATATTTTAGTAAGTGAAGTTAACCATTGAAGATGGGTTTTAATAGCTAAGACATGAGTTAATGTAACCTTATCCCATGTTGGAGAACTTGTATTCACTTTTGAAAATTTTGCAGTCCTCTCCACTTTCTGTCATTTCAGGTTCTGGCCACTCCCTTCCATGTTGGACGCTTGGATAGGGTTCCTGGGTCCTGGCTTTGACCTGCCCAGTATCTGGCTGTGAAAGCTGTTTGGGGAGTAAGTTGTGAGTAAAAACCTTTTCTCCACCTCTGTCTTTGGTGATTTCTCTTTCTTGTTCTCTTCCACTCAGCTTATCCAATTTACTTCAAAGTTAATAATCTTAAGATTGCAACTTTGTTATGTCTACAAGTACATAAACTAAAGCAGAATTTTAGATAAATCAATAAAATCAATAAAACATGAATGAATCTTCCTGGAGTAAATACTATCTTTACAAATTGGTGTAAAATATTTTCAGAGCCATTTACCAATAGCTATAAACAATTTCAAATGAATGTATGTATATATTAGTATGTTACTTTTAACTTAATGGTTCCAATTATATAGTCCATACTTTTATCTGTATTTGTGTCTGCATATTATTTTATGAGGATATGAATGCTATCCAAGTCTGAAATAATAATAATATTAATAATGTGTATGGAGTATCTAAGTATAGAAATAGTGCAATAAATTTGTGTTTACAAAGTGTTTAGAAAGCAGAATAACACGTTATCTACTGTTGTAGGAATAAACAGCGGAAAAGTCTACCTTAAATTCTTCCAAGTTGTTTCTTACAATGACCCAGAATGAGAAACATTTATTGCAAAATGTGGAATTTATCTTATACACTCAAGAGACCCAACTCTAAGTATCAAACACTTTCAGGCAGTCTGAAGAGTTTAAATTTAGAATAACATAACACATATTGTCCCCGGGACATTGTTTGTGGGTTTCCATAGTACAATCAAGCAATAATGCTTTAAAGTGAGCAAACAAATGAAGAAACTATCATTATGTACCAAACTAAAAGCAGACAGTTTATTGTAAGCCTAAACAGTTAAACATGAGCATCCCAGGATAGAAACTGTGAATGATGGCGACAGTTTTCAGAGTCTTGTGATTTTTCAGAGTAGAGCAGCTAAAATATCCACATGTGTGTGTATATTTGTGGTTCAGAGCCACAGTGTGACATAGTTTAACACCTGAATCTCAATAGTTTTCCTTTCAATACAAAACATACATTTCACTAATCATTTCAATGTCTGAGTACACAACCTGATGAAATTTGAACATATGCACACACAATTGACTATTCTCATTTCCTTAGTGGCATAAAGTGATGTCTGAAGTGACTTTTAGCATTTCATCATTTGTAGTGAAATAATACTTTAATACATATTTGTTTTATACATTAGGTATGAAAAATCATTTATGGTTTAAACTTATTTTTATGTTGACAAAGCAGAATACTAGGGTCTTAAATTCCATCAAATATGAACAGAGTTTGAAAGTAGATGGGTCATAAAATATGCTCTTCTTGAAATATTTGGCTCATTCTGTTCTTCTAGATTGGAAATATTCCACTTTCTAAAAACATTTCTTAACTTCTTGAAAGTATTCAGTGGATGTGAACTTTCTGAATAGATAATATTTTAAATTCCTAACAAATTTTCATTTTTCCAAATAAATCAAAAGCAAGTACAATGATAAAAAGCATTGTGAAGAATTCTGTATTACAGGATAATCTAATGCAAGAAACTAGACCAGTAACTTAATATATGAAGTGAAACTAGGCATATTGCTATCAGAAAAGTAGAATCTTATGTAGATATGATAATATCAGTTTCACTAGAGGATGAGAAAAAAAAAAAAAAACAGAAAAGTCCACAAAGGGAATGGTGGTGGAGGGGATGGCAAACATATACAACTGAAAGAGAATGATCTCATTCAAAGTTTGTCCTAAGATTTATCATAATTTCAGTAAGCACATTGTCAAATCTTGCCTACTGGGCATGTGTTGTGGTGGAGCCAGTTAAATCACCACATGAGTAGTCAGCATCACATATGAATACTGATTCAATACTGATCTTACACTTCTGATATGCCTCCTGGATGGAGCTTCTGAGAAAGCACCTGAAGATGTACCAAGCACTTGGGTCTCTACCACACATCCAAGGCCCCAGAGGAATTCCATAGTGCTGACTGCAGCTTGACCCAGCCTCAGAAACCATAGCCATTTGGTGAGTAAAACTGGATGAAGTATTTTTTTTCTATCTTGCCCTTTCTGTAACTCTGTTGTTCGAATAAATACATTTTCTTAAAAACTTAATGAAGAGGGCCCGGCAGCGTGGCCTAGCAGCTAGAGTCCTCGCCTTGAAAGCCCCGGGATCCCATATGGGCGCTGGTTCTAATCCCGGCAGCTCCACTGCCCATCCAGCTCTCTGCTTGTGGCCTGGGAAAGCAGTTGAGGACGGCCCAAAGCTTTGGGACCCCTCACCCACATGGGAGACCTGGAAGAGGTTCCTGGTTCCGGGCTTCGGATCGGCATACCGGCCCGTTGCGGCTCACTTGGGGAGTGAAACATCAGATGGAGGATCTTCCTCTCTGTCTCTCCTCCTCTCTGTATATCTGGCTTTCCAATAATAATAAAATCTTAAAAAAAAAAAACCTGCCTTTCAAATAAAGATAAATGAATCTCTAAAAAAAAAAAACTTAATGAAGAGAACCAGTGAGAAGCAGACAGGGCACATTCTAGGAAATAGAGGACATGATGATAGCAGAGAGGCACCTGGAGACTGACAGACACAGGAAAGCAGTGAACACAACGATGTAGTGTTGCATTAACCAATGCACTAGCGCCATTCAGTGAGCCATGATCTAAATGAACTGTACCAGCAGCTGGAACTCCAACAGCAACAAGGTGGGAAGGGGTGTTAACTGGAAGTTCTGAAGGTGAACCCAGACAAAGAAATGCCCATCCTGCTGGTCTGTCTGTTCCAATTAACCAGAAGCAGAGACAGAGTGGCAGCTCCCAGCTGGGCTGTGCAGGAACAGGGTAGATCTTATAGCCCAGTCCACCCTCTAGAGTGGAATCTGGTGCCACTTCGTATAGGGAGGCAAAGGCTATGGACAGTACTACGTGTACACTGAGATGGGAGTGAACTCATTTCTGGCTCAGTGAACTGCAACAATGTGGCATCCTAAATTTCCCACCCAAGATAGGTCTGAGTAACTCTCAGGCACCATTTTGTACATTGTGGTAAAGACTTTAAGACTGCAGCGATAACAGTGAGCTGTGCAAGCACTGAGCTTGGAATGAACTCACTGAGCTCAGTAAATTGCACTGATCCCATATCAAAAACAATATTGACTTTGGCATTGTACAGGTCAAAAGAGGTCCCTATGGACATAATAGCCAACAGGTTCTGGCAAAATCAGCACCACCAAAAATCAAGTCATATAGGACATGTGGTCTCTGTAATCATGGGAACTGCTCTAACGGGCAGTGGGAGAAAGTTTGCACAGACGATGGTACAGCCTCAGCAAGGTATCACAGAGTGGTGAGCCAGGAACTGGGGCTACGGAGATGATGATGGAATTCTAACATAAGAACCCATGCCTGCAACTCGTTGGAGGGAGTGGAACAAGTGACTGCAAACAAAGAGCCATGTGCCAACCACAATAAGCATAACTGAATTGTAGAACTTTGGGAGACATAGCTTAGAAACCTGCACCAAGGAGAAGAATCTGATAACTGGAAGTACAAGGACCAAGAGCAAAATAGAGACAGAGGCACATCGAATATTATTGAAGACTCCCCTGCAAAGGAGCAAAACCCATTGTCAACCTCAGAATTAACTGAGGAACATATCAAGAAAATGGGGGATATAGAATTCAAAACACTTGTTATAAAACCTCTTATCAGCAACAAGAAGCATGTAAAAAAGGCATTCAAGGAATTCAAGGAATATGTCACACTGCAAATGAATCAAACGGAAGTTGATACATCAGAACTTAAAAATACAGTGGAGCAAATTAAAAGTATAGTAGAGAGTCTCCAAAATAGAATGAATGAAGCAAAAGAAAGAATTTCAGAAAATTTCTGTCACCCAGAGCAAACAAAAGAAAAGCTCAAAGCAGAGTTGGGTCAAGCTATAAAAAGTATTCAAGAATTAAAAGACACCATTAAGAGACCAAATAGAAGAGTTTCGGGAGTCTCAGAAGGTACAGAAAGAGAACCTGGGATTAAAGGTGCATTCATTAAAATAAAAAGGGAAAATTTCCATAATCAAGATAAAGAATTGGGAAACAACATCCAAGAGGGACACAGAATTCCCAACAGGGTTTATCAAAAGTCATCTTCACCACAACACATGATCATCAAGCTCTCTTTAATCGAACAGAGGTAACATATCCTTAAATGTACACGTGAAAAAAATCAATTGACATATAAAGGAATGTCAATTAAACTCACAGGAGATCTCTCACAGGAAACTATACAGGCAAGAAAAAAATGGAGTAACATATTCCAGATTCTGAAGCAAAAAAAAAAAAAAAATTGCTGTCCCAGAAAATGTACCCAGTAAAACTTTCCCTTGTCTTTGAAAAAGAAATAAAATTCTTCCATTGTAAAGAAAAGTTATAAGAATATGACTCTTCTAAACCTGCCCTACAAATAATACTTAAATATGTTCTCTTGACTAAGAGGGATAGCACTTACCAAAACCAAAGGCAGATGTGAAGAACATTTCAGGAAAATAACAACAGAAGACTAAATGAACAACCCATTGCTAAAATGACAGGCCCAAATACCACCCATTCATATTAACCCTGAATGCAAGTGGATTTAACTCATCAGTTAGCCATCACAGATAAGTGGAGTGGATTAAAAATATATATTTGTTGCTTACAGAAGACATATCTCACCAGCAAAGATCGGCGGAAACTACATCTCATATATTTTGATTTTTTAATTTAGTTATAATTCTTCAAAGCATGTTCTTCCTCATTAAATTCTTCATTGACTTATACATTGCACAGTAATATCATTTTCTTCATGAAGATTCTTGATTTTCTTTTTCATTTGCTAAGCTGCATATTAGTCATTCAACAGCATGTTATTTAAATGCCTAGCTTTTTAAAGATTTTATTAGAAAGTCAGATATAAAGAGAGGAGGAGAAACAGAGAGGAAGATCTTTTGTCTGTTGATTCATTCCCCAAACAGCCACAATGGCTGGAGCTGCATCAGTGCCAAGCCAAGAGCCTGGAACTTCTTCTGGGTCTCCCACATGGGTGCAGGGTTCCAAGGCTTTGGGCCGTCCTCGACTGCTTTCCCAGGTCACAAGCAGGGAGCTGGGTGGGAAGCTGGGTGCTGGGATTAGAACCGACAAACAGATGGGATCCCAGTGAGTGCAAGGTGAGGAATTTTGTTGCTGGGCTACCATGCTGGGCCCCTTTCAAAGTGTTTAAAATTTCTTCTTTTCTTCCTGGTGTTGATTTTGTATTGTGGCTTTTCATTTAAGGGGATGTCCAGTAACTGTGTAATGGAGACTGTCATATTCAGTAGCATGTTATTTACCTACATGGCATTGTAAACTTCTGTTTTCCTTCTTGATGTTGATTTTGTATTGTGGCTTTTCATTTAAATAGCAGCTGTGTAATCATACCCAGATGTGAGGATATAGTGCAGTATGCATCTTTACTTCCAGATCAAAGAATCTGGAACCCCAATTAAACTGTTTAGTATATCTTGACAATAGGATGCCAGACTCTGCCAGTGTCCATGACGGTAATGATAGACATGTGACTGTTTATGAAGAGCTATACTGTAGTACTGACATAGGGGAGTTCAGTGTGTGGGGGTGGGAAGGATTTGCAGAGAGGGTAAGGGAAATCCCAGGGCCTATGGAACTGTGTCATAAAATGATAATAATAAAAAATACATCGACCTCCGAAAAATTTGGCAAAGAAGTCAATCAATCCCATTAACCAATTCAAAAAAGACTTGATTACTAGGGACTAACAGAATTGCAAGGAATAAAAGGAATTTAGATGAAAGATCATGTAATTTGGATGTTGTTTATTAATTTTGACAAATATACTGATACAGAATGGTGATAGATATGGGTTATATGAGGGTCCAGCATGATAGCTTAGCGGCTTAAGTCCTCAGCTTGAACGTGCTGATCCCATATGGGTGCTGGTTCTAATAGAAGCTCCACTTCCTATCTGGCTCCCTACTTGTGGCCAGGGAAAGCAGTCGAGGACGGCCCAAAGCCTTGGAACCCTGCACCCATGTGGGAGACCTGGAGGAAATTCCTGTCTCCTGGCTTTGGATCGGCTTACAACCGGCCGTTGCAGTCACTTGGAGAGTGAATCAACAGACAGAAGATCTTCTTCTCTGTCTCTCCTCTCTGTACATCTGACTTTGCAATAAAAATAAATAAATATTAAAAAAAAAGAAATGGGGTATATGAGAAGTCATTGTGTTTCTATAGTACATTTTTAAGTATTTGAACTTCATAATAAAAAAATTCCTCTTGCCCTTCACTCTCTCCTTTTTCTCCTACATATTTGTAATTTTTCTATATCAAGACGTAGTTTTTACTATGCAGAAAATACTAGAGTTTAATTTTGTTAATGCAGAGTGCATAGTAAAAATACGTTTTGGTATAGAAAACTTACAAATTATATTTATTCAGAATTTTAATACAAATGCAATTTGTAACTGGAGAACAGAAATCTTGCAATTCTGTTCAATAATTGAAATAGGAAAGTTACAGAGCAGTTGTTGGTTACTGGATAGAAAAATAGGAGCTTTTCAGTTTCTACGTAATCGGTTTGATGATGAAATCCTTGGTACAGATTGTTTGTATCTGTTCAATCACATACCTTTCAACAAGAGAAATGAAAGTGGTATGTATAAACCAACATTTATATAATCTTACAAGCAGAAGATAATTTTATTCGAAATTTCCTATTTTGGGTTAATTGATTCACAATAGATATAAGGTTTTCATAATGAAAATTGGGAACTGCACGCAAATGTTTTTAATGGGAAGAGGACTTGAGTTCTGATATGATGCCCTAATTTCAATGGAAAAGAGGCATATATAGAAATTATATGTACCTATACAATTTTACGCTCTGTTACAAAATATTGTTTAGAAATTATTAACGTCTCACACATGATCCGGCATGATCTTAGAGATGTGGGATATTTAGTACTGTGCTATGGTAAAGACTTATCTGAACAAATACAAATCCTCCCCTCTTTTTTTTTTTTAATTTGTTTATTTTGATTGAAAAGTCAGAGGAGAGACAGAGAAAAATCTTCCGTCTGCTGCTTCATTCCCCAAGTTACTGCAACAGCTGGAGCTAAGCTGATACAAAGCCAAAGCCAGGATCTCTTCCAGGTCTGCCGCACAGGTGCAGAGTCCCAAGGCTTTGGGCAATCCTCCACTGCTTTCCCAGCCCACAAACATAGAGCTGGAAGTGAAGTGGAGCAGCCAGGACGCGAACTTGTGCCTATATGAGATCCTGGCACATGTAAGGTGCTAGGCTATTACACCGGGCTCCTCTCCTGTCTTATATAGTCCATGTCTTGTTTAAGAACAGTTTCCTAAGGCCAGCACTGAGGCACAGTGGATTAAGTTTCTGGCTGTTGAACTGGCATCTCATTTGAGGGCCAGGTCAAATCCTACCATCTCTACTTCTGATTCTTCTTGATCCTAAAGCACGTGGCAAAGGACAGAAGAATGTCGGAGGTCAGAGTGCTTGGACCCAACCACCCGTGTGGGAGGCCTGGATAGAGTTCCAGACTCCTGCTGTCAGCCATTTGGGTCTCTCTTTCTCTCTCCAACTCTCCGCCCTCTCTCTCTCTCTCTCTCTCTCTCTCTCTCTCTCTCTCTATATATATATATATATATATATATATATATATATATATAGGAAGGATATATAGGAAGGATGTGTACACACATCACAATAAGTTCCTAACCATGGGACTTCGAATTGTCAGTTAAGCTGACATGGGAATACATATGCTGATTCTGCTGCTACATTCATGATCATACATTTTGTACAGACTAGTTCATAGCTATTAATCAGCACACAAAGTATATATGATAATGATGAGGTCATTTCTTCAGAAGTGATTTTTGCAAGGACTGATTCTTTTGACTTTCAGTCACTTCTTATTGCCTCTAAGTTGTAATATAACCTACCATCTGATCATATTTCTTGCATTTTATCTTCTAATTTTTGCTCATATTCACTTTGAACAAACTTTGAATGTTGACCACTCCTTCATTTCTCTTACAGATAAATCTTTCAACGTTACCTAAACCACCATCACCGTATCTAGCGTTATTTCCACTTTCTCATTTGTTTGACTTTCAGAAGCATCTCAGTTTAATGCTTATCAACCTCAGTGTCTCCAGGTTTATTATCTGCAATCCTATTTGATTCATCATTCAGGGTGCCTCTGTATCATCAGGGAACATGTTATTAATTTTATTGTTCTGCTCCTCCTGGCTGACATATTCAACAAGATCTGCCTTTTTTTTTTTCCAGCTGAAGACTCATAATGGTCTTTTCTAGTAATGCCTGTTTTGCTCAACCACTGTGTTTGCTACAATTGTGTTTGCTAAACTGCGGAATAGCACCATTATTACCAAACAGCACAATTTTGTTTGAGATCCTCTATATGTTGTTATACTATTAAATCCAGGCCATTTCACAATACTAATTATATATTAACTTAATATTCAGTCATAATGCATTGTAATAAACATTTCATTGTCCTGGTTTTCAGTATATATAGCATTTGACGCATGCTGTGGCTTTGTTAGATTCATTATCAGTTGTTTTTGCCAAGCCATTTTATTTGTTTATAATTTATTCAGTAATTTTACTTACAGCTTTGGAAGGAAAACAATATTGTAGTCAATTCTTAAGTCATGATTAGCAAACAGTTATACATACATAAAAATAACAGTTCAGGAAGATATTAAATCAGATAGATTCACTTATTTACTAAGTATACATTTACTTCCAAGGTCAACTACACTACTAAAACAGAATATTTAAAAGATAAAACGCAGCCTCTGCCTTCAAAATGGGAAGGTGGCTTAAGTGGAAGACTTGACAGCTACTGTATACAAATCACCGTATATGCCAGAGAGAGAATCGGAGCAGACAGATCCAGGTAGTGTTTCTAATGGAGAAGTGGCAGAAGGCAATGCCAGACTATGACCGGATTCCTACAGGTGTGACTTTCAATGGCATTAGATCAGACAAGAAAGGACCAAAAGGATGCATAAAAAATGGTTGGCACTACCCGGGGGTCCTTCTCACTACCTCATGTGCAGGGACAATGCTAGACTGCAGACCTTGGAGACTGAAGAACTCAGTTTGCGATGAAACCAAGCAAGAGTGGTGATGAACTCCAGCCCAAGGCTACACCTCATGCAGAGCCTTTCCCGATGACTTTGAGATGCTCAGGGGTCACTGAGCACGCCTTCCATTAAGTGAGTGAAATTCAGTATTCCACGTGTGTACTCTAGGTTGCTGCATTTATGGGATGTAGGAGTAGATGTGATTTTGCTCTCTGGCCAGAAAATGGAACAGTTGATGTTTGTGAGTATGTGCCTGACCTTATGGAACAGTCTGTTGCGTCTCATAATACACAAGCCCCATCTTGTGACAGACATGGTTTAAAAGGACAAAGTTAACATACTGGCTTATGTCTGCTAAAGTATATGTTCACCATTATGTAAACAATGTTGTGATAGCCTGTGGATCATTGCAAGTTTATAATCAGTTACAATTACTTTTCTAAGTCTATTTAAAGGCATGCAGCCTGGTATGCAATGAGTCCAAAAAGGAGGAATAGGACACTATGTTAAATTATTATGAGCTTTTTAATTGCGTAAGAACAGAATCATTCCCAATGCAATTATACATAAGCTCCAGGCCTTTCTTATGTCAATATCTGTAAAGCAGTTTTAAGAGTTTATAGAATTGGGCCCAGCGGCGTGGCCTAGCGGCTTAAGTCCTCGCCTTGAAAGCCCCGGGATTCCATATGGGCGCCGGTTCTAATCCCGGCAGCTCCACTTCCCATCCAGCTCCCTGCTTGTGGCCTGGGAAAGCAGTCGAGGACGGCCCAATGCATTGGGACACTGCACCTGCGTGGGAGACCCGGAAGAGGTTCCAGGTTCCCGGCTTCGGATTGGCGCGCACCGGCCCGTTGCGGCTCACTTGGGGAGTGAATCATCGGACGGAAGATCTTCCTCTCTGTCTCTCCTCCTCTGTGTATAGCTGGCTGTAATAAAATGAATAAATCCTTAAAAAAAAAAAAAAAAAACCTGAAAGTGCAGATTTAATTCTGCTCAGCCTTTTAGTGCCGGGGATGTTGGCCCTGTCATGCCGCAGTTTTCTTGGGTGAAAATCCCTCCAATTATTGAGACCAGTGTGTGGACTTGAATCAATGGAAGACTTCTGGCTAGTGTGGTTCTTCTGTATTGCCTGGAGGCTCCTTGATGAAATACAGACAGCGATTCTCTTACGACATTGGAGCTTAAGCACAGTCAGTCCTCCGTTTCTCTCTTTCCTGGATAGCACTCCTTCTCAAATGTCACAAAGGTAGTGAGACAGTTTTTCCTACCTAACAATCACAATAGAGATTTTAATTCATTAACCCTTCCAAACTGATATTTCTTTCCTTTGTGGCTTACATTTTGTAAATAACTGCTCAACACTTGAAAATAGGATTATCTGATTCTCTAATATATGGGAAAACTAAATGCAATTCACAATAGCAAACCACATATCAATTAGCCATGGATAAAGAAAATGTAATATATATCAGAGATACACAGAGACCCTGCCTCCCCCCACAAAGAGTAGATTATTACTCAGCCTTAAAAAGAATGAAATCCTCATGATTGTAGCAAAATGGATCGATGATGTGGCGATCATTATCCTAAATGAAGTAAGTCAAACAAACATAGAGAGACAGATCACTTTTGATTTCTTTCATACATAGAAACTAATATATCAAGACAGCATTACCAAAGAAATACACAATATTATGTTAAATATAGATATTTATCAATGTGATCTTTACTGAATTATAACCTCTGAGTAAAATTTTTTTTCTCCCTCACTTTATGATCACTGTCATAAATTCCATGACATGAAATATGAATATAACTTTTTTCAAGCAGCATATGATAGGTCTGCATATTATATTTACATGTGCAGTAAACAGCATAAAATACTAAAATTTGTTATATCAAATAAAACATGTTACTTAAAAAACAAACCAATGAAAAATAAATTTAACTAAACTTTTGAAAATGTTCTATTGGAAAAACAACAACCCCTATTTTTCTTCAAATTATACAAACTCATAATTATACTGAATCTCATTGAATTTCAATAATCAATAAAACAAACAATACAATGCTTCTGTGCAGAAAATGCTCTCTTGCAGAAAATGTTGCATCTTAGCACACAATATTTAATATATTTGGTATCCAAAAGTAACCCCACTAACAGTTTTTCTGCTTGGGGTTCTCACTGGTTAATCAGATCTCATAACATGGATTACTTAAAAAACAAGCGGTAGCATTTTTGTGCCTTGAAATGTACAGTTGGTCTTGGAAACACTTGTCCAAAGTGTGCATTTTCACGATTGTATGGAATACTCAAAACAACAGAAATTCCAAATATTTGTCTTCCACCTTTCTTATTCTAAGATCTTTGCCTCAGCAAAAATATCAAGCAAGCAAACAAGGCTGGTCCCTACCCATGCTTTCCTGGTTCGTATGTGTCCCTTCAGCAAACAGCCAATTCCCTTTCCACTGCTGTGCTCGTTGGTGATAGAGTCAGACGGTGTCATTCTTTTGTCTGAACTTTTCCACAACAAGAATGATAAATGAAATACACTTATGTTCAATATTAAGTACCCAATCACAGCTATTTTGTTTTAGAAATTCAACACAGATGGCAACACTGTCACTTGGAAAATTGCAGTAGAGTTGAGAAAAAGACGAATAAAAAATTACTTATGCACAAGTCATCAAGTTTTTAGTACCTAATATCACAATATAATTTTCCTGATGTTTCTTTATATGTTTGAAAACTTAAGAACTTCTCTTACTAGGATTTGTGTCAATTAAATCAAGAAAAATACTATTTTTACTTAAAAGCAGGATTTCTATGATTTAGAATTTTGAACCCTACTTCCTCAATTATATTTTTAATCTCTAAACAATGTAAGAAAAATACTATTAAATTCATAGAAAATAATCACAATATTAAAGTTATGAAACATTTCAAATCATTGCATGTACTTTAATCATTGCGTATGCTTGCAAATTATGGTTCATGTGAGAAATAAAGAGAAAAACTAGAGTGTTGGAGCATTTCCCAGTTCTTTGTAAGATATGTCATTTAAATAGGATTTCTGTTCTGTAAATTGAATCAAACCATTTACAAAGAAGTACTTTCATCCCCTTATTGATGGATGTGAATGAATTCTTTATCATTGTTGCTATCGTAACATCCGAGAGAAATCTAAACAGATAGATACAATTTTCTCCCAGAACAAGATCAATTTCACTTTTTGGCAGTTTCTAAATTGTGTTTGTCAATTGTTAGTGAAATTATGGAGATAGATGATCACTGGTCTTGACCTTTCATTACTTCAAGGCCACTGTGGGAAGAGGCAGGTTGCTCCGGTAAAGTTTTCTTGCTTTGTTTCAATTTACAGCATCAAAGAACTATTTCTCAAAGCCGAGAGTGAGATAACTGTCTGAAGAGGTTTATTAAACTCCTACACTTATATTTTAGTTTCATATCTACCTTCTAGATTTTTACAAATCTTTTTTAGACTGGTGTGGTTACAGCTCAACTTTAGAGACAAATTTCTTGGTATGAATGCATCTGTACTTTTAACTTAGGATGCTTATGTAATTTACTCAGTTTAACTGGATTTGTTCTGTAGTCAGTAGCTTTAAAACTGTTTAACCTTTTATTCATCACCAGAAGTACTTCCAAGAAATTCATTTTTTGTTGTTCTTATACAGATTATTTTTAAAAGAAAATTTAGAATGGATGCAGAAATTGGCAAACAGTGACTCCAGAACAAATACAAGAATTCCCAAAAGATTCTAATGCTGAATGATATTATAATTATGACCTGTTGCTGAAATGGTTCTGATATGTATACACTGGTAAGGATGGCGTACCAAAATTCATGAGGATGGATAAAATAATTTGTAAATAACATGATTTTACATTTTAACTTTCTCTGAAATACAAACAAGTTTCAGTTTCACCACAAAAAGGAATTTTTCTTTTTAAGATATTTTTATTTTTAGTTGTAATGGCAAGTTTGCAAGAGGATATAAAAAGAGAAAGAAAGAACTATCTCTTGTCCGGTGGTTCACTCCCCAAGTGACCACAACGCCCAGAGCTAAGCTGGTCTGAAACCGGGAGTCAGGAGCTTCATCTAGGTCTTTCATGCAGGTGCAGGGTCCCAAGGCTTTGGGCCATCCTCCACTGTTTTCCCAGGTCACAATAAGGAAGCTGGAAGACAAGAGGGACAGCCTGGAAACAAATCGGTGCCCATGTGGGATTCCGGCTCATGCAAGACGAGGATTTAGACAGTGGGCGACCGTGCAGGGTTCCGTAATTTATATTCTTAAAATCACTTATCTCTCATGTTGAAAGCATTCAGCTTCTACTTGGGTGGTGAGGATATTTTGATGAATGTGAGAAGAGGACCAAAAACTCACTTATCTGTTCTCAGATGTGCATTTTTTGGATGAGCACTGTATTTCCATAATAATCTTTATACGGTGGAAAAAACTAAAATGCTTTTATTCTCAATTGTTTTCTATACATCTAACATATTTCAAGCAGTATTCCCACTTTTTGATGTCTATTTTCATCCTTGAGGTGTAATTTTCATCATTTATTTCATGAGTCATCCAGGAATCAGAACTACTTGTCCTGTCATTATAAAAAGGGAGATGTATAGATGCATCAAAGTTTCATGTGGACGCCACTGAATAGTAGTCTTTGGCTATGAAGGATATAATGCTTCCTTAAAGAATTTACTAATAGTAGCAATTTAAGGTAGAATTTTACCCTTTTAAAGCAAAGGTTTAATTTGCATGCATTTGTTATTTTCAAATACCTATTTCTAGTTATGTTTGATATCACTATGTTTCTGATCATGTCTCAAGCCTAACAGAAGTTTATTGTGGAACACCAGTGTCATCAAACATACAGGAATAAATTTGCTCCAGTGTAATGGAAAGTAAAAGAATAAACTTCCCCAGACTCCAAGCTCAAAGTGTGTGTGTTCCTCCACCCAGTTAATGCACTTGCACTCACTTGTTTGTTTGTTTGCTTGCTTGCTTGCTTTCTCAAGATCTAGTAAGTTTCTTTTGCTCTTACCTCTGGCTTTTATAAATGGGCATTTTAAGCAAACTTACTGGAAACAAGAAACATCACCATCATCATCGAATGATTAAATGTATTATATGCTGTATGCTCTTTTACTCTCCTACACAGTTTGAATGATAGATTTATCTCTTTTCATCTTTCTCTCCTGTTTTTGTTTGGTTCTTAAAAATCAGTGAGTTAACTTCAGTTTTTGGCGCACAAGAATTCAGTAACTAAGGGCCAGCTTTGTGGCACAGTAGGTGAAGCTGCTGGGAGCAATGCCTCATCCTCTATGAGTACATGGTTGCACCCTGGCAGCTCCACTTACTATTCTGCACTCTGCTAATCCATCTAAGAAATCAGTGAAAGGTGGTTCCAGTGCTTGCTCCCATGACACTCTTGTAGAGGATCCGAAAAAGTCCCTAGCTTCTGAATTTGGTCTGGCTCTATCCAGTCATTGCAATCATATGAGGAGTGAAATATTGGGTGAAAGCTCTCTCGTTCATGTCATTTTTCTCACTTTGAAATCTCTCTTTCTCTGTGTGTGTGTGTGTGTGTGTGTGTGTGTGTGTGTGTGTTGACCTTGTAAATTAAAAAATGCTTTTAAAAATGCATTGGCTATGTCAAATAAATGAAGTAAGACTTTTGATAAACTTTTGCTTACATTTGTTCTCTGAAGTTGTTTCTCAATCTTTATGGTGAACATTTTATATTTAATTGTTAGTTACTGAATTATATTCCCTTTTGAAGAAGATTTCTTTATTTTTATTAGAAATGCAGGTTTTTGGAGAGAAGAAGAGGCAGAAAAACTTCCATCAAGTGGTTCACTCCCCAACTGGCTTGCAACAGCTGGGGCTGAGCTGATCTGAAGCCAGCATCTGGGAACCAGGAATGTCTTCTGAGTTCATTATCAAGTGCAAAATCCCAAGGACTTGGGCCATTCTTTATTGCTTTCCCTGACCACCAGCAAGGAGCTGAAATTGAAGTAGAGCAGCCAGGCCATAAACCAGCACCCATATGAAATGCTGGTACTTTTTGACAGAGGATTAACTAATTGAGCCATTGTATAGGCTCCTAAAATATTCATATAGTAATGACCAAAAACTCATTCTCTTCTAATTATCTCAAGACTTGATAAAAAGCACATACTAGGTCAAGTTGCTTTTTGATTTTACCTTTGAAACCTTTGTGATAAGTAGATACCACTTGTGGATTCGATTTTCTAACTTTTTTTTTGCAGAGTATTTACATGTTAGCATTTCTTCCTGTATATCTCTGTATTTATTTTTTCTTGAATTGTGTAACAGAGAGCAAAACACATTGTAAGTGTTCTACAATTTATTCATGATCCCAATTGCAGAAAGCACATGCCTTTTTTAAACATAGAATATTTTTATCCAATGTAGAGGATGAAGAAAATGTAAAAGGAGTGCCCAGCACAGTAGCCTAGCAGCTAAAGTCCTCACCTTGCACATGCCGGGATCCCATAAGGGCACTGGTTCTAATCCCGGCCAGTATGCTTTCCATCCAGCTCCCTGCTTCTGTTCTGGGAAGCAGATAGTCCAAAGCCTTGGGATATTGAACCCATGTGAGAGACTCAGAAGAGGCTCTTGCTCCCAGTTTCAGATCAGTGCAGCTTCAGATAAGCGCATCTCCATCTAATGAAGCCGCTTAGAGAATGAATCAGTGGACGGAAGATCTTCCTCTATTTCTCTTCTCTGTATACCTAACTTTCCAATAAAAATAAATAAATCTTAAAAAAAGAGAGTGAATTACATAATTCATGTGTGGGACTGGATTCCCTGAAAGACTGTACAGTTCTGGTGAAAGAAATAGTCAGTGATGTCAGAATATGTATGTAGAAAGCAAGTATGGATGGGAATTTTTCATTAGCAGTAAAACACAACTTCACTTCTCAAAACTATCACACCAATGCAATTATTAGATCAAAAGAAAAAAAAATCTTCAATGTGTCCAGGAAGTGCCCCAGATGGTCAGTCAATTGCTAAGAAGGACCATGAGATGCATCAGTGTTAAAGGGAAATCAGTTTCCTTGGAGGCAGAAAGATGGACCCTGCTGGACAGCAAAAGCCCATAGTCCTCATTTGAACAGGCTGGCAACGGCACAGAGTTTAGGCGATGCTCAAGATGTCCCCACTCCATAACATGGCACTCAGGCTGAAGTCCCATTCCCACTCCTAACGTCCAGCCAGTGCACACCCTAGGAAGCTGCAGGTGCTGACACAAGCACTTGAATCCTTAGCACTCCTCTAGGAAAGTTGCTTGAACTCCAGCTCTTGGCTTTGTTTAGTCCCAACCTTTGCAGGCTCTTAAGAAACAAACCTGTAGATGGATCATATTTCTCACTGTGTGTCTGCTTTGCTTTCTTTGTATGTGGTTCTGTCCGCTTTTTTATGTAAAAGTAAATTAAGAAGAACTTTAAATACTGAAGCATATATATGTATCTATATTTGTGTAAAACAGATGAAGCAAGCATAGAGTTAGGATTAGCAATCAAGGTCAGAGTGAGAGTCAACAGGTAAGCTGCCACCTGTGACACAAGCAACTCGATGGCTGCTGGTAAGAATCCCAGCTGCTCCACTTTCAGTCCAGTCCTGCTAATGCTTCTGGGAAAACATTGAAAGATAGACCAAGTGTGTGGGCCCGTCTACTCATGTGGGAGACCTGGAGGGACATCCTAGCTTTCAGGTCTGACTGTACCCTGTTTGGACTCGGTGGAAAATCTGCCTTTCTATCTTTGCCCCTCTGTCTGTAACTCTGAATTTCAAACAAACAAAATTAATCTTTATATACAAAAACTGTGGCTGTGCTAAGTAAAAAACCAATACCATTTACTGCAGTAAACAGGCTAATATGAAATGTTGGAAGGAAGGAAGTGCAATTGACCATGAATACAGGAACTGGTTGTTTTGATAAACGAAAGATAATATGCAAAGCACTGCATGTAATAATTCTGTAATATTTCCCAATTTAAGCAAGCTGTATGCTGAATGGAGAAACAGGCAGAAGATATAAAGTGATACGTATGAGTAAGACAGGTAAAAATTATCACAAATAGGAACTGTGTCCAAGTTAAGGTGAACGAATCCCTCACTCTCACTTTCAGGAGGAATATCAGAGTTAATCAGAAAACAAAGGCTACAGAGGGTAGGTTAAGCCTCGGGCTTCAATGACTGCATTCCTATGGGTTCTGGTTTAATCCTGGCTGCTGCCTTTCAGATCCAGCTCCCTGCTAATGTGGCTGGAAAAGCAGTGAAAGATGGACCAAGTCCTTGGACTCCTGCACACACAGGGGAGAGAATGGATGAAGCTTTGAACTGCTGGCTTCAGGCATGCCCAGCACTAACCATTGCAGCCAATCGGGGAGCAGGCCAGCGGTGGGAGGACCTCTCTCTCTCCCCTTCTCTGTTTGTAACTCTGCTATTCAAATATATTTTTAAAAAATCCTTTTTTAACGAAACGTTTACATGAATGAATATTAACTCTGATGTTCTAAGAAACATCAGTCTAAAAAAAAAATCTAAAAAAACAAAACAAAGAAAAAACCACTCTGTTATGATCATACCATTATCATGGGGGGGCCAGTATCACAGCTCACAGGCTAACGTTCCAACTTCAAGTGCCAGCCTTACATATTGTACTAGTTCATATCCTGGCTACTCCACTTATTTGAATAAAAAGATTTATTTTATTTTTATTGCAAAGTCAAACATACAGAGAGGAAGAGAGACAGAGAGGAAGATGACCCATCCATTGATTCACTGCCCAAGTGGTCACAATAGCCGGAGTTGTGCTGATCCAAAGTCAGGTGCCCAGAGCCTCTTCCGGGTTTCCCAAGCAGCTGCAGGGTTCCAAGGCCTTGGGCCACCCTCAACTGCTTTCCCAGGCCATAAGCATGGAGCTGGATGGGAAGCAGGGCTGCTGGGATTGGAACCGGTGCCTGTATGGGATCTCAGTGCATGCAAGACGAGGACGTTAGCTACTGGACTGCCGCGCTGGGACCGCTGCTCCATTTTTAGTCCAGCTCCCTGATTAGTGGCCTGAGAAAGCACTTGAGAATGGTGTAGGTCCTGAGAATCCTGCCCCCTCAAAGGAGGCCAGGGAGAACTCCTGACTTCCCGGCTTCAGAGCAGTCAACACTGGCCATTGTGGCTATTTGGGGAGTGAACCAGAAGATAGAAGATTTTTATCTGTTTCTCTTTCTCTGTGTAAATCTGACTTTAATAAACTGCATAAATAAATTTAGGGTAAAAAAAAAGAAAAAGAGAGAAAGAAAAGAAATTAGTGACTCCCCTAGCCTCTACCTTTACTTCAAAGTTACCCTGGCTAATGTTAGTACTTTCAAACTGTCAGCATACACATTCTAAGACACAGTTGCTATGTACACTAATGGAAAATAGTATTTTATATAATATCACAAATCTTAGCTCCATATTCCTGAATCTCTGTGTAAATCTGTAACTTGAAAACTTCCTGAAAATATCTTGAAGCATGTTCTTGGTTGAAATCAATATAAAATGACTCATGTAGGATTCAATGGTCATAAATGAATTCATGGAAAATAACCATTTCTGTATTTGCTGAAATTTTTCCATAGAGGCACAACTAAAGGCAATGGAGATTCTCCTCAATTATTCTTATATCATCTTTGTAACAGCAATCTAAAACGCTGTATGAGCTTATCAGCTGAAGCAGGTTATTATTACATGGCCTCTTCAAGTACTAGAAGCTGACTTTATATTATTCACTTTATTTTTCTGATATTATAATGCATGATGCATACCAAATTCTGACAATTGATGACCTTTTATCTGATAAGTAACTGAAAAATATACAAATTTTGGATGTGGAAAATTATCTTAAAATGTAACCAAAATAAATATTAATTTTCCTTCATATTCAAATGAAAAACTACAGTGTATAACTTGTATACCATTTATTTTTTTTCTTTTAAAAATATGTTTCTAAAGATTTCTCATATTTCCTTATAGTTACAATCGAATTCACAGAAAATGTGAATTCCATCGTGATTTGTATAGTTAGCTTAAGGCTTGAATAATAAACACATTTGTGGGGTGTGGGGAGCAGGTTACTGAAGAAAGCCCCGAGGTGGCAGTTGCGGCCAATAACGCAGGACCGGCAGCTGCTCTGCAAAGTGGAGAGATGAGAGCTGGTCTTGCCAGCAGGTGAGGCAAATTTGCCTGCTCTCCAGGGCCTGGCCAATCAGGTAGCACCCAGTGGACCCACGGGAAAAAAGGATATATAAGCAGCCCGCTACAGGGAGCTACAGAGGACAGAGGGATGGAGGGACAGACGGACGGACGGGACCGACGACCACGATGACGATGACGAAGAAAGACTGGTTGGAAGTAAAGTGGCTGTTGAAACAGAGCCTGGAGTGTCGGGTGATTTCTTCCTCAGGTATGGGAGACCCCAGGGGACCCCGATAGTGGGGTAAATTTAACAATATAAACCTCAATTATAGAATGTATATAATGTATAATACTACACATATAACTAGTTCCTTTAAGTGAAATTTATAATTTCCCTTAAATTTCATATCTGATTTGCAGCCTGAATTCATAGCTTAAGTCCTTTTTGTGTTAGTTTGATAGATTGGAGAATCTATAAAAAACTGAAACTCATTGCCTCACAATTCTGTAAGTTGGAGAGCCCAAGGTTCAGTTAGTGGCAACTGGAGTTGGAAGATTATGTCTTCATGGTTGATGGGGAATGAGGAGTGAAAGGGAAGTAACTTTTTTTTTTCTAAAATATCTGCTACAGTGATAATAAACCAATTTTTTTGAAGAGAGTTCTTAAGATGTAGTTAGCTTCCAAAGTCACACTTGTGGATAACAGTGCCAGTGACTCTGTTTCTAACACATGATTGTGAAAGGTTGGATGTGTTACCTTTACTTGAGACATGTAATAAATTGGAACATAAAAATAGTCATATATCATATATCAAATCCTCCAATGATAAGTTTATCATTTTTCTTGTCTTTAATGACTTCCCTTTATATTTAACTTTGATCCTTCTATCCTAGTCCCATTCAGAATGCATTGTATTTGAGTCTGGTTTCCACTATTCATGTATGTTTAAAATGCTTATTTTTTCAGTAAATTAGTGTACTTGTTCATAACGGTGGGGATGCCATGTGAAAGCATTGAGTTGATGTTCAGGAAATATCTTATATCCAGTCACATAATAAAAATAATTCCTTGCTGGAGACCAGGTCCGGCTGACCCGAGTGCTTGCAAAGGATGCGTGGATCGGCGAGACGATAAGAAGAGACGAGTTGTGACCCATTATGGCATGATGCTCATAATGAACAACTCAGAAAAGTTGCCTTCTTTAATTATACACAAATCATCACAAGCTTTTTCACAACATCCAATCATTTCATTTTTACTTCTTTATAAAAGAATGATTACAAAGTCAATCCTAAAAATACAATACTATTATTTTGCATCAGAGAAAATATTTTCAGCAAGCTATTACTCATTCAAACCTGCAGTGACCTGGCTGAAGCCAGGAACTCCATGGTTGGCAGCACTGCAGTGGTACAGTGACAAGTGGTTTACTTATATCCAAAATCAATTTTCATTAAACACAAACTAACTAATATTGCTTAAAGTATCAAGAGTACAGAATTAAAAGAAAAGATCATAAATGAAAGGAATTTATAAAAGCATGTAACATGTACACTAAATCTTAAATCTTTATTAAATCTTACAATCAATCATGCATTAATTACCATCACCTTCACCAAGTGCTGATTCGATGGTTTTTTGTTTTTAGTGCTGATTCAATTGTTTTTTGTTCTTTTGTTAAAGGGAAGTGAAAGGTATCAGGGCAATTCAGTCATTTTACAAACCAAAAGCCTTTATAAGAACCTTCCTCTTATCTTTATAAACTGTTTTCTTTCCCTAACTACAAATGTCAATATAAGGTAGATATTTTAAGTTATTTTTGGGGGGTTCGCATTTGTTTCCCTTTAGAAAATGCCCCATATACTTTCTGCTTTCCGTGGTGAGAAACCAAATGCATCATATCATGTGTTGTAACAGTTTGAGGCACGTGGTAAGCAAACTCTTTGTACCTCCATGATTGCCATCTGTTCCAAGATATTATCAAACTGTTTCTTAAGGAGACTATTACTTATATTAGGGCAAGCTTCAGGACAAAGGTGGGCACATAGCAGGATGTTTGGAGACATTGTGGACTCAATTGCATTATTGTATGCTTTTAGCTGTGTGTCATTGCCGTATGTCGCTAAAGATGATTTTATCATAACATGATTGATCAGCTTGAGGTGTTATACCAGTTATAGAAATCATTTCACATTAGCAGAAAAACAACATCCTCAGGAGAATTCTATGAAACATCAGAGAGGTGATTGAGTGTCCAAACAATGGGGTGAGGCAGCAATGAGATGACCAGAGACATTCTGCCTGGCCTTGCCACGCAGCCAGAAACTCCTCCTAGCCTCGCTAACCGAGGAACAGTGCTCATCACAGACCCATGCCGTCTGACCCAACTGCATGGCTTCCCACAATTCCTCATATTCATTCTTGCTCTTTAATCTGATTACATTCTCTCTCTCTCTCTCTCTCTCTTTCTCTCTCTTATATGTTTATGTCATCTATTTATTTGAAAATCAGAGTGACACGGAGAAATGGAGAAGCAGAGAGGGAGAGAAAGTGCACACACCAGTAAGATCTGGGACAGGCCAGAGCAGTAAGTCAGAAACTCAATTCTGACCTCCCACAGTGATAACAGGAACCCGATTTCCTGAGCCATCTCCAGTTACCTCCCCAGACACATTAAAAGGAAGCTGAAGTAGACAAAAATGCCATTGGTACTTGAACTTGCACATGGAGATGAGATGCCAGCTTAGAAAGCAGTGGCTGAAGTCACTGCAACACATGTTGGCCTATGTTTATATTTTGAAAGACTTCACCCTGCCCAACAAATTGTAAGGGGACTTGTTGGCCTAGGGGTGTGAAACACTTTTCACTCTCCCATGCTTGTATTTCTAACTCCCACAATTAATGTTCTATATTGAAAAAAATATAAAGAACCTTTCTATAACACTCAATAGCAATGCTCACTTTCTGAAAACTCTTCATATGTAGTTTGAAATAAATTCTAAGTAAAATTTCTAAAAATATGCTTTAAGAAACTTGTGAACTTGCACACTGTCCATCCACTGTATATTTATTATTTCTGTCCTTAATTTTAAAAAGTATAGCCAGGAGCCAGTACAATGGCCCAACAGCTCCAATTTTGGCATCTCCTTTTCTCCATAACATTCTTCTCAAATAATCAACCAATCATCAAATTTTTTTAAAAAAAGAATCTTGCAATATTGTAATTGAAAGCAGCCATTTGGTACCACAAAAAAAAAAAAAAAAAAAGAAACACCTCATGGAAATGGTGCGATAGTTTGAGCTGTCAGCTGAGACATCAAGTCCTATATCAAAGCTTGTGTGTAAATACAGGATGCTCTGCTGATGCTCCCCCTCTCTGCCATTGTGTCTCTGGGGGTAGGGAAAGACATCCCAGGTATTTTAAATACCCTCAGTAAATTGTGCAATATATTGTATCAACCAAAGCCATTTGTTTATATCAAACATTGAAAGTAAGTTCTGTAAGTATTTCACTGGCAAATATTTGTGTGGCAAAATTCAGTCTGAAATTGACTTTCACTATATCATATTACTGTCTTAATATATATATATAAAATAAGCTAATAGCAAGAATTTAGCTTTGCATTATTTTTTAGTAACTCAATTGTTAGGTGCATTCATAACAGTATAGATGGCAATACTTGCTTTAATATATCTGCTTTGCATTTGCATTCCTTCTGCTACCTTATCTCCTCTCTTCCTTACTAATAGTACATTTGGAGGCCCAGCACAGTAACTTAGAAGCTAAAGTCCTCGCCTTGCAAATGCCAGGATCCCATATGGGCACTGGTTCTAATCCCGGCCACCCTGCTTCCCATCCAGCTCCCTGCTTGTGGCCTGGGAAGGCAGTTGAGGATGACCCAAAACCTTGGGACTCTGCACCATGTGGGAAACCCAGAAGAGGCTCCTGGCTTTGGATCAGCGCAACACTGGGCATTGTGGCCTCTTAGGGAGTGAATTGTCGGATAGAAGATTTTCTTCTCTGTCTCTCTTCCTCTCTGTATACCTGGCTTTCCAATTAAAAAAAATTTAAAAATATTACATTCTCTTAACTTGAAAATATTCCTAAATACTTGCTGAACTCTTTATTTAAGAGATAATGAATCCTTTAGAAAATAGTGTAAATTAACAATGTGTTGCTCTAATAATTTAAGCAAGCAGCACCAACAAAAAAAAATAACTGGCAAAAAAAACTTTGAAAAAGAAAGATTCCCATAAAATATATCTTTCTGATTGACCGTAATTTTGGAGCTTATTTTATTTCCAATCCCTCTCCAACTGCTCAATATTCACAAAGGGAGGTATCTATGAGCAACCTGGCACCACTTCGGCTTCTCATTGACATGAGTTAACAAACGAAGCTTGCCATTGTAACAGATGCCCACCTCCTACTGAAGAGATGATCCACCTTCTCCAGATCACTTCCGAAACCATTATTTTGGTTTGCACAGCAACCCTTGCACATCCAAATGGATACTGTTACATTTTGCCCAAATACTGTGATCATCCTCAGACATTTGCTCTTCTCCAACCAGGCATCTTCCATGAAACTTCATCCATCACATGCATCGTGAATGATAATCAGGAGACTCATTTTTTAAGACTTCATTTTTGAAGATGTATTTTTTTATCTTTTCTCTTTCCTCCAGGTATGTAAGACTCTTAGACCTGAGTAGTGTGAATTAAGGGACAAAAAGAAGTGGCTGGATCAAGCTCTCTACCCTGGAAGGCCACTTGGTCTATATACAGACTTATCCTCTATTGCCCTTATTACAACCCTGTAGCAAGAAGTTTTATTAGCAGTTGATTTTTTAAAGATTTATTTATTTTTATTGGAAAGGCATATATACAGAGAGAAGGAGGGACAGAGAGGAGGATCTTTCATCTGATGGTTCACTCCCCAAGTGGCAGCAACGGCTGGAGCTGAGCCAATCCCAAGCCAGGAGCTTTTTCTGGGTTTCCCAGGCAGGTGCAGGGTCTCAAAACTTTGGGCTGTCCTCCACTGCTTTCCCAGGCCACAAGCAGAGAGCTGGATGAGAAGCAGGGCGTCCAGGATTAAAACCGGCGACCATATGGGATCTTAGTGCGTGCAAGGTGAGGACTTTAACCACAACGTTATCGCTCCGGGCCCAGCAGTTGACTTTTGTCAAGAAAAATGTTGCTCTTTATATCCCTGATTTTGTGTAAATTTGCCTTCTTGAATATTAATTGCATAAATAAAGAAGATAATCCTATAGCTTCTTAGCAGAAGTAAGATGATGTGCCCAAGGTTATCTTACTTTTCTATTTAGAGTAAAGACAGTTTTGTCTCTTGAAAGCACTAAGGCAAAATTTTACTTCCATTCTTTTCTCACTTATCAGTGTATGTTTGAATGTTCATTGCCCTTCAAATTAACTTCTTAAAAAACCAACATGTATAAATGCTAAACACAATAATCATTCTTAATATCGTATTTGTTATTTGATTAGCAAAGTGATAGAAAAAAAAAGAGACAGAAATACCCATTCACTGTTTCACTCCCCTAATGCCAACAATTGTGAATGAGTCAGGTGAACCTAAGAAACCGCAGTGCCTTCCAGGTTCCCATGAGGATGGCAGCTCAGCAGTTACCTGGACACCTTCCGCTGTGTATTAACAGGAAGCTGGATCCGAAGCATAGCATTTGGGACTAGAACTG
This sequence comes from Ochotona princeps, assembly GCF_030435755.1. Classification (NCBI taxonomy): domain Eukaryota; kingdom Metazoa; phylum Chordata; class Mammalia; order Lagomorpha; family Ochotonidae; genus Ochotona; species Ochotona princeps. Next base: position 18,810,560 of record NC_080843.1, on the reverse strand, counting down.
ATACTTCAATGTTGAATATTGATGCCCCCCCAAAATGACTTCATTAGCTGGGCCACAATGCTGACTTTGAAAATCTAAATTCTATGCAACAGATTCCTTTACATGATAAAAATGATGTAGCAAGTTTTCTCAAAGCACTGTATATAGAGGATATTTGAAGGAAAACAAATTGTTCTAATATAACACTGAACAGAAAGATGCATATTCTAAACATCAAATATTTATAGGTATTTGGCTTATCTATTAATGCAGTTTGCATAAGATAATCCAATCCATCTGCATGAACAGAATATCTTAAAATTTATCATATATCTTACAGTTGAACAATTTAAATGTGTTTTATACAACTATGCAGATATTTGTCAGTTCATATTAAAACCCCATTATTGAGCATTTTGTTACATTACTAATTAAAAAGAGGAAAAAATTTGGGAAGCCACTGCTTGGCACATTGCAATCTCGAAACATTCATAATCTTCATTTCTTTTTCATTATTTTCTATTTATAGTCTTTGTTCTCAGACAATCTCTTCATTTTTTTTTGTTTAAATCCAGAAGCAGACTAATTTTAGGATTGCTTCCAGATATGTTGGTCAATTTTCTGGCTTAATCTGAATTTTAAGCTATTCACTATCCACAGCCAGATTTCTGTAAAAATATTTTCTATTCTGAAGCTGATTTTCACTTTATATTGTATTTCATAAACATCAATATGCCTGGGTTATTCATCAAAAAGTATATCTCGTGTTTACAAATTTATCTTGGGCGTTAAATCTTCCAAAGTTGTGAATCATCAGGTGCCTCTAAAATATACAGTTTTAGTATTATTAGATCTCTGTACTGTCAAAATCAAGGTTTGTTCACCACATTCTTGGTTTACTCCTGTAATCCAAGATTCTCTGTGAATTTTGAATCTATATCAAAACTTTGATGTTCCATTAGAAAATGTTTTTCAAAGTTAACCAAGGAAGATTTTTGTTTATCATTTTATGCTTTGGTCTTGTCTAGTAAGATTGAAAGTGTGTATCCAGTGAAAAGAGTTTTCATTTGAATATATGACAAAATCTTAAAAAGATCATCAATAGCAACCCTGGAGAGTTTCTGGCTCAATAAAGCTGTCTTATCTTTGGCTACTATTGCAAAATACCATAGATAAGGTAGTTATAAAACTGAAAATTTATTTCTAACGTTCTGGAGGCTGGGGAATTCAAGACCAAGACATAAGAAAATTTAGTGTCAGAGGACAGATCATTGCCTAGACAGTATTCTAAAAAATAAAAAGCTGGGAGGTCCTTACATGGTGGAAGATGTGTGGAAGCACTTTGTGATTTTATTTAGAAACAGCAGTTCATCAGAGCTGTGCCCCTAACAACAGCGCATCTCTCAGGTGACTTAATAACCAAAGCTACAGTTCGTTTCCTGCCAAGGAATTAAAGCAGAAAAATGTTCTGCTCTGCTCTCTACTATGTGTGAAGTTGTACCTTCACGGTGTAGTCCCTTTTACAATTTCTTACATACATAATGAACATTTACTCTTGAAGATGCCAAGCTAGAATCTCTGCATATTACATAGAAAAAAATGCATCCATAGATTGTTGAAATTAAGTATTTTTAAGTGGAAAGTAGACTAGATTATCCAGGTGTGACTACTCTGTTTACAAGTATCATTTTAAGAAGAGGTAGAAAGATTTGTCAGAGAAGATGTAAGGAGACAATGAAAATAGTAGGTATGCAGTTCCGTATGCCAATGTGGTCAATTTCTACAAAAAAGGCACAGGACATATATGTCGTTAGAGTTCTCAAAGGGTACAGAATTCTGACACACTCTGATTTTTATGACTTCAACATTCAGAAGTGAAAGAGACACGTATATATTCTTTAAACTTTATACTGATTTATTATAATAAGAGGAAGTCAATGCACTTATGAAAATAGTGTTTTTCTTTTTTTTATGTTGCTACATTGTTTTTGTAACACTGCTTCATTTCTCAAACAATATAGAAAGTAGAGACTGAATGCTCCAATGATAAATATAAATCACATTTTGAAAGTCCCTGCCTCAATGATTCATCCTATCTTCAGTACAGTAGCTCTAAAGAACTCTGAAGTTTCTTGTGTAATTAATAAGTTAAGAACACACCTTTAGCGCTCTGTAGTGAACCATTTGGACAACAAGAAGGTAGCTCAGAACAATTTTTAATGAAACATACACATTTCTCTTATTTACAACAATGTGATGAACAAGGAGCCGGGCATTGCTCAAGCCTTGATCATGAATTGTGCCGAACATCTCCTACGGCAGGCGCAGATAGGGAATCTTACTGTATTAATCACACCGTTAGACTCAATCTGAAGGAACACCATCACTTGAACAGAGAACACCTAGAGTAAAAACACAGTGACAACATTGCATACGCATTTGCAAAACTGATGTTTACATATCATTCTAGAAGTTAACTTTTTATGCTCATCAAATATTTCTTTTGATAAATGAATTCTCATGTTAAGAAATGTTTTATTGTGCACAAATTTATTTTTGTGCAGGTACGGGCTCAGCCAGCAGAAAAACACATTTTGAAACAGTCAAAACCTGACAGCTTTATTATAATATCATATGCTGCATGAAGCAGAAAAACAGTTAACTGCAAAAAGTGATGCAAACATTTCTGAAGTCAAAATAGTGCTTTTGAAAGTACATTTTGCTAAAGGTAAATTATATGACATTTGAAAGTATGTTATTATAAAGGCAGCTAAAATTACATCAATAAAATTCTTTTAAAAATAAAATGCATTCTAAATTTGGCAAGACAAATGTCATTGAGTAAACAACTTTTTTATTAAAATGGGAAAACTAGAGCTGAAATAACTTGGCAATAAGAAGTAATGAACGTATAAGTCATAATTACATCCAAAACAACTGTAGTGTTCTGCCAAATAATGAGAAGCTCACTTTATTAAATTTACATACACATAAATAACCATGCCTTATTTTTGTATAGTAAGCTTCTAATGTTGATGTTGAACATGATATCAAATAAAAATTTTAAAAGTATTCTCACATGTAATAGTATTTTTATTTTTGTAATGCTCAAATACTTATAGGAATCTTGAAGTAGTGACACATAATAGAATCTACAGACTTTATTGATAAATCTGGTAAGAATTCTACATATTTACTTGCAACTTGTCCAAAACTTTCAAATGGAGGTACAAACAATTTTTCTCAAACTTTTGTAGAGAAGTACAGTTTATAGAAAGAAATATTCAGCCAAGAATCTATTGAAATTTACAAAAAGCAACTTTTTTATTTATTATTTTTAATTCATTAATTACATTGTATTATGTGACACAGTTTCATAGGTACTTGGATTCTCAACTGAACTTGAACTGTGGTTATGCAACAAGGTGGAGGAATCCACCCTGGTGGGAGGGTTTGGGGAGGGGTGGGGAGAAAAGCAACTTATATGTAACAAATATGATGATGAGACTTTTCAAATAACTTATCTAGATTTTGGAACATACAATAAGCGGAATACGTGCTCATTTTTTTAAAAGATTTACTTTTTCAAATTTTTTATTGGAAAGTCAGATATACAGAGAGGAAGATCTTCCATCTGATTATTCACTGCCCAAGTGACCACAATGGCTGGAGCTGAGGAGAACCAAAGCCAGGAGCCAGGGGCCTTTTCCAGGTCTCCCACGTGGTTGCAGGGTCCCAAGGTTTTGGGCCATCCTTGACTGCTTTTCTAGGCCACAAGCAGGGAGCGGGGTGGGAAACAGAGTTGCCATGATTAGAACCAGCAGCCATATGGAATCCCTGTGAGTACAAGGCTAGGACATTATTCAATGCTCATGTTTTAGTTGGAAAAACTGATTATCTTCAGCAGAAAAAAAAATGGAAATGAGATGTATCAATTGTTTGCTCTCTACATTTTTCAATGTGTTCAAAGATTCTCTTTAGTCACAATTTAAAATGTAAATATGTATATTTGCACTTTATATTTGTAAATATATATGTGTGTATCTCAATCTAAATCAGTATCTGTTTATGCAAAAATGAAAATACTGAATCACAGAGATAAAACCAATTTTATCTGTGAAAACAATTGCAGTACTATATGTATAAATTTCAATTAAAGATTAGAACTACATTAAGGGCTCAATGTTTGGCCCAGTGGTCAGGGCAGTCTAAGGGGCATCCTCACTGATGTCAGGGACACCAAGTTGCATTCTCACGTTAGATTTTGATTTCATCTTCCTGTTAATACACACACAAGAGGCAGCAGGGGATGACTTGGGCTTGGAACACAGCCATGCAATTGACGGCAACCATAGCAGCCCAGAAGCTGACATTGTCACCTGTATTTTGGCATCCCATACAGGTGTCCATTCATGTCTTAGCTGCGCCACTTCTTATCCAATTCTGCATTAATGACTTACAAAAATAGAGAAGGTAGCTCAAGAGTTTACTGACAGAAGAGATCTGAGTGAGGATGCTGGGTCTTGGCTTCGGCCTGTTTCTGTGCTGACCATTGGGGTACTTGGAGGAATGAAGCAGAGAATGGAAGATCTTTATCTCATCCACTATCTCTATAACTGTAACTTTCAAATAAATAAATAAATCTTAACAAAAAAAAGCAGAAACAAAAACAAACAAAAATCAAAGTTATCACTGACTTTAACCAAACATATTCCAAGTTTACCATATATGTCAACACATTGAGGGAAAGAAGCAAATCAAAAATAATGATGCTCGTGGACAGGCATTTTTACCCATTATGTTAGGCGCCTGCTTGCAATGCCATCACCTCATTTTGAACTGCCAGTTTGAACTGTGCTTATTGTGTTTCTGCCCCAGCTCTGTGTTAATGGGCAACATGGTAGAACATAGATCAAACATTTTAGTCCATGCAATCTACATGAGAGAGCAGAATGCAGTTGATGTCTCTTGGTTTTGACCACAGGTGTCTCCTCTCTCTCTCTCTCTCTCTCTCTCTCTCTCTCTCTCTCTCTCTGTCTCTCCCACTTTCTCTTTCTGTCTCTTTAGATAAATGGGTAGATAGATAATATAGATATATTCATCCCTCTACATCACTCTGCATCTAAATAAATGATAAGAAACTATTTTTTTAAAGATTTATTTACTTTTATTGGATAGTCAGATATACAGAGAGGAGAGACAGAAAGGAAGATCTTCCGTCCAATGATTCACTCCCCAAGTGGCTGCAAAGCTGGTGCTATGCAGATCCAAAGCCAGGAGCCTCTTCCAGGTCTCCCACGTGTGTGCAGGATCCCAAGGCTTTGGGCCGTCCTTGACTGCTTTTCCAGGCCACAAGCAGGGGGCTGGATGGGATTAGAACCGGCGCCCATTTGGGATCCCAGCACGTTCAAGGCAAGGACTTTAGCCACTAGGCCACTGAGCCGGGCCCTAAGAAAATATTTTAAGTTTTTCAAAGGATTAGTTTATTTACATAACCCACATTTTTTTTAACTCATAGAATTAAGCTTATATACAGAAACTTTTACAGAATTATTTGAAAAAGTTGACATTCAAATGGGAGTGTGTACTTTCGCTGGAAGCTATGGTGAGCTTCTGCATCAATCTTTTGAGAAAATCCTGAGATTACTGAAAGGCATACATTAAAATTGTGCAGAGAGGGCCCATCGCAGTAGCCTAGTGGCTAGAGTCCTCACCTTGCATGCTCAGGGATACTGTATGGAAGTCAGTTTTAATCCCTATGGCCCTGCTTTCAATGCATTTCCCTGTTTGTGGCCTGGGAAAGCAGCCAAGGACAGCTCAAAGCCTGGGACCTTGCACCCATGTGGGAGACCTGGAAGAAGCTCCTTGCTCCTGGCTTCAGACTGGCTCTGCTGTTGCAGCCACTTGGGGAGTGCGTCAACAGATATAAGATCTTTCTCTCTGTCTCTCCTCTCTCTGTTTATCTGACTTTCCATTAAAAAAATATGTAAATCTTTAAATTAAAAAAGTGCAGAAATATATAATAATCACATTCTCAGAAACATTCATAGAAAGTGACTGAAATAGAATATTGACTAACATATCAAAAGTTTATTTTGCGTAAACATGCACAGGTGATATATTTTTATTTTTATCTTAAAATTTGCCTAAAAATATAGATGCAGCATAACCTTAAATTCTTTCTGGTAAGGTTTCTTTTGTTACATTTGTGACACAATCAGAAGCACAAATGTTAAAAATATGCAAAAGAAAAAGATAATTTTCCTCTTTCTACTCTCCATAATTTCTGTTTAATCTCTTAATGATTTCCAACACTGTAAGCCAAATTCTATCAGCACTGCAGTAAGCCTCCTTTATCTGTTACATGAATTTGATGCGCACGAGAAAAATAGATGCAAGCAATAATCGGATGTATAGGACAATAAAAATATAATCATGGGCATGCGTGGATGGAAAAAGGGAAGAAATACCCTGCAGGCTCTTATTTTTATGTATTTATTTTTGTTTGTTATCTTTTAACTCTGTACAATTTCTCCCTGGGCTTCAGGCTGTATGTCCACTCTCTCCCCCAACCGGCCAATTACTCACTGCAAGGACACAGCCAGTGGGGGGGGGGGGGGGGAGGGGAGTCACACCTGCTGTGCCAATGAGAATTCCCATCCAGATTCTCCTTCAAAAAATGCACTCCAGTTTTTGAATAGGAAGAAAACAACGCAAAACAAAAATTGGGTTGCTACAGTAAGACTTCTCTCAGAGAAGAATATTTGTCTTAATATGTCTGAAAAAGTTACAAAAGGGAAAGAAAACTGAAAATATGTCTCCAAAATATTGAAAGCATAACATTTTTACTGATATCATCATTCAGTTTTTTTTTTTTTTTTTGAAGTTAGGTCAAAAGTGATCACCTAGATTAAGAAAAACAAAATCTGTGATGTGAAATTCAACTTCGAATTTTCAATATCACTTTAAACATATGCAGCTACAATCTCCAACTTTCAAGAATATATTGCCAAAAGCTAATGATCCTTGGGCTGGGGCCTTTGCATTGTAGTCAAACCTCTGCGTGCAGCACTAACTTCAGAAAATGAGTGTCTGTTCCATTTCCTGGCTACACCACTGCTGATCCAGCTCTGTCACTGACATGGGAAAGAAGCAAATGACTCAAGCCAGTGGGAGCCTGCAGCCACACAAGAGAGCCATAAGAGGCGCCAGGCTCCTGAATCCTGCCTCCTGGATTGGATCAGATCAGCTCTGGCCTTTGGGCCATTTAGAAAATGAACCAGCAGATGGAACATCTCTCTCTCTCTCTACCTCTCTATAACTCTGCATGTCAAACAAAACAGAAAAAATTTTTAGAAAAGTTTGCGATTCATAAATCAAAGTACGTTATGTAAATCAGTACCAGATTCAATAATATGGATATTTTATGGCAACAGAAATCTGTTTAGGTAAATTACAAGTAGAATTAATTATCTATCTATATTATTACTTTCATTACTTCTTACCTATTAGATAAGAACTAGTAACCCATAAATTTGGAGTGGTTTTATAAATAAGAGGTTAAATATTATATTTTCATTGTATCTGGAGACAATCCCAATGATTTCAAACATGAGGAAAGGTTCCAACGCGGTAACCTAGTGGCTAAGATTTTTGCCTTGTATGTGCCAGGATCCCACATGGGCACTGGTTCTAATCGGCAGCCCCGCTTCTGATCCAGCTCCCTGCTTGTGGCCTGGGAAAGCAGTCAAGGACGGCCCAAAGCCTTGGGACCTTGCACCTGCGTGGGAGACCCAGAAGAGGCTCCTGGATCATCTCAGCTCTAGCAGCTGCGGCCACTTTGGGAAGTGAGTCATCAGACAAAAGTTCTTCCTCTCTGTCTCTCTTCCTTTCTGTAGATCTTTCCAATAAAATAAATAAATAAATAAATCTTTAAAAAAAAAAAAAAACGAAAAATTAGGAGAAAATTGAAGATTACCTGTCTCAGTTTTGTTAATAAAATATAAATCCAATTTTCAGATATCCTTAAATAAAATAATTAACAAAGAATAAGCTCTATCATGTCCATAGATGAAAAAATATCTGAAGATTTTCCCAGATTATTGCATAAACCAAACATGCCAAAACTAGTCTTTGCATGTATGTATGTGTGTTCTAAACGTTTGAAAGCTAAAAAGTATTTTTTTCAAAAAGATATTCAAATTTCTTTTAGACTTAAAATGTTGCAAACCATGTGTCATAGTCTCCTGAAGTATAACAGAAAGGAAACCTTGTACAGCTGGGATTTTGGTGAATGGAAGTGAGACAGATGCATATGCCTCATAACTACAGATTAAGCTTCTGTTCTTAACTATCAGATTTCATCAAATGCTGAATGCCTGCTCCAGTCCAGGCTACTCCCCTTCCAATCCTGCTCCTTGAAGTTGTGTATGAAAAGAAAGTAATGGATAATGGCTGAAGTAGATAAGTCTTTGCCACCCATGTAGGAGACTCTGATTAGTTCCCAGACTCCTGGGGTTGGCTTGGCCTAGCCTTGGCTGTTGTGGCCATTTGAGGAGGCAACCAGTGGACAAAGCTTTCCCTCTTTCTTTCTCCCGTTCTCTCCCTCCCTGTCTCTCTCCATTCCCCTGTCTCTGTCTCATTGTGACTTTACATTTAAAATAAACAAATAATCAGCAAGCAATTTAAATATTTATTACTAAAAATAATAAATTATGTGAATTAAAACTTTATTCAGCAGAAGTATTCCTCATGTTTTCCCTGTTGTTTCATATTGTAAACCTACCATGAGAATAAATAGGTTAGGTTAGTTGTTTCCTCTGATCAATCCATCGCATCTCCATCTTTGGTTGAGTACTGTCAGTGTCAGATAAAAGTGAGTTATGGTAGAGAGAGAAAGTTCTTGTTTTTGTTGTTGTTATTGTTATTGTTGTTATTACTTATGTTAATTTCCATTGGATAATGCAAATAGTTTGAATTTGGAAAACAAGCAGATATGTGCGACAGTTTGTGGCTTTCTATTCCTGGCTGCGTATCTCTTCCCTCCACTCAGCAGCAGGAGTTATCAAGGAGAAACATTTCTTTGTGGTCTATTTTGTAGATCTAATTTAAGTCTAATGTAAATAAAGTGGATATCTGTTATCTGGTTGTATGAGTGCATTCCATTACTGTAAGGGAATATATGAGATAACTGATTTAATAAAGAAAGGGTTTTGTTTGGGTTTTCAGTTTTGGAGATTTACAGTCCCAGATGGGGAATGCCTCATTGGTTTGGCCTTCCATGATAGTGTACTATTTGAGTTAGTCCTCAGGTTTTGCAGAGGACTACAATCTAACAACCCAAATTATGTCAGTTCAACGACAATCCAAAGTTGCTACCTTCCATTTCCCTGACACCAGTGTCATTAATGTAAGGTTTTAGGGACCAAGCATTCAACACATGGAATCTGGGGCAACATGAAGCATCTAAAACTATGATCCAAATCCCAGCAGGTCCACAGACTAGGTGAAATCTTGTAACTGTTCCTGAATTGCATATAGATTACATATTATACCTCTTTTTTCCAATTCCACATGAAGTTTGAAGTAGAAATTTGAGCTGATTAGAGTTTTACAGATGTTTTAAATGAAGCCATAGCCAGAAATGCATGCTCTAATATTGAGAATAGTCACATTTGTTTTAAATAGACCACTGTTGCTTCTGACCATTTTTTCTATCCTCTCTCTTTATTTATCTCTACACCTCGGTCTTCGCTGCTTCTTGTATTCCTCCCCCCCGCCCATTTTTCTCTCTTTCATTCTCTATTTTTTCATATAAATCCACTATGTTCTCTTTGTATTTAGTGATCATTTTTTTTTATTTGAACAGCAGGGAATGTTTGGTTCTGTTTAAATATTTTGCTTTAATCAATGAAATTCTGACAATAAATTAAGATAATAAATCATCATTCAGAGTTTTATTGCAAATATTCTAGGGAGCACAATGATAGGTAGATCACTGTGAACGTGATACAATTTTAAAGCTATCCACTTTCTCTTCTGTATAGTTTTATACTGAAGTTACATAAGAACATGTTCATTTTCATTTCCATGAAATTATATAAAAACATATTTAAGTAAATGTACCTGCTAAATGTTTGGAGAAATGCCACATTCAGTTTTGCATATGCTATGAAAAGGCAATCCTGAAAATTACTGCACTCTTATAAACCGCCTGGGTAGAAAAAAACAGAAAGCTAATTCTCTCTACCTACAAAATCATGTTTCAAATGTTCCCTTTTCATTGCCATAAAACGACCACATAATCATTGCCTTATATTTCACACAAGGCTTATTATTATTATTTACTAGTCAAAGACCAATCATTCACACCAATAAATACATTACTAGCCAAGCTGTTGTTCAGTATTAGGCCTATCTTAAGTTTTATTACTACACCAGAACTCTAAGTTTACCCCTTATCACACGTTTTACACCATTGATGTAAAAAAAAAAGTCTCAGAAAGTAACATTTTATTTGTTAAAATTAGGATATGGTTAGGTGTGTTTTTCTGTTTGTTTGGTTTTTTTTTAGATTTTTTAGATTAATAATGGAACCAGTACCATGGCTCAATTGGCTAATTCTCACATTGCATGCAGTGGTATCCCATACTGGTGCCAACATGTGTCCTGGCTGCTCCATTTCCCATTCAGCTCCAAACTTGTGGGCTGGGAAAGCACTGGAGGATGGTAGAAGGGCTTGGGACACCCAGAAGAAACTCCTGACTCTTGGCTTTGAATCAGCTTAGCTCTGGTTGTTGCAGCAACTTTGGGAGTGAAGTAACAGATGGAAGATTTTTCTCTTTCTCTCCTCTCTGTAAATCTGTCTTTCCAATAATAATGAATAAACTTTTAAAAAAGATGATAGGCTATGCAACAGAAGATATAGTTTATATAATCTAAGAACACTAATAAATATATATGTGACATATCATTGAAGAGCATAGTGTTCCTGTATCTGGCTCTGATCAGCTTTATAAAGCAAATGTTGCCATCGGCTCAATCCTGCTGCTAACGTTGTTGAGCTGATGCCATGATTAACAAAACCTTGATAATTAATTTCCCATAGCCTGTCAAACATCTAATTAAAGCATGTAAACATCATGAATTGCATGTCTTCTTAAGTCCCTATTCATGGCATGGTTGTGAATGTAAATTGCTAATATGGAATACAATTGTACTTGCACTTCTGGTGTGCTTTTTAAAATTATTATAAAACCTTTTGGAGGGGCCACATTCTGGACAACGGATTAAAATGTCGCCTATAGAGCCAACATCTTGTATGGTTTCTGATTCAAGTCCTAGCCACTTTACTTCCAATCCGTATCTTGCTAACATACCTGCCAGGGAAACAGAAATGGCCCAAGTTCCTGGACTCCCAGGAGAGTCAAAAGAAATCCATGACTTCTGGCCCGCCCTGACTATTGCATCAGGAGGTGGGGGCTGGGGACAGTGAACCAGCAGAACTCTCTTTCTGTCTCTCTTTCTGTAATTCTACATTTCAAAAAACAAAGAAATCTCTAAGAAAGGTGGTTTTTTTTTTTTTTTTGCTTGTTTAATTAGTTGTTTAGTTTTTAGTAGAGAACAAGAAAAAGCCATATTTGAAAATTGAAAGAAAATACCATTAACTAACCTTAACCAAGTGATTTGACTGATCCTTCAGAACATTTCATCTTGGCTTTTTTTAAAAACATGTATAACATATTTCATGTGATTTATAGATACAGTTTTAAGCACATACTTTGAGTTCAATTTATAACAAGTATAACCCTCCACTAAATAAATAAATCAACAAGTATTAAGTAGCAAATCCACAGCTCCTCAAGAGTATGGACAAGGGCTATGAACAATAATCAGATATCAAAGTGTCAATTTCATGAATATATATTTTTAAAACATTTATTTTTGTTGAACAAGCAAAGAAAGATTTTCCACTCACTGATTCAATACACAAGTGACCACCATGACAGGAGCTGAACTGATCTGAAGCCAGGAACCAAGAACTTCCTCTGGGTCTCTAATTGCTGAGAATTTGGAATCTCTTCCGATTTTTGTTTGTTCATCAGTTTTTGCTTTGGTGTCAAGCAACCACCAGCCTTCTGGACAGATTTGTTAAGAGTTATGGTCTCATTCATTACAATAAATGCCTCACTGTACAGATTTTCAAGGATTAGACACTACCACACTTGCCTTCACTCCCCCAACACATAAACATTTCTGTTTGTTATTGTATCCACATTAGTTCTTTTAAATTCACTGAATTCCCATATCCAAGATTAGCCAAGTCTATGTATTTTTTCCCACTTTTTTCAAGAATGAATGCTTTCCAAATGATTTCACTAAATGAGTATTTCCTCAATGAGTAATTGTTTCAAGGAATTATTCCCTTGATATATTGTAAAGACAAATTATAAAACATAATATATAATATTGCATTATTGCATGTATTATCCCATTGTCTGTTAAGGGTAAAAATGTTTCACACATTTTACATGTATGATTTAATGAAATCTGAGATTTTATTTAACAATAAGTTGAATAATTCATATTATATCAGAATTTAAATATTTTGTAAAAAAATCTTTTTTGTCTTTTAAATATCACAGAGAAATTCCCTGAAATCGCATCCGATAATCTGCATTGCAATTTCTAGATGATTTTATTCTTTCTTTCAGATTTTATCTAAAAGAAAAGGCATAAATGATCTGTAGTGCACAGAACACATTTCATCCAGGGATGAGTAGGCATAAATTTTATGAACAAATGTCAATTACTTCGGAAAAACCACAAGGATGGATTTTATCTATCTTTTTACCCATCTCATTCCGGTTTTAACTACCTTCAGTTCAACCCTATGACAAATAGAATATACACACCTACACAAAAACTAAAGTCTCTATTTCTCTTCTCTTTTAGAAATGAATATGCCTGAAAGTAAGAATTGCTGGCATGTTTGAAGCAATGCTCTCCTAAAAATCATAGCATATTTTTAGGAGTGGTTGTTTCCCCAGTAAAATTTGAAAAAAAAATAAATAAAATGGACTTTTGGGAAATACAGCATAGACTTCCTTTTATGTAAATGTTCTTATGTATTCCATTGTTTTTAATCAACGGGACTCATTTTTTAAATAAAGGTGACACCACGTAGCTTATTTCTCTAGAATAATGCAACCAAATCTAGTTTATTATCCCTTTGCTTATTAAATACAAATATTATTATGTGTTAGACTGAGCTGAGCAGAAGTGAACCCAAGCTGGCATTCCCACTCAGGAATCTTCAGACTATTTCCTTGGGACCATACTGAGCTTGCCTTTGCCTTCAGAAGTCGTCAACCCCTGCCATGAGGAGTACCCTGCACTGCACATCATAACGCATACACAGAGCATGCACGGAGCAAGGAGCATCAGGCTTACCCTGTCTTCCTGCACCTTGCTGCAGTAGAGTGTATGAAACCCCAGTGCCAAAACAGCTGGGTGGCCACTTTCTCCATGTGGTTACCTTCTCCCTGGCCTGGCGAAGCATTAAGGCTGTTTCTTCTCTTTTTTTTTTTTTTTTAAAGATTTATTTATTTTTATTACAAAGTCAGATATACAGAGAGGAGGAGAGACAGAGAGGAAGATCTTCAGTCCGATGTTTCACTCCCCAAGTGACCGCAACAGCCAGTGCTGAACCGATGGGAAGCCAGGAGTCAGGAACTTCCTCCAGGTCTCCCACGTGGGTGCAGGGTCCCAAGGCTTTGGCCTGTATTCCACTGCTTTCCCAGGCCACAAGCAGAGAGCTGGATGGGAAGTGGAGCTGCCAGGATTAGATCCAGCGCCCATATGGGATCCTGGCGCGTTCAAGGTGAGAACTTAAGCTGCTAGGCCACGGGTCTGGGCCCAACGCTGTGTCTTTCCAGTAAATACTCTGTAGGACTCTGTCTCCTGAAGAATAAATGCCTTTGGCTGGCCCAAGAGCTTCCTTTTCTCTCTCAAGTGTGGCCAAGCACCCCTGAAGCTAACACTGTGCAATTCATTGTCAAACACAGGTTCAGTGTCTTTTCCACAACATTAAGTGTATTAACTAAAACATGAAACAGACTCATTTTAGCAATTATATTTTGCATCTCATAAGATTTTATTTAATTTTTTAAGTGCATGTATTAAATACTTGGCATAATAATCAATATTGCTTAACTTTAAAATGGAAATTACATTAACAATATAGTATGTTAACTATTCTCATGTTCTAATTATTTTATATTGTTAATTTTGAAAATATGAACTGTATTTAAATAAAAATATAATGAGAAATTTGGACTTACGAACATTTTGTAGAAACTCAATTCAATCATCCATGTAAATAAATTCCATTTCAGATATTCAATTGAAAAAGCAAACAAAACAAAACTTAAATAAATTATTTTAAATAATGTAAATCAATATAAAGTCTTAAATCATTAAACACATCCTTAATATCCCATATTTTTAGATATTTGCTTAGCATTTGGAATAAGGTAAAGATTTACAGTCCAGCAAATAGACTTCAAATGTTTAAAATATGTTAACCTCATTTCAAAGTCAATTAAAAGAAATTTTAAAATCATTTGAATAAAAATTAAAGACAAATAAGACATTCATAATTATTTTCAGAATGGGAGAAATAATGAATCTACAAAGATGATAATCCTTGGTATCTGGTGTTGTGATTTTTATGAGCTGAACTTCGCTTTAAGTATCCAGAAACAAGCCTAAGATACAATAATGGAAGAGTTTCCTCCCATGTGGCGGTAGCTGTCAAGTCCTTCTGGTGCTGCCTTAGGAAATAATTGCCTGTAACAACTTATTTCTAAAAAGTTTATCTAAAAAAAAAAAGGAAGTTTCAGAACAGAAAAAGTATTTTAAATTGACAGTGAAAAACCGAAACCACAAATCTTAACACTCTAAATATTTTTTTCTCCAATACATGAAACAGAAACCAGTAATGGAGTGCATTTAACTTCTAAACTACTGGGGCCAGCTTTGTACAATGTGCTGGGCCAACTTCTTGGGAAAACTCCGTGATGGCATTGCGCATCTGAGCACAACACATCACGGCTCATACTTGCTCCAATCCCAACTGCTCCAATTCTGTTCCAGTTTCCTGCTTTTGTGTCTGAAACAGCAATGGGTGAGGGCTGAAGTACTTGGGACCCTAATGGAGTTCTAGCTTCCTGGCTTTAACCTTACCTAGCCCTGTTGCTGTGGCCATTTGGGGAACGAACCAACAGTTAAACAATCTCTCTCTCTCTCCCTCCCTCTCTCCTTTGCTTCTGTCACTATCCTTTTCAAATAATACAACAATACGAAAAATTTTAAACCACCGTTTCATTGAAGACGTAGAAAGAGCACAGAGTAGATAATTTCAGTTCTGGCATCTTTTTTTATTTAATCTTTCATGCTCTTTGTTTATGCCTTTTTTGAAGCACATTTTTGTTTATTTTCTTGCAACCTGAAGAAATCCTTGATTTTTCTTGAGGTAACAATTTGCCAATCATGAATTCCCTCCATTTTTGTCTGACAAAGTCTTTATTTCTTCACTTTGAAAGACTATTTCACTCTTAGATATACAAAAAGATCCAAGCATTTTGCTTTAGTTTTTGTCTTTCAACACCAAATCAATTATTCCATTTTTCTTCTAGAATACATGTTTTCTATAACAGTGGTCCGCAAGACCACAGTCATTAACATTTTTGTTCTTTTGAGTTGCATTCTGTCTCTTTGCTCCTTCTTCTTTAATTTTTCCCCTTTGTCTTTGGTCATCTGCAGTTTGAACATGAAGATTTGGGGATACTTCTCCAGCTTGATATTCTCTGAGCTTCCTAGACTTGAGGGGTTTTGCCCATAATCAAGTTCAAAAATTCTCTCCCATTACTACTCAAAGTATTTGTCTCCTCTTGTTTTATTCATTTTTCCTTCTGGAATTGTACTTACTCACACCATTTATAAGTCACATAAAAAGTGTTCTTGGGTTTTCTGTTAAATTTTAATGAATTCTCCCTTTGTGTTTTACTTTCTCAATTTTTTACTGACTTCAAATCCACCAAATGTATACTAAAATCACCAATCACAAAACACAATGTATTCTAAAAGCATTAACAGAGGTGTTTATTTCTATGTTAAAATTTCTTTTGTTTTCTAACATTTTCTTTGATACTTTACCAGCTTATATAAATCTCTGAGTATATCTCCCCATCTATTCTTACATGTTCTGTAATTTTACATTACTTATTATTATTTCAGACATCTTGTGTGTGGAATCCAACAACTGTGGCATAAACCTTAAATCCTAATGTTTACTTTGCATCTTCAGACTGTTTGCTTCTGCTCTTCCTCGACCTTGTGATTTCTGTTGTGTTGTTGAAAGTCAGACAGATCACAGGGAAAGGATGTGTTAGTGTCAGAATATAGGTTCGCCTTGATCAGAGTTGAGCTGCATCTCATATTTGGTGTTTTGGAGCTTCCCTAGTTACATTGACTTAAGAGACAGTCAAAACATTGTAATTCCTTGAAATGCAGATTAGCATAATCAAACTGATATCTTTTAAAATATTTATTTATTTATTTATTTATTTATTTTACAATCTTGACATAATTAGGGTAAAAAGGTTCAAGCAGTACAGGAAGATGGACAAGACAATTAGTTCCGTATTGTTTCTTTCATATATCTGATGTAAAGAGGATTTTAAGGGAGAAGCCCCACCCAGTCTCCCACCCAACCACCCCAGGTCCCAGATGTGGGGCAAATGTGATGTTAATTTTTGGAAAGATTTTTCTATCTTCTAATTAAATATTGGGTCTTTGATGGACATGATTCTTGGAACTATGACTTTGAGAAATGATTTTGTCACTCTTTCAATGTTTCAGCTTTTTCTTTCTTTGCTCACCACTCCTTACCCTGCCCAAAGTGTTCCCAATGTCCTTCCTTGAAATTTCATCATTTGTTACTCTGCCGCCTTTCTCTCCCTTAGGTAAAGCCGACAAGCTGAAGAAACTGCAGACAAAAATCGTTTCCCCTGCTCGGGCGCTATCTTTTCCCCAGGAGAGCAGCACTTTGTTACAGATAATGCCCTGGGACTGTTTCACAGAGGTGCTCATCCCTCTGTTCATTCAGAGTGATGGAAAGATTTTTCCGGACCCTTCATCATGAGAACCCGATTGAGTCTTCAAAAATAAAACATATGAAATTTTAGGTACTGCCAAGACTAAAATGCTCAGTTTTCTCACTCTCAATTTAATCAACATTAATCTTCCAAAATGTGGGCCAAGTAATCATTGAAGAATGCATTGCCTTCAGTTACTTTTGCTTGCACTGAGCATGGACCAATTGTCTAATTATCAATGTACTTACCTCTCCAAATTCTGAGACGATGGCTTCCCCATGACCTCATTTCTATGAGGAACCGAGGAAATTCATCCATTTTAATTTTTTCTATTTTTTGCTTCATATTATAAGGACGTTGGTGAACAAGCCTTCAGCAAATCAGAGATAAAACTTGAACATGGTTTTAATTAGTTTGAGTACAAATAAAAACAGAAATAGCAGCAGAGATGAAAATGAATTGGCTATTAAGTTTATAAATGTATTTTAGAGATAGCTAAGCTTAATTTTATCCTTAAAATACATGGATCAGAATATAAGAGGAAAATATAGATACATCAAGTTCTGCTGAAAGGTACACAATTTGTTTATGATTAAGTAATGCCATAACATACTTTTTCATTGAGTAAATTTTGCATTTTTTGCAGCCTCGGGGTAGTTCTATGCTTATCAACTACAACTGATTGACCAGTTGAGGTCCTAATCTACTATTCATTTTGTGTAATAGTAATTTTAGTTATTCTTTTTGCATTTATTGAGTTATTTGAAAGGCAAGGTTATAGATGGAGTGATGCAGAGAGAAAAGTCTGTGTGTGTGTGTGTGTGTGTGCATGTTTATGTGTGTGTGAAAGAGAGAGACTTAACAGAGAATGTGAGAGAAATTTGTATTTCTTGTTTCATTTCTCAAGTGGCTACAATGCATGGGGCCAGACCTAGGCCAATTCTGATATCCTGGAGCCAGAAGCCAGGGATTCTCTCCTAGTCTCCTTCCTGCGTGCTTCTCAGGATTTACATGAACAGAATCTGAAGTCAGGACCTGAAGATAGAGCCGGAAGCTGAATGCAGGAACCCAGACAAGGGGCAGGCTGTGGGGCTGCAGACCTGCCCCAACTTTGTGATTTCTGGTTTTGACCTGATCATACCCTGGTTGTTGTGGCGATCTGGGAAGTGAAACAGCAGATGAAAGAAAATTCCCTCTCTCTCGCTTTCAAATAAAATAAATAAAATATCAATAAAATAAAATAAAAGTTCCTTTTTCATAGGTATATTTGGACAGTAAATTTCACACTTGATGAAAACACATTAGAAACTTACTGTATCTCATTCTGATCATTAGATAATTCCTCCCCTTACATGTTTCTTTCCCAGTCACCAGTCTTAGATGACTATTTCCTCTGATCTGTAAGTGCTGAGAGGAAAAATGTGTATCTTGTCACTTAACAGAAGAGAAAGGATACTGATTTTTTTTTTTTTGGCTCAAAATGGTCTGTCAATGTAATGCTTTTTCAAAGAGTACTATGTCACTGTTTCACTATATGAAATAAAGGACAAAACCGTTAGATTTAATGTTTTGAACAAACTATATTAGTTCTCAAAGCATTTCCAAAACCTTTTGTTGCTGTTGCTAAAGTAAACATAAGGGAAATCAAATGTTGCTATCATGCTTACTTGTTTCTGGCATAACCAGTTCAAATTGATTAATTACTATATAAATGATAAATGAAGTCCTCAGTTGATGTTGCCGTTTTCTCTTATCCAAATCAATAAAGAACTAATCATGCTTAGTTTATTATTTTTCATTTCCAGCTGAAAATTCATACTGTTACAATGTCAATTATGAGTTTTTGATTTTTATTAGAGCTCACCATGCTACTTGGAAATAATCCTATCTCAGATAGAATATAAACAAGGTCTCTCCACCTGACATTACAATGTGTTTTTAAATTAATATCTGCAGACTTGGATCAACTGACATTTTTAAAAAGATACTTAATGATCAACAAATTGCAAACTGGAAACCATAATGCTAAGGGAAATGAGCCAATCCCAAAACGTTAAATACCACATGTTTGCCTTAATTTAAGATGATATGATGTTATGTATAACATGTTATGTTTTGAATGTTATATGTTGTGTATAAACTAAAATTGAAGTGTAGGTGAGGTGGTCACAGAAGGTGGCTGGGAACTTGCATTTACTTTTAACATATTGGTTACTCATTACTATGTCAATTAATTCCATAATGATGTAAATTTTTGCTGATGGTATGTTGGAGCTTTCAATTGACTGGGATGATACTCTGCTAGCTCTGTCTTCAGACCAGAAGCCATTGAACTTGACTGGACAATAAGATGCTGGACTCTATGTTTGGTATACGCTTGCAATGGGGGAATCTCAACTGAACTTGAGCTGTGGTTATGCAACAAGGTGGAGGAATCCACCATGGTGGGAGGGTTTGGGGAGAGGTGGGAGAACCCAAGTATCTATGTAACTGTGTCACATAATACAATGTAATTAATGAAGTTAAATAATAAATAATTAAAAAAAACAAATTGCATTTAAATTGCCTTGATGATAAGGTATTATAATATATAATTTAAGAAAACTCACATCTCTGCTTGGTTACGATTAAATGGAAGTTTGATAAATATCAGCCCCTACAAATTGATAAAATAATTAGAAACAAATGTTCTCTTGAAGGTGTTGAAATGTTAAGATCAATTTTAATGTTAAAGGATTTATGTAATAATGTGGAAAATGCAGAATGCTTAAAGAATTATTCATGGAAAACAGCAGTGGGAGTGAGCCTTGAGTTTCTGGAACATTTTACATGACTAGTACAGTTTTTGCTCTGGCAGGAACATCTGTAATGCAAAATTAAAATCAAAAAGGTTCATTCCAGATGGATAAGATTAAATGCGAACATATTTTCATGCATTGCATTAGCGGACAGAACACTGCTGAGGATATAGAAACAAAAGCACCTTTTCCAGCCAGGCCTCAGTTCAACCAGAGAAAACTAACATTCCCTGCTCCCTACTCTTCAGTGAGCAGATGTTTCTCCCTCATTTCATAGTTAAAAAAAAAAAAAAAAAAAAAAGGACACTATAGTCTTTCCTAGCAACATTTTCACCCCCAAATCAAAATTACAGGTGCTATTTTGATTGTGAGTAGGTACTGCGAGCATCCCTGCAAATGACACTGAATGACAGCCTGTCAGTTGAAGGAAATATCAGTTCAGCAAGTTAGCCTGGAGGTAGCATTTAGAATTTGAAGTTAAGGAAAAAATATTGGCTCCTTCACCCATGGCAAAGGAGAATAAAACATCAAATAACTAAGAAGTGGAACAGATATTTGACAAGAAGTTCGGCAGTAGATGCAGAGGTTAGGTGACGGCTGAAAACGTCCGCATCCAGTCTCAGGTGCCTCCCGCAGGCCCCACATCTTGCGATATCAGTTACCTGTTCCTGTGCATCCTAGGGTGCAGACTGAGTACGAGGACTTTCGCCAGCAATGTCAGAGACCTGTGCTGAAAACGGGGTCCTCACTTCAGCAAATCAGATTGGCAGACGTCTACCTCTTTTTCTTTCTGCTTTTCTAATAAGTAAAAAAAATTGAAAACTGCAGATTAAAGCAACAACATAATTTACATCCGACTTGAACATGTCATATCATTATCTGTGTCAAAGATCGTGGGCAGCAGATACTGTTTCGTCAATGCAAACCATTTAAATTTCAGGCATCTGGGGAGATCATGCTTAAAAATCATGCTTACAAACTCACCATTTGTTTTTTGTGTTTTTATTCACGACTGTATATTGCAGGCAAAAACACTTTTTTGAGGTTTCCTGAACAAATACATAAAAAGTTGTAAGCTATTTTTTCTTAATCTTTGTGACTTAATCTAATATGTAATGTAGATATCAATGGATGAGTACTTTTTGAAAAAAAAAAAACTATATGAGACTTGATCAAACTGCACAGCTGCCTCTCATCGCAAAGCTATAAATGCAAAAATGCCATTAATTTAAATGGGGATGCTGAGTGCTATATTTTTTAGTGCTGAGTACTACATTTTTTTAAAGGATTGAAAAGTACTCTATTCTAAATGCTGAGTTACTATATTTTTAAAGGATTTTGTATTAGGTCACCAAATGATGAATTTTAACATTTTAGCGGAAATACTGAAACGTTAGAGAAAAAAATGTAAGAATTGAGTTAGCAAAAATCAGAAAAGATGTTTTGCTGGCTATGTAAAACCAGCTGTCTCTTTGTAAATCAAAATGTTAAAAAACTAATGTTTTCACAACAATGCTATTTCTTGCAATACATTGATGAAGTGGTTAAGTTCTAAACGTGGATTAAAAGAACTTAGTTTGAATCACAGATTTGTCACTAGAATTTTTATATAAGCTTTGGCAATTTAATTAACTTCTCTGTACTTTTGCATTATTTTTTCAAATGGTAATGAAAATTCTGACCTCCAATATTTGTTGTGACAAACTTATGTGTTAATATAAAACAAGAAATTCTAATCGCTAAAAATGGACGGAAAAAGATTTTTGCCCTAGAGACACATCATACCTCCTTATAATATTATTTCAATGTAAAAAGAGAAATAAGTTAAATGTATTTAAAATAATTACATATATTCATGCAAAATAAAGCTTTAATATCAAAATGGAGGCTGAGAAAAAACTAATTTTCACCAAATTTTATAAAATTCTTGCCTGTTTAAGCTTGCATATATACACTAGAGTCCATTAAAATTGAATAGTTATATATAATTAATCTATATATTTATCTAATTAATTTTTAAAAAAACATTACCCCCAAATAAGTAAAATACTACTTTCTAGTAAGTATTGCACTATAATTTCAGATTTAATAATTTTGCTTGTAAAATTTAACACTTAGGGTCCCGGTGCAATAGCATAGTGGTTAAAGTCCTCGCCTTGAACGCTCCGGGATCCCATATGGACAGCAGTTCTAATCCCAGCGGCCCTGCTTCCCATCCAGCTCCCTGCTTGTGGCCTGGGAAAGCAGTTGAGGACAACCCATAGCCTTGCACCCTGCACCTGCGTGGGAGACCCAGAAGAGTTCTTGGCTCCTGGCTTCGGATTGGCTCAGCTCCAGCTGTTGCGGTTACTTGGGGAGTGAACCATTGGGACGGGGGATCTTCCTCTCTGTCTCTCCTCCTCTCTGTATATCTAACTTTCCAATAAAAATAAGCAAATCTTTAAAAAAAATTTAACACTTGGACGCACATTCAGAAACAAGCAAACAAAAAACTGTAGTTAGACAAGGCGTGATTGTGCCTAACATTTAATTTTCTGCTCGATATCAGAATGTTGATTCTTTGATGTATTTGGACATGTAAAGAATTTAAATTTCTATGGAAGTTTGAAACAATGACCAAATGGAAGGACAATACAATACAATATAAAGTCATACTAGTTAAAAATGCAATAGTAATAAAAGCAAAGATAAAGAAAAAATTGTAAAAATAAATCCATACGTAGTGTGTGGTGGATAGCTATAGTGCATGCTTGTTTTCACTCCAGGTTCAAGTTCTGAAACTTGGTTACAAGGACATAGCATGAGGAGGCAGAGCCCTGCAGCGTTGTTAGGTCATGAGTTAGTGCACTGATGGAAGAGATTGTAGATCTCTGTTCCTCCATTTCCAGGGCAGCAGAGGGTAGCCACAAGTTGTAAACCAGAAAGTGAAAGACACTGAAACTATTGACTTCTTGGTCTCTCAAACTGTGGAAATGAATTTCTATTCTTTAAAAGCCAGAGAATGCGTATTGCTTCCTTATGGCATCTTAAAGGGAGTAAGAATTGTGTTTGCAAGATTTATCAACAAAGCTGTGCAAAAGAATGGGGGCTGTTACTGATTCTCTGCATACAGTATTCATTCCATCAAGAACACATGTGGCTATAAATGAATTGCACAATTAAAGAATAAATATCGCGCCTGGTGGCGTAGCCTAGTGGCTAAGGTCCTCGCCTTGATCCCATATGGCTGCTGGTTCTAATCCCGGCAGCTCCACTTCCTCTCTCTCTCTCCTCCTCTCTGTATATCTGACTTTGTAATAAAAATAAAATAAATCTTTAAAAAAAAAAGAATAAATATCAGTAAGTTGAGGATCTATCTGTTGGAAGAATTAAAAAGATAAACACTGAAAAAGTTTAAAAACACAGGTGAGGATTCTCATCTCACTTGGACAGAATTTTATTCACTAATTATAAAGACAAATATAGATTTACATATTAACTGCAATATAAAAATTGAGAACAATATTATTGTAATAGGAAATGCAAGCCAACACTTAGGGATCATATGAACACTGCATGTAAATAGTTCATTGATAAAACAGAATATAAAAATATTCAATTACTTAAATAGGTACATCTCAAATCCAACATAAAATTATAAGCACAGAAACATGCTTACTCACATTAGTACTAAGGGAACAAGATTTAAAAGTCAATCACACAATCTCATACCAAGAAATACCCATCTATGTGAACTTGGCTATAAAATAATATGCAAAATCAATTGTTGGAAGCACTCTGCCTATTGAAACCAAGCATTTATATTGAAGTGTGTATATATTGCAGAAAAAACTCGGCAAGTGTTTACACGTAGGTTGACACTGTGTGTGTTCATGACCTGAGATTCAGAAATTCTATTCCCACTTACCACTCAGTGAAACGTTGACATGCATGTTCCTCATAAGAAAGTATCCCTATTGAGATGGTACGAAACAATCAGAAATCATACATTTATGCTTATGCCAATTGTGACTTTTTTAGAATTCAGGAGCAACTCGTGGATGGCATCAGAATTATCAGTATTATATATATATATATATAAGCAAATATGATCATAAAATAATTCCACTAATGAATCTGACTCTAATATAGCCAAAAATATCTAGATTACTCAGCCATTAGCATAGTCAAGATCTAGAAACCCAGGTTATGCTCTTGAAATATTCGTCTGACATAAAAAATAAGTGTGTTAAAATTTTTCTGAAAATATCTCGACATAAGTTACCTGGAATGAATTACATCTTTATAAGTAATGTTTTGAAATCAGCCATGAGTAATGTGTTTGGTAGAATTTCAAGATGGTGAGTGATTGTAAATGAACATGACATGTAACTGATTTTGAATCAACAGAATATGGCAAGCGCACTAGACAACAGTTCTGCAACTCTGTTTTGTTGCATAGCAAAGGTAAAGTAATTTTGCAAATACAATAATGTGAGCTAATGAATTGACTTTAAATTAATAAGGCATGAGTTATGCTTGTCAGGGTTGAGCTAATCAGATTAGCACATTCAATGAAAGTCTGGAAATCAGATTCCTTTACTGTGGGTCCTTAAGCACTAAAACTCTGACTTTTAACACTTCCATAAAATTCATCTTGCCAACAACCATGTAATCTTGTCGTTTAGAGGATTATCTAGAACATCAGATGAGGCTTCAGTCCTAGACACCTTGACTAGATTCATGAGCGCCATAACAGAGCAACTTCTTAACTTTGATATACTGACTATTCTGAACTGTGACAACTCTGTGACAATGTGTGTGCAATTTTTTTCTATCTAATAAACTTGTGCTGATGGTATAGAAAATCAATTGAAATTTAAAAACAATTCTTCTGGATTTTCCCAAGCAATCTGATCTAGTAACTTAAAATTCCATATTTTTATGCAATATTGACTGTATACTTTGCTTTTTGTCATATACATCAGAGTAGACCTAATAAGAATCTATAATAAATCAGGAAAAACACCAGGGGTGGCCTATCTGATCCTTGCTCTATGACTTTGGAGCAAGCATGGGACTTACATGGCCTCACATGAGCTGCTTTTTGGATCAGGGACTATGTTCATATTAAACAGATTCAGAAC
Source organism: Ochotona princeps (assembly GCF_030435755.1). Classification (NCBI taxonomy): domain Eukaryota; kingdom Metazoa; phylum Chordata; class Mammalia; order Lagomorpha; family Ochotonidae; genus Ochotona; species Ochotona princeps. The sequence goes on along the minus strand of NC_080843.1, from coordinate 18,785,498 downwards.
ATGGACTATGGCTCATTGGAATGATGTTAAGATATGTATTTCATTTATTTGCTACAGCAATCTATTCAAATCAAATGGTCAATTTTTAGTTCCTTTCAAAATAATGCATTAATATGATTATGTTCAATGTCTGATGATGTCATATGAGGAAAGAGTCTGCCATTGCATTTGACATATACCATTTACATTAACATGGTTTTATTATTCTAGCATTTTTGTTAGCGTGCTTTCCTGAACTATGCCTCCCATGAAATTTTCCTTATAAGGAACCATAAGATAATCTTGAAAGACGAAAAAAATCTCAAATTCCTGGTCTTGATTTCAGACCAATTCAGTATTAAGAGAATTATTTTAAACATTTTATTAGTAAAAATTTGATGAAACCTTTTTATTTCCTTTTGTTGCATTTCCCCCGTTTCCCTGAAATGACCTCAAATATCCATCCCATGTCTTCAGTTTTTGCATGCTGATATTTTTTGCTTTTGGTAACTGGAACTCAATGTTTATTGATATGACCTGTACGTCTAATTTTAGTTTATAATGTTACCATTCACCTTACATTCAATAAACTGGGAACTTGTGATTATTTTGAGTTTTTGAAATTATTTTAAAAAATAGAATTATTTTGACTCAAATTCTATCAAGTCATTGTTATGAAATTTGTATTTAACTGAATTTCTAATTCTCAGTAGTTTTGGAGTTTCCCTTATGTTTTCAGTCACTGGCAGGGTTTTGGTAGACAATGATTTCTCTCATAGCCATATACAATAAACTTAACATTGTTTTGAGTTGATTGCTTGTTAATCAAAGGAAATCAAGACTTTGTGGACAAGATAATATTTAGCAAGCATTCTAGATCTCAAATGCCATACCAGCATAGCCTCTTAGGTTACTGGTTATGACATCTATGTCCCAGATTAGAGCACCTGAGCGTAATTCCACTATTCTTTCAATGTAGACCCTGACAGGCAGTGGTGATTATTCCAGTGATTGGCTTCCTAGCACCTATGTGTAAGAGCAGGATTTTATCCTATCCTAAGATGGTTCAATGGCTAAATCCTCCACTTGTACACAAAGCCAGAATCCTACAGGGGCGCCAGTCCCTGCCCCAGCAGCTCCAGTTCATATCCCAGATCCCTCCTTTTGGCCTGGAAACCAGAAAGAGGATGGCCCAAAGCCTTGAGACCCAGCATGCTCATGGGAGACTCAGCAGAGTCTCTTCTTCCTGACTTTGGGTCAGCTCAGCTCTGGCTGTTTTGGCCTGTTGGGGAGTGGACAACAGATGGAAAGTCTTTGTCTCTCTTTCACTCTGTAAATCTGCCTTTTCAATAAAAATAAGTAAATATTTTAAAAAATGTAATGAAATCACATGATTTTATATTAACTATACTTAACTCTATGGACATCCTGAATTATAGTTTAAAAAAAAAAGCCATAGGAATTACTATGAATTTAGTTCTTTCCTTGCTAAGACTTGTAAACATTTGAAAACATTAATTTCAGTAAAATTAAAAGATAAGAGACATTGATAAAATATTATTAGAATACATTTTCAACCATAATATCTTCAGTGAATATGTGAACCACTACAATGACATGTATAAACTTTTCATTTAAGGCAAAGATTTGAAATTTCTATCCAATTTATATAGTGAATCACATAAATATACATAACATGTCAAAGCATTCCCATACTACATAACACAAAAAAATGATGCAATAATATCTAATAAGGCAATTGTACACTATGAATTAATATCTCCTGTTGATTGTATTAGTTATATCTGGTCCCAGTGGATCATTAAATTTCTGCTTTGCAAAGAAGATTTTAAGGATTGTCTTGAATTTGTTAAGTATTCTTTAGACTAATGAATATGTATATATAATGTAACTAGCATGTCAGCATAACATTCCAAAAATAAATGCTACTTTGCTTCAGGGAATATTCATTTGAATTTCAGTGAAAGTACATTTTTCAATGTTTTATTTCACTGTTCATGGACACAAGCACCTAAGAGGAGTGATTTGCAGGGTGATATCCGGAGATTGCTGCTAACCCTGGCATCTGTCGAAACTCACTTCTCTGCCCGGCACTGCCGGAGCAACAAAATGACTTCTGATTTCTATCTCACACCTAAACCTCAGGAAGGTGCTTCTCTTTGGAAGAGTGAAAACTTGAACCCTACTATGAAGGGCATCTGGGAAATGCAATTTCAAAGCATCCATTCTGTGTTAACTGGAGGCGTTATAGAAAGGTGGAGGAAAATTGTTGTGCATAGCAGATGTGCTACAAGCACTCATTGATCTTAATGAGGTTTCATAATTTCAAAATATTCTTGATCGCCACCACTGTTTTAGATTAGTTTTCATTGGCAAATATCATCTTATTCTGAATAGTGTAATTTCAGAAAAAATACATATTTCTATCACATATATATATAAATATATATTATTTCTCAATTTAGTGATTATATAACATATTGATTAAGCCAAGCCACTCTGGAAAATGCAAAAGGATGATGTTATTCATTGGCTGGTATAGTAGATGCCAACACAAAATAGCTGATATACTTGTTCTTCCTTACCCTCAATATCTCTTTCTATGTATCAGCAATGAATGTCCTGAATCCTCTGTTTCCCAAAGACATCTCACTAGGCTACACGCACACCAACACCGCCTACCATTCACTTTTGTACAGCATACCAAGAAATGAGCTTCAGCATATTTCAAGTTGCATAACCAACACCAAAGTAAATGTTTTTGCAGCAGCTAAATCATCCCCAAAGGAAATCATGCACTCATTTACAGTCATGCCCCATTTCCTCACTCCCTTTTTGCCCCTATAAACCATTAACGTACCCTGCAGCTTACAAATTTCCATATTACAGACATCTCATCTAAATGGTTTTATATAATATGGCATCTTTTGTGCCTGACTTCTTGCACTTAGCAAGAAGAGCATTGTGTGTTTCCTGTGCACATTTTAGTTTGTATTTACATATTATTTTTCATTAACAATCAGTATCCTATTTTATGCAGGAAGCCATGCAGTTGGGACAGACAGCACAGGGTGTAAGCAGGATAGCTCCTGTTAGCAAGCTTATGAGGAATTTCTGGCAAGACCTGGTAGAATGTCTCTCTAATCACTTCATTGCTGCCTCACCCCATTCCATGGACATTTGTTTACCTCTCTGATACTTCACGGAATTCTCTTGGAGGTGTTGTTTTTTTTTTCTGCAAATGTGAAATGATTTCTGCAACTGGCATAATACATGAAACTGATTTTATTATTCATGTTATAGTAAAAGGGTCTTTAGCAACTTAAGACAATGACACACAGCTAAATGAATACAATAATACAATTGAGTCCACATTGTTTCCAAACATCTTATTATGTGCCCACCTTTGTCCTGGAACTCATGGTAAAATGTGTAATGTTCTGCTTAAGAAATGGCTTGCAGTATCTTAGATGACAATCATGGAGGTACGAATTGCTTATTTACTGCTCATCCTCAAACTGCTGCAACACCTGAATGGAGGCAGTCACTTTGGCTTCCCACCGCATAAAGCAGAAGTATATGGGGCACCTTCTAAAAGGGTGATGAATGTTGTGAGCCCCTAGAGAAAAATGGTTTGAAATGTCTACCTTATCATGTCACTTATATTTAGGGAAAGAAAATAGTTTAAAAAGATAAAAAGAAGTTTCTTGTGAAGGTTCTCCATTCTTACAAAGGCCGAGATGCTCTGATCCTTCACACTGCCTTTAAACAAAAGAACACACACACAAAAATTGAATCAGTACTAGGTGAGGGTGATTGTAGTGTATGATTGATTATTAGATTTAATAAAAAGCTATGATATATGCCTTTATAAATGCTTTTCATGTATAAGCTTTCTTTTAAATGTTGTATTCTTGATTGTTTGAGTAATTTTAGTTTAAGTCTAGTGAAAATTGATTTTGAAGATACGTAACTCACCTGTCACTCTGTAACTGCATATGCTGCCAACGTGGAATTCCTGGCTTCAGCTGGGTGGCTGCAGGTTTGAATGAGTAATGGCCTGTTGAGAAAGTTCTCTTTGAAATAATAATTTTTTTAGAATTGTTTTTGTAATCATTCTTTTAATCATGAAGTAAAAATGAAACAATTGGATGTTGCACAAAAGCTTGTGGTGATTTCTGTATAAATAAAGAAGTCATGTTTTCTGAGTGTCAATTATGAGCTCATCATAGCGGTCTATGTCTTCCTTATCTTCCTGTTCTTGCCAATCCACGCATCCTTTGCAAATTCTAAAGTCAGCTGTACCTGGTGTCTGGCAATGTTATACATGAGCATCATTTTAATGCATTCCTGAGTTTATTATGGATGCTGCTGTAAATGTCCCTTGTCAATTACTTGTTGGACAAATGTTTATATAGTTTTTGTTATATAAACATAGTAGGTCTTGTTGGATCATATTAACTATACAATTTTTCAGCCTTTTTAGGAACCCTCAAATGATAATCTAAAATTGGCTTTGCAAACAGCAACACATAAGAGTATATTTGCTCCACATCAGCAAGCGCTATCAGTTGCCATTTTTGTTTTACCAATTTTAATTGATTAAGAATTGTATCTGGGCCCAGCACAATAGTCTAGTGGCTAAACTCCTCGCCTTGCCTGTGCTGGAATCCAATATAGGTGCCAGTTTGTATCCTGGCTGCTTCTCTACCCTTCCAGCTCCCTGCTTGTGGCCTGGGGAAAGCAGTAGGGGATGGTCCAAAGTCTTGGGACTCTGCACCTGCGTGGGAGACCTGGAAGAAGCTTCAGGCTCCTAATTTTGAATCAACTCAGCTCTGGCCATTGCAGCATCTAGGGTAGTGAACAACAGATGGAAGATCTTTCTATGTCTTCTTTCTGTAAACCGGATTTTTCAATTAAAAATCTTTTTTTTTTTTAATTTGTTTTGTTTTTATTGCAAAGTCATATATATGGAGAGAAGGAGAGTCAGAGAGGAGGATCCTCCAGCCAATGATTCATTCCTTAAGTGACTGCAACGGTCGGAGCTATGCCAATCCAAAGTCAGGAACTTCCTCCAGGTCTCCCATGCAGGTTCAGGGTCCCAAGGCTTTGGGCCATCCTCACCCGCTTTCCCAGGCCACAAGCAGAGAGCTGTATGGGAAGATGAGGCTGCCAGGATTGGAACTGGTGGCCATATGGCATCCCAGCAAGTTTAAGGCGAAAGGCATTAGCCCTTAGGCCACAGTGCTGGGTCTCTAAAAATAAATCTTAAAAAAACATGTATCTAATTGTTACTTTCAGTTCATTTTCCTAATGACTACTGATATTTATTCCAGCAGTTGAGGACATGTAAACAATTGATTTGGAGAAATATATATTCAAATGCATTTTTATTTAGTTCATTGATAGCTTTTTTCTATACATAGTTTAGATGTTGATTATGTATCAAGTATATTATTTGCAAGTGTATTTAACATTCTGCGAATTGCCTTTTCACTTCCTTCGATACTAAATGTTGTTAAATTATTCACTTTTTTATTGGAGAAGCATTTCTTTGATACACATGTAAACATGTACACACATAGGGACAGGGAGAAAAAGTGTGTGTGAAAGAGACAAAGCTTAAATCTGCTGGTTGGTTCCCAGTTAGGACTAAACTTCTACTGAAGCATTTAGGAAACAAAATCAAAATTCACACACACACACACACATAGAGGTAGATATTTGTTGTGTGTATGTGTGTATATATATATGTATATATATGTTGAGAGCAAGGTCAATATGAAGTAATGCACAAGATTGGAAAGCATTTTTTTTAAGTGTTGATTTACAACTCTGTTTATGGCCTGGGAAACCAGTAGAGGATGATTAAATTCCCTGGGATTCTGCACCCACATTAAAAAAAAGTCGATATTATAAATAAATAAATACTATACATACTTAATGTTACCCCAACTAAAACCCTAACAATATTCTTTTCAAAAATGAAATGATGCTATAAAAAAATTTGTCTGGAAACACAAGGAACCACAAATACACAAGGTTATCTGAAGAAAAAGAATAAAATTGGAACAGCCCAAGACCTCAAGACATACTACAGGTCACTGGTCATAAAAACAACCAGATACTGGTCACCAAGGCTTCCCTGTTGCAGAATACTGACAATCAACGGAACAGAATAGAAGCCCCAGAAGTAAGCCCACACATGCATAGCCACCTTCGAAAGGAGGACTGACAATAACCCCGGAAACGAGTTAATTTCATAAAGAAATGCTTTTGAGACAATTAGATATCAGCTAGCAAAGTAAGAAATAAGACCCCACCTGTCACATTATATGCAAAAACACCTCTAAATGGATCAAGGAGCTAAAAGTGCAACCACAAAACTTCAGCCTATTAGAGGAAAATCTAGGAAGCACTCTTCAAAATTTTGCAACGCCCTGAAGAAGCTCCTGACTCCTAGTTTCAGATCAGCCTATCTCCGGCCATTTGCAGACATTAAGGATATGAAGATCTCTCTCTCTCTCTCTTTTTCTCTCTCTCTCTCCCTCTCTTCCTCCTACCGACCTTTAAGTAAAATAAATAAAATTATCCTGTGCAGTTTTTCTATTCTTTGGCAACTCTTGATTCATCATTGTGTTGATGCAGATGCTGTTACAAAAACCAGTTCTGTGTGTTCTCAACAACTCGTCAAGTTGAAACTGAACAGTATCTAAATCGTAGCCATATACTAGCATCTTTTGTAATACTTAGGGAATCTGTACACACAAAACTGAGAGGTATTTACTATGTAACATTTCCAGAAATGAAATATTTATAAATCAAAAGCACATAAATACAACTTGACCACCAGAATCTGATGGTCCCTTGGGATGATTCACTGTCCCGTCCAGCAGGACAGTCAACGGGGTCGCAGTCATCTAGGAGAGAATGAAGGGACAAGAGACACGAAGAAGGGACAGCAAGACAGTAGGTCTGATCAAGCTGTCAGTTTATTGATTTCAACTGAGGGTTTTTATATTCTTCAGTAACTAAGGCTCAGGGAAAGAGAAGCTGGGACGCAAGCCATGGTCTCAAGACCGATTGTTCTTGAGCAACCACCATATCAACAATAGTAACCAACATATCGACAATAGCGTAGGTAATCAGTAACAAGATGTTGGTAAGTACAGCATCAATCACATTCTGAAACAGTTGCTAGGAACAATTGAAGCTAAGCGTGTGATTAGTTTCATAACTTCTTTCCCAAGCATCTAGCCAACCGGGGGTTTTCCACTGTCCCATAGGTCTATATTCAAAATGGCTTCAGTGTGGCTATAGTGCACGGCTCCTGACAATTCACAGGAGGGTTCTTAGACTCAACACTTAGCCTCATCAGATCCCCAATCCCACCGGTTTCCAGGCCTTGCTTCATCCCTCACATTTAACTTTATCGATTGAGATTTCATTCCCCAATGAATTACAAGCATTTTGTTTTCCCACTTTCGGCAAAACTACCTGAAGAACATATAATAGTCCAGTGATGTAGATTCAATCAGTACCAATGCTTTTAATTTGAATAAAAGACCGAAAAACAAGGTATGTGCTGAAGTGAAGAATTTACCATAATTCTGTGAATGTCCTGTCGTGACTTCTGCTGTATTCTAAGACATTTTTTTGATATAATGAAAAGAATATGGAACTAATAAGTAGTCTTTAATGTGCTTTTTGCCTTTAATCAGTATTCCTGATCCCTGATTCCTTTCCTCCCCTCCCCTCCCCTCCCCTCCCTTCCCCTCCTGTCTCCTCCCCTCCCCTCCCTTCCTCTCCTCTGCTCTCCTTCTTTCCCCTCCTTTCTTCACTTAAAATTAATGACAAAAGAATTAATTAAAAAGTGTCTTTATGGGCCCGGCGGCGTGGCCTAGTGGCTAAAGTCCTCGCCTTGAACACGCCAGGATCCCATAGGGGTTGCTGGTTCTAATCCTAGCAGCACCACTTCCCATCCAGCTCCCTGCTTGTGGCCTGGGAAAGCAGTCAAGGACGGCCCAAAGCCTTGAGACCCTGCACCCGCGTGGGAGACCTGGAAGAGATTCCTGGCTCCTGGCTTCGGGTCGGCACAGAACTGGCCGTTGTGGTCACTTGGGGAGTGACTCACCAAACGGAAGATCTTCCTCTCTGTCTCTCCTCCTCTCTGTATATCTGCCTTTCCAATAAAAATAAATAAATCTTTTAAAAAAATAAAAAATAAAAAGTGTCTTTAATCTTCATTTTGCTGATTGCCAGTAAAATCCTTTTTTTCTATCTCTTCATTTTCATAAAATACCAGCAGGTGGCAGGACTAAGGCACAAAAACACTAGAATCCTTAAGAAGGCGAAAAGATTAGATTATCCCTTTTTTAGTGTCTAGGGATGGCAGTCGTTTTTCTTCCTGTGCTTGCAGGTGTCTAAAATCATTCCTTACTAGTCCGTAAAGATTCATACCTTTCCTGAAACTAGTTGAGGATTTGCCCTTTTAAGACTCTTCTGATCACAAATCTCTCCTGAGTACAGTAATTTTCTGCTTTGACCATAAACCAGATCCAAAGCATATGGTGTGCATAAATTTGTATCAGCCTAATACTGACAAATATTCTTTGCTTAGCCAAACTAAGGCAGGCTCTTGAAACTCTCTAACCTCCTTTGCCCATTTCCTTGTTTATTTTCAGCAAAGAACCACGCTACGTTGGCTTCGGAAGAGCTCCTCCAGGTCCAACCACGCTTGACGTTTAATTGATTTCTTCACATTCACATTCCCACGGGTAATGCCTTATTATCCTGATTGATATTCTACATGAGTATTGTGAGGTTGGTGCTTCCGCTGACTTTATCTTGGTTATTTTGCAGTATTTCTACCCTCGTCCTTGGTTATCAGTTCTTACTTAGCCATGCTCTATTAGAATTGAGCCCGATATGGATATCTGAAACCATACTGCCCTAGTCTCTTGATGCAGGGTTCCTTCTCTCTCTCCCTAATTTTTTTTGTCCTTCTTACCCTTATCTTGATGGTATTGAGCAAAATCCCCCCTATCAAGCTTTAACAAGCATCAGTGAGCCACTAAAAATCAAACAAACAAAAAAAGAAACAGCTGTCAGTGAATCTTTGGTTTTGTTTTTAACACAGTAATTACTCAACACATGATGAAGAAAGGTTAACATTTTACTTCTGTACCTTTTTAGGGTTAAGTTATTATGGCTAATAGGGCATTTTGCCACTTTTTGTAAAATCAAATAATGGGGTTTGGATTATCAGCCATTTTAGAAATTACGAAAGGTTCCGGTGCTCAGAAGCCTAGAACTTTTCCCCTGGATTTCTCTCAGATCTTCCTTCCTCCATGCTCCTTGTAAACAGCTATACCTTTCTCTTAGAGGAGCTAGTGTTTGCCGACACTAGTGTTTTGTTACATGGAACAGATTGAATAACGTCTACATTTTCTCTCACATTTCTGTCTTTTGAGTTCCCTAATTAATTCACTTTTCTTAAAGACATAACAAAGTCCCTACATACCTTCTGCGGACATTGTATACAGTATATCATATAGATAAAAAGAATAAATATTAAAATAATAATGATTAATTCTATAAAAACTAATTTAACATATTTTTTAATTAAGAGGATTGAAATGCTATTACCAACTTCTAACTATCAAGTAAATATGTGTCTAAAGTGAAATGATTAGTTTAAAACCTCTGGCACGAGGGCCTGAAATTGTGGTGTAGTAGTAAGGCTGTCACCTGCCAAGCTGGCATCCCATGTGAGTGTGAGCCATTAGATGTCCTGCTCCACTTGCAGCCCAGCTCCCTGCTGATCTGGTGGCAAAGCCGATGTTCCTGGGTTCCTGTTCCCTCATGGGAAACCTGGATGGGAAAGACATGTGGGAACCTCCAGACTTCCTGCATCCAAATGACCTATCCCTGGCTGTTGTGGCTGTCTAGGGAGCGAGCCAGCAGATGGAAGATACCTCTGTCTCTTCTTTTCTCTCTCTGTATCCCAGACTTTAATATAAAAAGGTAAAAAATATGTATTTTTTTTGAAAAAGAAAATGACACCTAATCAATACAAGTGAATGAAATTTTAATATCATTCATCAATATTGGGTACATTCGAAATGCTCTCCATTGTTTAAGCAAAAAAAAATTCTAACGTACTATGTAAAAATTCAACATATTTTTCTTTTTACAATAGAATGGCAAAGCACCACGCAAATAAATTAGAATGTCTTATATGATATTCTCAGCTGAGGTACTGGATAATTATATTCATTAAGAAGTACAGTCAGCATAAGAATGCAGCGGATACCTTGAGGCTGTAGAGGGGAGGTAAAACAGGAGACAAGCACAGGTAAAATAACCAAGTACTATAGTAAGAATGATATGGTCATTTTTTATAAGGCATTAATTTTTTGTCATGTATACAAAGCAACTGACATTTTCCTCAGTTTAATTAAGTAGAAGCTCCAAAAATAAAGTAACCTATCTATAGATCGCACAGTCACAGAGAGATGCATTGGGAATAAAATGCAGATAGAATTAAACATTGCTTTTCTTTTCAACTTGCATGCCACCGTACTTCATAAAATGTGACTTTGGATTTATGCATTTATTTGATACTGTTTTTTATTGCACAATATATCCCAAAATATAAGCCTATATCCATCTTACTTAAATGTGAGTCTAAATTCTTTCCATGTGAGGAGTTTCTAAATAATAGTGCAAATGTCATCATTACCATCTACTACCATTATATTTGCACAACAATATGGCATCTTATAATTTATGAAATAATTATTTGGCTAGTGTGAATGCCACAATTCTCTCCCATTTGTTTTGGGCACGCTTGCTTATTCAATTATTATGATGATTCTGTAAAGTGAGCACTATTATTATTCCAAAATTAATCATTCATTTAATGTTCATTAAAACACAGGAGTGTAGAAACTTAGCCAAAATTATGCATCCAAATTGGAAGAAAAAATTTAGAACCTAGAAAATTTGATTTCCGTCTGTTTGAAGGAAAAATTCTCTAAAAAAGCATAGTAGTTCAGATACTGAATTTTTAGCTGTTAGTAACGGATCTTTCCTTTGTTAGACCTGATACTCTGAAACTGGTCCCCAAAGTGTTAGGCAATCATCACAACAGAACATGTAGGAAGTGAGGGCAAGAACAAGCAGGAAGGAAGAGAATAGAGGTCATCGTTACACAGAGAGAAGACGAGTTGTAACAAAAGAATAAAGAAGATAAACTCCAAGACAGTAAATGTCATTTTCACCATCATCTGGCCTTGGGAAATGACTGGACCATTTGATAGGAAGAAAGAAAAGAATCATTGTCAGACTTGTATAATTTGGGAAGCTGACAAAGGAAGCTATGAAATGTGATTTCTGGATCAGCATGCAATTGGCATTATGAAATGACAGTGGTAGAAATTCTGTCAGATGGCCACATTGTTTATAACAAATGTCACATTGCGCTCAAAACAGTTAGCACATATATATTTTTTATGTTGAAACATTAGGAGTGATAATTATTCGTGAAATGGAATATCTGACAATAAAATTAACTTCAAAAATTATTTTTGCTTTAGATAAAATTTTTGTTTATCTTTTGTGAGTGAAATAATATGCCCCCACACAAAGAAAATGGAGATGAAATAAAAATGTGCTGAAACCTGGTAACATCCACAAGAATTTATAAGTACAATATCTCACATTGGTATTTACAATAAATTATTTAGAAATTTTTAAGGATTTTCCAAACTCTTCCATGAGTTACCAAGCAAACTTTTTTGTTTTGACATTATCTTACATACGCCAATCCATTTCAGCAGGTTCAAAAAAACCATTTTCTATAGCAATATACTTTATAGAGAAAATAATACATTCATTAACTGGATATAAATATATTCTTCCCCTAAGCTTTAACTGTGCTTTTTCTACTTGGGCATTAAAGAGTGATAGAAAAACTGGAAGTATAATGGTCTATGGAAATATTAACAGAATATACAGATATTCTTAATCTCTAACAGCATGTACCACAAAGGAAACAATGTCATGAAAGAAGTATAAAATGATGTACAAAATGTTTACTACATGGCTGAACCTGAGTATGAACAGAGCTCTGAATGAACAATCTAATAAGATCATACTTAAGCTGTAGGTAACTAATTACAAAAGGCATTTATCTCACATAACATCAGTAACACCTTGGTTGGTATTCAGCATCTAGTACAACCAATGTACATTAGTGAAATCATCATATGTGTTCCATCTCTTCCTTCACATTGTATCTGCAATGAAATATTACCTCCTCAAATATCCACAGAATGGTTTTGGAATAAGAGTTTTAAACTAAAGGAAAAGAGTAAAGAAGGAGGGAATAGATGATGAAGAGAGGCAAAACAAGTATTCTAGCTACATTTTAGAATTAAGTGATAACAGTTGTCTGAAATCAGGTTATCTGAAAATTTAACAAATAGACACTTACTTAAATTTCATTTCATAAAATATGCTATTACCCCTCCCCCAACATTGTTTCATGAGACTTTAAAAGCCCACCATTAAAATGCACTCTGACTTTAAGTTTAACCCATGATTCTATTAATAAGGAATAAGAGATTAATGGACTTCATCAAACAACTGTTTGGGTTGACATAAATGTTTAGACAAAAGTAGCGAACAGTAAATAATTCATACCTGGATTTATATTTTCATGGCTTAAATTCTTTCTCATTCCACTACCTTGATGTTACACCAAGTCTTATTAAGTCTCCTCCTTATTTTTAAGACTGACCTTCATTCAAGAAGGGAATATTTGTTTTAAATATTGTGTAGATAACATAATTTATAAATTAAGATATTTGTTTTCTCTAAAGACTAATGTCAAATATCTTGCATTAAAGATAAAAGCACTTTAACGTAATTAAATTTTTGAGCTTTCTTGTCACATAGGCTTACTGTGAAAACACAATGATAAAGAGCCTCAGCACTGTAGCATAGCTGATTAAGCTGCCGCTGGGCACCGGATGCACTCCATGTCAGAATGTGCATTCAAATCTGAGATATCTCATGTCGAATCTTGCTTCCTGCGAATGCATCTCTGGAGGCAGCAAATGAAGGACAAATCACTTAATGTCTGACGTCTACTGGCGAGAGTAGAAATCCATGCCCCTTGCTTTGGTCTGACCCACATATTGTTTTTGCAGCCACTTGGAAGATAAACCTGCAGATAGAACATCTCTCTTTCTTTCTTTCTCTCTCTCTCTCTCTCTCTCTCTCTCATCTTCTCTCTTTCAAGAAAATAATGCTTATTCTTAAATATTTATTTCATTTATTTGATATCTAGAATTTCAGAGAGAGTGGGAGAGAAAGAAATCATTCTTCCGACCAAGAAATGATTCTGGAACTTCCTCCAGGTTTCCCGTGTGGTTACAAGCACTTGAGTCAAACTATTTCCAACTGAAATATTTATTTAACCTATTATTCAGCCTTCCCAATCCTGGGAATACAATCCAATTGAAATGAAATCTGAAAATCAATGAACTGCAATCCTACATATATAGCAGCACAATCCGCAATAGTGAAAACATAGAAGCAACCCAAATGCATATCAAAATAGGAATGGATAAAGAAACAGATCCATCTATTGCATGCAATGCTTCTCAGCCATTAGAAGGATGAATTTATACCATTTGCAACAAAATGGTGCCATTTGGAGATTATTATACTCTGTGAAATAAGCCAGTCTCAAGAGGACAACATCAAAGCAAACATGAACATGCATATATTTCCATAGATGCACTTTGTGATGGCCTCTAGCAAACCAGCAGGTGAAGATGCATTGCACTTTGCATCTTTACTCCTCAAATAAAATGCAACTATAATATTAAATGTTTATGTGTGACTTAGCTAACCCTTCAGTCATATGGACACTTTAGCATAAATTTCTTTATCAAATATTGGGCTTTTTTCAAAGTCAGATTTTTTTTAAGGATATTTCTTCACTGCATTGGAAGATAATATGAGAAGATTTATTGGAGGTGAAATTTTGAGAATCATGAATTATAAGAAAGAATGACAAATAACAGGAAACAAGTAAGGAATCTAAGAAGAATATGAGAGAGGAAAACAAGATATAATTCATGAATATATAAGGGATATTCATTGGAATATAACTGTAGAGATACAGTCTAATGTGGAATTTTGACATTTGATATTTGTGTAGTATGGAATGATTAAATAAAGCCAAGTTATGTCTCTCTTCATTCTTAGCAAACTTTTGTGATATATCATCTTAAACTATTTCTCTAGTTGAGATGCATGCCAGTATTAGCGACTACCACCTTGTCGTGCAATCAACCCCAGAAATTTCTTGCCTAACTGAAATTTAGGGCAATTTGACTTACACTTTCCAATCCCTTCTTCTTTTCACCATTATAACAACAGTGTTCCACAATCATCATTCTAGTCTCTATTTCTGACTATATAAATTTCAAGCACAAGGGCATTCTGCAGTGTTCTTCTCAAAGCCACTGCTAACATGTCATTTTCAAATTCATAACTTACATGAACACGAAAACAATCTTTTGATTTACTATTGAATATGAGCCTTTCATCTTACAGAAAACAGTTTTTTTCTTTTTACATTATAATATGAACACTTAGGTTGCTAAGTACACAATATTTTGAGGAGTGCAGACATCCATATTTCAGCAAGATTTTTAAAATGTATGAGTTTATGCCTTATGACGTGCGTCTTATTTTTGCATGTTTTATATAACTTGCATTTTTGAAATCCTCATTTATTTATTTCACACTGCAGTTGCTACAGAAACCGATTACTGTAATATTTAGTTTTACGGCTTTTTTGATAAGGCTATCACCAAATTACAGCATGTCTGGAACTTGTTGAATCATAATTCAACTTTCACTGTGAAGAGACAACATGTTACCCTATCTTGGCAGATTTATATTGGCTTCCTGTTTCAACTAGAATTATCTCCAAACTATTAATTCTTGAGGCTTTTATTTTTCTTTGGATGATTAAATGAACTAGTGTTCCCACAGCTTTTAGAATGCCCAGAGGAAAATATAACCTGTGCAACCTTGGCCTTCTAAATAATATTTGTGAATTATGTTGCTTTCAACTAGAAAATGTATATCTTGAAAACTTTGCTGTTTTTTGCTAACTTTTGTGCTTGTTTTGCAAACATAATTATTCTTACAGAAAAACTAACAATCGTGGCTCACTTTGGAATTTAAAAATAACAATATTTGGACTTTTTATGATTGATGACATCATATGTCTAAACACATCCATCCTGTACCGTTCAGCATTTTCCATCTTTGCCATTACTTTTTGATTGAGGCATCTTTCTTCCTTTTATTCATACAATGTTCCCTAGATTACTGACTTACATTTTCCACACTCTTTTCTTCACCCTAAAATCTATGCTTGCTGGCTCCGGCGTGATAGTGTAGTGGTTAAGGTCCTCGCCTTGAACGTGCTGGGATCCCATATGGGCGCTGGTTTTAATCCTGGCAGCCCTGCTTCCCATCCAGCTCCCTGCTTATGGCCTGGGAAAGCAGTTGAGGACGGCCCAAAGCCTTGGGATCCTCCACCTGTACGGGAGACCCAGAAGAGTTCCTGGCTCCTGGCTTTGGATTAGCTCAGCTCCAGCCGTTGCGGTCACTTGAGGGGTAAAGCATTGGGACGGAAGATCTTCCTCTCTGTCTCTCCTCCTCTCTGTGTATCTGCCTTTCCAATAAAAACAGATAAATCTTTTTTAAAAAAAAAAATCTATGTTTACCTTTTTATACTATAACATTTGGCTATTTTATTTTAGATGAGTCTATTTGATTGCTTCATCATATGCTCCAATTAAATGCTATTAATGAAATAATATTTTCACATGATGCATATCTGTATCCTTAATATATAGAAAGATTTATCTTCTAAGTAAATATTATGTGGAGATGAGGAAATCATAAATTAGTTGATCATAAAATGCCTATACTAACCATGCATAAATAGTGATTTGTGTCTTATGACCTAGACATGGCAGTAGAGATTAAGTTTTACAAGAGTGCCAATTTCATTATTTCTCTTTGGTTATTTCAGAGTACTTGTTAACTTCATTTCTCCCTTTTGAATCAATTTGAATTCACATTTATGAATCAGCATGGAAAAATAGGACTCTATTCCAAGACAATGAATTAATCCAGAATACAAATTACTATGGGTAAATTCTGCACTCATATAAGTGTACTTTCGCTCACTCCCGTTTTTTTAGATGTATTCTCAGGTAGAAGAATATAGAATAAGAGAAACAAAATTGTCTGGTTTTCCTTCAAGAATTGACAGGGGAAAATAGGCCAAGAAAAGGAAAGAAATAACTCACAAAGAAGTTAATATTAGTGGAAAACCCAATGTATGGCTGGAAAAATGTATTTTGTATATTCACTATTGAAAGCAATGACAGTTTTCTTCTTTGATTGGATTCTCAAAGATTATGACAGATCCACAAATACTAATACTGCAAAAAGAATTTGTGAGCAAATTTTTTCAAGCTTTAAACTATTCTGGAAATAAGGCTTATATTGCATGGATAACTATTTTATTAGGCCTTATTTTTCAGTTAAATTGTATAGTTATAGTAATCATTATGTATAATACAATGTTTTAAAATGTGTGTATGCTGTGGAATGCCTAAACTTAAAATGCTTAAAACTGTCTCATATGATTTGATTTTTTGAAATGAAAACACTGAACATTAGTTTGTTTATGTAAATGAGAAAATACTTTTCCTCCCTCTGTAGAAAATAAAATACATATGCTGATTCAGAAAGAAGGCCAGCAGGTTGACATCTTGCTCCTCATTGTGGTCCTGCTACCTTTTGTATTGCTTTGTTCTCTTTACTGCTGTCTCCGTGTTTGCATGAACTGCAGCTCCCTCTCTTTGTGGCCATTCGTCTTCATGATTTGTTGGACAAAATGCCCTTGATAGAATTCTGATCCATCTCAATGGATGTCAGCAGAGAAATTATTGCTGGACAGGGCATATATTCCTTTTGTCATTCGCTCCTATTATTCCTCATGGTCTATAAAGGCACATTGTAGAAAAATATGATATTACAGAACATCTAAGACATAATTATATGTTAAGAATCGCCTCTTTACAGTGTGAATTAGTGAACTATTTAGAATCACCTCCATAACAAACTTTGTCTTCAGGTTTGATGGAGAGCTCGCAGAATCTGTCTCTGCATCTAATCGCCAGAGTGCCTCATATGGAAACAAGGTCTATAACCTACATTACATCTATTAAATAAACTCCTGTTTCAGTTCATGGGAAACCACTGAAGGAAAACCACATCATAGAGATATTTGTGTAAGGGAGAGACATGCTGAACAGGAATTTCATATCCTCAGCCATCAACACATATTTCAACATCGTCAAGTTTTCTGTAGTTGGGGACATTTTATTAACTCACAATATAGCATCGCAGTTAGTAGTGACAATGTTGGGATTTAAATCCATTTGTGGTAGGATTCCAATTGTGTATTTAGAGTGTTTTGTGAGTCCTTTTCTTCACCTCTGTCAACACTGCAGACAGTGATTTAATGCATATTAATCAATTAATTTACCTATACAGAAAATCAGAATGTCCTGAACTGTCTACAAGTCAAAACAGTGATGGACACAGCGCTTAGTACATACAATTATTTCAAGAAACACATCACCAGAAAAACGTTTTTGGAGTGATAAAGGAAAGTCGTTTAGTATTAAAAGAGCTCATACAAATACATGTGCTCAGACAGTCCATGAAATAGAGCAACATCTCACCTATCGCAATGATCACCTATGGTTACAAAAAAGAAACTTAATTTTGAAGCTAAAACCTCAGCTTTTCAAAAGGCTGTTTCCATGGAACAATATGAAAGGATTATGACATTTGCTGATCACTATGCTTGAATTGAAAATTTAAAAATAAACATTAAATGTCAAAGTTTTACATTCTTAGAGCAAGGAAAGTTATACTTAAATGAACACACCAAAATGAATCACTTCTGTCTCATTTTCTTGGAATCAAAGTAATAAAAATAAAATCAATTCTCTTTCCATATAAGTTACTAAGTTACTACATCAAGGGAATGCGTCATCATAAAAGTTCTTTAATATGAGAGAACAATCACTGCAAAATAGTCAACAGAGCCTCTGCAGATGGATGTGTGGTGTAAACAGAGCTGCAGTTCCCAAGTCAAGTGAACCACCTTTGCCAGGCAGAAGAGTCTTTCCCAGTCCCTTTGAGGCAGTTACCTGCCTCTGTCTGATTTAGGGAAATTGCAATGATGTTGCCCGATGCAATCTAGACTTCAACACTCATGGAAGGCTAAGTGTGTGGTAACATTTGTGAGGATGGCTTAATATGATGTGTTGTCTTGACCTTAAGTGTCATCAGGAGGGCCTCAAAGAATCTAACCCCAAGTACTCCTTTTAGCCAACATACTCTCTTTATTTAAAAGAATAAGATGTGTCCCTGCACATTGCTTAGTGAGCTTCAGTTGTCTCTCAGTCTTTGTATCAGAGAATCTAACCAGTTTTCTGAGGAATGAAAGAATCCCCCACTGTTTCAACCTACAGATTCTGGTCTCCACAGCCCTTTACTCGACACTGTGTCCTGACTTCTACTCTCCCATGGCTCCACATGACAAGTGCTGCCTTCCTTTCATCAACTCCGAGTATATGTGATAACACAAGTTCTATAATTCTTGCATGTCCATCCTTTCATCAACTCCGAGTATATGTGATAACACAAGTTCTATAATTCTTGCATGTCCTAATTAAAATGCCATGTAACTTGGACTGGGGGATTCTCTAATGAACAGGGTGAAGTGTCAGTCAGCAGGGAGCACTCTATTGATGAATAAGATACATCAAGGACAAGAAGTATAATAAACATTGAAAAATATATTTGTGGCTTTCACATTAGATCCAGGAGGACACATATTTTGGATATGTTTTTGAAATCTGGACTCAATAATGGCCAAGATAAAAGAAGAGATTAAAAATATCATTAGGAATGATTAATTTCTTCACACACTCCCTTGCTTGTGGCATTTGAGACAGATCATAGATCATTTTTATTTCACCTATTAGCAAAGACATTGGTGAGTGAAGATGAATGTCTTAAAAAACAAAACATCAAACAAACAAATAAACAATATGTGCGCTGTGATCCATGGAGGCCAAAGATAATTATTCTATAGAAATGCTTCCACTAGTTTCAATGTTACTTGAGTCATACAACCCAGGTAGCTGGGAAAAGCTTCAAAAATAAGGTAAGGATAGTGACAGCAATTTGCCAATAAATTTCAGATTGAAATTGTCTAAATAGCAAAGTTTATCATGGCTCCTTTTTCATGTGTGTGGCACCCTGATAATTAAAATACAAAGCAAGTTTCTTAAACACCCATGATATCTGTGTAAGAGTGTTGAATTGACTGTCACATAGACATTCACCTTTGGCTAACTGACATATAAAAATTATACTACTCAGCTATTAAAAAAAACAAAATGCAGTTCTTTGTGGCCAAATGGGCCAAACTGGAAACCATAATGCTAAGGGAAATGAGCCAATCAATCCCAAAAGGTTAAATACCACATGTTTGCCTTAATTTAAGATGATATGATCTTATGTATAACATGTTATGTTTTGAATGTTATATGTTGTGTATAAACTAAAATTGAAATGTCAATGAGGTGGTCACGGAGGTGGCTGGGAACTCGCATTTACTTTTAACATATTGGTTACTCATTACTATGTCAATTAATTCCATAATGATGTAAATTTTTGCTGATGGTATGTTGGAGCTTTCAATTGACTGGGATGATACTCTGCTGGCTCTGTCTTCAGGCCAGAGAGGATATACCTAAGAAGCTGTTGAACTTGACTGGACAATAAGATGCTGGACTCTATGTTTGGTATACGCTTGCAATGGGGGAATCTCAACTGAACTTGAGCTGTGGTTATGCAACAAGGTGGAGGAATCCACCATGGTGGGAGGGTATGGGGAGGGGTGGGGAGAACCCAAGTATCTATGTAACTGTGTCACATAATACAATGTAATTAATGAAGTTAAATAATAAATAATTAAAAAAAAAAAGAAAGAGGATACTGGCTCCTGTGACTCAGTGGAAGGTCTTGACCTACCACAAAATTAAGTCTGGGGCATATTTGATAACTGCCTCAACTTTAGAGGCAGTTTTCAACTGAGTCTGATCTATTAGCAAAATAAATAAAATTCTCAAGATATTTAAAGAGAACTCTGAAAAAAAAAATTATGACATCTCATCCGACTTCTGGACTGAACCCAGTACAGAGAATTGTAAGATGCTGAAACCAAGGTACAAGTAAGACAGAATCAAGATGCGTCTGTGTTAAGCATCCCTCCTACTGGTAGGAGTTTCCTTCCTACCATCTGCCTCTGTGAAAAACTTTTGTGAATGGAACCTTACTTTCACTTGATTAATCAGTCAACAGCGTTGCTTGCCAATGTCTCTCTTAAATCAACTGTATGAACTTCCCCTTTTACAACCTATAAAAACCACTAGACAATCATTGCTTGTGATTCCCCTCTGGGCTGTGAGGAATGTCCCCTGTTTGTTTTTATATGCACTTCAACTTTACACAATCGCCTTTATCCATCTTCCAAATAGAAAGTCAAGATGTGAAGAGGATTCAAAAAGGACATGACAGAACAGAATGAACATGCAGTACACATTTTCCTGAACATTTTGATGCACTCTCATGGAACTGAACACCGAACCTGAGTTAATGTTCATACCAGACTGAAGAGTACCACCAATGTGCTGCAGGTCATAACAGAAGCTTTGAAATAATCACGTAATGAAGACATTTTGAGCAAACTTTTTATGTTAGAAGTAGATCGTATTTTGCTAATTTCCTTGTAGTCAATTGAATTGTGTAGCACAAGTGCTTAGCAAATTTCACATTCTTCAGACAGCCCCCTGACTAGTGAAGGTAAACTTTTTGTAAAAATTTGGTAGAAATTACTTAACATGCATCTTTTTCTACCAAAATAAAGGTTTTCTCTTATGAGTGGTAGAAAACTTTTGGGCTGCTCAATATGTGTGATAATTTGTCCAAATTCATCATGATTCATAATTAAGATAAGCCTGTACCAAAAAGAGTTAATAAGCAACCAAAGTAAATATATTATGGATCTGTATAGAACAGCTTAGAAGGGCTCAGCACTATGGCTTAACACCTAAATCCTGAACTTAGAAGTACTTGGGCTCTCCTCCACCTTTTTCTTAGGAACATCAGCAAGGAGCTGAGTCATAGCTGAAACTTGAACCAGTATTCATATGGAATGTTAGTGCTGCAGGGGGCGGGTTAGCCCACTGAGGCACAGTAACAGCTCAGCAACATGTTTTTGTGTACATAATTTTATCCACAACAATATGTCAAAACTTAACAACAAAGACATAATAACAGCTAAAATTTGTTACACATAGCAAATTGTTCCATAGACTTTATATATTATACAACATGTTCATTGCAATTACTATGGAAAGTAAATATTACTAATATAATATTTGTGTTATAGGCAAATGGGATGCTACTCTAGAATACTTGTTGCCTAAAGTCATAAGAGGAAGAGAATTATACATGGTTGCAACTCTTCACTTTATAATTTTAAAATTCACAAAAAACATATTTTATACCTAACTCTAGGTAAGTAATCCTGACCTAAAAACACGTGTAGAATTCAAAGTCTTACCTTTCAATAAACATTACCTATATCTGATTATTTCTCTGTATTTCCCCTAAGCAGCACTGCTTGAGGACAACAGTTGCATAAAGTCACAGTTTCCAGGTAGAGTAGACAATGATACAGACGTTACAGGTTAGTTTTTTCTCCTCCTTCGGATGGTTAACTCAAAACACTCAGGAAACACAGGTCTAAGTCTGTGGCTATAGGTGTCAAGACAAGGCGTGGAATAAGTTAAGTATATGTGTTTGTATAAGTAACACTATGGGCTGAAAAGTTTTATTCAGCTAAGAAAAGAATAAATGGAAGTCTCAAAGAACACATGAAGTTTTATACATACACATATATAATCAACATAATGAATTGTCACAAGTACAATCTGTAGTCATGTTAACAATGAAGTTTCCTGGGCCCGGCAGCATGGACTAGCGGCTAAAGTCCTTGCCTTGAGCCTTGAGCGCACCGGGATCCCATATGGGCGCCGGTTCTAATCCTGGCAGCTCCACTTCCCATCCAGCTCCATGCTTGTAGCCTGGGAAAGCAATTGAGGACGGCCCAATGCCTCAGGACCGTGCAATCGCGTGGGAGACCCGGAAGAGTTCCTGGTTCCTGGCTTTGGATTGGCTCAGCTCCAGCCATTGCTGTCACTTGGGGATTGAACCATCAGACGAAAAATCTTCCTCTCTCTCCTTCTCTTCTCTATATATCTGCCTTTCCAATAAAAAATAAATCTTTAGAAAAATAAAAATTATATCGCATTTTTTCCACATGGAGCTAATACCAAATAAGAAAACAATTTCTCCCTGTAGATGTTTGTATTTGTCATATTCCTTTTTATATGAATTATTTTAATACTTTATTCATATAAATATGTTTTATACATTCCATAGCATAGTTACAAGACAGCTCCATTTCCTTCATTCTTTTTACCCTCCATCGCCTCTCCCACTTTTTGTTTGTTCTTGCTAAAATGTAAGTTTAATCCAGGTTGTTTTTACAGGCCAAATATACCACAGATTATAAATTTGTTGAAAAGACATAATTTCATTTTTTCATGGCTGGGTAATGTTCCATAGAACATATAAACTACAGCCAGATTTATAATTTTCAGAGAAGTCTCTTTTTGTTCAACAGTGCCCATGGGATATGAAACAGTTTTTTGAGTTTAATTTTATTGCTCTTGCACTGAAGTTAATTAGGTCACAACTGTACCATTTATCCCATAGGAGAGCAGTTTCTTGTCATTTGCTTTTTCCAGTGTATGTGAAAAATTCCTGGCTTTGGAAATAAGCATATTTAAGAAGCATGACTGATACATTTGTCCCTGATTTTATACATTTGTGATTTCTAGAGATCAAACAAGTCCAGGAAGAGTTACCCTTCTGCAAGTAAAAATGTATTCATGGAAAGTGAGGGAAAAGGCACTATGTCAGCAGTGGCACAAAATCACTCTAATACTTCAGTAGTTAAACTTTAAAATAACCTTATGGGATACTATTGGAATGTAGCAGGTGAAGTCACCACCTGAGACTCTGGCATCCAATATGGTCACAGATTTGTAAACCAGCTGCTCTACTTCCAATCCTGTTCCTCGTGCTATGTTTGGATAAGGATTCTTATCTTGATAAGGACCCCTCGCTGTTGTGGGAATGAGTCACTGGATGAAAGATAGCTCTCTGTTACTCTGCCTCTATGCCTCTATCCCCTGCGTTCTGCAACTTGGCCTTACACATAAAATAAATATGTTTTAAAGTAAGTCTGGTATTAATAGTTGTCTTTTTACCTCTGAGAAAAATAAAATGAGTAACTTTTAACATCAATAGTATAAAAACAGAATAGTACAAGAAAAAGCAATCATAAAGCAGAAATGGAAGTGGTAAAATTTCTAAATTTTAGGAAAATACAGTAAAATATTCCTAATCGTCGTAAGTTATTAAATGATACAGGAATATATTAAATAGGAGCACAGAAGTTGTAACAAAAGGTCTGTCTTATTTGAGGTAAAGAATATTACAATCTCTGATACAGAGAAAAGACAAGATAGGGAGAAATTTGCTTGAATGCTATTTCATTTTGAAAATGGGCCTTTGTGTATGTAATTTAGTTTAGGACGAGTGGAAGAGACCAATATGCTGATCACAAGTCAAGCACTAAACACAATTAAAGTGACAGAAGAAAAGTTCTTGTGAAGAAACAAGGAAAGAAATGGATCGACAAGGCAAAGAATGTCAGTGACTACCAGCAAGCAGCACAGACAAGGCATGTTCCGCCCATAGAACCTCTGCAGGGAGTTCAGCCTCCAATTTGGACTCCTGAATTCTAGAACTGCAAAAGACAACAGTTCTCTCAAGATACTCAGTTTGTGCTAATTTGTTACAAAAGCTTCAGGAAACTAACATAGGTATTAATAACAGAATAGACAGTGTAGGAAAAAAATCTTAGACGTGAAGTAAACAGGAAAATGGGATTCAGCCTAGACCAAAAAGAAGACATGATATACATCTGTGAGTTAGGGAAAACTCCAAGTAAGATAATGTAATTCACTCATGTGGAGGAGAAAACAAAGACATTGTTCAAAATATTTATGCTGAATAATTGCCTTATTTGGAATTAAGCGCCAGTGCATGGAGTGGATTAAGATCATGTCTTTTCATAAACTGATGAGCAGAGAAGGAGGGAGGGAGATTGTGTTGAAGGAAAGAACAAAGGAACGAGGGAAATGTGGTAACCTTCTTTGAACTACACCTATGGAATGCATAAAATCTGTTTTCCTTATGCTACTAGAGATGCTTTTAGAAGAAAACTATAAGCCCATAGCCCCAAGAAGCACCATGTACCATGTCCATAAGAAATGAAAAAGAGAAAAATACAACAAAGCATAACAGACATTTCTTTAAAATCTAATACAAAGAGAATCCTCAAAGCAGAGAAAACAGAAACACGCACAAAAGAACTGTGAAAAATAGATTGCATGTCAAAATCTCCAAGGCAGTAAAATGACATTAATTTTAGAAATGATATCTTTGCCAAGATAATATGTGAAAATAAGGAGTGAGCATTCATTAAATTGCATTTTAAAATATGATTATAATAGAACATTATGTTATATGTGAATAATGTAATAGTTGGAACAATATCATTAACTTCCCTGTTTATAATAAAGAGGAATTCAAATTTAAAAACTAAAGCTATTTGCATTTGATATAATTACTTTTGGGCCAAATAAAGATGGTATAAATATTAATCATAATTTGCTACATATTATTTATGTCAAATACCTATTTTTATTTTCAAACTATCTATTTACTCATTTTATGTATTTGAAATGTTGAATTACAGGGTGGCAGGGATTGCAAATTAGAGAAAGAGAGAAAGAGAACTCCATCTGGGTCTCCCACATGGCTGACATGTACGTTACCTGCTGCCTTTTGGACACATTTGCAGAAAGTGGGACAGGAAGCAGTATGGCAGATATTGAATCAGTACTCTTCTATGGCTTTTCTTTATCACAGTGGCAATTAAAATGTGCTCTGTGTGCACATTTTAAATTGATAAGAGTAATCATGAAACTATATATCTATTCCTAACCTCCAAATGTGTGAACATATTTTAGTGAATGGAAAGTATTTCCATTCTATAAAACTTCAAAAAAAACGTGGAACAGTGTCTGATGTTTAGTCCAGCAGTTAAGCCAATGCTTGAGATTCTGACATTTCAATTGTAGTGACTTGGTTTAAGTTTATTATCTTCTTCCAAGTCTGATTTTCTACTCTTCTGTATCCCAGGAGGCAGCAAGTGTATATAGTTTGCACGCCACCATCCATCTCAACTAATGTCTGTGTTTCCAATATAAATCTGACCCACACTAGCTTTATGGCACTGTTAGTGTTTGCATACAATTTTCCTTCTCACTCTTTCTGTCTCTCTCTCTCACCCTTGCTCTTGCTTTGACTTTCAAATAAGAAGGAAAGTACAGAGACATTTTCATACATATAAGGAACCAGAACACTTCGGATCAATACCACCAAAATATTACAACAAATGAACATGGAAATATTGTAAAGCTTTTATTTTTAAAGATTTATTTATTTTATTACAAAGTCAGATATACAGAGAGGAGGAGAGACAGAGAGGAAGATCTTCCTCCGATGATTCACTCCCCAAGTGAGCCGCAATGGGCCGGTGCGCGCCAATCCGAAGCCGGTAACCAGGAACCTCTTCCGGGTCTCCCACATGGGTGCAGGGTCCCAAAGCTTTGGGCCATCCTTGACTACTTTCCCAGGCCACAAGCAGGGAGCTGGATGGGAAGTGGAGCTGCCGGGATTAGAACCGGCGCCCATATGGGATCCCGGGGCTTTCAAGGCAAGGACTTTAGCCGCTAGGCCATGCCGCTAGGCCCGTAAAGCTTTTTTTTAATATTTCAATGTGTAGGAAATGCATCCTGTTGTTCTGTTTTGTAACATCACATATTAAAGTACTAAAAATGTAAAGGAGTTCAGAATTCATGAAAGCAGTACTTTTGCAATTATTAGAACTATTAATGATATTCTAAAATGCAAATTTGTATAATATGAATGTTAACACTGATGTATTACTGCCTTCCCCTGCCCCTTTATTTTTGACAATCTTTACATAGTTAATTAGGGCACAAAGGGTCAAAGGCTACAGGAAAGTGAATAAGACTGTTGTTTCCACATCATTGCTTTATTTTTTTTTGTATCTGTGGTAGCGGTAAAGGGAGAAGCCCCTACAAGTCTTCCACTCATCCCATGTCCCCAATGTGGGGAATGCCCCAAGGGCACTGCTCAAGTGGTTTTGATAATTCAACAGTTTAGAATTGCTGCCAATCTCACCATTCCAAGCACAATGTAATCGCCGAAGAATCCACTGGTTGACATAATCTACATGAGAGTCTCTGCCCAGATTTTCACTGCCAACACATGGCTGTGGTAGTTGATTGATTTGTTCTGTCCTCTATCCTCCGTTATGGTACCAGGTGTCCTCTGCAGATGTCAATGGACTGCCATATCCTCCATGTGCACCTGGATATGCTGTCCACTGCTCCATCTGAGCCTCCAAGGAGGCTCTGCTCTGACACTTGCACTCCATGGCAGACCATGGAGCCTGCACTTCTCTTCATGCTTAGGGTTCTTAGTTCAGCAGTTTGGGGAGATCCCCAAAGAAACTCTGTCTGAGGTGATCCCAGACCAGATTCCTGTGTGTATTTGCAAAGAACAGGGCCCGGCATAGTCTGTTGCCCCCAATCAGTTGATGGCTGCAATTGCTGCATCAATTCTGCTTCTAGCCCTGTCTTCCACATGAACCAATGGGTGTTGTAGTCCAGTCTGATTCTGCCCAGTACAAACTAGGCATTCACATAAAACAGTGTAAGCTGGGATGGGGGCAGACCAGACTGGGCAAGGCTAAAACACCTGTGGGCCTCATGTGAGCCTGATAGGGAAGATCCAGGCTTGGTTGACTATCCCTACTGGTGCAAGCATAAAACAGAATGGAGAGGGTTGGTTGGGCCTTGCTGCAGCATAATCTGGCAGATGCTGGTACTGGGGGCTAATTCTGTCAAGTTAAACTGCAGAATCACCTTGAGACTGCATGATCCTGGATTGGACCCAGTAGGGAAATAGCGGAAACCTCGCTCTTGGGTTACCACTCCCACTGGAAAGCATGAAAACCAGGTCTGGGACAGATGTGGCTGGACAGAATGACACCCGCCATCATGTGTGTGGGCTTGATAGTGGGGCTGGTTGGGTCGAACTAAGCCCCAATGCCCATTAACATGTCTGAGAGCTGAATGGAATGTGAGACAGACTGGACCGGTCTGCTGTACATACTGGCAAGCACGAGAACCAGGGCAGTGGGCGGGCCTGGGGGGGGGCTATTGCGGGTCACACTGACTAGGCTGCAGCTCCCATTGCCTTGATTTTTATAAAGTTTCAGTAAATTAGCCATAATTGTCTTGACATTATAAACATCAGCAAAATGGAAATGATGAATACGTTCTTATTGCTATTTTAAAAAGTTTCACAATGCATATTATTTTAACAATTTACTTATTTTTATTGGAAAGGCAGATTTACAGAGAAGGTGAGACACAGAAAATGATCTTCTATGCAGTTGTTCACTCCTCAAGTGGCTGCAACAGCTGAAGCTGAGTTGATCAGAAACCAGAAGAATCAATATTTAGTTTTATTATTGTTCTTCATTTTGTTATAAATTTCAATATTTTAAGATAGAAAAATTAATCTTACTTTAAGTGAATTTTAAATATATATATTTAATATGCTTATATGTTCACTAAAATTTTGAACATATACCTGAGTAATATTCCCATTGAATCTCATATCAGAATGGTGAACAATATGTACAATGACTTACTAGTATTTACTTTTTTGTTTTGTGTGCATTAAAAAACCAAACCTCTGTAATTGCTATAAATATAATGTCATTGTACTACTGAAATGAAAATATCCTTGCAGGAAACAATGGTAGAAGTTATAATATGCAACAGTTGCTTTGGGTCAGAAGGGTTCTGAGGACTAGCATCCCAGCATGATTATTTCAGTTCCCCAAAGTACTCAAGAGTACCAAAGCTCAGTTCAAAGCCAACTGTGTCAAGCCCTGCAGCTTCGATTCTCCTTGAACAACTAAAGCCATCTAAATTGGCCTATTCCCACTTGCCGCAACTGTGGTCAGAAAGTGATTTTTGACTTCGCTTTTTTCTTCCTTTTTAATGGATGCATTCATCAAACATTTACTGCATCTACTATTTACTGGACACTTTTGCTAAGCACTAGGGATGAACAAATTAAATAACATTTTGCCCCTTACTGGCAATAGCTCACAAACTAATTTAATTCTAAATCTGACTTTAAACTTGTTAAAACTATGGTTCCTTTTGATATAAAAAGTGATTGAGCAACTAATTAATGAAAATTATAGATAGATATAGTAGCATTGATCAAAAGAAGCATGAAATAATTTTGAACCCTACTGATCACATATTAGTTATAAATTAGTTATCATATATTATACATTGTTTACCTTCCAAGCATTATGCTACATATTTTACATGCCTACAAAGCATGTCAATACAAAACCACAAATACATTTCTAAGACATTTGAACTCTTAGATAGAAAAGTAATTTTGTCCAGGTCTCCTATACATAAATTGTGAATCAACCTTTCATGTTCCACGTTCTATTAGTTTTGTTTACTTCTTATCCAGATTCCTGGATAATCAGGGTCAAATCACTTATAGCTAAACCACTTTTAAAATATTTGCAGAAATAATTGCATTTGTTTCAATTTGCAACTAAACTTTTACCAGAAATGGGGATGAGGAATAAGATCCAGAATGATGCTATTTTGACAGTTGCCAATGAGTTTCAGGGAGCTAAGAATAATGTGAGCACAGCGGAAATTTTAATGTTGAAATAGGTTTTAATCATCTGATTTCCCCATGTTACCTATACTGTTTAAATGCAGAATTTTTTAAAGGAAATAGCAACATCACCAGATATTTTATTCTTAGAAGAAAGTTAAGGACCTTGCACGATGTCTCGACAAGCTAATCCTCTTCTTGCAAGTGCAGGAATCCCTTTGGGGGCCCAGCTGCTCCACTTTCCATGCAGCTCCTTGCATGTGATCTGGGAAAGTAGTGGAGGATGGCCCAAATCTTTGGAACTCTGAAGAAGCACCTGGCTCCTGGTGTTGGATCAGCTCAGCTTCAGCCACTCTGGCCATTTGAGAAGTGAGCCAGCAAATGGAAGATCTCTATCTCTGTTTCTCCTTCTCTCTGTAGAATTGCCTTTTCCAACAAAAATAAAATGTTTTGTTTGTCTGTTAAGAGAAATAACTTGAAACTAGAAATGACTTTGAAACCGGAAAGTTCCCCATTGTCTGTTTTGGCCTAGGGTCTTATCCAAGTAATCCTCACCTAGGGGAATGTCTTACTACACTAGCCTAATGTTTTTCTCTTTGGTCTATATGTCTATTTTTGTGAGAGCACCTGACTGTTTTGATTGTTACAATCCTTTACTGTGCCTATAAATCTAATGTTGTGATATTTTTAGCTTATTTTTCATTGTCTAACATTGTCTTGGCTATTTGGACTCTTGTGTTTCACATATATTTTTGGATAATATTTAGAAGATCTGTGAAGAATTTCTTTGGTATTTTGATTTTAGTGACTTCTAATCTTGCTTTGGGTACTGTGCACATTTCGGTGAATTCTTCCAAAACATGAACATGGAAGATTTTTTTTCCTTATTTTCATATCTTCTTCTATTTGTTTCCTTAAAAGATCATTCACAACCTTGATTAAACTATTGTAACTAGAATTCACCTTAAAAAGTCTATTCCAGCCAGAGCATAGTTATGTGTAAGAATGCTTTTGACTTGTGGTAAAAGGAAATCATTAGCAAAGTATGAAGATAATCAACAGAGTTATCTTTTTTTATGTTTACAACTATGCATCTGAAAAAGCAATAAGACTTCAATTTATATGCTTTTCATTAATCTTAAATTATGTTTTGAAAAAATAATAAGGTAAAACTGGATTTTTAAAATACAAAGCTTATGGAATCAAAATTTAAAATGTCATTTGGACAAAATTATATGGATTTTTAATTGCTAACCTTCTGTAGAAAATCAAGGCTACAAATGCTGTGCTTATGTCTTTGTAATTTATATTGATTTTCCCATTTATTAAAATATGTTCTTATTTTAGTTATCCTTTTACTCTCATATAAAATATTGGCATGAACTTTAAACAACTCTTGAATTTGAAAGATAGATATTCATTTGAAAACATATGTGTTACAACTGCCATGTACTAGAAACAATGAGCTTCAAAAAAAGGTAATACTGTTTAAACTTCCATTCTGGATTGCAATCTACTTCACTCAGATCAGTTATTCCCATAAGTTAAAACACAGCCCAGTAAAATGCCAATATTCAATTAATACCATTCCCAATTGATTCAAATAAGAAGCTTTTGTAAACAGCTTCCATGTTTTTCAAATATTGAGAGTGAAATACAAGATGTGAGGAAATGCTTATCCTGTAAACCTGCCTTTGGATTAATAGTATCAAAAGGTACTGAAAACATCTGATCTTAGAGTAACACAAATCATGTTTAAAACAAAATGCATGTGCAATGACAAGTGCATTTACAGATTCTCATCCATAGTGCATAGTGCCTCTTCCAGATGCTTACATATAATGCATTGGTTAGCTTTGATTCAGCTATGGTAGGAATCAAAGATTATCTTAACACCTTCAAGAAATGTCAAAAGAGCCAAAAAGGCTGAAATTTTAATTTTTATGATAGTTTCTGTGGGACAGTGAGCACTTGCTTCATTCACAACAGTAGTGTTGTATTAGAAAGGTGTCAGAAGTTGGAGGCAATAGCAGGTTTCTGCCACTTAAGTAGCTGAAATGTACTAAACAAACCTTGATAAGTGAAAACAAGTACTCTAGGAATGTCTGGGGAGCCACAAAGGAACCATGGATTTCCTCCATCTCAAGAAACAACAACCAGTAAGTGACAATGAAATTTGGGAGTATAGATATTCAGCCAAAGGAGAGATCTAATTCAACATTAAGTTGCATAGGAAAGATCTGAGGGCAAAAAGATGGTTATTTGGATTGTTTTAATATACCTATGTTGAATTTGTGCAAAGAAATGAGATATGAATAAAGAGGATAGAGTACAAAGAAAAATATAAGAAAGGATGGCGTATATTTGAGAGAAAGCATGTATATCCTGGCTGGTACAAACGTTATAAAACAAGGAGTACTGTTTGAAGAAGTGAATATTTCAGGAATATTGGATTGACCGAGTGAACTAAAACACATTTCCACGTTCAAGCACCTGAGCGACACAGACTTTTGTCTCTGGCTTGTGATTCTTTGGTGCCCAGGAATGCAAACCTGGAAAGCAACAAGCAACATTCAGTCTCTCTCTCTCTCTCTCCCTCTAAAATGCTGTGATTTATATTGGTAATCCTTACATATATATTATCTAATAATCTGAAAACCCTATTACATGATTATTCCACATATTTTAACTGTGGAGTTACAATGATTCACAGAATCTTATTTTTCCTACCTAATACAAATGACTCACGTTTGATAATCACAGAAGAGTGAAATAATTTCACTATGACCGTTTCAGATTACTTATTCATCATGGTTTCGTTCCATTCTCCTTATTACACACAATCTGTCCAATCAATAGCTATTAATCTGAAAGTTCATGCTCCTTGCTCTTTATCCTATGATTAATGTTAAATACCTTTACATTTACAAAAAATACACATAATGAACAAATCTCAGGGTAAAAACACACTTGATGTAACTCATACTCCTTTGTAAGACACTCAATCCTGAGTCTAAAATAAAACCTGACTTACCAATGAGTTTTGTGTTGAAATATATTTAATGAACTCGTCATCTTCTTTCCACCACATTACTGTTCCCAGAGTAATACGGTTCACAGGGAGGAAATGAGACGAGTAGTCCACACATGGAAGTGTAGGACGGCAACCAGTACACACAAGGAGGATAGTGGAGGGGAGAACTTGGCAAACTGAGTGGATCGCTATGTTTGCTCAGAGTGAAAAGTCTTCACTATTCAAAGTAGCATTTGCATTTTTAACCTTTCTGAAGGAACTGAAAACTCTGAAGATGGAGTCAGGTTATGAGGCAGATAGTAGTAAGCTGCACAAGACAAGGGAATATGCTGTTTAGGTCCAAGAAGACATCACAGTTAATGTGGGATTTAAAGCTTTTATTGTTTAATATAGACGGATAGCAGATCTCAAAGGATTTGTTCAAAGATTAAATGACGTGTACGAGGAAAAAAAAAGAAACTTTCTTGTCAGCTCATAAAGGAAGTGACTTTTTTTGGAAGATTAGATAAGAAGAAAAAAAGACAAAATTTCTGTTTCTTAAAAGGTAAAATAAGGGGGCCTGGCGGCGTGGCCTAGCGGCGTGGCCTAGTGGCTAAAGTCCTCGCCTTGAACATGCCAGGATCCAATATGGACATTGGATCTAATCCCAGCAGCTCCACTTCCCATCCAGCTCCCTGCTTGTGGCCTGGGAAAGCAGTCGAGGACGGCCCAAAGCCTTGGGACCCTGCACCCACGTGGGAAACCTGGAAGAGCTCCTGGCTCCTGGCTTCAGATTGGCTGAGCTCCAGCCGTTGGGGTCACTTGGGGAGTGAACTGTCCGACTGAAGATCTTCTTGTCTCTCCTCTCTGTATATCTGCCTTTCCAATAAAAATAAACGAATAGATCTTTAATAAAAAGTAAAATAAGTATGACAAAATTCCAACTTTCTCAAACAGCAAAATTAGAATAATTAGTAAAACTCATTTTTAATTATTGGAAGTCAAGGAACACAAGAAAATGATTTTGTAGACTCAGGTATGCAAAATCATTGGAGAGTTTACTATCTTGGGAAAGGTGCCAAAATATGATATGAGAATTACGGCTTAGAATTCAGAGCAGTAATTAGGGACTGTGATTTGAGTAATTTTGATGGTTTCCATGATAAAAAAAAAAAGTTCCATACAGAGACAGATGATAGTTTGAAACTACTCTGATGTCTGCATGGCAACCGTTCATCTGCAAGGGAGTTTAAGATTCATGGTCAGAGAGATGTCATTACGATCCTGCAGAGAATAACTTGGAGTAACCTTTTGAGCTGGAATGAAGCTAGAGGTTAGTTATCCTGTACTATGAAAAAGAAACGAGGTCCCAAAGTCATGGCAATTACAATAACTATCAATGCACACTATATTTAGTCATGGTAATAGAGATTCTAGTCTTTTCTTTTTGATGGATTTGGAATAAATAAGACAGATTTGTGTTTAAAGTTTGAAAATACATTCATCAACTCTGAGCTAGAAGTGTACTTGATAATTTCACCACTTTTTTTATTTTTGCATAGTTTCCAAACATAGTATGTTTCTTTGCTAGACAGAGAGGTTTCCTTGGTGTCTGTACTATACCATGAGGGTCCATGTGTGACGGTGGGGCAGGTTATGCAGATCCCTGCGATGGGTATGCCTCACGTAAAAGTGACAATTGCAGTCTTACTTGCCTCATTCTGCATCCAGCTTTCTGCTAATGTGTCTGCACAGCAGAAGAGTATGGCTGAATGAGTAAGGCTCCCGCCACATGTATGGGAGACCAGAATTAAATACTCATTTCTGCTTTTGACTTAGTCCGATTCTGGCTGATTTGGACATTTAGGGAGTGATCAGTAGACTGAACACTACTTTCTTTCTGTCTCTCATACTTCTCCCTTTCACTCCGTCATTCTGCCTTTCAAGTTAACCAGTATATATTTTAAACTGTGATCACAAAATGTTATATATAGCACTGGCTGGGCAGATAAGTAAATTACACTAATAATTGGCTGTAACTCCAAAAATATTAACTAATTGTCTACTATTTATCAAATAGTATGTCAGCATTGGAGAGCGAGCAGTTAGATAGAGTATCAGATTCAACTGTAAGACTCAGTTTTTGTAAATCTGGAAGATAAAGAGGCTTTATAGGCTATAACTCTAATTGTTGATGTGGGGATAAGCACAGCTAGGGGAAGACCAAATAAGCTAACAGATTTTATGAGTCACCAATATCTTGTTTCATTTTTATAATGATCCTGATTCTCAGATAAGAGATAAAGCATCATTATCCAGGGGGGAAAGAAAGGGCAATCCAAGATAAAGAAGAGAAAAGAACTGAAACTGAGTGATTGGGTAGATTTAGACTTATATGTAAAGTCTGGATGGAGCATTTAAATTAAGAATAAGAAGCAGCAATTTTGTTGGTGGAATTCAGGCAGACATTAGTGAACTGATATTAAAGAAATTTTCTGAAGAAGGATGTAAAATAAAATGCCACATAAAGTAATATATATATATATATATATACACACACACACACACACACACACACACACACACATATATATATATATGGAAGAATGGGACATAGTGATGGCATTTTTCTCAGTGTCTAGCTTTCTATTCAAGTAATGTCGAATTGAAGTATGCCAGTTTTGGACACATAAAATATTACTCCCAGTTTTTCAATTTCTTCCTTCCACTCAAGTTTTTCTTCTGCATCTGTAATTTACCATGGGCATCTCCCCACTGGTTCTGAGTGGCACTGAAGGGAAAATACACATAATGTAACTAACTTCACGCAGTTAATACTACGTTGCCTGGGCTACATCTAAACAGGTCAAAATAAAACTTTAGCTATTTGTCAATTCATGTGAACCAAGATAAATCCATGATTCGGAGGGTGGGGTGGTTGTTTTGAAGCAAAATACAGTTAAAACACTCTGTTTAACAGTGTGAATGTTGAATTCACAAAGCCAGGAATAGAACCAAAGTACAGAAACCATCCGATTGGCTGCATTTAGATGTCTGTCTTATTGCTACATGCTGTGATGAATCGGCTGTCTATTTTCTTGGAAAGGCAGATATACAGAGAGGAGGAGAGACAGAGAGGAAGATCTTCAGTTGGACAGTTCACTCCCCAAGTGGCCACAATGGCTGGTGCTGTGATGATCCGAAGCCAGGAGCCAGAACTTAGGCCAATCTCAACTGCTTCCCCAGGCCACAAGCAGGAAGTTGGATGGGAAGTGGAGCTTCAGGGATAGGAATCGGAGCCCATCCGGGATCCTGGTTTGTTCAAGGCAATGGATTTTATCAACTAGGCTATCGCGCTGGGTCCGAGTGTGGCTATTTTTGGTTGGTTAAAATTCAACTGTATGTTTCTTTACCTAGGTTCAGTTTCCATTTCTTTCCTGCTAAGTAAGGATACAGTTTGTTGCCAAGAATTCAGAATTAGGCGTGTTTATTTGAGTTAAGAATGCGCTGAACATATTGCACAAAATGATTCAGTTCAGCACACATCACTGGGACACTCAAAAAAAAACCAAGACATGTTCTTCCTTACGTTGTTTAGTCTGTAGAAGTCATTACTTTGCTTCCTTACAACAATGGGGATACTCTAAGACTACAAAATTTAGCGCAGCTTCTAAAGTCAATCTTCCAGATTTATTTTTCATGAATGAAATAATGATTTTAATCCTACTACATTTATCTTATATTAATTTTTAAGATGTTCACTTCTGGTAAGTCTTTAGAAGATGTGACCACAATTTCATCAATCAATATTTCATGTACACAGACATTTCCAATGTCGTGACTGAAATATTTGAAAATTTAATTAAACATATTTAATAACATATATAATTCAAATACAGCAACAATAAAGAGAATTATTCCTTCATAAATCATTAATTCCATTAGAGTCAAACATATTTCTTAACAAAATAAGTTTGGAGAGGATAAATACATAAAATAGATAAAATTTTTGGTGCAATGAAAGCAGCAGAGGGCCCAACATGAAAGCCTACTGGCTAAAACCTTGCCTTATATGCAGGAATCTGATATGGTTTATGTTCCAGCTGCTCCACTTCCATCCAATTCTTTGCTTGTGGCTTTGGAGAACAGAGGAGGACAGCCCAGGGCCTTGGGACCATGCATCTGCATGGAGGAGCCAGAGAAGGCTCCTGGCTCCTGACTTCAGATAGGCAGAGCTCTGGTCTTTACAGCCACATGGGGGAGTTAACCAGCACATGGAAGATCTTTCTCTTTGCATATCTGCCTTTCTAAATAAATAGATAGATAGATAGATAGATAGATAGATAGATAGATAGATAGATAGATGATAGATAGATAGATAGATAGATCTTAAAGAAAAACAAAAGAAAGCAGCCGAGATTTGAAAATCCACTTGGTATGAATAGTTATGCTGAAATTTTCAAATATGATATGTAACTGCAATTTATTAGAAAAAATAAATAAGTTCCAAGATAACTGAATAGGGACTAGTCATGCTCATTTAAAATGTTCTGAGTTTGAAAAGAATGAGGGAAGAACCACAATTCTAGAAGGCTGAAACTTCTGCATAGAAGTTTAAGAAAACTGTGGAATCTTCCAGGGACAAGAAGACAGTACTCAGAAATCTAAATGAATCACAGATTTGAATCAATGGTGTGATGCTATCAAACTACTAGAGAAAAACATCAGAGGCACCGTGCAAGATACAGGTGTAGTCAAAAACTTCCTGGGAAAGAATCCAGATGCACAGGCAATCCAAAAAAAAAAAAAAAAGTAAACAAACGTGTTTGTATCTAGGTAAGAAGTTTCTGCACCATAAAAGAAACCATGAATAAAGTGAAGAGGCAGCCAACTATGTAACTGGTAGAGTATTAACATCGAAGATCCATAAAGAGCTCGTGAGACTTAATGAAACAAGCAGTTAAGAAATAGGTTTAGACAACTCTCAAATTATACAACTGAAATTATCAAAAAAAAAAAAGAAAGCTCAGATTCACTAGCCATCAGGAAAATGTGAATGCAATTCAAAACCATAAAGACATTTTGCATTACCCAATTATAACGGTTATCATTTGAAAATTTAAAAATAGGGCTCGGCAGCGTGGCCTAGTGGCTAAAGTCCTCGCCTTGATCCCATATGGCTGCTGGTTCTAATCCCGGCAGCTCCACTTCCTCTCTATCTCTCCTCCTCTCAGTATATCTGACTTTGTAATAAAAATAAAATAAATCTTTAAAAAAAAAAAAGAAAGAAAATTTAAAAATAAGAAATGTTGGCAAAATGTGGAGAAAGTGATACACTATTCCACTGTTGACAGGAATATAAACCAGTATAACCATTATAGAACACAGTGTGCAGGTTCCTCAGATATCTGGAATAGATCAAACCATTATTCCAAATTAACATATGAGAGAGTTACCTATTTCTAGCAGCTCAATAGCTAAGAAATTGAATCAACCATGATTCCCACCAACAAATAACTAGAGGAAGAAAATGTGGCATAACTAAACTGTGGAATATTTCTCAGCCACAAAAATGAAAAAAATGTATCTACTTTATATAAATAATAAAATGAACAAATAAATAAACAGCAGGTTTATAACAATGACTTTTAAGATTTCAACAAGTAAATATTAGCTTTGATTGAAAAATTACTCTAGGTTAAAAATATTCAAAACAATCCACTCTTGAGAACAGTTAGTCACACAGGAGAATAAAAATCTCTTGAAAAGCTGAACCAATTATTTGGATCAATATATTATTTAACATGTCTTTGAAGAGGTTTATACTCTGGGAAATTTGAGTATAACAAATTTTTATTTCAAATGTTGATATCAATAATTAAAATGTTAAAATACATTCCATATTAATGTTCCTAGGAATTTGTTCAGGCATAAATTCTAAATTTTACTTTAAGATGTCAATTATAGATTTTATTGAAAATACTACTTAGCTTATTAAAAAATTCAAAATCCCATTTAAGTTGAAATTATTATGGAAAATTACATTAAACCACTGACTTTCCTGGTAATCACTGTTCAGTGGAGTGATGGATAAGTTCAACATTAAACGGTCTCCCCATTTCCAGCCAATCTTCACAGTAATGATTTTTAAAATTATTTTGGCACTTCCCAATTTATTACTCAATATAAATAGAAAATAATATGGTTGATACAAATGGTTCTAATATCACAGCATATTCATAAACGGAGTTTTGCAAGATGAGAGGTTTAAATTGCTCAGAGTTTAAAAGCAGAGTTCAAGGAATCAAAAATTTTCCTCTGTTCTAGCAGATTACTTATATTCATGTAATTCTTAATCATCAAAGTGAAAATGATGATGTTATTTTATAAGTCAAAAATAGAAAATTATGGGTGAAAGTAGATATGAGCTGTGAGTACAAATTATATAACTTCTCAGTGACATTCAACAAAATGAACATAATGATGGTAGATTGATTCAAAGATTGAGAGACCTGCATCAAATAACAAAATATATGACATATTCAAGCACCGAAAACAAGCACATATTTTTCATAGGGAACAATCTACTGCATTAAACATATTTATAGTATCAATTTTGTGAAGACAATTATCATGTTAAAATTCGTTACATACCATTTAATGAAAATAAACTTACTATAAGCTGCTCAAATTTATTGTATAATTTCTGAATTGACTCTAAAAATCAGAAGTAAACATTTTCAAAGTTTACGATTTGCTTAGTTCTCAGACTTTCTCCCAAAAAATATTGTCAAAGAAACATTGGCACAGAATACATGTTTTTCAACAGTATCAGCTATCAATAGCAGGTTAACAATTAATAACTAGCCAGTCAGCATGGTGGACCAATTGACTATCCCTCTTCCTGAAAGTACTTGGATCCCATATGGGCACCAATTCATGTCCTGATTACTACACTTCCCATCCAGCTCCCTGCTTGTGGTCTGGGCAATAGTGGAGAATGACCCTAAGCCTTAGGACACTGGGCTTCCATGAGAGACAAAGAGGTTCCTGGCTTCTGATTACCTCTGCTTCAGCCATTGTGGTCCTATGGAAAGTGAACAAACAGATGCAAATCTTTCTTTAGTTTTCTCCTTCTTTCTGTAAATCTGCCATCCCATAAAAACAAAGTCTTTAATACAACACTAATAATAGTAACTAGCCAGAGGCTCACTAGTCTGATGATTTAAAATCACTTAAATCTGCAGCTCACTTTTATATTAATTGTGGGATTGCTGACATTTATTTATTCAATGAATGATGTGAGCCTGGGATTTATGCTTTAATGCCAGGATCTTTTTAGGGACAAAAGACCCTCTGCTCTCAGAATAAATATCTCATATCTAGGGAAATGGACAATGAAAATGTAATGAATAAGTTACCTTTCAATTTAATGAGATAATTTTGAGAATTTTGAAAAATTATTTGGCTATTGGAACATCCTTCCTCAAAGTCCAAAAGCTTAGTAAACGTTATTTAATGTAAAATTTAAATCAATAATTTAACATTAGGTTTATATCCTTAAATCAGTTTTCCCCAGATTCCTAGGAGGTGCCAGGTTTAACAGCTTGCACTTCACTTGGCAACTCCCTGCCTGAATTTACTTACAGGCTGTTCTTTATCTTGTCTGCAAGGCTGGAGAACAAGCAGTAGCCTCCGATTTGGATGAAAGTTTAGTATACGTTAAATTGTATTGTGACTTGGTAAGGACAAGGTTTTACAAAATGCCTTCTCCCAATTATTTTTTTAGGAATAAAAGTTCTTTTAAAATTGAGTTAGCATGAATATGGAATTTTTTTTTTTCTTTAATTAGGAAGGGCTTGTTTTACAAAGCTTTTTGAGCTTAATTCAATAGTATATCAGTCCCTTTCAAAGTAAGGCGATATGCAGACTGTTCTGATGTGATTCCTTCAAGAATTTTCTGGAATATACACATCCAACTATTCCTTATTAATGAATTTATGATGTACGAATAGAAATTGTAATGTTATTTTTGTACATTTTCATTATATAGTTTTAATGAGCCTCATTGCAAACTAAATAATCAGGCTACCCATTTTCTAAAAAAATAACTATGAAATGTCTTAAAACCTCCAATTTTTTTTTCCAATTTAGTAATGAAATCAGCCCCTTTGTTATTTTCTGTGATTGTGCCCTTTTTATGATAATTCCTCATTCATTTTTAAAAATCTGCATGCTATCAGTTTTTATTGAAAAGATAAACTGAGTTTATTAATGTTACAAAATGCTGTATCTAGCTAGTGTCATTGTAATTGTCTTAGAAACTAAATATTTCTGGCCAACTTGATGACTCAATTTCATGCAAGCGTGCTGGGCTCCCGTGTGGGCACTGTTTGCTGTCCTGACCGCTCCACTTCCTATCCAGCTTGCTGCTTGGGGATTGGAGAAGCAGCTGTGGATGGTCCAAACCCTTGGGATCCTGTACCTGCGTGGCAGACCCTGAAGAATCTGGCTGCTGGCTTCAGACAGGCTCAGCACCGGCCATGTGGCCAACGTGGAGTGAACCAACAGATGGAAAATCTTTCTCTCTGTCTCTCATTCTTTCTGTGAATCTTTCAGATAAAAATAAATTAATCTTTTTTTTAAAAAAACTAAATATTGCAACTGTTAGAATACTAGATGCAGCAGCGATGTTCATAGGGTTACTAGAGAGAAGACAGAGGAGCTTACATACAGTGCTACTCCACAGATAACACCAACTAGAAAGGAAAACACCAGAATTCAAAAAGCAACACTGAAGAATACAGCAATAATACTTGTCATTAAAAAATAATTTTTTCATCACCCTTCTTACAAATTAACAAAACAGTGATTCTAAGAAATCCAAAGTGAGGAAACACTTCTTTTGATGAAATTATTTGCAAAGAAAAGCTGGTTTTAATTCATGGGAATAAAATGGCTAAAGAGAATCAAGAGGAGGTTGTGAGAAATCCCTTGAACATACTTGTACTTTCCAAAAAATCCAAGCATGATATTGGAATGTAGCTGCCCTGAATGATCTTTTCTGAATTGTAATGCCTTCAAACGCATTCAGGCCGTGACCCTTTTGCTAAAATGTTATTAAACTCATGGCATTTAATGTTTCTATCTCCATAGAGATCAATGGAATTGATGACATTCTGTGTTTTATCATTTCTCGACTTAAGCCTATTATAGTTCATATGATCATTTTCTAAATAACTCTTCTGTTGATTGCACTTTTAATCAATTATATATTCTTGTGATTTAAAATATTCGTTCTCTATGCTGGTTTGGAAATTTTATGCTCCATTTTCTCAATTAGTAGTTGTAGCTGTGAGCAATCTGCCACTAAGGAGAAGCTTCGTGGGTGATAGAGCATGCTTTTCTTGCAAATGTAGGACGACTGTTTAGCTGCCATTTGCATTGTAAAAAAAGGAGACAGATTTATTGTAACCTTTTCTTGTTGATACTTTCCCTCAGGTTTCTTGTAGATTTAATTATGTCACTACACCATTATTTTCAAGTACAAAATGCCTTTGAGGATAATAGGAGAAAAGCAGATAAAGATTTGACAAGTCAACCCAGTATGTAGTTTTTAAAATGATGAGCACTTATGGAACTACAGTGAGGGGTTTATGTTTCTTTTTGTTGTTGTTGTTTCTGGGGAATCATTATTTTGAGAAAAAAATTAACTATATTGTGAATTGCTTTCATTCCTGAATAACTACTTTATAACTCACTTGGAACTAATATATTAAAATGCTAATTAAAAGTGATTTCATAGTATTATATTTCGAGGAATATGAAGTGTTTAAAAGATAGATATACTCACACTAACTGAACATTAAACAGTATTTTGATATATGTACTCCAGAAATATGTACAATATTATGTATTAATTTGTTAAGACAAACATGTTAAAGTATTGGACAAACCATTAGAGTATAAGTAAGGTATTGTCAGTGTCTAGAAGTCAGAGCTTTTAGAAAGAGCTCGTTACAAAGAATAATCTTTTACAAGATTTTTTTTCTTCCCAAAGAATACTTACTTAATTACTCCACTTGTTAAAATATGTTTCTTTGTCTTTATTTAGAAAGCAGAGTCACACATCCACACACACACAGAGTGGTGGTGTGAGGGTCAGAAACTTTCAATATCAATTTGACTTTGAAAATGGCTACAACAACCAGGGCAATGCCAGGCTGAAGCGAGGGGACAACATCTGTTTGGTTTTTATTTTGTTTTGTTTTGCTTTGTTGTGATTTATTTTGTTTTCTAAATGAATGGCAGAATCCCAAGCACTTGAACCATCCCCTGTTGCAAAAACATAATTTGAAGCTGAATCAGAACCGGAGAAGCCAGGCCAGAGATCCCATTACAGTCTGTGATGCTGGTATCAAGGGTGATTGCTGCCTCAGTCTACTATGGAAGCTCCATGCCAGAGAGTTTTTGTTGTTGTTCTTGTTTTTAAATCAAATTAATGCAGAAAAGGAGAGACAAAGAGAAAGATTCTTCATCCCCTAA
This sequence comes from Ochotona princeps, assembly GCF_030435755.1. Classification (NCBI taxonomy): domain Eukaryota; kingdom Metazoa; phylum Chordata; class Mammalia; order Lagomorpha; family Ochotonidae; genus Ochotona; species Ochotona princeps. Next base: position 18,742,729 of record NC_080843.1, on the reverse strand, counting down.
TTCACTCCCCAAATGGCCACAATGGCCCAAGGTAAGCCTATCTGAAGCCAGGATCCAGGAGCTTCTTTCGGGTCTCACACATGGGTACAGGGTTGCAAGACTTTGGGCTATCCTTGACTGCTTTCCCAGGCCACAAGCAGGGAGCTGCATGGGAACTGGAGCAGCCAGGATATGAACATGTGCCCATATGAGATCCCTGCACATGCAAGGTGAGGAAATTAGCCACTAGGCTGTTGCACCTGACCAGCAATATTTGTATTTAAATATGCATGATGTATATACATATATACATATACATGTGTAAATACATATTAAAGTTTTATGTATCTGAAATTCATAGGTGCATACATATCTTCTCAAAGAATACATGTTCAATTCATTTCTACAAATATTGTTAAAACTTTTATGAACTTACATAAGAAACAGAAATACAGAGACGGAGAGTTCCCATCTGCTGTTTTAATCTTCCTATCTTCACAGCATCCAGGGTTGGGTGAAGGCCAATGTTGGGAGCCAGTAATAGAATCCAGATCTTCCAGTTGATAAGTAGAAACCCAATCACCCAACTAACTCATCCAACATATCCCCTGTCAAGTTCTGTATTAGAGGAATCTTGGAGTAGCAGCTTGAGTTAGAAGCAAAAAATCAAGCACACTGGATTAACTCCATGGTCCCTATCAAAAATGTGTATGATTCATCTTCTGTGCAGAAAATACAACTTATGATTTTGCATGGAAAGAGATTTGGATCCTAAAACAAATAGCATCTCATATCTTTCCAAAGTAGATCATTTCATATAAAACAGATTTTGATTAATTCACGCCTAAGACAGTTCTGGAAAGCAGTCAAAGATATGATTGGGAGCAACTGAGAGGAAATACGTAAATATCACGATGATAACAATAAGCTCCAGTCATACTAGGTTACAGGAGGGAACAAAGAATCAGACAAAAGGTGCAACCTTCTTGCAGTCAGAATATTTTATGAGTTTTTCAGAAACTATTCCTTCAAGGAGACACAATTGGAGAAGATAATATTACAAAGCAATTCATGCCCCCAGAGCATTGTGAATAACATACATCTACCAGACAGAAACTATGAAGTTTAACAATGGAATTTTTGTTAGAAAAAAAATCTATACTTCCTTGTACAACAACAGAGGCTTCATGCTGTGAAGTTAAGGGAGGTAGAACTCACTGAAACAATCTAGACAAATCTATCCAAATCAACCTGCAAATAAAAATAGTAACGTCTGGAAGGGGCAGTGGATATGTACAGAGTTTCAGTAACATCTTGAATACAAAATTTCTACTCATAAGGTTTGCAATGAAATAGTAAACTGTGAGTCACATATCAAAAATTAAGGCAAGAGGGCCCGGCACGATGGCGTAGTGGTTAAGGTCCTCACCTTGCACACGCCGGGATCCCATATGGGCGCCGGTTCTAACCCCGGCAACCCTGCTTCCCATCCAGCCCCTGCTTGTGGCCTGGGAAAGCAGTTGAGGACAGCCCAAAGCTTTGGGACCCTGCACCCGCGTGGGAGACCCGGAAGAGGCTCCTGGCTTCAGATTGGCTCAGCTCCAGCTGTTGCGGCCACTTGGGGAGTGAATCATCAGACGGAAGATCTTTCTCTCTGTCTCTCCTCTCTGTATATCTGACTTTCCAATAAAAATAAAATAAATCTTTAAAACATATATAAAAAATAAAAAAACTAATGCAAGAAAAAATCTGCTTATCAGGACAATATATCAAATTTAGCAGGAGAAACAAAAGCTTTCAAAATAACCATTATCAATATATTCACAGAAATAGACTGAACTAGTGATCTGAGGAAATGTTGGCATTGCACAAGCTGAGGAACACAGAAAATCAAGAGTTAAAGAGAAATGTATGGAATATTGCAGCAATATGAAATCACCATATATACATGAGGGAACACAGTGCATGGCAACATAGGTAGAAGAATTTCAAGTGTTAGAATTCAAGAATGGAGCAAATTTCATGGATTACAGTCTGAGCTGTAATAAATAAACACATCAACTGCACTGTAATCGGTAAATATACTGTAAACAAGTAAACCCAGGTCTTCAAAGTACAATGTCCCTGAGGACGTCAAAGACTGAGTAGAAACACTTCATTTGGCAGCAATTATGTAATTGTTAGTTTTCAGAAATTTTAAGCAAAAACAACAACAAAAAAAATGAGTACCAAATTCCCAATATTTAAGTTCCAACAATTTGTATGACAGGATCATGATAGTCTATGGGTCTCCCGCATTGGTTCAGGGTCCAAGGACTTGGGACATCCTCATCTGTTTGCCTATGCCAGTAGCAGGGAATTAGATTAGAAGTGGCCAAAGACTTGAACTAATGCCCATGTGGGTTCTGAGTATCCCTGGCAAATGAGTAGAATGCTAAACCACTGCACTGCCCTCACAGACATGTGTTTTAAAGGATGCTCTACGAGGTGCCAAAATTGTGGCAAATCAGGTAAAACCATCATTGGCAATGCCAGCATTTGAGGCAGGTATTAATTCATGTCCCTGTTGCTCTGCTTATGATTCAGCTCTCTGTCAAAGGCCAGGTAACACAGTACAGGCTGACTCAAATATTTTATCTCCTGTTACCTACATGGGAGTTATTGAAGACATTTCCGATTTTGCGTTTCTTAGTACAAGAAGCAGTTACCAGTACACAAAACCCAGGATCATTCTTGTGTGTCCTATGGGAACTATAGGCAGAACTATAGATCCTGAAAAATCTAGTAGTGTTTTAGGCTGGCATATTTTTACTTTTATTTTCTTGATTTTTTCCCTCGGATTATAGATAAAATGTAATTTTAAATTCACTGTTAAATGTTAGAAAACCTGATGAGAAACTAAGATTTAATATTTAAGTTAGAACAAATATTTTCTAAAAGGTACAGTTTCTTGGACATGGCTTGGTTGCCTAACCACTAAAGTCCTCCCCTTGCAATGATCCCATGTGGGATCCCATGTGGGATGCCTGTTTCTGTCCCGGCTGCCTCAGTTCCCATCTAGCTTCCTACTTGTGGCCTGGGAAGGTAGTGGAGGATGGTGCAAGGTCTTGGGACCCTGTGCTTGATTGGGGGACCCAGAGAAGGCTCCTGGCTTCCAATAGGCTCATCTCTGGCTGTTCTGGCCACTTTGGGAGTGAATTAGCAGGCAGAAGGTATTTCTGTCTCTCCTCTGTAAACCTGACATTCCAATGATAAAAAAAATAATCTTTAAAAAACAGTGGGAAATGGCCCCAATGCTTTGCTTCCTGCACTCACAGGCAAGACATAAATGAAGTCTCAGAGTTTTAGGCTGTTGGCTACAGCCTGGTGCAGTCCCATTTGTGTTCATTTTGGAGGTGGAAGAATGGGTGGAAGACCACAATTTTTTCCCCCTCTGTAACTTTATTTTTCAAATACACACACATATTTATGCTTTACTTATATGTGTATCTGTAATAGAATTTGTAGGATTTCCATTAGAATATTCTGAAATGCTGTAGACATTAATGGGATGACTGCACCCCACATGTGGGTTCCACAGCATTTAGATACAAAGGTACTTTAATCGGCAACTCTGTTATCACTTAGATGTTGCTATTTTTTTCTGTATTGGGAGAAACATTTACGTACAATAATGTAAAGATTTGTTATAGTCAGAATCAAATGTAACACATTTATTTCTAGGAGGAAATTAAATTTTTTCCTAGATTTTTGTTCAACATGTTTCTTTCTTTATAATCTGAGGATGTAACTATATCAGTATCCACATCCAGCTGTGAAAGTCAGATGTACATATTTTTAGACAATCCCTAATTCTCTGAGAAAAAAAAAAAAAGACACCTGGATGCCTTTTCCTATTTTTGACAACATGGAACGTCACTGTGCTGCCTATCATTGAAAATATCTCCTTGCATCCAACTCTTCAGTCACTGTAGATTTGGGGAGTCAAAAAGTAGATATGAGATCTTTCTTTCCATCTCTCCTTCTCTCTGTTAATCTGCCATTCCAGTAAAAACAAATAAATCTTTAAGAAAATATTTATGGCATAAAGGTGGCAGAATGGAGTGAGGACGCATTTAAACAGAGGGAGAAACATTAACCCTGGTAAAGCAGACACTACTAAAAAACCGCTTATAAGAGTTATGGAAGTTCTAAAAGGCACAGAAATAGAAACTGGGATTAAAAAAATGTTTTCAATGAAATAATAAAGGAAAAATTTCCCTAATTTGGAGAAAGAATTGGAAAATAACATCCAGAAGGGGCACAGAATTCCCAACATTGTTGATCAAAAGCAATCTTCACCATGACACATGATAATCAAGCTTTCATCAGTCAAACATAAGGAAAAGATCCTTAAATGCGCTCATGAGGACCCAGTGCAGTAACCTAGTGGCTAAAGTCCTCACCTTGCAAGTGCGAGGATCTGATATGGGCACTGATTCTAATCCCAGCAACACCCCATCCCTTCTGCTCCCTGCTTTAAAGAAAACATATATCTTTTTTTCATTGTCATTAACAATGTTTATTTTTGTAATTTGGGGATTATAATTTCTGTTTATTGCATTTATGGTGAAATATCTGTCAATTAAATATTTGATAATGTTCATTGTTGAACAAAAATCTTCCATTTTGAAGGAATGCACATTTTAACTGGACTAGCACCGTTACCATAAGCAACTAACCCTAGCCCTAAGTCCAACTTGAGTAGCTCCTACTCGAGAAAATGAAAATCTCACACAGTGACAACAAGGTGACAAAAAGTAAAAGAACATAAAGGATTATAATTGTAGCAACAGTGCACTTCACTGATTTGCCACATATTAGCTTATAACCAGGAATACAGAGATTATAACAGTTCTGTTAATTAAACGATATATGATCAGAGTTTGGAATACTATTTCTGAAGATTTAAGCAGTAAATCAGCACATGAGGAGAGATAAGTGGAACAAATAGTTACAGTCACGTATCTGCAGAAGGATCTTTTTAAGCCGTTGGTTGAATGACAAGTTGATGGTGCTGTAACTAGGGCTCCATGAAAAGGGCAGGGGAAAACTAGAAAAAAGAGAGAAGAGAAAGAGAGAGAGATACTGCAGAATCTCACATCAGCAATGAGCTGATTTCCAAATCCAAGACACCAGATATAGAAAATTCATTAAAATTTCAGTACATTCACAAAAGATAGCAAAATGTTCATATACAATGAGTTGGGGTAAGACCTGTCGAGAAAATACTAACACTAAACCTTTACAGAGCTTATAAACTGGTAGAGCAGACTTAGGCTGATCTACATGTAAATTAAATTCATGCTCATAAAAAGTGCTATTTGGAAAAAGGTTACAATGCCAAGGCAGTCACAATTGATTATTCATCATGTCATAGATCTAAGATGCAAGAGAAGAAATAGGGCAATCTGATTGTGTGCAACAGAACAATCCATCCTCAGGCATGGATCCAGAAAGAACAGACTTACATCACAGACCTCGGACCTGAACTTTAAAATATTGTTTTGATGGAGATGATGAAATATAGAAAGGAAGCAAAGCACAGATATCAACAGACTCAAAATACAAAATAAACAAGGGAAAATAGAGCTTCAAAATAGAATCTTGTGGAAGTTTCTAAATATGGGAATAAAATATCTGGGAAAATCCACTGAATGCACTATATAAATATTTGACAGTATGGAAAAATATTGATTAACCTGGAGAATAAGAATAGAAAGTATCCGGAATTGAAACAAGAGGGAAATTTTTGCAAAGGAAATTTAGCAGCACATCAGAGAACTAAAGGGTTCATGGAGGCCACGGACTGCATGCGCATTTGAATTCCTGGAAGGAGCAGAAAAGGCTGCATTTGATAAAAGGGGGGGGGGGGTAAACATTTGCTATAGTTTTCAGAGTTTGATTGAAGATACAAAGTCATAGAGTTGTAATTCAAAAAGAATTTTGAAAATTCATCACAGAAACACACACACACACAGAGACTTGCAAGTCAAGGCACACACCGTCAAATTTCCGGAAATAATTGAGACAAGAGAAGGCATACAGGTGCCCAGAAGAAAAGGAATAAATTCACATGGTGCAACAAAGATGAACACCTTCACACATATTGTTTTCATGTGATAAAAGGACATAGATTTTTTTCACATCTGCAAGGAAAATCAATAAATCTAAAATTATGTAATACTAAAATATGATGCAAAGGAAATCAACTAATATTTTCAGAACAATGGAATCTTAATAAAATCAACAATAGCAAATCTGACTGCTAAGGGATTTTTAGTGATAGGAAAAACAATCTCAAAACTAAATAAAATTTATAATTATAAAGAACACAACAAAACTAGGTACTAGCAATAAACTTCCAAAGATTGAATTTGCTTCAAAACAAAATGAGTTACATATAACTGTAGACTACATGTAAAATTATATTATATGAAAACAGTAAGACAAAGCATGAACTGTAGCAAATTGGAATATTGTAAGGACCTTGCCTTTACGAACGGGCACAGATTTTAAAATTTCAGAGTAGGGGACAGCACGTTGGCTCAACTGGCTAATCCTCCGGCTCCAAGGGCAGGCATCCCATATGGGTGCTTTGCTTCCCATGCAACTTCCTGCTTGTGCCCTGAAAAAGCAACGCAGGACAGCCCAAAGCCTGGGATTCTGCACCAGTGTGGAATACCTGGAGGAAGCTCCTGACTCCTTGCTTTGGCGCAGCTGGGCTCTGGCCATTGAGGTTATTAATGGAGTGAAAGAGCAGATGGAAAATCTTTCTCTTTGTCTCTGCTTCTCTTTGTAAATCTGCCTTTCCACTGAAAATAAATCTAAAACAACAACAACAACAATCCTCAGTTAAGTAGAATCTAGGAAAAATGAGGGAATATATTCTAACTTTGATGTTCAGCATTTGTTTAAAACATATTAAATTTATTCGTTATAAACCTAAACATAGATATTTAAGACTGAGGTATTTTGAATAGTTATATTTCCCCTATAAATGCTGATACCTAGGTCTTCTCCTAACGTTGGCATATTCTGGAAAACAATGATGCTTTCTTCTATTGAATATTTATTATTGCAATTTTACATTAGATGAGGATTTAACCATCCTGATCTATTTCATTATTGAGTCCAGCAGGAGATACATACTAATTAATTATGCATAGGTAAACACAGATGTAAATGTCAACAGCATATAAAATGAGTATCCTGAAAAATATTAATTATTACAGAAATATTCATAATGAGCTATACTTGAACAATTGTGTTTAAAAGAAGATTAAATACAGAATAGGAGTTCGTTTTTTGTTATCCTAAAATGAGTGCTAAATAATACAGAGTTCACCTGTCTCTTGCATCACAGAAGTCAGAATAAGCTGAATCACTGACCATTCATCACATTTCGTCTACAGTAGTCACATTACACCATACGCATTTCTTCATTAACTGCATAAATGACCTTTGTCATTATACTTCATTTTCTTTCATAGAAAGAGGCGTTTCTTTTTCATCTTTCATTTCCTACTGCTCTTTAGTTTTGCCTAGAACTTTGTGATTCCTTCATGATGGACAATGACTATTTTAACTAATAATGGTGGAGGAAAACAAGGAAGAGAACTGTAAGCAATGAAGGCTGACATTCCCTCACTGGGCCACACGGCTTCGTGGCGGCTTTGACTAGGTGGTACTATGACTACCAAGCAATCAACTGATTTAATTTGAGGTACTCACATTTTTCCTTCAGGCTTGAATATTAAACATGAAGGAAATAAAAAAATCTAAAATGGGCCTAAAAAATTACAGAATAATGTATAATACTTTTATTTAATGTGAGGATGGGCAAAATTCCCAAACTCAATACATGCGTTCCACAAAGAAAATTGGATATTAATTTTGCTTTATAACATGTTAGTTCTAGAAGCTTTGAATATATATGAAACAGAGATACATCTGAGAGGAATTAAGTGTATAGATTGCATTTAAAGACATTGACAAGGGATGGGAATTTGGTGTAGATTTTAAGATTTCCAATGCTACATCATAGTGCTTAGGTTCAAGGCCTTGTTCCACTTTGGTGGAAGGCAGTAGATGATGGCTGAATTAATTTAGTCCCTAACAAACAGTCATCCAAGAGGGTCACTAGGATGCAGGTGCTGCCTATGGGCTTCCCATTCCAGCTCCAGTTGTTGCAGGCGCTTATGGAAAAAAACATGGGAGGCCTTCTCTCTCTTCCCCCACTTTCTCCCTCTTTGCTTTTCACTAATTGTAAATGTTAAAAAAAATTAACTATAAATAAAGCCATGGACTAGAATGATGTAGACATTCAGATCGACAGGGAAAGTCACACTTGTACAATAACAAAATTAAGTCTCCAATCAGAAAAAATAAAAACAGTCTCAAAATTAATATGTGATAAAAAATGACTAGTAGGTGAAAAAGAAATTAAGTGAATATAACATAAAGAAAGTTAACAAAATCAAACATTTATAGAGGGTAAGTAAGTCTGAAAGTTTAATCAACATCACTTAACAGGTGAATAATACAAGAACATGCAAGTGGGTTTGTAAACATGGTAACTAGATGATTCAATAACAGCCATTTTTTTGGCAATCATTTCATCTGACTGAAGATAGAGAAAAATAGTATCAAAATATAAACTTAGTAATTGCTAATAGAACTGTTGTAAATATTCAGTAATAGAAAAGAAAGTAAAAATCTGTCACTAGAATCAGTTACACATCCAAGGAAACTTTCATTGGTTGATCGCTAGATAAGTAGAGAAAATAAAACATATTTATATTCTTCCCTGTAAATAGATGCCATCCATTTCATTTTGTAAAAAGGCAAACAGGATGACTGAAGGAAGGAATGGTTCCAAAGAGAGAAGGTAAGAAATTCACACCCCAGTGTGGTTTAATTTAACAGCAGCTGATTCAGTTTATTTAGTATCTTATAAAGAATTGCAGCAGCAACATAAATCTATCAGTATTTGTGTGGAGAAAATGAAAGTTGTCCTTCTATTTCTCAGTGAACAATAAGCAAAAGATATTTGTTTTAAGAAAGGAATAAGGACAGAAACCAGAAAGTTTCACTTGAATATTAAATCAAGTCAAACTGACATTCAACCAAATGCCTAACAAAATTGTAAAAAAATACAGGAAAATATTTAGTGGTCACAGGACTGTCCTAGGGATTGTAAGGCGAAATCACCCAGAAACTTCGTGCCTAAACCATTTTGGCTTTTTTTTTTTTTTGAGATGTTATCTACTTATCTATTTTTCGGCAACGCAGATTTACAAAGAGAAGCGGAGACAGAAAGATCTTTAACCTGTCCAATTGTTTGTTCTTCCAGTGGTCACAATGGATGAAGCTGAGCCAATCTGAAGTCAGAAGCCTGGAACTTCTTCTGGGTCTCCAGTGAGGCAACAGGGTCCTAAGGCATTGGGCCATACTTGATTATTTTCCCAGGCTACAAGCAGGGAGCTGGATGGGAAATGGAGCAGCTGGGATATGTACCGGTGTCCATAGAGTACCCTGGCACATGCAAGGCGAAAACTTTAGCCACTAGGCTACTGTGCCAGGGTCTAAGCCATTTGGTGTTAATAGGAGTTATTTTGATAGTAGATGCAATGAAATAGAAAATTAAAAGCAAAACCATTTGCTTTATTGTCATTATGTCCTCACAGAGGCTGTGGATCCCATTTGTGAGGGACTGTACACTTTCCAATACGCCCCACCACATCTCCAGATCAGAGAATAAAACAGTGCAACAGGGTGAGAGGGTACTCACAGGTAATGGGGCTTTACTTCTCATGAACTCAACTCCTTGGCAGGTGTATCAGGATGAGGAAACATTAGAAAGACATCAACATCCCCACACTTGGTAATTTCAATTCAAGATAATCCCATGTAATTGTCATATGATGTGAAAGAAAAACACTCCATCTCTGTGTAATGATAAATGAGAATACTGCAAAGAAAAGGAATTTAATGAGACAAAATAATCTACATTGAAATGAGAAAAACACAGAACAAGGGTTCATCACATCCCCAAGTAATTGCACAACATGGAGTTTATTCAGCGGCATGTGAAATCAAATTGCCGCCAGGAAACCATTCTTAACATTCTTACCTTGCAGAATTTTATTATCAACTGAAACAAGTAGCCCATGTTAACAAAAAAACTTGTTCTAAAATAAGAAATATGAGAGATGCAAGACAAGTCCTTCAGGAAAAGACGAAGAGTTGTCACAATCCCTCTTAAAATGAACTATGTATGACTGTCTCTCATTCTCTACTTGACTCTTGTTTAGTTTATATCCAAAGGTTACTAATTCCAAATTCTCTGAATTATTTGCAAATAAAAATTGGCAAGAGGCCGATTTGGCCCTCAGAAAGGCTCTTTGGGGGTTAGGTACTAGCAGGAGGAAGACAGAGCAAGGAGAAAGGGCCTCCCTACCAGTGTCCCAAGGAGGGCTGTGCAGACGCTTCCGGAGTGGGAGGTGTGGTATTTCTACCACACTGAAACACATGCAGATGTTCACTTAGTTCCAATTCTTCCCCTCTCAGTGCTCCAACCAGCACGTGTTCTCAGTGACACTGTAAAAGTTGCAGTGTTGTTCCATGCTGACACCCCAAGGAGGCTCACATGCCAGTCAAATTTGGGAGGCAATTCTGAGTATAAACACACATTTGAGGAATCATTCCCTGGTCAGTTGTGGAACTTTTGCAATTAGGGGCTTAGGGGCCTGAGGCTTCTTAGTCATGATTGTTTTTTAAAAATTTATTTATTTTTATTGCAAAGTCAGATATACAGAGAGGAGAAGAGACAGAGAGGGAGATCTTCCATCCAGTGTTTCACACCCCAAGAGACCACAAAAGCTGGTGTTGCACCGATCCGTAGCCAGGAGCCAGGAACTTCTTCCTGGATCCCAGGCCACAAACAGGATGAAAAGCGGGCCAAACTGGAGTAGAAGCAGCGCCCATATGGGATCCCAGCATGTTCAAGGTGAGGACTTCCGCTGCTAGGCCATCACGCCAGGCCCAGTCATGATTTTGAGCTGGAGGTGGCTACACAGGCAGGTGGGAAAATGGATGTGGGTCAGGTAGAGAGCCATAAGTTGTGCTGAATCCTTTTTCCTTGTCCTCTCACAAAGCATAAGGTTTGAAAATCAATTAAAATATGTTAATATTTTTCAAAAAAAATTAAATACAAAAACAAGTATCTATTTAGGTCAGTAACATTTAATGGAGACAAAAATCAGCATTTTCTATCTACCAACAATTTATGTACAGTTAGTGCAGTTAGTATATTACATGAAGAAACAAATTGAAATACCATTATTTGTTGATATGTCATGTTATGGAATGTAAACCAAACTAAACTCCAGGACCTGGCATGGAAGCCTAGTGGTTAAAATCCTTGCCTTACAAGCACCAGGATCCCATATGGGTGCCCCTTCTAATTCAGGCAGCCCTGCTGCCCTGCTGCTCATCCAGTTCCCTGCTTCTGGCGTAGGAAAGCAGTCGAGGACGGCCCAAGGCCTTGGAACCCTGCACCCGTGTGGGAGACCTGGAGGAGGTTCCTGGCTCCTGGCTTCAGATCAGCACAGCACCATCCGTCGTGGTCACTTGGGGAGTGAATCATCAGACAGAAGATCTTGCTCTCTCTCTCCTCCTCTTTTTATATCTGACTTTCCAATAAAAATAAATAAATAAAATCTAAAAAAGTAACTCTATTAAAAAATTAAACTAAACTCCAAATATAGTTTAAAGTACCAAAAATGAAGGAAATAAATGCATATGTGTTAAATAGAATTAAGTAAAGAGAATATAGTAACTTTATAGGAATTTTCTCTTTTGAAGTTCTTTATTTGGATGATGAGTTTAAGACCAATCTTATTTACATGGAAGAATATTAACTTAGAGGCTGACCCAATAAGTGGCAAATCCTTTGCCTGCAAGCGCTAGCATCTCTTATGGATGTCAGTTCATGTCCCAGCTGCTCAACATCTCATCCAGCTCTGTGCTTGTGGCCTGGGAAAGCAACAGAGGATGGCCTAAAGCCTTGGAAACTTACACATGTGTGGTAGACCCAAAAAAGGTCCTGGTTCCTTGCTTTGGATTGGATCAGCTCCAGCTGTTGCAGCCATTTAGTGACTGAACCAGTGGATGTAAATCTTTAAAAAAAATTAATTAATTAAAATAATAAATTTGAATTGAATTCCGCAAGCAGAACAGCTCTAATGTGAAATTTACTCTTGAGTGTGTGTTTAGCCTAGAAGTTATGATGTTGATAGAGTTCAGTGTTATAGTTTGAAAAATAATATGTTGAGCCAGCACCTACTGCTTCAGGTTGCTCCATTTCCAATCCAGTTGTCCACTAATAATGTTGACGGAACCTACAGGAGGATGGTACAAACTCCCAGCCTATGTACTTATGTCAGCTTCCTTAGTAACTTAGGACAACTGCAAAAGTGACTCCTCAAGCACTTGTTATTTACATTGGGAATATCCCATTGGCCTCCAACAAAATCAAAATTCAGTTGCTACAATGATAAATCCATACGAAAATATCTGCAGCTTTTTCCTTATAGGGGTAGAATAACAGGTTTCCTAAAACCACTTGATTAATGTGAGTACCTCATCCTTGAGACAAAAAGAAACAACACAAAGTATCTCCTCCATGCATGATTCTCTTTTATCATATGTCATCTAAAGGTAAACTTCACAACATAAAAAATCAATTGTTTTATTCTGGCATGCAGAAGAATTCAGACTTTTCTTAAATGCAGATGTCAATACCATCAATTATAAATAGCTCCAACAATCCCAGGTTGGTGCTAATAGTCCCCACAGGTAATACTAGTGCAAGTAATTCTTACGTGTCATTGGAATGAAAATGTCTCGTGGGAAGACTGCAGTATTTGCTTTTGAAACAACCCTTAATAAATGTAAGTTTCTCAGTTACACTTTACTGCTTTAAAAAAAGCCATGAAAGCATGCAGATCTTATAATGCAATAATAAAATATCAGACATATTACACATGATTCATAAGTCCGTGTGCTACTAAAATGAACGTCTATAACCTCTCATTCCCAGCTCATTAAATTCTTACTGCTAGAAATAGAATATTTTTTCTATAATATCTATTTTTCTGTATTTTCACACCCACTAGTTTTTGGACATTTGTCATATATAAATTTTAATAATATCTTACTTTACATAAAATACATATTTGTTCACACTTAATTGATTTCAATAGTCTTTATCTTCCATTAATTTTTTGCCTTAGTGTTTTTAATTTGGATAAGGCATTACATTTTAAACAATTTGATATTTATTATATTTTACACAGTCTTTAAAACTCCATTTTTTTATGATCAGGAACGAATTAATTTTACTCTGCTGCTACATCATTACCAGAGCAATTTGAAGCAGAAGTTCTAGAAGTAAAACTGTTAAGCAAAGGTTATGCACATTTTATATTTCACAGTTACTACCAAATTGGCCTTTAAAAATATAGACTCTCATTAATATTGCATGATAGCTTCCATTACCTCAGTTTTTCTTCAGTAGTTATAGTAATTTTATGATGAGCCAATTACATTGTTGCATCAGCGTTCATTTCCTTTATTGCTGGAAAAGTTGCTGGAAAAGTTAAGCAGAATTTCCTATTTTTAAACTTTTAAAAAATGTTTTTAAAGAATTGATTTGTATATGTCATTTCTCATATTATTTCTTGTATGATATTTATACAGAATTAATGTTAATCCATGATCTACTGCACATAATAAAAATACTTTCTCTGTTTTATAACATTATTCGTATTTCCAAAATAAATTACCCAGCAACTTAGGAACTTCATTAAATTTGTAGATATATCATTACATTATTTCATTTAAGGAATGATATGAATGGTAATTTGGGCATACCTATTCTTATGCACCAAGGATAAACTTTCTAAATATTCATTGATATATTTTAATCATACTTGAAAGACAGAGTTGCAAAGAAAGACAAACACAGCTTACGTCTGATGACTTACTTCTCAAATGCCTACAGCAGCCATGAGTAGACCAGTCAAGATCATATGCGGGGAACTCCATCCGAGTCTCTTAGGATCAGCAGGGGCCCAGGTAGGAACCATCATTTGTTGTCTTCAAGGTTGAACTGACAGGATGCTGGATGAATGGAATGATGGAGTTTTGAACTAGCAATGTACACGGGATGTGCGCATCCTCAGTGGCAGCACAACCTACTGTGCCACAAAGCCCTTCCTTCACATTTGCACCACAGAGTCTTTCGTAGTGCACTGGGACTACTTTTAAAAATATATCTAAGAATATCTTGTACTAATTCATTAAATTGAAGATGAGACACTATGGCTATTCATATTTTTAATCACAGTGAAGTAGAACATTAATAATTTTCCTATATTCATGAGGACTCTGTCCACAGATACTTTGGGGTTCAGCTTTGGATCATTCTTCCATGTATTGTCCTCCATAGGCTTACTTCATGGGCACATCCTTGGCAAAATCAGCTTACCCATTCTAATCCTTGACTCGACCGTCTGTAAAAGCAAGCTCTGCACAGAAAAAAGATCAATAATCAAACTGGATATCAAGCCAGTGTTTGTTCTTTCTTTCCTTAAGCATGATGTTTTGCGATGATTTCATTCAGAAACTTTTTAACATAAAAATGTGTAAACATTCTAGGCACACTTCTAAGAATATATTGGCATTTATAGGTTTCCATAGATTTTCTTTTCTTTTGTGATATTGGTTGATATTTGGCTTTCTGAAAACCTAAAGGCTGAGATGACAACTCTACTAAAAGACCTAATAAAGGCAAATTCTTTGTGTTGTTTAAAGCAGAACTAAAACATTACACTTAAAGAAAGAAATGAATTAATATATATTTAAAATATTTTAAAAGAGGTAAGTTATTATTTATAGTCTCTTCTAAAAAGCTCAGGAGTAGCTGTGTTATTGTAAGTTTTTTTCTCTTTGATCTATTTGTAACACAAGTCACATTACAAACACATTTTAATGATTTTTATATCTGTGTGTGTTACTATTGAATGTTTAGGTTCATCTACATACTTACATATATGCTCATGTGTATTTCCTTATGCTTATAATATACACAATATTTATATTATTGCTTGGTATGTGTCTGGTGGATCTGTGAAATTTCCCCCCGTAGTATCCAAGAGAATATTACCAAGAAAAAATTCTCATCAAGATATGCAAGAAAAGAAAACAATTTCCATGCAAATGTGAAGTAGGGATTTTTTTGAGGACTCCAAATGCTAACAAGCTACCTTGGAAAACTCTGATTTTTCTATAAATATAAAATTATAGTAACAAGTATTCAACTAAAGCCATTGAGCCCACCAGGGACTACTTGAACTGACATCATTGATTTCCAAACAAAATGAGACAAAAAATCAATTTTGTTTTGTGAAACAAACAAGAACCCAATAATTACTGATAGATTATATTCTGAGAGTCTGACAATCTTAGACACATTAACCCAACACATAAATTTCAAACATCAGCCAAGGACCCAAATGTGTACACATCTTGTCAACTTTCTTATCAGAGATTCTTCAGCTCCTGATCTCCCTGATTCCTCAGAACCTCCTGTCAGATTAGCAATTGCTTCTATTGGGAAAGGAAGTGAAAGTCCTGTGAGTGTGGATTTATGAATAAAGTTTATACATATATGAATATTGAAACTTAGATGAGTGATTGTGTATCACTCATACACAACACACAAGTAAACATTTCCATTTCCAAAGTCATGAAGTAGAAAGCACACCGAGTTACTAAATCCTGCAGCTTTGGAATCTACTATTTATAGTGTGCTGGCAGACCCATGTGGGAGCTTAAAAGTTTCTGCCTGACCATAATTCATTGTGGCTTTTGGTCATGTACCTCCTTGGTTTCACCCTCTTGGCCATATTAACATACGTTTTTAATTGAAATTTGTCTCAACATTTTTTGCTTGTAATATCTTGAAATCCCAATATTTTTATATGCCCAATGTGATGTATCATTTACATGGTTCAGTTTCAATATGAACTCTGTTTTTCTCATCCTTGAATCTGACAATATCTTTAAATGAGTCAGTACAGTGTATCCAAAATCTGATTATTTTTTAAAATAAGGCACTGCAACTTTTCACTAGAATCCTTAAGTCAGTCACTTGGGGAAAAATAGATGTTACACATTTAAATCTTTCAAAGAGCCCATTTATAAAATTTTTAGGCTATTTTAGATTAACATTAGCATATACGATGCTTATACTGAATGCAGAACATGGAAAATGTCAAAAATTAAAAGATAACATTTAAAATAAAGCATTTAAAAATAAAAGTATATAGAGAAAAATCTTTCTTCCAAATTCACAGAATAGATATAATTCAGAAATGTTATCTAAACTGAATTTGATCATGTGGTCACAAGACAAGGAATTTGAAAATTATCACGTTTGTAAACCCATTTAAACTAAACACCCTGAAGAGCTGCACCAAAGAGAATATTAAAATCAACTTGGACACTGTTAAAATAGTAATGATAATGCAGTTTGCTTTTTGAATGACAGTTGCACTGTTGTAGACATATAGAGATAAAAACTGCCATTATATATTTATATTAAATAGAAGGAGTGAAATGAAATGATAGTGGATTTAAAAAATGAGAAGTAGGGATGACAAAATGAAAGTAATCAAACTTGAATCCTTATGTGTAAAATACTAAATAATATTTCCAAAAATATGGAGTTCATATATACACAAATTACTGGTACTTAAAATAAATATCTAATAAAAGGTTACTACCATTGAACATGTAAAAATACATATACATGAGGTTGAAGGGCTGAACTTAACACTTAATAGTAATCTTATATTGCATTAAACATTTGAAAGATATAAAATATAATTCTGAGAAAATATTGTCTATGAAAATGACAGAAAATGAAATTCAATACCTAAATATATAAACCTCTATGAAAAATATAGACGTTTCCATAATGTCTCTCTCTACCTTATGACTCCCCAAATTTCTATGATCAGAACACTACTATTTATGTAAATTCTATTAGACTCAAATTAATTTATAATTTACTTGCTGATTACAATGTTCCCAGATTTTGACAGGGAGGAATATCTTTCGTCCATTGATTCATTCCCCAAGCAGCTGCAATGGCTGGTGCTAAGCTGATCCAAATCCAGGAGCCTCGGGCTTCACCCATGTCTCCTAGGTTGGTGCAGGAACCTGAAGCTTTGGGCCATTCTTGATGGCTTTCTCATTTCACAATCAGGGAGCTGGATGGGAAGCAGAGCCGCCGGTATTAGAACCAGTGTTTATATGGGATCCCAGCGCATGCAAGGTGAGAACTTCAGCCACTAGGCTACTGTGCTGGGGCACCCCAGTTTAGCTCTTACAGTGGAATCAATCACACCACTATGAAATCAGTGGGTAAATATATACATATCTTTATAATTAATAAATCTACCTCAAGATAATAGTAAAAGTGACCAAGACATGGACCTGGCTTGGTAGCCTAGTGAGCTAAAGTCTTGGCCTTACATACTCCAGGATCCCATATGGGCTTGGTTCCTATCTCAACTGCTACACTTCCATTCCAGATATCTGCTTGTCCCCTGGAAAAACAGTGGGAGATGGCCCAAAACCTTGTGACCTTGTACCCATACCGGAGACCCAGAAGAATCCCTTGGTTCCTGGCTGTGGATCAGATCAGCTCTGGCCATTGTGTCCATGTGGGTAGTGCACCAGCAGACAGAACTTTCTTCTGTCTGCTTCTCTTTGTAAATCTGACTTTCCATATCTCTTACAAACAATTAACAAAGGCACATTAAGTTTCTGAAATATAAAATTCAAAACCAAATATTTCTGCAATGATAACTCAGAAAATAACTTAAGTTTTGAAAAAACACAGCAATTTAAAGTCAAAATATTATCAAGGATGGACACTTACATTGCTGAAATTGGAAGAATAATAATGATGACAACATACAAGAATGAAATCTACAAAACCATCATGGACTCTTAAACCATATTAAAGGTTGTTTTTCGTAACAACATGAGAAATGGGCAAATCAGTAAATTAATTTTGAAAAACAAATGAAGTTTGATTTTTTAATCTCAACCATTATCTCAATAGTTTGTTCAACTTTCAACGATGGAAGTTTTGATGATACTTTAAAATTACAGGAGGGGATGATGCTGTGGCACTGTGAGAGTACTGTGAAGATGGCATCAACAGGATTCTGATTGGAGTCCCGGTTGCTCTATTTTCAATCCAACTATCAGATAATGTCCTGGAAAAAGCAACAGAAGATGGTCCAAGAGTTTCTATGCCCGTAGCCCATGCAGTCTCTCTCTCTTTCTCTTCTTCCCTCTCTCCTCTCTCTCTCTCTCCCCGTCTCTCGCTCTCTCTGTGCATGTGTATCAATAACTCTGACATTCAAAATGAATAAAGCTTTTAGAAACCAAGCACAGGAAGAACAGAGAAAGTCTCATATGCAGAATATTAGTCAGAAAAGATAAGATCAACTGTCTTAGTTTAGCTAAAACTAATGAGTTTTATTTAAATTTATTTGAAAGATAAGAGGGAGAATGGACTGGAGAGAGCAAGAGAAAGGCAAGAAAGGAAACAGAGAAATATGCTTTCTGCTGACTCACTTCTCAGATGCTTGGCCCATTCAGAGCTGGACCAGGCTGAATCAAGAGCCCAGATCGAAATTCTGCTTTACTCAAGTACATAGCTCTCAACAGTTGCCTCCCAGGGTGTGCATTAAAAGCTCAACTGGAGGGCCCGGCGGCGTGGCCTAGCGGCTAAAGTCCTCGCCTTGAAAGCCCCGGGATCCCATATGGGCGCCGGTTCTAATCCCGGCAGCTCCACTTCCCATCCAGCTCCCTGCTTGTGGCCTGGGAAAGCAGTCGAGGACGGCCCAATGCATTGGGACACTGCACCCGCGTGGGAGACCCGGAAGAGGTTCCAGGTTCCCGGCTTCGGATCGGCGCGCATCGGCCCGTTGCGGCTCACTTGGGGAGTGAGTCATCGGACGGAAGATCTTCCTCTCTGTCTCTCCTCTGTGTATATCTGACTGTAATAAAATGAATAAATCTTTAAAAAAAAAAAAAAAAAAAAAAGCTCAACTGGAAGTGGAGGTGGAGCTTGAACCCATGCCTTCTGATACGGGATGTGAGCCTCTTAAATGCTATGCCGAACACCAACCTTAACTTCACTTTTAATTAAATATAAAAGAAACATTGTTATTACGCCATACTCTTTATTATTCTTTTTCATTTTCTGATTAATAACAGTGACCACAGAAAACAGCCTGCAGCACTATACTGCATCATAGATGACAACTGAAGAAATAAAATAAACTCATGAATATTTGATGTTTAAAAACAATTTACAATATTATGAAGCATATTAACAGGAAAGGATTATACTTGAATTAAGTTTCTTGTTACTAACCATGTAGTACAAATAATAACACTAGAAAATGTAATGAAGGAAGATTTTCTAAGTAACTATATTTTAATAAGACTGTAAAAATAAGACAACTAGATTTCTATAAACTTATTCTGTATCAGAAGGCTTCCATAATCATGTCCTCATATGACAGAAACTAATTACCATATTCTTTACTTTTTGGAGTAGGATTAGTAGTAGAAATGAATTCAAATATTCAAATTGGTCTCAAATGACCTAACCACTTATACAAAATGCAAGGGGATAATTAGGTTCATTTCATTAAGCGTGAAATGAGGTTGAAATTCCTTTCTTAAAAAGAAAACTGTCACTGTTTCAAAATTGTAACCCTATATGGTAAAACAGTCTTTGACTAAAATGTAACTGTTTGGTTACCCTATATTACGAATGCTAATAGCCCCTGAATTTTCTGTTTAAGTTTCAAACATAACTAACTTTTTTTGCTGAATAATCGATAAAGGATTATAAAAATGTTATAAAAATAATCATTTTCTCTGTCAAAAGAATGCTTTGATAAACTACAATTCTGTAACCCTATAAAAAGTATCAGGATTAGACTTTAATGTTATTTTTAAAATGAATGTGTATAGATTCCTCCCTTTTAAAGCACGGTATTTTTTCCCCGCTGTAAGCAACTGCTTAAGTTGCCTTGTACCTGGGCAAGTGTTACACTGTTGGGAGAAAAGCAACCAACAACTGCCAGACAATCTGGGCCTGTTATGGTCAAGTCTGTGTGAACTATGTCAGTGTGCCAGCATAGCTTTCTATTCTATTTTTTAAAGGATATGCCTGACCAAGCTGAGGCAAGCCTCTCTGGGCCCCAGGCATGCCAGGTACCACTGTTTGATGGGTGAGCTTCAGATTGCCTGATTAAGGGTATCTGGGGACTTGCTGGCATAGGAAATACTAAAAGCATGTTTGACCCCGGTGAGCAGTAACTTCTGGGGCTTCCAAGGACCGGGTCACTACACTCACAGATGGGTGAAGGAACTGAGATGGGGCAGGGGTTCATGGGAAGAAACCAGAGGACATGTCTGGTCAGGAAAGGTACCTGTCCACGTGGGAGACCTGGGCTGGGCTGCCACCATTCAGTTCATGTGAAAGCTGGGCTAAGCAGCATGCTGGATTTCATAGGCTGAAGTATCTGCCTGCGAGTGTCGGATTGTGTCACAGGACCCAACAGAATGTGAGAATCATATCTGGAGGTGCAGATTCTATAGGGGATTTGTGAGCGCTCCTCTGTGACACTGCAGAAGCTGCTGTTTTGTAATGATGGGCCAAGCCAGTCTAGACCACAGAACTCACCACCATTCACAGAAGCTAAGGCTGAGAAGAAGCTGGGCTTCCCCAGACTGAGTGGAGATGCAAAACCTGCTGGCTGGAGATGAGACTGCCAGGCTTGGCTGAAGCACTAGATAGCACTGCAAGGTTCAGGCTGGGAACAAGCCTGTTAAGGGAATTCTGGAGACTCCTTGGATAACTACGGCTCCCACTGTTGAGCACAAGAGTGAGGACTGGGAGCAGGCTGGACCGGGCAAGGAACCAGCACAATTCTGGATTGCAAGGGGAACCCCCCACTTGATAAGTTGAAGCCCCAGCTGTTGAGTGCTAGATCTACTGTGCAGTTGGTCAGGCCAGGCCAATGAAGGCTGGGCTGCAGTTCCCATTATTATCAATATCACATTAACAAGAAAATGGTGCTGTAGCAATTATCATGCATATAATGTGACTATGAGGATCTAATATATTAATAAATTCCTTAAAAGTTGATCATCCCCACCCTAATTGGAGACCCACATGCATGTCCATGCTTTTCAAATACATAAACACTCTTAAAAATAAAATAAAATAATACAATGAAAAATAAAACCTACTCCAGTGAAATTATTTTAAAAGATGATACAAAAAGCCTGTATTTCATGTTATCTTTTGGGAGTTGAGACAAATTTATTCAACACAGGTCACCAGAACCTAATATATTTATTATATAATATTTGTGAGTTTGCAAGATTCTAAAAGTCAAATATTGCCTAGATAGATGCAAACTATTATTATTTACTAGAAAAGCAGATCTGCAGAGAGAAGGAGAGAGAGAAAGAGAAAAAATTTCTGTCCACTGGTTCACTCCCCAGGTGACCATAATGGCCAGCTGAACTGAGCTGAAGCCAGGAGTTAGGAGGCTTCTCTGGGCTTTCTACATGGGTGCAGGGTACAAAGTCTTCAGACCATTGTTCACTGCTCTCCCTGGCCATGTGCTGAGAACCAGATGTGAAATGAAGCAGTTGGGATATGAACCTGTTCCCATATGGGATCCCGGCATGTTCAAGGTTAGGAATTAGCCACTGAGACATCACACCAGCTCTTTAAAACAATTATTTATTAAGGAGATACAATATCACTTAAATTGCATCAAAATAAAAGTTTGCTTTTATTCATCATATGTTAAGAAAGAAATGTCAAGATACTGACCAAAAATAACACTTTCCATGTTTATAGTACATTTATTCCTAAAGGACCTTTATTAAATACAAAATTGTGCTGAAAATCTTAATCCTGATTCCAAATCAGAAAGCAGAAAAGCTTCCTCACAGCTGGCTCTGTGGCCTGCTGGGTAAGTCACTGCCTACCACACCTCCATGCTGTAAGGGTGCCTGTATGAATCCTGGATGTTCTACTTCTGATCCAGTTCCCTGCCGATGGCCTGGAAGCTGAAGATGGCCCAAGTACTTTGGCCCATATACTCATGCTAGGGACCTGAACGGATCAGTTAGCCCTAGGCATTGGTCTGGCCTATACATATTCACTGTGACTCTTTGGAGAGTGAACCAGGTTTGGAAGATATCTCTCTTTTTCTTTCTCTAGTTCAATTTCTCTCTTTGTAACTCTGCCTCTAAAATTTTAGCTAACTAAATCTTAGGATATGATAACAATCAGTATAAGACTCCTTTAAATACATGTAAATGTATAAAAATAAAACAATGATTTTAAAGGACCTGCCTGTAAGTGGGAACCATGTACATCTACATGAATCTTGATAAATGATAAAAATAAACTCACCATAGCAGCTTCTTTGTGGGCAGTAGATAGTACAAATCCCTAGGTGATTTAAGTCATTGTAAAGTCCATATACAGAGTAATGGTATAACGCCTAATAGTGTTACTAAAATGATTCAAAAACTACTATGTCAAACATAAGATGCAAATACAACAATGAGATACTGATATTATCCAATTAAGTATAAATAAGATTTGAAATATAATGCTATTGAATAGGATAAATCAGGCAAAATAAAGTAACAATAAAACATAGATTAATGCACGAAAGAGGAATTTACTTTCCTATTAAGTGAAAATCTTAGCCAATTAGCTGCTGCAAATATAATCAGTATCATATTTAAAAATGAGTAGAAAATAAAACTAACAGGTTAACTATATCCATATTTCAGACTAGCAGCCAGCTCTATTTAACGATGTGGCAAAAAATTTGAAATGTGTAAAATGCATGCTAACAAATGGTATAACAAATGATTGGCTCAAATTAAAATAAGTTATGATAATCTTATTACACATTGAAATAATATAGAGTACAAATTATCATATAGCATTTCCACTTTCAATGAACAATTCTAAGGAAATTACTTCACGTATGCTCCAGAAATGAGATTCACTGTTTATGTTAGTTTCATTCAAAAATTTGGAAACCATCAAATTTTCTATTGACAAAAGGAATAAATATATAGTGACATATTAATTGACTGATATCACATGGCAATGAAAATGAGCAGCTTCCTCCTTGTATAATATGAATAGTGCCCACAAAATAGCACTTAACCAGAGGTTTTTAATTAACACATATACAATAACTTTCAAACAAAATAAACTTAAAAATGTTGATATGTGATGTAATTTTGTATATTATCTGCATTTGAGAGGATTAAGAATTTGAGCATGTATTCAGTGAAAGCTACAGGGAATATACATGATTTAATTTTTAACTTTACTAGAGTTTGCACAAGAATCTAATATGTGTGTTTGAGATCGCATAAGTAAAATGTGCCTTATGAAATGCAAATAAAAATTGAAGTAAAGCTGGAATAGAAATAGCAATGCCTTTAAAAGAAGATAATGATGAATTATGCTGGAGACTACTAACAACTCCAAATTGTATATAAATTATTTTATACATACATTGTTCTTGAAGAAAAATAATGAATGATTTTAATGGAGAGTGCTTCCTGTAGAGGTCACAGTGCATAAAATGTTGAACTTGTTTTACATGACTAAGTTCAAAAGAAGGAAAGTCGGGCCCGGGGTGATAGCGTAGTGGTTAAGATCCTCACCTTGCACGTGCCAGAATCTCATATGGGCACCGGTTCTAATCTCGGCGGCCCTGCTTCCCATCCAGCTCCCTGCTTAAGGCCTGGGAAAGCAGTCGAGGACGGCCCAAAGCCTTGGGACCCTGCACCCATATGGGAAACCCAGAAGCACTCCTGGCTCCTAGCTTGGGATCGGCGCAGCATCAGCCATTGCGCTCACTTGGGGAGTGAATCATTGGACTGAAGATCTTCCTCTCAGTCTCTCCTCCTCTCTGTATATGCACCTTTCCAATAACAATAAATAAATCTTTAAAAAAAAGGTGAGAAGGAAAGTAGAGTTGCAATGTCACTTTCTCCATATATAGTTAGTAAAGATTTTTGCAAAATGGAAACACAAGTTGATAGTCATTGGCGACGCTTGGAAAAAAAATAATTTAACTTGTGTGTTTCTTTGTAAATGTTATTATTTTCATATATTGATGAGAACGGTAAGGCATTTATAAAGCAGGAAATACATAATTTGTGATCTAACACAAAATAAATGGAGATGGAATTCAGTGGACAAGCCATCCAAATAGAGGGTTACGCTGCAAGAACTCATGAAAATAAGCTGAGAAGTGGAAAATTCTTTCCAATGACATTTCTAATCTCAGTAATGTGTGAGCTGGAATCATGTACGAGGGGAGACAGGAGCGCTTAGAGACTCAACAAGAGTCTTGGGAAAGACAATGTATGTTTAGAATTCATCAATATTTGTTAGTATTCCAACAGAAATAAATTCTTAACATCCATGGAGAATATAAATTAAACAATATGAAATACCTAATAGTTCTTATTTGCTAATGATTACCCCAAATTAATATTTTTACAATTATCTCTATTTAATTTGTCAGCAACAATAATTTTCATTGATACATTACAAAGGAAAATAATGATATTCAGTTTAAACTTTTCACTATTTTTATTTATTAGTAAACTTAGTAAACTTAATTACAACTGTTTTTCTTCCAAATGAAACAATTGCAAATGGTTGTGCTTTATTTTCATTGTATTCTTTGAAATAGGAGCAAAATAATGCAGCAAAGATAATTAAATGTTGAATGGACACATTGAGCTCATAGATTATTAGTGTTTTATATCCTCAGAGATAGCTTTAGTGTGCTTTTTCTCCAAAGCTAAAAAACCTTGTATAATATTCCTAATTATCATGCATCCCACATCGGAGTAGAAATGGCTAGTTATATCAAACCACTTTAGTTATTGGGCCAAGATTTTCATTTTTGTTACATTCACAGCAATGCTGTTCAATTTACCATATGATGTTTTCAAAAATCTTCAGTAGAGCAAATTAGAAATATTAGCACACAATTTAAAAGTCAATGAAGTCCTAACTTTTGTTTAACCAATTTGACTTCTGGCATTTCAGAGACATTCAATTTCCATTCCTGATTGCTGTCCCTAAATAAACTCAGCAGCAAACATCCTTTTGTTCTGCCAAAGTTTAGCAATTATTTTTGTTTCATGTTTATAATAATGGTTACTAACTCTTTCTGCTCAATAAAATACACACACACGGACTCACAAATTTGTTTTTATTTGAAAGGCAGATTTTGAGATAGAACAGGAGAGACAGAGCTTCCAACCGCAAGTTCCTGCCCAAATGGCTTCAGTAGCAGAGCTGAGCTGATGTGAAGCCAGGAACCACGAGATTTTTCTTGAGAAATCCGCATTGCTTTCCCAGGTCCTAAACAGGGAGCTGTATTGGAAGTGTCTCAGCTAGAACAGGAACCGGGATCCAAATGGAATTCCAGTACCACAGGCAGAGGATTAGCTTGCTATATCTCCAAGCGGTCCCCAGTTAAGATTTTTAAATTTATTTTCTTTATCTGAAAGACTTAGTTGCAGAGACAATGCTAGTGAGAAAAGGAAAGATCTTCCATGTACTCATTCACTTCCTAAATGGCCACAAAGGTCAGTGCTGGAGCCCAACTAAAGCAAGGAGCCAGGAGCTACTCCTGGGTCTCCTCTCCAGATGCCTGGAGATTTAGAATGTCTGCTTTTCTAGTCAGGTTAGCAGAGGAAAGAAATAACAATAGCCTGAGCTGGTACACAAATGGGATGTCTGAGTTGTATGTGCTCATTTAACCTGCCACACCACAACTTGGGCTCCTAGTTCAGTTTAAAATATATTTCAATTATCGAGATTCATTGCTAATAACGGCTGTGTATCATGCAGTGGTAAGGTAAAAGATCTGGATCTGAGATGACGGATTTTCTAATTACCCTTATATGATTGTTGCACACTGCATACGTGCACAGAAATAACACATCGTCCTCTACAAACCTGTGCAGTTGCAGGAGACAACAAAATAAAAACAAATTTTAAAAAGAATAAAACATTTTTAATATATCCTCATACATTACAGCAACTGAGGAAACAGATCAGAGAAACTTATACAGCGGATACGTTGATCAAAAACAGTATTTGATATACAGCTGTATATTCATTATGCCTCCAAAATGAGTATTTTTCTGAATAAATATAAAAGTACATTACAATGTTAGTCTTGAATATTAATCAACTAAATATTATATTAGAAAAATTAGAGTAATAAAGGAAACTGGAAATTTCAGGAAACAAATATGTATTCATCTTTTTCTTGAAAGTCAACTTTTGCATAAAAAAAGTAACAGGAAATATAAAAATATCTTTGAAAAGATTTCATTAGGTAAAACTTCACAGAAAGTAAAAGAATTTTAAATGCTTCAAACCACTCTGTGCTCAGTGTCTCAATCAAATCTACGTATTATATAAAAGTGAGGTATCAATAATGAAAAACAATAATGCTCACCGCAGGAAAACAATGGATAAGCTTTAAAAACCCAATTCTCTCAGCTGCCGCACCTAAATCCAGAGTTACTACGCAGGAAATTGTAATTCTTTGGCGAGTTTAAGTGGTTCTCGCTTACAAAAATGTTTTTGAGAGGGAAGAATTGGAGGAAGAGGTTCTTTGCTTCATTGTTGATCACAGCAGTTCCTACAGGAGATGAATTTTAATGAATTTTGATCAATGAAAATTAATAAATGCTTACACCACAGAGATGAAAAAATATAACAGCAGGCCCTCCAACTAGCTTTTCTGAAAATAGTGAAACCAGATAATTGCTCAAAGGAAGTCAGCTCACATTTCTACATCACAGATTTCCAATTACATCCTAGTGAAAAAAAAAAATTCTGGAGGATATATTATCCTATTCCTTCTTTAAATTCAGTAGTAATTTGTTAAGATCATTGCTAGTTGTAGCTCCAGACACCCATTGTTCTCATTCTAAACAGCCTAACTAGCACTTAAAACTGCACAAACATAGCTTAAATTAATCCTTACCCCTCAGCCTCTCAGCAGGATGAATTTAAAATCATCTCAAAGGCCTCAAATGCTACATAATAATAATAATAATAATAATAATAATAATAATTATCAGAAAAGTCCTAATAGGACATTCCAATTACTCCAATGTCACAGAAACAATACTGCTAACTATAGACTTTACTGGGTTTTTTTTTAAGATTTATTTATTTTATGACAATCAGATATACAGAGAGGAGGAGAGACAGAGAGGAAGATCTTCCGTCCGATCATTCACTCCCCAAGTGAGCCGCAACGGGCCGGTGCGCGCCGATCCAAAGCCGGGAACCAGGAACCTCCTCCAGGTCTCCCACACAGGTGCAGGGTCCCAAAGCCTTGGGCCGTCCTCGACTGCTTTCCCAGGCCACAAGCAGAGAGCTGGATGGGAAGTGGAGCTGCCGGGATTAGAACCGGTGCCCATATGGGATCCCGGAGCGTTCAAGGCGAGGACTTTAGCCGCTAGGCCACGCCACCGGGCCGGACTTTACTGTTATACTTTAGATTCATTTTCAAATTCCGCAGTAATAGAGTTTTAATATTAGAAAAAGATGTTAATCAAGAACAAATATATGGCTGTACAAGTATAGTTCAGTACAAATTGTCTCATTAAGCTACAAAATTTGAGTTGTTCTTTACACTGTGTGCCCAAAAGGAACTAGTTTATAGTAAAAAATTGATGAATTTAATAAAAATGAAAAAGATTGTGGTTACTTGTAAATGATTGTAATAATACGAAAATTCCATAAAAGACATGGACATGATCAAATAAATAAAATAACTAGCTAAAATGGTATGATATGTGTCAACATGCAATCAGAATATTCATCCAAATATAGTTGAAGAGTATATACAAAGATAAACATTCATATCTAATATATGCTAATTTTGGAAATATAGAATAATTTTCATAAAGAACACATATAATTAACAAATGCAAGATTAGGCATTTAGCTCCACAGTGAACATGTCAGGTTAGCTGCCTACATCCTGCATTTGACTCATGGTTGTGAAACCTGCTTAGAGCTACTGATTCTAGGTTCCTGCTCACACCGACCTTGCCATGTATGGGCTCTTCCATTCACGTGGGAGAACTTGGGAGCTTGATGTCATCTGAGGACAACACCATCCAACACAAGCAATGCTCATTTGCTTTCTCTCCTCTTCCTCTTTCAATCTTGCCCTCCCTCACAAATCACAAGTAAATGAAGTAACCGATTAAATAAGTAATGCATAATAGACACTCCTGACCTTTTGTAGTGAAAAATTTAAGCTTTAGTGCCATGGCATTTTATCATTATGCTTTTTTTTTTCAGATTTATTTTTATTGCAAAGTCAGATATACATAGAGGAGGAGAGACAGAGAGGGAAGATCTTCCGTCCGATGATTCACTCCCTCAGTGACTGCAATGGCCGGTGCTGTGCCGATCCAAAGTCAGGAGCCAGGAGCTTCTTCCGGGTCTCCCACGCGGGTGCAGGGTCCCAAGGCTTTGGGCCATCCTCGACTGCTTTCCCAGGCCACAGGCAGGGAGCTGGATGGATGGGAAGTGGAGCTGCTGGGATTAGAACTGGTGCCCATATGGGATCCTGGTGCATTCAGGGTGAGGACTTCAGCTGCTAGGCCATGCCACTGGGCCCATCAATATGTTTTTTGAAAACATTAAAGATTACTAACATTTTGAGATAGCAGATTTTATGCCTTTCATTTAAAAAAATTATTATATATAACAATGTGATACTGGTTGTGGAATTTGAATGAATATGAAGATGGGATAAAGATTACATATTAAAAAAGACTATGTGGATAAAATAAAATTGTTGGAGAAAAGCATGCATTTTCCAATTTATAGGTGTGATATTTAAATTTGAACACGATTGTGTATGTTTTCATTTAGCATTCTATTTCAATTGATGTGCTATCTTACAATTTTCTAATGATTTATTTATTTTCATTGGAAAGTCAGATCTACAGAAAGGAGGAAAGAAAGAAAGATCCTACATTCACTGGTTTACTGCCCAAGTGACCACAACAGCTTGTGCTGAGCTGATTCAAAACCAGCAGCCAGGAGCTTCTTCAGGGTCTCCTGTGCAAGTGGAGGGTCCCAGAGCTTTAGGCCATCCTCGACTACTTTCCCAGGCCACAAGAGGGGAGCTGGAAGGGAACTGGAGCAGCTGGGTCAAGAATTGGTACCCATATAGCATGCCAGCACATAAAACGTGAGGACTTTACCCATTGGGTTATTACACTGAACCTTGTCACACTCTTTTCAAATGAGGTTACATTCCCTTAAATTATTAAAGCTATAAAGACATTTGCACAAATCATACAGTATTTAATAGTGTTTGGACTTTTATAAAAGAATAATGATGATAATTTAAGATTTAAAATAGATTAACAACGTGACTTTGAATGTATCCCAAGTTAAAGGCCTAATTGTAATATTATAAATATTCCTCTGAAATTAATTATTGGATTTCAGACTAGAATAATACCTTTCATGTTCTTGGTAAAAACAAAAAATGTGTGTTCTATCACATTGAGTTTTCCTTATTATGCAAAGTGCAAGATATGAAACTAGGACTTCAAACTAAATTATTACCAATGGAAGTTGGGAATTTCTTTTTAGGATTTATTTTATTTGAAAGGCATATTTACAGAGATAGACAGGCACAGAGAAAGATCTTCCATATGCCAGTTACCTCCCCAAATGGCTGTAACTATTGGAGCTAAACCAATCCAAAGGCGGGATCCTCCTCTGGATCTTCTACTGGAGTGCAGAGTCTAAATAATTTGGGCCATCCTCTGCTCCTTTCCCAGGCTCTAAGCAGGGAGCTGGATTTGAAGTAAAGCAGCTACAACACGAATTGGCACCAGTATGGATGTTGGTACTTTCAGGTATAGGACTAGACAGTCTAGATACTTTGCTCTACTGAGTTGGGAAAATTTTCAGTAACATTGTTTCAAAAGTATTTTATCAATTAGTTGAGTATTTTTGCTCCATGGAACATACAATTATATGCATTTGCTGCTCAAAAAGGCAAGTGGTTTTGTGCTCTGGTTCCCAGTCACATGTAATCATATCTTGGCTGTCCCACTGACCACAAACACAAAGCTTGCCAACAGTGCCTGAAAACTACTCGTTAAGTACTATGAAAAAAAGAAAGCAAGTGAGCAGTGCTTGGGCAAAAACTCAAAACAGCTCTGAACTGAATGTGATTTACTCTTTCTTCTAATCTTGCATTATTATTATTATTATTATTATTATTATCATCATCATCATTTTATGATAGAGTTCCGTAGGCCCCCTGGATTTCCCTTACCTCCTCACCAATCCCCCCTTCTCACCGTGTTTCCCTTTCCCACTGTTCTGCAGGCCTTGACCACAGACTCTGAAAATGACCTGAGCAACCAAAGTGAGCCCCAGTGTATAGACAGACATAACATTTGAAAATTTTATTATCTAGTCCAAAGAGCTCAAAAGAAAACATGTTAAATTCTCCTAGGTGATGCATCGCATAGGTCACACAAGCCTATGATGGGAACTCTGAGGAAGGGGGACTTCCTTGGCTGATTATGGAAACAATCTCAGGAAAGTAGAACATAGGTGTTATTGTTCTAGCATTTTCCTACTGATACAGGAGTGTCTGCCAATCTGTGTGAATGAGTTGATAAAGGAAACCTAGATTTGTAGACAAAGATGCAGAAGAGCAGTCTCAACAAAACACAAGTACAAAGAGTAAGAAAATATATCGGACAGTGACCCCTAAGCTTCTCTTCAGGTCCCAACTTTCTTTTGATTTGAATGAAAAGAAAAACGAAGGAGGAGGAAGAGAAGGAGGAAGAGATAATATATAGAGGAATCTAGTGGAAATTTTACCTGTAAAATATACAGTAGCTGTAAGATGTACTCTGGAATGCCTCAGTTGAAATGACAAAGGAAAGAAACAGTGGACATGAAGACAGACCAACACAGAGGGAAAACTGCCAAGCGGAAACAGATGCTCAGTTGTCTCTAGCAAATTAGCAAAGGACTGAAATTTGATGGGATAGAAGCGTCAGTAGGAATGGCGAAAGATGTTGTTGAAATACATAAAAATTTGCTTAAAAAAAGTTTTCTAAATTTAGAAGACATACTTCTACAGATGCAAGCTGCACAGAGACTCTAAGGTAGCTCACTTCTCTTTTAATTTGACTAGCACACGCATTTAGTTATCTTTATGTAATAACAAAACTGTTAACAGTCTGTTCCCAGCAGAACTGCACTCTTGAATGAAGGAGAAATACATATATTTTCTTTTTTTTATCACTGTATATAGGAAAATTTATTTCTTAAAAAATTGCCCCCAGGTAATGGAGAAGCAATATAAACAAGTCATTCATTTTCTTTTTTTTAATACATTTTATTATTGCTGTTATTATTTTATAATACAGTTTCTTTTCTTATTCATTGATTACATTGTATTATGTGATACAGTTTCGTTGGAACTGGGAATCACCCCTCCCCCCATGTGGAATATTCCACCTTGTTGCATATCCACTGATCAAGTACTGTTGAAATTCCCTCTTTGCAAGCATAAACTAAACATAGAGAACAACATCTTATAGTCCAGTCTAGTTCCTCATCTTCTTGGGGAGACCCTGTCCGGTCCGAGGGCAGAACCATCAGATTATCATCCCGATCAATTAAAGGCTCCAACATACCCTCAGCAACAATTAACTTCATTGTATAATTAATAGTTATAGTATTGAACAACCACTATGTTAAAAACAATTGCGATTTCTTAACCATCTTCTGTGATCACCTCATTGTCAATTCAATTTTAATTTATACACAACATATAACATTCATAACATAACATGTTATACATAACATCATATCCTCTTAAATTAACGCAAACATGTGGTATCTGACCTTTTGGGATTGGCTCATTTCCCTTAGCATTATGGTTTCCAGTTTGGCCCATTTGGCCACAAAGAACTGCATTTTGTTTTTTTTTAATACCTGAGTAGTATTCCATGGAGTAGATGAACCATAGCTTTCTTATCCAGTCTTCTGCTGATGGGCATTTCGGTTGCTTCCATGTTTTTGCAATTACTGATTGTGCTGCTATGAGCATAGGGGTGCATGTTGGCTTCTCATAAAACAGGAATACACATATCTTCAAAAGCTAAGACAATACATTGCTTGCACATCTGTCTTTACGGATGGCTCATGGGAAAATCATCAAAAGGGAATGTACATGATGCTACCCAGAAATTTGGAACCTTAGTGATGTACTAAGTGCAATGAGTTTAAATAATATTTTGATAGATAATTTATTTGCCTCTTGAGTTTTTTCAAAATGCATTTGATTATTGAAAGCAAAAATTGTAGCACTACACAATGTGATTTACAATGTATATTGAGGTAAGATTTCGAAAAATGCCGTGTACAAGTACTTAAGAAACAGATTTTTCCAGATTATAGGCTATCGCTTGCAAGCAATTTACATAAACATGTAAGGAGATAAAGTTACAATTATTTAACTTAGTTTATATTTCTAGAAATCCTCCAATGAATAAAAACACAAAAACATCAGATGGAATAAATAAAATCAAACAAGGGAAATTACGTGACCAATAACAAGTCTCCCTGTAATGAGGTTTAGCTATGAAAATAGAGCAGCTCACTGCTAGCTGTGGTTGTGTTCCTCATGGCCATGCAAGGGCTGACGTTCTGGCTCCCACTCCGGAATTCAGCTTCTAGAAACAGTGGAGACCTTGGGAAGCAGTAGTGATTGCCGAAGTACCTGGGTTCCTGGCCCCTGCACTCAACCCCTGCATAGATCCTACTGTTCTGAACACTTGATGAATGAACCAGCAGATAGGAATTCTTTTGCTGTCTTTCTTTTTCTCACTCTCTCCAACTCAAAAAATTAGACATTTTTAAATTTAAAACGTGGCTCCTAAAATGTGAGGTGGAAACATGAGGACAGTATTCTTATTTGCTTATCCAACAATAAGCCTACAACATGGCAGTTGCATCACTCATGCTGATGTGGATAATTCTGATAGAAATCTCTGAAAAAATCTACAAACTAAGCTTGTCTGTAAAGATTTTACCATTTAACTTGGATATGCATTTGGTTTTAACAAGTATTGTACTGATAAATATAATTCATATATGGGCCTTGCTGAATATTAGGCTGAGGTCAGTGAATGTTCAGCAGAACATATATGACTTCAACTATGGTTCTAAAAGAATAATAGCAAAATAGCTTAGTTCTTTCTTAAGTATCATGACTCAGTGATCAATAATATCTGAATGAGTTAATTATTTGGGAAAAAAATGAATCCTTAGATTCAAGTATTCCTGAGAATTTTATGCTGATATGTTTCTTTTTTTATATATAGTCCTTCAATGGCAGCAAGTAATAGATTACTGATTTTTGAAACAAAAATGAGGTTATGCTTGAAATGCATTGTATTTGCTAATTCAGCTTTCTAGAACACTCTTGACTTTGATATCTGCATGACTTATTTCTTTAGTTTTTATTTCTATGGTTAAATGTCATATTCTCTGAAAGAAAGTAGTTTTCCAGCTATTCCACTGAGGTTATAGGTAACTTGCAATATTTACTTCTCTCTCTTGTCACAATTTTATAAATAAAAATATTTATTTTTTATTTTCCTTCCTCAACCCTTTCAAAGTATCAAACCATTGAAATCATGAAGAAAATCTTTCACAGATAAATTATCTCAAAACAATCGTATCACCTAGAACTTAATGAGTGTTATTAAATCAATCCATACTTGAAGCTACAGACAAAAAATTTGCTCATAGAACTCTTTTACCACTTTACTCTAAGTATTTATAGGAAATATTTTATCACTACCTCCCTATTATCATACAAGGACCAAAAGCATTCCCTCATAGTGTGTCAGATGTGGTATCACAACAACTTAAATTGAATCATCAGCTGTCTTACCTTGGCTTGTGAAATGTATATTTTTGTTGAATGAATGGTGAACAAGTAGCGCAAGTAGCCATGGGGAGTAAACCAGCAGATGGAGGATTTTCTCTCTCTGTCTCCTTCTTTCTGTAAATCTGCCTTTTCAATAAAAACAGTTTAAAAATATTTTTCAAACAAACATTGTGTTATAATTGCAAATGCCATCACTTGCAAAGCTAGAATCCCGCATGGACAATGGTGCATGCTACCTCATCCACTTCTCATCCAGCTCCTTACTTAGGCTTCGGGTAAAGGAACAGAAGATGGACCACTAAATAGGAGACTAGAAAGCGCCTTGTTCCTGCTCTCCACCTGGCTGAGCCCTAGTCATGTTGCCCATCTAAGGAATGAACCAATATATAAACAGCATATGAACCAGAACCCATCCATAATTTTAAATGCGAATAAGTAAATAAATTAAATATATGTATGTATTAGGATGATTACAAAATACACACTGTAAGATTTTTGTTTTCACATCCTTACTACAATAGTGTGCATTTCATGTTATGTTTGTTCTTCATTTGCTACAGGATGTATTTATTTTTAATGATTAACACTTCAATTTTTTAATAGTTTTCATTTGAAAGACACCATTACAGAGTGAGGTGATGAGAGAGGGTGAGTGATCTTCCACTTGCTGTTTCACTCTCCAAATGGCTGCAATGGCTGGGGTTGGACAAGGCTAAAACTGGGGGCCTGGAGCTTTTTCTAGGTCAGCCATGTGAGTGCAAGGCCAAAGCACTCGGATTCTATCACACTTTTCCAGGAGCATTAGATGGAAGCTGGGGGTTCAGACACAGTAGCCTATTGGCAAAAGTCCTCCCATTGAACTAGCCAGGATTCCAAATGGGAGCCATTGTTAATCCTGGCAGCCCCAGTTTCCATCCAATTCCCTGCTTGTGGCCTGGGAAAGCAGTGGAGCACAGCCGAGAGCCTTGGGACCCCGCACCTGTGTGGGAGACCTGGAAGAGGCTCCTGGATCTTTCCTTTGGATTGGCTCAGCTCCAGTCATTGTGACTGCTTGGGGTGTGAATCATGGGATGGAAGATCTTCCTCTTTGTTTCTCCTCTTCTCTGTGTATCTGACTTTGCAATAAAAATAATTAAATTTAACACCACCAACAACAGCAAAAGAATAGGGCTGGGTTGGAAATAGTTCAGGCAGATCTCAACCAGGAGCTAGTAAGAATCACTGGCATCACAAACTGATGCTTTACCCACTGTACCACAATGCTGGCCTCAACATGTAATTTTTCTAACCACTTTGTCTTATTTCTCTTTTATTCTACCCATCTTTCTGTTAGTTTTTTTCTATTCATTCTTAAGGTATGAATTCATTCTTTTTCTAAAGACTCTCAGTTCCCCCTTAGTATTCAAATATTAAAAAAAAAAAAGAAACATGAGTTAAATAGCACTACTGGTATGTCTCAATGTAGCTATTTTTCATGGTAAATAATTCTGAGAAAGGATGTTGACATTTTATTAAAGGGTAAAAGGTAAACACAAATAGAAACGGTCATGTATGTGCTCATGTCAGCCTGATTGCAAAAGTTGTTTGTTCTTCTACAGGAAGTTTACTGTGGAATTTTGTGTACCTTGCAAGTTTTACAATGGTATCAAGATGCCAAATTTCCTTGCATATTAACAGTTTTGAAATGTGTATAAAAATTTCAACACTACAGTTTACTATATCTTTATTAGCTTCTAAAATTATTTTGTCACTATTGACAGATTATTTTTAAGAACATGTGAATTCCTCATAATAATTGGGTAATACAGAAGTGTTATACACAGGATGTTAATCACCTTGAGCAACATTAAAAACAACATTAAAATAGCATAGAGATGTTTTGACAAAGATATTCTTCATGTCACAAAAGAGTGTGGTAGAATTTGTTTACAATGTAACCTGTGAATCTGTGGCAGCCAAAGAATAGGCTGGGAAGGTTTCTTGAAAATTAAATGGCAAATATAATTATTACTTTAACAATTATTTTTAAAATAATTATTTTAATATTCATCTTTCAGAATAAGCCAAAACCACGCTGCTAATATCAGAA
Organism: Ochotona princeps; assembly: GCF_030435755.1. Taxonomy (NCBI): domain Eukaryota; kingdom Metazoa; phylum Chordata; class Mammalia; order Lagomorpha; family Ochotonidae; genus Ochotona; species Ochotona princeps. The sequence continues at coordinate 18,706,390 of NC_080843.1, read as the reverse complement.
ATAGAGTAACAACATGTGCTAGGGTGATTGGATTGGTTTTAAATATTGATCTGTTTTCATGGGCCTGGCACAATGGCTTAGCGGCCAAAGTCCTCACCTTGAACACGCTGGGATCCCATGTGGGCACCAGTTCTAATCCCAGCAGCTCCACTTCCCATCCAGCTCCCTGCTTGTGGTCTGGGAAAGCAGTCGAGGATGGCCCAAAGCCTTGGGACCCTGCACCCATGTGGGAGACCCGGAAGAAGCTCCTGGCTCCTGACTTTGGATCGGCACAGCACCGGCCATTGCAGTCACTGAGGGAGTGAATGATCAGACGGAAGATCTTCCTCTCTGTCTCTCCTCCTCTCTGTATATCTGACTTTGCAATAAAAATAAATTCATTTTAATAAGTAAGTAAATAAATAAATATTGAACTGTTTTCAAAATCAGAGCCACAGTGAAAACAGGAATGATCCAAACAGAGAAGGAATGGAGAAAAGAGATCAACAGTCAGCTTGGGAGATCTTCTGTCTGCTGAATCATTCCCCAGACAGGCGCATGGCCAGTGGTACTGCAGGTACAAGCCAGAAACTAAGAACATCATCTTGGTCTGTCACTTGGGTGCAGGGACTTAACCCTTGGGGCTGTCTTGAAGTTCTTCTAGCTGTTATTAACAAGGAATAAATCGGAAGTGGAACAGCCAAAATGGGAATCAACACCCCATGGGGTGCTGGTGTCACAAATAGAGGGTTTGCCAGCTTCCACACAATCCTGAACCCAACACAGAATCCTTCAGAAGACAGGCAATGGATATTTTCCTTTAGAGATAAGCATCATACATAATGTAAAAATCAAGTATTGTTTGAAAATTTCTCTAAAACCACAGACAAATGTAGAGAAATAGAATTGGAAAGTATTCTTTGGTTCAAGCTTTTATTTTTTTTTTTTACCATGTATTAGAAAATACATAATACTGTCTTTTTGCATGTGAAAAAGTCCTCTCCCTTGGTGGAAAACATCGAAATCCATGAAGAATATGCATTTCAATTTTGGACTCTTAATTATCTTTGCATTAAATTCTCATTTTCAGTCATCAAACCCTAACTTGAAATACAGAACATCATTTTGCTTAGAAAGCCTTGTTTATTGTGAATATATCCCTTTAGGCAGTGCATAACTTGAACAACGTATGCAAATAGACAGGAGTAGTCTGCGGGGAAATTTAAAGCTTTATTGTTCTTAGAACCATGACATAATAGTAGTATGCTTTATACAATTGTCACTTATAATTTATGTTATCTCTGTATTTTTAAAGCATTTATCAGGAGCGAACTCTCGGGACAATTTTTGACTTATCTTAGATGTGTATTAAAATGTTCAGCTACATCATTTATAAAGTGTTTTGATAATAATTTTGCCCCAAGCTATACGATTAACCCAAATCTGTATGTTTACTTTGAGAAATGAATATTCAATGTGTGTAGAGCTTATTTAAAACTGAAAAGTAAACGAGCAAGAATGAATATAAAACAGAAATATCCCATATTATCAACCATAGGAAAGTGTTATTTCAGTGTCATTTCACTCCTGAAGGCTATGAGGAAACTACCTGCTAAATATTTGAACAGCAAAAGATATCTCTAGGAAGGACCTATGTGTCTACAAGGCAAATAACGTGGAGCTAGCTTCTTTTAAGCACTATTTAATAAAAGAGAACTAAGAAAACACATCTCAATATGATTGAAAACAAATTGAATTGTTTTTTTTCATTTTTTTCAAGTTAAATTGAAATTAGCATCCTGCTTAGAAAAGCAATGATAAGAAAAGTATATATATGTTATTTCAATGTTAACGTTTTCTTTCATAATGATTTATATTCAAATGATACTCCAGGATAAGTAAATTTGCTGGGTTGTTTTCCTGTGGCAAAATACCTACAAGTTTATTACCTAAGCGTCTACATTTTAAAATGCCTTTTCTTGTTTCACTCTCACTTGTACAGCTTACATTCAAAATTTCCTTACTGACAAATAGTATGGCAGATAAATACACAGCCCTAATTTTACTTTTCATTTTTATTTCATTTTTCCGGAGATCCTGAGTGAGAGATGGATAGATGGAGCCAGTGCATTGACATTCTCTTTCCAAAATGCTCAGTTTATTTTAAGGGGACTTGGTAAAAGCAAGTACCAGGGGCTTCTGTGTGGTAGCCTAACAGCTAAGGTCCTCACCTGGCATGAGCCAATATCCCATGTGGGTGCCAGTTGCATCCTGGCAGCCCCGCTTCTCATCCAGCTCCCTGCTTGTGGCCTTGGAGACCAATCAAGGATGGCCCAAAATCTTGGCACCTTGCACCTATGTAGAAGACCAGGAAGAGTCTCCTGGCTTTGGATTGGCTCAGCTCCAGCCCTTGTGGCTGCTTGGGGAGTGAATCATTGAGCGAATCTTCCTTTCTGTATATCTCACTTTCCAATAAAAATCAAACAAAAATCTTAGAAAAAAACAGTAATCCAGCTAATATTTCCTCTGTGTGTAAGGGGGATGCCATACTTGGGCTGTCATCTGCTGCCTCCAAGGCTGTGTGCTGGCACACTGGAGTTGCAAGTGGAGTCAGGGCTTGAAACCCAGGCACTCTGACAGAGGATGTGTATAAATCTACCAGCATCATAACTGTTGCACAATATACCCATTGCCCCACATGCTGTTTTGATACAAGTGTTCAAATAATGCTACACATATTTATATCTGTAAGCATTTGTTATATATTTAGGTTTAAAAAGCTCAAAATAGTTTCTACTGGCAAGAAAAAAATATTACATTATTGTTTCTATGACTCAGCACAGATTTCAGTAGAGCACCAGTACTTCTTTCTTCTAACTATAAGTTAGTATCTGTTGATCATTTACCCATTTCTCTCTTGCACTCTCACCTTCAGATAATCAGAATTCTAAGACTCTTAAATTCTTTTTTTTTTGTAAAGATTTATTTATTTTTATTGTAAAGCCAGATTTTACAGAGAGAAGGAGATGCAGAGAGAATGATCTTCTGTCTGCTGATTCACTCCTCAAGAGGCAAAGATTGCTAGAGCTGAGCTGATCTGATGCAAAGACACCTCTGAGTCTCCAACGCAGGGGAAAAGTCCCCTGCTTTGGGCTATCCTCTACTTTCCCAGGCCACAAGCAGGGAACTGGATGGGAAGTGAAACAGCCAGGCTATGAACTGACACACATATGGGATTCCAGTGCACGCAATGCAAGCATTTTAGCCACTCTTTTACAATCCACAAATGAGCAACATCATATACTACCTGTATTTCTGTGCCGGGCTTATTCTCGTAACATGATGACACCCATTGTCATGTTTTACAGATGAAAATAGTTCACCTGTTTTTATGGCTGGTTGGTATCCCATTGTTTTTAGGTACCATATTTTCTTTACTCGTTCATCAGTGGAAGCACACTTACATTGTTTCCCTCTATTTGTTGTTGAACAGTGTTATAATAAACCCGACAGGGTAACTGTATCTTTGACAGACTGATTTCAATTACTTTGGATATAGAATCACTAGTATTGTTACTATATCTTGTGAGATTTTTATTTTATTTCCTGTAAGAACATCTGTATTATTTTGCACAAGGTTGGAATTATTTATATGCTGCAATGTGTAACGGCCACAATGTTCTTCAGATCCTGACCAACATTTGTTAACTTTCAGATTATTGATAATTTTCAAACTAATTTGAGTTATATTATCCATTTCACTTGTATAAATTTAATGATTAGTGATGTTTAGCAATTTTTCTTTTCTGGAAAAAATCTTATTTTTCAACAGAAACGTAATCCTCAGGAAGGATACATTTTAATCAAATTAAATAATTATATAATTAAAGCCAAGCTATAAACCAGGTCAGCATATGAAACAACCAAGTGAAAGTCCAGTCATTTACTAACTATTCTGTTTTCAAGTGTGTTTGCATATGACTCAAGAGAGGCACATAGGTATTTAGGCATATTTATATTATTTCATTTTTTATCACTTAATTGTTAAAGATATGATTGTTAAGCTTTTTTGTGAATAAAAGAGGTAGGATATCATCCTTCTGGGCTTTGAACTAAAAATTAATTTCTGCGATCTTTACTTATTATTTGGATCAGTTATTTAAGACTTAAAGAGAAACAGTTATCTGCAAACACAAAGTTACTAGTTAAACCATGACAGTGATGAAAGTGAAATGGTGTGTTTGGATTTGTATGGTCATTTTTCCAAGCATGACAAACAAGGTAGAGTCAACAGTAGTTATGCTTAGAGAATGGGTCTAAAAGGCAAGTATGAAAGATTAATTTAATGTTTATTACATGTTTCAGTGGCAGATACACACAAATATAAGGAAGCAAGTTCGAAGAAATACCTTCATGGCAAATTACACATATGTCTAACATATTCATGATGGTAAATATAAGTATATATACCATGCCACATATTGTATGTTTTAGATTAAATAGACATTTTCTTCAATTTAAAAAAAATTTTCTGTACTAGAATATATTGTATTAAAATCACTGACAATAAAATGAAAAATAGTGGAAAATCTCACATCTATTCAAGTTATAGGCATGAATTTATATTCAAATCATCTATAATTAGTCATCAAAGTTGTACTCTTTGTAAATCTTTATAGTCATAGAAATCTATGCCTGTAAAACTCTATTCAAGAAACTAAACATGATAAGAGCTTTATGTATTCCAGTAATAACTGAAACATTAGGAAATACAGCAATAAATATTTTTAATAGTGAATGTATAAAAGCTGAGACCAAGGCATTGACATTTAACTTCATTTTTTAGAAAAAGATTGATTTCTTTTTATTGGAAAGTCAGATATATAGAAATGAGAGACAAACAGGAAAGATATTCTGTTGGTCGATTCAATCCCCACGTGGCTGCAATGACCTGAGCTCATGTGATTCAAAGCTAGGAGCCAGGAACCTCTTCCAGGTCTCACATGCAGGTGCAGGGTCCAAACGCTTTGGGCTGTCCTCAGTTGCTTTCCCAGGCCACAGTCAGGGGCTGGAAAGGAAGCAGGGCCGCTAGGATTAGAAACAGCAGCTGTATGAGATTCTGTCGCATGCAAAGCAAAGCCTTTAGCCGCTAGGCTAACGTGCTGAGTCCTTAGCTTCTTTTAATCCGTAGATGATTTGGATGTTAAAACTAACAACACTGTAGAGATGGTTTTAATTTGAATGAGTTTATTGATTGCTTGAAAAGGAATGGTTGAGTTTTAAACAGCACAATGTAACATTTTGACAAAGTTTTGTGTAACAGTGATGTATACATCTTTCTGTGAACAGGTGCTAAAGAGGACCTTGTCACTGAGTACGAGATTACTGAACGAGGAAGGGCAGGGATGAAAACACGTTACAAGATAATTTAGTATTACACAAAAGGGAGAATCAATAAGCCTTCTGTACTGGATGACAATATTGTATGCTTGATTCATTTATCAAATTGGTTAACGAAGTATAATTCAAGTACATTGTTAGGTAGGACAAAGAAAAATAACACATACCACACAAAGTAAGATATAAAAAAGCCATTGTTCTAGTCTTAATAGCCCACAAAGACAGAAACTCCGGTCAGAAAGTTTATATGGCACTCATGATGTAGACATTAATGCATAACACAGCTGTTATTACTGCCAACTATGCACAGAAGAGTTCAGTGAAGATATTTGTGACACAAAAGTAATAGGATGTGGAGTATTCCAAGGCACGATAACAGTCAGGGGGATTCCCCACTGGGTCCAAAACATGACCAGTGCAAAAGACTGTACATAGGTACAGTAAGGATAAGCAGTATTAGAAAAAGCATGTTTTAAAATACATTCTAAATGTATTTACAGGAGTATAACCTTGCTTCAAATATATGTTTAGGGCCTGGCCCGGTGTACTCGCCTTTTACACGCCGGGATCCCATCTGGGTGCTGGTTCTAATCCCAGCAGCTCCACTTCCCATCCAGCTCCCTGCTTGTGGCCTGGGAAAGCAGTGGTGGAAGGCCCAAAACCTTGGGCCCCTACATCCATGTGGGAGACCTGGAAGGGTTCCTGACTCCTGGCTTCAGATCAGCTCAGCTCCGGCCGTTGAGTTCACCACTTGAGGAATGATTCATCAGACAAAAGATCTTTCTCTCTCTTCCTCTCTCTATATATCTGACTTTTCAATAGAAATAAATAAATCTTAAATATATATGTGTGTATTTCGATAACATTTACCAAATTGACTCAATTATAGAGTTTTGATATATCTTTTAAAACACTACACATATTCTCATGTGTGTGTTTATCAGTCATATTACATTTAATACATGGCATTTCGTTAACTGAGGAACTACAAAGTAACTTAAAATATTTAACCCATATATTGAAGTTATTTCTATTCCATACCCCCCATTTTTTAAAGATTTAATTATTTTTATTGGAAAATCAGATTTTCAGAGAGAAGACAAAGAGAGAAAAATTTTCAGTCTACTGATTCATTCCCCAAGTAGCCACAATGGCTGGAGCTGCCAAGCCAAAGCTAGGAGCTAGGAGCTTCTTCCTTAGCTCCTGAGTCTCTCAAGGCTTTGGACCATCTTCTGCCTTCCCAGGCCACAGGTAGGGAGCTGGAGAGAAGTGGAGAGGCCAGAATATGAATCAGTGACAATATGGAATCCCTGTGTTTGCAACACAAGGACTTAGACACTAGGCTATCATTCCAGGTCCTTCTAGCTCCCTTTTAAACAAGTTTCTAAATATTGCTATGGAATGATTAAATTGTAAAAAAAAATTCTATTACTTTTGTTATAGACAATTTCAGCATTAAATCACATGTATTATAAATAGTGCTTGGATTGCATATGTTAGTACAAAGCTATAGAAATTCTAGTGTGCTTAACAAGAAAGGTAGAAGAAATAATTCAAGAAAGGAAAAGACTAAACAATGATAGAAATAAATACAATAAACAACTATAAACATGGTATTTTGTTGTTTGAAAAAGAAAACCTCCAGATATCAGTGGAAATTAATTTAATTCAATGAAAACAAATAAAAGAATTTTGACTGTTTGCTTCTAATTTTTTGCCATATCTATAGCCTTGTTTTCTTATAATGTTCTGTAAAACTGGGTAGAGCCAGAACATGCATGGCCCATTATTATATGGCTTCTCATTAGATTTCAAGTGACACCTGAGTGTTTAGAAGAGAGTTTTTACTTTTGGTCCTGAAAAACTACCCACTATTTATCATAGTTATTGGGAGAGAAGATTGTAGGTTTCAGAAATCAAAAAACAATAAATGCTGGAAAAGATGTGCAAGGAAAAAATATGTTCTTGATATCTAATAATGCTGGAAGACCCACTGATAGTTGCTATATAAATTCATGACTTCTGTTCAATTTTAAAGCAGTTTTTTAATTAAAATGTGTGGGATATGATCCTGAAAAGAGTCTCAAAAACTCTTATCAGACTCTGGTTGTCTGTTGATCAGCCATCTGTTTAAACAACTGTGAGTTCATTTCTTGTAGGAGATTAAAATAAATAAGAAATAAAGAGCTCCTATTCCTGCCTCAGCATGCTGTTTTTTTATGATGCCTTGGTATTTGAAACTAGAAATAATGGTCAGTAGAATAATTTAAAAAGAATTCTTGTGACTTTATCTAAAACTAAGATGTAATGCATCTTAATGAATTACAGTAATTCATAAATAAAATGATTTAAAATGCATATATTTAACTATTTTATATATACATACACACACATATATATAGTATAGCAAGGGTGCAGAGTAAATGATCTTTTGAGATATTTTAAATTGAGTTTCATCAGTTTCAAGTAATTGTTACTGACAAATGAACCACTTGGTTGGAAGTATGGTATATAAATAGGAAACAAAAGGGGAAGAATATAATTGCTGTGAAAATTTAAATTTAATTTAAATTTAAATTTAATTTTCTCAGTATATAATGATCCACTCTGATTTGCATGAAGAGGCTAGCTAATACTTGTGAGATCCATGATCCTAAAGCTTCGTTAACTTCTTAATTTTTCCTATTACATTTCATACATACATAGAGAGATATTATTTAGAAGATACAAATACAGGCAAAATTGACAGATGTTTAGCCAATCCAACGAAGAATGAAGAAGTAAATAAAAGTGGAGATGAAGACATTACAATTTAAATGAAGAAATACAAAGGATCAAAAGGAAGTACCAAATATAACTACATGCTAACAGATGGAAAAGAGGATACAGAAAATCTAAGCAGATCCGTATCAAATAATGAGATCAAAGAAACCAGTTACTATCTTTAATCTGAGCTGTCTGCTTTGAAACTGAAAAAACTGTTTTTATTAACCTAACATTAGTCTATGACCAAAACCAATGAAAGAGAACAAAAAGCAAATTATAGAACACTATCCTTAATAAATCATAATTCTTAGGTACATAGTCCCCTTGCTTTTCTAACACAGATCAATTTTATATTTCTTTATTAAGTCATCACGAAAGTAAGTGAATGGTTTTTAGATAGCATATGTAGTTGAACTACCTCAGCAATCAAAACTGGAACTATTACTAATGAACTAGAATAATTATTTAAATGATACAAGAGACCAAAATTTGTAACATAAAGTTTCAAACATGCAGCACAACTCTCAGGTCTTTGCAAGCTGCCTAAGAGAACACTGTAACAAAAGTAGCATATGGAATATCATATTGATATGCATGGGGCATTGCCTTCAAAAAAGGAAGCATTTAGTTCAGAAAATGCCTTAACATTTTTCCAACATCTGTATTTAATGTTGTTAAGCAACAGTCATTAGTCATATCAACATCAAATTTGGAACATTGCTCAGTCATAAAATCCTGGAATGGAAAACATTATGCTAAATGAAATGAAATAAATTGGACTCAAATATATAAATATCATGTGTTCCCTGATTTTCAATAACAAATATGCAGTGTACAATATGTAATCTATGGAGGAGAGTGTGTACATATTAGGGATGGAGAATAAGGTAGAAAGTGTCACTGTTACAGTAAATTAATACTATGTGTATGTGTGTGTTTACTTTATATAAATAAGATAATATAAAAAGAAACACCTTAAAAACTATTGTACAATAATTTATTCTGCTATTAATAGTCAATGTAAGGCACAGTTATTTCACCAAAGTAATCTTTCATATTGACCTTTATAGCCATGCCTGCTTTCAACCTGACCCAAATCCATCCCCAACCCTGGCATCCACTAAGCTGTTTTCCTGTTCTCTAATGTTGTCATTTCAAGGGTAAAGAGGTGAATCATACATCATGCATTTGAGGATTTTTTCAGTCATCTTATTTTCAGATATGTTTCCAAATCATAGCACATATCAGTAATTCTCTCCCTTTTAATATTGAGAGATTGTATGGCAAATTATGAATGTGTTTAGGTTTATTTAACTAGTCAATGAAATATATCTTGGCTGTTTATATGTTAAACAATTTGATGCTATACATAATTATTTATGAACACAACAAAGGAATGTATTACTGAGTATTTTAGTAGATACATGATTAATGTATTGAATAAGAAATTACCAAGCTGTTTTCCACAAAGCCTATGACATTTTAGGTCTCCAAGGGTTTGGGTTTTACATTTTCATATGTACTTAACTTTGAATTTATGATTATACAAAATCTAATTTAGATCATTTATTAAATTATGTTCACTTGCTTAAAGGGTTTTTTTTTTAATTTCAAAGGTGGAATTACAGCAGAAGAGATTGAAAGAGAGAGAGAGAGAGAAACAGACAGAGAGAAAGAGAGAGAACGAGAAGGAGAGAAATCTTCCATTTGCTAGTTCACTCCCCAAATAAGTGTAATGACTAGTGCTGAGCCAATGTGAATCCAGGATCCAGGAGCTTGTTCCGGGTCTCCCGCATGACAAACATTGGCTATAGTCTCCTCTGCTTTCCCAGGTCAAAAGCAAGGAGCTGGATTCAAAGTTGAGCAGCTGGGTCATGAACCAGCACTAAAATGGGATAACAGAGAAGAAGCTGAAGAATTTGCTTGCTGAGCTACTACACCAGCCCATTGATCAAAAATCTTTGATTCAATAATTATTTTGTTGGATTTCATTTATGGAAGGCTTTCACAAAGTTTTGACCTGAAATTTATTTCTCATTAAGCTGAGAAAAATATTAAATATATCATTAGAGCATACTCTCTCTCTCTCTCTTTTTTTTTTTTTTTTTGAGGTTTCATTTTCCTGCCATCACCAAAGAGGTGAGCCCTTTCCAGTTAGTAATTGATTTCTGCATTATCTGGATTAGGTCCCTGCAGCCAAGTAGAATCTAACTAAAATTTATACAGATAATTGATTTCCATAGAGAAATGCAATGGTAGGGGCATGAGTGGGAACAAGCAGGCTCATCTCCAGCTAGGTGTGACACAGAAATGGAGGAAGAGTTTGATGATCCGAAATCCCCTTTGAGGACACATTTCTAGTGGCTAAGGACTTTCCTTATGATCTCAATTCCTAAAAGTTCTGCCAATATAGTGTCACCTCCCAATCTAGCTTTAACACCTGGGACTTTGAGGGATATTCAACACCTAAGTTAAAGCTGCAACTTTCCTCTTGAGTTATGCACGTCGGAATTTTGTAAAAAGCTTTTATGCAAAAGCTGACGACTGAGTCTTGCATTGCTTATTTTAAAAATCACTTGGTTCAATTTATTTTGGATTTAATCAATATCTACTTAAAATCATAGTTAATTTTAAACATCAGTATACACATTGTTTAAATCTGTGCATGGTAAATAAAGTAAACTATGTTTGTTTGTGTTTAAATTTGAATGCCAAAAAGGTGAAATCAAAAGCAATTGAAATCAGGTGAGCCATCTCAATCACTGTAAATAGTTAGTATCAGCTTAATTTACATATTAAGGCCACAGTTATTTCTGAAGATATTAATCTAAATATAATTCTGTCACACTTAAGGAAAAGCATTTAATGTTCTTCCTGAGGCTGACGCTGCATTCTTTCTTGAGAGAGGGAGTGTGTGTGTGTGTGTGTGTGTGTGTGTGTGTGTGTGTGTGTGGTCAGCTAGGGAGTTTCAGAATGACATGGAATCCTGACTCTCCTTGAGGAACCCTGCTGTAAAGTACAGATTAGTTGAAGCAGTTACTTCCGCAGTCACATCCATGTGTCTGTACACAATGGAGGTACACAAAAATTCACCCATCTAAAGAATAAATGAAGCCTTCGGCAAATCAAGTCTTATAGTTACCAAATTGTCATGTTATCAAATCCTCAGCTTCATGCAATAAATGAACTAGCAGTTGGTTTGCAATTTTCCAATGAAATAACACATATGCCTAATGTTTACATCATTCATGATATTTTTTAAAGATTTAATGTATTTTTTACTGGAAAGGCATCAAAACACTTCGGGTGCCAGATTTGCAAGTCAGTACTTTATGAACTGTATCACAATGCCTGCCGTAATAATGTTCATTTCCGTAACAAATATGTCATAGGCACACTGATACTGATGCATACATTTGTATTCAGAATTATTTAGATTTACAGAATTGTATGAATTTATGTCTAATAAACACTTTATTGCATTATTATAATTATATCAATTTATTACAACAATGACTGCTAATAATGTCCTACTGATAGAATGAGCTCTATTTGAGGGTTTGTCTGATAATGACATAATACATAAACTTACTGAATACAAACTTTTAGCTGACAATGCTTTTTATTAGGTTGGGCACATATAAAAAGATCAAGGTTAAAAGAAAAAGGAAAGGGTTTCATTAGCAGGGTGCTGGATCAAAAATGGAACAGCCGGTACTCAAATAGCATATTGATGTCACATACAAAGGCTGTGACAATGCTTGTGATAAAGCTTGCTGTACTGCAATGCTGATCTCACTTTGCATCGACCTAAGCACATTGTCCTTGAGGTGACCGAGCTGTGAGTTATCACTTTATTAAAACACAACTCTGTTGTAGTGTAAAAACTAACTTATTCATCGAGACTGCCTGATTTACCTGGGAATGTTAAATGTTATCAGTAATGAAGTGAGAGGATCATTAAGACAGCATTGTGCTCTCTGCTGTTTCATGTTGCTCTTCTCGCTCATGTGATGGCTTCTGCTGGTATATGGGAAGAATGTCCACTGATACGCAACTCCAATAAAATATCTCCTCAGTGGAAGACTTCCCAGGAAATTTCGGTGGGTTCCCCAGAAGTTTTGTTAGTAGACATGGCAAAGTTTCTGGAAAGATAAATGAGTCTGATAGTCCTAACCATGTTATGGTTCACGTATTATCTGATAATATATGACCTGATGGTAAGGAGTATAATGATTTAAGCTGTGTGAAAAATAAGTTTTACAATCATTTCAATATTTAATACTTGCGTTTCTGTTTCCGAAATTATGAATCGTCTACTAATTATATTTGTTTCCTCTAAATTAAAAACTTGAGAAATTCATAATCATCTTTACTGGAAGATCACTCAAGAACCAAACTTGCTAAAATTATTGATAGTTTAAAAAATCTGGTGGAAAATCAAAGGTGGTTTTTATATAGAACTTTTACCTATCTTGAATAAAAAAATGCAGTTTACTCTAAATGTAATGAAAAATATCATGCAAGTCAAGTGTAAGGAGTGCTAACCCTGGCCATACTTGGAATCTTTCTAAATTTCATGTTCTTTTAAAGACACCAATACTTTTCAAACACTTCACATCTGTTCTTCAAAATCTATTTGATTTTATTGCACTTCAGATATTGTATCATTTTTTCCTTCTTGCTCCAGTTGCATTCTCTTGATAAAATCAGTTTTGTGCAGAAAAAATACTCATAGTCCTGAGGATCCAAATTCTAAGAAACCAAAACAAACCTCAAAAACCTAGTCATTGCACAATTTCTACAAAAATAGTGTAAAAGTTGTATAGGTTTTATAGTATGCTTTGTATCAATTGAGTGTTCTATTGCTTATGATTTAATTTATGCAGACACATGCTAATTTTTCTCAAAAATAAAAAGATAATGTATGTAAATAATACAGCATTTTAATATAAACAATATCTGTCAATTTGTAATTAATATTAATCTGTTTGCATCTGAATCTATTTATTTCAGTAATTGTGTTCTCTTTTGTAGAATTAGAAGTGCTATATATACATTGTTTAGAAGTTTTGAAATTTATGCTGATTTCTTCCATATACATATTTTTAACCTTCTGTTGAAATAATGTATGTAAACAAAGAAATGAACATATTTATACACACACTTTTTCTTCTGATCACACTCATATTCAAATTAATAACAGAATATTCATCATAATCCATTAGTCAACACTATCTTCCTCACCCATTAATGTAGGAAATATGGGTATACTTTTAATTATATGATATCACTGAGTGAGCCAATATGTATTGCTATTTATTTAATGATATACACATATTTTTATGCCATCTCTATATTTAGAAGCACAGATCAGAGAAAATATATAATATTTATGCTTTTGGATCTGGCTTATTTCACTTAGTGTAATGATCTTTTTGTTGCAATCACCAAAATTTCATTCATTTTGCCATATATATATATATTCATTTTGTCATATGTATGTATAAATTTCATCCAAAGAATACCTGTTGATGAACGTCTAAGTTGAGTTCATATCTTTACTACTGTAATTGGGATACAATAAACATGAGAGTGCAAACATTGCTTCATATTCCCCCTTGTCCTTTGTGTATATTCCAGGATTAGGATAGCTAGGTTAAATGGTAGTTGCAGTTTTCTGAGGAATCTCTGAACAGTTTTTACAATGATTGTAACAATTTGCATTCTCATCAACAGTGTATTAGGGTATCTTTTCTCTCTTTATCATCCCCAGAATTGAAGATTACATTCCATGAATTTGGCTACATATTATGCTATTTAAAATGAAGCAGTTACTTCCAGATGACAGTATTCCTATCTCTCAGATTACTTTCAAATTACAGTAATAGATTCTTGGTAAAATGATCAATACATAGCGTGGATTTATGTGGTTTTTTTTAAGATTTATTTTATTTTTATTGGAAAGTCAGATATACAGATAGGAGAAGAGACATAAAGGAAGATCTTCCATTCAATGATTCACTAACCAAGTAGCTGCAATGGCTGGAACTGCACTGATCCAAAGCCAGGAGTCCTGAGCCTCTTCTGAGTCTCCTGTGCAGCTAGAGGGTTCCAAAGGCTTTGGGCCGTTCTCGACTGCTTTCCCAGGCCACATTCAAGGAGCTGGGTGGGAAGCGCGGCAGCCGGGATTAGCACTGGCACCCATATGGGATACCAGTATATTAAAAATGAGGACTTTAGCTACTAGGCCACTGTGCCAGGCCCAGTTTTATGTTTTTATCAGTTTAGACATAATATTTAACATGTAGTGTCTAATCACTGACATTACATTTTTGACCTACAATTTTTGTCAATTAATGAACACATTATGTCTTAAAATAGCACGTTTTATTAATTACTAAAAGTTACTTTTTTATATGTGTTGCAAGCTACTCAAGTAAAATTTGGTAAATTTACCAAAAATGTTTCCTAATTGCTCATATATTTGCCAAAATCTGACACTGTGAATAAATAGTGAAATTTTCCTTTAAATTCAGTGCCAATCAATTGTTGGAATTATGATTAAAACGTGATATGGAACTTTTACTCTTTCTAATGGAATTAGACAAGATTGTTTTCATCCAGTATATGATTAAGCAAGATGCAAATGCAAAATTCAGCCACTGAAAAGAAGACAGGAGACAGACAAGAAAGGAGCGTCAGAGAAACTCAATAAAGTCCATTCTCTGATTCCCTTTTACCTTGCAGGTTTGTGATTGGTGTCTTCACAGGAGGTTTCCATGCCCTTACTGAGAACTCTAATTAAGAGAGTTATTTCAATTTGTGCAGGCTTGAGGGGGCCCTGCAATCAAGTACAACCTGCCAAAGTGTGAATAGGAGGAACAAGAGGAAGTGAAAAAATGCCATCAGGAAGAAGTTGGCTGTCAACCAAGAGGCATTTCAGAGACTTTTTTATGGGAAAAGAGAAAAAAAATCCACAATCTTGCACAGACAGTGGGGACAGAAACCTGCTTTGAGTAGCACATTGGCCTGGCTTTGTTTCTCACAGATAGGCAGGCTTATCAGAAATATCAGCACTAATATTCACATGTCAATTTATCAGTTCTGCAATGGTATATGCAACTTCTCATTTTGATCAATATCCTTCATCCTTTATGATAGATCTGTGTTAAAATGCCATACAGTGTCTCTCCAAGTATTGATTGGAAATCATAAAATACAAATTTTAAATATAAATAAATTCTGAAGATTGGATGCATCTATCCCATAGTGGAGATACACTTTCCTCCAGAATTAGTGACAACATACATCTTCCAGTTACTCTACTTGAGTAGCATTGCATCATTTACCTCTGTGACTGTCATCCTTTTTCTGTTTTTATTAATGACCAGTTCTTTAAACTGACCTATTTCAAAACAACTGGTTGTGCTAGTAAATGTATAATCCCTTCTCCAAACTCTGGAGACAAATTAGGTTATTGTGGGAAAAAAAAGTGACAAATCTGACAGTTTAGAAATTATTAATAATCTTTGGAAAGAGAAAAATTTGTGTATCAATGTATGCTAGGTAGTTTGAGATGCCTCAAATTCTAATTTGCTAATGTTTACTAATGTTTACTAATGTTTAGGAATTTTTTAAAAGTTGATTCAAAGATTATCGCATTGTTATTTTCTTACATAAAATTTATTCCTGGGCCCAGCGGCGTGGCCTTGCGGCTAAAGTCCTCGCCTTGAGCGCGCCAGGATCCCATGTGGGCGCCGGTTCTAGTCCTGGAAGCTCCACTTACCATCCAGCTCCCTGCTTGTGGCCTGGGAGGGCAGTCAAGGCTGGCCCAAAGCATTGGGACCCTGCACCCGCGTGGGAGACCTGGAAGAGCTCCTAGCTCCTGGCTTCGGATTGGTGCAACACCGCCCATTGCGGTCACTTGGGGAGTGAATCATTGGATGGAGGATCTTCCTCTCTGTCTCTCCTCCTCTCTGTATATCTAACTTTCCAATAAAAATAAATAAATCTTTAAAAATGTTATTCCTTTTATAACTGGTATTTTTAATAAATTTCTGTTATTCACAGCATTGAAATAATGCTGGCCCATAGTTCGCATCCAGCATTGCTCATCTGAGACAGCATTTATGTATCAGAATTTATATGCACACATGTGTTTATCCTCTGTCCACTTCTCTGTCTATTTTTGTGCAAGGTGTCATATCTCCGAATAATAGAATCCAAATGAGATAAAGCTGTTACAATTCTTTCTCATTTTATCTATTTCATTCTTTAATCACAGGTATCTGATTTCTGAGTTTTGTGCTATATCCTCCCATTTTTATTTCAATAGAATTTGAAAATATCAAAAACATGATGAGAGCACATGTAAGACATTTCACCCATACCTATAGTGACACCCCAAAGACCCCAAATCCTCCATAAGTGATAAAAACAGAGGTTGGACAAGCAAAGACGTGCAGAGAGAAGGATTTGCCTGGTGTATTAGAAATCCTTCACTAACAAAATCTTCCTGACTACAAGCTTATTTCACAATCGAATAGTAAGTAGGAGCTTTCTAAACAACTGTCTAGGGAAAAAAGTGCTCTAAGAATTTTATAAATGTTTTCATTCAACTCTATTTTATATGATATATTTGAAAGACATTGTAATTATAATTCAACATTATATGTGGTGTTTCTAAAGGAAAGTATATACAGGAGTTTGAGTCTTAAAGATTATTTTCATACTGGATATTACAGTATGTTTTGAGAAAAATTTACCTATCACAGTTATGTTTCAAAACTATCCTAATCATCATGTACTAATCATCATGTACATCTTTACATTTGTCATTTCTAAATGAAAACAATGTTTTAGAGGCAGATTGACCCTGTCATTAGATAAAACAAAAATAGAATTTCAATAAACAATAAAATTAATCCATATAAACATTCACAAAATTATTCTAATTCCTAAAGTTACTATTATTTTTTACAGAATTCTTATTATTTTGAGGAAAACTATAAATAATGGTTTTCTGTGCCATATTAATTTTGCATAATTCATATTTTCTCAATTTAGTTTCTTTAAAAAAATGAAAGTTCTCAATAGAGAAGTTTTCACATGGACCAATGTTGGGAACTCAGGTTTAGTTGAAGAAGCTGAAATTGGGAAAAACAAAAGTGTACATAACACTGTCAATTTCCCCTAGAAAAAAATAGATTGAACTATAATTTTTTGTTTAGACTCATTCTTTATGGTTATGGTAGTCAATCGGAATACAAATCTAAATCTGTCTCAATCATGACAATAGACAGCAATCTGGCAACTGAATGTCACTTAAAACCCCAGATGTACCTGACTATGAAATCTTTGTCAACTGGGATTAAGGCTGAAAAACATAAAATAAACTGGTTTCAAATAGCTCCTTAAAAAAATGCTAATATATTCATTGGCTAAAAATTTGTGAGTGAATCCGAAAGGATTCACTAAGGACAAAGTTCATTTTAAAAGATTATTTATTTATTTATTTATTTATTTATTTATTTATTTATTTATGTATTTATATCTAAGTGTTACAGAGAGAGAAACAGAGGAACTGATATTCCATCCACTAGTTAAACATTAAAAACACAGCTTTCCTTTCCATTTTAGAAACTCTCTGTGTACAGAACTGAAACCTTGGAAGTATGCATGCCATCAGAACAGAATGCCTTATTTACAAAACTGTATTTGAAATATTTTCTTCAAGTGAATGATTGAATAGAATAGTACATGAAGTGACTTTCAGAAACAAAAAAAAAGATTTTTCAAAGGGAAAATGTTCCAGTCTTTAAATGCAGTAGTATTGATTTTGAAAAAAAAAAAAGTTAATTAAGCTGCCTATACTTCACTTTCCTTATTTGTAAATTCATTTGTTTTAATTCATATAATTTACTATTAAAAATAACTCAAAAAGGTTCATTTAATAGTCTAAGAAAGAGATAAAGCTGCAGTGATCTCTCATCTACTTCACTCCCAAAATATGAAAACTTCCATGACTGGAGCAACCCAATGCAGATCAAGTGCCAGGAATTCAGTCAAGGCCACCCATCACTTAAATGCCTCCCAGTGTGCAACTAGAATAAGAAACTAAGGTCAGGATTCAAACCCAGACACTCCAATCTAGGATATAAATATCCTGAGTAATATCTTCTTTAAATTATTTATTGCTTTATTTTGAAAATCTTTACATAGTTGATTAGGGCACAAAGGGTCAAGGGCTATAGGAAAGTGGGTAAAACCATTGCTTCTACGTTAATTTTTTCCCTAGATTTGGGATAAGGGGAGAGATAAAGGGAGAAGTCCCACCCAGCCTCCCACCCATCCTAGGGTCCCTGACGTGGGGCATGCTCCAAGCACTGTTCAAGTGGTTTTGATAGCTCAACAGTTCTGAATCACTGCCAGTCTCGCCATTTCAAGCACGATGAAATCTCTCCAGAATCCACTGGCTGACACAGTGCACCTTAGAGTCTCTGTTAGCCCAGATTTTCACTGCCAACACATGGCTGGGGTAGTTGATCCATTTGTTCTGTCCTCCGTCTCTGTTGTGGTACCAGGTGTCCTCTGCAGTTTCCAATGGACTGCCATATCCTTTATGTGCAACTGGATTTGCGTCTGAGCCTCTGAGGAATCTCAGCTTTGACACATGCACTCCATGGTCAGACCATGGAATCTACACTTTTCTTCATGGTTGGGGTTCTGAGATCAACAGTTCAATTGGAGGGATCCCCAAAGAAACTTCATCTGAGGTGATCTCAGGCCTGATTCTTGTATGTGCATGCCAATGCAGGGTGTGGCACAGCCCATCGCCCCAGTCAGCTTATGCATGTACTGGTGGTTGCAATTGCTGTGTCAGTTCTGTTTCCAGCACTATCTTCCACACTAACCAATGGCTGTTGTAGTCCAGTCTGATTCTGCCCATCTCATACTGGCCCTCACGCAAACCAGTGGGAGCTGCAGCCTAGTCGGGACGACTCCCAATAACCCCCACCAGGTCCGCCCCCTGCCCTGTGCTTGCCAGTATGTACAGCAGACTAATTCAGTCCCACATCCCATTCAGCACTCCTACATGTCAATAGTCATTGAAGCCTAGTTCAGCCCAACCAGGTCCACTATCCAGCCCACACACATGCTGGTGGGTGCCATTCTGTCCAACCACATCTGTCCCAATCCTGGTTTTCATGCTCTCCTGTGGGAGTGGTAACCCAAGAGGGAGGCGTTCACTATTTCCCTACCGGGCCCTCTCCCGGATCATGCACTTTCCAGGTGGTTCTGCCGTTTAACTTTGACAGAATTAGCTCCCAATGCCAGCATCTGCCAGCTGATGCTATGGCAAAGTCCAACCAACCCTCAGCCACTCTGATTTACACTTGCACCACCAGGGGCAGTCAACCAAGCCTGGACTTTCCCTGATGTTTCTCACATGAGGTCCACAGATATTGTAGTCTTGCCCTGTCTGGTCTGCCCCCATCCCAACTCACATTCTCCAGCGGGAGTAGTGTTCTAGCAGAGGAACCCTACACATTTGCGCTACCAGGTTTATCCCTTCCCCCTCGGGTCTTGCTGAGCACAAGAACCACAATATGGAGCAGCCCATACCAGGCCAGGGAATGGAACCCAGTGGCACACTTTTGGCATAGGTCAGGGACAAACCAGGCATGGCCATTTCACATCACCCGCTGTTGATTCCAAGCACCAGAGTGGAGTATGGGTCAGGCCGGGTCCGATTGCAAGACACACCAGTACACATTATGGCTTGGCTGGGTGCCGGCTGGGCTGGGCGCCAGCTGGACTGCGCTAGGCTTCAGCCCCAACCAACCTGAGCTGGAATTCAGGGTGGGCCGGGCCGGGCCAGGTTACATCACCCACTGGCAAAAGCTGAGGTAAGGCAGGCTAGGCTACCACGCTGGCCCTGTGGCTCTCTTTAAAAACACTTTAAATTGATTTCAATGTCTTCACTGTTTCAGATTGTGCTGCTGTATATATATATATATATAAAAGATTTTAGGTCACTTTCTTGCATGCAGTTTCATTTCTTTGGATATATTCCCAGAAATGGGATAGCTGGGTCATACAGCAGTTCAGTTTTCAATTATCTTAGCATTCTACATTCTGACTTCCATAGTGGTTGCCCTTGCCTACACTCCCACCAAGAGTGAAGAAAGATACCTTTCTCCCCAATCCCATACCAGCAGGTGTTGTTAGCAGAGTTCTGAATGTACACCAATGTATTTCCCTGAAAGCTAAGGAGACTGAGCATGTTTTCATATGCATATTAGCCATTTCAACTTGTTCTTTTGAAAGATTTCTGTTCATTTCTTTTGTCCATTTCTTCACAGGGTCATTTGGTTTGCTGTGGCTGAGTTTCTGAAGCCTTTTGTAAATCCTGGATATTAGCCCTCTATTGGTTGGCAAAGTGTGCAAAGATTTTCTCCCATTCTGTTTGTTGCTTCTTCAGTTCTCCTTTGGTGTACAGAAGCTTCTTAGTTCGATGTAGTCTCAATTGTTCATTTTGGCTTTGACTACAATAATTTAAATCATGTAGTTTTCATGGTATCCCTATAAAAGAGAAATTATTCTTATTTTCTTCCAAGGTAAGAAAACTGAAACATATGAATTAACTAAAATTGTTCCAACTCCCATAAAGAATATAATTTTATTAGGTAGAATTAATATTTGGAACAAAAATCATTTCATTGGTGACGGGAGCTGCAAAGTATTACATAAAATAGAAATTTAAAGTAACATTAGTGTCCGATATTTTTGAAGAAATAGCATCATGTCTTGGTATTACTTAGATATGGTTTTAAATTGTGGCTTCTAGGCACACATTGATCCTTTTTTATTATTTTTAATTCATTAATTACATTGTATTATGTGACACAGTTTCACAGGTACTTGGATTCTCCCCACCCCTCCCCAAACCCTCCCACCATGGTGGATTCCTCCCCCTTGTTGCATAACCACAGTTCAAGTTCAGTTGAGATTCCCCCATTGCAAGCATATACCAAACATAGAGTCCATCATCTTATTGTCTAGTCAAGTTCAACGGCTTCTTAGGTATACCCTCTCTGGTCTGAAGACAGAGCCAGCACATTGATCCTTTATTTCTTATTTACCTTGGTGTGCATGAGTAGAATTTTATATAAATTATTCATTGTATATAATGTTTAAAATTTGCATTCCAGATCAGATTCAAAAATGTTTGTCCTTACATTTTTGGCACTCTCAGTACTAAATGAGTTGGGAAATAAGAAACTGGCATGTAGCTTTTGAATACATGTAAATTTTAATCAGCATCCTTTAAAATTTTCAATCACATTCTAACTCAGGTTTTATAACATAGAGTATTTTGATTCCTAAAGTTTAAATTTATAAATAGGTGCTGTATCTTCTGGGTATATCTGATAAAACAAAAAATCAACACATCTCCAAAAAATATTATAGCAAACAAGACCTTCACCTGTAATTAAATGATTGCAATCTGGAAATGTAGGTAACATTTAGAAAATCAGAAAGTATTTCTTCTCTGAAAATAACTGGAGAAATAATATCACACTCTTGAGAGCCTGATCCATTGTTCCCAAGGCTGATTTTGGAGACTAGATAGATAGGCTGTCAGCTTTTCTTTTCAGGGTACCTATTTTTGGAGAGTTCTGTAATATTGGAAGCATTTCACAGTATCAGACTCCATTCTCTTATGTTTTCTTTTACTTTTGGTCCATACAGTATCAGAATTAAAATCCTGTTCAATGCTTCTAGAGTGACAAACTACCCTTCTCTTCAGAAACACTTTTGGAAAATATGTGAATAAAATTATTCACAAAAAAGCACTCTAAAATTAGAAATCTTTTTTTGATCCTGCTTCACTCTTTCTCCTTGAGAGGGGTTTGAAGGATTAGGCCATGCATAGAGGATCCACAAAAGTATGTGACTATCACCAAATCTCTGATTATAAAGAAGTGTTGAGCCATTCATTGAGGCATATTGGCTTCTGCCAAGAGCTGAAGATGGCATGCGATAAGAAAAGGGTCATAGAAAACTACCAGAGAGTAGCTATAGCAGAATTTCCTTAGCAGGAAGCAAGACATCAGGCCACACGAGGACACAAACCCGGGCTTCTGAACTCCCACAGCACAAACCTATCACGATGAGAAGGGGACTTACAAAGCTTTGCTGTATTGTATTTACTTAGTTATTGAGCTCATTGACTCATAGAGTGAATGAAAGTAGGAATAAGAAAGTAGGTTTAGGGGATAGCTAGTAACAGTGGCATTGGGTGAGTAAAGTTTTGAATTATTGGTGACAGATTTGTAGAATCTCTAACTTTTGCTCCAGGTAAAATCACTAAATGTACAGAAGTTCTTTATCAGTCAAAGAAAAAGAGCTGGAATTATACCATTCAGAAGTGTGTTTGCAGGACAACTAGAAAGAGGCAAGCAATAAATGAATGTTGTCCTCAGTTAGTAACAGAATAAAAACATATAGTCTCTGATTTTGAAAATTCTTCAAAACATAATCCTTCAAGCAGGAATGGACTTCTTCAGTTTGGAATGAGATGGATATGCACAGTCCAAACTAAAAAGATGAGCTTATAAAAGTTAAGCTCAGAGTGCAGGACATTTGGGCTAAACAGGCAGGGAGGAGGGGAATGCATAGAGTGATTGATGGGTCAGAATGAAGCTACAATGGGATAGAACTAAGGAATGTTTGGTGGAGCAAGCCATGGATGGATAGATGGACCTCTCTCTCTCTCAAATAAATAAATCAATCTTTGCAAAAGGAAATTTGATTATGTATTTTTGTTTGGAAAGTGAACTATTATTGATCTGTGAAATTTAGGGGAGAAACAGTGTGAGCCAATCATGACAGTCCGAGCATGCTTTCTGGTTATTAGGGTAGGAATGAGCATAAGACCCAGGTATGGCCAATGCAATATGAGAGACGTCTCCAAAAGTAGTCTCTGGGAAAGGACATGGTAAGAAACAGTCTTTTTATTTACAATGAATATTTTATTGTGTAAACAGCATGCTTGATACTGATGCAGCCTTCTTTGACCACTCTTTCAACACAGTAACAATTAAATTTACTCCAACATTTTAAGATACACCCTTCTCAGATGTAACCTTTCCAAACGTTTCAAAACAGATCATTCTGCCAGAGAAAATTTGAAAGCTGAGACCTCTGTCTGGTTTATTATATGATTGGTAGGGGCCCACGGATTTTACCAGTCATCAGCTTCTCCCTGGACACATTAGCCTGAATCCAGAGCAAAGAACCAGGGCTCAAACAGGCAGCTTAAGTTGCCATACTACAATGCCCCAACCCCAAAACAGAACGTATTAATTCAACTTTTAAGGTGTTTCTTAAGGAATGAGAGTACATTCTCCAAGAACAAGCAGGTGGCAAAGCAGCAAAATAAACTTCTGTTTTTAAAACATTATGTACTTTATAAAATTTAAAATATCTGCACAGCCTAAATATACCTGGGAGATATCTATTTTGTTGTTGTTGTTGCTATTGTACGTTAACTAATTAAATAGCGTAAAGACCTTTTGATGCAGGTATACTCATCCCACTTATTTACCAAATTAGGCAGTTGAGACATACAGTGGGCAGATTGATTGCAGGAGGCCAGAGCTGCTGGGAAAGTGACTATGACTAACTGTTGTTCATCCTGCACATGCTGCCACCACTTACTGACTCATATGTCTTCATGTCTTAAAATATTTATCATTTAAAGCAGAATATGACATGTCATGCATTGCATATTATTCTACCTAATTTGAAAAATATAAATAATGTCACACAAATATGAAATTTAGGGAAGACAATTTTAATATGATACTAGTATTTCAATATGTTTGATATATTTTGTTACTTATGAAACTTTAAGAGACTATTTAGAGGTACCATGCTGTTATCAGAAATAACTAAAACAACCAATTGGTAAGTGTCTTCTACCTTAGTAATTACTAAAATTTTATCTGTCCTACTGAGACGCTGTTGGCTACAATGGTTACAAGTTCAAGTTTAGAATAAGTTTAGATCAACTACTTGCCAAGCCATTCAATTAGGTTTATGGACAAAAACATATATTTTCAGCTATAAATCTGAGTTTCATTCCCATTAAAAACAAAAGCAAAACCACACCTTAAGTTACTTCTAAAAATGTCAAAAATGTTAAAAAGTTTCAAGCATAAATAATACATATAATTTAGCTATTAACAATCAAAATCTAGGCAGCTATTGCATGAAAAGAAAAACAAGATAATAACTATGTTTGCCTACTAGGTTAAAATAAGCAACATATTTACTTTTCCTATTTCTAACAGATAAAATGTAAAATAACTTTACACATAATTAAATGTGAGAAATAGAGCATGCTCCTCTAGTAATCTGATTGGAGATAATATGAAATTGGGATTATTTTAAGTGTCAGTGAGTTTGACATGGAGTGAAACCAAAATAATAGGTGAGATACAGCAAGAAAGAAGAGACATTGGGTGGAGACATATTTTCTCTTCATTATCCTTTAAATCATGATACGTATAGAGGAAACCTTTGTCTCACATACCCAATTAATGAGAATAGGAAAAAACTACTAAAAGAAAAAAGAAGAATGTCTAATTAGCTAATTTCAGAGTAATTAACTTTCAATGAAAAATAAAAAACACATTGTATAAGGTGTTCAATTCTTACCCTTCATA
Organism: Ochotona princeps; assembly: GCF_030435755.1. Classification (NCBI taxonomy): domain Eukaryota; kingdom Metazoa; phylum Chordata; class Mammalia; order Lagomorpha; family Ochotonidae; genus Ochotona; species Ochotona princeps. Next base: position 18,681,506 of record NC_080843.1, on the reverse strand, counting down.
AATTTTGGACTAACTAAATTTGTGCATAAAGAAGATGAAATGCCAGTCTTCTAAATTTGCATTTCAGCTAAGTACACTTATGCTATATGATTTGGGGATGTTTTAGAAACTTTATCCTGAGACTAAAATATTTTGCTATAGCTTGATTATTTGAAACTTCCGCTTTCACTTTTTTCAAGTTAGAAAGCTATTGTAAATATTTGAGTGGTAGCTTAAAATTTATACTTGCATAATTATCTTCCTCATGTTATCTTTTTCATAGCCTCAATCCAAATGTGAATGATATGGGTTTAGAATGTTCTGCTTTTCAGAAAAGCAACACAGTCCATATGCTATTCACTTACTGGTGTTTCAATATCATCATTCATATAACTATGCTATAATATTTTTACCATGAAAATGGCCTTGTTAAGTGGGATCTGCGTATAGCAAAAGTAGTCTTTCATATAATCCAAACTTTCCATTTATTATCATTTTCAGATAGCTTTGCATTTTGTCATATTAAGGCAGTGGATAGAAATGATTCAGTTACACTCTGAAGCTAATTACATACAAGCAGAAGTAAACCACAATGGGCAAGAATCAATAAAAGATACTACAAATTTTTCAAAGAAAGACATAAGACCATTTTACTGAGAATATTAGAACTTGTGTGCATTTGCATATTCATTTGCAAGATTGATGCAGCAGGACATTTCAGTAAACCCAGATGTAAACATCTACCTTGTTCTATGAACAATAAACAATTCCAATTTGCAAATCAAGCACATAGGTACTTATAAATGTGTCAGAATTACATCAACAATTGCAAATAGGAGAGAGAAAAAGATGGCCGACTGCAGAGAGCTGGTGTAGGGTGGAGTAGGGAAGGAGGGGAGCCGATCCAGCAGAGAAACAGGCCAGGAGGTGCGAAACTGTAGGGAGAAGAACGAGAAGGTCACTGGAGTCCACTAAAGCAAGAAGATCTACACAGCGTGAAGGAACAGCCGCAAAAAGTAGGAAAGAAAATACAGCACGCCGCGAGAAACCTGGTGAGTCACGATCCCAGGCAGGGGGAAGGCGGCGGAGGCTCAACCGCCCCAGGGAAAACAGAGGCGGCTGGAAGGATAGGCGCCCACACCGACAGGGGCACCAGTCCCCTGGAAGGCAGGAGCCCCCAGAGGAGGCTACTGGACTGATCATTGGGTGCATCATCCCTGCAGAAGTGGAGGAAAAGCAGGGGAGATTTCCCAGAGGCTTGCCTACCCGCTGCTCAGCGGCTGAGGGAGAGTGCAGAGGGAACAGGAGCGGCGCTGTGGGACTGGGGCTCAGAGATCCCCGTATCGGCTCTGAGCTGTGGACTGGCTGTGGGAGAGTCAGTGGATCCTGTTGCTGGACTCGCCCTGAGCCCCAGAGGCTGGGCAACGCTCGACAGGGCCTCACGTCCTGGGCAGAGGAGCAGACTAGTGGGGGCATATCTCACCTCAAGGGCTCTGTGCCTCTCAGAGATCAGCTTCTACCCTTGAGAGAGTGCAGCTGAGGAAGTGGCTTCTTCAGGGCAGAGTCCCCAGCTGGGCTCAGCTAGAGAGGCCAGACCAGAGCGGGCTCAGCTGAACTGGCCGGACAGGTTTTCCCAGCAGGAGCCCACTCGGAAAGACCTGCCTGCGGTGTTGCAGCCCTCAGTGGAGCAGCGCTTCCGAGTTTGGCACTGGGGCCGCGGAGATTTCCAGCCCAGCACAGGCCGGGGTTGGGGATTTTAGACTCCGAGCAGCAGGAGCCCCTGCTGTGCTAACCTCAAGCCCTGAAGGAGAGTCTCGGCTCAGCACTGAGGCGGAGACCCCCGCTGTATTAGCCTTGTGACCCAAAGCCCAGGCGCGGCTCAGCAGAGTGAATCTGTAGGGCACTGCCTTTGAGAGGGAGCCACAGGGGAAGGGGCCTGGCACTAGGGTTGGCCCACAAAGCCTCCTGACCCAGCTCAGGGCTGTGATCTACAGACCCTGAAAGCAGCTGGTGACTAAGGCAGTAAGCCCTGCTGGGCTCAGCCAGAGACCCCAAACCAGAGCCGGCTCAGCTGAATCACCGCTAAAATCTCAAAACAACAAGAAGCAAAAACACAATGAGGAGAAGTATCAGAAAAAGCAATGACCCAGAGGAAAGATCAAGCACTCCCTCCCAATACAACCAAAAACTAATCTCAATATCTGAGATGCAAGATGAAGACATAGAGGAACTATCAGATAAGGACTTTAAGAAGCTAATGATGAAATTCGTCAGAGAGAGTGAAAAGCGCTGGGAAGAGTCTAAGGCATTCGAAAACCATATCACTGCAGAAATAAATCAAATCAAAAAGGGAATCCTCGATATAGAGCACAAAATTGAAAGCCTAACCAACAGAATGAACACAGCAGAGGACAGAATATCAGAATTGGAAGACAATCAGAATGAAAGGCAGCAGCTCATCAAACAGTTGGAGACAAATCTAGAGAAAGCCAATAGGTCCATACAGGAAATGAAAGACAACCTCAAAAAATCAAATATTAGAATAATAGGCCTTCCCGAAGGAGTGGAAAAGGAGACAGGCTTGCAACGGGTGCTCAATGAGATAATACAGGAGAACTTCCAGAATATTGGAAATATAAATCCAGCACAAATCCAGGAAGGGCAAAGAACCCCCAGGAGATACGACCCAAACAAATCGTCTCCCAGACATGTGGTCCTCAAGCTACCTTCAAGTGAATACAAGGAAACCATTCTAAGACAAGTAAGAAAAAAGGATAAGATTACTTTCAGGGGAAGGGAAATCAGGATCACAGCCGACCTATCAGAAGAAACGCTCCAAGCAAGGAGAGAATGGGGTAAAACCTATCAAATCCTGAAACAAAACAACTGCCAACCAAGAATAATGTACCCAGCAAAGCTCTCATTTATATTTGAGAATGAAATCAAATACTTCAACAGTAAAGAGAAACTCGAAGAATACATCAACACGAAACCAGCTCTGGAAAATCTCCTCAGGAAGGTGCTAAACCCAGAAAGAAAAAATACAAACCAAAATCAAAGATGGCAAATGGGAAGACCTCCCCACTAAAATCCATACAAGAAAAGTCAACCAATCAAGAACTCTAATAGTCGCAAATACACACTTGCATACTTACACTCATGGCAGCCCAAAACCAATTCCTTTCAATATTATCTCTAAACACAAATGGCTTAAACTCACCAATCAAAAGGCATAGATTAACGGAATGGATCATCAAACAGCACCCAACTATATGTTGTCTACAAGAGACACATCTAACCAGAAAATCCTGTAAGAAATTTAAAGTGAAAGGATGGAAAAAGACATTTCATGCCAATGGACGAGAAAAAAAGGCTGGCGTAGCTGTTCTAATCTCAGATGACCTAGACTTCAAGCTGACAGACATCAAAAAGGACAGAGAAGGACATTATATATTGGTGAAGGGACTGATCCATCAAGAAGTAATTACAATCGTGAACATATATGCACCTAATTCCAATGCGCCTAGCTTCGTGAAGCAACTACTTACAGACTTAAGGGGAGACATAGATACACACACAATAATAGTGGGTGATCTTAACACCCCACTAACAACTATAGACAGATCAACAAAACAAAAACTCAACAAAGAAACAACAGAGCTCGTACAAACATTAGAACAACTAGACTTGGTAGACATTTATAGAATTTTTTATCCTAAGACCACAGATTATACATTTTTTTCAGCAGTGCATGGCACCTTTTCCAGGATCGACCACATGATAGGACACAAAGCAAATCTAAATAACTTCAAAAAGATAGGAATCATACCATGTACCCTCTCAGACCACCACAGAATGAAACTGGAAATCAGCAATTCAAAATGCCCAAGGAAATACAGAAACTCTTGGAGGTTGAACAATATGCTATTAAACGAACAATGGGTCAGGGAAGAAATTAAAGATGAGATCAAAAAATTTATGGAAACCAATGAAAACTCTGACACAACATTCCAAAACTTGTGGGACACTGCCAAAGCAGTGCTACGGGGTAAACTCATCGCAATTGGAGCTCATGTCAAGGCCCAAGAGAGTCGCCAAATACAGGAACTAACCACACACCTCCAGGAATTGGAAAAGCAGCAGCAGATGAGCCCCACACACAACAGGAAACAAGAAATCATCAAAACAAGGGAGGAAATCAACCAGATAGAAATAAAAAAAACCATACACAAAATCAACGAATCAAAAAGCTGGTTTTTTGAAAAGATAAACAAAATAGACACCCCGCTGGCCCGTCTGACAAAGAAAAAACAAGAGAAAGCAAGAATTAACAGCATCAAAGATGAAAAAGGCAACATAACAACAGACATTACAACCATTAAGAACATAATCAGAAATTACTACAAAGCACTGTACTCCAACAAATCAGAAGACCACCAAGAAATGGAAAAGTTCTTAGACTCACACAACCTGCCAAAACTTAGCCCAGAGGCAACAATCAACCTGAACAAACCCATAACTGAAGCAGAGATTGAATCAGTGATTAAAGACCTCCCAACAAAGAAAAGCCCAGGCCCAGACGGCTTCACTACAGAATTCTACAAAACATTCCGAACAGAACTAACTCCAATCCTCTACAAACTCTTCAAAACAATAGAAAAGGAAGCAACCCTTCCAAACTCATTCTATGAAGCCAACATTACCTTAATCCCAAAACCGGGCAGAGATCCTACAGAGAAAGAAAACTACAGACCTATCTCTTTGATGAACATTGATGCTAAGATTCTCAACAAAATCCTAGCCAACAGAATTCAAAAACACATCAGACAGATCATTCATCCAGATCAAGTAGGATTCATCCCTGGAATGCAGGGATGGTTCAACATTCGCAAATCCATAAATGTGATACACCACATCCAAAAACTGAAAAACAAGAATCACATGATAGTATCAATAGATGCAGAAAAAGCTTTCGACAAAATTCAGCACAACTTCCTGCTAAAGACCCTAACCAAGGTAGGCATAGATGGAAAAATCCACAACATAATCAAAGCAATATATGCAAAACCCAATGCCAGCATCATACTGAATGGAGAAAAACTGGAACCCTTCCCACTGAGATCTGGAACAAGACAGGGATGTCCGCTTTCTCCGCTGCTATTCAACATAGTTCTAGAGGTACTCGCTGAGGCCATAAGACAAGAAAAAGAAATCAAAGGAATCCAAATGGGAAATGAAGAAGTCAAGCTTTCACTATATGCAGATGACATGATTCTTTATATGGAAGAGCCAAAAGGCTCAACACAGAGACTACTAGAACTTATACAAGAGTTCGGTAGAGTGGCAGGGTACAAAATTAATGAACAAAAATCAACAGCCATAGTGTATGCTAACAGCCCCAAGTTGGAAAAAGATCTAACCAGCAAGATACCATTCAAAGTAACAAAGGAAAGCATGAAGTATCTGGGAATTAACCTAACCAAAAATGTAGGAGACCTATTCGAGGAAAACTACAAACTACTTAAAAAAGAAATTGAACAAGATCTAGAAAGATGGAGTAACATCCCATGCTCCTGGATAGGTAAAATCAATATCATTAAAATGTCTATACTGCCAAAAGCAATATATACATTCAACGCAATCCCAATCAAATTGCCCAAAACATTCTTCACAGACCTGGAAACAATGATTCAAAGGTTCATCTGGAAACACAAAAAACCACGAATAGCTAGAACCATTCTCAAGAACAGGAAGTTAGCAGGGGGAATCACAGTTCCGGACCTCTGGACATACTATAGGGCAGTGGTTATCAAAACAGCCTGGTACTGGCACAAAAATAGAGAAGAAGATCAATGGAGCAGAATAGAAACACCAGATGGGAACCCACAGAAATACAGCCAAATAATCTTTGACAAAAAGACAAATGACAACCCAGGCAAATGGGAAGGTCTGTTCAATAAATGCTGTTGGGACAACTGGTTGATAGCCTGCAGAAACAAAAAGATAGACCCACATCTCTCACCATATACTAAGATCAAATCCAAATGGATAAAAGATTTAAACCTACATCCAGAAACCTTCAAACTTTTGGAAGAAAATGTTGGAAACACACTGGAACACTTAGGGGTAGGCCCTCACTTCCTAAAAAAGACTCCAGATGCAGTAGAAATCAAGACCAAAATAAACAATTGGGACCTCATCAAACTAAGAAGCTTCTGTACAGCTAGAGAAACAATCAACAAAGTAAAAAGGCAACCCACAGAATGGGAGAAGATCTTTGCACACGACTTAGGTGATAGAGGGCTGATCTCCAGAATATACAAAGAGCTACAAAACAACCAAAATGTCAAAACAAACAAGCCACTCAAGAAATGGGCATGGGAAATGGGCAAACACTTCACAAAGGAACAAACCCAAATGGCAAATAAACATATGAAAAAATGCTCAAGTTCCCTGGCAATAAGGGAAATCCAAATTAAAACATCAATGAGGTACCACCTAACGCCAGTAAGACTGGCCCACATGAATAAAAGCACCAACAACACTTGTTGGCGAGGTTGCGGGGAAAAGGGAACCCTACTCCACTGCTGGTGGGGCTGCAGGCTGGTACAGCCTCTATGGAAATCAGTATGGAGAACATTCAAACAACTCAAATACAACATACCGTATGACCCGGCAATAGCACTCCTAGGAATATATCCAGAACACTTGTTTTATGAGAAACCAACATGCACTCCTATGCTCATAGCAGCACAATCAGTAATTGCAAAGACATGGAAGCAACCAAAATGCCCATCAACAGAGGATTGGATAAGAAAGCTATGGTTCATCTACTCCATGGAATACTACTCAGCTATTAAACAAAACAAAATGCAGTTCTTTGTGGCCAAATGGGCCAAACTGGAAACCATAATGCTAAGGGAAATGAGCCAATCCCAAAAGGTTAAATACCACATGTTTGCCTTAATTTAAGATGACACGATGTTATGTATAACAAGTTATGTTATGAATGTTATATGTTGTGTATAAACCTAAATTGAAATGTCAATGAGGTGGTCACAGAAGGTGGATAAGAAATCGCATTTACTTTTACCATATTGGTTACTCGTTACTATGTCAATTAATTCCATGGTGATGTAAATTTTTGCTGATGGTATGTTGGAGCTTTTAATTGATCGGGATGATAGTCTGCTGGCTCTGTCTTCAGACCAGAGAGTGTATACCTAAGAAGCCGTTGAACTTATCTGGACAATAAGATGCTGGACTCTATGTTTGGTATATGCTTGCAATGGGGGAATCTCAACTGAACTTGAACTGTGGTTATGCAACAAGGTGGAGGAATCCACCATGGTGGGAGGGTTTGGGGAGGGGTGGGGAGAATCCTAGTACCTATGAAACTGTGTCACATAATACAATGTAATTAATGAATTTAAAATAAAAATAAATAAATAAATAAATAAATAAAATAAAAAAAAAACAATTGCAAATAGACCATCACCTAAAATTGCTTCAATAATTTTTCATAAAACTTTCCATTTTAAGTTTAGGAAGCAAAATAAAGCATACCAGAAAAAATAAACTAATCATTTTATGAAGTACTTAAAATTCTTATGTACAATTAAGTAATCCAACTATTACTTTTTTATTCAGTTTTTATAAACTGATAGCAAACATTTAGTCAACTTTTATGTTGCCTAATGCAAACAATAATAATATCAATTAATTTGCATCTTATTTCTACTGAATTTCAAACAAATATGTATTGTATGCTTAACAAATAGATCATGTAGAAACACCCTTTGATCTCTTTCATGACTAATATTGTGATAATATTATGTGATTTTATTTAGTTTCTGTTGAACAATTTTGTTAACATGGCCTTTGAATTTTGTTTAGTTTTCTTAGTTTTTGATTCGTAAGGCAGAGTGACATAGAATGTGGGAGAGAGCAGAGATAAAAAGAGCAGAGTAAAAGAAGGAAGGAAGCAAGGAAAGAGAGGAAAAGAAGGAAGAAAAGAAGGAAGGAAAAGAGAAAAGGGCAGAGATAAAGATACAAAAAGAGAGAAAATCATCAGTTGCTCTATTTCCTAAATGATCTCAACAGCCTGATCCAGACCAGTCTGAAATTAGGATCCAGGAACTGCATCCTGGTCTGTCAAGTGGGTTTCTAGAGATCCACCACGTGGTTCATTCTGGCTGCCTTCCCAGGCATGTTAGGATTCCAGATGGAAAACAGGGGTGACAGACTCAAAGCATCATACTTATACAAAATGTTGACATGCCGGGAAATGACAAAACATTGTGACAAATAAGAGGGTTTTTTTTTAATAATTTATGTTTTAGTAACAATATTTATTTTTGAATTTTAGAAGACTTCGATAAAATGAATGCTTTTTTACTCACCAGTATTACTGAATTTCATAACTATTTTGAAATAACACAAAATATGTTTCCTCTTAACTTTGATGAACATTCCCAACTGTAACCATCAAAAAAGTGCCCACAATCATACTGTGACAACACTTAGTGAAGCATTTTATGGAGTAGCAAGCCTACATACACTGAAGTATATTTAAGTGTCATTTACTAATTTCAGTGAATTCTATAGAATGATCCCTTCTATTATTGAAGGCAGCTTTGAAGAAGTTAATTAATTACAATAAACGTTTCAAAAGCACTAATATAATGGATATAGGCGCTTGATAGCAGATATTAGCCTGTAAAAGGTTTCTTTCTTTCTTTGTGGTATCTCATCCTATAAGTGATATCTGGTATAGTTATGAGTCATTTAATTACAGAGGTTTTTGTTATAAGAATTATTTATTGTTATTGGAAAGAGAGAAGGAAAGACAAAGATCTTCATCTGCTGGTTCACTCTCCAAGTGGCCACAATGGCCAACGCTGAGCTGATCTGAAGCCAGGAGTACAGGGTTCTGGGCCATGCTCTAGTGCTTACCCAGGCCACATGCAGGGAGCTGGATGGGAAGTAAAGTAGCAAGGACAGGGACTGGTACCCATCTGGGATCCTGGCATTTGCAACATGAGGGTTTAGCCCCTGAGCCATCTCGCTGGGTCCCATTTAATTACAGTGGGTTTTTTTTTTTTAACATTTATTTATTTATTTATTTATTTATTTATTTATTTATTTATTTATTTATTTATTGGAAAGTCAGATATACAGAGAAGAGGAGAGACTGAGAGGAAGATCTTCTGTCCGATGGTTCACTGCCCAAGTGGCCGCAATGGCTAGAGCTAAGCCAATCCGAAGCCAGGAGCTCTTTGGGTCTCCCACGTGGGTGCTTTCTGCTGCCCTTGACTGCTTTCCCAGGACACAGCCAGGGAGCTGGATGGAAGCAATGCTGCCGGGATAAGAGCTCACAACGATATGGGATCCCAGCTCGTTCAAGGCGAGGAGTTTAGCCGTTAGGCTATCGGGCGGGCCCTAATTACAATTTTTCTTGGACATATTTTAGGGAGTTTCCACTGGAATTCCACTCGGCACTTATGGGCCGTGGATGGTGGCACAGTGTGTTCACGCAACACTTGGGAAACCTGTCTCCCATACTGAACTGTTGTTTTCATCCCTTGCTACACTGCGTTTGCTCCACCTGCCTGCTAAAGTGCCCTGCTAATGCGGATAGCGGGTGGCGGCCCAAGTGCTTGGACCTAGGCCACGGATGCCAGAAACATGGTTGGAGTGCCTGTAGATTGACTCGCTCTCCCAACAGCTGCAATGACTGGAGCCATCCTTCAGGCCATCCTTGGCTATTTTCTCAGGCGCAAGCAGGGAGCTGGATGGGAAGCCGGGTGACCAGGATGACACAGAACTGGAGGCCACGTGGAATCTTGGTGTGTGCAAGGCGAGGACTTTAGCCACCAGGCTACTGTGCCGGGCCCAATATTTTCATATTATTTTGAAAAATATCATAATTTGCAGGTTTTTCCATTTATAAATATCAAGAGTATTCTATGTATAGCAAGTTTTCATATATGAGGTATTCCTTTGATTCATATTTTTCTGAAATGGGAAAATCAAGTAAGACTATGAATATTTTAAAATATTATAAGCATGTCATCCTGTCTAGAGAGGTTACTATCCATAATCCATCACACCGCCCCTAATGTATTTTCAGTATTAGTGATATTTCATTGTTGGTGCTGCCTTTATATAGTATTCTTCTTAAATAATTTCCGACATTATTTCATCTTTCAGCATCTATATATTTTTTGTTTCTCTTTAAAACTAATTTATCATAGAATGTCTATATCATTGTGTCATAAATATTCATACCAATTCTGTATTCCCTTGGGTTAGTAAAGTCAGGAAAAATATCTTGATTTATACTTTGTCATTATATTCACAAAACCATCTTTGTCAAAGTAAGTCACTCTAATCATAAACTATGATTCATCCTTTTTATAGAAACTTTTTAGAGAAAATACTTCCTATTTCTGGAAAACTTCTTCAATGATTTTTCCCTTATATTGCTGATTAAAAAGTTGTGAGAGCTGTAGTTACTTTTAGTGACTGCAAGTCTTCCTCACAAGTCTTCCTTTCTGTATGTTTCTAATAATTTTACTTATTTATTTTCCTAATGCATTAAATATATGCAAAATTGCATACATCATTCATTTGCTGGAATGATTTGGTTATAAATTATATTGACTTTTTGTAGATTTATTTATTTTTATTGGAAGTGTAGATATACAGAGAGGAGGAGAAAAAGAGAGGATTAACTTCTGTCCACTGATTTATTCTCTAAGCGGTCACAAGTGGTCACAATGGCCAGAGCTGAACCGATCTGAAGCCAGAAGCCAGGCGCTTGTTCTAGGTCTCTCAAGCAGGTGCAGGGTCCCAAAGCATTGGGCCATCCTCTGCTGCTTTCCCAGGCCACAAGCAGGAAGCTGAATGGAAAATGGGACTGCCAGGAATACAACCATCACCCATATGGGATCCCAGCACATGCAAGGCAAGGACTTTAGCAGCTAGGCTATTGTGCTGAAACTAATGTTTCTGAATTTATACCATACAATACAATTTTTGTATTAAACATTAAAATACAGTAGGACATTCGACAGGAACCACAACATGGCTTGTCTAAGTTGTTTATCTCTGTCATCTTACTGCAGGTTTGACATGCCAGTCTGCATAATCTTGACCCATGAACCAATCGCTTTTAATACTTTCTTGTGCTTGTGTATGTGATGCGTGTGTGTGTACCCTATTGATTTTTTCTCAAGGTGATTTTAATACAGACTCAATATTTGCCTTCCCACTGTAAATTAACACTGAAATTGTTATGGACTTGAGTATTTGGCATGAATAAAGTTATCTCTCTCCTGCCTGCATCTCTACATACGATAAGTAAGAGCACATCGCCCAGAGCTTTCATTTCTAAAAGTTACTGCATTGGCATTCTTGAATCACAGCCAGCTCTTGAGAATTGTGGCAATGCACATAGTAACAGCACCATGGGGAAAGGAACCTACAGAATACAAGTACCAGTGCAATGGCAGTTGCAATGTGGTAAGGTGAGAAGGGAAAACTGTTGGCCCACAGCATGAAGAGTGCTACATGTGCTCACTGAGACAGATTCACACCGCATGATACAGCAAAGGAGTGCTGGGGAGACTGCAGGGGCCAAACTGCCAGAGTCAGCAGCCACAGTCGGTGACTCACGCCGCATGAAGCCGTTAGTTACCCTATGGGGAGAAGGAACATGACACTGCATAAAAACCTCACTTCTTACCGTACACAGTTTTGATAGTTATGAGAGATGAGAAGAAACTCATAGGTTTTTAAAGCGGATTTATATAAATTGGTAGCATACATGTGTAGTTATAGAACACAAAGTCTAATAGAGCACAAATGAACTATACCTGATATTGCAGTGCAACAAATACTTTCAGTATTCAATCTCTCATAAGTGAATCATACTTGCTACAAATAAGGGGAGAAATTAAATTATTAAGAAAAAGAATTCAGATTTATTCAGACATGTTCGCCAATGTAGTTGTTATTCAGAGTCTTAGAATTTTCAATAAAATTTTATATTCTTTTTCTTGCTTTTCTATTTTGCTTTAAATACTAGTAGGTATGATGATGCATGGTGTGTTTTGAGGCTTCTAAATTCATCTACAAGCACAAACATTGGAATAACAGCAATAATATTTTACCAATTTTTTATCAGTATAGAAATACTTATCACAAGTGAATGTTATTGATGAGGGAAATGATACTGATGCATATCCACCGGGCAGGTGCAGTGGCTCAGTGGGCTAATCTTGTACGAGCAGTGCCAGCATTCCGTATCAGTGCCAGCTCTGGTCTAGCTGTTCCACTTCTGACCCATGCCTAACATTCATTCATTTCACACTGAACTTTCTATTACCCTTAAATTTCTAAGTTTGAAGTCTTTTTATCAGTTTACTTTATGTGCTCAAACTCCTTCTTAACTTACAGTATGTGTTGGGAGAGTTTATACATGTATGTATATGTACATAGGTTACAATACATATGTGTTTAATCTATATTAAAATGTAATGTTAGAATATGTTTTATTAACATATATGATACATTAAAATATATGCATATATTTAAAAGGCATTATTTAAAAGATTTAATCATCTTAATATATTTAGTGTCCAACCCAGGTTGTAGTCTGAAATACTCTTTAATATAGAAGAGGTTTATGAATCTATATGTTCTTCAAATTACATAATATTTTAAAAATATTTCTTAGGCTTACTCCTGTAGTGAGAAATTAAGGCAAAAACCAATGGATTCAGCCCAAATTATTCAGTTCCAACATGGTTGTGTACTTGTGTCCTTCTCCAAATTCCAGAAATGAAATGGTTTCATAGAATTTCTCAGGTAGAAAATGAGATAAAATGGAATAATGAACATGAAAAGGATGATACTAAACATGACCTCAGATCATGGCTTCACTCTGTTGACAAGAAGGGACAGAGAATGATGGAACATCATTAATTTTATAATTAAGTAGTTTGGCAGGATCTGCATAAAATGGAAATATGTATATACAGGACACATAAAAATAAACACAATAAAAGAAGAGTGACAAAGCTAATGGAAAGTAGGTAATGCTTTGACATGGATTTCACAAGGGTCTGTAAGACACTTTTAGTCAGGGTAAATCACTAAGTATGAAAAAGTATTTAGAACTCTATAATGACTTTTTGTGATTTAAAAGAGTGTAATTCAGCCCAGCGTGGTAGCTTAGCAGCTGATGTCCTCACCTTGCACTCGCTGGGATCCCAAATGGGTGTCAGTTCGTGTCCCTGAAAGAGAAGATGTTAGAGTAAATCAGATTTTGGCATTATTCTTTCTGCTAAACTGAGACCATCAGCTGGCAATCCCTGCCGACACGGTGGAAGATAATCTGTTGTAATCAAAGCTATCTAATTTAAATGTTGATCATATTCCAAAGCAACTCCCAAGGTGACTTGACTTTAATCCTTAAAGAGTGTGCTGTGGTATATTGGTTTGGTTTCAACTTATTATTTCATTTAACTGAAGCATTTATTATTTATTCTAATTAACTATTTCTTCTTGGATTATCTGTATTATTTTAAAGTTATAAATAAAAATCACGAGGTATTTTAAAGTCTATAATTCATTTGGAAGTTAGAATATAGAGGGAAAAGGGAGAAGTGGGAGGCAGAAACAAAAAGACTGAGAGATGCCTTCCAGTACCTGGCTTACTCTTGGTTTCAGTGGTGAGGATTGGACCAGGCTATGGCCAGGAGATGGAAACTCCATCACAGTCTTCCCCATGAGGGCAGCAGAGGCCCAAGAATTTTGACCATCATCTGCTGCCTTCCCGGGCTAATTAACAGGACACATTGTCAGAAGTGGAGCAGTTGGTACTTGAACCAGTCTTCTAATATGGGATGGCAGAACTATGCGCATTGCCTTATCTTACTGTACCACAATGCCAGTCCTGGCCTGCAGGTGTGATTTGATGAATCTCATAAAAGTTTGTGGGTGCCATGATCAACTACAAGGTTAACCAATACAGAAAAGTTATGTTCTAAAGCAAATATTTCTTTTTGTTGTTGTTGTTCAATTTTAACTGAAGAAAAGTGGAATAAATGCATACCATTAGTATTAATATATCATTTAATATTTAGGACTTATATTAAATACATTTGAGGAGAAAGAAAACATAATTAAGAGTTGTTTTGTCAATCTTAAACCAATTCAGAATCATACTGATATATGTTTAGCATTTAGAAAGTTGCCCCAGAAATTAAAAATAAAAATCTGCAAAAGGAAACAGACAAGAGCTAAGTCAGATTTACAAAGAGAAGGAAAGAAAGATCTTCCATCTGCTGGTTCACTCCATAAATGTCCTCAATGGTCAGAGCTGAGCCAATCTGAAGTCAGGAGCCAGGAGCTTTCCCCAGTCTCACATGTGGGTGCAGGGCCCCGAGGCTTTGGGATGTCCTCTATTGCATTCACAGGCCATAAGCAGGGTGCTTGAAGGGAAGTGGAGCAAACAGGATGTGAACCGGCATCTATATAGGATCCCAGCACTTTCAAGGGGAGGATTAGGTAATTGAGCCACCATTCCATGCTCTTTGTTAGTTTATTTTTTTTAATTTTGATTTTTATTAATAGAACAGATTCCATGTATTTAATATATATATAATTCTTTTTTTTAAATTTTATTTTAAATTCATTAATTACATTGTATTATGTGACACAGTTTCATAGGTACTGGGATTCTCCCCACCCCTCCCCATACCCTCCCACCATGGTGGATTTCTCCACCTTGTTGCATAACCACAGTTCAAGTTCAGTTGAGATTCCCCCATTGCAAGCATATACCAAACATAGAGTCCAGCATCTTATTGTCTAGTCAAGTTCAATGGCTTCTTAGGTATACACTCTCTGGTCTGAAGACAGAGCCAGCAGACTATCATCCCGATCAATTAAAAGCTCCAACATACCATCAGCAAAAATTTACATCATTATGGAATTAATTGACATAGTAATGAGTAACCAATATGTTAAAAGTAAATGCGAGTTCCCAGCCACCTTCTGTGACCACCTCATTGACATTTCAATTTTAGTTTATACACAACCTATAACATTCAAAAACATAACATGTTATACATAAGATCATATCATCTTAAATTAAGGCAAACATGTGGTATTTAACCTTTTGGGATTGATTGGCTCATTTCCCTTAGCATTATGGTTTCCAGTTTGGCCCATTTGGCCACAAAGAACTGCATTTTGTTTTGTTTAATAGCTGAGTAGTATTCCATGGAGTAGATGAACCATAGCTTTCTTATCCAATCCTCTGTTGATGGGCATTTTGGCTGCTTCCATGTTTTTGCAATTACTGATTGTGCTGCTATGAACATAGGAGTGCATGTTGGTTTCTCATAAAACAAGTGTTCTGGATATATTCCTAGGAGTGCTATTGCCGGGTCATACGGTATGTTGTATTTGAGTTGTTTGAATGTTCTCCATACTGATTTCCATAGAGGCTGTACCAGCCTGCAGCCCCACCAGCAGTGGAGTAGGGTTCCCTTTTCCCCGCAACCTCGCCAACAAGTGTTGTTGGTGCTTTTATTCATGTGGGCCAGTCTTACTGGCTTTAGGTGGTACCTCATTGATGTTTTAATTTGGATTTCCCTTATTGCCAGGGAACTTGAGCATTTTTTCATATGTTTATTTGCCATTTGGGTTTGTTCCTTTGTGAAGTGTTGCCCATTTCCCATGCCCATTTCTTGAGTGGCTTGTTTGTTTTGACATTTTGGTTGTTTTGTAGCTCTTTGTATATTCTGGAGATCAGCCCTCTATCACCTAAGTCGTGTGCGAAGATCTTCTCCCATTCTGAAAAGATAGGAATCATACCATGTACCCTCTCAGACCACCACAGAATGAAACTGGAAATCAGCAATTCAAAATGCCCAAGGAAATACAGAAACTCTTGGAGGTTGAACAATATGCTATTAAACGAACAATGGGTCAGGGAAGAAATTAAAGATGAGATCAAAAAATTTATGGAAACCAATGAAAACTCTGATACAACATTCCAAAACTTGTGGGACACTGCCAAAACAGTGCTACGGGGTAAACTCATCGCAATTGGAGCTCATGTCAAGGCCCAAGAAAGTCGCCAAATACAGGAACTAACCACACACCTCCAGGAACTGGAAAAGCAACAGCAGAAGAGCCCCACACACAACAGGAAACAAGAAATCATCAAAACAAGGGAGGAAATCAACCAGATAGAAATAAAAAAAACCATACACAAAATCAACGAATCAAAAAGCTGGTTTTTTGAAAAGATAAACAAAATAGACACCCCGCTGGCCCGTCTGACCAAGAAAAAACAAGAGAAAGCAAGAATTAACAGCATCAAAGATGAAAAAGGCAACATAACAACAGACATTACAACCATTAAGAACATAATCAGAAATTACTACAAAGCACTGTACTCCAACAAATCAGAAGACCACCAAGAAATGGAAAAGTTCTTAGACTCACACAACCTGCCAAAACTTAGCCCAGAGGCAACAATCAACCCGAACAAACCCATAACTGAAGCAGAGATTGAATCAGTGATTAAAGACCTCCCAACAAAGAAAAGCCCAGGCCCAGACGGCTTCACTCCAGAATTCTACAAAACATTCCGAACAGAACTAACCCCAATCCTCTACAAACTCTTCAAAACAATAGAAAAGGAAGCAACCCTTCCAAACTCATTCTATGAAGCCAACATTACCTTAATCCCAAAACCGGGCAGAGATCCTACAGAGAAAGAAAACTACAGACCTATCTCTTTGATGAACATTGATGCTAAGATTTTCAACAAAATCCTAGCCAACAGAATTCAAAAACACATCAGACAGATCATTCATCCAGATCAAGTAGGATTCATCCCTGGAATGCAGGGATGGTTCAACATTCGCAAATCCATAAATGTGATACACCACATCCAAAAACTGAAAAACAAGAATCACATGATAGTATCAATAGATGCAGAAAAAGCTTTCGACAAAATTCAGCACAACTTCCTACTAAAGACTCTAACCAAGGTAGGCATAGATGGAAAAATCCACAACATAATCAAAGCAATATATGAAAAACCCAATGCCAGCATCATACTGAATGGAGAAAAACTGGAACCCTTCCCACTGAGATCTGGAACAAGACAGGGATGTCCACTTTCTCCGCTGCTATTCAACATAGTTCTAGAGGTACTCGCTGAGGCCATAAGACAAGAAAAAGTAATCAAAGGAATCCAAATGGGAAATGAAGAAGTCAAGCTTTCACTATATGCAGATGACATGATTCTTTATATGGAAGAGCCAAAAGGCTCAACACAGAGACTACTAGAACTTATACGAGAGTTCGGTAGAGTGGCAGGGTACAAAATTAATGAACAAAAATCAACAGCCATAGTGTATGCTAACAGCCCCAAGTTGGAAAAAGATCTAACCAGCAAGATACCATTCAAAGTAACAAAGGAAAGCATGAAGTATCTGGGAATTAACCTAACCAAAAATGTAGGAGACCTATTTGAAGAAAACTACAAACTACTTAAAAAAGAAATTGAACAAGATCTAGAAAGATGGAGTAACATCCCATGCTCCTGGATAGGTAAAATCAATATCATTAAAATGTCTATACTGCCAAAAGCAATATATACATTCAACGCAATCCCAATCAAATTGCCCAAAACATTCTTCACAGATCTGGAAACAATGATTCAAAGGTTCATCTGGAAGCACAAAAAACCACGAATAGCTAGAACCATTCTCAAGAACAGGAAGTTAGCAGGGGGAATCACAGTTCCGGACCTCTGGACATACTATAGGGCAGTGGTTATCAAAACAGCCTGGTACTGGCACAAAAATAGAGAAGAAGATCAATGGAGCAGAATAGAAACACCAGATGGGAACCCACAGAAATACAGCCAAATAATCTTTGACAAAAAGACAAATGACAACCCAGGCAAATGGGAAGGTCTGTTCAATAAATGCTGTTGGGACAACTGGTTGATAGCCTGCAGAAACAAAAAGATAGACCCACATCTCTCACCATATACTAAGATCAAATCCAAATGGATAAAAGATTTAAACCTACATCCAGAAACCTTCAAACTGTTGGAAGAAAATGTTGGAAACACACTGCAACACTTAGGGGTAGGCCCTCACTTCCTAAAAAAGACTCCAAATGCAGTAGAAATCAAGACCAAAATAAACAATTGGGACCTCATCAAACTAAGAAGCTTCTGTACAGCTAGAGAAACAATCAACAAAATATATATATAATTCTAAGAAGGTAACCATGCTTCCCTCTCTTCCTCCAGCTTTTCTCTCAATCCACCCTTTCTTTGCTTTCATTGCAATAACAGTTTCAATTTTATGCTCACAAAACTTTAAAAAGTTAAATTTCTGGCGACCAATGGGAAAATAAAACTTTACACTGAATCTTTACATGCTCGCACCTGACAGTTTGATCATATCTTGACAGAAGTTAATGCATGAACAAGAAGAAAAACACCTCTGTATTAGTGGGACACATTTTTAATGAGTCTCAGCAGTTGTTTTTCAAAGCTAACCTGAAAGGCAACAGCTGTGGCACCAGGGAATTGGCAAACTTCTGAAGTTGAGGTGACATCAGTTCCAGATTATCTGTTAGTGAACGTGTCTTTCTGTATTCCTGCCATCTAACCTTCCATTTGAATGCAGGCGCTTCAGAGGCAAGTGCTCAAGTTTTCAATTCATGTTAGCAGAAAATACTTTGTCATTATTTTGTAACACTTGGCTGCTTCTACCTGAGCCTTAAAACTAAGTGAAATGGGCACAGAAGTTGATATCTGCTCCTGTGTCATCATTTACAAAGTACAGTGAAGCGTGCTAACATTTTCCACAGTGGCAACAACCACAAATCTATAGTCACACCAAACTTCATTTTAGTCTTGGCTTTGTCACATTTTATTTATGTGATTACTAACCTTGAATTCCTACATTTGAAATGCAGAGGCTGAGTTTGCACTTCAGTTATGAAGGGGTACAATAAGAAGACAGAAAATCAAAGATAATTATGTGCCCATTACAATATCTCTTATTATGAACAACACTGATGTCCTTTAACATCAGTAATACGATGCCCAATTTGCTCTTCCAAAGATCAAACCTGTGGGCACTTAAGTTTTATTATAATTTTAAAATTATCTTTGGAAAACATTGTTTTGATAAATGATGAGAAATACTTTTCACCAAGATTCTAAATTTGTGTCACTTTATGGTCTTTATAGAATTATTCCTTCATGATCTATTTATACAAAGAAAAGAAAATAAATTCTTTGTGTTTTGGAAAATGTGTCATTTTATTAATAAGTGTTAAGTGTGGAATCATTATATATTCAGACCTTGATTACAAAAAAATGACAGTAATAACACAAGAGCGAGTCATCAGTCAACGTCTTGCATAATATGAAGACAATAATTTGATAATAATACAAAATGTTGTATGCTACTAATATAAGGCACTAATAGAATCAAGTTGGAAGAGAAAAATAAAAGAATATTACATGCCACTTTCTGAAAACATAGAAAAAATATTATTGAGGAATGAAGCTTCCTTACACCAGTAGGGAGTAAGGTCCAGCTTGCAGGAATGAACTGTAGTCAGCATGCAGTGATGAGGAACAGGCACTGCTATCTAGCAGGGCATGGAGGATGAACAGTTCTTGGCAGTGGTCTCAAACTCTAATCCAACACCAGTTCCTCATTTGTTTTTGCAAGACTCCAAACACCATTCCACTAAATAAACTTAGGCTATTCCACTTCTTCTTATCCTTACTATTTTTTAAGTCTTTGTGGGGTCAAAACAGTGGTGCACGACACTGAGCCTTCATACTTGTGTCACATTCCTATATGGTCGCTGTTTTGAGAATGGCTGCCCCACTTCCTATCCAACTTCCTTCTTTTGAGCTGAGAAAATATTGGAGGATGGCTGAGGTCCTTGGGTCCCTGTACCCACATCAGAGATGCAGAAGAAACTCCTGGTCCTAATTCCCACAATTTATGTAATGTATATATGATATTTAAAATATTTTGACATCTATTTTTGTACATGTTATGGCAGCTTCCAATAGTCACTTATTTTTTCTTCTTAGAATTTTGCCAGTTCGGCAGCAAAATGTGTGCTTACATTTCTGCTCCCTTTTGTGAGTTCATATGGCAGATATCAAATTATTTACATGACTTAAATTACCTTACAGGACTTAGTTTTACCAATTTATGATTATGATATTATATTAAACCCTACAAATTCATGTCTCAAGAAAAAGTCAAATTCTGTAAATTTGAATTATCAAGCTCAATAATTATAAAATCTTTGTAATCTTATCTCAAAGTATTTATTATTAAGAATAAAACTGGGAGGGGCGTGAGGAGGGGTGGGGGGATTCCCAGAGCCTATGAAACTGTCACATAATGCATAATAATTCATAAAAAAATAAAAAATAAAAAATAAAGGAAAAAAAAGAATAAAACTGAAGCATGACAGTTAATAAGTGTTAGTGCTGTTACCATTTGGAACATTTTTTAAAAAGAAAATGATTCCCAATTCCGTATTTTTATATAATTGATGTATAAAAATATATGTTGATTTCAATAAAATAATAAAATGATTTCAAACCTAACTTTCCATAATCAAAATTCTCACCATTGGTTTAAACTTGCTATCATGAAGAACTGGTAAATACCAGACTAGTCCTTTAATCATAAACAACTAACTACCTGAAGAACTAAACTGATTTTAGAGTCAATGGATCAGGCAGCTAAGGACCATGATCTGACAGACAACAATAAGCGAAATGAGCCCCCTGACTGTCTTCAATCTGCCTAGAGACATTTCTCAACAATGGCATGTGCAGGAAGACAGGTGCAGGCTACAGAACATGTTAGTACTGTTAAGATGAGGAGACAGTGATGTGCCTTTAGACTTATTCAGATGACTCTACAATGCAGGACTGTACCCAAGAGGGACTGGTCCATCAGTAAGTAAAAACCTCCAGTAGAGTCTCATGGTCGAACTGCATGTGTGAGCTTGCAGTGGAGACAGAACTATGCAAGAGCTATGAGAACAAAATGCTGGGCTGGGTCTGGCACAATAGTCTTGTGGCGAAAGTCCTTGCTTTGCACATGTTGGGATCTCAATTGGACGCCAGTTCTAATCCCGGCTTCCCCACTTCCCATCCAGCTCCCTGCTTGTGGCCTGGGAAAGCAGTTGAGGACGGCGTGGGAGACTCAGAGGAGGCTCCTGGCTTCAGACTGGCTCAGCTCCGGCCATTGTGGCCACTTGGGAAGTGAATCATTGGATGGAAGATGTTCCTCTCTTTCTCTCTTCTGCTCTGTATGTCTGACTTTCCAATAAAACAACAAACAAACAAAAAAGAAAAACAATAACAAAACAAAAACAAACAAAAAACACTTGGACTCAGAGGTGTATAGTAGATAACTGTATTTCAGATGGTCAAATGGAGAGACCACTGTGATCACCCTAGATTCCTGCAGGTAGCTCAAAATTCAGTGGAGATTCTTAAAAGTTCTTACATGAAGGCTGCACTGGTATCACCTAGAAAGATGTTTTTCATTCAGTCTGAAAAACAACCCTTTAAAAGATCTACTTTTGATGTAAAATTACTTCTTGCTCCGCTAAAATTAGGTCATTCAACAACATCTTAATGCTTACTTCTCAATTCAAAATGATTACACATCCAGAGAAGCAGGCATATGTGACCTAGCATAGGAAAAGCTTTCTGGGAACACATTCGGAAATAACAGATTATTGAACTAACAAATAAGATTTTTAAATGGCTGTGATTTAATAATCAAATATTCTTAAATAAATAGAAAGAGACATGAATACAATTTTACTGTTAAAATATGTGTAATTTATTGAAGATAACCAAATTGCTGACAGGATAGTGAAATTTAAGCAAAAGGATATATTCCTTGATAAACCTAAAAAGTGATAAATAGCATCTCATTAAGTAATGGGAAATTACTATGTAGGAGAACAACAAAAAGCTCCTGGCTCTTGGAATGGGATCAGCTCAGCTCTGGCAGTTGTGGCCACTGGGGAATATATCAGCGGATAGAAGATCTTTCTATCTGTCTCTCCTGCTCTCTGTAAATCTGCCTTTACAACAACAACAGCAACAAAACAAATAATTAAAAAAGGAATGATAATTATGTATTTTTGAGAAATTCACTATAACTGTTCTAAACTTTGAATATTAAAACCTATGTATCCAAAAAATGAGTCAACAATTGCCACTTAAGAAAAAAAAATCGGGAAAACCAATCACTGAAAATACAATCAAAGAGTTGAATCCAATTGTAAATATTATGATTTTAGTTAGATAAATGGAAATATACATGATCATCAAGTTAACAATGATTAAAAAATCACAGACTATAATATAATCAATCTCAAGATTTTGATGGAAAAACAATTCAGTGAACCTAGAATTGCATATTAAAATATTTTTTAAATTTTAAGCAAAGTTCTACCTCAATATGTTCAGGAAAGCACAATTTGATGAAACATAATTAAAAGACATATAAAATATTATCAATTATTATGAACTAAATTAAAAATGGTTGAATTAACAAAGATAAAAATAGAACACACTGAATAATTCAATATAATGTTTATTAAAAGTTAAATTGGTGGTAAGTTTGTTTCCCATACAATAATTTTATCTGGGTTCCTTGTGTTATGACATATGCAGGATTTTTTTTTTTTTGTCTTAACAACATTCTACTTCATTTGTAAATACGATATAGTAGTCTCGTGGCTATAAACTCACTTTGCAAGCTGCAGGATCCCAAATCAGCATGAATTCATGCCCCAACTGATCCACCTCTCATCCAGCTCCCTGCCTGTGGCCTGGGAAAGCAGTCGAGGACGGCCCAAAGTCTTGGAACCCTCCTTTGGCGTGGGAGACCCGGAAGAAGCTCTTGGCTCCTGGCTTCAGAGTAACTCAGCTCTTGACCGTTGCGGCCCCTTGGGGAGTGAACCAGCAGATGAATGACGTTTCTTTCTCTCTCTTCCTCTCTCTGTAGATCCCCATTTCCAACAAAAATAAATAACAAGAAAAACTGAAGAAAAATTACATATTATTTAGTGTTTATATAAATATATGCATAGGGCCCGGCACAATGGCCTTGCGGCTAAAGTCCTCACCTTGAATGCCCCGGGATCCCATATGGGCGCCCTTTCTAATCCTGGCAGCTCCACTTCCCATCCAGCTGCCTGCTTGTGGCCTGGGAAAGCAGTTGAGGACAGCCCAATGCATTGGGACCCTGCACCCACGTGGGAGATCCGGAAGAGGTTCCAGGTTCCTGGCATCGGATTGGCGCGTACCGGCCGTTGCGGCTCACTTGGGGAGTGAAGCATCGGATGGAGGATCTTCCTCTCTGTCTCTCCTCCTCTCTGTATATCCGGCTTTCCAATAATAATAAAATCTTTTAAAAAAATAAATAAATATATGCATAGAAATCTACTGAGTATGTTCTTTATTATTCTGTTGTTTAATATTTAGTTGCGTCTTTATCTGGCTATTGCTATAATAGACACTGAAGTTCAGAGGTTCCTTTAAAATCACATTAATTCTTTGGGATAAAAGTAAAGTAAAAGTATCATCAAAAATAAAAGAAACAGCAGAGTGGGGGAAGGCTGGATGACAATTGAGGTGGTTGCTGCACACAGATGCTTGTGAAGGAACAGTAATACTCTGTATCTTACCTGGGGTCTACAGGAAAACATATACATCACTTTCAGCTCACACTTGTCTAAGTAACAGGTATGGCACTGATTGAAATGACAGCTCAATACAAGTTTCTGTATTTTGTACCAAAGTGTATTAAACAGACAGACATAGTATTAAGTGAAATGAGCAGACACCAAAGAATGAATATCGCATGGTGGCCTTCTTATACAAACTCTGAAAAAAACAAGCAAATAGATGAATAAACAAAGCCTCATTGTGTCTGAACCATCCAGAAAAGTGATTCCTAGAGCCTTAGATGTGTTAGGCGTGATAGAGGGTGTTTGTATAATGTACATAAACATCTGAGTTACATAGAAGAAATAAGTTCCTGGTGCTTGCAGCAAAGTGGAGATACTCATTCCAAGACCTTGTTTAAATGGCATGAAAACTTAGAAAAAAAGAAACTCTAAGCTTCCAGTCATCAGGTAATGTCAAAGAAAAGGAAATGATCATACATCTCAATCAGTACAAGAAGTACACATGTATTCAGGTCTGATATCGTGGCATATAACATATGAAATCATTGTGAATACAAATTTTAACCAATAAGTTTTAAATAACCATTTTAGTTTGATGAGGTCCCATTTGTTGATTCTGGTATTGATTGCTAATGCCTTTGGTGTCCTTTTTAGGAAGTCGGGACCTCAGAAGCTTCTGTACAGCAAGGGAAATAATCAACAAAGTAAAAAAGCAACCCACAGAATGGGAGATCTTCGCACACTATGTAGGTGATAGAGGGCTAATCTCCAGAATATACAAAGAGCTACAAAACAACCAAAATGTCAAAACAAACAAGCCACTCAAGAAATGGGCACAGGAAATGGGCAGACACTTCACAAAGGAACAAACCCAAATGGCAAATAAACATATGAAAAAAATGCTCAAGTTCCCTGGCAATAAGGGAAATCCAAATTAAAACATTAATGAGGTACCACAATGGCCTAGCGGCTAAAGTCCTCGCCTTGAATGCCAGTAAGACTGGCCCACATGAATAAAAGCACCAACAACACTTGTTGGCGAGGTTGCGGGGGGGGGGGGGGGGGGAAGGGAACCCTACTCCACTGCTGGTGGGACTGCAGGCTGGTACAGCCTCTATGGAAATCAGTATGGAGAACATTCAAACAACTCAAAATCGACATACCGTATGATCCAGCAATAGCACTCCTAGGAATATATCCAGAACACTTGTTTTATGAGAAACCAACATGCACTCCTATGCTCATAGCAGCACAATCAGTAATTGCAAAAACATGAAAGCAGCCAAAATGCCCATCAGCAGAAGATTGGATAAGAAAGCTATGGTTCATCTACTCCATGGGATACTACTCAACTATTAAAAAAAATAAAATGCAGTTCTTTGTGGCCAAATGGGCCAAACTGGAAACCATAATGCTAAGGGAAATGAGCCAATCAATCCCAAAAGGTTAAATACCACATGTTTGCCTTAATTTAAGATGACACGATGTTATGTATAACATGTTATGTTATGTATGTTATATGTTGTGTATAAACCAAAATTGAAATGTCAATGAGGTGGTCACAGAAGGTAGTTAAGAACTCGCATTTACTTTTAACATATTGGTTACTCATTACTATGTCAATTAATTCCATAATGATGTAAATTTTTGCTGATGGTATGTTGGAGCTTTTAATTGATCGGGATGATACTCTGCTGGCTCTGTCTTCAGACCAGAGAGGGTATACCTAAGAAGCCATTGAACTTGACTAGACAATAAGATGCTGGATTCTATGTTTGGTATATGCTTGCAATGGGGGAATCTCAACTGAACTTGAACTGTGGTTATGCAACAAGGTGGAGGAATCCACCATGGTGGGAGGGTTTGAGGAGGGGTGGGGAGAATCCAAGTACCTATGAAACTGTGTCACATAATACGATGTAATTAATGAATAAAAAAATAATAATAATAAAAAGAAATAACCATTTTGATCATGGCTTAGATGCTGTAATCCCAGCTTTCCTTTAATTTCTTCCTCTTCTCTCTCCAACTCCAGGATGTCTGACAAAAAAAGATTGGCCAGAAAGCAAACTGAAAAACACAGAAACTTTACATAATGACCTAGTTTACTTCAAGAGTAATTGAATAATAATTTCTATCACACATATAGAAAGAGTCCAGGAAACAGCAAAGCTATAATCATATTGCCTATTACATGCACGCTGCCATTCTCTCCTTGAATAAGCACAGCTTCCAAAGAATGATTATCATAGAAATAAAACTTGACGTTGAGTTTTAGGGCATTATTGTAATTTCCTGTATGCATACAAGGACTTATGGTATTGTTAATAGAAGTTTGGATTTACTCTGCTGGCCAGGGTACAGGCAATTTCCCTTAATTATAAAAAGTCCTTATGTTTAGAGCATAATGCATACTTGGACAAGGCAAAATGTTAGCAATTAATTGTTATGTAGGAAGTCATGTGGGAACGAGGCAGCATGAGTTATTCTACACCATTTCAAATCCTACAAAGGGGCACTATCATCAAGAGTTTCAAAATAACTGCCCTCAAACGTACAGTTACAATTAATACAAAGTGTACTGCTGATTTGGGCAACCAGCATGAGCTGGGAGAGCTATTGTAGACAAATGCTTAGCCTAATCTCACCCAACTGTAACTCATGGAACTTTCTCTTTTCAACACTGGTAAAGCTGAGGCTTGATTTTCCTGTGAAAAATTCTAGCATTTTTACCATTAAAATTTTAAAGAAACAGCATAATATTCTAAAGAAAATTAAAATCTGTGTTGGGGGCTTGTCAGTGATCCATTTTCATACTTCTTCTGATAAATTTGATAAAACTCAAAAGCAATCAACCCTTATCCTCTACAAACTATTCTGGTTGATTTTTCTAAGTAGACCAATTTTTGTGTTAAATTTCTAAGAGTAGAGCTGAATATTCTACACACAGCATAATTATCATTTCACTTTCTAACTAATTATTAATACAAAATTAGATGTAGCATTCTGAAAAAATATCTTTATCAAGCTGTCACTGTACAGATCTAGCATAATGCAAGGGAATATTTTTGTGACAAAGATTTTAAAAATAATTGGTAACAAGTGATAGTATATAGTATAGAGGACTTTTTAAATTACATGTTTGCTAACTTGAGAGCAAAGAAGAAAATTGAATTTCAAAAATAATCATGGGTTTATGATTACTTTATAAAATTGTTTCATTATTTTATCTGTTGCCTGATATTTCTATAACAATCTGCTACTAAGTAGATAGCTTATAACTATAGAAATTTATTTCTTCACAGTTAAAATGATGAGGTTCAGTCACAGCTAGGTGCGTGGCAAAGGACACACCATCACCAAGTTTCTATGGATTGGATTTCTTGTTTTTCCCTTAGCTCCTGACAGCTTTCAGCAATCACTCCAATTGTGAATCTGTCTTTATATGACTTCATCTACCTGTATGTGTGTGTGTGTGTGTGTGCATGCGTGTGTGTGAACACATCTATCTGTTTTTCAAACCCATTTTAACACAGTATGAATACAGCTGAAACATGTCTGTAAGGATCATATTTTTAAATGAAATGACATGCACATAATTTCAGTGGATTATGGTACACTATTAAAGCTAAAACTATCGTAAGTGTACAGTAAAATTATTTTGATACAGTTCTCTTTGAACACTCTCTGATTGTTTGGAGAACAAACACTATACCAAGCTATATACTTGCTTACTGACTTACAAATACTTAAAGATTATGTTTTTATTGACAGAGTAAGAGGTAGTGGTGATTCGAAAAATAAAGATAAGAAAGTAAAACAAAAATAGCATAAGAAAAGTTAAAGGCCTACCAATATTTTGTGTCTTATATGGACTCTCCATTGACTTTGAAAAATGAATTAATCAAACTTGCTACTTATGGGGGATACAAAGAAAATACTAATATCACTTTTACAAAAAAGGCCATGCAGAAGTATGTCCCATTCTACATGCAACCTTTGACTCCCAAGTATAAATTCCCTGGATTCAGAGGCCAAAAAGATATATAACCAGAATAGCAGCTGTTCATTTGTGGAGGTTCAATAATTTGATAACACTATGAATAGAATCATTTTTCGTTTGAAATCTAAATTAATCAAAATGTTCTCTACAATCAAACACGTTCTGTGGTTATCTCAGGCAAATGAAGTGGCTTACATTGGCAAAATGAACTAAAAGAAATATGCCTTTACCAAACCTTATTACTTGCTATGTTTCAATCTCAGATTCTACTACATCAACATTAGGTGTAATTAGGCTGATTTAAGCCTATTTTTGTGTCATCACACACTTACATTCTACATGTTTTGTGGAAGTCACTGTTTGAATTATTCGCATTGACTACTGAACACAAATATTGTTTGGCCTGCCTACTAACAATGATTTACAATCTTTGCTGATAAGTTTAAGAATTTGCATTTAAATTACTTCCTTAACAGCCACTTTAAAGTGTCAGTACCTAGGCTATAGCTTGGAAACAGCATTACTAGTAAGAGAGAGAAAAAAAAAAATCAATGCAATAAAAATGCTATCTCATGGAAAAGCATAATTGGTGGGAGAATCGAGATAGAATCAAATGGTGTTTGAACAAATGCTGATGATCGGAAAGATAATGGTGATGAGATTGAGTGCTACTGGCAAGGAAGATTATCTTAAATTTTTATTGGAGAAATAAAATTTTCAAATTTATTTAAATAAGACTGTCTGATACCTCTGCCCTCATTTACATCTGAAACGGCTGTAAACAAAACCTTCAGTTTCATTCTGTATCTCATAAGTAGTAGAACAGTTCACCGTGATAAATCAGAAAATAATTGTTAACCAAATCTAGTTAGAATTTGTTATTTTCTGTATGCCCAAGCATACAGCCCCTCTTAGAGAGACCCTGGAGCATGCTAGCCTTAGCACAAAAGACTGCTTCATGTGAAATCCATCATCACACTCCTTCTCACCTGCTTCACTATCTTTCTATAAATAATCATTGAAACACGTGAAAAGCTGAATGCTTAATTGTATTCATAAGCAATCTGACCTTTTGCCACATATAGATACAATAAGGATATTAATCTTGGATCTTAATACTATGAAATAGTAAGAAGAAATGTATCTATTTACTCTATATATGGAACACTGAATTTTAAGTTTCTTCTATTTACAATACTTCTTGAGTTTGTAACAATCAAGGAATGCTATATGGAAAATGAAGCAGCATGTGGAAGATCTACTCTATCTCTCCGTAACTCTGTCTTTCAAATAAATGGAACAAATTTTAAAAAAGAAAATTTTCTTTCTTTCCATTGCTGTCTCCTTTGCTCATTATTGATACGTCTATATATGAAACTTAAGGATTTTCAATAAGCATCAATTGAATCAATAAATAAACTCCAGATTAGTTTGGGGAAAAGTGAATAACATACCTGACAATTAGACAAACTTATTATTGACTATCATGTAGCCTAAGAAATATATTGTTTATTCGTAAGTGATGTTGAAGTGGGAGTATGACAAATATGAATTATTTAACTAAAAATATAATGAATTCACGAAGAATTGCCTCAGAGATTAGATTATTTAATTTTATGTGCTACTATCTCTGCAATGTAGCTTTTATAAATCACATTTAATGGATAAGGAAGTATAGATAAAGAAGCAATCTATTTAAATTAAAATTTTGATATGATCATATAAATTGTAATATACAGCTAGGAAAATTAATGATATAAAACACACATATCAATTTTGATTCTTTGTCTTCTAAAAATGTTTCACAAACTTTCATTATAATAAGTTAAACTAAA
Source organism: Ochotona princeps (assembly GCF_030435755.1). Lineage (NCBI taxonomy): Eukaryota > Metazoa > Chordata > Mammalia > Lagomorpha > Ochotonidae > Ochotona > Ochotona princeps. The sequence continues at coordinate 18,651,875 of NC_080843.1, read as the reverse complement.
ATGCAAAATACATACGGGATAAAAAAAGGTACAAATGAAAGCTTATAAGTCAATGAACTTTTAGGACGTGGGATTTTTATCAGCTGTTTTAAAATAGAACCACTTAGTAACTAACACCCTCAGGTCTCAATGTCATCAAACACTCTACCCAGAGGTAAATTTATCCAGATCTGAAGTCATTTAATAGTTCTACCTGCTCTTCAACACTTCATAAATGGGATAATAAATGTCTATATTTCTGTCTATTTTTTTCAAATTGTGTATTTAAAGTGTAACTCTACTATTACTTGTAGCAGTGTTTAATTAATTTCTATCAGTATAATTTTTTTTATGTTCTATTTACATTTTTACATAATATATAGGATATTACACCAGAGGGATACACCTAAATTTAGTTCTTCTCTGCAAACAAAAACCTGTGGTATTTACAGAATGCATGAGTATAAAATTCAGTAACTTGTATGCTTGTCTTTTATTAGGAAATTGCATGCATTTCTTTTAAGAATATACCTACTCATGGAATAGGTATTATGTAACAGGTAATAGTATTATGTAGATTTGTTCGGTTTTTACAGGCAACACTAAATCAAAGTTTCAAAGTATTTATAATATTGTATTATGCAGCTAGGTCATCATTTACGTAGAAATAGTCAAAATGGATGTGAATAGCTATCCTAAAATTTGAGTCTAAATTATTTAATAGCTGTGCTTTTAATATATACTATCTCAGAGTTCCAATGCAATAAATTTAACTCAGTATTACTGGGTAAGAGCCAAGTAATGTGAACTTCAAACATAAATTTAGTATTTGTGATGAATAGGATTTAAGAAACCTACATGCAGAAAGTGAGTTAAAGAGCTTTGTCAGCAGGCTTCTAAATCAGAAGCCTAAGCTAAAATATGCTGCCATAAGGTAAGAAGTAATCTCTAAAATTTTTTCACCATTATAACTTAGGCTCTATCATGCACTATATTCATAGATTACTGTACCTCATTAATCAAGAAAAGTATATGCAAATAAATAAGCATATTTCTTCCACAAATGTGGACTCAGAGCAGAGCAGAGTACTTGGTATAGCTTCTTAGAACCAAGAACAGAATACAATGGCTCATATCTGATTGTTACTTGGAGTCTTAACATTCTGCAGCATTTGGGTTTGCTTGTTTTAGATTTTTGTGGTTTTTGAATTCACTGAGTAAAAGCTTGTGTTAGATGTGTTTAGCATTTGTGTGTTCTATTTTAATTATTTTGAGAACTTACGGTGACAGTATGCTTCCTTTATTCCCCCTTGGCACCACCCTCTAATGCTGTGCAGTCTAGATGATCCAGAACATTACTAGACAATCCCATTTCAAGTATTGCTTATGGAGTAAGCAAAGTGGAGTAACCCACTATTATGGAATTTCTTTTGTTTTTAATTGTCTGATAATACAATCGAGTACACAAATTTATACCTAATCAGTAAATTTTGCAATTTGAATAGGGCCATGAATATCTTTTTAAGTGAGTGATCTACCAAACATAAAACACTCATCAATATAAAATATGAAAATACGTAAAAGGGAAAAAGTTAATGGCAATAATTAAAGCTAATATACACATACTATATTTACCATAATTTTTCCTAAGTAATTTTTTGTAGGTATGTTGATTTCCAAGTCTTTTATTTTATTTTTTATATCATTTTATGACACAGTTTCATAAGCTCTGGGATTCCCCCAGCTCCTCCTCAAGCCCTCTCCCCATTTCGTGAATGGATATAATCTGTACTACTGTAACAATATGGAGGAATTTCTATATCTTATTTTGAATTGCTGGTTTGGGAGCTACCAATTTTATATCTAAATCATAGTTCTGCCAATGTTCATGAGTAGACAGTGGATTCTGGCTCAAGTAACTGGCTTCTTGCCATATGTATGACAGATTTGAATTGAGGTTCTGGCTCCTGGCTTTATTCTGAACTATCCCTGGCTATTTCTGTTTGAGTGGTAAATCTGAGACAGAAACATTACTCTCTCCTTCCCTATCTCCCTCTTCCCATATTTGTCTTCAACTACATCCCCACCTTCAAATTTATCTATCCCTCTCTCTGTCACTCTTTCAAATGCATGCAACCATATTTACAGATAGCAACCGTTTTTCAAAATCATAGCGATCATGACAAAATCCTAAATCTCATATATGTGGTACAATAGTCCTCCTTATTTTCAGTTTCATTTTTCGTGGATTCATGTGCTAGAAGTCAGGTCAGTTCTGATTCAAAAGTGTTAAATATAAAAAAAATCTGAAATAAATAATTCACCTTTAAATTCCATTCCTCATTTATAACTTGATGGAATTATTTATTGTCTTTCTCCATTGCATTGGCGGCCACTTTGCTTAGTGCATCCATGGTGCATTAGCTACATCGTCATAACTTACTAACCTTCTCAGTTATCAGAAAAACTATCCTGGTATCATAGTATTTGCATGAAAGGCTTAGATTGTTTGAGGTTTCGTTCAGGATAAGTTCTTCAATGTACCAGTGAGAAAAATCATCCCTGGATCTCTGCCTGCTGACCTATGTGGGTGGTCATGGGCACATGGCACACCATGTCCCTCGGGGGAACCCCCACTATGGTTTTGGCTAACTGAGACCTCAGCCTGACCTGTTCATTGGTAATGTAGTTAAGAGCAATGGGCAGCACCCCAACTTTTCTTCTCTGTCCTTGGATGAGCTGTGCTGGGAGTGCTTTCATAAACAACACTAAGAAGGATACCCACAGTCTACCTCCCAGCCACACATGATGAAAGTGACCTGAGGCATACTTTCCAACCTATGTGTTATACGTGACCTGTGTCTTTATTGACTCGTCCAGAGGTGGACATGCTTTCTAGTCAATTACAGTGTCATTGCTGGGTGGGAGTACTGTTGGGAAACACCCCCTTGCCTACCCTTTTCTTAATCTATATAATTTTGTGTTTGCATTACAATAAACGAACATGCTGGTCCAGACTGTCTCCTGTGGTTATTACAGCTGCAGGTTTCAGAGACCTGCTGACAGGAAAAACCCCTGAAATATCAGATGAAAATAAGGTGGGCTATTACATTGCTTTCAGTTTATAGGAGATAGGAGAAAAGAATGTATTTATACAACATCTCTGAATAGAGAGGATTTGCAATCACCTCAGCCCAGAAAAACCCCCAAGCCAATGAATAATGGTGTCTCTATGAAGTTAACAGAAAGTGTCAGTAAAGAAATTGCAGCAAATACAAATACAGGAGGTGATCGAGAGAAAGGGCAAGAAAAGGAGAGAGACAGAGCAAGAAGCACGAGAGAAAATATGGAAATCAAAGCATGCTTCAGTCTCAACATGGACTCCATGCTCAAAGAGATGACACATTTCCTGAGAAAAATGACAATAAAGTATCATACTCTCTGCCACCACCTCAGACCAGCAACTCTGATCATAGAAGATACCACTCTTATCTCTGATGTTACATTCAATCTAGGACCCAGCGTGGTGGCCTAGCGGCTAAAGTCCTCACCTTCAACACACCAGGATCCCATATGGAAGCCGGTTCTAATCCTGGCGGCTCCTCTTCCATCCAGCTCCCTGCTTGTGGCCTGGGAAAGCTGTCGAGGACAGCCCAAAGCCTTGGGACCCTGCACCTGTGTGGGAGACCAAGAAAGAAGTTCCTGGCTCCTGGCTTCGGGTCAGCACAGCACTGGCCGTTGTGGTCACTTGGGGAGTGAGTCTTTGGACAGAAGATCTTCCTCTCTGTTTCTCCTCCTCTCTGTATATCTGCCTTTGCAATAAAAAATAAATAAATAAATCTTTAAAAAAATTCAATCTAGAAAGCTGACTGTTATCTGGGCAACTATTTTATTCCAAAAAACAAAGACCACAGTTATTTCCCTACCCCCAAGGAAGCTCTAGACCAAATCTGCTAGAGAACTGGTGCTAATAATTCTCATCTCTCTTAAAGCGAAGAACCCTGCCCCTACCATAGGCCTCCACAGTCACAGTAAGGATGCTTTGAGGGCAGAGATCAAATCCTTCTGAATCCAGCAGGATTTCTGGCCATAGGTCAGGTTTATAGTCTCCATTTGCAGTGAACAAACTAGGAAAGTTTCCCTAGGCTTCTTGGTGCTCTGCACCTGTATCAACCCAAAATGTAACAGTTAAAAATATCTTTTATTACAGTTTTAAATGTAGTGTGTTGAGTGACCAGGACACAAGATGCTATGGAAACTGAGTGCAATCCATTCTGTGCTCTAAAGCTGTGGAACTGTTACTGCTGGTGCTACAGACCCTGAACAATGCACACTCACCTGTGGAATCTGAGGCTTGTACCTACTTTCCAAAACCTCAGGATGGTGGCTAACATTCACAATAACCAGCAAAACTTTGACAATGAGACATGGATAAGGGTCCCATTTGCTTCCTTCGGATCCAGCACTGTGGCCATTACCACTGTATTCATCAGTCAGCAGAACTTATACTAAAGAAGCTGAAGAAGGCATAACTGGATTCTACCAATCCAGACCCATACAACCCACTATACAATCCCCAATCTGAATACGAAACATTGATATCTAGAGGTTGTGAGGCTTGGGAGGTTAAGAAAGTTGGATTGTGAAAAGCAACGCTTAGTGCAGTCCATTAATTGTGACAAATGTATCACATTAACATGAGGCGTTAGTAGTTGGATAACCTGCCTGTGGTTTATAGATTGTGACAAATCTATCCTATTGCTGAAAGATGTTAAATAGAAGCTAGATGTGTCATATTTGTTATCTCATTGTACCACCTCACAATTTCATTTATTTTTTGTAAATTTAAGACTATTTTAAAACAAAAACTTTCACAAAGTTATGTGTATCAATAATAAATCAAAGTGTTTGCTTACTTTGTTACCAACATTTTTTCATGCTGATCAGATTTTTCATGAAATAATTACTATTTAGAGATTCATATTGTGAATTGGCTTTCATCAAGCTGTTGAAAGAATACGATTGTATCATAAAGGTGCTGGTTAGTCTATAAGCAGGTTGAAATAAAACGAGAACTTCCAGAATCTGTGTGCTGCTTAGAGATGTTAATGCTGATTACGATTAGTGGCCAAGATAAATTCATACTTTTACATGAAAAAGATTGATATAACATAAATGAATTTGTAATGCAACATTGCATACAATGAATTCTTGCTAGTTAAACAAGTTTTAATTATACATTAATAAAGTGTATATGTTAACCAGGGTATTATAAAACTATCATAGATTCAAACAGAAAAATGGGGAAATGGAGATAAAATCCTCACAAATGATATTTCTCACACTAGTGATATTTTCGGTTTGTGATTACTCATCAACCAAATATCCAAGATTCATCAAAAATGTTAATTTTTAAAAATGAAATATTTATAAGACTTAAGATCTGTATTCTCTTTTTGCTTATGTATGTTAATGGGTAATCAGAAATCACTCAGATTGCTTTTCTCCTAGTACATGTATATAACGTGGAGACCTGTAAAAATGAAGAATTTTATTCCAATATTAAGCTCTGTTGATGTCAAATTAGGAACATTTTCACAAAGGTCTGATTGATTTTAAAATTGAAGATTAGTATGTTGGTCTAAAGTAATCACAGAGTTACTCGCAAGTGGAGCAATTTCTCGGGGTACGAGAAAAAATGATCAGACAGTGAATCTGCAGCAGCTCCGAAAGAAAGTGAACAAGCATGCTGTGAGCTGCTGATGGGCTGAGGAACACACTAGAAACAGGGTGACCTGGTACACGATCAGCAGAACGGAATAACTTTAATACCACAAAGGCAATGAAATCGATTAACTACCCATCTAGATAAACAGGAAGACCATGTTTACAGGACTGTGTATATCTCATCTACAAAAAGGCACTAGGAAGGCTTGAATAAATCACTCTTTTGATTTTGTGTGATTAAAAATTTTGCCAGTAATAATTGAAAATAGCAAAATGTATTATTTTAATCTTTGTATGTTGGTAAAACATAAGACTATAAATTTATTTTATTAAAGTTTGAAAAACAAATCAATAATCCATTTTCAACAACTGTTCAGAGAATGAAACCCTTAAAGAGTATTTTAGAGAATTTAAGAATCTAATTTTTTTTTTTTTGAGACATCTGGAGATGTCCACAAAATCCTCCAAAATGTTTTGGCTGCACTGAATCCAAACACTTTTCATTGAGGTAGATCTGAAAAGAAAATAAAAGTGAACCCCACTTTCAGACATTCCTGTTTGTTTAAACAATTGCCGCGAAGGTTATTGTTCTCCTGTGGATGCCCATGTGTGTTTACGTGCATGTGGTCACATATTTGTAAATGTACATGTCTACATGTGTTCATGTTCTTTCTACTGTTCAAAAATTATTTTGTATGAGTTAAATCAAAATTTATCATCAAAATAAACAGATGCATTTGTAGGGTTATTAAATTCCAAAAAATATTTTTATGGCCATATTATATTATTGACATTTGCATGTGTTAATTTTGACTTGCCTACATCATTATGCCTAAGAAAGACATGCCTCCACGTGGTACCTGCTGAGATGTCTGGATGCCCATCATTCCCTGTAATTGGATCCATACAGTATGTACCCTTCATACCTAAACCCACAGAATACATGATCCTCCGGCTATCTGACTTGCTGTCAGTTCTCTCCAGGAGGCAAACCAAATGAATGCATCATTAATCTCTTTATGCTTGAATATAAACTAGAATACAGGACTTGCTTTAGCCAATGAAGCATTTATAAATGCGAAAAGTGGATGGTTGAGAAATTAATTCACATGAAAGCTTGTATTAGTTTGCTTTTCTTTCAACATTTATAACCACAGTAAATAAATTAGTGTAAACTAGTCTATTCAAAGAAGATCCAGGATTATAACTTTGACATTGAGCAAACTGATGACAGTGAATGAAGTTCCTGCCAGTGTGCCAACCACTTATATTCTATACAATTCTATGTTTATTGGCACAGATTCAAATGGCTGCCTATTCAATCTGCTAAACATGAACATTTTACATGCATTTGTCCTTTTAAATCAGCATGTCTGGGTAGTTTGTTTCAAAGCAAAATGAAGAAGAACATTCATTTTCTAATGAAAATTGATTGTTATTCTTCCTGAAATTTATTACTCTGTTTAAATATGAATGCATTAGTATCAGAATAGCCTATAATTTGGCCATATTTTGTTATTGAAAATGAACTTTATTCTTATAAGCAAGATCAGAAGGACTTCTATGCCCTAATTGAGCACCTAGGATTATAATAAATGCAAATTGCAAGTACATGTAAGTATTTCATTACATATATATGTATATATAGCCCAGCATCATGGCTCAGGGGCTAAATCTCACCTTGCAAGCTCTGAGGTCCCATACGGGCACCAGTTCATGTTCCAGCTCCTTCACTTCTCATCCAGCTCTCTCTTGTGCCTTGGGTAATCAATGAAGGATGGCCCAAAACCTTGAGACCCTTTACTCACATGGGAGACCAAGAAGAAGTTTCTGGCTCTTGCTTCTGATCGGCTCAGCACTGAGCACTGCAGCCACTTCTGGAGTGAATCAGCAGATGGAAGATCTTTTTCTCTGTATCTCATATGTAAATCTGCCTTTCCAATAAAAATAGATCTTAGAAAAAAAGAATGAATGCAATTAAAAAATTGAATGAGATCAAGTGCAACTTATGTGTATTGTCATTTGCAGAGACTAGAACAAATACGTTGTAAGAAATATATTTATGTGTATCTTGAAATTGAAAGCCCTGTACACATATCAGAAAAATAGATGTACTATCTAGAGTTTAACTCTTGCCACTCAAATATACAATTGATTCCCTTTCAGAAGTTAACTGAAATTTGATATTTGATCTTAAAATATTCTTGTTAACACACATACATATGCTAGAAAATTGTCAAATGCCACCAGCCTGAGAGGGAAGAAGTCTATTTCATTTTCCAGTTCTGCTGTACTCAGGATGCCTCTCCTAAGTGGTGCACAGACTTTGCCCTCATGCAGAGACTATTAAGCCAAAATACCTAATGAGAAATTTAAAAAGCCTGTAAAGAAAGTAGATGAGTCTAAAAGGATTTTTGCAGCACACACTTAAGAAGAAAAGCTGGAAGTGATAAATATATCTGGAGAACTGAACTCATAACAGCAATAAGCTTGGCCATGCGTGTCAGTACAATTTTGTACATAATTGTTTCTCTGGTTGAGAAATAAAAGGAAATTATACAAGTCTTCCTGGCTCTGGCAGAATTCATTGCCTGACTTGAGCACAACTGCTAAAGACAGAGAGGGAAAGAATGACATTTGCTGTGAGTTGATCGTCTCCATCATTTAAGAAGCCATTGATCACCATCTTGATACTGCACCCCGTATTGTACATCAACAGTTTTCAGACAGTTGAAAAGAGATATGGCCAACATTTCAGGAAGCATAAGTCAAGGCAAACTGGGATATGGTGATGTATCAGCGTCCTACATAACAAGGATTTCGCAAGCTACTTTTAGAACTGGAACTTATGAATTCTCATTAAAATGAGAATTTATTTGTTTAAATTTTATTTCGTGTTTCTTTTTAAAAGGAGAAAGAGAAAGAGAGAGAGGAAGAGTGGGGAGAGAAAAAAAAGATCTTCCACTTGCTTGTTCACTCCACAAACTGAGGTAGAGCCAGGAGCATCTCAGTCTCCGAGTGCGTGGCGAGCAGGATTGGGCTGGGCCACAGCAGTCATTACCAGGCTGAAGACAGAACAGACACAGTAATTGCAACTACCAGGGTATGTGCAGGCAAATGTGGGTGATGGACAGAGCCAAACCCTGAAATGGCAAGCATACACCACAGTCAGGTCTGGAACCATCTCATTCGAGGTTTCTTTGGGGATCCCCCCAACTGAATGGCTGGACTCAGAACTGCAACCATGGGGAGAATTGTTGGATTAGTGTTCTAACTGTGGGGTGCGTGTGCCAGAACTGGACCTTCTCAGTTGTGGAAGGGGTGAAAGGGGTATGAAACTGAGACAACACCCATTGTTCCCCCAGGTACACCAGAAGGAAGCCAATTTGGAAGTGGAGCAGCCAAGACTGAAGAGACACTGTGATGTGAGCATCACAGGAGTGGCTTAATCCACTTTGCCACAATACTGGCCCTACTTCTAGTTTTAATATGCTTTTTCCAAGTTATAAGTATTAGCTTTATTAGGGGCATATATTAACTTCATACATATTTTACAGTGGGTAAGAAGATCAAACAGGAGTTTATTATGTTTGGATAACCCCTTCCTCAAGAGATCAGAAAGGCAGAGTTTTGTATAAGTTGCATAAGTTGAACTTACTTCATTTTCAAGTATAATTTCCCATAAGAAAATGTCCTAATGTTCATTATTATGTACAAGTTTTTACAAATGTTAATTTCAATATAATTAGAAACATAAATATCAGTGATGAAGTCAAACTAAAATTGGTAGAAATGCTACTGATAAAAACCAATGGTGCTTCCATATGTTGTGGTTTTCCAGTAAGTAATGTTGAAAATGGTAGCAATATGAAAGTTTAATATTCTCATCCAAATTGCTTATTCCTGTAAACCTATGAATATAGAATTTAAACATATTACATATTTAGTCACTTAAATATTTTATTCCAGCAGAATATTGCAAAGGCAGTGTTATTTATAAACATTTTACAAAATTAAATAATTTAAAGTAACTTAATGATACTAAAATTATAGGAACTAACTCCAGTAATCATCCTTATTACCTAATGCATCTTAATAATCTTCTCTAACAAATTATGAATGGAAAATTTGAGACTCGTTGTAATCAGATTGGGAAGTTAAGTATAGTAATCAGGTTATAATTATGATAAAATGAAAAAAAATGAATATTCTATATTACTAGTAAAGTACATTGTCACCAGTGAATTACTAAGTATATAATGCTTAACTTTTTTGTCATGTTTCAATTTTTGTTTTTAAGGAGAGTCAGCTAGGTGCTATTCTGAAACCTGACAAGCAGACAATCGTGCGCTTGAAGGACATACTGAAGTTTAACAAAAGGTACAGCAAAGATTGCTTAGAGGAGCACGCTGTGAGACACTGCCTTCGATCTGTATCCTGTTTCTAGGTGCCAGTTCCACTGCTTGTTCTGCTTCGGATCCAGCTAACTGCTAATGTGCACACAAATGCAACAGACACAGGCCCTGATGCTTGAGTGTTTGCCACCGATCTAGAGGACCAGGATGGAGTCCCTGACCCCTGATTTTGTCCTGGCTGTTACAGGCATTTGGGGAGTAAACTAAGGGATGGATGATCTGTTTCTTTTAATCTGTCTCTTTCTGTAACTCTCACTAGGACATTCAAATGGAAAAAAAAATCTTAGAAAATAGGTTATAAAATAGTTTCTATCTAGTAACCAATATTATTGTCTTATAGAATTAGTTCAACATCCCTGATTAATCAATAAAAACTGAGGCAGCCCTGTCTCAAGGGTGCACTTCTCTGGTGCTTGGGAGTGTTAGGAATTGGGGACCCGAGGCCAGAGCTTTTCAGGCAGCACCTCTGGTACCCCACTGACCTAGGTCAGGCATCCTGATGCCAGGGTTCTAGGGAAGGGGACACCACTGATGGCCTTTGCAGGACAGGGACTTGATGAGTCCTAGGTGGGCACAATCTCAGAGCATAATCATTTTGGACCAGGAGCCTGAGGCCTGAGTCCTGGGTCGGGGGCCCTGATGGCCTTTGATGTTGCTGAGTAGCTTGATCGTTCATGTTCAGTTGGTCTCACAGGTGACAGATTTTCAGGGCCAGAGCCCAAGGTATGTCCTGGCATCAGAGTACACAATAAGTGTTGTGCCACTTCCCCCGTGCAGGAAAGATGACCATGTTCAAGTACATACAGCCTGTTCATGTGGATCAGGTTAGTATCTCACTGCTTCCACAAGACCAAAGGTATGTACTACCCTTGCTCTCAGCATTTCAAGACTACTGCATTGCTGTTTCTTTCCTCTTCTCAAGATCCTCTCTGGAAACCGCTATAGGTGAGAGAAATCTTTGATTTCTTCCTTTAATATATTAGTAGATATTTTTGTGGCACATGAACCTGAGTCCAGAAGCCTGCCAGTTCACTTATGGAACAGGGGGAAGCCTGTGTGATGATGCTTGGAATCTCTCACTCTACCCTGTAGGGGATGTGCTCACAAAAAGGGATATTGATATTTTTGTACTCAAGGTGGATGGTTTCTCAGTATGCACAGGGACAGTCTATAATTGTTCAGTAAGGAAACAACAGAGTGGAATCTTCGCTTCTAGGAGCACACTATCTGCAATGTGTGCCTTTCCTATTTGGCATGCAGATTGATGTACATGTCTGTTGTAGAGGCCACAGTTCTCACAGCTATTATCAATGACCAGACTTCGCCAGCTCATGAGATGGATCACATAGACAAGTTACAGAGAAATTTCCAAACCTGGAACATGCAAGTCCTACACCCCTAATCAGCAACCCTTAAAATGGAGGCTTAGAAATCTCTAAGGGGTAATGAAACGTGACAGGCAAGCAGCTGGCTTAGATATATGAACTGGAAGCTACCCCCCCATATGGATTACTGTCTGCCTTCTTGTCAATTAAATGGTCCTGTTCCCAGAATGTACTCCTCCTCACCTGGGACTTGGGGTGTTATGTAGTAGCTATGCCACTTTCCAGGCTCATAGGAGGCCAAACAATGTGGGGAAGCACTCCCTTACTTCCTGCTAACACAAGATGAAAATAAAAATATCTCTCTCCGTCCTTTATCCTCCCTATACTATGTATCCAAGAATATGGTCCACTTGTGTGTAGGATTCTTACACCTTTGAAAAAAATTTTACCAAAAAAAGGCAAACAATAAAATAAAGTAATTGTACGTATGATAGTAAAGTGAAAAGCATTTGCTGCCATCTAGCTTAAGTCCTAGCTTTCTCCAGAATCCATTTAAAAAATGAATAATAGAAATCTTCGCTTTGGACTCCAACAGTTTCTAGTTTAAGGCTTGACCTCTCTAATTCTGATTTCATTTCCTGCCAAGATGCACTGGAGAAAATAAGATATGACTCAAGTAATTGAGTCCCTGTTATCAGCAAGGGCAAACCTGAATTGAATTCATAATTAACAAGTTTGAGGCAGTTCTAGCTCTCTCTGTGGTAGGCATTTAAAGAATAAACCATGGAAGATGATCTCCCTGTGTTGGTCTCTTTCTCTCTTAATGTCATATATGTGTTTGTGTGACACACATACATGAGATTAAGATGTATATATATATAGGCAAGAAATAAAAGTGAAATAAAGAAATGGGAAAAGAAAAAATTAGAATTGATTAAAAATGAAAACTATACTTTCATCATTAAGTAAGATGTTATTTTAGGTATTCCGAAAATTTGACCTGATCATCCAATTAGGTGAACTCATATATAGCTGAAGCTGAACAATTGCATTAAGAAGTCAGATGTACAGGGGTTACCTAACAGAAGATTCCTCATTCAATAGGTATCACTTCAGGGACTGGTATTTGATTTAGCAGCAAAGATGTTAGTGAAGCGTCCACATCCTATGTCAGAGTCTCTTTGTTCAAGTCGCAGTTCTGACTCCCAACCCTAGCTTCCTGTCAATGCAGTTTCTGAGAAAGGCAGCTGATGGCTTAAGTAGTTGAATCGCTGCCACACATATGGGTGATTAGGCTTGAGTTCTGTTCCATCATGAGCATTGCAGAGGAGCTAATGCATGGAAAATTCTATTTCTTTCGCTCTCTGTCTCTCTCATGCACATATATGCACTCTACGTTTCCCACTCAAATAAATACCAAATCAACAAATACATTCCATTATTTTCTGACTACGAGTATTGGTAGAACTTACAATACAAAAAGACACAAAATTATTTTATAGGTTTGTCTTTTCAACCTCTTCATCGTAAAATAATTAGATTCATGAAGGCACTTTTTAAATTGGTTACAAGCCCAGAGGGTATAACCCATATATTAGGTATGATTAGATGTTAATAATCTGAAAAGTCTAAAATTTAGTAAAAAAAAAATATATATATATATAGTCTTCAACATATTGGATGGGAATAATGCGGTTTTTAAAGAGTTCATAGTAAGTACAATTTATAGGCTGAATATGAAGATGTGGTTTTCACAAAATAAAGTTTTAATAGCTAATATCTACATAAAATAATGTTTTCAGTGCATTGTAAATAGTTTTCACAGAATTCTAAAGTGTCTTCTTGGGTTCTCCGCATTCAAGTGAAGTGTGATATACAATTCTGATCATTATGCTTTCACATAACCATTGCTTAGCTGGAATTTCTGCAAACATTTGCAGTGAGAACAGAGAGACAATAGACTCTCATTATAGAGTTCTAAAGGAGCAAGTATTTCTTTAGAAGGATATTGGAGAAGAACATAATCAATTAGAGTTTACATTTTTGTCTGGGGCTGTCAAGTGTAGATTTATTGGAAAATGTGTGTGTGCAATGTCGTACAATCTTTATTATAATTAGAATTGTAACACAAAGAAACTTTCACAAGGTCACCCACACAGGGAAAGGGTCTTTCTCACTGACTTATTAAATACATAATGAATGACAAACTGGGGGACTGTCAAAGCACCAAAGGGGAAACGTATGTAGAGAATCCTTTACTTCCCTTTCTTTCCTGAAAATCTGTATTTGTGTAAAAATTGAAGGCTTTGGACATCCATACAATTAGTTCATGTTTACATTGTTTTACATCTTATTGCACAATTCTTCGTTTTCCTATGTGTGTGACTCATCTTTTCGATATCACACACACTCTGCCTTCTCAAAAGTTCTTAAAGATATTATTTTTGAGTGTTGAGTAAAGCATGATCTCAATGGAATATTTCTGCCATTGCAGGCCAATTAATTATTAGCATCTCCCACAGACCAAAGGAGAATACACCTGGGTGGCAGGTAAAAGTCAGAGCAGGGTAAAACAGAAATATCTTTCTGTATGTGGTCCAGCAGCCACGGAGGACCTTTGTTGTCTATATCCAGACAAGGTGAGGTGTCTCATCTGTGGAAACAGTGCTTGCCAGCAGGCTGTCTGCATTAACCAAAGGAAGGAGACGCACGACTCTTGACCTCACTCCCCAAAACAGAAGAATCCCGAGGAAGCACACCTGCTCACACAGTCTTGCTCCTGAAACCCTGGTGAGGGTACAAATACAGACTGTATTTCTGCCACATGTGTACTGAAACCCAGGCCAGCCGTTCTCAAGTGATTGTACCCCTCTAATTTGTTATACTCTTTGATTGACATTATGTCTAAGAGGATGTGGTTATCATAAACTATTCTCTTTGTCAAAGATACACAACAGGGCTTCATGCGTGACTAAAATGATTTGGTAGCTATCTTTTACTGTTAACATTTCAATATTTCCAAAATAAGTTGCAAACCACTGAATTTTGTGAGTAGTCTAATATCCTGGATGCTTTACAATTTCAATTCTCAATAAGCTGATACTTAACCTTGGTCAACCAATTTAAGGTTTTTGCATATTTTAATTGAAAATGTAATTCCAAATTTATTAAAATTCAATACTGATAATGAAAACATAAAGATAATTTGCCATGGAACAATCAACTTATACAGCCCACCTAAATAGCAAACTACCTTAGTTGGCTTGCTGTCAGTCTTTCAAAATATACTGTGGCATAGCCTTGTTTACATATTCTTTTCCTTGTTATATGATAAGGAATTTTAGAACCTCTCCAGAGTCTCTATATGTTTTTGTTCTGCTTTTGAATTTTTTAGTTAATTTTCTTGAAAAGGCAGTTTTACTGAGAGAAGAAGAGAAGAGAGAAAGATCTTCTGTTGGTTCATTCCCCAAGTGGCCGTAACAGCCAGAGCTGAGCTGATTTGAAGCCAGGATCCCGGAGCTTCTTCCCCATGGGTGCAGGGTCCCAAGGCTTTAAGCCACAAGCTGGGAGCTGGATGGGAAGTAAAGCAGGCAGGACAGGAAACAACATTCATTCGGGATCCCGGTGCATACAAGGCAAGGATTTAGCCCTGAGTCCAGAGTGTCTCTATATGCTACAAACCCAGTAAGACAAAACAATTACCCATGTAAGAAGCCAACTCGTGTGGTCTTGTCTTTTTCTTTTCTTTCCTTTCCGTTTCTCTTCTCTTCTCTTCTCTTCTTTTCTCTCCTCTTCTCTTTCCCAAATAGCACCCAAAAAGAAAAACTGCCATGGGAAGATTATTGTGGGGTTAGAACTGCATTTCTTCTGAACAGAGACACTTATAGGTCTGTTCCTGATTATTTCTTCAGGGAGTCAGTGTAACAAAGAGCTTTGGTAAAACAGCTGTTGTATTCTACATGAGCAAAGGAAATGCATCTTTGTTCACTATAAACTGCTGGATACTTTGAGCTTAAGTTTCCAATCTTTTCACGTAACTTTTTTTTTTTTTTTTTGCATTTGTTGTTACCAGCTGAGTCTTGTCTCATTATCTTTTGGAAACTGGGACAGCTAAGAGACTGCTACTGTGTGACTGCTATCATCTGAGTGATAATATACCACATATTTGATATGAATATTTCAAGCTTTTCTCCAATATACATGAAACTGTGTTGTAACTTCTTATTAGCTTGAAAATATACTACAACTTCAAATAGTTCAGTGTTTGAAAAGCATAAAAGGAGGCAATTTTGACATGTCAGTAAGGCTATCATATAGAATTAAATAGGACTTGCACAGAGAAGTTACTTTTTCCATTTTCAAATATCCTCATGTATCATGCTCCCTTGCAGATCTATGAAAAATCTAAAGATAAAACACAAGTAAGCTTATATTTAAATTAACTGTTTTTTTAATTTAAAAAATGGAGCCCAGGGTAAATAGATTCACTAGTGAATTTTATCAAACATATAGAGAACTGAAACCAAATGTTCTCAAGTTCTTCTGAAAAACAGAAGAGCAAGCATTTCAGAGTCCATTTTCTTGGGCCAGCACTGTGCCGAGACTTAGCCAGCAAGGCACTACCAGAAAAGAAATGTAGAGAAGCAAGTGTTTCATCCCATGGTTAAGGTACCCACATATCATGACAAGGTACTTAGGTTTTGCAAACAGCTCTGTTGTTTACACCAGCTCCCTGATAATTTGGGACTGTGCAGGAACAAAAGTGATTACAAGTTTTATTTATTTATTTATTTTTAAAGATTTATTTATTTTTTATTACAAAGTCAGACATATAGAGAGGAAAGACAGAGAGGAAGATCTTCCATCCAATGATTCACTCCCCAAGTGAGCGCAACGGCCGGTTCTGTGCTGATCCAAAGCCAGAAACCAGGACCCTCTTCCGGGTCTCCCACATGGGTGCAGGGTCCCAAGGCTTTGGGTCGTTCTCGACTGCTTTCCCAGGCCACAAGCAGGGAGCTGGATGGGAAGTGGAGCTTCCAGGATTAGAACTGGCACCCATATGGGATCCTGTCACGTTCAAGGCGAGGACTTTAGCCGTTAGGCCACAGCACCGGGCCCGATTACAAGTTTTATATATTCAGTTTATTTTGGTGGTGGAGATGTTTGCCCAACAGTTTGACATTCTTAATACCATTGAAGTTTGCACTTCAAAAATGTGAGGATGGCTCATACGTTTTTTTAACATTATTTAAATAACAGTAACAATTGTTTCATAATAGAAATCAATGCTGCTATTAATCAGGTATAATTAATTGAATTATACATATGCAAGTATTTTTTTACTTTATTAAGTACGGTTATTCATGGAATTAATTCATTATTTCCTTTTTTCTGATTTTTATGATTTTCTGAAAGACAGCTCTATAAACAGAAAAGTTAAAATACGGAGAGAAAAAGATCTTCATTCCACTGGGTCTCTCGCCAAATGTACACAATAGCCAGAGCTGAGTTAATTCCAAGTTGAGAGCTGGGAGATACTCCTTGTCTGCTATGTGGGAGTAGGGACCCCAGGGCTCGTTCCATCTCCACTGCTTTCCCAGGTCATAAGTAGGGAGCTGGATGTGGACTGGCATGCAGTGTGGGATGATGGCACTGCAGGCAGAGGTTTAGTATACTATGCCAGCACATCAACATTGAACAATTTTTCTATGACGGCTAGCATCAACAAAATATATATTACACTTGACATTGCGGGCAATGCTAGCCAAATTTGGTGTGAAAAACCCTATTTAAATATAGTTTTCGATATTTCTTAATTTAAAAGAAGCTTTACATGGTTCGGGGTATAGGGGAAGATTTTAGTGTGTATACAACATGTAATTATCAAGTCAGGATCAGCATCACTCACTCTTTGACTTCTTGAGATCGGATCCCTGGAGTTCCACTACTCACTGCATAATGAATGATGTTCCACCTAAAGAAACTCAGTGTTTTAAAAATCTGCAACCTTTCACACATGCTATGTTCATCTTGAATGTTAGCATCTTCACAGAAAAAGCTCTGAAAAAACAGAGAAATATTTCAGATATGGCGTTGGGTTTCTTTACACATGCATATAGTTTGCATATTTCTATTTAAAAGCATAAAATATGACTAGTGAAAAAGTAACTAATTGAAATGAATAAGGAGAAATACAATTACAAATGTTAGCTGTAATATGTTCCTTTGCAAGGGTTGAACTAATAAAGCATCATAAACTGAGTGGCATGAGAAACAATTTATTTTCTCACGGTTCTGGAGGCCATAAATCTCCCAAATCCAGCCTAATTAGGATTTGTTGCTTCTGAGGGCTGGGAAAGTGACATCTGCCACCAGCTCCCTCCCTCAGTCTATCAGTATCCCTCCACTCTGTGCATTGTCTCCCATTTGTCCTTGTCTGTGTCTAAATTGTCACTTCTTGTAGGTACACCAGTCAGATTGGATTGGGACTCAACCTAATTTTCTAATATCAATTCCATTACTCCTGGTAAATCCATGTTTCCAAATTAGGTCAAATTCAAAATAACAGGCACTAGGAATTGAACATATTAATGTTTTTGACAAAATTTAGCATGTAACAGACCTAGATGTCAGAAAGCAGATTTCATGAAAGCACAGTTACAAGTAGTTCTTTACATTACCTGTCACTATAGTAACTAAATTCATTACTCAATACTTGCAGGAAGGATTGCTTAAGGAGTGTTTGCTTAGGTAGCAAGGCTTAAAAAGTGAAAATCAAATATATATATTTTATATGGTATACGTGGCTTATTTTTCTGTGGCAACTGCAAAGTAAGAGATATTCTTAATTAATTAGTATTAATGTACAATGGCTTAAAGGCATTTTAAGAATTTACTCACAAATATCTAAGTTCATTTGCTTTGAATACTTAGTAAGAGAAACAGGAAAACTGACAAGTATTTCCATTTACTTGAACCGTTACCCTTTTCAAATATTTATGTATTGACTTGTAAGTCAGAGGAAAAGTGAGAGAGACTCTCCCATCTCCTGTTTTGTGCCTCAGATAGTTGTAATGGCCAACGCTGGAATGGGCGGAGCCCAAGAGTTAAGAACTTCATCTAGGTCTCCATGGAGGAGGCAGGCATGCAGCCACCTGGACCACTTTCTGCTTTTCTCAGCTAGTGGGAGAGAGCTGGAACCTCGGGCAGGTCAGACTGGAACCAGGATTCATTCAAAGAGGCAACTTGACTCACTTCACAAGTTCAGCTATATCACTATATTTAATTATTCAACATTCAACAATATACCTAACCACTATACTTCATCATTCAGCATTCTCCTTTAATATAAACAGATTTTTTAGAATAATCCAAGAGAAGAGAAATCCATACTCCTAGTCCATATGGCTCATTGGAAGTAACTGAAATCATCTTCGTGACTTGATTCTGCCATACTGAGCAGGTAAGAAGAAATAGAATGTGCTTAAGCCTTGTCTGGTGGTGTGAACTACTTTGATTCACATCCCTTTTTCCCCAGTATGTAGTTTGAGAGAGAAATCTGCTACTAGGCTTTCACGCTTTCAGACAAATGACTCCAAGACCTAGGAAGAATCATTAACTGTGCACTCCATTAGTCTCCTGAGAGGATATATCAAAGCAAGACATACAAACGAATGACACTATAATTCAGAGAAAGGGCAGTGGTAAGAGGTGGAATGCATACTAATTGTTTCACTGCTTTTCCTTGTTTTCTTCACGTATTCTGTAAATTGTGTTTATAACATCGAATCCCTTAATGTGACGTGATTCATTGAATTAAATACGTGGGTAATAATTTAGACTGTAATTATATTTTTGTTGTTTTAGCCAACTGAAGGGATGCAAAGGCAGAGTTGCTGTAAATGAATTTCATCTTTTTTTAAGATTTATATATTTTATTTTATTATTGGAAAGTCAGATACACAGAAAGGAGGAGAGACAGAGAGGAAGATCTTCCATCCGATGATTCACTCCCCAAGAGGTCACAATGGTTGGAGCTGGGCCAATCTGATGCCAGGATGCCGGAGCCTCTTCTGGTCTCACACACTGATGCAGGGTCCCAGGGCTCTGGGCCATCCTGGACTGCTTTCCCAGGGCACAAGCAGGGAGCTGGATGGGAAGTGGGGCCGCCAAAAATAGAACTGGCTCCCGTTTGGGATTCCAGTGCATTCAAGATGAGGACCACCGCACAGGGCCCTAGCCCATATTTTTAACTTATCTTAGCCCAATGGGCTTATCCTTAACTTTTACTTTCATATGTTAAAATTTGAGAATGGTTATTGGTACCATTTCTGATATTTATGACTGTATTTGTATGTACAAAATCCACTGATATATCACAATACATTGCATGAAATATAGAACCCTAGTGATAACCACCAAGTATATCTTCAATATATCTACTCAATTTGCATTGTAACCTGAAGGCTTTCACAGGATTTGCATAATACTGATTTAAAGTAAACTGCAAAAAACACTGTACATATCATCCTCTAACTTTTAGTGTGTTTCCCAGGGATGTGGCTGCCACAATAATCTACTCTCAGAAAATGATCTTTCTACTTTCATGTTTTGAGAAATATTTTCTATTTTCATATCTGCTACCAAATTTATATCACCACCAATAAAAAAGAATTCTGATTGTCCATATCCTCAAAAAAGCCTATCTATTTCTATAAAATTCATCCCCAAAGATGTCAAGTGATCTCAACACACTGTTGATATGTATTCCCCTGGTCACCAATGGTGTTGATCACCTTTTCATAACCAGTGGACCAATTTTTTGTCTTACTTGGAAAAATAGCTATTAAAATCCTTCTACATTTTCATTATTTACTTGTTTGTTTTCATTGTATTTAAAAGACAGAAAGTAAAAACAAAAACAAAAAGACCTTCTGTTGATGACTTTGTATATCCTTGTGTCAGCTGGAGCTGAGCCAAAGCAAAGTTAGTAGCCCAAAACTCAATTCACAGTCCCATTATTGATAGCAGTTATAATGTATTTGAGCTACTATCTATCTCTTCTGTCTCCAAGGATATACATTAGCAAGAAGGACAAGTGGAAGTGCAGGACCCAGGACTTACATCAGACCTTCTCATAGGAGACATCAAAGTTTCAAACAGAAAATAAGAAAATTAACAAGGCCAGTATTGTGGTATAGCTAGAAATCGGTGGCTCTGGGTATGGACAAGGTGTGACTCAGCTGTTGCACTCAACAGTAAGAACCACAGTGAGTGAGGGCCAATTGGGTCAGGTCATTGTTCCTGCCAGGACTTGATGCTGACTAAATCAGACTGTGCCAAGGAGGCACCAGTGTGCACGAATTTGCCACGGGAAGGTGGCCTGATACAGAAGCTTGGGGAACTCTCTTGTCAGGACACAGTTCCTGCAGGTATTGCAAGAACCTAGGATGGTAGCAACTGAGAATAGGCCAGGTTATGGTACCACCACAAATACATGTGGATCAGGTCCAGGGGCAGGCCAGGATGGGAACGTTCAAAACACCTATTGGTACATCTGAGAACCATGAGGGGGTGCAGGACAGGCTGGGTCAGGTCACAAGACCTGCCAAGTTCACATTGGACTGGGACTGGGGGCTGACTGAGTTGTGCCAGGCCAGGTTAAAGCACTCACCAGCGCATGCTGAGGTGAGGCTGGCCATGCCAGAATGGGATGCAACATACACCAACACACATGGACCTGGAGGGGGAGCTGTGTGAGCCCAGGAGGAGGGATGCAGGGGCTCCGCTGCCATTCCACTGCTCCCACTGGCAAGCATGATTATCAGGATCTGGGGCAGACCAGGCCACACATGACTACAACACCTATGGGCCTGCATG
Source organism: Ochotona princeps (assembly GCF_030435755.1). Taxonomy (NCBI): domain Eukaryota; kingdom Metazoa; phylum Chordata; class Mammalia; order Lagomorpha; family Ochotonidae; genus Ochotona; species Ochotona princeps. The sequence goes on along the minus strand of NC_080843.1, from coordinate 18,630,550 downwards.
TGAACTGGGTTAGGGGAGATCTGCACTGGTCCACCCACTGTACCAACTGATGCAAGCAAAAACCAGAATAAGTGCATGTTGGTTGGGCTTTGCCACAACATTAGCTGGCAAGTGCTGGGACATGGGGCAGATCCTGTCAAGCTAGAGTGCAGAACCACCTGGAGAGTGCAAGATCCAGGACTTGGAATGGATCAGTATGGAAACGGTAGGTACCTCTCTGACGGGTTGCAACTCCCACTGGTAAGCATGAGAGCCAGGGCTGGAGGCAGACCTGACTAGACAGATAGTGGCACCCACTGGCATGATTTTGGGCTGCATAAGTAGGGTTGGTTGGGTTGAGCCAGGCCTCAATGCCCATTGACATGTATGAGAGCTGAATGATATATGGAACAGACTGCTGCACATATTGGCAAGTACAGGAACCAAGGTGTGGGCAGACCTGGTAGGGGTCATTGAAGGTTTTTCCAACTAGGCTGCAGTTCCCACTGGTGTAAATGTGAGCCTAATGTGTGGTGGGAAGAGTTGGGTGGGCTGCAACATCCATTGGTTTACAGAGAGATTGAGCTGGAGATAAGACTGACACAGAGTTGCTACTATCACGTGTGTAAGTTGATGTGGGGGTTGACTGAGCCACACCCTGTACTAGCAGGCACACACGAGTCAGATCTAGGATCACATCGGAAGAGTTTTCTTTGGGATTCCCCCCAATGAACCACTGGATTCAGAACTACAACCTTGAGGAGAATGTAGAATCTGTGGCCTGACTGTGGAGTGCTTGTTTCAGAGTTGGGCCTCCACAGTGGCTTAAACAGAGAAGTGGATGGATACCCAGATGCACATGGAGTATATGGCAGTCATCCATAATGCATTGGTACCAGTGCAGAGGTAGCAGGACAAAAAAATTTGTCAACTACCCCAACCAAGTGTTGACATCAAAGATCTGGGCTGATGGAGACTCTAATATGGACTATGTCAACCAATGGACCTTGGAAAGATTTCCTCTTCCTTGTAGCAGCAAAATAGACAGCATTTCAGAACTGTTGAATTACTGAAACCACTTGAGCAGGACCCTTGGAGCATGCACCACACCAGGGACCTTGATATGATGTCAGGTAACCATCTCCTATCTCTGGGTACTGAAGTGGTTGGGAGGCTAGGTGTGGCTTTTGCCCTTATCGCCCCCTTCCCACAGATATAAGAAGAAAAAAGAAAATGTGAAAACTATGGACTCACCCACTTTTACCTAAGCTTTGATCCTTCCCAACTTATATCAACTATCTATATATCATCAAAAATCAATAAAATATAATAAAATAAGCTGGTGCCTGCAATGCTGGTGTCACATATCTGAAGCCACAGTGATCCAGATCCCTGCTAATGGCCTGAGAAACGCAGAGAGGGAAGGTCCACAAGTTTAGACTGCTGCCACTCAAGGGAGAAATTTGAATGAAGTTCTTTCCTGGCTCTTGGTTTCAGTCTGGTCCTGGCTTGGACATTATTGCCAGGGGATGGAAAATGCCCTTTTTGTTTCTCACTCTCTCTTCACAATAACACCTTTTAAATAAGTAGATGCCTGACTTCTCTGCCTATTTTTAAAGAGATCACTACATTATTAGCTTTGAGTTGTAAGAAAAGCTCATATATTATCACATTATGATACACAAACATTTTCTCTTATTCTCTAGTTGCCTTTTCATTCTACTGATCATTTCCTTTGCTGTGCAAGTTTGTTCTTAATTGCATTTGTCACAGACTTTTAATGTCTCATTCATGAAATCACTGACTTTCGTCAAGAGACTTTTCTCTGTTTTTCTTCTAGGAGGTCTTAAGTTTAATTTTTTAGAGTTTATTTGATATTAGTATACATTGAAAAGAGGATAAGCTTAACAATAATATTCCCACACTTTTTTTGCCTCCAATGTTTTCTTCAAAATTGTTACTTATAAGGGTCTTATAAAAATAATATTAAAATAAGATTGGGCATCCTTTCAGTAAACTGAAATATGACATTTTATTTATAATTAGTGTATCATAAATATAGTTTATAATATCTGAATGTAAAGTGTATCAAGTAAAATAAGAATTTCCACAAACATGCCTGAAAGTATGAATTCATAAGGCTTTATTTTCTTTCTAAGTCATAATAGCAGAAAGAGGAAAAGTTATATTTACTCACCAAATGACTGCAGTGGCTGTGGCTGGTCTAGACTAAAGCTAGGAGCCACAAACTCCATCCTGGTCCTCTATGTGTTTAGCAGGGACATCAGAAGTGTCACAGCTGGTACCTGAACTCTCTCGTTTTCCATGTCGCAGTTTATACTGCTGTGCCACAATATAAGCATCTGTTAATAAATTTTAGGTAAATATAGGTGTGTTTTAGTTATTAATTAACATAGTTTTACAGTTTTCAGCTAGTTACTGTGAAGTTTCCTGAATGTATTAGGTTAAAATAGATTCTACAGGCATGCCATGCGTTTAACAGTCTGTAATGGGAAAACACCGATAAAACTTAACCATGACAGCATGTATTTAACCTTAATAATGTTTTCAGAAATAATACAAACATACAAAAAGTTGTTTCATTTTATACTTGATAGAGTGTGTGTTTTGATTTTTATTTCTTTGGTGGTCTCTAATGTAACATCAGCAAATAAAATATTACTCCTTGATGGCAGAGTATATAATATGATGATTTCAAACTCTATTTAGTTACAGTCAATGAAAACTTACTGGTCTTTTCAAGGATACTGCACTAGTTTATGAAAATCCAATATTGTGTTGGTTTTAATTTTACATCAGTATTAAATGTTTCTAGACCTAGTGTTGAAGTTTTACTTTGAGAGGCATGACTAGTTATTTGTCAGACCATACTGTTTAAATAAAGTGCACCATGGAGGTATCTGGAAAACTAATTGGAGAAGCTCGGATTTTTCCTTAAGCGAGAAATATTTTTATTTTGAAATTTGTCTGTATCATTACCAAAATATCAATTTTGTCATAACTGAAAGTATTAAATAATGGTATTACTTAGGAAATGTATCTATATTTTTCAGGATGACTATCTGGACAAGTTATCTGGGAAGAATTTTAGATGATTTTGGTGATATTTGAAGTTAGTCTCTAGGTGACTTTCTTCACTGGGAGGTCCACCTGTTCCATTTCACTAGCAAATTCCATAGCTGAGAACCCTGCTTAGATTTTACGTGGCATTTGAGACAACGTGCCAGTATGCTGCACTACGTATCAGCTAATTGGGATCTCTAATGAGCTAAGTGACTTTTTAATACCACATGCCAGCTAACCACCCAGTGTGATTGCAGATGGCTTTTTAAGAGTTAGTCACTCCAAAACTAACACTTTTTTTGTTTCTTATATGTCAACAATGTAACTAAAGATTCAGATGTAAACTTTAAACACCAGGCCAGTATTAACTAGAGTTGGCACTTGACCTTCTTCCTTCATGTTTTATTTTATTAAAAAATAACCAGGATTAATATAAAAATCAAAATTTCCAGTACATATTATTAATTTCTCTTTTCTTAATAAAATAGATGCTCTCACCAAATCCAAAGCTATTTTGCAGTTTTCAATTTCATCTATTCAGTGTATATTTTGAAATTACACATTTTTAATATCTCAAAATTATCTAAAATGCTGGTTATGAAAAAACAACATATATGATGAAAAATTAATGATTAATTTATATCTTCAAAGATAGCAATCTTCTTTCATTAACAGTGGCCTACTAATATTGCCTCTAAGATAATACCTATGTGGACATTCTATTATTGAAGTAGAGGTTACCTTTGCATCCAGTTTCCTCTAAGAGTAAACACTATAATCCAATCAAGATAATCTCTTTCCTCTCAACAGCAATGACTATATTGAGAATGGGAAGATGTTGCCCCTTAAGTATTTGTTTTTATTTGTTTGTTTGTTTGCTTGTTTTTGAAAAGTAAAGATATAGACAGAGAGCAAAGACATAGACGCATCTTCATTCAATTGGTTCACTCCTTGCGTAGGAAAAAAGCCAAAGATGAACCCAACAGAAGCTAAGGGCGAGGAACAAAATCAGAAAACTCTGAGTAGAGGTCAGGGACCCAAGCGTTTAAGTCACAGCTCCTGCCTCCCTTGGCTCTCATTAACAGTGAGCTAGAACTGGGAGAGGCAGGACTCAAAATCAGTCACATGACTGTGCAATGCTGTCATCGTGAGTAGTGTCTTATCACCGGTCTGATCCTTGAATAAGTCCATGAGATCAAAAGAGAGGTCAGTGTATGCCTTTCACTCTATGTATAGCAATTGTGCACAGCTTTGATTTGCAGTGTTAGTCACTTTAAAGTTAGAAGGAAGAATAGACTTATAACAAGCCATTTAATGGAATATAAAATTGATCTGGAGCCACCACATTTACCCACTACAAATTTAAGAGCAGATTTATTTTCTCAAAATCAAAACTAGGTAAGCATACTGTTTCTGTGACCTGAGGTTTCTGCCTTAATTTTTTCAAATAAGGCATCTTGGATACTTAAGTGTTGCTGGGAAGGCAACTGAGGACGGCCCCAAAGCAGTCACGCCACAGTAGGACTATAAAATTTCGCTTCATTATATCAAGTTTAATATTAATTTTATAGTCCTACTGTCTTTTTGCTTTAAATATTTTTTTATTTCTATTACAAATTCAGATATACAGAGAGGAGCGACAGAGAGGAAGGTCTTCTATTGTTCATCCCTCACGTGACCGCAACGGCCGGAGCTGTGCCAAACCAAAGCCAGGAGCTTCTTTCAGGTCTCCCACGTGTGTGCAGGGTCCCAAGGCTTTGGGGCCGTCCTCAGTTGCCTTCCCAGGCCACAAGCAGGTTTAGAACTGGAGCCCATATGGGATCCTCATGCATTCAAGGCAAAGACTATCCATTAGGCTACCTCGCCAGACCCTCTCCTACCCTCTTTTATAATATATCTGTGAAATGTGGTGAGGAATTAGTAACACGCTGAAATGAATAATCCATGTTTGGTAATAATATTCAGACACTTAAACACAATATTCCTGTATCCTCTGCAATCAGCATCACATAGTGAAAAATATTTTTAAGGAAGATTTCATGATGTATTTCACAGTAAAGAAAATTTGCATCAAAGTGGTATGTTGCCTTAGGGGAAAAAACGATATAATAATAACCAGGTTTCAATTGAAAGGATGCAATCCACCTGCCAAAACAACAACAAAATATCTAAACTCAGCTCAGACCCTGGTAGCCAAATTTATTAAATATGTAATTGATCGCATCTGTTAACCTCCAAATCTTTGGGGTGTTAACACCTGTGCAGGATTTGTATGCCCAGGATTAGTGGACCTGATACCATCGGAAGCCAGATTCTAATTATTCACTAAGTATTTATGCTCTTCATCATTTCCTGAGAATGTATTTGGAAATACTTAATTTCCAGAAATTTTTCTTTATCACCAGTTTGTAGTGATTGATAAAAGAAGCATGAATTGCAAATGATGAACAATACAAAATAATCAGAACTGCAGTAGCATTTTAACATATTCAGTTGATAATCATAATAAGTAACATACAGAGTACAAAATTATGTAATATATATGAGTAAAAACACTAAGGCATCCAAGACTCATTTTATAGATCAATATGTCAATAGTACAATGATCAGTTATAATATCAATAGTATCAGATACATTTCATTATGTTTATGGTCTAATTTGGCTAATTTGCTGTATCCCAGAATACAGCAGCAAGATGTGCATTGATGCTGATCTCAAAGTCCTGCCATGGCTTCTCTCTGACTGCTTGCATGTGTGCTCCTGGGCTCTTCACACTCTCCATCAGAGAAAAGGCAACTAATCCCACAACCTGAGCGGGATGGGAAGCAGGTGTTACTGGCATTATCAGGTACATAGGAATTTTAAAATCTAAAATCAAACTATTCAATAATCTATCTGACTTACTTTCTCTACAAAATAGAAAAATCAAGTATCCTCATGTATATGAAAACTATGTATCTGAAGAAAAATTTGTTCCAGCATGTTCTATAACTTGCATATAGTTATATTATACATTATATATCATCTTATGTATTATATATTGTATTATAAAGCATTATACTATGATGTACAATGTATGATATCTATTATATATTGTATATATCTAATTTTAAATAGCGTATGGTGGAAGATAAATAAGCCAGAGGTATAATGTATGGTCTGATTGTTTCCAAATAGAAGTGTCTCCTTTTCACAGACATGTGATAAGTTTAAAGATGCCAGTTTTGAGTAATTATAATTCTTGAGAACATAGTGAACTACATAAATGTTGAACCCTACCCTTTGTTTTCATTGACCTGTCACAATTACCACACCGATTAGATCACAGCACCCTTACGTGTCATGTGTCATCAGTTCTCAGCATTTGTTCATTTTAGCATTTTTGTGTATCCTTGGCATCTGGTATTTTTCCTAAAAGTTTACACCCTATCTGTGGATAATCAAGCCATACTTTACCCAGGTTTTGACATTTCCCATTAAATTCCTGTATCAACTGACTAATTTGGCACTCTTTGTACATATATCCTATGGTTGTCTAGTAAATATATATGCTATGGGCTTTTTAATTCATTTGTTATTGGCTAGCTGATTATTCAGATGGAAAGTCAAACAGTGTAAATTCGTAGTTAGGCATTGATGAGGCTGGCGCTTCTCATTTATTTACTTACTTACATATATTGAGCCCCCCAGTGGCAAATACAGGTTATAGTGATCACAAAAGCAGAGAATTCCACTTGATGGAATCTTAACACTCTACTAGACATAAATAGAAAGCAAAAACATATTCAAGTTGGCTGCAAATCTATCTTCTAGGAGTTAACTCTCAGCTTAGAATTAATGCAAAATATTTCCAGATTGGACCCAGATATGTGTTCATTTTTAGTGATTTTGTTTATTTTGGGTTTTTTCTTTTTTGAATGTAAATTTTATTTTTGATGATGTTTACGTAGTTGATATAGGTTGGGAAGGGTTGAGGATTAGGAAAAGTGTGTGGGTGAGACCATTGTTTCTACATTTTCTTTCTTCTTTTGCCTGAATCAGGGGAAAGGTTGGGAATAAAGGGAGGTTCCCAACTGCCTAAGTGCCAGGGATGGGGAACCCGATGTCATCCCAGGATCCCCGGTGCGGTGCATGCTCCAAGGGTTCTGCTCAAGTGGTTTTGATAATTCTGAAATGCTATCATTCTTGTCACTCAAAGGATGAGGGAATTCTTCAGTTTCATTGGCTGACATAGTCCACATTAGAATCTCCATCAGCCCAGATCTTTGATGTCAACACTTGGCTGGGGTAATTGACCAATTTTTTTGTCCTCCTTCTTCTGTACTGGTACCAGATGTCCTCACAGGCTCCAATGGACTGCCATATACTCCATGTGCATCTGAGTATCCACCCACTCCTCTGTTTAAGCCACTGTGGAGGCTCAGCTCTGACACATACATTCCATGGTGAGACCACAGATCCTGTGTTCTCCCCAAGGTTGTAGTTCTGAATCCAGTGTTTCACTGGGGAGGGGGAGTGGATCACAAAGAAACCTCCTTGAAGTTATCCCAGACCTGACTCATGTTTATTTATCAGCACAGGGTCTGGGTTAGTCCATTATCTACATCAGTTTATGTACACATTGGTAGTTGCATTTGCTGTGTCAGTCGTGTCTCCAGCCCATCTCATGTAACCCAGTGGATGCTGTGGCCAAGTTCAACACTGCCCACCCCGCACTTGGCCCTCATTTATACAAGTGGGTACTGCAGCTTAGTTGGAGCAACCTTCAATAACTTTTACTAGGCCTACCCTTTTCCCTGGTTCTTGCACTTGCAAGTGTGTGCAGCAGAATGTTCAGTCTGTCCCACATATCATTCATCTCTCATACATGTCCATATGCATTGAAGCCTAACAGAACCAAATTACCCCGCTATCCATCCCGGACCCATGCTGGCAAGTGGGTACTGCTTGTCTAGCCTGGTCTACTTCCAGCCCTGGTTCTCATGCTCACCACTGAGAGTAGCAACCCATCAGAGAGGTGCATACTATTTCCATACTTGACGCTCTCCCATTACCGGATCTGGCACTCTCCAGGTGGTTTTTCACTCTAGCGTGACACGATTTGCCCCCTGTCCCAGCACTCGTCAGTTGATGCTGTGGCAATGCCCATTCAGCTTATACTTACCCTGATTCATGTATGCAGCAGTGGGTACAGTGAGTTAGAACAGAGTGGCACTCGCTTCACCCAGTTCACATGCATCTGATAGGTGTTGGGCACCTGCATGGCCTCTTCTTCCTCTAATCCCACCTCTCATGGTCACCAGTTGGGACAATGGCCCAGCAAGAGACCCACCTACTGGACTTGCACCCATTCCCATTCTCACATGTACTGGTGAGTGCCACAGCCCAGTTAGGCAGGGTCTGCCTCATTTTGGCATTTGCCAGCTGGTGCTGTAACCTGGCCCAACACAATCTAGTCAGCCCCCAGTCCCTGTCTTAATGTGAACTGGTTGGTGTTGCTGACAAACAAGTCCCATGCTGCACTTCATCCTAGTTCTCAGATCTGCCAATAGTTGTTATGAACTGACCCAGGTTGGCCTGCCCTCAGACTTGACCCACATGTATGTCAGCAAGTACCGCAACCTGGCCCAACCATACCTGATCCACACCCCAACACAGCTCTCACATGATTCAATGGGAGCCAAGACCTATTGCAGCCCATCTTACACTCTATTAGGTCTCCTCCTCATGGCAAGTCCCATGCACACCGGTGGGTTCATGGCTCAGACTGACTTAGTCTACCTCATGTCCTGGCAGGAACAGTAGCCCTTCCCAACCAGCTCACATCCATTCCAGTTCTTATTATTTGGTGTCACTGCCCAACCATACCTGATCTACACCCCAACACAGCTCTTGCATGGTTCACTCAGTGGGAGCCAAGACCTAGTGCAGCCCATCTTACACCAGCCCTGGATCTCACAAACAGCAGTGGGTTCTGTAGTCAAGCCCACTCTGGCACACCCCAAACCTAGTCCACATCTATGCTGAGGGACATTGCGACATGGTCTTCCCAGATTAGCACTCCTGTTATGGCTCTCAAGCTCACTATTGGGAAGCACCACACACCTGAGGCATTCCCTTAACTCCCCAATGTATTATGTTTCCAGCAGCAGATCTTGACTGCCAGTGGTTGTGCTGACCCAGCTTAGCATAGCCCATCCCCCGTCCTGGCCATTGCCATCAGATGGTACAGCCTAGCCTGACCAGCCCCACCAGATCCCAATTCTCTTTTTAAGTGTTGCAGCCTAATCCTGCCCAATCTGCTCTCTTCCCTGGTTCATACAAACAAGTAGGTGTGATAACCTAGCCAGACATGACTCACACTCTGGCCTGATTCCTACACTTGCCAATGGGCCAACGTTGACCTAGCCCTGCCCAGCCTGCCCCACTTCAGAACTAACCCACACACTTGCTGATGGGGGAAGTTACCTTGCCCAGCCTGAATCACATACTGTCCAGCAGGTGTTAGGCCCACCAGGTATGCTTCCCCAGTTCCCTCAGCATGCTCAACTCCAGACCCAGATCTCACATGTTGCAGCACTTTTTCTAGGCCCCCACCTGACTTAGTATGTCCCCTCTGTTTTGGCCTTTGTGTGAGCTGGTGGATATTATGGCACAGCTCACCACATACCATATTCTTGGGTTTACCTGTTAGTATGGCAGCCTGGACCATCCCAGTCTGTTCCCAACCCCAGTATCCATGAAGCTCTGAGGGTTCCATGGTCTTGCCTACCTCAGTCTGTCACCAATCCCAGCACTTAAACAAACCACAGAAATTGCAGTTCTACAAGGTTGTACCCAAAAGACCCCCCAAAGAATTTGCCCCCCAGATCTAGTCCTCTCAAGTTTTGGTTGGATGGTATCATGTCCCAGCCTAACTTTACCTGTCTCCAGTTGTGATTCTCACTGGTAGGTACTGAGATTTAATCCTGCCATTTAGGCCCCCAGCCTTAGCTTTAGTGTGCACAGGTATGTGGTAGTCAGCCATGAGCCATGCTAAATAGCTCAGCTCAGGTTTCCAGCATAGGCTAATGCATTAGTCTGACTCACAAAGGTCTGTCAGTTACCCACATTCTCCAAATTGTTTGGTATCAGTCCCCTCACTTACCTGTACATACGGTGACCTTATTGATGGAAGCCCCTCAGAAATCATTCCCTCAGTGTTCCTCCTTCCCACACGTCTGCCTTGCCATTTCCCTAATGAATCTACAGTCCCTGCATACAGGAGCACTTTGGCTCCCCATCCCAGCCTTCCTAAGCTCGATTTTCCTATGGGGTGGAATGCTAGCTGGGAGCTCTGCCAACCCACCAGAGTCCAAGTTCCTGGCACATGTGTCAGCCGAGGACCCTGTCTCTCCACATAACCAAAACCCAGGCCTGATCAAAGTTCTCCAAGCAGAATCCACTAGCACACCTAGCCAACATGCTATCCTAGATATCTCCCCTCCTCTTCAACTGCCCTATCTGGGGCCAAGGGCTTGGGGAAATCCCCAGGCTAACTCTGTCTACGTGGTGAGAACCCCCATATTCTAGCAGGTCCCTGCAAGCTACGTCCTCCAGTCCATCTGTAAGCCCACACCCCACAGACCCACCACCCTCCTGTGCCAGCACAGAATGGCAGCTGGCCCAATTTTTTAAATTGCATTTACTAATATGAAGGAAATAGATTTTATAAACTTCAAAGATACAATTATAAAAACATAATGATGCTTCCTTTTTACCCCTACTTTCTTTTTCAATATTTGTGAAAATATGTTTAATTTACTCCATCATTATAGGCTTAATGAACCACTAAAAATGAATTCAACAAGTGAAAAGCATAAATATTACTGTTTAGCAGGAATACAAAGGACATAAACCATAACCAAATCCCCAAATAAAAAGTTCACTTATAAACATTATTTTTTGTACACTGTGTGTTAGCTACCACAAAATAGGAAAAAAATATTTTTTGAAGTTCGACTTGTTTCACTAATTGTAAGGGTTTATAGTTGCACCAATTTTGTAGCAAAATAAAGAATTTCATTTCTTTTATGGCTGAGAAATATTCCATTCTCAATACTTAGGATGTTTTCTTTCCTTGTCATCACTTGATGCACATCTCTGTTGGTTCATGTTTAGCAACTGTTAGCTGAGCTTCTGTAAGTGTTTGGGAGGTGGGAAACACTTTCATACACTTTCATCACTTTGGGTACATTTATAGAATGTTTGGATTTTATTCTAGATCTTGTTTCAGATTCCTGAAGAATCTTCATACTGTCTTTCATAATGGTGCTACCAATTTATAATCCCACCAACAGTGTATTAAGGCACTTTCTCTCCTTGATCTGGTCAACATTTGTGAGTTTTGTTCGTTTTTGGATGACAGCCATTTTAATGGAGTTGAGCTGAAACCTCATAGTGTGTGAGGTGACTTTTCGTTGTTTGTTTTTTCATTTCCGTGAGGATTGCAGATATTGAACTTAGTTTCCTGTGTCTGTTGATCACTTATACTCCAGCCTTTAAAAACGCATGTTCAAAAACGTTGCCCATTGAACTTGATTGGTTTTCTGTTGTTGAGTTTCGTGTTTATATCCTGGATATTATTCCTTTATTAGATTTATAATTAGAAAATATTTTCCCCAAATTTGCTCATTGCTTCATTATTTTGTTTTTCTTTTTCTATGCAGAAGGTTCTATGTTTTGGCTACTTCTACACACATGGGAGACCCAGATGCAGTTCTTAGCTTCCATTTTCAGCCCAATCCAACCCTTACCATTGTGGCCACCTGGGAAGTGAACAAGTGGATGAAAGATCTCTCTCTCTCTTTCTCTAAGTATATCTTAGAACGAGATCCATTATATTTAACTATGAATCCTTGCATTTTAAAATTTCAAAATGAATTTATGTAATGCCAGGGTATTTGGTTCAATTCTCTTCATATGTAAAGGTGTGATTGAGAGAATAAATTAGTACATTCCATGAAATTTAATTTCACTGTAAAATATGAAATAATTTTGAATATCAAAATGAAAGTAAAATATAACAGGCATTATAATGTCAAATTAACATTTCTTTCAAGCACTGAACTTCATTAGTGCTTATCTTTAAATGATTTACATTTAGAGTAGAAAAATATAAATGACATTTCTTGAAGAAATTGCAGAAAAATTTATCTTCATTTTTTTAATTTCTATTTTTGAAATAGAGTATTTAAATACATGACCAGGTAATTTTTCTTTAAAGATTTTATTTTATTTTCATTGGATAGTCAGATATACAAAGAGGAGGAAAGACAGAGAGGAAAATCTTCAATCCGCTAATTCACTCCCCAAGCCACCACAATAGCCAGGGCTGCGCCAATCAGAAGCCAGGGATCGGGACCCTCTTCCAGGTCTTCCAGCATTCCAAGGCATTCAGTTACTTTCCTAGGCCACAAGCAGAGAGCTGGATGGGAAACTGGGCGACGGGGATTAGAACTGGTACCCATATGGGATCCCAGCGCATGCAATGTGAGGACTTTCACCACTAGGCTACTGTGCTGGGCCCAGGTAATGTGTTTTAAGGCACGTGAACAGTGTCTCTTCTAAAAGGAAATAAATTTGAAGTGATTTGAAAAGTTCTATCTAATTATGCAAAATGAAATATAGATAATATTTTTAAATTGATGTGCAGATGTAAGATAAAATTAATGTGATATTCTCTTTAAGAAGACAGTTGTTATACACATCAATGTTTATTCTGAAAAATACTACCATGGCAAGGAAGAAAGTTCTCCTATAGTCTTAGCTTAGAAACAAATTCCAACATTCTCTCACAACAAATATCTTCCTTATCACTTATACTACCCTAGACACTAAATTTTCCCAAATAATTTAGTATTTTTAACATGATTAGGGTACACATATCATAGTGCAATTTTCAAAGAAATGTGAAAAGTTATCATTTGATTGTGGAAGAAAACTGTGCTTTAATTGGGATTATGAATTTCAATCCCTGATGATATTTTAATATTTTTTCTAAATGCTTGGGAATTATTTTAAGCAATTTTTTATTTAATGTCACCTAGTGGACAATCTGGACGTCCTGTGTTCAAAATATTAGATTTCTAGAATACTTGAATATTTGAAATACAATCATATCATTTAGAATTCCTTCTTTTTCAGTATGTATATTCTCAACTCTTTATGCTCAAATGGCAAGGTATTAAAGCAATACTCTTACTTTAAAACAAATGTATTTAATATACTAATATCTCCCTTATTATTGATCTGCTAACTTTTGTGTGAATGTGATGGAAAAAAGAAAGAAAAAGAGAGAATCAAGATGGCAGAATTGGGTAAGGACACATTTAAATGGACGGAAAAACATTTAATCAGAATGAAGTAGAGAGGACATATTCCAGGAAACAGGAAAGGACAGTACAACAGCAGAGGGGTACCTGGAGACTGACAGGCACAGGAAAGCAGCGGACACAACGGTGTGGTGTTGCAGTGACTGATACTCCAGTGGCATTCAGCTAATGGTGATCTGAGCTCCACCAGCAGCCGGAACTCCACCAGCAACCAGGTGGGAAGGGACTTTCACTCGGAGCTTCGGAGGTAAATCCAGACAAAGAACTATCCATCCTGCTGGTCTGTTTGATTTGACCAGGAACAGAGACAGAGCAGCAGATCCCAGACAGGCAGAGCGAGCACAGGGTGGATTTCACAGCCCAGTCAGTCCCCTAGAGCTGAATTGGGTGCCATTTTTGTAAGGAGGCAAAGGCAAGGGAAAGGACTGAGCTGGGAGTGAACTCATTTCTGACTCAGTGAACTGCAGCAATGTGGCATTCTACAGGTTCCACCCAAGACAGGTCTAGGTAGTCCTCAGAGCTGAGGGCCAGCAGATCAAGAACTCTAGTAGGAGCACGTCAGGTGCCATTTTGCACACTGTGGCAATAGCTCTGGGACTGCAGGGGACAACAGTGAACTGCGCATGTGCTGAGCTCGTGAGAACTCACTGAGCTCAGTGGATTGCACTGGTCCTGCAGGAAAATAATACCGACTGTGGCATCGTACGGATCAAAATAGGTCTGTGTGACACCCAGACCTAAAGTCCAACAGGTTCTGGCAAGATCAGCACCACCAACAACCTAATTATATAGGACACCTGGTGTATCCCTAATCCTGGGACCTGCTCCAACCAGAAGTGGGAGAAAAGTTGCAGAGACAACGGGTCAGCCTCAGCACAGCATCACAGGAGGTAGAGAGCGGTGAGCCAGGAGACTGGGCTGTGGAGACCACGGTGGAAATCTAAGGTGGAAATCTAACGTAAGAACCCAGACCTGGAACTTGCTGGAGGGAGTGGCACTATTGGTTGCAAGCAAAGTGTTGTGTACCAACTGCAATAAGTAAAATGGCATCGTAGACCCGTGAGTGACACAGCTTAGAAACCTGCTCCAAGGAGAACACTCTGCTAACCAGAAGTACAATGACCAAGAGCAAAAGAAGAGACAAAGGCACGATGAATATCATTGAAAACTCCCCTGCAAAGGAACAAAACCCTATGTCAACCTGAGAGATAACTGAGGAAGACATCGAGAAAATGGGGGACACAGAATCCATAAGACTCATTTTAAAGATTCTGATCAGAAATGAGAAGCTCATGCAAGAGTTCAAAGAATTTAAGGAAGCAATAAAGCAATCAAGGCTGATATATCAGAAATTAAGAACACAGAAGAGCAAATTAAAAGTACAATGGAGAGTCTCCAAAATAGAATGAAGCAAGCAGAAGAAAGAATCTCAGAACTGGAAGATATTTCCTGTCACCAGGGGGAAGCAAACAAAAAGCTGGAAGCAGAGCTGGATCAGGCCAAAAAAAGTATTCAAGAATTGAAAGACACTAGTAAGAGGCCAAATATAAAAGTTATGGGAGTCCCAGAAGGTGCAGAAAGAGAAGCTGAGTTTGCAAATATATTTAATGAAATAATAAAGGAAAATTTCCCTAATCTGGAGAAAGAATTGGGAAACAAGATCCAGGAGGGGCACAGAACTCCCAACAGGCTTGATCAAAAGCGATCTTCACCAAGACACATGATGATCAAGCTCTCTTCAATTGAACATAAGAAAAAGATCCTTAAATGTGCACGTGAAAAAAAATCAGTTGACATATAAAGGAATGCCAATTAAGCTCATAGGAGACCTCTCACAGGAAACTCTACAGGCAAGAAGAGAATGGAGTGACATATTCCAGATTCTAAAAGAAAAAAATTGTTGGCCCAGGATAACATATCCAGCAAAGCTTTCTTTTGTCTTTGAAGATGAAATACTGTGGAATTCTTCCACAGTAAAGAAAAGTTAAAAGAATTTGCCTCTTCCAAACCTGCCCTACAAATCGTACTTCAAGATGTTCTCTTCACAGAGAAGAGGAATAGCACCCAACAAAACCAAAGGCAAATGGGAAGAACATCCCAGTAAAATGACAACAGAAGACTAAACCAATGAACAGCCCATTCCTAAAATGACAGGACCAAAGTACCATCCATACATATTAAACTCTGAATGTAAATGGCTAAAGCTTAATCAAACCTCATAGATTAGTAGACTGGGTTAAAAAATAAAATCCATCTATTTTTTGTCTAGAAGAGACACACTTCACCAACAAAAATCAGTGGAAACTTTATTACATAGGTTTTGCTGTTTTCTGTTGGTTTCATCTCTTCAAAACACTTTCTACTGATTAAATCATTCAATGACTCGTAGATTATATAGTAGCATTGTTTTCTTCAAGAAGGTTCTCGATTTTCATTTCTTCAGTTACACGTTAGTCATTTAGTAGCATGTTATTTAACGTCATGGTGTGGTTAATTTCTTTTGTCTCCCGGATGTTGATTTTATTTTGTGGCTCTTCATTTAAGGGGATGTATAGTAGCCGTGTAATGGAGACTGTCACATCTAGTAACATGTCATTTAACTTCATGGCACTGTAAATTTCTAGTTTTCTTTCTATTGTTGATTTTGTGTTGTGACTTTTCATTTGAGCGGATGTACAGTAGCTGTGAAATGGAGACTAGCATCCAGATGTGAGGATGCAGTGTAATATGCATTTCTACTTCCAGATAAAGATGGACTTACAATGAAACTGTTTACTATATCTTGACAATAGGATGCTGGACTCTCTGCCATTGTCCATGCCCACAATGATGGACACATGACTGTGTATGAAGAACTATATTTTAGTAATGATATGGAGGAACTAGTTGGGGAGGAGGGATTTGGGGAGAGGATAAGGGAAAAGCCAGGAGCCTATGGAACTGTATCATAAAATGATAATAATAATAACAACAAAATGTAAAAACATAAACTAAAGCTAATAAAAAAAGAATGTACCTAAGAGAAATGAAAATACATGTTTCAACAGAGACCCCAAAAAAAGAAAGAAAAAAGAAAGAAACAGGAATATTTATCTTATGCTGGAAAACGACCTTCCAGAGCTGCTACCAACATGCAATATTTCACAATGTGAATTTATGCTCAGGGTAGTGTTTTTGTATTATTTTATTTGCAAAATAAACTACTCATAAATTTGAGGAATGTTAAAAACAAAGAAGTCTTCACCAAGTTCAAATAGCCACAGAATTATGTTTGAAAAGCAGTGTGCATAATTATTCAGGAAACACAAGGAAATATCAATTTTTAATATGACTGCAAAATGTGGAGCAAAAATGGATTAAACAGGAAGGGGAAAAATCCAAGTCCATTATTACCGTGCAAGTGAACAGTTTACTACAATCAGGTGGTCTAGTAGAAAAAAAAAATGAGCACAAAATTTCTGCAACAAATGGGTAGAGCACACATATACACATATGCAATTTTACCCTGTAACCACAGAATGCACGTTATTCTCAAACCCATGTATAGCATTTATCAATTCAGATCATATTTCATGCCATAAAATACACATTAATAAATTTAAATAATGCTTATTATCAGACAACAGTATCATTAAAAGAGACATAATAGAAAAAACACAAAAACGTAAAATTTTAGTAACATACTTCTTAATGATGTACAAGTTAGAGACAATTTCAAGAGAAATTTTATGTACACCTAAATAGAAATGGAAAGACAATGACACTTTGAAAATGTAATAAAAGCAGTGATTAGATGAAAATTATGGAATGGAATGAATGTATCAGAAAAGAAAAAAATTCTGAAATTATGCATCTAAGCTTATACCTTAGAATTATAAAAAAAGAAAATACAAACTTTAAAAATAATACAAATAAAATCAAAGCAATGAAATAGAACTGTAAATTAAAATGAAGAAATTGGGCCAGGCGTTGTGGCCTAGCAATTAAAGTCCTTGCCTTAAATGCACCGGAATCCCATATGGGCACCAGTTCTAATCCCAGCAGCTCCACTTCCCATCCAGTTCCCTACTTGTGGCCTGGGAAAAGCAGTCAAGGTTGACCCAAAGTCTTGGGACCCTAAAGCCACATGGGAGGCCTGAAGGAAGTTCCTGGCTCCTGGCTTTGGGTCGGCGCAGCACTGGCCATTGAGGTCACTTGGGGAGTGAAACATCAGATGGAAGATCTTACTCTCTGTCTCTCCTCCTGTTTGTATATCTGACTTCCCAATTAAAAAAATAATAAATCTTAAAATTAAAAAAAAATCATAGAAGCAATAGAAAGAGGAAAATATTTATGACCATGGCCTTGAAAACTTAAGCAAATGTGTTAGGCTAGTGAAATTCACATCAAAATTTCATTGAGAGATTGTAATTCAGTAGCTGTGAATGCTTTTAGGCTTCCAGAGCTTTCAGCAAATGCTGTGGACTTGTTCTGGAAAGCTGGCTAAGAACTCTCAGTCAGTTCTGTTAGGGAAACAAGAAAAGTCTAAGAAAATTCTACCAAAAGTATTCACATATAATGGAGCTGCAATTAATGAAATCACTACATTTTGTTTGTTACACAGTTGGCCTATTGTTATTGACATTGAAACATAATTGTTGTTAAGCACAAAGAAAGCAGGAACTTCTACGGCAAAAGAAACAAAATGGACATTGTATAGGATTATATGTCTTCAATAATTAGTATTATGTGACTGAATGAGATTGTTTTTATTTCTTTAAAAGCAGTTTTGATTTATTGGCATTAAACACTTAGTTTTCAGGATGATCCTAAAATATAGTACAATATAAATCAAGAATTAATAGAGATGGCATCATTTGTTTGGAAAAGAAGTTCAAAATATGTAATTCTATTTTAGTTTCAACTATTTTTCATTATTAGCTATAACTTTAATAATGGACCGTAATCATTATCTTCAGTCTCTTTCATAATTTATAATATTAACAAAACAAAATGCAAAACATGAATTACAAGGGAAATTCTTTATATCATAAAAATTAGTCTCATAGTACTTTCTTATAATATCCATGTCTTGGGTCTGGCGGCGTGGCCTAGTGACTAAGGTCCTCACCTTAAACGTGCCAGGTTCCCATATGGGTCCCGGTTCTAGTCCCGGCAGCTCCACATCCTCTCTAACTCTCCTCCTCTCTTTATATCTGACTTTGTAATAAAAATAAAATAAATCTTTAAAAAAAGATATAAAAAAATCTGTGTCTTGGGCCCGGTGGCGTGGCCTAGCGGCTAAAGTCCTCGCCTTGAAAGCCCCGGGATCCCATATGGGCGCCGGTTCTAATCCCGGCAGCTCCACTTCCCATCCAGCTCCCTGCTTGTGGCCTGGGAAAGCAGTTGAGGACGGCCCAATGCATTGGGACACTGCACCCGCGTGGGAGACCTGGAAGAGGTTCCAGGTTCCCGGCTTCGGATCGGCGCGCACCGGCCCGTTGCGGCTCACTTGGGGAGTGAATCATCGGACGGAAGATCTTCCTCTCTGTCTCTCCTCTGTATATATCTGGCTGTAATAAAATGAATAAATCTAAAAAAAAAAAAAATCTGTGTCTTGATTTTGAAAGAGTTACGCAGAGCGAGGGAGAGAGAGAGACAGAGATTGTCTATCTTTTGGTTTAATCAAGTGGGCAGAGCAGTCACGGCTGGCCCAGCCGAGCCAGGAGTCAATTGCTTCTTAGTCTGCCTTGTGGGTGCAGCGGCCCAAGCTTTGGGGCCATCCTCTCTGCCCTTACTGGCAGTTGGGATGGAGCTGTATTGGAAGGGATGTAGTTAGGATAGAACTGTAACCGGTGTCCATATGGGAAGCTGAAGTCATGGGTGTATGTAGTTTGACAACGCAGAGTGGCCCCTGCGTTCCCTCCCAATGGACACAGGAGGAAAAAAAAAATGAAACATTTGTCCCACCCACTCTCCTCCATACCTCAACTCTCCCCGCCCTAATTGGAGACCTACATGGGCATGTAGAAATCACAACTATATAAACAATGCTAAAAATAAAATTAAAAAAAGAAAACCATAACAGTAAGACTTTTATCTATGTTTTTATTTGAAAAGTCTAGTAACAGAAAGAGATGCATGTTCTGCTTATTGATTCACTCTTTAAATATGCCTGCAAGGGCTGCCCCAGGATGAAACCAGATGCCAGAATCTCAATCAGTCTCCCACATGAGTGGAAGGATCTCACATCCCTATGCGTTAGCAACTATCTAGACCAGAAGCATAGCGGTTTAAACCTGCACTTCAGTGTAATTTATTGGTGTCCTAGGTAACAGTCGACTCAACAACACCTGTCCCCACAGTTATCCCATAGGAAATGCTGGTTTTGCTGGCAGAGGCTCTACCATTACACCGCAATGCTGCTCCTACAACAGAAACTGCTTAAAAATATCAATAAGTGCTAAAGTTTATAAAAATGTCAGTGCATTAAAAACTGACAAAAACAAAACTGTAACTTATTTTTAAGCATGAATGCATTTTTGACATTTCAAAAGCTGAAATGATTTACTATAACTATATAATTGTAGATATTATGAATTTATAGTTATATAAGCAGTTAAGTTCTGCTGAATAAAAATTATTACTGTAACAGAAATAGATTGCTTTTCACACTTCAATATATTATAGATTATAATTTTCCAGAAAATAGATACAGCTTTCAAAAAGACGATTAATACATTCACATGTAAGTAAAAATAATTATCAGTCATATGTATTTCAATGTATTTTTATTAGCAGTGGAGCATAAAATTTATAATTTAATTAGGTGTCTACTATATTGGAGATGATACACACTAAATCAATAAATTTGATCACAGGATTACTAATAACACAGAAATATATAACTTAAATGATTTTCATTTGGTTTAATATACAATGTTGATTTTTCTCTTGTATGTACCTTATAAAATTTACTTTACATAGTCATGGTTTGAGTCCCAGCTGCTCCTGTTCAGATACAGCTCCCTGCCAATGTGCCTGGGAAAGCAGCAGATGGCCCAGGTGCTGAGGTCTCTAAATAACATGGGTGATCTGGCTGAGACTCCCAGCTCTGACTTTGACCTGGCTCAGCCCAACTGCGGGGGCCACTTGGGGAGTAAAGTGGCAGATGGATGACTGATACAACCACTGTTTAAAAAGGACACCTCCTTAAGTTTGCCATATATTTCATTTCTATCACACGTGGTACACAAGGATGAGTTCATGTATGTTGATGGATCAATACAAAGATTGATACAATACATTTAATGTTCCGGAGATGTTTTTAGTTCTCCAGAAAAATAAAGTTCATGTGCTTCGTGTCAATTTGTTTTTCTTATCCCAACACCAATACCCAAGTCAGGTTATTCCTCTGCCTGTTCGTCACTTCAATGAGACGGCATAATGACACGATACATCAGCAGCCAGCGCACATTTCTACGATGTTGATTTTCTTGTAGCTCAGACACTCAATCAAATGATTAGAGGCTTCACATTGATTTGTGATTCTCTGATTTAAGAGAAACCATTTTTAAAGATTTACTTAGTTATTGGAAAGGCAGCTTTTCACAGAGAGAACAAAAGAAAGAGTGGAATAGCAAGGGTGGCGGGGACAGACAGGTCTTCTATCTACTGGTGCATTCAACAAATAATTGTGACAGAAAATTTTGAGCCAGGCCTCAGCCAGAAGCATAAACTCCACCCTCGTCTCACACGTGAGTGGCAAGTGCCCACGCTGCTAGATCATCTTCTATTGTTTTCTCATGTATATTACCAGGGAACTGTTTCAGATAGAAAGGAGCTGGGACTGGAACCTGTCATCTAATACGGGTGTCAGCCTCAAGAGGTGGCTTAATGTACTGTGTCCCAGAAGAAATGCTTTTAGGGTATTGTGAGAGTTATCTTTTCTCTAGGATAACACAATTCTTCACTGAAGGAAGTAAAATTGAATCAATTTCCAAGCTTTTTACTGTGTTAAGTATGGCTTATACCTAAGCCCATAGTCACCACTCTTCAGATGTCTCAGAGAAACAGAAGTGTACGGCCATTTGCCAACTGTTTTCATACTAGAAATCTCTCTAGGTACAGTATTGTTGCTCCAAACTTCCCTAAAACAACTTTTTGTAATAAAGGGATTGATCCTGTCTGCTGGCGTGACTTATGACAATTTTTGAGGGTACTACAGCCTTAATCTCTCTGCCCTATGTCTGGACAACTTAATAATACTGCCAGTTCCTGCTCCTGGCGTGGGTGGAAGCCTCAACCCTACAAGCTTGCGCCTATGTTAGCCATCTGACAGGTCACACCTGTGTTGGGATGCAATAAAAATCCTGAGACACTCTCAGCACTGCCATCCTGGAAGCGAGGATGCTCTCCTGGCCCTAAGTGCTGCAAGTATATCACATCAGTAAGCAATTTCCCCATTGTTTTGATGGATGTGTGTTGTCATCACCCCTGATTTATGAACGAAATATCAGACGGCAAGTTGGCACTTCTGCATAGTTTTTACTATGTAACTATTTCATTAGTTACTATATAAAATCTAAACATTGCCAATATTTTCCCACTAAGTTCTATTCACCAATAGCCTCTTAGAGATTTTTCACAGTTTCCCTCCCCCTGAGTACTTTTGACTATTGTTATGACCGGGTGCCTATGTTGAACAGTTTTTAAAATCTTAGCAATTTTCTCTTTTTTTTGTAATTTTTACAAATCTAAAAATATGGGGCAAACAGTAGGGGAAGAAGGATGAGTGCACTAAAAGGGGAATTCCCTGTGTTTATGGAAGTGTATCATAAAATAATAATAAAGAAATAAGAAAAATAAAGAGTAATGAATACTAAAAATAAGACCCTGAAAGTATGAAAATAGTCAAGAAATTTGAAAATAATTTCTGAGGCTCAATAGAAAGACCAGTAATTTTGCTCCATCTTCCATTCATTTTAGAAGTCCTCCAAAGGATTTATGTAATTCTTCCATTTCACATATATGATAAAATCCACTGAGAGTATCATTTGCCATTAGTTGTATAGATTTATGCTTCATGATATTTTAGGTTTCAATGTCTCTGCTTTGCTTATAAATTCTGATATATTTAGCCTTTCTAATCCTTGTCCATATTGAAAAATACATATTTTTGACAGTAAAAGACTATATGCTAGTCTGTCTTTGAGCACAAATTGAATATTTCTAGGGTAAAATATGTATCCCTGGCATCCTTGGAATGGGAACTTTCAATATACATTAAGGATTGTGTTCACATGATTATTTCTTTAGTAAAATGTTCAAAAAATATTAGAAAGAGTAATGCTTTTAAAGAGCTCCTTGCTATTGCTGCAAATTATTAAATGTCAAACATCATAAAACCTGAATCAAGATAAAGAACATATTGTTATTTTACCCAGTGTTATGACAGCAAAAAGTTGTGCTTTTACTCACTGAGTTTGATTTTTGCCAGGAATTTTTAACTGTCTAGTACCTATAAGAGTTATTCTACTAGAAAAAAAAGCAATGTAGTATAGGTATGTAAAATTAAAAATGTTAATATGCACCATATTATCACAATAGGATGACTAGCCGGGGGGTGAGAATTTGAAGTGGGGAAGTTCCAGGTCCTATGGAATTGTACCATTTTGTATATATACATACATATATACATGTATATATATATAATACATATTTTATATATAGTAGTGGAGAACATTAAAGATAGCCAATAAATTATGGCTGATTATTGAATGTTTTTCCATTAACATAGAAAATAATGCAAAAAAGATATTAGTATGAATAGCACTGTTACTAGACATTAATAAGACTGTGTAAAACTTCAGGATGCGTGTATTATTTTATGAAATGTATGTTCTTGTAATTAATGTCTTGTTCTGTCTCAAATCTTCCTGGCATCATTCGCTATATGTGAGTAGATATTTAATGGTAATCACATCTCACAGTTGCGTTTCTACAAAGGGAGAGTAAAATGCTAGCATATTTACCAGAAGGCAATGCGTTCCTTGCATTTGATGTCCTTATTCACTCCTTTGCAGTCTGGAATTTTCACTTAGGGATTAACACTGAATTATTTGTATGGAAACTTCTCATTCTCTCTTTCCCTTTTTTTTTGTTCAGTAGTACACATGTTAACCCAGTTTAATCGAAAAAGTATTGACGATATACACGTGAAAATTCAACTGGGTATCTCAGTAAAGAACTCGTGGCTGAGGCTGAATTCAAGCGTAAGTTTTTTATGAATTTTCAGAATCTGCCTTGTTTCTGCTTCCTTCCTCCCTACAATCAGCACTTTCTGGGATGTTGCCAAGTGGAGGGTTTTCTGCATGTAAATTTTCTCACAGAACTTCATAACGCCCCATTCAGGGGAGAGCAGACAAAATTCCTCTAAGCTGTGCCTAAGCAGAAGGTTTGCACCCACCAATCAGGTTATTGAGCAAACTCAAGTCTTTGGTTAAATAAATGCTAATCTACTCCCAAGGATTCCTTCCCCTTTTCACAATACAAAAATTTCCAATTTCTTTTCCTTTTTTTTTTTTTTTTTTTTGTTCCCTCATAGACAGAAATACTGGTGAATGCCCAACTACTTTAACATTCCCCCTCTAGAGACATAACCCGGAATCTTAGCGTGGTACATGAATGAATGTTCATCCTCTGTATTTTTTTCCCTAGCTGACATATACATGTAGGGCTGCTTATGAGTATTCTCTTCTCTGTACCCTATGGTGTTAGGATTTCCGTGAACCAATGTCAAACAGTTCAGCGCTCTTCAGCCAGATCTTCAAGTTGTCTGGCATCATTCAACATACAAAAATATGGTTTTATGTGTTTCGATTTTAACTGTTAAAAAATCTTGGAGCCTGGCAGAGATGCTTCCTTTGATAGTAGTTAGCATATGCAACCACCTGCCTGTCTCACAGGAGTTTTGGCCACGCCAGCCAGGGCTTCCAGATTGGACAGCCTTTAGCCAATTGAGCAGTGAGTTTTTGCCCATCTCCGTTTTCTTTTGACAGTCTAATATGAGAGCTTTTCAATGTTTCTGTACTTATCATACTGAGAAAATGCAAGAACAATTGGAACAGGGAAATTTGACTATTTACAACACCAATAAATGATGTTTCGATAGGGCTATATCAATTACACTGACCTGGAACCACCCATTGTATGTACAGAAGTATGAAGTTTTCATACTGTACCATCTAAACATACACAGAAATGTTTCAGCCAGAATTTTTAAATTACCTTTTAAAAGTTGCTATTACTCACTGAGATTCTTTAAACTCAACACTGGATTCCTCACTGATAAGTAAAATGTATAGCACATAAAAAATAAAGGGAAAAATAAAAGAAATATTGGCAAGGAAAAAAATCAAATGAAAAGATCATTGTTGCTCTCTTATACAGTTAATTAAAAATAATCACGTAATCAAAATGACAGTAATGCAACTTTCCTAACAATTGGCTTGATATATATAGTATACAAATATATTATTTGTATACCAGATTTATAAAACTACAAGGACAGCCATATTGACATACATTTGCATTTCTTTTTCTTTTTCTTTTTCTAATTTCATGATTTTTTTCTTTCCTGAACACCTTTTTTATATTTTTATGCAGGCAGTTTACATTGGTTGTTTCAAAAGAATTGATTTAGTCTGATAGCTGATCAGCATTTTTCATTTTGAAAATCCAGGAAGAGCACTAACCCCCAGTGTCCATTCAGACAAGTATTGTGTTTCTATAGGCAGTCAAAGCTTAAGGAGAAAACCAGGAACTTGATCATTTAAATCTCATATTCTCTTCTTTTGTCCTACTTAACTCCATTAGCTCACTCAACCTGCTCAAAAGTTATCAGTATGTTAAATGGAATTAGGGACTTCTAATTGTTGAATGTCTTTTATATGTTCTTCTTTGAGTACTTAAAACTTTTCTAGGGAAGTATGAGCTGAAACTCACTATTTAGTGTTTCCCCTGGCATTTGGATAAAGGGATCTACATTAAATTCAACAGAGCCAGAACAATTAGCTTGGAGACTTTTCTTCTCATGGGCTTTTGAAAATTGGATGTCCTCCTCAAGGAATAAAAATCCGTATATTGAACATTACTTATAAAACAAGTTTAATAACCTTATAGCTTTCTTGCTTAAAATAATTGTTTAAAATAATTGTAGGCTTTTCAGATAATGGCGAAGACACCAATTGGGATGCCCATAGCCCACATCAGAGCACCTGCTTTCAACCCCAGCTTCTGGTTAATCAATACTCCGAGAGACAGTGGTGATGGCTCAGATAGAGCAAGCTAGCAAATGCAAAAAGTTGATGTTCTGCACTGCTATTCAATTCAAAAAGTATTTTAGCCATGTGTTGTAAATAATATGAAGAATCTCAAGTCAGACAGTATTTGGTAATTAAATATACAATTAAAGTCAGCTTTTGTTGAGGATTAGGTCTGGATTCAAAGCTCCTTCCTTCTGTGTGGAAAGCCTCTACCTCTATTATCTCTTTATTTCCCTTTCCCCAATACTGTCCTCCCCTTCTTTCACTAGCCACTCCATTTCCTTCTTTGAACCCCTAAAATCCTAAACCCTGATGTGGAAAATGTGACATAATAGTACTGAAATTCTGGTGAAGGCAGACTGCAGGTCACCAGTCCGCTCTGACGTCCCTGTTCTATCGTTTTGGATGAAGTGCCTCTCCCCTTGAATAAATACCCTCACTGGAGTGGTTCAGATGGGAATGCAAAACAACTACCCAGGACCCATCCTCGCAAGCGAGGAACCTTCTCTGTCAGCTCTTTCTGTATCCCACACCAGACTGGATCATCCAGCCCATCAGATGGGTAGCAGATGGTTTTGTCACCCCAAATATGCTGATGCTGATGCTTGTGGTCAGTTTACTCTCTTCACAGGACCAATGGTGCTCAATCCATTTCCCCCCTGCTTCACCACAGCTTAGAACTGGGACACTGGTCTACCCATGGTGTTAAGGGGACTCAGAATTTTGTTGGGTGAAGTCTCTTACAGGAAAGGCCTTGTGAGTTTCAAATTGGCTCAGCTCCAACCACTATGTCATTTT
Source organism: Ochotona princeps (assembly GCF_030435755.1). Taxonomy (NCBI): domain Eukaryota; kingdom Metazoa; phylum Chordata; class Mammalia; order Lagomorpha; family Ochotonidae; genus Ochotona; species Ochotona princeps. The sequence continues at coordinate 18,604,010 of NC_080843.1, read as the reverse complement.
GGTGAGTGAGCCATCAGAAGATCGCTCTCTTCCACTCTCTCTGTAACTCTTTCAACCAAAATAAAACAAATCTAAAAAATGAAAATTAGCCTTTAGTCCAGAATGTAAAGTCAGTACCTTAATAAAATAAATATTTGGATGATACAAAGCGATCAACATCTTTGATCCCATCTTAAAGGGTTAATAAATGTTTTATGCAGTGATTTGCTATAGAGGAACCACAAGTATGCCAGTCTACCCCAAAATAGCCTCCACATTTAACGGGGATTCTATATGGCTGAATGATTAAAAGTCTTGCCCATGATTATTACACTGCCAAGGTGGTTTTCAGCCCTCAGCAATGCTGGGGCAGCCCAAGGAAATCCCCAACACCCAGCAGGAAGGGGATTATTCAGTCCTTCCTAAAGGCCTTGGGACAAATTCAGAAATTCAGAAAATATAAATATCTGTTAAGGATCTCTCAATCCAGAGCCAATCCAGTGCTACTGGAGTGGGCCTCATAGGGTCACTATTGCTGCCATGGGCTACTTCAGAGTTAGTGTTGCCCACACGTATTGATTACTTCAGTTTAAAACTTGGCTTAACCCAGGAAGTTAACTGGGGTGAGGCCCTGCCGATGTAGCAATTACAAACCATGATATTCATATCTCTTGACTTTTCTGCTGTTCTGGAATACTCTTAAGGAATACTCTGAAGGAATGACTATTCACAAAATTGTGACACCAATTTCTGCCATGTCTCATCTCAGATACTCCCAGATCTTCTAACAACACAATAATCCCATTCTTGCCCTAGTTACCATTAAGACAATGCTCCTAGCCAAGGCCCCTTTTTGCAAGAAAGAACCCCATTCCAGGGCAACATTTCCCTATGGATATATCTCACCTAATCAATGTGAATAATGATCAAGATTACTAACCATTTAAACCAGGATGACCATGGGTTCATATGGCTCACCCAAGCCAACAGGAAATTAAAGAATCTGTCCAGTTGTCAAGCTCGCCCATGCTCTCTGAATCTGTGCTTAACTCTCCGTTCTGTATATGCTGTCTTTTGATAAATCATCAGAAGAATCCCAGATTAGCCACACTGATCCCTTACAACCTCTCACAGGAGCCACACTAGCAAGCACTCTTACATTTTTGGAGAATAAACCAAAAGAAGAATGTTACTTTCACATTAATCAATCCAGTCTTGTTTGTGATGCCGCTCACAAGCTGACAGAGCTCCCAGAAATCAATGATGGATGTCTGACTCTGAAATAACTGGTTCCAAAAGCCCTCCTGGCAATGTTGGCTGTGTCCTTTATCACTCCTCATAACTATTTTTTCTTCTTTTTTTAAATCTAGGGTCATGTACATTTCTGCTATTAAAATGGTTCATTCATTCAATTGCCCAGGATGTCATTCAATCTCATGTTGACAATAAACTGCTAGAAGGTGCTCAATCAATTCAAGCCCCAGCTCCAGCAATGTCAGCTCTGAGTTAGGAAGAAACTCCTCCCCTAACGATGCCCTCTTTCAACAGGAAGTAGCCGTGGAGATTGTCCGTGTCACCCTGGGCTCTTGTGTTTGTAACACTGAAGCATTTTTTTCCTATTTATAGAGGGATAGATAAATAAAATAATGATGGAGAAACAAAGAGAAAGATAGAGGAAACAGATGTGGAGATAGAGAAAGATACATAGATGCTGGACTTGTTGGGGAAAAACAAAATTATGAAATCATATGGTTGATGATTGGAAGAAATGATGATAATATCAAGCACTCAAGTTTATCTAAGAAGCTCACAGTTCATCCTACACAGTTCCTCCTAATCAATGTCCATTCTGTATAGTTTGAAAATTGTTAATGTCATCTTGAACATTAAATACAATCAGCACCATTTTTGTGAATCCATAAATACACACTGCATATTAATGTTTACTAAAGACCTACAATGTATATATTTAGTAATATATAATAAATAGCTCATGTCTTATTTACTAATTAGACATATGTTTATACATGTATCCAAAGTTATTAAAATAAGTGTAGTTCATCCTTAATTGTCCAGATTTGCATTATTCAGAATAAAGGTCCCATTGGCTAAAACTCCAACTGGCTAATACTCAACCAGCTAAAATTCCAACTCCATAGGCAAGGATCCCATATGGATTCCTGCCCATGTCCCAGCCGCTCCACTTTCTCTCCTGGTCTCTGCTTATGTCCTGGGAACAGTGGATAACCCACAGCCTTGGAATCCTGTACTCATGTGGGAGATCAAAAGAACCTCATGAGTCCTGGCTCCTGGCTTTGGTTTGGCTCAACTCAGGCCATTATGGACACTTGGGGAGTTGATGAATGATCTTTTTTTCTGCCTTTCTTTATCTCCATAAATTTGCCTTTTCAATAACAATAAAATTTAAACAACTAACTCCCTAAGTCTCTCAAAAAGTCAAATTTTGCTTGAAAATGTTTTAAAAGATTTATTTATTTATTTTAAAAATCAGATATACAGAGAGCAGAGACAGAGAGGAAGATCTTCCATTTGATGATTCACTCCCCAAGTGAGGACAACGGCTGGTGCTGTGCCAATCCGAAGCCAGGAACCAGGAACTTCCTTCAGGTCTCCCACATGGGTACAGGGTCCCAAGGCTTTAGGCCATCCTGGACTGCTTTCCCAGGCCACAAGCAGGGAGCTGCATGGGAAGTGGAGCTGCTGGGATTAGAACCAGCGCCCATATGGGATCCCGGCGTGCTCAAGGCAAGGACTTTAGCCACTAGGCCATGCCACCGGGCCCTGCATGAAATTTTATATGTATTTATACTGACACTATCTATAGCTTATATTTTTTTCAAAATTAAATCAATCCATTCATCTAATTCTGGCCATTAAAAACTCAATTTTGTCATTTCTAATCATCTCAAACAACATAAATTTGATAAGGGTGTAAGGAAAAATGATAAGAAGTAAATCTCATTTGAAGTTATGGCAAATGCAATCCCAAAAGGTTAAATAGCACATGTTTGCCTTAATTTAAGATGATATGATGTTATGTATAACATGTTATTTTATGTATGTTATATGTTGTGTATAAACTAAAATTGAAATATCAATGAGGTGGTCACAGAAGGTGGTTAAGAACTCGCATTTACTTTTAACAAATTGGTTACTCATTACTATGTCAATTAATTCCATAATGATGAAAATTTTTGCTGATGGTATGTTGGAGCTTTTAATTGATCGGGATGATACTCTGCTGGCTCTGTCTTCAGACCAGAGAGGGTATACCTAAGAAGCCGTTCAACTTGGCTGGACAATAAGATGCTGGACTCTATGTTTGGTATATGCTTGCAATGGGGGAATCTCAACTGAGCTTGAACTGTGGTTATGCAACAAGGTGGAGGAATCCACCATGGTGGGAGGTTTTGGGGAGGGGTGGGGAGAATCCAAGTACCTGTGAAACTGTGTTACATAATACAATAACTAATGAATTAAAAATAATAAGTAAATGAAGTTATGGCAAATGGAAAGATTACCTACTCATTAGTTCCATGTAGCAATAGAAGCATAAATTCTGAGGAATGTGATTTGTATGGTACTACAATGTAGATGGTATCAGAAAGGCATAAAGTTAGAAGGTGAAATATCAAGGAAAATAACTATTCCATTCAAAACTTCTCTGATCAACTAATACCTTGCCAGTCTTCTTTCTAAAATACTTACTAGAGATTTTGCTGTATTTTTAAATTACTCTTGATCTTTGCAAATACTGCATGAGTTTGAGAAGGGTCACTTTGGAGAAGTAAACAAAAGAGAAGAAATAAGAGTGATCACCACAGCAAAAATGAATTCTTATCCTGTTTATTCAGAAAGTAAGATGAGTTTATGTAAGCCCTGCTTATATTTTAGAGAATTAGACTGTGATAAGAATTCCCAGCTAATTTTTCTGGGCCATAAAAAAGAAAAGCTTCCACTGTGGTAAATCTATAATTAAAACAATTTGATGTCACCTTTGTAGAAGGTGGTTCTACTTAAAATGTTAAATATGTATTTGTGTGAAAGTAACTAATTAGAAGCTTGGTATCTTGGAGAGGGTAAGTGTAATTGCATCATACCCAGAAGAATGTAATTAATGGAGTAAGAAGCTCTAAACTCAATAGCGGCTTGAGGCTATGTGTCACAAAAGTTCATTTGCTCTCAGAATCACTGTAGCTCCACATGGTTCCAACAATGGGTAACTAAATTTTAACTTCTGTTTCAAAAAGCTGTTGATTACATTTGACATTTCTTATTTTTATAAGTCTGTGTCCTCAAATAATAAAAGCTATATATGTATGAACATTTTTTTCTGAATATGGATTGTTTAATTATCCAAAAGTGATTATTTTAATCACACTGAAAAAGGAGAGAAGTTCACTACTGTGCTTCACCATCGAAGTTTCAAAAATAAGTTCCAGATTTAGTAATGCCATCTGAAGGCACTTGTTCCTTCAAAGAAAAAGACAAATGTGCACAATCATAGGAAGTATTTAAAAACATGAAATATAAAAGATGGAGAAATAACAAAAATGATATCCAGATGGCGAATGACAACTTTGTCCCTGACCCAGAGGCCTAGGATTGACAGTAGAAAGTGGAGGGGTGTTGTGGGCTGAGGAGCTGATTTACATTCCTTAAGCTGAGCACTCAGGAATCGGGAAAGAGGATATAATATGGTAATAAAGAGGCTTGTGGCAGACGGTTCCCAGCACTTCTACCACCATCATGGTCTCCGTGTGTCGGTGCTTTTCGCTCGGACATTCGCCGTGCCTACTATGCCGGCTCAGCTAGCCGCGACAGAGGGGAAATAACAGGCCAATGATTCACATCTCAAATAAGTCATGAACATAATTCAATGCAGAAGTCATAGAAGTTTTCATAAGCAGGAAAAGTAACAATTCAACAAATGTGGGGAAGTACTGAACAAAAAAGGGGCCAATACTGCAGAACATCTCCTCAAACTGGAAGAAGGTGGTAGGCCAGAAAAGGAAGCGGCAGAAGCCTCCACAATCCTTTTTCCATATGTTGGTCAAGAAACTACAGCAGGGGGTCCAGCATGGTAGCCTAGTGACCAACTCTTTACCTTCGGGCCACCAGAATCCCATATGGGCACGGGTTCATGTCCTGTTTATTCTGTTTGCATCCAGCAAAGTGGGAAGTCAGAAGTGAACTGGATGTCCCAATGCCTTGGAGCCCTGCTTCTGTGTGGGAGGCCTGGAAGAAGGTCCTGGCTCCTGCATTCAGATCAGCGCAGCTCTGGTGTTTGAAGCCACTTGGGGAGTAAACCAGCAGACAGAAGAGCTTTCTCTCTACTTCTCTTTCTCTTTGTCAATCTGCCTTTCCAATAAAAATGAATGTTTTTTAAAGGAAAGCACAGCGGAAGTTGCAAAGTACACTTCCCCATTCCCTTCACCTTGCTATTTACCTTGCTATGTCCCATACAGAGATAAAAGTGACAGTTCTTACACAAAACAATGGTCACCACTGTTTCAGAATAGAAACCCAGAGCAGGTGTTTGTGGTTAGTGTCAGACAAGAGATACCCAGTAGGACAGGAATCTCAAGTCGCACTGCAAAGGGTCTCACAATGCTGAGTGGTGTGTTGCCCCAAATCCATTCTTGGATGCTTTTGTCAATATATTGTACCAAAAAAGGAAAATAGGTTTTATATCCTATAAATTAGATGTGTTCAATGTTGAAATAAAACAGGATTCCAAGTGTGATAACTATCTGAAAGTATAATTAGCATGTTTATAGGAAGAACAATAAAGCAAAAATGTATCATAAAAAAGCAAATAAAACAACTTGATGGGTGATATATTAAAGCAAACGTGTTAATAAAAGTATAATTAGGGCCGAGCAGCATGGCCTAGCGGCTAAAGTCCTCGCCTTGAGCACTTCAGGATCCCATATGGGTACTGGTTCTAATCCCAGCAGCTCCACTTCCCATGCAGCTAGCTGCTTGTGGCCTGGGATAGCAGTCAAGGATGGCCCAAAATCTTGGGACCCTGTACCCATGTGGGAGACCTGGAGGAGGTTCCTGGCTCCTGGCTTCTGATCAGCACAGCACCGGCCGTTGCCCTCACTTGGGGAGTGAATCATTGGACGGAAGATCTTCCTGTCTGTCTCTCCTCCTCTCTGTATATCTGACTTTGTAAAATAACTAAATAAAAATCTTCAAAAAGAAGTATAATTAATATTTAGAATGTCAACCTTTTAGAAATCAGGATTTAAAATGTGAACAATGCTCAAAGATAACTAACTACAGAGATAAATAATCTGTGTTTTTCATTCACAATGGAACAAAAATACAAAACCTCAGATTAAGGAAGTCCAGTAGGTACTCAGCAGAACGAGGCAAAAAGTTCAGTGAGCTCTCTCTACTCCAAACATAAGAAATAAAATAATCCATCAAAGCTGGTTGAATTGACGTTAGGAATCTTCATAGCAACAAGGGCTTCGGAGACAAAGTAGGGTGTCTGGAATAAGATGGATCTGTTCTTGAAAATTCAGAAGTCCGGCTGTTTTAGCAACAAGATAAACTTTCATGCTTTTTAAGCTTTCAAGCTTAAATTTTAATCATTTATGTGTGATTACCCTGAGCAAATTTTATATGGATACTATTAAACAGATTAATCAATAAGAGATATCTTACATTTATATTATATAACATGGCATAACAGTATTTCACAGATGGTTAATTTTCAAATTTTTTTGTTTGAATTTCTTCAACAAATTGCAAATTAGTGAAAGTTGACTTATGTGCTCAAAATGCAATCGCCAAAACTTATACTGAGAATAGATACGACTAATCTTTCAATTTGTATGACTTGACAAAACACTTGGAATGGAACAGGAGACACTGGAGATAAACAAGTTCACACTGTGAATGTTTTTCAAAATTTTTTGTACATGATTAAAATCTAAATCTGGTCAAATAAATAGAAATTTTAACCATCAAGACCACAGAAACAAAGGAAATATAAAGCAGCAACATGAAAATCATTACACCTAAGTGAAACCCTATATGAAATGAACATATTTTTAAAGAACACAAAACTTACAAATACTGAATTATGAAGATAGGGCTAATCTGAGCAGACTGGTAAATGTGTAAAAAATAAATGTGCTTATTTATTTTATGTATTTGAAAAGCGGTGTGACAGAAACATAGCCAAAGAGACAGACCTGTGCCCCAGTCACTGGTTCCCTCACTAGATGACCTTGACAAATGGGACTAGAAATGGCCAAAGGAAGAGACCCAGAGAGCATCTGGGACTCCCAGACTGAGGACAAGTACCCAAATACCTGGATGTCACTGCAGCCCATAGGGCACACATTAGCAGGAGGCAGAAATCTGGAACAGAGCCAGGACTGTAATCCTGTTACCACAATGCAAGATACAAACATCTTAGGTGGTATCGTAATCACTAATACCTAATGCCCGACCCAGTAAATCCATAATTATAAAAAGGAAGATATTACACTGCATGACTTTAAAACATATTCCAAATTTACAGTAATAATGGCACAGTGTCATTGGCATAAAAATAAATTCTTCAATAAATAAAACCCAATAAAAACTTTCAATGACAAGCCACACAAGTACAGCTAATCAATGTTTCCTAGAAGTGTTAAGAATGAACATTGCAAGATGGGTGTATATATTTTTTAAAATATACTTTTATTTTGAATTCTGAATTATGTAGTACAATCTCGCATAGTCTAGGATTGCCCTCCCAATCTCCCATTCCCCGACGGATTTTCCCCATTTTACTACAATGGTGTAGTCCTCCATAAGGAATCATAATTCTGTCAGTCTCTTATTTAAGTGTACCCCAACAATGTTTATACACAGACAATGTCAGGCAGCCCAGCAGCCTATTGTCTAAATCACTCTTAAATAAATGAGGCTGTGCTATTGAATTCTTACATGCACCAAAATGAAGCTAGATGCCTATCTTTCACCATGTATAAAATTCAGCCCACACAGAATTAAAAACCTAAATGTGATGCTAAAGCACATAGGCTTCTAAAGGAAAACAGAGAAAGCATGAGAGGACATTGGGAGTGGGAAAGGAATTTCTTACTTATAAGAAACAGAGGAAACAAAAGAAAATATAAACAAATTGGATTTTATCAAACTAAAGGCCAGCTAGAAACAAAGGGAAATCCTGTGGTACAAACTGTATGTCTGATAAGGGATAAATATTCAGAAATGTAATAAGCATAAACCACTAAACAATTTTTAAAAGTCCACATTTTTTAAAGATAGGATTTAAGGTAAGCAGATATTTCTCATTTAGAAAAATATAGAAAACAAACAACTATTAAAAAATACCCTAAATATGCCATTAATCAAAAAATACACTGAAGAATCATGTTGTGATGTAGCTGTACTCCAGTTAGGCTTATTATTATCAAAAGATAAAAGATAACATGTTTTGGCTTGAATGTGGAGATAATAGAATCCTTGTACACTACTGCTTGTAATGGCAATTAGCACAAACGCTGTGGAAAACAGGATGGAGCATCATCAAAAAAAAAAAGAAAAAGAAAAGAAAAGACAAAACTAAACTAAAAATAGAACTACCATTTGATCCAACAATGCCACTACTGGGTATATATCCAAGCAGAATGAAATTGGTTTATATGAATCAAACCTATACTCCACATTATTGCAGTACAATTCATAATAACCAAATATTGAAATTAACTTTTTAATTTGTTGCATAAAGAATAAAGCAAATGTACACACATATACAATTAATACTACTAGCCACAAAATGATGATACACTGTAAACAAGAGATGAAACTCAGTAAAATGAATCAAGTACACACACAGAAAACGTATCATATAATCTCATTCATCTTTAGAATCTAAAATAAGGTGATCCTCTACAAGCTAATGCAGCGAAGCTAATCAGGCACTTGCAGTAGAATGGTGAGGTAGGGTTGGATATATATCAATGAAGAGCTAGCAGGTTATAGCTAGATAGTAACAGGACATTTTGCAATTCTATTGTACATTAGGTAGCTTAGATAGTGTACAATATATAGCCACAACAAAAACCACATGGTACCCCTAACTTGTTCAAAATATTTGCAAAGCTGTGGCCCCGGGCCGCCATGCGGCCTGGGTGCGAGGGTCCCTGCCACGATTCCAGCCTAACACAGCCAAGCTTTCCACCACCTGCGCAGGTACATGGGGTGCGAGGCTCTCGGGCAGCCAGTGCGCCATTTGGTGCCAGGCTTCGCCTGCTGGCCGCCCGGCCAGGAAGTTCTGGAATTTGCTTTCTGATATGCTGCATGAGACGCTCCGTGCTGAACCCACAGTACTCTGAGAATATGTATTAGTCCTTAAGCTTTTCAAAGGCATTTAATCTTCCTCTGAAGAACCTGTAGTCACTTTATAGTGCAGATCGCCAACATCAGCTCACTTAAAAGGCAAAATTCTGGGCTTGTCCAGCAGGATGCCCCATTACCTGATAGGATGAGGGATCAGCAGAGGGGTCACAGAAGGCATTACTATGACGACACTGACTGGCATTCAAGAACCACACTTGGGGCTAGAATGTGTGAGGCATGCGTGGACCAATCCCCTGACACTCTGACCCCATTGGACGGTTTAGAAGGGCCAGTGGTGTCTATGCAGGAGGCATGACAGTCTATAGGACGCTCTGGGCTGACCAGAGCAACCTCTGGCATAGTTAACAGTGGCTGGCAACAGGCCTGGTTGGAGAGTGTGGTGGAGGCCTTGGCTGTGTGGAGCCTACCACTAAGGGGCACAGAAACTGGAGGAAGGCTGAGTTCTGGTCGGGTCACAGTTGTAATCCCTTGGCACAAATATCAATTCGGCTTTGACGCACCGTGCCGGATTAGACCACAGCACAGTTTGGTGCTCCGGAGGACCAGGATAGACGTTGGACGGGCTCGGCTAGGCCTCAATCCCATCTGAGCCATATATGAGATACGCGTGGGTATGGACGAGCCGTGGCTGGGCTGAAACTCTCAACAGCAGGAACCAGAACGGATTGAAGAGCGGAGCTGGCCGAAGGACCTGCTGGAATGCGTGAAGCCCGACACCATGAAGGAGTCGGAGGGAGGAACCTGAATAGTTCCTCTGACAGGACACTGACTCTACAAATAAACGCAAGAAGCATGGAGGTAAATAACCCAGAAGAGGCTTTGGAATGTGACCCACTGGAATACACTTGGCTCGGGTTGGGGCAGACCAGGCTGAGTTGGTTCACGTCATCCACTGGCAAGCCCAAGTGCTGAAACTGTGTGGGGGCCTGGCCGGGTTTGGTTGCGATTAAAAAAAAAAAAAAAAAAAAAAAACAGTACAAAACACAAAATGCCAAGGTGAAATGGCCTGTGCTAATAGGGAATGCAACACCCGACCAGCACTCCTCCCACTGGTTTAGGTGAAGGATGAGAGTGTGATGGGCAGAGCCGGGGAGAGATGCGATACTCATTGGTTCCAATAGCGGTCGGGGCTCAGAAGAGAACCAATCCAGGGGTTAAAACCATCAGCTGATCGGAGTGATGGACGGTGGCGGGCACTGTGCTTACTAGTAGTACATGTAGGAGCCTGGACTGGGAATGCCTCAAAGTTTTTCTTAGGGGGATTCCCCTGAACAAAATGGAGGAATCAAAGCATTAACCAAGAAAAGATGGAAAATGGAGTAGATGAATCAACCACCTCAGCTTTATGCTTGCAGCGGAAAACTGGACAAGGGGAAACCCTAAGACGGACTATGTCAATCAGTGGACTCTGCACCAGCCTCATCATACCTGGACTGTTGCTGATGATATGTTGGAGCTTCTAATTGATCGAGGTGACGCTCTGCTGGCTCTGCCTACAAACCTGAGAGGGCCTCCCTAAGAGGCGGTTGAACTTGAACTGGACAAGTGGGATGCTGGACTCTGTATGGTGTAAACTTTTAATTAGGGAATCTCAACGGAACTTGAGCTGTGGTTATGCATCAAGGTGAAGGAATTCATGATGGGGGAAGGGTTTGGGGTGAAGGGGGGGGAATCCCAGTACCTATGAAATTATGTCATGTAATGCAATGTAATTAATGAATAAATGAATATTAAAGAAAAAAAAATTCCTCTAAAAAAATATTTGCAAAGCTGTTAAATTCTATTTTTAATTAAGATTTCATCTTAAAAATAATTTACTCATTTAAAAAAATGAGAGAAATCTGAATAACCAAATAGTGGTTACGTTGTCAAATAAGGACTCCAATATCTGACCGTTAGTTTATATAATCTCCTTTTGAAAACCTATACCATAAAATCCTGTTTTTGTGATTTTTGATGAAGGAAGTTAGATGGAAAGTAGGAAGAACCACTGGTTAACAGCTGCATCATACCAAAAGCGTCTTGATGGCCACTGAATGACACCTTTGGGGCAGCACAACTGGCGAACCTGCCACAAGATAGTGGCAGCCAGTCACTGCCTGCTGCAACATGATAGCCCTACACGATTATCTGGCCTGGAATGTTGAACAACTTCCTTTCTGTGCATCATCCAAACTCATCTTCCTTTCATCATTAAGTCCATTCCCCTTTCTGTATAAGGAAGGCTGCAAGTAGGATAAGTTGTAAAAGTAGAACTAGCACTAGGTAGCAATATCCTATATGGATATAGAATATGTTGCACAATGACCTTTACACCATTACGCAAAAATCACCGTGTGAACACTTCCACTCTCATCATGCACCTGATGCCATAAGACTCCTCTCTTCTCTGTCTGTCTTGCTTTCTGTTTCCTGGCCTACAATGTGATTGCTATCATCACCATTAATGCCTGACTTTGGGGAAATCCTCATATTACCTTCAAAAATTTCTCTCAAATATTGTAGTTAAAATATGCAAAAGTAGGCCAGTATAGAATATTAGTATAAGGAAGTGACATCATTAATATTAGGTATGCCTAAAGGTGTAGAAGAGTGTCTGGAGTTGAGTTGCTGACGAACCTTAGAACAATCTGGAGTAGAACAATCTGAATGAGGATCCTAGAGAAAGCCTACAATGTTTAGGCTGCATATTTTAGGCAATTGGAGTGATAAATCAGAAGACCAGAATATCATTTAAAATGGTGGGACCATACTGGTTAGGTATCAGATGGAAATGATATCCCTTTTGGAGACTGAGCTAAAGACTTTCTTGTAACATTGTGGCAAATAACTCGACTACATTTTGTCCCTATTCAGGGATTTGTGGAAGTATGAACTTAAAGATGGTTTGTGTTGGCAGAGATTTCAAAGCAATAAAGGGTGCGGGTAGCAGAATGTGTTAACAAGTGCTCTTGTACAATGAGTCTCAGTAACAAAAAGGCGTAGGGCAGAAAGAGATCTACTCAGGCAAGTGAAGGTAACATATTCATGAGCAAGATAATTGGGTAGAGATTTTGAATGTACCTCAAAGACATTCCAGGCTAATTCCTAGCAATAAACAGAATACCAAAGAGGAAAGATGGCTCCAAAGTGTGAAATAAAGTGTAGACAAAATGATCCATTTGAAAGCAGCTGCTTTAACCAGCATCTGTGACCCCAGTACAACACAGACAATATTCCAGGTTAGAATGTTTTGTGAGAATATTCAAGCCTCCTAGAATCTTGGTCTCATCTTCCAGTAGGTGGCATGGGAACTGCCCAGACACTTCCTTACTAGTTCACGAATGGAGAATGTCTTCCTTACAGTTTCCCGCCCACACAAAGGTCAGAGGATGTTTAAAATTCCAAAGACTCTTGTCAAAATTGTTGGTTTCTCTCCCTCTTTTCAAGAGGCACCCCACCTCCCAGTCCTATCCAGAGAGGTATTTTCCTTTTCCTTCTGCTTATCAATTTTATTTGGTGTCTTCCCAAATAAAACATCTCTCTGCAACTGATTTCCAGCTCTTCATTTCTATACTACACTGAGGAAAGAACCCATTGAGCTTTGCCTGTAATATTTAGGGCACATCTGACACAGTGGCAAAAATGCTGTCCCCACCTGAAAAGCCCATAAGTCCCATAACACCCATGTCAAAAAAGCAAAAGACACTGGAAATGAAATTTCATAAAGCTTTGAAGGGAGGAAGGGTCTCCTCATTACCTCATACCCTTAGCTAAGTACTAAAAACAAAACAAAAACAAACAAAAAATCACATACACACACACACACACAAAACTTGAACACAATGGGCTGCCAGAATGTGTGACATTTTTCTTGACAGAGAATTGAATATCTTCTCTGGGAACTTTTGCCAGGTCAATTGCCTCTATATATAAACCTTTTGTCATGAAAGTACTAAATATTGAAACAAGGGCCAGCTTTTATGTTCTACCTTCTGAGTTCCAAAATAGAGTATGTTCTCACCTCTAAGATGAAGGCATACCTTGATGGGATACACAGGCTGCCTTCAACACAGTTCTCTTAGAGGAATTTCTAGCTGGGTGTGTATGTCAAAAATGAAACAACTAGTCCTTGAGTCTTCACAGATTCATCATTCTTTCTCTTACTAGCCAGTGGGGACCTGAAATTTTCAAAAAGCCAAAGCAGAAATTTTGATTTTGCTCTAAACTTTTCCCTCGAGGAAGAGACATGATGCTACTGTGCTTCTTATCTGGGAAGTTTCTTTACTTGTGTTTTTCTCAGAAGAAAATCTTACTAGCAGGAAAAAAGAATCCTTGGTAAGAATCTCCACCATAATGGGAGAAAAATACGCAAGGAACTCTCTGCTAAGGAACTGCCTATTGCCTTAGGTAGCTGGACCATGCCATGTATGAAGCTCCAATGGCAGCCATGCAGTTCTGTAGATGCTCTCACTGATATGGTCATGGACAGCTGATGGTCCCTAGAGCATTTCATGGCAGAACAACACCAAATGACTGCATTGCCTATTGAAATCAATTATATTTCAAATAGCAACAGTATGCCAATGACGTTAGCCAGGGAGACTCATCAACAAAGCAAAGGGCAGCCCTCTCCTTCTCTAGTGTAACATTATATTTGTTTTTTCATTGCCACTTCCTTGTACTCACTCTTTTTTGTCCTTCAAAAAAAATTAGGCAATTTATGGCATGATGATTGCAGGGGTGCCCCAATGGTAATTTTATTAGAAAGATAATATAAGTACCTAAAGACAATTGGAGGATGTATCTCACAGCCATGTTTTCAGCCAGCTTAGTTCGGCACTTGCAACATTGTGAAATGTTCAGGTTGTGGTACATGGAAAAGGGGGCTGGGAGATAGTGGTGCAAGACAGGTAAGTGTGGATAGTATACAAACAAGCAGGCTGTCACAAGGGCCTGGGTTTTCTGGCTAGATGGCTGAGTCAGGTATGTTATGAGATTGGGAGGGGAGATGGCCTACCCACACCTGACCCATGGCAGTCCGTCACTGAAGCCATTCCATTGTTGGTGGCATCATGACCATCAAGCTGCAGATTGGCTGCAACTCCCAATTCGCAACACAAAGTTATTACATATGGTGTCATAATTTTTGGAAAAGAAAACTAACATTTAAGGATATGCTAGTGAATTTTGTCGCCATAGATATGAGTATGCTAGGAAAGCATTTGGATAACAGTGGAGGGTTCAACAGACAAATGCCAAAATACTTAGCCTGGTTCCCTTTCTTCCCAGGCATCCAGAAAGAACTTGCAGCATGATTGCCTGTTGTGCATCTAAACCTGGGAATTAATTTGGATGATCTTTGCAATTATAGTCAAAATTGCTATGCATTGTGTGTTAAGGAATGGTAAATATGCCAAATATTTTAACCTTACAAGTGTTCTGAGAGACTTGTGCACATCTTTGAGGTTGAAATGGGTCTTACTGCCAAGGGTACTCTCTTCTAAGTTAATTTTAGTCTGCTCATCTTCTGGGCTCTTATTGGTCACAGTCAACTCCTCTCTACAACCTTAAAGTATTTTATTTTGTTTTTTATAGTTCTCTCTCATTGGCTAAGCCCATGATGCTAAAACTCATTGTGACAGGATTCTACAAAATATTTGTTACCCATAATTGAGGCTATGATGTCTTTGATGTATTTATAATAATTGTTTTTGATGGTAACTTGCTTTAAAAAGTGTAAAAATCAGACATTTTGTGATTAGATTGTATAGCACATATTCTACATGAATTTGTAGAAAAAACACAGACTTTAGAAAGTATAAGAATCATGATCCCAAACAACTTTTGAAATGAAGTGATGCTGTTTCTCTTTCGTGTGACTTTAAATTTTTGTTGTCTAATGTTAGAATCTGTTGGGAATTCAACTTACATATAACTTGTGAGACTTTCTCCTCTTTTCTGCTTTAATAATTTCTAAACAAAATCATTGTATCTATTTTAGTAGAGAAAAATATAGATCCCATACAGTGAGTGCATTACTAATGATGTGATTAAATCTGATGTGATGAACATCATTTTCTAATATTTACTGTATAATCAATCTTTTGGATACGTTCTTTTCATTTTATGGATTACTAAAAGTATGTAGGTCTATTTTTTACATTATGTTTTTTTGTTTGTCCGGAGAGAGAGACACAGACAGACAGACACAGGCAACTGACAGAGCTCCCCAATCTGCTGTTTCACTCTTTAAATTTATCACTGTGTTGGGGTAAAAGTGGAGAACCAGGAACTCAATTCAAGCTTCCATATAGCTAGAGTAGACCCAACCACTTAATCTATTATCTGCTGCTTTCCAGTGTATAGATTTTTATGAAACTGGAAAGAAGAACAGAAGTTGAATTTAAATATGTGAGATGCACATTCCAAATGACAGTTTAACATTACACCAAAGTATATGCTATGTGGTATGTACGTATGCCATGCAGTATGAATCCTTTTGCAAATTAATTCTTTTTCCCTCAGCATGCTATGTTGATATATGGATTAATATTTATTCATATTTAATGTTTGGAGAATATTCCATAATGTGAGTATACATCTTTTTATGAATTAGTAGCTGCTATTATTATATCCATTTTGCATATTCACCAAATAGAATGATTTAAATATTCTGATTTCAATTTCTCCCTCCCATCACATATATTTCTCTAGAAATGTTTTTGCTCACATTTTGATATCCTAAAGCTTGCATACAATTTGAAGATCAGCTTCAAAATATCTCCACATTTATCTTTGCTTCCTAGTGCTCGTAATGGGGTAAGTTACTGGCATTTTAGACCTACTGCCTGACATTTTTTTCCTTCTGAGATATATATTCCTTAGAACTTGCCTTAATTTCTGTTTAAACAGATACCAATAATCTATACAGGCAAAGAACCACCTAATTAAAAAGATGGTGTATGTATGCTTAAAAGATTTACATTAATCAGGTCTGGTGAAGTAGCCTAGTGGCTAAAGTCCTTGCCTTGAATGTACTGGGATCCAATATGGGCATTGGTTCTAATCTTGCCCCATGCTGTTTCCCATCCAGCTTCTTGCTTTGGGCCTGGGAAAGCAGTCTGGCATGGCCCAAAGCCTTGGGACTCTGCACCCGCATGGGAGACCTGGAGCAAATTCCTGGATCCTGGCTTTGGGCCGGTGCAGCACCGGCCATTGAGGTCACTTGGGGAATGAATCATAGGATGGAAGATCTTCCTCTCTGTCTCTCCTCCCCTCTGTATATCTGACTTTGTGATAAAAATAAAACAAATCTTTTAAAGAAGATTTAGATTAATCTAGCAAAAGAGGCATTTTTATAGTAATCTTTATCAGAATAAAATTTATCTCACTTATTAAATCTAGTTTATTGATCTTTAGCACATGATTTATATGTTGTTCCTCTGACTTAACACTGAGCCAATATACATCTTCATATTTTAGTGTTGTATCTTGCGATTTGGGATATACCACTGTTTTGATATTGTTATACCATGAATCATCTTTATGCATCCTGAAATTGGTTATATACAAAAAAGGTACAAAATGATAATCTTCAGATCAATATGAATACACTTCCAGAGAATAGAGGATTTGCCACACGCACCTTGTAGCATGACAACATGAGTTTTACATATATATATACATATATATATATAAACGTGTGTATATATACATATATATATATATATACAGTCCAAAAAGAGATATTAGTTTTAAATATGAACTTTGAATCATGGAAAAAGGAGAACATTTTAAAATCAAACTGCATATATGCATTCATTTATAACACATTTGTACGCAGTATTATATTTGAAACTATGTTTGAAGTTCTTTTAATATAAAATATTCCAAAAGGTAGAAGAATGTGCTTGTCAAATCAGACGTTCTGGCACACAACAGCTAGTAAACATGTTTTGGAGGTATGATTTCTTTTGACAGTAAATTGGAACACTTAAGATTTTTCAGAATCTAATTGCACTCTGATTCGCTTTAATGAACGTTCTTAGTAGCAATATTATGATTCATGTTTCTTTGGGAAAGAGAAGCTCAATGCTCACAAAGTGCAGGATTTTTCTGTACAAGATATGCGGCTACTTTGGAACTTTTTTCAACAATTAGTTCAGCATTTATTTTGCCTATTATATCTTAAAGAAGCCTATTCCTACTTTGAGAATATGCTAGTGAGACTGGTGATTATGAAGCTAGTTTTGGACAGCACAATTATTGTCTAAGAAACAAAAATAAAACTTCAACTTGGTGTTCAGTTCTGGATATTTTCCTTTAATAATAAGATTCACTTTGAAAATGATCAACAAAACATTTTTTCAAGTCCACTTATTTATTTGAAAGTCAGAATTTTATGAAGGATATAGGATTATCTGAATAGATACAGAGAAGTATTTTATAATGTCCAACACTATATCATGCTAAAAATCCTAAGCAAGGCAGATACAGAAGGAACACCCTATAACACAAATCAATATATGAAAACCCCAACAGCATCACACTGGAGAAAGCCTGATAGCTTTTCCACTAAAATCTGCAGCTAGACAAGAGTGTCCACTTTCACCACTGCTATTTAACATAGTATTGGGGGTCCTCACTAGAGATATTAGGCAAGAAAAAGGAACTAAAGGAAATCAAATTGGAAATGAAGAATTGAAATAATCCCTGTCCACAGAGGACATGATTCTATACATAGAAAAACAAAAACAAATCAGTAAAGAGACAATTGGAACTCACAAGAGAGTTTGGAAGGGTAGCAGGATACAAAACTACTGAACAGAATTGATGGAACTAGTGTACCCAAAATATCCATGGCCAAAAATGAGCTTATAAGCACCGTCCCCTTTAAAAAAGTGAAGAGGAACCTGAAAGATCTTGGAATTGACCTAACCAATGATGTGGAAGAGCCCTATAAGAGCTCATTGTTCGCTGTCTGGCAGCAATTGACTTGTTGCATGGAGCCGATAATCATACCCATGGATGACTGACAGATTGTTAACAGCCAAGATTTATTAACAGCATTAAACTTTCAAAGACTGAAGTTCATATAAGCAAAAGGAAGAAAGGTTTAAGGCAATAAGTGATTTACATGTTAACAGCAGGAAGGAGTTTGCTGATAAACAATTTGTTCTAACAGACACCTCAACTTGATCTGTTATCTAGACTTGAGGACTAAGGAGTACCTGGCCTGTGCATTTCCATATCAACTGCTAGCAGAATGATCTCAACAGGATTGCAGCTGGCTGTTACACACTGGCCAGGTTTCCCATTGTGCTCTGTTTAGCAATTGTCTTCCTACACCGTATGATGAAAATTACAGAACATTTAAAAAGGAAATAGAAGAAGGACCTGGCGCGGTAGTTTAGCGGCTGAAGTCCTCACCTTATACTTGCTGGGATCCCATATGGACACCGATTCTAATCCTGGTGGCCCTGCCTCCCTTCCACCTCCTGGCTTGTGGCCTGAGAAAGCAGTCGAGGATGGCTCAAAGCCTTGGGATCCTGCAAGTGCACCAGCTCCTGGTTTGGATTGGCTCAGCTCTGGCCATTGCAGGCACTTGTGGAGTGAGTCAGCATATGGAATGTCTTTCTCTCTGTCTCTCCTCTTCTCTGTATATCTGACTTTCCAATAAAAATAAATCTGAAAAAGAAGTAAATAGAAGACATTTAAAGATAGAAAAAAATACAGTGCTCTTAGATCAGTAAAATCCAAATTCATTAAGGTCCAAATTAACAAAAATAATATACTGATTCAATACAATTCTAATCAAATTCCCAGCAACATTCTTCTCAGAAAGAGAAATGATACAAAAACTCAGAAGAGACCACGAGTAGTCAAAGCTATGTAGAATAAAATAAAACAGGAGGAATCACAACTCTAGACCTCAAGACACATCACCAGGTGGTAATAATCAAAAATGTCTGGTACTGGCACAGAAAGGCAGAAGAAGTTCAATGAAACAGAGTGGGAAACCCTGGAAGTGAACCCACGCAGGTACAAATGCTGCTGCGATAACTGGTTATTGGCTTGAAAAAGGAAGAACAACATCCCCAAGGATCACCTCCTGAAGAACTCAACTGTAAGTGGACCTAGGACCTAAATCTGCATCCAGACACCATCTGGATCACATCAAATTACAGAAGGAAAACATAGGATGCATAAATGCATTGGTAGGATTTATTAGAAAAGGCACCCACCGCACAGGCACTCAAACCCAAAATAAACAAATGGCATTACATCAAACTAAGAAGCTTCTGTACAGCAAAGGATACAATCAACAAAGTGAAGAAGCCACCAACAGAATGGAAGAGGAATTTTGCACATTATACAATAGAAAAGCTTTTAATATTCAGGATTTACAAGCTTCATAAATTCAACGACAGCAAAACAAACAACCATGCGAAATAGTGGGTAAAGGAAATGAATAGGCCTTTTTCAAAAGAACAAATTGAAGCAGTTAATGCACACATACAAAGAAAATGTTCATGGGCCCGGCTTGGTGGCCTAGTGGCTAAAGTCCTCACCTTGAACGTGCCAGGATCCCATATGGGCACCGGTTCTAATCCTGGCAGTTCCACTTTTCATCCAGCTCCCTGCTTGTGGCCTGGGAAAGCAGTTGAGGACAGCTCAATGTCTTAGGACCTGCACCCACGTGGGAGACCTGGAAGAAGTTCCTGGCTCCTGGCTTTGGATTGGCGCAGTACCAGCTGTTGAGGTCACTTGGGGAATGAATCATCAGACAGATCTTCCTCTCTGTCTCACCTCCTCTCTGTGTATCTGACTTTGTAATAAAAATAAATAAATCTTAAAAAAAATGTTCATGCATCCCAGCTGTTAAGAATACACAAATTAAAAACCACATTAATGTTCCACTTAACTCCATTGAGATTGGCATACCTTCAGAACTTTAATAACAACACCTGTTGGTGTGGATATGGAGAGAAAGCTACCCTCCTTGACTTCTGATGGGAGTGTAGAGTACTGCAGCTGCTGTGGAAGTCAGTATGGAGAACGTTCAGAGAACTCAAAATTGGTCTACCATGTGTTTCAGCTAACGCACTTTTGGGGCTATATCCAAAGAAAATGAAATCTGCATATGACAAAGCAACACGAAATCCTATATGTATAACAGCACAATTCACAATAATGAAGACATGAAAACAGCTCAGATGCCCATCAAAACAGGAATAAAGAAATTGTGATACATCCACTCCATGGAGTACACACAACCATTAAAAAGTGTGAAATCGCGACATTAGCAACCAAATGGTCCCAAATAGAGACTATTATGCTCAGTGAAATAAGCCAAGGCCCAAAGGATAGATATGTTATGTTCTCTCTGATATAAGGGAATGTTCATGCAAACTATCGAACAAATTGATACATAGGTGAATATGTGTGTGTGTGTGTTTGAATTCAAACATTGGCTTGGATTGTCTTTAGAATATTGTTAATCCTGGGCCTGGTGCAGTAGCCTAGTGGTTAAAGTCCTTGCCTTGCATGCACTGAATTCCCATATGAGCTTCAGTCCATGTCTTGGTGGCCCTGCTTCCCATCCAGTTCCTTGCTTGTGGCAGTTGAGGATAAACCAAGGCCTTGGCACCCTGCACGCTCGTGGGAGACCCAGAAGAAGCTCCTGCCTCATGGCTTCAGATCAGATCAGCTCCTGCCATTTCAGCCACTTGGGGAGTAAGTCAGTGGACAGAAGCTCTTTCTCAGTGTTTTTCTCCTGTTTGCATTTCTGACTTTTCAATAAAATAAATCTTTAAAGAGAAAAACCTGTTGTCAGTCTTAAGTAATATTAAATACATTTCCACAATCAAACAAAATACTTAAAAGTCCTTCAGTGTAAGTACCAATTGGTTTGAGTGCCATCTACTTTTTTTTTATCCAGTTTCCTGTTTGACCAACTCAGCTATGCAGCAGCTAATGGTACAAATCTGTGTGAGTCTTTGCCACCCAAGCGGGTTATGAAAATGCAATTCCAGATTCATGACTTCCACCTTGTAAGTCCTAAATATTACAGTTGGGAGAACTGGTAAATAGATTTCTCTCCTTCATCTTACTCTTTCCGTGCTTTTCCATTTCAAACAAAATGTTAGATAAGAGACAGAGAGACTGATGTTCTAGAATGCACTGGAACTTACTTAACAAAACTTAAATAATTTCCATTTGTAAACTAGAGGAAAGAGATAAAATGTTTGTACTCCAATCTGAAATATTAGTGCGTAAACAAAATAATTAAGGGTAATTTAGAAAATTAAGTGCACCAGGAAAAGGGAAGACAGTCATGATTTATTAGAGACTTTGAGGGATGCAAATACAAATAATCATAAGGCATCCTTTAATTTTTAATGCTCTAACACAAATTTACAACAAAGAATATTTATTAGACTGTTATTTATTCTATACTTAACATCTTTGTAAGTATTTATCTTTATTTTTTGATGAATTATAACACGGGAATTGTTTGTAAGTATAAACATGTGAAAGGAACAGCACAATGGATCAACTTGCTAATCTTCCACCTACAAGCACCGACATCCCATATGGGCATTGGTTCATGTCTCAGAAGCTCCACTTCCCATAAAGGTGCCTGAATGTGTCCTATGAAAGCAGTAGAGAATGGCTTAAAGCCCTTTTATAAAAACAGCTCCAAATGGATCAAGGACTTAAATCAACACCCAGAAACCATCAAACTGTTAGAAGAAAGCACAGGAAGCAGTTTCCAAGATATAGGAATTGGGGAAGACCTCTTACAAAAGTCACCCAAAGCACAGGCAGTCAAACCTAAGGTAAACAAATGAAACTGTGTTAAACTAAGAATGTTCTGTCAAGCAAAGGAAACAATCAACAAAGTGAAGAAGCAGCCGACAGAATGGGAGAAAATCTTTGCACACTACACAACCAATTGAGAGCTAATACTCACGACTTACAAAGAGCTTCGGAAACTCAACAACAACAAAACAACCCTGTGAACAAATGGGTGAAGAAAATAACCAGACATTTTTCTTTTTTTTCTTATTTTTTTTTAAAGATTTATTTTTATTACAAAGTCAGATATACAGAGAGAGGAGGAGAGACAGAGAGGAAGATCTTCCGTCCGATGATTCACTCCCCAAGTGAGCCGCAACGGGCCGGTGCGCCGATCCGATGCTGGGAACCAGGAACCTCCTCCAGGTCTCCCACATGGGTGCAGTGTCCCAATGCACTGGGCCGTCCTCGACTGCTTTCCCAGACCACAAGCAGGGAGCTGGATGGGAAGTGGAGCTGCCGGGATTAGAACCGGTGCCCATATGGGATCCCGGGGTGTTCAAGGCGAGGACTTTAGCCGCTAGGCCACGCCGCCGGGCCCCAGACATTTTTCAAAAGAACAAAACTAAATGGCTAATAGACATGTAAAAAATGGCCTACATTCAGAACTCTACTAACAATGCCTGCTGGCATGAATGTGGGGAGAAAGATACCCTCCTTCACTGTTAGTGGAAGTGTAGACTAGTACAACCACTATGGAAGTCAGTATGGAGAGTACTAAGAGAACTAAAAATTGAACTGCCATATGACCCAGCTATCCCACTTCTGGGAATATATCCAAAAGAAATGAAATCTGCATATGAGAAAGGGATCTATAGTCCTATATTCACAGCAGCACAATCTACAATAACAAAAATGTGGAAACAACCCAGATGCCTGCCAAAAGATGGATGGATAAGGAAACCGTGATGCATTTACTCCATGGAATACTACTCAGCATTAAAAGTAACGAGATTGTATGTTTTACAACCAAATAATGCCAACTAGAGACTATTATATTCAGTGAAGTAAGTCAATCACAAAAGGACAGATATCATATATATTCCCTCAGATATAGTTCAAAATCTTCTTGCAAAATGCAAGACCAATAACCATTTCAACACTCTTTTTGCTGTATTTCAGGGTAGGGGTTGATATTTCTGTTTTTGTATTTGTTCATCTGAAAAATGTTTTCTTACTAATTTCCTCATTGACTCATAGGTTACACAGTACAGCATTTGCTTCAAGATTTTGTATTTTCTTTTTCATTACTTCAATGACAAATTGGTCATTCAGTAGCATGTTATTTAACATCATGCTGTTGTAAATTTTCTGTTTTTTTCTTCCTACTGTTGATTTTATTTTATGCCTTTCAATTAAGGGGATGTATATAGTAACTATGTAAAAGAGACTATCACATCCAGATGTGAAGATACAATGAAGTGTGCATCTCTAATTTCAAATCAAAGATGGATTCCCAATGAAAGCTGTTCAATATATTTTGACAATCAGATGCTGAACTCTCTGCCATTGTACATACCTACAATGTTATGATGCACTTAAATAGCAGAATGATGGAATTATGACTGGTTATGAAGGATGATACCATTATAATGATCTTGGGGAAGTTGGGGTGGAGGGAACTTGAGGAGGGGGAAGGGAAATCTGAAAACCCATGGAACTATATCACAAAATAATAAAATGAATACAGCTTTTTTTTTTGAAAAAGAAAGGATGTTTATTGATGTGGTAGAGCAAAGGATCTTTTGACTCAAGAGCAAGTATCCTGCCTAGTGAAGATGATCTGAGCTTGTTAAAGAAGCTGCAAAGGAGACCAGGCTACTGATGCAGAGGTTGCAGCTAGTTGTAATCTGTTATCAGGGTTCCTTGAATGTCAGCACAATTGCTTGGATATGTGCTTGGTGACAACGTTACCACTAGGAAGCTATTCTATGCAACTAACCATGAAGCATTGTTTGGTTGTGATCTCAAATAGTCAAAAATATTGTGTTATGGGACTGTAGTGTTTCATGCGTCTTCACAAAGCCCTCACAACCTGGAGACTACACTCATCTTGTTTGCAGCTTTTCATACACCTATTGGATCTGGTTATAGCAAATTCAAGTTTCGACTACACCTGACCATATGGGTCAAGACTAGTCTGACGCTGTAACTGACTTTCTCAAGACAATCATTACTTACGGGTTTGAACTAGTGAGTCACCAACTCAGGACTTTGCCTTTAATTGTCAGAATTAACACAAAAGGAAGTGTCAAAAAGTGTTTGTGAATTTGTTTGGGAAATCTAATCTTTTGCTCTAGCATAAATTATTTTAAGTGTATTTTAAGTGTATTTTAAGTGTATTTAGGTGTATTTAAAGAGCAATGAACATTGCTTATGCTTTTCTATATACTATATGCTGATCTATGTTTCTATATGTGAGCCAATGCTGTAACTGAATAATCTGTTGCAATCTTAGGACATTACAGAAATCTATATATATATGTATATGTAAATATAAAAGGTGAAAAACAAGAGATGAACTTACAGCTTCATCTTTCCCAAACTTCTTTGCTATATTTGTCTCTTATATTTCAATATTAAAAGCTATTCATTAATATTCATAACAAACATGCTGAGATTTTTATTGTAATTACAATTATCCTATAGATCAATTTGTGACATGTTAATAATGCTAATTCTTACCAGCATGCTACATTCTGCCATTTATTTATATATATGTATATGTAATTTCTACCTTCAATGCTTTTAATTTTCAACCTATATGCTAAACTTGGCATGTGTTTATTGCTATTTATGCTACTTGAAGAGTATTATTTGATTTTACTTCATGTTTTCCACTACACAAATAATGCAACTGGTTTTGATGTATTGACCTTTACTTATGAAATCTTACTCAATTTATTCAACTATATGATGTAATGCTGTATCCATTGAATTTTTGGATAGTGTCTGTGCTGTTTGATTTTGGAGAGATTAGAGAGAAATTAATTACCTTCTTGAAAGCTACATAACTTGAACAGAAGTTAAAGCAAGATAAAATTTATTCAAATAAAAAGACAAAAGATGTAAACTCTGTGAGAAAAGATTCTTACATTGAATTCACATATTACTGAGAATAAAATCATTTATGGTAGGTAAAGCTTTTATAACATAGTAAATGGCATGATTTTAGCTAATATTTATATCCAGAATTTTCTTACATTTGACCAATTCTAGAGTGATGTTTTGAGAAAATGAAATAGAAGCAATTCTTTTTTTTTATTGTACCACTATCCTTTCCCCTAAATCTTATTTCTTCACTCTTGTAACTTGTAGTACTGTGATAAAAAGGATTTTAAGATAGGTTTACAGGCTGGTCAGCCATGTGGATCAGAGCCTCCGCTGCCTCATCCAGTCTTGGCTGATGAGTGGAGGGTGCAGCCCATCCCCGTTTGCTTTTTAAGCAGATTGCACCGTCTTTACTCCACGGGCAGTGAGGCAATGATCTGGGGACTTGAGGATGACGAATTAGTGCCTAGGGACATCCATGGATATGGACACTGTACGTGTAAGTGAGGAATGAATCCTGAGGGACATCTAATAACAGGGCAACTGTACTGGCTGGTAAGTGAGGGAACTGAGACCTGGTTATAGGAAGAGGAGAGATTGGAAGATCTGTATAAGTCAGACTGATTCATCAGCCCACATGGGAGCCCTGAGATGGGTTTGTTAGCATCACTGACTGCCACATGCAATAGCACATGAAGGCTATGGCTAGGACCTGTCGAGCTAACCTAGATCCAAGTACATGATTGAGTGTTGGAACAGGGTACAGGTCACATCAGGCAGAGCCATGACACTAACCAGCACACGAGAGAACCAGGCGCGGGGGTAGAATCTGTGGTGGATACGTGGGCCCAAACCTATGGAAATACAAGTCCCGCTGGTTAGCTCAAGAGTTGAGGTGGTGACTGGTTGAACTAGAATTGAACATGGAACCCATGTTGGAGACCCACCAACACTCATAATTACTGGGGCTGAGAATAGGCTGGGCAGGTCCAAGCCACAGCACCTGCAGCTGCATCCTAAAACAGGTGTAGTACAGGCCAGCCTGCAACATCCATTAGTTCATTCAAAGGCCAAGATAGAGTGGCAGGCTAGGCCAGGCAAGGGCTGAGCACCTGCTGGAGCATGTGAGATTTGGGTCTGGGAGTGGGCTGAGTGGGAGAAACTGGGAAACTCCCATTTGAGGCCATAGCTCCCACTGACCTCGGGGTCAGGCAAGCTGGACAAGGTAGTCCCACTCATTGGCAAGGGTGTGGGTTGTGTTGGAAGGGGGCGGACCGGTCAGGACTGAGCAGACCTTAGCCCATTGGTGAGTGCAGAAATCTGGCTGGAGTGCAGGTCATGCCAAGCTGGGTTTTCACACCTACAGGTTCCCATAGCCAGGGCTGGGAGCAGACTGAGCAGGCCAGGCAGCATCCACCAGCGAGATTTAGGACTGGGAGCTGGCTACGTCAGGCCAGCTTGCAGCATCCAAAGGCAAGGGCTTAGACAGATGAGGGGTTATGTCAGGCAAGTTCAGAGCAACCACTAGCATGTGTGAAATTTGTGGAGGGGAGCAGGCCTGCCAAAGGAGCGAAGTGGATGCCCTGGCCAGGTTGTGATCCCCACTGGAGAGCGTGAGGGCCAGGGTGGGTGCTATGGTCTGGTCTGGATATAGCTGTCAAATGCCTCAGCATGTGTGTGGGCTGGGTATGGCATGTGCATTATCCAGTACCCACCGGTGCTAGTGAGAAACAGGTTAGGTATAGGATGGGCTAGGCCAGGTCTCAGCCCCCGCTGAGTCATATGTGTTCTGTGTCTGGGTATGGACCAGGCTTGGCTGGGCTGTAGCATCCAATAACAAGAACTGGAAAGGGTGAGGGTCAGTGAGGTAAGGCCACTGTTCCTATTAGGACAGGAGGTGGACTAAGTAGGCTGGCCCATAGACCCTCTGGTGTGAACGAGATCTGGCACTGGGAGAGAGATCCTGATTGAGGACCTTGGGGAGCTTCTCTTTTGAGACATGCTCCCTGCAGGTACGTGCAAGAAACAAGACAAGGAGCAGCCCATACCAGGCCACAATATGGTACCCACTGGCATACATTTGGTTCAGGTTGTGGCAGGCCAGACTGGGTCACTCCATATCAACAACTGGAAAATTAGAGTGCCAGAATGGAGTGTGGGTCAGGCTGGGTCAGAGCACAATACCAGCCAGTCCATGTGAGGGCAAGGACTGAAGGCTGGCAGGACCATGCTAGGCTGTAGCTCACACCAGCATGAGTTGGAATTGGAGGTGGGTCTGGTCTGGCCAGACTATGTACAGTACCCACTGGCAAATGCTGAAGTAGGGCAGGCTGTGCCAGACTGTGCCGAAGTATCCAACCAGCACATGTGAAACCCAGGGGTGTGTATGGGTGGTTGGGGATGGCCTCAGTGAGGGAGCTGTGAGAGTCTTGCTGCTGTGTCACCACTCCCACTGGTGAGCATGAGACCTGCGATGGGGGCAGATCAGGCTGGGAAGGGCCACATCCGATGACCTACACGTGAACTGGACCAAGGAAAAGCCAAGCAAGGCTGACTGTACTTTCTGGTACATGCATAAGCCAGTGTGGGTGTGGATTGTTTGGGCTTTGTGGTAGCATCACCTGGCAGATTTTGGCATACAGGTCAAATTCTGTCAGGTGCAGGCATGGCTTAGACAGATGGTGGAATCCCCTGGCACCAGTGTGGACTGGATAGTGGGGATGGTTAGGACAAAGTGTGCTTTAATGCTCATCAATATGTATGAGAGCTGAATGGGATGTGGGGCAGACTGGACCAGTCTGCTGTACATACTGGCAAATATGGGAACCAGGACAGGTATGGGCCTGATGGGGGTTTTTTGTAGGTCGCTCCGACTAGACTGCAGATCCCACTGGTTTATGTCAAGAGTGAGTATGTGGAGGGCAGGATCAGGTTTATTTCTAACACCCATTGGGTTGTGTAAAGCACAGGGCTGGGGGCAGACTTGACACAATAATTGCAACTATCAGTGTGTACGTAGGCTGACTCGGGTGACAGACTGTCCTGGACCCTGTATTGGCAAACACACACAAGAATCATGTCTGGGATGGCCTCAGGTGAGGTTTCTTGGGTGATTTCCTACCAACTGAACAGCTGGACTCAGAACCCTAATCAGAGAGAGAATTGCAGGTTCCATGAGCTGACTGTGGAAGTGGATGTGTAGGAGCTGGGCCTCCTCAGTGGTTCAAATGGATCAGTGGACACCATATCCAAATGTACCTGGAGGATATGGCAGTACATTGGAGCCTCCAGAGAACAACTGGTACCATGGCAGAACACAGAGGACAGAACAAATTGATCAATTACCCCAGCCAATCGTTGGCAGTGATGATCTGGGCAGACAGAGACAATAAGGTGGATTATAGTAGCCAGTGGATTTGGGAGAGATTTCATTGTGACTGGAGTGGCAGGCTCACCAGCAATTCAGGACTGTTGAACTATCAAAACCTCTTGAGAAATTCATGCCTTTGTAAATTTCCATTTTTCTTCCTGTTGTTGATCTTGTGCTGTGATTCTTCATTTAAGAGGAATGCGTGATGGCCGTGTAATGGAGATTATCATGTCCAGATGTGAGGATGCAGGGCAGTGTGCATCTCTGCTTCCAGATTAAAGATGAACCACTAATGAAATTACTTGCTGTGTCTTGATAATAGATGCTGGACTCTGCCATTATCCATGCCCACAATGATGAACATGTGACTGTTTATGAAGAGCTATGCTATAGGAATAATATAAGGGAGTTTGGTGTGACGGTAGGGGATTTGGGGAGGGGACAGGGGAATTCCCAGGGCCTATAGAACTGTATCATAAAATGATGATAATAATTGAAAAAGAAGCTAATATGTATATATATATGTATATATATATATTTGTTTACAGAAGTTGAATGAGAAGATGTGAAATCAGTATAATAAATCCATTACTTAAGTAAATAAAAGCTAGAAGAACTACCTACATAATAATTGACATTGTTTCTCAATTTTTTTGTTATTTTTCCCCCTTACAAATATCTAGGAAAAAATATAGCAAGTGCTCACTCTACTTGCCTGCTTCATATCAGCCAATGACACTACGTGACAGGTGGTGATTCACTGTATTCAGTATTTTAAATCATATCGATAAGTAGAACAAGAAAGTAAGCCACCTTACATAGTTTTCTTTGCAGCTGGAATTCAGGGAGATCATCACTACTGAAAATACAGTAATATCTGTAAATGATACAAACCTTAATATTTTATTTTCTTCACAATAATGGATTCAACCATGCATAAAAATGAAAATAAAAAAGCTTGGTTTCAGATAATCTGTTTCAGAATATATTCAGATGCAATACATTTGGTATTGCCCTCAAAATTTCTGCTTCTCTGGGATTCAGAAAGCTACAGTACTTTGATAATCATTCTATATTTCTCAAAATAAAGTAACCATTCACATATTAATAACTTCAAAAATCACAAAAAAGGGGCCATCATTGTTACACTGTTGGTAAAACTGCCATTTGCTATGCTAGCATTCCATGTGGCCAGCAGTCCAAATCCTTGCTACTTCACTTCAACTCCAACTCCTGCTAATATGCCTAGTAAGACAATGGAGGAGCACCTATGTGTTTGACCCCACAAATCCATGTAGGACAACTGGAGGAAACTCTTGGCTCTTGGCTTTCAACAAACCCAACTCCTACCATTACAGCCATTGCATTGAATTCATAAAATGACATAAATGAATATGAGTAATATGGTTAGCAGTATCAAAGTTTGGTAACATGAGACTATATATGTGTACAACAGCAAAATATACAAGCAGCAAGAATTGAAATCTTATATTATTCCTACATTTTTAACTCAGCTAAAGTACTTCATTTTCCCGTGGATCAAGTAGAATATTTATATCACTTTTGTAGACAAATTTCATGCTATCCTGCCCAATGAAAACATCCAAGTTAAACATGCAATGATATATTCAGGAAAAAATTAAAACATTTTTATTTTGAACTTTTGTATAATAATGAAAGCATGGAATCCTCATTTAAATACTACGTGCAAAAAATAATAATGTTCCAGTTAATATAAGTCCCTTAAAATAATAGGAACTATTAAAAGTTATTTAACTGTCAGTGCATTTTCCAAATCATGGATTTTTTTTTCCAAAATCTTTGCCATGAGAGGTTTTCATGTGTTATGGAAGTGTATGCCTAAGGCAGGACTTGATATTACATCTTTTATTCATGTCTATAACTGTGCATAGAAATCAATGAAAATATTTCAGGATACAATCCTATAAAGTAGACATTACATTTATATAAAATGAAGATCTTTCCTGAAGTAGTTTCACTATTTTAAATGAAAATCTATTGAATTTTAACCCCATAACCCCTCTTCCTCCAAGGTGATATAAAATAACTATTATATATAATAGATGTATTATATGTAAATACATATAATACTAGGTATATATGCACACAGACATACATATATACTGCCATGTAATGATTCATATAGTGCTAGATACTCATATAAAAAAGAGAGAGTGAGAGGCAGTTGGGTGGAAACTGTCCCTAGCTCACCCTATAAATTAGCACCCTAGATTTGCTGGCGTTTTGCCCTGTCTTGACATGACCACTTTGCTGATCCTCTTGCCTAAGCGCACAGCTGAAAGTCAGAAAGTGGCTTCCAGTGTTATGCTGATTGGGATAATCTTCTTTATGATGTGCTGATCTCAAAAGCCAAGTATCCCTGGGGTTGAATTTGGAAAGATGTAAATCGGTTTTGTAACACTACGTTTTGCAATGTGTAAATTAATAACTTGACATTTCACAGCTGTTTTAAAGGCTGTGCTTTAAAGAATGAAACATCAATCACAAATATACATCTACCCAGAAATGTCAAATTCCACCCCAATGAATACCAGCGCAAATTAGCAGCAGGTCACATTGTCTTGCTGTCATTCACCTGTGATGCATTTCCTTCCTTTCCAGGTTAAGAGCCTCCCTGGAGAGACTTAAACCTATTTTCTATCCCATATAAAAGTGGGAGGTGAGCTGCTTTAATAACAGAATATAGTATCCAAATGCTAAACCTATTTGAAAGAGGCAGATGCCATTGTAAAAGCAGAAATTAAGCTAGTGTTCAAAATGACTGGAGTGAATACCTAGTACTGTTCTTCAGGAATATTTAGATTTAGGCCTAATGGTCTCTGTATCCTCAGCTTTAAAATTGTCTGTACTTATTTGACAGAATTGTGTGAAATATTCTGACTTATTCAACACTGATTTACAAAGTTAGCATAAGCTAATAAATATTTGAATTTAATGACAAAAATGAACAGCGAATTGCAAAGATCATTACTGATATAAAGAATAATGTTACTTTTATTATTACATAAAACATATGTCAATTTGGATCTCCTTTCTTAAGATTACAAGAAGAACAACAATTTGCCTCACATAAGGAATAATTTAGTACAGTAGTCTTTATCCAATGTTTGGATTCTTATTGGTAAATAGATGTAGAATTGCATCACATTTTCATGCCAGACTTATAGGAACCGGCCCAACGGCTCAATTAGGTAAGCCTCCCCCTTCAAGTGCTGGGATCCATATGGACAATGGTTCATGTGTCTCAGCTGCACCATTTCCCATCCAGCTGTTTGCCTGTGGCCTGGAAAAGGACGATGACACAAAGCCTTGGGATCCTGCACCCACATGGGAGACGGAAAAGAAGTCCCTGGCTCTTGGCTTCAGAGGGGTCCAGCTCTGCCCCTTGCAGCCTCTTGAACAGTGAATCAGTGGGCACATCTTTCTCTCCTTTTCTCTGTAAATGTGTCTTTCCAATAAAAATAAATAAATCTCAAAATACTTTTAACAACTAAACATCAATCATTGAAAAATAGATTCATTTTATTTGAAAGGCAGAATTACAGAGGAATGAAAAGACAGAATGAAAGCTGTTTCCATCCACTGGTTTACTTCTCAAGCAGACACAACAGCCAGAACTAAGGCTATCAGATACCAGCAACCAGGAAATTCCTCTAGGCCTCCCACGTGGGGGCATGGTCTAAAAATTTTGGGCCATCCTCCACTGCTTTCCCAGGCTACAAGCAGGAGGCTAAATGGGAAGTGGAGTGGGCATGACATGCATTCTTGCCTATATGGGATCCACACACTTGAAGTGGGAGGATTAACAAATCAACCATTTGTACTTGCCCCAACACCAAGCTTTAAAAATGATTAAATAGTGTCTGATTTTCAAGAACCATCAAACCTTTGCTACTCTCTAGAAGATTTCATCACTTTATGCTCACAAATTTAAAATTACATTATATTGGTTGTTGATTTAAATGTGTAACTTTCAATTAAAATGTGCCTGCTCAAAGATTGGAAGAAAGCTGTGGTCACTTGTATGTACAATTACATACACAGAAAAGGTATTCTGTAGAACACATGGAGTATTAAGACATGCATTTATTGTTTATTTAATTTAATTTCAATCAATTATGCCAACCAGTATTTCTTGTTTTTTAAATTGTAAGAGTC
Source organism: Ochotona princeps (assembly GCF_030435755.1). Taxonomy (NCBI): domain Eukaryota; kingdom Metazoa; phylum Chordata; class Mammalia; order Lagomorpha; family Ochotonidae; genus Ochotona; species Ochotona princeps. The sequence continues at coordinate 18,571,153 of NC_080843.1, read as the reverse complement.
ATCAATATGAAAAATGTTCTTAATAAATCCTATACTACTATCCAAGTAATGTGCACATTTAAGTGAATTACATTCAATAAAACAGAATAAATATTTTGAGGTGAAAAAGATCTGCTCATGTAAGTGTGATAACACTATTTTCTGAAGCAAAATTTTACCCAACCTGTTTAGTACAGCAACTTTTCATGGTTTAGTATTTATTGTTTTTATAAACATGATACATTTATAAAACACAATTTGAAAAACTGTAATGATGCAATAAATATTTACATTGATTTCTATAATTTTTATCTTGTATCCATGGAGATTTCTTCAGGACCACTTGATAAATCTTTTTGTTTTTTGCTAATTACACACTTGATTATAAGACACAAACTATTCCTAATGTCACCCAAATAATAAAATTCACTTCCTTACACAATATTCAGGAAAGCAATAACTTAAGGGAATCAAAATAACCAATGATCTTGCAAACTGGGATAAAAAAACACAGATCATTTAAAAAGTTAACAAGTGTTAAAATTCATGAAACATAGAACTATGGAGTCATACAAGTGATTTAAAGATGCCTGCTTTTATATTCCAAAGATTTCTATTAAAATAATATTAGCCCATTCAAACCACCATAACAAACACATGGACATAAAAACTTCAAGTGTGTCAATTGTAAATAGAGATTAATGTATCACGGTGTGGAGAATGGCAAGCCAAGATGGAAGCATCAGTGGATTTGGCACGTGTGAGGCCCTTCTGACCTGCTGAAGTTCCAAATCTCCTCCTTCTGACATCACCCCACTGCTGTCAGAACGTCACTCTGTACATTTGAGGGCATGGGTCACAGACACCAAGAAATGAAAAAATAATATTTTTATGATCTATGATGTGTGGCATCCCTTTTATCTTTTTAAGGAGGGCCATCCAGGATGACTTCATCTTTTAAGAACGACAGCACTGGAAATGCTATTGTCTTGGATTTAAATGAGCTTCAAGTGATTATATTCACACTAACACAAAAATGCAACCATTTCACATTCTTCACAATCATCTGAAAGCAACTTTGATGACATAATCATTAAAGATTTTTTTAATATACAGCTACTCCCTGTTGCACTTGAGTAAAAGATCAGATAATGAAAAATCAATAAAATCCATCAATGCAAAGCCTATGCATATTATCATAATTTAAAATAAAGATTTTTTAATTTCCTCCAATTGTGAAATTATCAGCTATTTTGCCTCATTCTTAAAAGTTTAGTCATGCACACCCCAACTCATGCATATTTTTCTTTCCAGGCTAAATATACAGCAGTCATTTCACTTGCAGTTCTGTGCAGACATTAACTCCATTGACTGTCTTTGGCTTGAACAAGTCATTGAAATGTCTACCACTTTTTGACATTACTACACATGAAAATTACATATATATGTATTTGTGTATATATACATATATGTACATATTCATACATATATATTCAATCCTGTTTATATAGAGATATATATAAAATCAGGGAATAGTGATTGAATCAGGGAATAGTGTCCACCACATTCAATATTATCATACAAGAATTACTACATATCCATGTACACATTAGCCTATTGGCTAACTTCTTCACCTTACATGCGCCAGAATCCCAGATGAGTACTGGTTCATGTCTCGGCAGCCCTGCTTTCCATCCAGCTCCACGCTTGTGTCCTGGGAAAGCAGTCGAGGACAGCCCAAAGCCTTGGGACCCTGCACCTTGGGAGACCCGGAGGAGGTTCCTGGATCCTGGCTTCGGACTGGCTCGGCTTCATTCGTTGCTGCTGCTTGCGGAGTGAATCATCAGGCAGAAGATCTTTCTCTGTGTCTATCCTCCTTTCTCTGTATATCTGACTTTCTAATAAAAATAAAATAAATCTTTTATAAAAGGAATTGAAAACCTAATGAAACAAATAGGAGGCAAAACGCCACGTAGACAATGCAGCTGTTAATTCTATCATACATTTGATATTTTTCAAAAACAATGACGAAATACTGATTTTCCCATAAGTATACTATCCTGCCACTTCTTTCATTGTTACCAACAGTTTGATCACCGCTACTAAATTTAATGTAGTTTACTGGATAATTTCTTCTCTCTATCAAGCTTCTCATCAACTGCTTTAATTTTGATAACATCGTTGGTAGATATTATCATTCAACACAGCGAGAAATTTAAGATATTTTTAGAGCCCTTAACTAATTTGACAAAAATAAATATAAACTTTTCCTCTCTATGTGAACTCATTCTTTTATTAATATACAAAGATCCTATGCATCATTTAGAAATTCACAAAGGACTCACGAATATTTGCATATTGAATCTCTGAGGAGCTCTCTTGTTTTGATTTAGTTTTATTGTTTTGAGTACAACCACTGGAGACATTTGAGACCTATACAAAATACTTAAACAACAGGAATTTGTTCAATTAACAAATATAATGAATAGATGCAAACGTGAGTTGAGAGATTTGGAGTCCCCTCGATGTCCACGCTTGCTCATTGTGCTCCTGTACAGGTTCCATGGTTCCAGCAGATGAAATCTCCATTTGAAAACGGTTTTGTGGCTATCCATGATTTTAATTTATGCAAAGGCTATCTAAGGGAAGTCAAACCACAGTAAATATGTTTTCCTATTTATACAGGATATAAGGAAATATTTATGGAATGTTAGGGCACAAACCATCACCATTGAAAAGTCATTTTTATGGGAGTTAACTAACAATCTTCCTTTTTAAAAATATATATTAAAAGATTTCTTTATTTTTATTAGGAAATTTAGATAGAGAGTTAGAGAGATAGAAACTAAAATCTTCCTTTGATTGATTACCTCCTCATGCAGCCACCAAGGGTCAGAGATGCACTGATCCAAAGCCAGGAGCCCAGAGCCTCTTCCTGGTCTCCATTGTGGGTACAGGACCCCAAGGCCCTGGACTGTCCTTGACTGCTTTCCTAGGCCACAAGCATGGAACTGGGTGGGAAGTGGGCTGCTGGAACACAAACCAGTACCCATATGGGATTCTGGCATGTGCAAGGTGAGGACTTTAGCTGCTAGGCTACCGTGCCAGGTCCAATAATCTTCATTTTTTTAAGTGAATAACTGAATCTCATTTCTAGCAGCAGCTGAATTTATACCAAAGAACTATTCTTGAAGCTCAAATCTCTATTCACTTCAGTTTTCTAGAACCAAGAACATTTGAGTCTTTTGGCTAAAAATAAGGAACTGGAAGAATCGATTGGATGAGATTTAACTAATGTCCAACTGTATCCTTCTGCATGCAGGTGTATTCAGTACTTTACTTGAACTGCTTTGTGTAGCAGCATGACTATCCTCATCCTCTATTGTATTACGCCTTTAGCTATTTCACAAGTTAAACAATACATCCATAAAACAATATAAGAATCTCCACATTTCAGTAACTTTAGTACTTCTTAAAGAATGGCTTTAAGGCTAGGGCTTTCTGTGTTTTGTAATCAGAATGGAATATTATGCTTCAGGTTTGTCATTCTCAAGGCTACATCTCACTTTGTATATCCCCATGTCTATCACACAAAGCTAGTTTGTGTGGACTGGTTCTACATACAATAAATAAATTCTGAAAAAAATAAAAATTAAAATAAATAATTTTTTTCTTATGTAGCTTTCTTTTATGTTCAAGGCATCACCAAAATTATATCACACTGGAAGAACCTTTAATTTTATTTATCCTCCTGACTTAAACAAAGGGCCGTCACAAACTCTGGAATTGCTCTTGAAAATTAGTTATCTTAAACACAAAATAGTTAACTGCGTACGGAATTTCTGTTATGGTGTTGTAATATTGAGCTGTAGATCTTCGTCTACTCACCTGCCTTTCTTATAGCATTCATTATTTCCCTGCCCACCAGCATAACCCTCATTTTATGCACACCTAGTTTTATCTTTAAAGGCCATAGGAACTTACATTAATCATTCCTGCTTCCTAATTTTCCAAACAGTAAAACTTGGCAATTTCTCCTCCTCTAGTTTGTTATCACAATACATTCTTGAAATCCTTAATGAGTTTGATTCTGCGCATGAATTTGCTTCATGAAGCAAAGCGTTTTATGTTGCAGCTCAATGACAACACCCCTTATTAAATAAAGCTAGTGATATTCTGTAATAGATAATAGTTTCAGCAAATTTTCATACAAATGGAAGGAGTAGAGAGTAGAGAGATAGGTTCTGTATTGACAACATTGCTTATTAATAAAATTAGGCAATATTTTCAAACCACTTGCCATCCCCATAATCATTTCAAACATTCTTTCTGGTAGAAAAAATACATGTAGATAGTTTCTGTTCAATTTCTGGCTCCTTTTCAAAAACACTTTCTCCAGTTTGCAAGAAAGATAAAGAGGTACTTTGAGGAGAGTGGCTCTGTGTGTGGTAAGCAAGCACCTATTGTATTAATTGTGCTTGTTTTTTTCCCCCTGAGGGGATTGGGTTCTATAAAAACCTGAGAAGCTGGGTGTCTAATTCCATAAAAAGAACAATTTAAGGTTAAGATGGACCAGTCCAGATACTTAACAGCATATTCTTGCTGATGAAATTTATTCAGATGGATTGTACCAAACAAAACAAATGCTAAAAGATATGGAATTTTTTAATTCAGCATGAACCTACTATAAATTTGTAATAATTCACATTTGAAAATATTTTCCTTAATAATATTCTTTATAATAACCATATTGGTATAAAATACATTATTTGAGTAAATAGTTACCGGAAGTCTTTAATTTGCCTCTCATGTAGATTATTAATCCTGATGATTTGACCTAATAATAGGTTTACAAAGACTTATTTCATTTGTTTGTTTCCTTCACAAGAGTACAGACCAACCAATGCTTTGGAAATCTGTCCACACCTACATCCTTTCCTCACAAATTGATGTGACCAGCTTCCAGGTTTACTCTACAGCATTTACAGAAAACAGCACATGCTGTTTATATCTCCCTTCTAGAATACCTGCTTCCTGTTGGTGACTTCCATTACATTATCCCCCATACCAGCAAAACTTGTTCAGCCCTTGGCACTACCTCCATTAACCAATGAAGAAAAGAACAGAATTGAGGGGGGGTGGTTAAAACATTTCCCGAGTCATTACTCTTTCACAACTCATTTTGGCACTTGTGTATCCCCTACTGTTGTAATGTGGCCAAGCATTAATGGTGGGCCTGTAGATCATGGAATATGAGAGAAAGGGAGAGAGGGGAGAGAGGCAGACAGAGAAACAGAGAGAGTGAAAGAAAGAAGGAGAGAGAGAGAGAGAGAGAGAGAGAGAGAGAGAGAGAGAGAAACGAATGAGAATCCTTTACATGAATATGTACTTTCGCAGACCAAACTTGAACAGAATGTTTGAACCAAGAACAAATACAAGGAGAAGCCAGCGTCAAAAATTTGAGATGTCATTTAGCAATGCTTACCTTTCTGGCTCAATATCTATTTGTCTTCTACTCCTTGGTATTTCCAGAACAATGAAGATGTCATTTTCAGCTGAATTCCCTGAAAATTGGTCAGTCATAGAATAACCCTGACCTGTTCGCTGATCCCATTCTCTGCACAGGTGTTTCCAGAAATTGAGAGCAAAGACATGTGGTGTTTCCTTTCAGACAAATCTCTAGAAAAGTAAGCAAAAAGGGAAATAAGGGAAGAAGAAAAAAGAAGAAGAAAAGAAGGGACAAAGGAAAAATAGACTGAATATAAATACTAAGACATAAGATAAATAAACAATAAAATTTTTAAATGCAGTGGCATCTTTATGGAAATGGCTTTGAAAGGTTATAAGAAAACAAAATGTTGAACGATAAATATTCTTAAGTAACTAAACAAAACAGATCAATATGTGAAAGTCATTAAAATGGAGTGATATTTATTAACACTTTACTCCCATAAACTCAAACTATTTGCAAACTATTTGCACACACACTCACATATGCAGACCTATAATAGGAATTTTACTAGAAGTATGTACTGCTTATAAAATATTTTTATATATTTTAAGACTTTTTATTTGAATGCTGGAATTACAGAGAGAAAGGAGAGAGATATATATCCCCCATCTGCTTCACCACAGTGCTGGCACCAGTACATTTACTTTTGTATGTAAACAAAGAAGAGGGGCCAGTGCAGTGGCATAGCAAGCTAACCCTCCTTCTGAAGCACCAGCATCCCATATGAGCACCAGTTCAAATCCCAGTTGCTTCAAGTTCAATCCAGTTCTCTGCCTATTAGTTGGGAAAGCAACAGAGGATGACTCAAGTCCTTGGACCCTTTACCCATGTGAGACAATTAGCAAAAGTCCCTAGCTTTAGATTGACTCAGCCCTGGATGTTGTAGCCATTTCGAGTGTGAACCAGGATATGAAAGCTTCTCTCTGTCTCTCCTTTTGCTGTAATTATGCATCATAGAAGAAAAAAAATGTTTTAAAAGCGGAAAGACAATTACAGCTATTTTATATTTTATGGAAAACATACTCGCATTTAAATTTATAAAAAAATATATTTGGTTCTTATTAATCAATCTGGAGAAACTACATTGTAAATATGCTTTAATGATCAGTCCATTTGTTTCTGTGATGTCCATGACATCTTTAAAGGATTTCTGTTTTCATGGTCACATTCTATTTAATTCCCAGATGTTGGGTTTATTTCATGTGCAAATACAAAGCCTTACGTAGCATGCTGCTGCTTCTGCCCTTCAAAATTGGGTGTAAGCTCAGAAGATTTGGAAGTGGAAATTATTGAAGAAACCTTCTCTGTTGCATAGTTTTTTTTATACCTGTTAATATTTACACATTTTCTGCTGGATAGCTAAGACGTTTCTTGTCTCCCACAGGCACTTCTTCATGATTTAAGCAAACCCCAAGAATCTTCATTTGAGTACAAGAATCAACTCTATCAGGTTAAATGTCCATGTGGGATGGCTGCAATTCATGCTGAAGTGCCAGTAGAGTCCCAGCCATTCCACTTCTCACCCATCTTCCTGTTCAAGCCCAGGAGAGCGTTGCATTTGACCCCCTGCCTTCCACATGGAAGACACAAGGCTGTACTCACCTTTGTCCTAGTTCTGGTTATTGAGATAGAAAAATGAAGAGAAGTGCCCAGCAGAACTTGTATCTATCCTTTCTCCTCTTGAAAAGAGGAGTAGACATTCTCTCTTGAAGATAACCTTTGCAAGTAAAAAAAAAAATGGTGTGACATTGTAAATACAGTGTTATGAGATTACATCATCTTCCTGTTATGGATGAAAAAAATCTCAAAGAGTCAAATTGATGGCTTACTTATGTAGCTAAAAATTAAAAAGGCTGGAGTGTAAATTAAAATCAACTGGCCAAATTTCAGATCTCTTTCAAAAATTTCGTAATTCTTGGAAGCCTTAACTTACTTATTCATCAAAAACATTGAGAGACTACTAAGAAAATGACTCAGCATTCACAATTAGATCAATTGTGTGGAGAAAATCAGAAGCTACACTTTCCCTTATAGAACATATGGTATAGTTGAAAATTCATTCAAATGCTGTGAGATAAACTGTTTGGATAATCAAGTGTGGCATGTTATACACGCAAGTGTACATAATCTTCACCTGGGGCATCAATGAAAATATATCGCCACAATGACTAAAATTAGAAGATGAGTGAGCCATGGATGGATATGGAAGTAGAAGTTGAAAACAAAACAGAACCTGTACAAAACAAATATGGAAACACTCAAGCAAAGAAAGATATTTCATTTTAGTGAATAATAGATGACTTGTAGTACTCATTTGTAAAAGCCAGAAAATTAGTTTCAGAAGGTAAACAGGAATCATTTTAGTCAAGACCACGTAAGCCCTTGTAAAGAAGTGAGATTTAATTTTTAAAAGAAACAGGGAGCCCTGAAAACTTAAAAACAAAGCATCAGATTTTTGTTTTAAAACTTTTTGTTTTGAAAGACAGAGTTCTTCATTCACACTCTCACTTCCATATTGTTTTAGCATTTAAACTTCTGATTTACATTAAAACATTCATTCATGGTGATGATATTTCCCAGATTCTCTTGCATTGATTTGGCAACACTCACTGTCTTTTGAATCCAACCATTTGACTGCTGTAAGTTCGCATGTGTACAGCTGACCATGTCTTCTTTAGGAAAAATAAATAAATAAAATAAAAAAGAACAAGGCCAACAGTTTCAAGCAGGTGTTAATACCAGTGAGTGATTTGCTCACATGACCTTAGAATATTTTCTCAAAGAAGTCACCGGTGTCTAATCTGTCTTTATTGTACACACACACACACACACACACCCCTAATCACCTAATTACTCGATAATTTTCTTACGTCATCATTAGGATGAAGCTGTCAGAATACAACATTTAAAGTAGAGAGTAACACATTACAATGATTGGTCTACATTAATCTGCCTTTATTCATGTAACATATGTGAAATAGTGATTAGCCTGTTTTATACTGTTATTTTTTCTATCACTTCCCTCACTACCTAAAGTTCAGTCTTGCAGTTCTTCATGATCTCATTTCTACAATCAATTTTCACTCTCAACAAATCATTATATGAATATTAAAAGAAGTTTTTGCCCACATTATAAAATGCCAATTTTTTTCTTGACTTGACTGTGATCAAATGTTAAGTATTATCCAATTATTTTGCTTTTGCTCAACTCCTTTTTAATTACTATTATTTTTCTTTTTTATGTTTCATTATAATTTCTTAGGCTCGGGGGTTTCCCCTTTCACTACTACCCCCCCACACTGATTTCTCCTATATTATTACAATAGCGTAGTCCTTTAACAGCTGTCACAAATTATCATTCTTCTCTTTAGGTGTGTCATGATGTTATAGGTATAGACAATATTAGAAAATGCAGCATCTTTTTGTCAAGATATATTTAACAGTTCAATTGAGAGTCCATCTTTTATTCAGGAATAGAGTTGCATACTGTGCTGTATCTTCACGTTATACTTACGTCCATTATACAGTTCCTCTAGTTTTATATATGTACTTGTTTACCTATCTATCTATTGATCTTCCGCATGAAATGTTTTATCCTACTTCACTGTTGCTTGGAGTGTAGACTAGTACAAATATGGAAGTCTGTATGGAGAATATTCAGACAACTGAAAACTGACCTACCATATGACCCAGCATATAAGAAAGTGAATTGTAATTATGTATGGATAGCAGCACAAACTATAATAGTGAAGACATGGAAACACCCCAGATGCCCACCAAAAGAGGAATGGATAAATAAACTGTGATGTATCTACTATATGAAGTACTTCTCAGCCACTAAAAAATTAAATTCTACCATCTGCAAAAAAAAAAAAAATGGCCCAACTAGCGATGATTATGCTTAGTGAAATAAGACAATCCTAAAAGGATAAATACCTAAAACTTATTCTATATTCACTGTATCTGATTCCTTTCCTCAAGTCTTGCTTCAAGGCACTTCATATATGATATCAGGGAATCATTTCACAGAAACATGTTTAGTCGAGGTAACAAGACACTTCCCTGTACTTAACCCAATAACCAATTCCCAGTTTTCATTTTCTCATCAAATCTAAAATATATCCTGCATTTGATAATTATAGCTTGCCTTCTTCACGTAGATCCACCATGTGTAATACATTTAATTATTTGGCAGAATATTGTGAAAAAAAGTTGGAGTCATTACTTTAATAATTTTAGTATGCATCTAACATAACGATGAACTCACTTTCATACTATTTATATAACAAACACTTAGTGTTATCTACTATAAATTTTTTACATTCAAATACACTGATTTTGCTTTGTCCCACCCTTCTATAAAAGTATATATTTATCTAATAAAGAACATGTTTATAAATCCTATGTATTATTTCCTTTATCAATTCTTCAATTGACTTTCAATTCAACACATTTGCTAGATGTTTTTCTTCATGATTTGATTTCTGTCATTTACACAGATTCATACTTCTGAATCTTGTATTTTTGGACTATGTCTTGGCTCATGTACAGAGAACCATATATCATCGATCATCTCATCTGTTCTCATGGCTTTATCTATTGCCGGTTTCTGATAGATACTTAATTTTAATTTCAATCTTTCAAGATACTTACACGCATTCTAGATTTACTTATGCAAATATCATATAGCTGTTGCAACTGGTTGTATATCAGGTCTCTCAGTATAACATGTCTGTAGAAAATCTGCTTATCCAAACAAGTTGCTTCACACAACGTAAGCCAAAAATTGGTCGGCAGTATTACTTTTCCGCTCACCAAAGTTCTCGGAGTTATCCTTTGATTTTTCCTCCTTCATCCCACTTAAAAGTATCAAAAGATTCTCTTGCCCTTTATTTAAAATGGATCCATTGTTTCCTTCTCTAAATTGTTATTGTCACTACATTATATTTAAAATATATTCCAAATAATCTGTGTTCTCTGAGATACAAGTTGAGAATAATAACAGTGAAAGTCTGTTGTAAGATTTAGAATAAGAGACAAAACAGTGGCCATTGCCTGTGAGCAAAAAGTAAGTATCTGTGGCGGCAGATGAAAGCACAGCAGTGGTTGTACTGAGTTTTACCTAGCTCTTCCTGGGGTTCTGTCCAGTCCATCGGCCTTCTGCACTTTCATCCTAAGCCATGTGTTTTTACTTCAGTTCGGACTCCTAAACACTTATCAAACACTGCTAAACCAGTGAAGTGTTCAGTATCTGAGTAGACACTTTGGATATTTTTTGCTTCACAAGCTAATTTGTTGGGGACATTTAAGTCCAGAAATTTGTTCTAGACTTCCCTTACTTCTCATGACAATTGTTTAAAGACTAATAGCTAAATGCATCTCTATGCTACAGCTCATCAGTGTTCCACTTACCTGATTTAACAATGATTGTCACATGCAGTGTCACTTCAAGTACAGGTTTGTTTTTGCTTTTTTTTCCCCCCGCACATCTGAATTGCTTTCCAGCACCTTCCATTCCAAGTATCAGTGTTTTCTTCTTAATATTGCTCAGGTTAGTAATTATTTGTTAATAAGTCTGTGCTTGTTCCCTTTTGTCCTCTAATGCAAGTCCATATTTTACAGATTTCAGACTCTGCACTTGATCTTAGCCAAAAGGCCGAGAAACGATTTCAAGACTCTGTATTTGAGCTAATTGCTATCTATCTCAACTAATCTTTTTAAATTGTTATTTATCTTAACTCAGCTTTTGACACCTATTCCTTACTCCCTTATTGCTGTCTGTATGGCTACACGGACTATGTGTTTGTTACTGAAGCACAACCAATGCATTATACAATTTTTGAGACTTGCTGTATGAATTATTCTTTAATGATATGTATTCCCCAGCTAATAACTTACCTAACTACTTTGACTATATTAAATCATTGTTCAAATCTCAACTAAAATTGTTCTACTTCTGATGCTGATTTAAACAATTTTATCCTAATTCTCTGCTCCTGTGACCACTACATAGTTAGTCTGATTTTACCATTTTAGTGAGTAACATAAAGACATTTATTCTTTTAACATTTATGTATAATTTACCAACTTGTTAAGAGCAATTTGTATTATCTGCTTCATAAAATAGTAAGTTGCACAATCACAGATATCTTATGTATCCCAGGCATCCATTAAAGAATTTGGTCTCCAAAAATCATGTATTACATTTCAGGTACAGGAATGGAACAAGGCATTTGAGCATAAAAATGGAAAGATGTGTCTGAATCAAAAGATTATGGCATTTGGGGCCAGCTTTGTGGCTTAAAGGGTTAAGCTACTGATAAGAATCCAATATGGGCACTTGTTTATGTCCCACCTGCTCCAACTCCCATCCAGCTTTCTGCTAATGCTCTGGGAAAATAGAGGAAAATTACCCAATGACTTGGACACCTGTCACTTACATGGGAGACTCAGATGAAACTTTTGGCTCCTGCATATGTCCTAATCCAATGGCAACCTTTTTAGGGTAACTAAGGGTGTACAAAATGGATAAAAGATCTTTTTTTCTCTGTTTCTTTCCCTCTATGTAACACCGACTTTATATATATAAAACATTTAAGAAAAAAAGTTATGGCTTTTAAGTTAAATTTGAACATATTTGTAAAGTGAGGACTGTAGATAGAGAAAATAAGGTCAACTTTTAACAAAATCACGATCTGTAATAATCTCCTAAAATAAATTTATCAGTAGTGTTTGTAAGTTGCCAGTAGTTTTGTACAAATTAACTTTAATTTTTGAATCGGTTCCATACAAACATATCAGAAACTGAAGGATTTTTGGTTACTATAAAAGACAAATAAACCCATTGTCATAATTTCAGGAAATTTTATTGTTTAAAACATTGTGTAAGAAGAATAGTTTCAACACACTCAGCATTAGGCAACAGCCTTTCAAAAACCGATAATAGGAAAAGAATTTATTGTTTCATCAATATTTTTGCTTTTGTCCATATTGATGTTAGCTGTGATTTTATGCATCTATGCACAAATTACACCTTTATGATAAAGTATACACTTTTTCTGTATTCAAATGATTTATTTCTTCTTCCCAAACTCTTTAAATTATAGTGAGTGCATCATCCTCCAATTTAATCATGTTAAGTATAGTATTATTGAAGCAGAACAAACCAATGAAGATAATTATTAGAATTGCCCATTTGAGGCCTAGTTGTGTGCAATTAGAAAAGAAGTCAAGACACTTCTTGTTCAAAAATTACTAGATAACTCAGAAGTTGTCATTTTCAGTGTGACATCATCTGTTGCTAACTCAGCTCCCCTACTATTGTGCTTAGGGAAATATTGGGGTTTCTAGCAGTCAAAGTGAAAATTGTAACAGCCTTGGCATTACAGTTATATAGGAGTCAAGCAACAGATTCTCTCTCTCTCTCTCTCTCTCTCTTTCTCTCTCTCTCTCTCCATTCCCCTCATCTACAATGTCTCTCTTTTCTGTCACTGTGCAGTTCAGATAAATAAATAATTCTCTAAAATTTCACTCTGAGTTTTAGGAGCCTTCCCAGACTTGTGCTCCAGGATCTCTCAGGAGTGATTTCACTTTCAGGTTCTCATGGTGAAGATCACAGAAAAAGTTTTTCCTCCTTTGTCAAGAGCAAGGGGAGATATGGCTATTTAAAAAGCTCTTGGTGGAGTAATAATTTTAAAATATGCCCAGAGTGTTTTTGCTTTCCAGCCACCCTCTAGGGAAGCCAACTTACAAAAGCTTAGTCATACAACAAAATAAAGGGAAATATTCAGCGACAGCTGATACCAGTATATTGTCTCACCAAATGGTAATACATAAATAAATTTCAGAATTATTTTTAAGAGCATTTCCTGAGGACACAGATCCACTAAAGTCATAGGATGACTCATAAGATTGTAGGATGCTTCTCTCCTGCCCCCTTCCAACCTTCCAACCACACTAACAATACATTCTGTATTAAGAAAATTGCATGTGAAAGAATTCCCACTCTGAAACTATTTAAGGAGGAACTAGCATTATACCCTATAATATGAACACAATTATTGTGTTTCAATCTCATCAAATCATACAGCAAATTTCCAAAATCCTGGAACCAATCCAGAAAACAAATACCCTAGAAACATCTCAATACGGAAGTTCTCATTGTTACTCTAAGTAGGAAAGTTTGTATGTACACCACACACACACACACACACTCACACACACAGCTGTGATTATTGAAGCTGGGAAGTTCCCACATTTGTAGTAAGCAACCTGGAGACCTAAGACAGCCCATGTGTGGGTTCTGTGGCAGTCCTGAGCTCCAGCAGGCTCAAAATTCAGCAATAGCCAATGTTGTATATGTCAAATCAGTGACCCAGCTCAGCAAATTCATCTTACTCAGCACATTTGTTTTCTACCTGTCTCCACTTGGTTGGATTGAGACCTACCCTTCCTCCTTCTGTCAGTTTAGCCTGCCAATCTAAATAATCTCATATAGAAACCTCCTCCCAAACACTCTTACAATTTGATTGGGCAAATGTTGAAGAATTTCAGCACATCTGAAAAGCAAAATACCCATATTAGCCTACAAAGCAATGTGACAGCCAACAGACCTATGTGGAAACAAGCCACTTATTTTTCTCACGTGAGCAATGGCAACTCAAGGGAGAAGATATAACATTTCCTACAATTACAAGTAGAGGTAATCCGAAAGAACATCCACTAGCCAAAATGTGAAATACACACTGAATTTCGATCCTTCAAAAAATTAATTGTGCTAGATCACAGAACTCAACTGGAAAGCAAGACACTGACATTTGAAGAAGAAAGCATCGGAGGGAATCAAGAACACTCTGAGTTTGATGAGTGAAAGAAACTTACAAGTGAACTTTGTTAAAAGTATAAGTTGACCATCTCAGACTGTATTAAGCTAACAAAAAATGAGCCATACATACCGTTTAAAACCGTATATCTGATAGCAATCCACTAAAATTTAACAAGAACAAAACAACAATCCAGTTAAAAATTGAGCAAATGCACTGAACAAATACTTTATCAAAGAAGATATCTGGATAGCAAATACGCACAAGATGCTCAGCATTACAGAAAATTGCAAATTAAACTACAGTAAGATATGTCTAAATAGTTACAAGAATAGCAAATGCCCAGCATGTGGACAACACTATGTGCTGATAAGGAAGTGGGACAAGGAGAAGATAACAGAGTCAGTGAAAGGGCTCAGCATCACGTTTGGAGTTTGCTTAGTGATGTAGCACTTGGGAACTCCACCTTGCTGTGACACTGTACCTGCACTCTGTCTCTCAAATAAATACAAAACATGATTGTTATAGTTCAAATGTAACAACAAGGAGAATCATGTTCTCACAAAGGCATATCCGCACTTTTACTCATGCATCTTTTTAAAATGTAAAATCATTTGTGTATGTGTTAATGTCTTCCAGAATTTAGAAGTATTGAAACTAGTTTGATCAGACAGACTGGTAACTTGTGTCAATTGAACATCTATCTCTGGAATTTTCAAGTTCATACAGAAGAGGAGAAAATCTTTACAAATTTGAATGAAGCATTCTAACAATTTCATGATATTTAAGAGTGTAGTCATTTACTAAATACAACTTTTGAAGAAATAGTATTTCGTCAACATGAACTACCCTTCTAGGGATGAAAATATATTTGAGATGTAACTGATACCAATGACAGCTCTTTGATGATTAAATAACTAAGTAAAAGCTCATTTGCCTTTTTCTGAATTAGCTCTGTCAGCTCTGATAATACAGTAGTTACTGGGATAACCTGGTTTGTAAATGTTTCTCTCCAGGCTGAAAATCAGCAACTCGCGAAATACAATGCCCTGGTTGAATCCGCCCCGTGCAAGATGTAACACCTACTGCTCTGGTTACACTTATGAAGTGATATGTTGTCACTTCAAATTATTTCACATGGGCATCTGTGGTTATTTAGAATTACAAGTTAATTTGGCTGGCTTCCAGAACAAATAAACAAGTACAAACTGTCTCAACGCATTCATTGTGCTTGAATGATTGGGGAGATGTTTTTGTGTGTGGCTTTAATGCTTCGGAATAGTTTTATATAAGAGCAGGAAGCAGCTAGCTTTCCATATAATACTATTCTCTTATAAATTGTATAAAGTACATAAGACATGAATATTTCATTTTAATTGTCATAACAGCAAATAGGAAATGACTAGAACATCTTAAAAAAGTATTTGGGCAACATAATGACAACAATAATCCAAACAGTAAAACATAATAGTAATATTTATACAAAAATTTAAAACAATTAATAGAAAAAGTAAGTTTCCTGCTGAATGGACAGGAAACGAATATTCCAAAGTAACAGGGAAAAAAAAAAGAAATCCTAGAACAATAATTTTGTTGTATAAAAAAAAATGACATTTCCTGGGCCCCACTCTGTGGCCTAGCAGCTTAAGTCCTCACCTTGAACACGCTGGGAACCCATGTGGGCAACGGTTCCAATCCTGGCAGCTCCTCTTCCCATCCAGCTCCCTGCTTATGGCCTGGGAAAGCAGTCAAGGATGGCCCAATGTCTTGGGATCCTGCACCTGCATGTGGGAGACCTGGAAGAAGTTCCTGAATCCTGGCTTCGGATCGGCGCAGCAGTGGCCGTTGCGCTCACTTGAGGAGTGAATCATCGGATGGAAGATCTTCCTCTCTGTCTCTCCCCCCTTTGTATATTTGATTTTGTAATAAAAAAATAATTAAATATTTTAAGAAATGACATTTCCTGTAAGAATTTTAAAGTTCAGTGTCTTCTAAATGACTACAAAAGAAGTATGCATCCATTATGTCTACAGCCAGGCAAAGTTGTGGGTATCCTGTTTTAACCTATGTAATATAATAGTTATTCCCACTTACACATCTGTTTCTTACAATGGTACTTGCAGTTGCAAAACATAGTCTTGGCTTTCTGTTTAATATTTTTACTTTCTCTATCTTCTTGTGCATGTGCCCAGGGAAATTCTATCACATATAGTATATAATTCATATATTTTTATTTATTAATTTTCTATTCTGTTCTTTCAGCTGGCTTATAAAACGTCTTAGATTTAAATGCTACGATGGTTATTTTTGCATTTAAGCTTGGCTAAGTGATGCTGTTCAGATTTGGGTTTTTTTGTTGTTTTATTTTGTTTTACTTTAATTCTTTTGTTTTATTGTATCTGAGAAATCAGCAGTCTGGATGTTGTTTTAAAGATATTTTCACATTTTGGCATCCAAATCCTATATTTGTAAAGATGATTTATTGCACGATGTGAATGGGCCTTATTTAATCACTGATGAGCAGACCAAAAATGCTGTGATTGAAGAAGTCAGATACACTTTGGCCTATGACTTCTCCAAAAAGCATTGACAGATAATTACAATCAACATAGGATTCTACACTGCTACCATCAGGCTGGGCATAGGCAGGCTCTGCCAGACAGCAATCTTGGGCTCTGAACTGGCATGGGTCTGAACTGGCATGGTAACTGCCAAGGAAAAGGGTTTGGGATGTGTGGCAGTGGGGGCTGTCAAGTGCATACTTTCCAGGTGAGGAATGACTTCTGGAGGTATTCACAGGCCAGGCCACTGCACTTGCAGGTTACAGAGGGAAGTGAGATGGAGTGGTTTTGTGAGGGGAACTAAAGGGCAGTTCTGGATCAGACCAACACACCATCCATGTGGGAGATTGGGCTGGGCTTGGTGTCATCACCTTCCATCTACAGGCAAGATTTAATTGGGAGTAGTTGTTGAGACTTAAGGCAGAGTATTTTAAATATGAATCATAAGTTCATTAACTATCAATTGATATGTATTCATAACCATACAGTTATTATTGCAATGTAGATCTATTGTCAACAATATTAATCCTGAACCAGACATTATATTACTTACATAGAAAATGCATGTCTTATACTGAATTTTTATACAATTGTCTATTAAAGATTTCTCTCCCAGACCATAGCATGGAATCGCAGTAAGTGGAGCAGCCAGGACTCAGATCAGCTTTCACAGGGGATGCCAAATGTGTGGACAAAAGCTTTGCCTACTACACCATACCACCAGCACCTGTAAGTAGATACCTATTAACTTGTGATCCATAACAACAGCAACAAAATGCATGTTTTCAAAGCACTTGCATGTCGGTGAGATAAAATGCTAACTTCTGAGGGTATAGCTAGTGGTGTAGTGGGTTAATATCTGAGAGATCTGCATTCCGTGTTGTAGTGCCTTGTATCAAGTGCCACCTGAATCAACAATGATGATCTCCTTTCCGGCAGTCGTTGTGCGAAATAATTCTGCTTGTCCTCCACAATCAACCCCCAAATCATTCATTGTTTTAAAGTCTATAAACATACTCAAATTTCTCTGGATCCTAAAGCGACAGGTCAAGCATAATCTGAAACAAGGTCAATTATAGTCCCAATTCATTATTAACATTTTCTATGTATGCATTTCATCTATTATCTGGGGGTGGAATTGAAACAAGAATTTTTAAATGGGTCCAGAATTAGTTTTTCCAGCATGAACTCAATAAACATCAATCTTGTGTTTAACCACACTGTTCAGAGAGCTAGATAGACCCAATAGCTTGCCTATTGGGTTGTCTGGCTTTATAACCAAAAATCACCCATATTGAGTAAAATGAAACTGCCAGACCTTTTTAGTGTAAGGTGAAGGAAACTATGCAAAGGCACAGGGAGACTGGGACGGTAGCATGGGTCTGTGATGGAGCATACAACGAGCAGTTAAGGCACAGGGAGACTGGGACGGTAGCATGGGTCTGTGATGGAGCATACGACGAGCAGTTAAGGCACAGGGAGACTGGGACGGTAGCATGGGTCTGTGATGGAGCATACGACGTGCAGTTAAGGCACAGGGAGACTGGGACGGTAGCATGGGTCTGTGATGGAGCATACAACAAGCAGTTAAGGCACAGGGAGACTGGGACGGTAGCATGGGTCTGTGATGGAGCATACAACGAGCAGTTGTTGAAAGGTTCAGATCAACTTTCACCGTGTCTATAAGAAACAAACTTATAGTGAAGAGGCCAGGATCTAAGAAAAGCTCCATAATTGATCTTCCCTGTAGTTTCAACCTTAAAATGAAATTATAGCAATTGATCTGGCAAACCAAGGCACATCAAGATTAAATGGATCCTGTAATACCAAAAGCTATAATTTCACATTCAATATTAAAAGGCAAGATGGGTTTAATTATTGAAATGATATGGACGGTAAAATCAGCAAACCAAATAGTCCAACTCTTGTGAAAATATGGTACTCTTGTTGATTGATTTTAATATTTCAAGAAATGTGGAAGATGGCTCCTCATCTCTGCCTGCCTAGTCCATGTGGAGGCCATAGGCACATGGCAAACCGTGTCCCCAGGGAAACCCCATTTGTATGCTGTTTTGGATAGTATTGCTTGTGTTACACAATGAAGTCAGGTCCTGCAGTTCCTCCAGCTTGGCTGTTTTTTCAGGACTGAACTTTTATATAGAATTCTTCTAGTACAATGCAGATTGTGACCATTTTTTTCAATTTCCATAACTTACTGAATTATTAAAAGAATTGTATTGAATCTGTAAATCACTTTAGTAGTATAGAAATCTCAGGAAATTATTTTTCTAATCAGTAAACATGGAACTAACTTCTGCTTTCTGTGTCACTGTCAATTTCTTTTATCAAGTTTTGAGATTTTTCAATGTAGAAATAATTTACTTCCTTGATTAAATGTGCTCCTAATTAATACTCTTGTATCTATTGTGACAATTAAGGATTGTCTCCTTAATTTCTTCTTAGCAATTTCCTATTGATGTATACAAAGGCATTTAATTTTTGCTCATTGACTTTGTATGCTACGACTTAAGTGAATTCATTTATAAGTTCTAACAATTTGAATGCTGTCTGTAAGGCTATCTAAGAATAAAATTATATTATGCAAATTGGAATTATTCAAATGTCCCATTTCCTATGTACATGTCCTTAAGCTGCTTTTTCCATATTACTCCAGCTAAGATCTGAAATGCTACATTGAATAATAGTGATAAAAATATGTATCATTGTCTTTTTTTTACAAGAAATAATTCCAAATTTCAGGGTGGTCTACTCTATGAGTTTGTCACACAAGCCATTATTATACTGAGTTACATACCTCATGTACAAATTTTTGATGGAATTTTTTATTATGATGGAATGTAAATTTACTATGAGAGTCTTCCCTTATCAGTTGCAACCACTGCATGATTTAATCATTAATTTCGTAGATATATCTCTAGATTCTTTTCTCCTATCTATGTATTCACCTTAAAAAAAGACAACGAAAATCAAATTAACACATACAAAATACAACCAGAACCAATACAATGCTTTTTTCCAGATCTCATAATTTCTGGCAACTACAATTATGTTTCAGCTTTTATTATACTTTGAGATTTTTGAGTGAGAAAATATTACTAAAACAGTAAGTTTCCAGAAACAGTTGTGAGATCTGATTTTGGAATCCACTTCTAAACTGAGGTGATAATTCAGGATGATGATTATAGTTGGAGATTAAAAAATATGTATGTGTGCAAGATAACAAACATGAAGTAAGCTATTCTAAATGTCAAATCGAAATAGGTGGTGTTAGAAATTGCTAGAAGAATAAGGAGGCTGATGGAATGGCTAGTCAAGGAACTTGGCAAAAGTTCCCATTTCAAAATACAGGGCAAGGAATTAGATTTAGATAAACAATCTCTCAGTATTTCTATATAATTATTTTATTCTATTAAGCCCATGAGAAATATGAATAAGGAAAACATTTGCAGCCTCTTACACATTTTTAAATATACATCAAGTTATACATTTCAGATTAATTTCAAATAGCTTCATGATATAAATTCTGTGGAACAAATATGTCCAACAAGGATATCTTAACACTCAATTTTTCAAATATAACTCATGGAATCTGAAATATGTAACATTTGCTAGTACACTGTTAAAATAAAACTATGAAAAACTGTGCCATAACTCAAGAAATCGTATTAATTTGCTCCTTGAATTTTATCCAGCTTTCTCCACAGAATTGTATTCATTATTATAATAGTCCACGATTCTTGAAAAAAACTTTTATTGACTATTATTCTTTCGCAGAGAAAATACCTGAAACAAATTGAAATTCTCAAAATGTTTTGTGATTAGGCTGTGAAAGCTAGTTTAGGCCTCTCTAGTGGGTTTCCTTTTGGTTATAATGTAATCAGCTTACACATGTGATTTTAAAATGCATTCTGATTTTCTTTCATTCCTCACTGCATGTACACATTGTATTTCTGTCTCCCCTCTCATTCAGCGATTCCTGATGTCTCTGACTTGGTCACATACAGCCACCTGCCCTCTGACTGTCACTCAGCATCCTGGTCAGTTGGCCAATGCTGTTTCACAGGAGTTGCCATTTGTGTCACACAGTCTGAGACATGTGCTTCGCTTGCTGCCAACGATTCCTACCAGCCATGCTCTGCAACCTTTGCTTAAATGAAAACCAGGAGAGCCACACTAGAGCAGAGCACTGATGACAGACTGGCACAGCCCCAAGTGCTTGTTGTTAAGAGTAGCATCTTGCCATTTGGTCTCTCTCTTTGGGCTGACAGGAGCTCCAAATCATCTTGTACTTTTGGCGTCAAAACAATAAACCAACTTCACAGAAATATCCTGAAAAATGCTCTTTTCTTCCTTTGCCTATAAATTCTGTTTATTTTTTCATTTAATGCATAACGTGCATTCAGTTCAGAAAACTATGCATTTGATAATGTATAGAACATTATACAGTTAGTGTCTTACATAACATTTTAACACCCATTTTTAAACTTTTAAATATCTTTTGCAAAACTCCCTTTCATATAGTTTAGGAAATCTGTTAGACAAGAAAATGTGGACTGTGAGTTCCTAGGATGTTAGTGATTTAGGGTAGGATACCTGTGAACTAGTATATGGATAAAAACATAAAAGTCTTCCATGAGAGAGAGCATCCACACAGACTCAATGCAAGTAAAGAACATCCTCTTTTCTGGGGAAAGGTAATTCAGTCTAATTTCTGCAAAGCACACATCAACTCCATAGTCAAACTAATTAATTCAAAGAAATTTGAAAAACTAGGAAGGAAATTTGGTCTGTGTATTCACAGTCTTGTAAACAGATATACAGAAAAAAATGTGCTTACGTACAACAATGGAAAGCAATTAAAATTTAGGTAGCCATGTAACCATAAGTATAAGAGGATTTAAAAACATGCTTATTTCAAATAATTTCAAACTTAAGAAACATTCTGATCATGCTGTGAAATGTTCCCATGTGCTTCGCAGCTCAGCAGTTTTGACACACCGCACCATATTTTTAGTGTGCATACAAACAGCATGCAATATCTTTGCATCTTCAGTAGTTCGTGATTATTATAGTCACTCATTCAAATTATTTATTTATTTATTTATTTATTCATTTATTTATTTATGGAAACCCAGAGTACAAAGAGAAGTGAGATGAAAGAGAAAGATCTTCCATCCCTTGGGTCACTCTTCACACAGCCATGAAGCTGAGTCAACCTGAAACTAGGAGTCAGGAGCTTCTGCCAGTTGTCTCATTGGAGTGCAGTGTGCTAAGCCTTTAGGCCATCTTCTTTTACTTTCCTAGACACAAATAGAAAGTTGGATGAAAGTGGAGCAGCTGGGACATAAACTGACACCCATATACGGTGCTGGCACTTAAGGGTAGAGGATTAGTCAGTTGAGTAATGGTGTCTGTACCAGGAAGAAAAATTTTCAACACTGCAGAACAATAGTGCTACAACGTACAAAAGTTTCTTATTTATCTTAAAAAGAACAGAATATATAATAAGAAATGTTTCCAACACAAAGAAATAATATATGATTGGGCGCGGTACTTTGGCCTAGTGGCTAAAGTCTTCTCCTTTCATGTGCACAGATCCCATATAGGTGGCGGTTCTAATCCCGGCGGCCCCACTTCTTATCCAACTCCCTGCTTTTGGCCTGGGAAAGCAGTTGAGGACGGGCCAGCCTTGGGTTCCTGCACCCATGTGAGAGACCTGGAAGAGGCTCCAGGCTCCTGGCTTCGGATTGGTGCAGCACCAACGGTTGCGCACTCTTGGTGAGTGAATCATTGGACAGACGATGTTCCTTTCTGTCTCTCTTCCTCTCTGCATATCTTCCTTTCCAATAAAAGTAAATAAATATTTTTTTAAAAAAAGGGAATAATTAAAAAGATGAAAACTGGCCCATTTGGTAAATCCACTCCTTGCAAGCTCCAGGATACCAGACAGAAGCCAGTTCATGTCACAGCTGCTTCCCTTACCATCAGGCTTCCTTGTTGTGATGTGTGAAATTAGCTGAAGTTGGCTCAAAACCTTGGGACCTTGGGACCTTGCTCCCGAACAAAAGACCCAGAAGAAGCTCCTGTCTCTGCATTACCTTAGCTTCCATGACAGCCATCATTTTGAGACTGAAGAGGGGATAAAAGATCTTTCTCTGTTTCCCCTTCTTTGCGTAAATCTGATCTGCCTTTTCCTTTTCATCAAAAAGGCATAAATCGGCAGGTCGGCCATGTGGAGCAGAACCCTGCTTCAGCAGCCAATATTGGCTAATGAGCAGAGGAAGCAGCCCACCCCCAGCCCAGGTGCTTCTTAAGCAGTTGGCTCCATCTTTATTTTGCGGGCATCCAGTGTGACCATCAACTGGCTGCCTGCCAATGAGCTCTGGGGACTTAGGGTAACGAATTAGTGCCTAGGGACATCCATGGATATGGACACTGTACGTGTAAGTGAGGAATGAATCCTGAGGGACATCTAATAACAGGGCAACTGTACTGGCTGGTAAGTGAGGGAACTGAGACCTGGTTATAGGAAGAGGAGAGGTTGGAAGATCTGTATAAGTCAGACTGATTCATCAGCCCACATGGGAGCCCTGAGATGGGTTTGTTAGCATCACTGACTGCCACATGCCATAGCACATGAAGGCTATGGCTGGGACCTGTCGAGCTAACCTAGATCCAAGTACCTGATTGAGTGTTGGAACAGGGTATAGGTCACATCAGGCAGAGCCATGACACTAACCAGCACACGAGAGAACCAGGCGCGGGGGTAGAATCTGTGGTGGATACGTGGGCCCAAACCTATGGAAATACAAGTCCCGCTGGTTAGCTCAAGAGTTGAGGTGGTGACTGGTTGAACTAGAATTGAACATGGAACCCATGTTGGAGACCCACCAACACTCACAATTACTGGGGCTGAGAATAGGCTGGGCAGGTCCAAGCCACAGCACCTGCAGCTGCATCCTAAAACAGGGTGTAGTACAGGCCAGCCTGCAACATCCATTAGTTCATTCAAAAGCCAAGATAGAGTGGCAGGCTAGGCCAGGCAAGGGCCGAGCACCTGCTGGAGCATGTGAGATTTGGGTCTGGGAGTGGGCTGAGTGGGAGAAACTGGGAAACTCCCATTTGGGGCCAAAGCTCCCACTGGTGATCACGTGTTCCAGACCTCGGGGTCAGGCAAGCTGGGCAAGGTAGTCCCACTCATTGGCAAGTTCAGAGCAACCACTAGCATGTGTGAAATTTGTGGAGGGGAGCAGGACTGCCAAAGGAGCGAAGTAGACGCCCTGGCCAGGTTGTGATCCCCACTGGAGAGCGTGAGGGCCAGGGTGGGTGCTATGGTCTGGTCTGGATATAGCTGTCGAATGCCTCAGCATGTGTGTGGGCTGGGTATGGCATGCGCCAGATTGGGCTAGAATCCAGTACCCACCAGTACTTGTGAAAACCAGGGATGGTATAGGATGGGCTAGGCCAGGTCTCTGTCCCCTCTGAGCCATATGTGCTCTGTATCTGGGTATGAACCAGGCTTGGCTGGGCTGTAGCATCTAGTAACAAGAACTGGAAAAGGTGAGGGTCAGGGAGGAAAGGCCACACTCCCTGCAGGTAAGTGCATGCAGCAAGATGGGGAGTAGCCCAGTCTAAGTCAAAATATGGTACCCACCATCATACATTTGTTTCAGGTTCTGGTGGCCAGATTGGGTCAGTCCAGATCACAAACTGGCAAATCTGAGTGTCAGAATAGAGTGTGGGTCAGGCTGGGTCAGGTCACAATACCAGCCAGTCCACATGAGGGTCAAGATTGGGGACTGGCAGGGCTGTAGGCTGTAGCCACCAGTATCATGAGTTGGAATTGGGGATTGATCTGTCCAGCTCAGGCTACAGCACCCAGTGGCAACCTTAAGGTAACTTTTTAACTTACCTTTCATTCAAAGGCTAATGGCTCCTCTAAATAAAGAGTCCCCCAACCCGCCCGCCAAATGGTCATATTCCATCAGGATGTTAGCCAAGGACTATTAGCAATACTCAAATGTAAGAATGTTCAGCTTTACTCACACAAAGTAAATTTTTAATACTCAGTTCTATTTTAACACAATGGAACAGAAAAGTTTTTAAAAATGAGCTTCTGTTATCAGATACATAAAAACATGTATCATTTCTTTGATTCAATTTCTGCTTAGTAACTCAATATACCATGAAGTTAAAACCTCAAGTGGAATTTGAAATTGAAACATCATGTAAGAGAAAAACAAAAATGACCAAATGCTACTCAATCAGAATTTTTAAGGTGAGACTATTAGAAAGCAAATTATCTTTGGATTATGAAAAGGTTTTCATTTATGCTGAAAAAGTAATTACCTGAGAAACAGCAGATACTGGTATAAGATGGACTAATCAGAGAGACAAAAGCAGTGAAGCCCAGAGTGGGGATGTTATCGTATTAACTATATTCAGGAGATTATTATTTATTACATTTTAATAAAACCATGCACATGCATTTATTTTCAAACATAAACTACCATTTTACATCTGAATTAACAGAACTTTAGGAAATATAATTTACTGTTAGTTTTCACAGAAATAATTATTTGCAAACTGTGGTGTGTTTCTTATATTTTTAGGATTTTTCTAGTTTGTAACTCTATTGCAACATGAATGAAATCAATTATAATTCTATGCTCCGCATTGGTCTCTCCAATCTCTTTTACTCCAGGCTAGTTTCATGCACTTGTCACCTACAGTTTTAAAGTTGTAATAGGAAAAATATCTACAACAACAAATGAACCTAGCTTGTGATTAATCATGTAATGCATGCAAATATAATATTCCATCATATCCATACCAGTAGTTGTTTTTCCATTATCATAAAATAGAGCTAAACACATCTAGGGAAATTTTAACACTATTGAAATGTCAGAAATAATCACCATAAAAAGATAATTATGTATTCTTTCTATGTGATGTTCGCACAATAACTGTTTAGAATTACAATGCACAGAGAACATACAAGGATCGATTTTATATCACTCAATTTTTATAAATATGTCTGTAAGTACCATATTTTTTCTCATATATTTAATTTCTGATAATCTGTACTAATAGGTTTTCTGATAACTTTTCAATACTAAATATATTTGAGTAGCAGAATATAATTGTATGGTGTTTTTAAATAGATGTTTTAAAATTTTTAAATGTAGAGTTAAAGGAGAGACAGAGATAAAGAGGTATTCTATCTTCTGATTCACCCTGCAAATGGCTGCCATGGCCCAAGCTGAGCCAGTGCAAAGTCAGGAGCTCACAGCTTCTTAAAGGCATGATCCCAGAACTCCATCTGCATCTTTCTTGTAAGTGACAGAGAACTGATGGCTTAAGCCTTTTCCCGCTCCATTCAAATGTATGGACTGGAGGGAAGCTGGTGTTAGGAGTGGACAGAGGACTAAATGTAAGACAATCAACATGGGATGCAGGCACCCCAAGCAACAGCTTAATATCTATCTTAAATGCCTACAGCATTTTATCTTATTATCAAGAAAGTCGTTAATTTTGTGATGTCTATGGACATTATGTTCAGTTTTGATTATTTTACAAGAGCCCCAGCAGGTAAAGCCCCAGTTTGTGGCTCCTGGCTTCAGATCAATCCAGCTCAAGGCCACTGAAATCATTTGAGGAGTGAAACAAAAGAAATGATATCTCTTTCCTACTCTCTTCTGTTTCTTCCACTTTCTCTTTGCAACTCTGTCTTCCAAGTGAATGAGCATTCCTAACAAATGCTTTGCTATCACAATAGAGTGAGGTTGAGTGGAGAAAAAGAAAATTACTTTTATTTTTGCTTCAGTGGTGAGCCCAACGTTCAAACTGTTCCAATAAAAATGTTGCACAATTACTGCAAAGGAAATTCAGTGAGGACTTTCTGTTCTATCTGTACAACAATTTCAAATGATTTATGTTACTTTCCTTGAACCAATTTTAAAAAATATTCTGTGTCTTCATTTTAAATGTCCCACTCAAACTATATTCAATGCCTCAGCCATTGCAACTATTTGATGAGTGAACCAATCATGCAAGGTGTTCCTCTCTATCATCCCCCTAACTCTGCCTTTCAAATAAATAAATGCTTGGGCCCGGCTGCGTGGCCTAGCGGCTAAAGTCCTCGCCTTGAAAGCCCCGGGATCCCATGTGGGCTCCGGTTCTAGTCCCGGCAGCTCCACTTCCCATCCAGCTCCCGGCTTGTGGCCTGGGAAAGCAGTTGAGGATGGCCCAAGGACTTGGGACACTGCGCCCGTGTGGGAGACCCGGAGGAGGTTCCAGGTTCCCGGCTTCGGATCGGCGCGCATCGGCCCGTTGCGGCTCACTTGGGGAGTGAAGCATCGGACGGAAGATCTTCCTCTCTGTCTCTCCTCTGTGTATATCTGGCTGTAATAAAAAATGAATAAACCTTTAAAAAAAATAATAAATAAATAAATGCTTAAAAAGGAAACAAAAATATTTTTATGCAATGAATACTAATGTAAAAGTTGGAAACGTATTTCATCTGTAATACTCTCATCAATAGCTGGATACATTAGTATCGTTAAACCTTCCTTAGTCCTAATTTCTAAACCCTCATTAACATAGATATTACATGTGAAGAATTTTCACAGCCCACACAATTAAAAGTCACCTCTCTGCTGATTACTTCTTTAGGCTACAGAAATAAATCACTATGTAATTATAAAAATATTATAATTGATTTTTAAAATTTGATTGTTTCATGAAAAATGGACTTAAAAGTTCTGTCTAAAATTTTTGAGATGTATAGTTTTGTTTTTCATAATATACATTTGCTGTGAATTCTGAAGGTCCTGTTTTGCAGGGATTTCTGTGTTTTTCATGGAAATACACCTATCCTGTGGCCCCCTTCTACACTGACTTTTTGAAGGATCATTGTGCAGTGTTTTCATGATGAGATCCACTTTGCCAAGGAATTAGTGGGAATTTAATATAATGTCCATATGTCAGTCAGTTATTATATGAATATCACATATACAGGTATTCAAAGCAACAATATAGAATTTAACCCCTTCAAATAAGTTCAGGAAAATAGGACAAGCCACACTGATAATCTCCTGAAAATAGACTGCATACCAAGCAATAGATACAAAAATCCACTATTAAATGGGATAGAGCAATCAAAGAAAGCATCAAGAGAGATAAAGTGCACATGGTTAGTTCTTGAGAGAGGTGATAATTTGACGTAGACGAAACTGGAGGAGATAAACAACTCCAAACATGGTGAACTGGAATCCAGCAACATGCTTAGAAATCTTATTTTTTTCAATAGTTTAATAATTCTGGCAATTCTGGTTCTAATCATAATCAAAAAAAGGGATATTAACTGTTCCTTAAGAAGTGATGGAGCGCTGAGCTCATCGTATGAGTGCTTTCAAACCTTAGGCTACAAAAATTAAACATGTGGGATCTAAGTGGTAGGAAAAACATAAAACAGGGAATATGCATCCCCTGGACTTCTTAGATTCCACTGCATAAAAAGCTTGGGAAGGCGATATTCTCAAGGTACCAGCAGTCTCGCCAGCGGCAAAAAAGCATATATCATTGTTAGAACTATGGCAGTAATGAAACATTTCACGAAGGGGTTCTACAGAGAACAACCGCATAGAGCACTAGGAGTCTGCACAGAGTCTCTCTAAAGGTTTTGCCAAAAGCATAGCTGTTTATGTACTGAATGAGGCACTGTGATGATTGGAAAAACAGCTACTGCAGGATTGTGAGCTAAACAGACATGAGGCATTCTGATGCAAGGAAAAAAGGCAGGCACTGCAGAATTGGAGCTAAGCAGGCATTCTGAAGTCCTGATAATCCTAGCAAACAAGGGAATTGCAACCAGTAGCTGTTGGGAGCTTTCATCAGAATTTGACTGAAACAGTTGAAACACAAACAGCCCAATCCTTTGAAAGAAACTAACCTTGTTATTGCTCAAGTCATATCCTAACAATAAACAAAACTCCCAAAATTGCATTACGTACATGTTATATGTGTGTGTGGGTATACTTGCCTCATTAACATATATTGATGTATATTATATAAATTTATAGTTCCTTCCAATAAAAATCAAATATTACAACCATCTAAGCAAATTTGAAGAATTCAAAGAACTTTTAATTCAAAAAAATTTAATAAGCTATATTAATAATTACTGTGACTTACCTGAAAATAGAAAATACAGCAAAGTAAATAGCGCATTATCAACATTCTTCTCAAGGTTCGATTGATAATACAAAACATAAATGTTCACATAAAAAGAAGCACAAAAACATGAAGCATAAAATTTAAAAAAATCAATAAAATGATGCCTGGTTATTAAGTTTAGCTAACAACGTCATAAACAAGCAATAAACAGTGATTCTGGAATAACTAATGAATACAACAACTAGCCAGGTGGCATACTTTGATGGGAAACTGAAAAGTATTAATAATAATAATGATAACAATAAGAATGAAGATTGAAGAATTGGGGCCAGTGTTATGATGTAGAAGTTTATGACACTTTGTGTAGTGCCAGCATCCCCTATGAGCAACAGTTTGATTTCCGGCCGTTCTACTTCTAATTAAGGTCCCTGCTTATCTGCCTGGGAAAGAAGCGGATGACACCTCCCAGTGCTAGGGCACCTGCACCCAATTTTAAGATCCAGAAGAAGCTCCAGGTTCTTGGCTTTGGATTGGCCCAGCTTTGGCCTCTGCAGTCATTGAGCAGTTAACCAGCCTCTCTCTGTGACTCTGCCTTTTAAATAAGTACATACTTTTAAAAGAGAAAGGGAAAAAATGAAGAAATAAAAAATACATCATTTTTAATTTAAAAAAATATCAGCTCAAAAATTATTTAAATAGCTTACAGGAAAGATCTATAAAGCAGAAGACAGCAAAATAGGAAATGCAAAAAGTGAAGCACTAATGCAGAAAAAAAAGAACCAAACTCAGAATGCTATGGCCAGCAGTGCAATCCAAATTAGCCATAAATGTGTTTAAATGGCATGCCACAAAAAAAGGAGAAAGCAGAGATGTGGAAACCAATGTAATCACAGTCTGGATATTGATGCTACAGACTTGAATAAATCCAGGAAAATATTCAATAACATTTGATTTTGTATTATTAACTCCCTTGCTTTAATTTAATCAAATTATGTCTTTAATAATTCCTAGGTATAGCTTGGGGGCTATGCCAATCATAGCTGCATTATATAAATTCAACTCATTTACAGGGAGCTCACTTTGCTTGACAGCTTATCTTTACACTAAATATACATTGACAAATTATTTGTTATCACCCTTTTACTGAGATCCAGGAAGGAAAAATAAAAAAAAAAAGAAGCGTAAAAATGGTGATCTCACCCACCTTCCTGTAGCCCTTGACCCTTATCACCCTAATTCTACTATGTAAAAATCATCAAAAAATAAAAATAATTAGTGGGAAAAAGGAGAAAAAAAGTAATAAAAAATGTTTCAGCAACACCAATAAATTTGTACCATAGAATCAGGGAAATGGAGATACTATATATGGTTGTATATCTATTGGTTGATTTTAATGCTTAGTATGTATTCTGTCGGTATGATAAATACAATAGCCTTGTTTTATTATAAGATTTTTCTGTTGTTTTTCTTTATTTTTGTTTGTTGTTAGTTTGTATTTGCAATTCAAGATAGAAGCTATTTGTTTTATAAGTGTGAATGTAAAGAATTTAATCACCCGGACTTAGAGACTTTAAACATCAGAACAATTTGTTCTAAAGCCTTAAAATTTTTCCTTTGTGGGAAAGTTGTGTCTTCATAATTTCCTTCCCAAATCCATTCCTTATTTCTTTTATGCATTCTGGAGAAAAAATGATCTTTATGTGATATATGAGATAATTTTAATAAGCAGAATGTAAGTACCAATTTGATTGTTGTAATATTTATGATTTTTTATACATTATATTACCAACAGATGGATTTCCTCTTGAGAAAATGACACTATGCAAATATGCATTGTAATTTTGTCTTTTCTAGATAATTTTCATGCAAAATATTTTATATTTATTGCATAGACCAATTGTAAACACATGCATATAAATTCATGCATGTACTCAACCCAGAAATTTATATGAAAAGTGTCTGTTTATCTCCGTCTCTGTAACTCTCTTTCAAGTCTATAAATAAATTTGCTTTAGCAAAAAGGAAAATTGTTTCATGTACTTCACTAAAATGAGTCTAGTCTTGAAAAACTCAGTTACTGACACACTATCATCATGTAAAAAGCAAAGTGCTACATCATCTACACAGTAGGTAAGTCATTACAAGTTGTCATTTTATAAAAGGGAGTGATGTATCTGCCTGTATGAATTATAAAGAAGTATGTAACTGAAGCATGTAAAAACTAATCTATAATGAGGTAGGCTTCTCGTCCTCTGAAAGGGATCACACCAATAAGTGTGATAGCAATGTATAAGCTCATGGTAATGTGCACGCATTTGTGAACTTCTGAGATATTCACTATATACGCACAAAAACTATTTAGTATATTCATTTCCATGTTCCTACACAAAAAGTCTTAGATGCAAAGATATCCCAGAAATAAATGGCATATATAGTGCACAGAAATTGTGGTTTTATTAACATTCTGCAAAGGAAGTTACCAGAGCAGTTAGGAGAAATGGTTGATTTTACAACTGGATCAGAGAATACACAAAGTGATGTACAGTATCTTTTACAGCCACAAAGTAAGGTGATATTTAGCAAAAATGTCAAAGGATGGAGGAAAATGGAAGAGCTGCTAAGGTACAAAGCTGAATATTTTTGACAAAAACAAATAAATGAAAAAAGTCACCACATTGTGACCCAATATAAAAGTAATATCTGTGTATCTATATACATCATAGTAAATATTCCAAAAATAAACAAACATAAAATCACACAAATATTCTATGCAGAAGTATTACAAATAAGTTATAGTGAACAACTCTTTTTTCATTTTAATGTTATGTTAATGCAAAGAGAACAGATTAATGTAATTCATAGATACAACTGCATGAATATAATGATTAGTAACATTTGAGATAACATGCATTTGTTTATTTCATAAAGGTCCATTTCTTTTTATTAGAAAGGCAGATTGGAGAGAGAGAGAGAGAGAGAGAGAGAGGGAGGGAGGGAGAGAGAGAGACCTTCCATTCATTGATTTACTCCCCACATAGCTGAAATGGCCAGAGACGAGTAGATCCAAAGGCAGAAACCAGGAACTTCTTCTGGGTCTGCCATGTGGTGCAAGAATCCAAGGGTCTGGGCCATTCTTGGCTCTTTTTCCAGGCCATAAGCAGAGAGCTTATGGACTGGAAGGAGAGTTTGTTTTTAATTATATTACCCCAACATTTCATTGACTTCTGAATCTGATCCAAGAATGCGGTGGGGAATGTGGTATGATCTGCTAGGTGCTCTTAAAAAGAACAGGCACACACTCAACAGAAAAAGGAATACATTGAGTCCAGCGAGGTATTGCAAGAGCATCAATCTGAAGGTGCAGACGTTGGGTCAGGAACTGACAAAAGAGCCAGGGAGGTAACAAAAGAGCTCAACAGGAACTTTGAAGTTGGTGGTTCTGGCGCATGGAACAGGGACTTCACCTATGACCAGATGATTAATACTATTCAGACATGGTCAGGCTTTGCTGGCATCATCCAGCACAGCGCTGTGGGGGAAAGAAAGATGAAATACAGCATTCCGTTTCCTTTGGTTTTCTTGCTGGGGTAAAGACCTTGAAGCAAACACATTCATTTTGTGGGTATTATTCCTGGGGAGGGAGACAAGATCAAATAGTTCCAAGCTGTGTTTCCAAATAATATTTAACATTACTAGAAGGAAAAATAAATAAATCTTCAGACAAGGTAATTTTATCCTTTAAAATTAGAAAGAACGTTTCAAACAAATTAATCAGCAAATGTGGGCTCTGGGATAAAGATAATAAAACACAGGGATATTTGTTCTCCCCGGTGTGGTGCTCAAACAAGAAAAGAGGACAATTATATAGGCTCTCTGAGGCTGCAATTAGTATTGTTCCAGTCAGTTCTCATTTTCTCTAAGGGATTTAAGCCTTAAGTTCCTTTAATTAAGGACCATACTTTGACTAAACTAACGAACAAATTGGCCCATAATGCTGTTGGTTTATATTTTTTAATGGGTGGTGGTAGCAAAGCTATTATTACTCAGATGCATCTGTATACCATTGAATAGGCTCCCATTCCAGGCTTGCATGGAAGGCATTCTCAGTTTGTAAGAGAATTTCCTCAAACCAAATTATCTCAGTGAGCAAGAAGGTGATGGAGGTTAGTTGACCTCCAGGAAATTGAACAACAACAGAAATGAAAAGGCAGGTCACAGACCACAGAGGATTTGCGATTAGCCATGGGAATCTGTGCCACTTGCTCTGTGTACTCCCTGCAGGATGAGTAGGCGTGAATTCCAAAGACCAAACTCTGTGTGTGTGTGTGTGTGTGTGTGTGTGTATGCACGCACATTTCTCAGTCAGTAGGAGATTAAGCTATTGCAATTTTCATTTATAACAGTATCAGGAACTACAATTTCCTGGGATTTATAATCAAATGTGTGATAGGAAATGAAATATATCTTTGTGTGTGTGTTTTATTTATTTTCCTATAAGTAAAATATTTCAAATTTGCATTCAGTCCAAGCTCATCACAGTTATTTCCATATCTTCCTTGAATGATAAGGGGTGCAATTTAAATTCCCATTCTTACTTCTTACATCTTATGAAATAAAAAACAGTTCGGATTATTCCTAAAGACACAGATTTTCTCATAATCTGGCTATTCTGTATGTATGTTCAATTACTGTGTTTTGCATAAATATGGTGTAATTAAACTCTATTGCTTGTAATTTAAGCCTCAGTTAAGCATAGCTGAAAGGGCAAGCTTCGCTCCTGCACAGAGTTTTAAAATTGAGTGTTTTTCCAAATACATAAATGCTCAGGTTTAATCATTGCACTCAACAGTACCTTTATGTAAGACTACAACTCAGAAATAGGAGATGACAATAAATGCTATTTTAATGGAAGAATTATTTGTCACAACAGAAAATATTTGCTTAGCAGAATGTAAACACGGGGGGGGGAAGTAACTTCTCTGTGAATCTGACTTTTGTGTTTAAATTTCTATTAAGGAATTTTTAAAAGCTTGCTGTGTTTTTCTTTACAATGTTTGATCATTTCAATTTGTAGCTGATCATTTTTCAGTGTGAGATTAAGTATTAGCAAACAGCTGTTCCCTGAAATAATTGATGTAAGCAGTGTGGATGATGATCACATTTCAATTTATACAGCTTCTCAATGAACAGTTTGCCTATCAAAAAAAGATGCCATTATTTTTCTTGCAAGGAATGAGTGCCTTCATGACAGAAAATGGACCCAGCCTTGAGGGGATAGCAGAGTTCTCTCTGTCCTCTCTTTTGTCCAGACACTAGAGAAAGCACTCAGCTTTCCAGCCGATAGAAGAACCCCTGGCAACAGAGCATGTTCCATGTGCTAACTCTGTTTCACCTGTTGGTCATTGAAAGCTGCACTGATTTTTCAGATGAAGTTCATTTAATATTGGGAATTAGTTGTCTACAAAAGAACTGCAGAGTTAGAAAGGAAAACAGAATAATTATAATGCTAGGACTAAGATATTGTGTCTGCCATGATTAGTACTCAGTACACTGGCTTGGATATCTGAAATTCTCTTAGTAGGTGTATTTTTTTTTAAGATTTATTTATTTTTATTGGAAAGGTAGATATACAGAGAGGAGGAGAGACAGAGAGGAAGATCTTCCTTCCAATGGTTCACTCCCCAAGTGGCCACAACGGTTGGAGCTGAGCCAATCCGAAGCCAGGAGCCAGGAGCTCCTCCGGGTCTCCCACACGGATGCAGGGGCCTAAGGCTTTGGGCTGTCCATGACTGCTTTTCCAGGCCACAGGCAGGGAGCTGGATGGAAGTAGAGAAGCTAAAACACGACCCGAGCCAGCACCCATATGTGATCTCAGCACATGCAAAAATGAAGATTTAGCCACTAATCTGTCATGCTGGCCCAAGAA
Organism: Ochotona princeps; assembly: GCF_030435755.1. NCBI lineage: Eukaryota > Metazoa > Chordata > Mammalia > Lagomorpha > Ochotonidae > Ochotona > Ochotona princeps. The sequence goes on along the minus strand of NC_080843.1, from coordinate 18,536,155 downwards.
TGCTATTGTTGATAAAGGATAGCCAGAGTAAAAACAGTAAAAGAAAACCTTGGTAAAAGCATCTATCTTTGAAGAGCTCTTCTGTCCCTTACCCAAATGGCCTAGCACAGGGATGTTTAAATTGATTTGACTCTTAGAGTAATAGACAGACTTCTGAACAATAACAAGAAGATTCAGAAAAATCTCTCAAGCTGGACTGTGGATTTGTTTCGTCATTCTGAGACTTTTGTCGTGTCTATTTTATTGGAAGAGTTTTTTAAAAGAGTAATTTATCTTATTTGGACTAGTTCTTACACATTGCAAGATATGTCAGGGCAGGGTATGCTGTACTAGATCATTTTTCAATGAGCCTACTGGCCCAAGAATGCCTTTAAATGGAATAATTGTGCTGACTCGTGGGAATCATGTGTGCTCTGCCTCAGCTGCTCATCTCCAATGTAACCACAAAGGCCTTTTAACATTTTTTTCATTAATGATGTTGGCCCTATGCATCTTGGATAATAACATATAGCATCTCTGTGCCTATGAGTGAGGACATGGCAATGTGTTCTCTGAATTGAAGATGAGTATGTTGAAAACTAAGGTAGGATTTCATATCCCACATGACCTAGAAATGTCCATGTATAAAATACACATGTGAGATATTTTTGCATGAAAATTCCAAGTTCATATGAGCTACTTATTTGCAATCTCAAATATTAGACCCTATCTGCAGTTTGGTTATTTTCCTTATCAAGAAGCATTTACATATTTATGCTTTCTCTAAAGCTCTTACCATGATTTTTTATAAAGTACTTATTTAGTTTTAGTTATTAAATGTTTACACAAACAGAGATAAATAAAGAGCACTTCCATACATTGATTCAATACCACCGAATGCCTACAACAATACATAGCTGGCACAGATAAACCAGAAATTCAAATCTCAAGTCAGGTTTCCCAGGAAGGTGACAGGAATGTAAGGACTTGAACTATTATTTGTTGTCTCCCAGAACTACCTCAAATTTTTTTGAAAAAAATTTGGGCCTGGCATTGTAGCCTAACAGCTGAAGTTGTTACCTTGCATACACTGAGATACCATACTGGCACCAGGTCTAATACTACTGGCCCCGCTTCCCGTACAGCTCCTTGCTTGTGGCCTGGACAAGCAGTGAAGGATAACCCAAAGCATTGCAACCCTACACTTACGTGGGAGACCTGGAAAAGTCTCCTTGCTACTGGCTTTAGATCAGTGCAGTTCTGGCCATTGTGGCCACTTGGGGAGTAAATCATCGGACGGAAAATCTTCTCTCTCTTCATCTCTATATTTGACTTTAAAAAAAGTGTTTCTGTTGTTGTTGTTGTTTAGTTTAAAAGGCAGAATTACAGGGAGAAGGCAAAACAGAGAGAGAGTTCTTGCATCCACTGATTCACTACCTAGATGGCCATAACGGCCAGAGCCAAGGAATTCAAAGTCAAAAACCAGGAGCTTATTCCACAGGTCTCTCACTTGAATGCAGGGACCCAAGACTTGAGCCATTTGTCTGTGACTCTCCCAGGGCATAACAGAGAGCTGGGTTGGAAGTGGAGTTGGTGGGATACACACCAGCACCCATATGGGATGGATGCTAGCAGAATAGTCAACCTTGCCACTGTAGCAAACCTCCTTACGTTACCTCAAATTTTTAGGTACTGTGTAACAACTGTGTATTGATTTTCAACCTACTTGATTTACTTGTGCTTTAGACAAATTCATCATGCAAATAGAAGATTTTTAATATTCTGTGTGATGTGCTTATTTAGAGGTATAAAAATTTACTTTGGTAAGCTCATGGGAAATGTAATTAAGTATTGTTTCATTGGTATAAAAATTTTAAAATACATGTGCAGTGCTGCATATAGCCATTACCTATGAACTTTTGGAGACCTGTCATATGCCTCTAAGTATCAATCCCATTCCAGAGTTCCATTGGCTTTGTTATTAATCTTCCTTCTGCATACATCCAGAAGTAATTCTGAATAAGTGAAATATTATCTGCAGGACTATTATCATTCACTTACATATTAGCATATATGGTTGTTCTCTGCTTTTTCCATTATAACTAGCACTGCTACATTCCTTTTATTCAATACAATTACATGCACTGATTAGATACTGTATTTTTTAAATATCCACATGTATTAATTATTATTTTGTATGTATGTGTGTGTACAAGTGAATCAAATGTAATTTCTCCTATCACAGAAGTAACAACCATATTAAGGAGATATGGGCACCTAGTACACATGTTTTATTATAAGTGGTAATGGTTTAAAAAAATATGTATAATAGTAACACATAATAATGAAAGTATTTTTTTCAGAGTTTGCATGAGAGAGTTTCTGAGAAGATCTCAAGCCATCCAGGGACATGGCAGGGGTGACTGAAGAAGAGTTCTAAGAGCCCAAGTCCTAGAACATAGCTGGGTCACATAAGGCTGGCCTCCTAAGAGATGTTCTAACATTTGCTTTTACTCTTAGGGATAAGATAGCTAATAAAGTCATTGGTAAGCTGACATTAGAGGAATATCCTGTTATGACTCATAAAGTAAGAGGAACACTGTGTATCCGTTGCTAAGAAGACTATACAAGGGTGGTGGCAGAATAGGGGAGTATGTGGGAGGCAACTGCAGAAATTCAGATGAGAAAATACAGTGGATTGTGAGAGAGGGTGTTCAGTACAGATAAGGAAAGTTGGTCATACTCTGCTTATATTTGGTCATCGAAGCTAATAGGATATAATTACATACTGGATGTGGTACATAAGAAATAAAATTTTCAGAAAAGTCAGTGAAGAATCAAAGCTTACTGGTCAGAGTGAATGGAAAGATGGTTTTTTAAGGAATATAGGCTGAGCTATAGTAATACAATTATAGGAAAATAGGATAATAGAAATATCAGGAGGTAGATCTATTAACAATGACTTGACAACTGCATAGCGAGTATGTTAGATAATATTCAAAGTAAGGGCATAACTTGCAGAACCTAAAAAGATTGGGCATTAGCACAGACATTCAAACTCAATAAATATAAAAGAGTTACTACAAAGTGAAATACTTCTAAAATAATACAAAGCTGACTATATAGATGAACTGCAATTGGACACATTTTATATTCTAAATATAATTAAAAAGAAACAGAAGTTCTTTTAGAAATAGTATTTCCTTAAAATTAAAGTGACTTACTTTTTAAAATTTCCTCTTCTTCTGAATGTCATTTTCACATCTTGGTATTATACAAGCTCATACTTGTCATTTCTGCCTGAAAAATCTGCCTTTCTGCTTTAACATATTATCCACCATGATCCTTTAGTACCTGATACTAAACAAAAAGCTTAAGAAAGACATACTTTTCACATGAATATTTCTTTTTATTAATGTGTATCAACTAAATAGCACATTATCCTATCATTCAAGGTCATTTTCATAATCTTGATAAAGTTGTCATTATCCAAACATTCAACATGACTAATTTCACTCATTTTATTACTCACGTTGAGATATTCTTATTAAACTCCTGGCAGTAGTCAATCATTAGGTTTCATATGTGCACATGCAAATTTTGTCACCTATTCTACGGTGTCTAAGTCATGCTTTTCTTTTGTCATAAGGACCTTATTCCAAACCACTGAATCATACGTGTAAATTTTCCTTTGCCAGTTTAGCAAAGTATGCCCTGCTTGAAGGTTTAAAAGCCACATACAAGAGAGTTTAAAATGTTCTTGGGAAAATTGAGTTAAAACGATTATTTCTTTAAAAAATTTTTAAATCCATGCATAATTTTTCATAATATTCATTTTTCAATATAGATTTAAAAATACCTCCATGTTTATGAATTCACAGCTCTTTAAGTCATGAGTCTGTGCTACCACAACTGAGTTTGGGGGCTGGGAGTTCTGGAAGGATGAAGCCAAACTGCATTCCCATCAGAATCTTGAAAGACTGACTTCAAGCTCACTGGAGATGTTGCTGTGTGGAATGCAATTCCGCAAAGACACCTTACCAGAAGTCGCCATTGTCACGCTGGTTATCTGACGGCGAGAAACTCAGGCTCCTACATGAATCTTTTTGATACTGACGATGGTCCCTTGGTAAGAGGAATTGTGATACCAGTTAGAGCTTATCTGGATAATGCAGATTAATTATAGACCCTGAGACCTCAACTCTTATTATATTCGTGAACTCCTTTATGCCATGAAATGTAACTTACTCAAAAATTCTGGTAATTTGCTAGGGACACATTGGCTTCTCGTTGTACCTGCTACACATACACACTGTCATCACTCTCGTGATCTTTCTGAACACTCGTTTTGCCTTCTACGTTTGATTAACATGTTCTGCTATATCCAAACCAATATCACTGTCACACACACCTTTAATAACTTGATTCTAATTAATCTATGCAACACCAACTTTCTGCACCATTCTTTTATACTTTCTAAGAGTTCATGTTAGTCTTTATATTACTCACTTTTTCTCTGTTTCCCACTTTTTAAAAAAAGATTTATTTCTTTTTATTGCAAATTCAGATATACAGAGAAGAGGAGAGACAGAGAGGAAGATCTTCCATCCGATGATTCACTCTCCAAGTGACTGCAACACCCAGTGCTGTGCCAATCCGAAGCCAGGGGCCAGGAACTTTCTCCAGGTCTCCCAAGTGGGTGCAGGGTCCCAAGGCTTTGGGCCATACTTGACTGCTTTCCCAGGAAGAGAAGTGTGGCTGCCGGGATTAGAACTGGCACCCACATGGGATCCTGGCATGTTTCAAAATGAGGGCCTTAGCCGCTAGGCCACCATGCTGGGCCCTGGTCTCACCTTGATAGACACATCGGTATATGAGTTAACATATATCAACCTAAGCTTTTGCTGTTCCACATACACAACAAAATCTGCAAGGTAGACCATAATATTGTTTCATTTATGCAATGCAGACGCTATTCAATTCTCTCTTTGAGAATCTATCTTAAATATTTTTAACTGTGTATCATTTTAAGTTAGCAACCCTTCAGACATATTTTATGCCAAACATTCTTATTTAGTTGGGCAGCATGACTGTTTGTTATTTTAGGTCAGTCTGTTACTTTTGCTGATGTCTGAAAGGCTGTTAGTAGAAACCTGGCACTAGGTACAAGAATCCAAAGTTAAGGACTGTATAATTTCGTTGCTCTTTCTGTATAGGAGACTATGAGGAAAATAGTGGAACCCTCTAAGCTGTTATTTAGGCATCCCATAGAGGCCACTGTGAGAATTACTTCAGAAATACCCATTAAAAGCAATTTATGAACCAAAAACCACTGGGAGGATTTTTGGCATCTGCAACATCTCATTATGAGGAACCCAAGATTTAAATCCTCTGCAGCTCAATAATACAGAAACAAATATATATGTTCCTAAAATTTTAAATGCACCAGATTTTAAAAATAATTAGACACAAAAGTACTATGAGTGAGCAGAGCATGGAATTTTTTTGTTTTGATCAGTACATATAAGTATCTTAAATAAGACAAAAAGATATAAATGTGCATATAATCATATTTGCAAATGCCATCCTCTGGTTTCATTGATGATCCCATTCATTTAACTCTCCAAGGAAACTCTTGTAAAACCTCTGAAGCAGAGTTTTAAATGCCACTTTGGTTTTTATGATATTTATTTATATATTGATAGGATGTGGTTCCATTATCATTTCTTGATATTTTTAGTTGCATGCATTATCTTTTGATTAAAAATAAAAGTGAAATGGAGCTATCTTCATATTTCTACATCCTTATTTCCACAAACACCAAAACTTCCAACTGTCAGCCAAGCTGCAGAATACAGATGGTGGGCTCACAGAAGGAAGTCCCATTCACAAAGCTACACAGTTTCAAATATTTAGAAACAAATGTAACCAAAGAAATGAAAGATGATGATACTTAAAATTATCAGACACTGATAAATGAGTTAAGCAAGGACACAAAAAATGAGGAATATCCCTTGCTCATGGATCAGAACAATTAGTATCTTTAATATGTCCATAATATATTAGGCATTCAACAGATCCACTGCATCCCAATCAAAATACCAATCTTATTCTTCACAAGTTGAAAAAAAAAGAACCCTAAAATGTGTATGTAGTGACAACAGACTAAAAGACTCAGAATAACTAAGATGATCCTGAACAAAATAAAAAATAAAGCTGAACTACTACAACATCAGACTCCAAAGCATACTTCAAAGCCACAGTAATTAAACAGTATGATACTGGCATAAGAACTTATACAGAGATCAGTGGAACAGAACAGAGACCACAGAAATTAACTGATTTGTATATCGCAAATATACAACAAGTCAATTTTGTTTGTGTTTTTTTTTTTCAAATAAATGCTCAGATTCTGCCTTGTGGCTAAGGATAATCTCCTCAATAAACAATCCTGGCAAAGCTGATGAATGTATCTAGAACAATAAAAATACATCCATTGTCTCACACCATATACAAAAAATAAATATGGATCAAACACCTAAATTGAAAATCTGAGCCCATGAAGTTACTGGAAGAGAATATAGGGGAAAATTCCAACACATTTTTATAGGGCAAGACTTCTTGAATGAGACCAACCCAAAGAAAAACCAGACAAATGGCATTATATCAAAGTAAACAACAACAACAACAAAACCTTCTGAACAGCAGGGGAAGCAATCAATAAAGTGAAGAGACACTTGAGAAAATGGAAAAAAATATATATTTATAGGCTAACTGTCCAACAAGATACCTAGGCTATATCAGAAACTTAAACTCAACAACAAAAATTAATGAACAGGGGCCCGGCGGCATGGCCTGGCGGCTAGGGTCCTCGCCTTGAAAGCCCCGGGATCCCATATGAGCACCGGTTCTGATCCCGGCAGCTCCACTTCCCATCAGCTCCCTGCCTGTGGCCTGGGAAGGCAGTCAAGGACGGCCCAATGCATTGGGACACTGCGCCCGTGTGGGAGACCCGGATGAGGTTCCTGGTTCTCGGCTTCGGATCAGCACAGCACCGGCTGTTGCGGCTCACTTGGGGAGTGAAGCATCGGACGGAGGATCTTCCTCTCTGTCTCTCCTCCTCTCTGTTTATCTGGCTTTGTAATAAAATAAATAAATCTTTTAAAAAATTAATGAACAAAGTTAAGAAATGACCAAAGAACCTCAAATGACAGTTCTGAAAAAAGAAATGCAAATGCCAAATAAATGCTCCCCGTCACTAACCATCAGGGAAATTCAAACCAAAACCACAACGGAATGATTTTCTCCCATGTCAGAAAGTCTAAAATCCAAAAAGACAAAGAAAACACATTCCAGTTAGAATGGGAAGAAAGAGGGACACTAATACACTCTTGTTAAGAACATAAGTAAGTGAAGCCACTGTGGAAAACAACATGGAGATTTCTTTCAAAACTATAAATGGATTTGCCATAGGATCCAATTATCTCACTATTGAGTATTCACCTAAAAATTCTAACTATGCCATAACAAAGAGATGCATGCAGCACCATTTATTTAGAAGTACTCTTTCCAATAGCAAAAACATTGGGTCAATCAAGGTATACATCATCAGATGAATGGATAAGAAAAATGTGGAATGTGATTCAATAAAATAATAGTAACGTATTATTGTTCAGATACAAAAATAATGACATTCTACAATTTGCATCAAGATAGATGCAATTAGATGACATCATGTCATGCTGAACAAAATGAACCAGATATAGAATGAAAAAGATTACATATTCTCTCTTTTATGCAGAAGTTAAATTGAACTAAAAGGAAAAATAGAAACCTAGAGAAAAAAGGAAGTAAGGAAGCAAGGTCAGAAGGAAGGAGAAGAAATGACATGTGTAGCAGTATTGCTGCAAATACAGTTAGGAAGTAAACTTCAACCAAGAGAATGTTTAGTATCATTTCCTGAAGACATAATCAATATTTTAAGAAATAAACAATCTATCCTGTTACAAAGAGCCTGTAACTAGACAAAATGTTCATTGTATTTGTCATCAAACCTCTAACTAACTCTGATTTATTGATTTGCAGTTCAATACAATTAAACTCCTAAACAATGTCTACAAGGGAAAAAAAAAATTTTGATCTGTAATTGCAATGTTTGGATTTATAGGTGATAATCCTAAATAAATGTGGTTCTTCATGTGATTTCCAAATGGAAATGGTTATGTAGTGACATATTTATGTGAGGATTTTATATGTAAATTTTCAAAATGCCTTATCAAACCGGGATATGAATCTCAACACCTAAGCAGATCATGTTTCTTTCATCTTTCCAACAGAGCATACAGATTCCGTTTAGAAATCTGTTTTCACAGGATCTGTAAGTCCGGCTCATTAAGTCCTGTCTTAGGGAATTGTTCCTGCAAAGCCTACATTTCTTTACAGAATTTACAGAATAAAGTGTGGATAGGTAAATGTTTGTTTATTACGTATAAAACCTTTCTGAAGCAAGCATTGTTCTTGCTTCTTAGATGCGAAAAAAAAAAAAAAAAAAAAAAAAAAACAAACATTCTAAGTTCCAGACCTTAGGGAGGTTCCAGCAGTACACTCAACCTTTCAGTAGCATCAATTATTACATATCAGCAAAAGTCAGTTATTTTCAGCACATTGAGCACATATGAAAATCCATCCTAGGGCCCGGCGGCGTGGCCTAGCAGCTAAAGTCCTCGCCTTGAATGCGCTGGGATCCCATATGGGTGCCGGTTCTAATCCCGGCAGCTCCACTTCCCATCCAGCTCCCTGCTTGTGCCCTGGGAAAGCAGTTGAGGACAGCCCAAAGCTTTGGGACCCTGCACCCACTTGGGAGACCTGGAAGAGGTTCCTGGTTCCTGGCATCGGATTGGCGCTCACTTGGAGAGTGAATCATAGGATGGAAGATCTTCCTCTCTGTCTCTCCTCCTCTCTGTATATCTGACTTTGTAATAAGAAGTAAGTAAATCTAAAAAAAAAAAAGAAAATCCAGCCTAGAATCAACCAAATACATTTAAAAGGAAAGATATTTTTGATTGATGGAAGCTTTCTGTACACATAGTCTTGATTTTGTTCAAAACCAAGATAAGAACATTTGAAGAAAGTAAAAATGAATCCAGGTTTCTGCACCTTCTGTCAGCAGAACTGGTTCTCATTCCCACATGTGAAGCCATGCATTCCAAGGCCTTCACACAGGAACAAGCAACGCCAGCTTCTGGATTCTTGCCAGACGTGACACTAGTTCATGAAGTAGTGTGCGCTCTGGAACTTCTGTATACTTCTTCTTTACTTATTTTCTATTTTAATGCTGTTATGAACATGTATACTTATTTACTTAGAATGCTCTAAGTACATTGGAATGCTCTAATTTGATATTATTTTTGAATGCTCTAGTTTGATATTACTCATTAGCTTTGTGTGTATTTACTGTTTTTCATGACACAAAGGTTTACCATTCTGAGCACTGATACATAATTTTCCATTAATATTAGAGAACAGAAGAATTTTATGTTAACATAAACCACTTCAATCCATCATCCAATTTGACTATTGCCTTTGGAATAAGAATCACTTAAAAATGGCCTTTATAATATTGGTACATTTTTATTTAACATTCTTAGCCATTAATGAAGTATTGGAATTATCCATCATTCTCTGCCTCAGTGTTAGGTTTTGCTGAGATGTAAATATTAGGCATATCAGCACTAACATTTTTGTGTAGAGAGTGAAAAGACACTTTATATTTGGAGATTCATGCAATCCTGTTACAATTGCTTTCATCTGTCTTGGAGTGACAAAAGAGCCACAGATAGCAAATACATTAGAGTGCCTGGCCTTTTCCCAATAAAACATATTTTATACAAGCAAGCAGTGGGTATGATCAATTTGAGTAGTACTAATTTAAGCTCTAAGCCAATTTTTCCTATCCAAAATCTCCTAATTTTTAAGAGTCATTATATAATGTTAATGAAAGTAGATCATTTTTAGTGATATTTATTAAATTGCTATTTCCTTATTCGTTTTTCCATGTATCTTTTGTGAAATTTGTTTAGATTTACTAATATCTAAACTGTGTTTTTCAGGTTATGTTGGGTGTAAAATATAATTGAATATTTTGTATATAAAAAATAACTCCTCCATTTGTTTCTTGCCTTGAAATTTGTTGAAGAGAAGTCACAGAATGGTTAGACTGTTGATTTTCTATACACATGCCCTTACCTTGCTTTCTATCTAATATAGTCAATGTCTATCTTATTACTTCTCACTCTCACGGGTAATTCCTTTTGTTTTTAGTGGTGTGAAGATTATTTTTTTCTTAATCTTGGTATTTAAAACTTGTACCTGCATATGTTCGTTTTGATCAGGCCTGTGTGAGGTTAGACCAATTACTAAATTGTTGATCAAGTAACTATTCATCACAGGAAATTATTTTCTTTAGTTTTGAAATGTTTATCTCTTCTTCACTGTACATTTTAAAATAAAAATTTGGTCTATAATATTACCAAAATGCATATGCTATATGCAATTTCCATCATGATCTCTGAACAATTATTCTCTGTATTTTAACATATTTCCAAATGAGTTTTCATAAGTATAACAATCTTCAAAAATGACCATGTTCTTATTTAAGTTAGGTACTTAAGCACTTACTATTTATAACACACCTAATTTATAAATGTTTTATCTTTACATCAATCATGTTATGATTTCTTTTTCAAAATATCACCAATATCTTACTTAATTTGTAGTTGAAACCATTATTTTATTAATAGTGCTTCTTTTCATTCAGTGACTGTTATTTTCATGCAGTCAGAGGTGTTCCTTGGTCTTGAGGTGCTGGGGTCCGTGCAGTGGGTGTGAATAATGCGAAGGTGTGAAGAGAACAGCTCCCCTGCTTGGCAGGGCCCGGGGGAGCTTCCAGCTGTTTGGCAGGGCCCGGCGGATTTCTCTCTGACCACCTTGACACAGTTTCAGCCCTTTTCACATGGACACTCAACCACCCCACTAAGAATTTTGTCATCTATTGAGGTATTGTTTGCCCCTGTGAGATGACTTTTGCAACCAACATGAACTTGAGAGTTAATGTTACTGATAATGTCTTGCTGGGTGGGCCTTTAACTGCACACAGGAGTACAATTAAGCCCATGTTGTTTCTGGACACCTTATTGTGTGCCTACCCATTGCCATAAAATCTGGCCCAGACATTCAGTATGCTTTCTGGGAAATGGCTTAATAAGAATTTTACAAACTAATGGGAATGATGGGAGTATGGGTTAAAACTGCCATGACAAAAAATATAGCTACTGGGACCCTAAAAGCTATCATGTTACTATGACCCTAAAGGCTATCCTGCTAAGGTAAAAAATATAGTTACTGTGACCTTAAGGGTTAGCCTGTCCTTGCAACTCTTTAGAACATAGAAAATATAGTTGCTTTAGCTGTTTTTATAATTTTTTAGCTAGAGGAAATTTAGGGTGATTTCATTAACATCATAAAGATATACTTTTGATTATTGTTTGCTCACTTATGAAGTTGTAGAGCCTGCAGTTGTAGAGGAATCTAATGTTTAAAACTTTTGTCTTAGATTTTCATGTTTTTTCTCTCTTGATGTATTTCTCCCATTTAGTGATAGATAAGTTGTAGAATAAGAATTGTAGTACGAGTGTATTACTGCATAAGATGTGTTGTCTACTGAGAAATTCTTGGCTGCAATGTTGGAGTGGATAATGCCTTGTGAAACAATTTGTAGAATTGTCTTTGGAAACACTCACTTATCCATTGTAGAGTTGAAACTTAAATAGAGTAACTTAGCTCATTGCTAACTGCAATTCTTTCCACTGTTATAACCCTTGCTTTATTTGTTTGGTTAACAGACTGTGTGAGCTTACAGACCTAATAGCCAACTAATGTCAATAACCCCAATCCCCATAAACCAAGGCCCCAGACCTTTGATTCAAGGTAGGCGTCTGATTGCCACAAGCGGCGCCTAGGTTACAGCCCAGATGTGAGGAGAGCAGATGAAGACTGGCAAGCCAAGATAAGCAAGGAATGTGGAATCCTTCCTCAATCATTTCTCAAGAAGTTGTAAATTGTGCCCCCCTGAAGCTATGTCAAAATGCCCCTAAAAGAAAACTTTGTACTGCTTCTGTAAAAATAAAGCGGACAGCTTTGTCGCGGGGTCCACAATGATTAAGGAATCCTAGTGGTCCATCTCTCCTTTCTTTGTCTCTTCGCGCCTCATCCACGCACCCTTCTCAAGCTCTTGACTCAGCTGGAGCTGGTCTCCGGCATTGAGGCTCTATGGGTAGACGTGTGTGTTTGTGTGTGTGTGTGTGTGTGTGTGTGTGTGTAAAACTTCTGTCTTTTCCATGGGGTTACATGTATAGAACATTCCTGATGTAAGAGGTGTTTTAAGTTTTCTCAATTTAACAGTGATGCAAAAATGATACATGCTCAGCCCATGATGCTTTGAATTTTGTTTTTTGACTCTCTCTCTGTGTCACTTCAAATATATGAGAATAAACAAGAACTGAAAAAAACAACCCAGCAACAACTGAAGATATGTAACATATTAGTGCAATGTCATGTAACGTAAAAATAAGGCAGCATTGTGATGTATCAAGAAAAAACACTGCCTGTGAAGTCACCGTTCCCCTTGATATTTCTTCTTCTGGCCTTGGAGAAGCAGCATAAAAGAGCACAAGTGTTTCTGCTCTTCCATGGATGGAGTTCCCGGCCCCTGCCTTCGCCCTGGCCAAGCTGCCTCCCTCCCCTTGGGGCCTTCTAGGGAGTGAAGCAGAAAAGAAAGCCGCTTTCTCTCACCTCCCTTTCTCTGTAAAAATGACTTGTTAAAGCAACTAAGTAAAACGAAAAATGCAAGCACAAAACAAAAACATGAAAACTATTTAGGAGGATATTTAATGCAATGAAGTAATTTTGGGGGAGTGACACATACTCTTTAAAATCTTCTTTATGCTTTTGAATCTTTTCAAGTCAGAAGAACAGAAAATATACTTTCAAAATACCGTCATTTTTCTGAAAAGATTTACCCACCGTCCTAACTCATTCTTAACTGTCAAGACTTGTCTCATTGCTTTTTCACAAAAAAGCGCAATCTTTCCATCGATATAAATCTCTCTCCCATAGGAATTCACCAAGAGAAGATGTACTTTTGCTAGGAACTCAGTTTTAATCCCAAATCGAATTTTTATTTCCTGCAGACCATATGAAACATGTTTCATGATACAATTTCACCCCCACTGAAAAGAAAAAGTCATTATCTTTTTGTGCCTATGAAGTGTGAATGTGTGTACATTCCATGTGAAAATGTCAGTGTTCCACAATGGAGTCACTGGTTTCTGTTCCTGCACGCACCTCCTGATTGTAGCATCCTGCTAATAAACTCCCTGGGAGCCAGTAGCCACAGCTCACACATTAACATGTCTGACACCCACATGGGAGACCTACACTGAATTTCCATTTGTTACCCTTGGCCTGGCAAACAATAAATGGAAATTCTTCCCTGTCCATCTTCTGTGTGTCATTGCTTGATTTTTTTAAAGGAATGTAATTACAGATACAAGGCAGTCACATGAGTCCTCATTGATTTTTTTAATGTTTTTCAAAGTTTATTCAAATATTTTAAAATAATTTTTATATATTTTCATTTTCATTATTTGGAAGGCAGAGAAAAAAGCTCAAAAGATTTCCCATCTACTGATTTATTGCCCTAATTCCCACAACAGGTGGGGACGTGCCAAGCAGAATTCAGGAGTCTTGACTCATCTGTGTGTCCCATGTGATGGCAGGTATCTAAACCCTGGAGCTCCCTCTTGCTGCCCCCCAAGGTATACAAGCAGGGATCAGAAGAGGAAATGGGACTTGAACATAGGTCCGATAGCAATATAGGTGTTCCAATAGGGAATGCAGGCTTTCCAAGCAGGGGCTTTTAAAAAAGATATATTTATTTTACTATTTTATGATAAAATTCCATAGGCTCTCAAATTGCTCCTAAAATCTTAAAATGGACTCAAATGTTAAGTGGATTAAGAAAAATAAGGTGTGCTTAAGTTAATCAGGAGGAGGTAGAGGTGAGGATTAAATGGTAAAAAGGCTGATATGAAACAGTGTGTTTCAGAGCTCCAGCAGGAAATGTTCTTTAAAGCATTTGCTGTCAGAATACAGCATTGTGGTGCAAGCTACAATTCTCTCATCTCATCAGTTCAAGCGTTATCTATCACACAATATCCCCTGCTCACTGCTGATGCCCCTGTGAAGCAGTGAATGACGCCATCAGTGAGGGAAACCAGGATGGAGCTTCCTGCTCCTCACTTCATGCTGGGACAGCCTTATCTGTTGTGATCATGTGGGAAATGACTTGGGCAATAGATCTCTTTCCCTTTCTCTGTCTCGCTCTTTCTCTCCCTCCCCTCCCTTTATCTTTCTTGTTCTGCCTTTCATGTACATATTTACACATTTTTTAATTAAAGTGTCTACTATCTATGTCTATAAGGTTTTTTCATTTTATTCAAAGTGTACTCCCTTGATTTTAGTGAAATATATATATATATTCTTATTTGGTGCTGTTCATCTACTTCTGTGTCCAAATATCTATCACTTATCTATGAATCTGTGACAATATTTCTTTCAGCTTCATAAATTTTTCAGCTTTGTAATATCTTTTTTTTTCAGTTTTAGAAGCTACTCCATTTTCTGCTGCAGGTGTTTCTTAATCATACTTAATATGATTACATCAACAACATTTTGGAACATCTCATGTTGTGTAATATTTTAAAACATTTAAGGTATCATTTCACACAAAACTTTAGATTATTGGTATTCATCAGAGCTTTTCTTCAAAATTTTCAAACTTTGGATTATTTCATACTAGGAGTGTTCAATAATGGGACGGTTTGAAAGATATGTATATCATGCCAACAAAAAAAAAATCTCTAGTGTTAGAGATACAATTAATGTGAATCCCAGTTTACAATTAGTCACAGATTACCTTAACTCTAATTTGTGTGTCTTTAATATATAGTATTGCCTTCAAACATTTTAGTTATTTCTCAAATAAATGTAGGAGTGAATATATATGTGCATATATGTAAATGCATACATGGTATATATGTGGAGCATTCATACATGTATGTATACAGATTCAATGGCTACGAAATGAACTATTGAATGTAATTAATAGACTTTGAAGGAATAATTTTCAAATATTCCGTTTGGAATGGCTCAAGCCATGTGAAATTCATCATAGGATAATTGTAGAGCAGCTTATGGAACAAGTTCGGTTATTAGAACAGGAAAAAAATGGTGTTCCTTAAACTTAATATCATGAGACCTATGCAACACACCCTTAATATTTTTTGTACTACCTACTGTATTAGAGTTCTTTATATTTTTCATTAGCATTTACTACCATGCAGGAGTTAGCATATTTGCCCATGTTCCTATATGTGTACCACTAAAACACCTATGATTGTCAATAGGAACAATTAAATATGTGAAAGCTTGCTAAATTATAGGTAAAATTGAATTTGCTTGAAAGTCCTTTCAAAGTCATGTAAGACAGACACACACAAATTCAGTTACATTACTCCTGAAAGCCAAGCTGCTTTAAAGTTAAGAGTTCTTGTTAAAAGGATCGTTGAGAAAATAATTTTTGTGCTTAAATACTTTAAAATTGAAAGTAAACCCTTGCTATCTTTGCATTTCCTCACTTAACTATAGAAGTTGTTAAAGAAACCAGAACCTCATAAAACACTGGCCTGTGTCCTTCTCATAGCGCTTCAATATAGATTTTACCTGAATTTGGGGGCACAAAACAATGAAAATATCAATTATTGTTAATAATTACAAATATAGTTAATAAAATGTTAACATATTTACAGACTGTCGTAAAGATATATCTTTATGTTTTGAAGAAACTACAGTTGTATCTCTATTTGATATGTATAAAACCAAGGCGTGTATGTGAACTTAATGCAAAAAGCCGAAATATCGCTTATTGAGACAAAAACATTTTTCACTTTTACTATTTGGAATCAGATTGATAATTTCGAGTTCAGAGTACAGGGTGCATTGTACGCAGAGCAGTATTTAGCATTCAGCTAATAGAAAAGAAGAGGCAGGTCCTTGAGGATACTTGCAAGGTAACCGGGATTAGAACACAAAATAACATCCACTTTGTAAATGGAGGTTATGTGGAAAGTTTTACCAATAGTTAGATGCCAGTAAATATGATTTCCTTCTCATTTTCTAACATTTGCCAACTGTGCACACCATTAACATGGGCATTGCATATGTTCTTTTTATTCAGGTTTTGAATCAGGTTTCATTTGTATGTATGTGTATGAGAGCGTACCCACATGCACCATAATTGCGACAAAAGGAACTACCAAGCATATTTAAAGGATTTTGTATGACGCACTTTTAAACATAGTTCAGAAAATATGCAGCTGTCATGACTGGTTATTACAACACAAATCATGCGTTCGCCTATAGCTGTGGAAATCCCTAGCTGCTCAATGTCCTAGAAATTAAATTATGCTTTTGCTTTTCAGCACTCTGCAGAATTTCAGGCTGATCTCTGAGGTTAAATCACTTTTTTGACCTCAAAGATCTTTCAAGACGTATTCATAAGAAATTGTCTCTGGAGTCTTTCACTTTAAGGTAACAAATTATTTTAACTGTGAAGCTAGTAGCGGGGGGAAATGAGCTAATGCAATCTAAACTCACATGCTTTAAACCCCTTGGTTAAGTGTTTGTCCTTTCTTCATTTTCTTTCGGTATCAGTTATTCAATGTATTACCACAATTCAGGAATAACAACCTGAATCAGCTAGTAAATAAGCCATGCTTCTTATATTTCCTGGGTGGTCACAGCTAATTCATTGGAAGTCCTGTGAGCGGGGGGCACTTTTCTCTTCATCTCAGTTTTTTTTTCCCTCTATTTACCTTGGAGAAGCAACAATACTTTAAAAATGTGTAATTTATTTTTCCTACAAACTTATTTTATTCTTGATAGGAATTTTCCAAATAGGCTGAAAGACAAGCGAGTATATATTTAAGTATAACACTGAAAGATTTTATATTTAAATTTCATCAGTCATGTCTCTGAGTCTCCTAGTTTTCTTTCCTATTTCTTGATTATTTACAATTTCTTTCTGAGGTTTTTTGAAAAACCTTTTGTAGAAGTGGGCCTTCCTACTATACCCAGTCATGCTCTGGAAACCCAATCCTGTGAGAAAAGGGGTTTTAGCAATGTTACCTTTGAGGACATAAGAAGGAAAATTGTAATAAATTCTGGTTTTGGACAGGAAGAAAGCTTTATCGATCGGGGAGAAGATGGCAGGTGGCAATGCCCGCCAATAGAAACATTGTTTGGATGCCGCAATCGTGGAATTCTAGTTCTAGAATTCAGTGTTTAAGGAATTTCTCTCCTGAACATACTCAGCAACATTTTAATTTCAGGTTTGATTCCTAAGCCTTCAATCCTACATCAACAGTTTTCTTCCTTTGTGCATGCCTAGGTTGTGTGTCATGCAGTTAGTTCTATGTTGTAGATGCCCTCTGAGTATTTGGAGTCATTCTCAAGTATCCCCTTAAATACAGAGACATAAAATAATGGATAGAGCTATTATATAAGCATAAAATGGGGAAGATTTCTGGAAAACTGGAAAAGCACATAAATGTAATCTCATTTCCCATTAAGAGAACTGTGTGCAAAGTTTGTATTAACTAGGTTTTATTTTCTGACCATATTATAGTAATTATATTGCCATTGTTGATTTATTTCCCATGCTTTTATCTTCACTATTTTTTATGTGTAATGGTGGTCGTTGGTATAGTTTTGGGAAGTAGCAAAAAGGAAAACCTCAAGAACATCAAGAATTCTGTACCTGCTCGCAGTGTAAAATATGGAACATCAGTGTAGGTGACAATCAAAGATGCACAGTGACTGTCATGATACAAGTGAGACCCAAACTTATAAGTTCAGTTACACGTGCAATTTGTGTATAAGAAACAGGGTTACTATGATGTTACAGGGGAAAAAAGACTCTACATCGAAATTCTAAAAGCTTCCCAAATTCTGTGTTTTTATAAAATTACAATTTGCACAGGCCCAGCACAGTAGCCTAGAGGCTAAAATCCTTGCCTTGCATGCTCTGGGATCCCATATGGGCACTGGTTCTAACCTTGACAGGCCCATTTCCCATTCAACTCCCTGCTTGCAGCCTGGGAAAACAGTCAAGGACAGCCCAAAATCTTGGGATCCTGGACCTGCTTGGGAGACCCAGAAGAGGCTCCTGGCTCACGGCTTCAGGTCATCGCAGCTCCAGCAATTGTGGACATTTAGGAGTGAATCAGCAAACAAAACATCTTCCTATATGTTTCTCCTCCTCTCTGTATATCTGACTTTCTAATACAAATAAGTAAAATACACCTTACATAAACATCATCATAATTCATATGGATATATTTATAAATAATAATATATGAACATTATTGTTTTAAAAAATAATAAAAATTTATGTGTAAATAATAATTTACTATCTTTCTTTTCAGAGCTCCAGACTGAGTTTGAGTCCCAGAACCTTCACTTCTACCTTTGATCTGGCTCAGACCTGGGTATTGTTGCCAATTCGGGAGTGAGACTCTGACTTCCAAATAAATAAATCTTTTTAAAAAATCAACAGAATAGGATCCTATTTTTCTAAAAATTATTCAGTGAAATAAGTGAAAATAGCCAAGCTTTTCTGTGCTGAGAATTATGTCATTTTAATTTAGTATAAGTAGAACAAAATAGTACTTATATTTTGTGTTTAGTTATATGCTTGCCTGCACGTGTATCGAACATAATGACAGTGATCTATCAAATCTGCTTAATATTTAAAAATAAGGATTAAGGATTCAAACAATCAGTAAACAATTATACAGTGGGATTTTATTATGCTGAATTTTACTGACATAGAACGCTAACAAAATCAATAATATCGCAACTAAAAACAGAACAAGTAACAGATATCAATGTGATCCCTAAACTTTAAGCAGTGACATGGTGCTTTGTTTTTTTCACCAGCATTATAACAGGCTTATATATATATATATATATATATAAATATATATATATATATATATATATATACACACACATATATATGTTTATTACTGGCCATCCAAAAGGATTTATGATTTCAATCACTTTGTCTTTGTTAAAAATACAGTATTGGAAATCACAGCCACCTGCAACTAAAGAAAGGAAGAAAAGAAAGAAAACAGAAAAAAAAAGACACCAATATTTGGTTTTCTGCAGTCTCTGGGAATCTCAATCAGACGATGTATTACTGCAAGTTCCCATGATGAAAGCACAGACAAAGGGAAAGAGACCCAAAGCAACCCAGTCCACCTACGGCAACAGCGCTCACTCCCTACAGGTCCTCATGTAGCTCCAAGGCCCCAGCCCATTTCCTAATGATGGTCCTGGCAGTTAATTACGCTTCAGATAGTGTCAGTTTTACTTTTGACTGTCAGAAACTTTTCAGTTTGGACAGTTGATGAGGAAAACATGGACAAATTTATTTTTGAAATCTGATCCCAGCATTGCTATTTAAGTTGTCTACAACTTGTGGAATTCTAAAATTGCAATTTCACTTATATATAACATATATGCAAATGCATATTTATTTTAGCATAAAAACATCATATATATTTATTCATCTTCATTTATTTGAGAGATGAAGTGACATCAAAAGAAGAGGAGAGAGAGAGAGATCCTCCTTGTGGTGGTAGTCCAGGATATGTTAAAGACAAAGGCCTGGGACTCTGTCCTGGCTTCCCACAACAGTTGTAAGGACCTGTATGCTTTGAACATTTTCCAAGGCTTTCCAAGGCACATTAGCAGGACCCTGGATGGGAGGAACAGTAGGTGGAATTTGAATACGCATTCTGACAGGGATTTGAGAGGCGTTGTAAGTCGAAATAGCAAACTGGAATTGGAAGGAGAGCCAAGATGGGAACCCAGACGTTTTGGTGTAGATGCAAGGACTCAGCTCACAGCTTGTGTATCTTTGCACCAAGGGCCAGCTCATGCCACTACATGTTGATTGTTGCCTCTTTCATGCATGTTAAAGTCCAGAACTAACATAATTGTGCATGGACTAATAAACACAGCATCGACTATAATAAAAAACAAAAATACGTAATACATGTATTTTATATATGTGTGTGTATATTTGATGCTCATTTCAATGACATTAGCCTGGTCCAACCTTACCTGATCTGGGTATAATGTGTATTCTATACTATCTGTTCTTATCTGTAGAAGGTATGACATCACACACTTTCAGATACTTAAATATGCTCTTCCCCATCTTATATCTTTATCACCATGGTCATCATTTAGTTTCCGTTACAATGTTTCATATTTACTCTACAAATACTAAATGCTTTGACACTGTATACTGCTGTCTGTTATGCAATGAAAAGCCAGACAAAAAGGTCCCAATTTGACAGCTTAGATGATGGAAGGAATACTCAGCATAGTGTGATAAAATAGCTAGTTCTAGCATAAATAATTCCTAGCTACTCTTTGCAAGGGAATTTTCCTTAGATGGCTCTGTAGAACCTGAGTGAACAAGCTGTTATACCTTTGACAAATCTTCCAGCTACTTTTATGAGCTCAAGTTCCTCTTGATGTCTATAATACAAGGAAAGTGGAGGCCATGTGTGCCTGATGGTCTCTAAAGCCAGCACCCCTATCCAGAAGCTGCAGTGTTACATTCAGGTGTTCTTTCTTACAGGAGACAAGGGGCAATCTTCCCCTTACCATTCTTATGTCAGGTCAGCATGAAGCATATTTGATAGTTCTCATTATGGTTAGAAAATCTCATAACTGAAAAAAGAGCAGTATATCAATTTTCAAAAAGTGAAACATAAACCAAAATTTCCAAGATTGGGCCCAGTGCGATAGTGTAGTGGTTAAAGTCCTCACCTTATACACATCAGGATCCATCTGGGTACGGGTTCTAATCCCAGCAGCTCCACTTCCCATTCAGCTCCCTGCTTGTGGCCTGGGAATGCAGTCGTGGATGGCCCAGAGCTTTGGGACCCTGCACCAGCGTGGGAGACCTGGAGGAAGAACTCCTGGCTCCTGGCTTCGGATTGCCTCAGCTCCAGCCGTTGCGGCCGCTTGGCGAGTGAACCATTGGATGGAAGATCTTCCTCTCTGTCTCTCCTCTCTGTATATCCACCTTTCCAATAAAAATAAATAAATCTTTAAAAATTTTTTCCAAGAATTCAGGCACATTATTTGAAATATACCATGTGATAAGTTTATTAAGGCACAAATGTTCACTGGGAAATATAACCATACACCCTTAATGGGTTAAGTATAACCTTGACAATATAATAGTTTTAAAGCCTGGCCCAGAGTGGTGGCCTAGCAGCTAAAGTCCTCACCTTGAATATGCCAGGATGCCATATGGGTGCTGGTTCTAAGCCCGACAGCTCCACTTCCCATCCAGCTCCCTGCTTGTGGCCTGGGATAGAAGTTGAGGACGGGCCAAGGTCTTGAGAATCTGCAGCAGCGTGGGAGATCTGAAGGAGGTTCTTGGCTCCTGGCTTCGGATCGGCACAGCACCAGCCGTTGTGGTCATTTGGGCAGTGAATTATTGGACAGAAGATCTTCCTCTCTGTCTCTCCTCCTCTCTATATATCTGCCTTTGCAATAAAAATAAATAAATCTTTAGAAAATATTTTAAAGCTGATTTTTCACTATTTTAATCTCATTTACTTTTTCACATTACATGTTGTCACTGAAATGTTGGGAAGAAATGTTATCCGAAAAATGCTTGCTCAAGCACTTCAAATTCCCTGCATATTGCTTGAAATTGTGAAGGTATACTAAATTCAATGATAAAAGTGTAATTTTGAAGTTTGTTGATATTTTAGGAAGAACATAATATTTTAGTAATTTTTATTTCTTTGGCTTCTGGGAAATCCCCTGATAAATTATCATCTACATTTTGCTGACATATGAGAATTTATCGTTTAAACCTTGACTTGTTTCATCCTTAACCAATTTTATTTAATTCTGTATTTCAATTCTGTATTTCTATACCAAATACACTAATGCCCACTTCTCGGTCATTTTTCATGCTTGTCTGAATGACAGGCCAGTGCAAAGCAGATCAACCTGCCAGATTTCAGTGTCTTTCATTTGGGGCTTTTTAAAATTTAGGGCCATTTAACATGATATTTACTTTGCTCCATTGGTCTCTCCATTTTTTTTATAAAATAAAATCTGTATATAATAAGTATCATGCAAGTGATTCCATAGCATTCCAGTCCCCTTTGTGAGTGCTTTCAGATGCAAGTGTTACAATCCAGAACTGTCTAGCTATCATACATGAAATATTAATGTCTCCATGTTGCATTCTATGCATGTAATATTTACATGCTTCTCTTAGTCTTTGAGAGTTCCGCATGACGATCTATTTTTAATATCCCCTTTCTCACTACAATTTTTTTCAAGAGATGGCATTGTGGCTCAATATGTTAGGCCAACTTTACAATGTCCGTACCTCATGTTTTTTTGGGTTTTTTTTACTTTTTCTTTTTGAAAGTCAGATATAAAGAGAGGAGGAAAGACGGAGAGGAAGATCTTCCATCTGATGACGCTGATCCAAAGCCAGGAGCCTCTTTTAGGTCTCTCACATGCGTGCAGGGACTGAACGCTTTGGGCCATCCTCGACTCTTTCCCAGGCTACAAGCTGGCAGCTGGATGGGAAGCAGGGCCACTGAGATTAAAATTGGTGCACATATAGGATCCCGGAGTGTGCAAGGTGAGGACTTTAGCCACTAGGCCAAGGTGCTGGGCCCTATCTCATGTTTTGATAGCAACACAAGAACCAGCTATTCTTCCTCTGATCCGGCTTCCTGCTGCTATAACTGTGAAAACATCAGTGGATGACCCAAATAATTGGGCTCCTGCCACTCATACGAGAGATCTGCACGGAGTTTCTGTCTCCTGCCATTAGCCTGTGCCAAACCAGCTGATCCAAGTATAATGTATTTCTGTAGTAACTGTACTTATTTGCAGAAGGTATGACCTTACACACTTTCAGATACTTAAACATGACCTTCCCCATCTGACATCTTTATCACCGTAGTCATCATTTAGTTTCCATTACAATGTTTCATATTTTCTCTTGCTTCATTTCCCCTCAATCACCACAGTTGGCTGTGCTATGCATGTGATATTTTTAATGTATGGGATATTGTAGTTAGTGTTCTTAATTGGTGTAACAACATGTCCTTCATGTCAACTAAATTAAAATCCCAAAGCACTGACTCTTAACAAGAGCTTCACAGGTTTGTAGAAGTTCCCCGCAAGAGCTACTGATTGATTGAAATTATTAGGAAAATACGTATTTGCACATTTATATGATTTTTTTTAACTTTTAAAACAGAGGAATGAAGCTTGTAACCAGGTAATAAAAATATTCATATCTAGTATCTATTGATTTAAAGAATAAAATTTGCAACTTTCAGAATATTTTTTCTTCTACCAGATATTCATAAGGGGTGCTCTTTTAAAAAGTATTTGAAATGATTCCCCTAAATACCATCTTGTCAGTTGTAACTTTTGTGTTTAAACTCCTTAGAATAGGGGGAAAAGTGATTATTTAAGTTGCACCTTAAATAGTATTTTACATATTCTGTTTTCTGAAATTTGCATCATGTGAGTTTGGTAATGATTATAAACATACATTTAGCACAAGTAAGTATAACTATTTACAAATAATGAAATATATTAAGTAATAAATATCATAATAATTATTATAAGATCTAATACTAGGCTAAGGCATTGGCATTTTATTCAAATAACTGTTTGAGATGCCCAAATTTCATGTCTTGCTGGCTCAGTTTGACCCTCAGCTGCACTTTTCATTTCAGCGTCTGCTACTGCTGTATGTCCTGGAAAGTGCCAGATGTTGGTTCAAATACTGAAGACCTTGTCATACATGCTTGGGACTGTAACTAACTTCCTTGTTGCTGGATTCACTTTGGATCAGCTAGGGCTGTTGTGGGCATTTGGCAAGTTAACTAGGGTATGGGAAATTCTCTGGCTCTGTCCTGTCCTTCTCTCTGGTTCCATCTCCTCCTGTGTGACTTTCTCTTCCTCCCTCCTTCGCTCCCTCCATTCCTTCCTTCCTTCCTTCGTTGCTTCCTTCCTTCCTTGCTTCCTTCCCTCTTTCCTTCCCTCTTTTTCTCTTTCTTTATAAGACATATTTTTAGTTATAGAAGGTGTACAAATGCCATGGGTTTCCTATATACAGATCACATGTACAGATTTGGGAGAAGGATGATACTTCTCAGCCCACTGCCCATTCCTCCCTCCTTAGCTCCCACCCTTCCTCCTCCTTCCTTCATGCTTTCTTTGATTTTTGCAATGGCATACTTTTACCTTATTTTATAATAACAAGCTTAATTCTCCACCAGGTAAGGAATATAACTATTCCTCAAGAGCACAGGCAAGGGCTTTAAACAGTGGTCAAACCTTATATCTCCTTTCTTGTTCAATGAATAAACCATTAATATCTAGAAATCTTCCACATTTCCTGCATTTCAAGTGAAAGAATATTGGATAGGAATTTTTTCCCTTTCTCATAGGGAATGAAATGTTAGAGATTTCATAGAAAAATTGAATTGACAGATAAATTTGTTTTTCTCCAAAAACATTTTAGAAAACTATGTACGTATTTTTCATAATTGGCATTTTCCACAGCCTTTTTGAAGTCACATTATAGTTATCCTCAGTCTAGATGCATGAAAGTATAAATAAGTATTGAGAGACTCTAAGAACATGGACAGGGAGGATTAAAAAAAAATCTTCAGGGGTCTGTCAAATTTCTGCATGTTTTTCATGCAGTGATAAAACCTCATTTTTTCCAACCATCTTTGCAATAGTATTTTCAAGAATGTCTCCCATCTTTGGAAAGCAAAAGTGTGATGTCCCTTCTAAAGCAAGGTGATAATGTATTTGCCATCTTTACATCCTTGTAACAGATAATATCTTCTTCTTGGCCACAGATTAGAGAAATATTGCTCAGTAAAAATATGTGTTCCTGGGACCAGTGCCATGGCATAGCAGGCTAAGTCTCCCCCTGCAACAACGTATATGGGTGCCAATTGGTGCTCTGGCTGCCCCATTCCAAATTCAGCTGTCAATATCCCTTGGAAAGCAGTAGAAAGTGATTCAATCCCTTGGACCCTGCACCAATATGCGAGACCTGGAAGAAACTCTGGTTCCTGGCTTTATATTGGCCCAACTCTGGCCATAACAGCCATTTGAGGAGTGAACCAGCAGAGGAAAAACCTCTCTCTCTCTCTCTCTCTCTCTCTTTCTCTCTCTCTCTCTCTCTCTCTCCCTCTCCCTCTCTCTCTCCTTATTCCTCTTCCTCTTCTTTTTTCTGTCCATAATTCTAAATCAGTGGATAGAAAATCTCTGTCTCTGTCTCTCACACACACTGATTTTCATGTAATAAATAAATCTTGAAAAATTTTGTATACTGAAATGATTAAAACAATATAGAACTGATGCCAACTTTGGAAAACAGATATTTCAATACAAAAGAAAGCCAACAGATGGAATCATACTTTTATGGACATTTGATGTACATGCTGTATAAACTGGGAAAGACAATTTAATGTAATAGCAGAACAAATTCACATCAATATAGAAAATGAGATCAGATTACTACACCACATAACTTCCAAAAGCTAAGTCAATGAGTATTTAACACAGAAATATGAAAAGAAAAGGCACAACAATTTTAGGGATTTATAAACATAACTATTTTCATAAATTATTTTGGGGAAAATAAAAATTTTAAATATCAAAAGTTATTTATAAGTATTGTTCCATGAAAGTAAAATTTTATTCATTGTACAACACTTAAAGGAGTTTGAACACACAACCCACAAAGTAGAATCACCCAAAAGTCTACCATATTTATGCGTATATTTACAACAGGACTCAGGACTGCAGTAATGCTGAGTGTAGTGAGTGTTATGAGTAAAATCATGTAGAATACGAAACATTCCCATTTCACTGTGGAAAGTTTAAAATGGCACAATGATTCTATGAAACTGGCAATATTGACAGCCCATTTATAGTATTACACAGCAATTTCAGCTTCAGATAAGCACTCTGAAAAAAAAAAGTATGGTTTTGTTTTTATTTTTGAATTTTTTTTTTGCATTTACAAACTAAGGTGTTAAAATGTGTATAGCTCTAAAGTAAAAAGGGCTCAAATGTCCACAAGCAGAAGGGAATGTAAATTGGGAGTACTCATATTGAGAGAACATTTTGTAGTAATGCAAATAAAACACAGCCATACCCCTCGGGGATAGATTATATCTCTCAAACTTATGTCTTATAAAGAAGAGTAAAAATAAAAAGGCCAGAGCAGAGAAATCCTAAATGTTCAAGTCCATCATTATAAACCAGAAAACAACAGCTGCATGCTATTATTACACACACACACACACACACACACACACACACACACATCTTCAAAAAGTCGGTGGAAATAGACAATTTTGAAAAAGATTATGTATGTATTTTTTAAAACATGTTTTCAACAGAGTATTGCATCTTCCAATTCATCTTTCCCCAAAATTTCTAAAAGAACTTGTATGTGCTATGGTGCTTAGGCCATTGGATATAACCATAAATATGCAATAAAACAATTAGAATCACACTGACATTCAGTCACTGGACAAAATGTTGGTAGCCAAATGCAAATGGTCTTGGTGAGCATCTTTGTTTTACTCTTCATTTTAAAGGAAATATTAAATTTTACATTTAAAAGATGTCTGCTGTTGTCGCTAGGGATAGCTATTTTCAGGTTGTGGAAGTTCAATCTTATTTCTCTTTTCCTAGCAATAGTTTTTTTCACTTGACATACACAGCCAATCATGCAGCCAAAAAATGAGAATTCTAGACTTAAGTTCTGAGGCACATCAAAAAGCAATACAATAATGGAGCAAGACAGTAACCAATGAGCAGGAGTCAGTGGGAAATACGAGGTTCAGGCGGAAGTGAGTCGACTGATTTTTAAAGCTGAATGCTTTGATGGTGAATATGAGTATCAATTAATCAAAGCATACAGCGTTTATTATGACAGACATGTTTTTTTCCATTCTGTATTTCAGGTGAATTACAATAACTCATTTTCTATTATAAAAATAAATCCAGCATTACTGAATTTAAACCAACCCGGCTATGATTAATGATTTGATCAGGTTGCTAATGTTTTAATTTTCCTCTTGTGTTACTGAACTATTTGCTTACACTTCTCTACATTGAATTGTCATGTCAGTTATTGATATTACAGTTATGTCGGCCTGATACATTTTTTAGATATTCATAATTTTTATATTTGGCAAGAGCTTACAAAGTATAGAAGGGGGTTGCTTGCTTTTCCTTCATGATTTTATAACTTTTTAAGGGGAAACCATGGAGATTTGTAATTCTTTATAGTGAAAATTTTTAATCTTGTTGATATTTTATTAAATTAATTATTATATAATTGCATTATTTTACAACTAGTTGATGTTTTAATCTTCTTCGTAGTTTATAATGTTTAATACGGTTCCTATTTTATGTTTGCTTAGCCATATAATCAAGTTTGTATTAATAAAATAATTCATGATATTGTACATTTTGCTCTGAGCAGCATCTGTGGCTAATATTTCGTTTAATCAATGGTGTTGACTTTGTTTAAAAGCATCTGACTCTGGACAATTTTCACACTAATTAAGCAATTTTTGTCCTTTAAAAATACTCATATATTCTGAAATATTTACTTCTTTAATTCTTGTGTTCATTAATTTTCACCCCATTAATACAATACTCTAAAGCTTTTCCTTTATTTTCAACTATTTTTAGCATCATGAATCACGCAGTCATCTTTTGACACTTCAGGCCTTTGGTCAATGTACAGATTACATGTGGCATTTCTGTGAAGTATTGACGTAGCTGCCTTAAAATATTTTTCAATGATTTAAGAAATATCCTACTTTTTCCTATTTGAGTTTTAGGAACTGTTACTTGCTTGCAAGTGAATTTAAAATTACTAAGTCAAAAACACTCATCTACACATTAGATTTTGTGCTTAGTTATTATACATATTTTCAATCAAGTAGTTCAAAATTTTCAGGTTAATAAAAATGGGTTTGCATATTGAGGTGATAAAAATGGGTGAATACTACTGTATAATCATCATATATTTTAATATTAAAAATTAATTATCCCTATATGTAGCTTTTATTGTTTAATATGTCATTGTTATTAGCCATAACTATAATATTTCATTTTCACCTATTATTTCTTTCTTTTTAAGAAGTATTTCCTATCATGAAATAATTAATAGTGTAATTAACTGATATTTTTGTTTTAGATGCATTTTTCTACTACTTCTTAGCAATGTGTCCATTCCAATGATTCCAGATAACCTCTGGAAACAATGTCTCTTATTTCTGCAACTGTTTATATTTTCCTTGATTGTAATCATACACTGTCCACGTCCCTATCCTTCTGCCTGATACAGCTTTACAGAGAGATGTGGACCTAGAAGACTGGCTACATCATGTAGGTATTTTTTTTAAGATTTATTTTCTTTATTGGAAAATCAAATTTACAAAGAGAAGGAGAGACACAGAGAAAGATCTTATGTCTGCTGTTTTACTCCCCAAGTGTCCACAATGGCCAGAGGTGATCTGATCCAAAGTCAAGAGCCAGAAACTTCTTTTGGGTCTTCCAAGTAGACACAGGGCCCCAAAGCTTTGGACTATCCGCAACTCCTTTCCCAGGCCACAAGAAGGGAGCTAGATGAGAAGTGGAGCAGCCAGGATTAGAACACACACCTGTATGGGATCTTGGCACATAAAAGGCAAGGACTTAGCTACTAGGCTATGGCACTGGGCCCATCATGTTAATTTTTATAGGTCATTGAATATCATAAGTATGTCACTTTTTATTAAGATTATGCTTAAATAATTTCTTTTAATACATTTTCTATAATCTAATTCTCTCAAGTGAGATAACAGACAACTAAGTGTGTCTCATTTATTTACTATATATTGTTAAAAATTATTTACTACAATTTTTAGTACAATTATTAAAAAGTGAATGTTTCTAATTTATTTTACTACATAATAGTGATTGTGTATCAATGTAGTAATAAACTTTAAAATAAGAATTACATTTCTTTCAAAATTCATAATTCTAGCATCAATTATTTTGTAAATAATTCTCTAATAATTTTGTAAATGTGTAAGTACCCACAAGCATGCTGATGACACTAATAGACATATTTTGCTCAATGGATTCTGGTGATTGAAACTCTCTTTTTGAAAAAGACTCATTTGGGCCCGGTGGCGTGGCCTAGCGGCTAAAGTCCTCGCCTTGAATGCGCCGGGATCCCATATGGGCACCGGTTCTAATCCCGGCAGCTCCACTTCCCATCCAGCTCCCTGCTTGTGGCCTGGGAAAGTAGTCGAGGACGGCCCAAAGCTTTGGGACCCTGCACCCGTATGGGAGACCTGGAAGAGGTTCCAGGTTCCTGGCATCGGATTGGCGTGCACCGGCCTGTTGCGGCTCACTTGGGGAGTGAAACATAGGATGGAAGATCTTCCTCTCTGTCTCTCCTCTTCTCTGTACATCCGGCTTTCCAATAATAATAAATCTTAAAAAAAAAAAAAAGAAAAAGAAAAAGACTCATTTACCTAATTGAAGGAGCTGGGAGGTAAAAAGTCAAAGAATGAGAGGACAACTAACAACCGAATCTTTGGTAGCATTCACCCCTCCTTTTTTTTCCGGCATGTGCTTTGTTGGTATCAATAACAAATATTACAGATTGTCAACAAAAACACATGAGAGGCTAATAAAATGTTACTGAAAAAACATACAGTGGGTAATAGAAAAATCAAAGAGAATTTTGATAATTTTTTAAATGAAAGAAAACAAAAATACAACATCTCAAACTCAGACAATACAGCAAATGGAGCAATGCGGTTGTCCAACACCTGGTCCTTAAGATCAGGGAGCTCCACTCTCTCTAGTCAGACCAAGCAGTTACGCAGGATCCCAGCAACCTGCAACCATCTTGTTTCTGTGGCTTATGTGTCAACTCCCTCAGTGCCCACTCTCCATCCTTGCAAGCTGCCCTGTCCCCGTGGCCTCCAACAGGAATCGAACTATCTGCCTGCTCTTCCTTGAGAGAGCAAAGTTCAGTGCAACTGTACATGAGCAGACTGAGACAGGTGCTTTGGTGAGAGAGGCTTGTGCGAGTGAATGTGGTGGCCCTTCTCAGAGCCCCTCCAGACTCCAAGGTTGGACTCAAGGACAGAGAAGAGCACTGAATCCCTGCCCTCTTCCCCCCCGCCCCCCACCGCTCCCAGTCAAAACCGCCAGTGACAGGAGCTACAGAAGCCATTTGTCTCTTGCCTGGGGTGACGGTGTTTGCCAGCCTGGAGCTGGCTGTATAGACGCAGAAACGACTGGCAGAAGCAGGTCTGTATTCCTCCTTGCTATTTCCTGCAGTCTCTGTTCTATTGTGTTCTTCTCTGAATATTTTGTCTGAATCAGTCCCCTGGGAATGCAATCCTTTCTTGCTTTTCAGGCACCATTCTTGAGCTGAGATCAGTGAGGCTTCTGATTTTAGCCATCTTGGTTCATTGAGATTTTTCACAAGATTATGAAGACTGCTGATATTTGTAAAGCTTACTTAAGTATTCTGTAGTAGTTAGAATCTAGCAAGGTGGGGGAGGGAAAGTGGCACTACAGAACTCAGAGCTAATGATGCATTGGCTGGGAAAAGCAGGATGTGAATTGTGAAAGCCAACAAACCACAGCTGGTATTGCAGATGCAGCCCAGGTGGGCCCTGGCAGGTGAATTTGAGCTGTATGAGTTGTATCTCTTACTAGCTCGGCTGCAGCTGATATTGCAGGTTCAGCCAAAGTAGCAAATGACTAGGAGGCATTATTAAATTCCAATTAAGACTCACTTCAAAACAGGCAACTATTCAACCTAAAGGTTGGTTGTTGTTGTTGTTGTTTTGTATTTTTGTCAAAACACTGCTCTCGTACATATGCTTCAAAGTAGTCGCTAACACACATTAGTAGTACACACTTCTTGGAGGCATTGGTAACCAAGTTTAGAATTAATAGTCATAAGGAAAACCACTAATTCACCTTTCCCTGATCTAAGACAAACATAAATGCCATAAATTGCAGCTCTGAAAACAAAGGAATGACAATTTATGTAGAGAGTCTACTGCATAAGAATTCCCCATTTTTTACACATGAGCATTACGGAAAATCTTCATTCCAGAGAGCACATGCTTTCCCCAAGATGAACTATATTCAGCCGAATTGAATAGTCTTTCATTGATAGCCACTGCTTTTCAGGCACAGCAGAAACAGACAAGAATTAAGAGTATACAGCAATTCTCAAACACTTGCTTTGTAGACTAAGAGAACTAGAAAGCTACTATAAAACTAAATGAACTTTTTGTTTGCTGCCCTGAACAGGGCAATCATAGAATGAATGTCAAGCTTTTATATTTAGCATTATTAAAATATATTTGTATATATGTATATATATATGTGTGAGAGAATGAATGTATGTGTGTATCCAAGATTTACTAACAAAGCAAATTAAAGAAAATGAAATAAGATGGGACCAGATGGACTAATAGTAAATCCTTGCTTTGTAAGCGCCAGGAACCCATACAGATGTGGGTTCATGCTCTGCCTTCTCCATTTCCCATCCAGTTCCCTGGAAAAGCAGTCAAGGACTGCCTAGGGACTCTGCACCTGCGTGGGAGCCAAGGAAGAAGCTCCTGGCTCCTGGCATCAGGTTGCCACAGCACAGCCATTGTGGATACTTAGACAGTGAACCAGCAGATGGAAGATCATTCTCTCTGTTCTCCTCTGTGTAAATCTGATGTTCCAATAAAAGTAAAAAACAAATCTTTAAAGAAAAGAAAATGAAGAGAGGAAAATTAAACTAAGTCATGAAAGAAAATCTTTCAAAACTATACAACTAATATAAAATAGCAAATGATCAACATGACAAGAGTTAGCTATTTCTCAATATTAACCTTGAATGCTATTGAATTAATTTCTTCATTAAAAAGATTAAGATTGGTCAAGTGGATAAACAAACTAGACCTAAAACAAACTCAGTTCACAGGTAGGTATAAATAATCTGAATGTGAAGAATTGAAGATAACATACCTTGTGAATGATAACCAAAAGGAGGTAGAAGTAGCTATACTCACTTCTTATAAAAGCAATTGTAAATCAGAAACTAAAGGGGTGGTTGTTGTGGTGCAGTTGTGTGGTACCTGCTTAGGAGTACAGCATCCCATTTTGTAGCTCTTGGTTCAAATTCAAGCTACTCTGTGCTTGTGATGAGAGTTTCTTGTGAATGTTACTAGAAGCTGGCAAATGATCACCCAAGTATAGGTTCTATGCCAACAAGATATAGCTCCCGGTTCTTGGCTTTTGTCTAACTTACCACTACCCATTGTGGGCATTTGAAGATTTGACGAAGTTATTCACAATAATATGAATTGATAAAAGAAATACATACAAAACACAGTAATAGCCATGAAAATAAAACAGTAAAATCAAGATTGGCATCATGACATAGTGGGTTGAGTTAGGCATGCCATATGTGTAATATTTATTTTTTTTTAAAGATTTATTTTATTTTTATTACAAAGTCAGATATACTGAGAGGAGGAGAGACAGAGAGGAAGTGGAGCTGCCGGGATTAGAACCAGCGGCCATATGGGATCAAGGCGAGGACCTTAGCCACTAGGCCACACTGCCGAGCCCATATGTGTGTAATATTTAGAGCACTGGCTTCTCTGCTTCCAATCCAGCTACCTGCTTGTGTGCCTTGGAAGGCAGCTGAAGACGGCACAAGTTCTTAGACCTCTGCCCAACATACAGTAGGCCCAGATGGAGCTCCAGGCAGTTGGGTTTGGCCTAGCTGATTAAGGTCTTTGTAGTCATTTGAGAAGTGAACAAGAAGTAAGATCACTCTATCTTTCTCTATCTGTGTCCCCCTCCCTGCCATAACCCTACATCTAAACTAAATAGCCTTTAAAATTAATTAAACTCCTATCATTTGTAGCAAAATGAATGGACATCATTTTTAGTTTTTAATAACCCAGGTTCAAAAGGATAAATACTGAATACTTTTCCTGATATGTTAAAACTAAGGGAAAAAAACCTTGAGCATGTAGTAGTGAGTACAACCAGCTAGGATAGAGATTGTGGAGGATAGAAA
The DNA here is from genome assembly GCF_030435755.1 of Ochotona princeps. NCBI lineage: Eukaryota > Metazoa > Chordata > Mammalia > Lagomorpha > Ochotonidae > Ochotona > Ochotona princeps. The sequence goes on along the minus strand of NC_080843.1, from coordinate 18,502,767 downwards.
AAGTTTGCACAATAGATACCAAATTAGATAAAAGGATCAACTTAGTTGGATGACTACAACTCTCACTAAACTAGAACATGGAATATTCCAGTTTTATATCACACAGCAACTCATATATAAACACACATATACATATATAAAATGTATAAATGTATTGTTGATATATATATCGCCAATAATTTTAAAATATATTGTATATTTCATAAATCATAGGAAAGGAAGGTTTGAAGTCTCCAAATATAAAGTCGTGATAAGAAAATGAAAACATGATTAATGTATACTCACACACACGTACAAAGTTACACCACAACCCACAAATATGTTCAGTTACTGAGTTCAAATCAAATTATTTTTGAGATGAAATTTCCACCCAGAATTGGTCATTACACACTGTACACAAGTACCAAGTTTTATCCTACAAATATGCATCATCATAATAGCAAATCATTTTTATCAAAAGAAATCATACAGTACAAAACACATTTTAAAAAAATAAAATTTTACTTATTGCTTATGAACAAAGAGCAGTTCAGAATCTGACAGAAATTCCATGACTGTGTCTGCACAGCTATAGTAGCACAAGTTTTTCCAGCTCTGGCAGCCCTGAAGGCAAGCTGCATTATCATGGTATTATCTAGCATAGTTACTACAATCTCTGATCCTCAATCTCCAAACCAGAAAATGAAGGAGAAAATGAAATAAATATTGTGGGCTATCTGTGATGCCCAAATGATTTTCAATAAACACTCTCATGGCTATCGGTGACTAGAACATGATTATATGGTTACACGTCCAAAGAAAGGGAATCCGGGAAATATTGTCTTTATACGCAATAATTATTTATGACATGTGTCACAATTTATTAACTACATGGTTACATGTTTTGTATAACAATAGATGGATTAATCTTGACAGGTTCCTCTTTGGACCTTCTTTTAGTGATTTATGCTGGTAAAATCTTTTGGGGCTGGTGCTGTGGCATTGCAGGTTTAACCTGTACTTATGATACAGGCATCACATGGGTGTCCATTCAAGACCCATTTGCTCCACTCCAATCAGTTCCCTCTTAATGCATCTAGAAAAACAACAGCAGATGGAGCAAGTGCTTGGGCGCCTGCACTCATATGGGAGACCTGGAAGAAGCTCTGGGCTCCTGGAGTTGGCCTGGCCTGGCCTGGCTCGGCTTTGTAATTGTGGCCACTGGGAGAGCAAACCACTGGACAGAAGATCTCTTTGTCTCTTCTTTCTTTCCAATTCTGACTTTCAAATAAATGAAAATAATTTAAAAATAAAGGCAAAGCTTTTTTGCTTTCCTCAGGAACCTCTAGAGGGATATGTCTGCCTCTCAAATATTCATCAGCTTCTTTCCTTTTCAGGAAACACATAACACAATTGATACATATGATAACCCTTGAATCATGATTTTATCTATGTTTACATGCCAGTGTTTTTGAAGCAAAAAAAAAATACGCTGTGCTTGGCTTACATGATAGAGCATTAAGAGAAATAGTGTCATTTTCATTACCTTTTCTCTGTAAATGAGAAAAGGGATGAGGAAGGGTCTTTTGTAACCCTGTGTGTGACACTGAGATAAAGCCCAGAGCATGGGAAGAAAAAGTGATGTGCAGAATATCCGAAGTTCATTTAAGTTAAAGGCAAATTCTGGAACAAATTCAACAAACTCTAACTATATTAATTTCTGGCATTAGTAACAATTTTCAGCTTTGAACGAGCATGGATTAACACAGACACACATATGCTGATTTCTGATATGATTCAGACATTTTCATGCCATTATATTCAAAATAAGTATATGGTGTATCATTTTCAAAACAAGAATAAACAATTAGAAAAATAAAATTGGATACCAATGGAAAAAAATCTATGCTAGTTTGATGCTGTTCATTCAATTCCATAATAGCCATAGCATAACCACTAAAAGTTTTATAAACAGATTCTGAAGTAAATATTGCACTTTAGACAGAATGTTTCATGAGTAAAGTTGTTTTGTATGCATAAATCTGAGCTCATATTTACAAGTGAATGCCTCACGTATGGATATGGGCACATTGTGAGGCTGCTTTCTGTTCATCGCTGCAGTAATTCACACTCTTCAACTTCTGCAGTACAGCTGTGAAGTCAGTAGGGAGTCGTTCAATTATTTGTGATTTTACACATCTGTCTGCTAAATCTGAGCATCAGATGTGAAATTATACACATGGGGATATTATAAGGATTTGTGTCTCCCTGGAGGGTGTTGGATCTATATAGCAACAAAAGACCCAAAAATGGGTCTTTCCAGCTGAAAGAGATACATATATTTCTTTTCCTCCAATGCTATTTCTATAGCAGCCCTGAGAATTTTCAATACAGAAAGAGAACTTGTAGTCATGAATAAAATGAAAATAGATCTTGCAGATTAATTTGGTATCTCCTTTAGAAAGCATGATATTTCTAAGCACTCACTGGAAATTTCTGGCATCACAGTGGATACGACTCAATTTAAAACGTTCTTCAGTACTGAAGTGAGTAAACCAGACGGACAAATCTGTGTCTACCTATGAATTCCAGTGCGAAGTTTCTAAATGTTTTTTCACAGATTTGCAGGTATATAAAACACACAAGTCTTTCTCAGTCATTGGTTGAAAAATATAACTTGCTAGGCAGCTGCTGTTTTAACCTAGTGCATTAAATCTCTGCTTCTGACATTGCCAACCCAATTTGGGAGTCATGATTTTATTCCCAGATACTCCATTTCTAATCTGACTGTCTGTTAAAGCGCCTGCAAAGTAGATTTGGTTCAGCGCTTGGATCCCTGACAACAGTCAGGAGACCCACTCACCTTGACCGGCTCCTAGCTCCAGGCAAACCCAGCCACAGCTGTTTAGGACACCAGGGAGTGAACCAATGGATGAAGATTTTTTTTTTTTCTGTTTTCCCGACCCTTCTTCTGCTACATTTCCTTTCAAATAAACAGATTTTTTAAAAGGGCTTATTGGTGTGATATTTGCAGTGTGCCTCTTATATTTAAGGCAAATCATTTTTTTAATTGTCTTGCTTACATTTTAAGCACTTAGGTCCCATACTGGCACACACACACACAGAGTATTGACGATGAAAGCAATAGCTACCATTACTATTAGTACAGTAGCTTTCTTTAAGACCATACCATATATCAAAACTAAATGTAACAATAATACATCTTTATTGAAACATAAAATAACCAGTTTTCCATAAACAGAACATTTCTGTTGCTCCAAATTTTGTATGTTCAAATCAATCCGTAATGTAATGCTATTTGGTGGTCGGGGCCTTGAGAACTGCTTAGGTAAAGAGCGCCCATCCCACATAAAAGCTCCAAATGAAAGCCTTCCAGAGACAGCCACAGTCCCTGCCTGTCATTTCTTCCTTGTGAAAATACATTAAAAAGCCAACCATTGCAGGACACAGGATCTGTTAGAGCCTTGAAGCAATGACTTCTCAATCACACAAACTAAATAAATGAATAAATGAAATGTTGTTTATACATGAGCCAGAAGGTTGTATCTTCTTACACAATACAAACAATCACACATCACTTGCAAGAATTCACCATTTCAGACATTCCTTACAAAAAAAAAAACTACCAAATTTTAAAAAGAAATGCTGTGGGGTTAGTTATAGGAGAACCATTTAGCAGAAAACTGTGTCCCAAATTCAATTCTTTGTAACCATTCAGAATTTTAGTTAACACCTTTGCTCTATCCCAACACACTTTTCTTCTGGGTGTAGCTGAATTTGGCCATGCAATTCTCTAGTTATTTATGCAATATGATGGTCCTAGACCCGTTTCCAATTTGATAATTGATCTCAATTGCTAGAAAGATGAAATTAAAAACGGTTAGTATTGGCACAGTCACATCATTGAATCCTACAAGTAGAATTTGACAATATTACATGCTGTGTCATTTCAGGTTAATAAGATGTGTAAAATACCATTCAGACTCAAGAAACAAAAAGCCGACGCTCAGCTGAGGAGCAAGAAAAATAATGCAATGAACACCTTTGCTTAGTGAAATAAACTAGTCTTAGTAGAACAAACATGTTTTCTTGTATGTTTGTATGTACATACATAGGAATGAAATTGTTCTGTGATATGATTGTTATTTTTAGCTCTCACTTATACTCCTGTAGAAATTGGGTCCTCCTACATTTTATTTGTTGAATATTATGACCACTGGAAAATTAAGCTTTGAATGCAGAGTTGATTAAAATTACGTCTTTGAAAAACTGATGAGAGGGAGAGAGGGAGGACCTCAAGGGAGCAGGGGAATAAGGAAACTATGATTGTCTTCTTACAACTGTACCTAGGGTAAGCTTAAAGTAAAATCAGGTCCCTTTATATGAATTATTATTTAAAAATTAAACAAATGAAAAACTGAATGAATGTGATATCATGTGTTCTTAAAAGAAGTTGATTTCATTGAAGGAGAAATTGTAGAAGTTGAACTACCTAAAAGAAATGAGTAGTGGGATTAAAGAATTAGCACTGTATTTTGTTTGTGTGCATATCATTGAGAAAGCTTCTTACATTTTTCTGTGCATCTGGGCAGAAGTCACACTCGCCTAAAAAAAATCAGCGATGGTAACTTTTTTTAAAGCACAAAACAGATCAAAGAGCATGGCCATGTGTCTACGGAAACTTGAGAGTAATTTCTTCCCAGGACACTTTCCAGAGGAATATTCATGAGACATCATTTTAATTTCGATTCTCACCAATGATCAGATTGTTTGGCCAGAGAAGTGACTTCGAAGCAGCTGAATTTTTTTGTGAACAATGTACAAAATAAAAATCACATTTTCAAATACTGATCAAAAATTTATCAACCTTAACCTCAAAAGCTTCAGAAAAATCAATCTCTCACCAGCATTGGAGTAGAATACATTTTCCCCATATCCACACCAGCAGTTACTGAAGTTTATTTTAAATGTAAGCCAATGACACACTTAAATAGCAGAATGCTGAACTTGTGGCTTGTCTGAAGGACCATACTATTGTAACACTATGGCAGAAAACAGCCAGGGGTTTACAGGAAGAGGAGGAAAAAGTCCTATACCTATAAAACTGTATCATGAGAAATAATATAAATTTTACAAGTTGAGAAATTAAGAAATTTTAAGAATTAAGAAAACCAAAATGAACAATAGAAATACTTGAGCAGTGATTGAATTACTCACCTGGTTTAAAAATAAATAAACAAAAAGTATACAATTTTAAATAAGTTAACTTAGATGTCAAAATCTTTTTCTTTAATTTCTAATATATTTTAGGCTAAGGGTGAGGACTTAGTTCAAATGTAGATATAAAAAGATTTAAAACGGGTGAAGTTTTCAAGTGTAAATAGTTACTGCAAGTCTTAGTCTTTGGATTCATTGCTGTTATTTGGAAACATAATTGCGAGGAACATTTTATTTAATCAGAGCACACTGCACTTAACATTCTTAAGGAAGATAATAGAGTAAGTTTGCTCATCATCCAGTCCCAACATCTAGAAAATTTGTAATTGTTCAATTTATTCACAGTAGCAGACCTCAAATGAAAAAAAAAATCCAAAGGCCACCAATCTGATTAAGGAAAATATAGCAAGCATATTCCCCATTATCTCTTTCTCACATCTCTCTGATTTTTCATTAACCTGATACTTGTATACTAAAAGCTATATAACATATGCACCCATAGCATATTTGAAAGATTACTGGTAAGTTATCACAGAATATGATGAAAACTGCTTTGATAAGAAGTATCAATGTTATTGGTCACTGGGTATGAAGTGGTGGAGAGTGATTAAGAGAGAACCATTCAATAGAGCTAACTTGTAATGTGGAGGTGTATTCTAGAACCCTAAAAGAACAGATTGAGGAAAGGGACAAGATCAAGTGTTCCCCACCTCCCCTTTTGGCCTAAATATGAAGCAAACAGGAACTTTCTTCCCTAAAGGACCACATGGTCTTAACTTTATGCTTCTTTCCAATAGCTACAAGAACATTCAATTAACATATGAGAATGCCTAAGTTAGGAGTCCCAGCTGGCAGAGGTTCTAATATGAAATATATTTCAAACTGTACTCCTAACTTACATAGTGTTGACCTGAGAAACCTCATCGATTTTACAATACACTTTCTATTCTGAGGTCTGTTTTTGACCCTAGGACTGTACTTCTATATGGAAGCCATGCAGTAACTTATCTCCTCCAAGAAAACTTGATGACTTAGGCCTTAAGGATAATCAGAAGTCACAATCAATTGTTTCAGGAAACTCCATCAACAGATTGCAAATGTCTCTGGTAAAGACTACCCTTGATTTATTGATGGGGTTTCTGAAAGGATCACTGATTTATTGCTGTGCATGTTGTAGAGTAATCCCCATAATGGAAGTCATCCAATTAGACTTTAAATGTTTTATTGGACAAATTGGATTTGATTCACTATGAAAAAAAATTGTAGAAGTCAACAGAATCACAAAGACTTGGAAAATTTTCAAGGCACCAAGATGGTACAAAAACTAAAAGAAGATATTGATGGCAGAAAATCCTCCATAGATCTTGTTCACATATTTCCAGAGGAAGGTACCAACTATGTTTTTGTGTGGAAAAACTTTTCAAAACAGTGTGTAAGTAACTTCCTTTAAGACATCAAGTCCTTCCAAAACAAAAAGGGTTTCCCTACCCCTTGGAAGACATAGAACACGTATTTATTCAGCGCATAGAACAGATATTTATAAGCATAATCAGATAATTTCTCTAAAAAATCTGGATTCTTCATGTACAAAAGATTCTCCTTGGCATGGGCAAGTGTCATCTGGTGTCTTTTCATTGTTTTACAGCAACTGGGCTTTGGAAATTGAATGCAGAACTTTTGGCACTCAGCCTTTTTTTTTTTTTTTTTGCATAGTACCTTCTCTTTGTCTCAGACAAAGGTATTTTGTACATTTACCAACATCCCCAAAATTGAGGGAGTCATATATATTTGTTTCAGAAAGCATAAAAATCTCTGACATTTTTCAGACCATTGTAACTAAAAATTACACCTACATAACTCAGAGAAGTCACACCAACCCAATGCAACACAAAACTTCTGAATTATAATTTACTAGTATGCAACTGACTACCATTATTATGTAGTTTAGAGGCTTTTAGTAATGATTGATGAATGATTGCTCTACTGGAACACCAACCCAGCAGTAATGTAAGGAACATGTTTAAAATCATAACCCAAAGAGAATTATCTGTATTTTAAATAGAATGGAGCAAATGCTGTTAAGGGCAGAAATGCCAGAGTCACAGAAGTGGGTGATAATTTTTGAGAACTCAACAGTAAGTCTCTCAGCAGGTAACCTCAAGACAGTGTAGTCTATATGTCTATTCTCTCATGGCACAGACAACACAGATATCATAGTTTCATTTCTTCTTAGAGCAGCCAGCTGGAATTGAGAAGACAAAGGAATATCAATTTTCTTTTCACAGAAATGGCTAGGTAGTGAACTGTGGAATTCAGTGCCTATAAGACTCCGAGAAAGGTATCACAAAATAAAACTTACATCCACAGACCAGTACAATCTAAAATTGCTGACCAATGGCTTCTAATCTCCAGCTCAGTCATTGGAAATGTGTGCACCACAATCAAAAGTCATTTCTACTGCGGAGAAATGAACCACTTATCATTTTGATTGATGTGTTGCAAATCAATTATTTCTTTTACTGTGCTACATAAATGCATTTGATAAGTGTTATAAATTCACTATTGGAATTAAATGAAAACAGATTTTCATAGGCAATAGGACACAAGAATGGATAGTATCTCAAGAATATTATGAGTAGTTGAAGCCTCTCATTACTTGATTCCTATGGAAAACTATTCACCATAAAATAAACAAATTTGACTATAAAAATATTGTGAGTCATTGTAACTTTACAAATTTTCACATCACCATGTATTAGCAAAACAGAATAACAGATTAATTGAGTTTTGCTTATCATCTTAAAGGTTCTTCAAAGGAATATTGCTACTAACAAGTTGTTTTGTAGAAATAATCCCTGACCCCTTCTTTTTTTCAAATCCAGATGGCCATTGGGCTGTTCAGAAATTTACTGTTTTCTGAATGAAAATTTTCAAAAACTCTGTTAGGACACATTATAAAATGATAATTGAGACAAATGTATCAAGGTTATGCTGACAGACATCAGAAAGTGAATTGAGAATCAAATAGAATTACCCAGAGAAGTAAATTTCAATCAATTCGCCTTGAAAATATGCTAGTAAAATAGATTTCACAAATACACTGACAGTATTTTTAAACTAATATATTGACTGAAGTAGGATTGTTTATTACATCTAAGCCAATAATGCATACATTTCTGGAAAGAGGGACTGTAGCTCACTTGAATATGTCACAAACAATTTTGGTATGTGGAATTGATTTTTGAACAGGGGAATGACTATTTTTCATATAGATAATGTTAATACATAATATACTCGTATAATTGTGGAAATAAATATTTTTGAATGTAGCTACAATGCAAATCGAAAAATATATATTGAAGCCTGATTATGGCACACCAGTTAAGACATGACTTGGGACACCTAAAACCAACACATTAGGGTGGGCTTTGCTTGAAACCCTGGATCTATTTCCAATGCCAGCTACCTGCTAATGTGTATCCTAGGAGGCAGCAGATACAAGTTAAAGCACTTGCATTTCTGCACTCACATGGAAAATTTGAATAGAGTTCTGAAGACCTAATTTTGATCTGGCATATCCCTCACTATTACTTACGAAATTACTCGCTAATATAGGCTTGATCGCTCTCTCCCTCCCTCTCTCTTTACTTTTAAAATACGTGAAAATATTAAGAAAAATAACAAAGAGAGAAATATGATGTCCATGGGTAAAGACTTGTTACTGCCTTACCTGTATTTCATGACTATTTCCTACTAATTATTAGAAAACATTGATATTGGGTAAGGATCTCAGATATCAATAGGTGATTTAATTATCTGATATTTCCTAATTTCCTGAAAAGGCAATACCCCTTTGTCTAAATGACTAACCTTCAGATAGCTCCTATGTTCTGTTCTGTCTTGCTTATTTTTCTCCAAGGGGGAGTGAGGGATTTTGAGAGAGAGAGAGAGAGAGAGAGAGAGAGAGAATGTTCCATCAATTACTTCACTCCCTAATTTCCTGGAACAATAGGCTGAATCCAGTGACTGGGAATTCCATCCGAGTATCCCATGTAGATGTGAGGAACTCACCCACTTAGGTCATCCGTCATCTGCTGCCTCAAAGTACGTTAGCAGGAAACCGGGCTGGAAGTAGAGGCAGTACTGAACCCACGACACTGTGATATGGGATTCAGAACTCCCAAGCACTGGATAAACCTTGTGCACCAAAACATGTGGCCCAACAAGTGTATTTTAATTGTTCCATCCTTCTTGAGTCTAAAGATGTTGCATACAAAACACCATGCTAAATTACTTTTGACTAAAATATGCTGAATTTTAAAATCCATGTGACTCCAAGAATCATGTTAGAAACTACACCCTCTTTCTCCAACTTTCTTATATTCCTCCTTCAGCAAAATCTCTAAGCAAAATAAAGTGGGCTTTTTTTCCTATTAATAAAGGCATTTGTATTTGTGCTGTTTGTGTGGCTGAAGAGGCAATAAAATTACTAATTCTTTGTAAATTCTTAAGAATGCAAACCTTCACTAACTAACTCACTGATTAGCCTCAGTAAATCCCTTAAATCAGGCATTTCTTAGCTGTTATAGTTGCTATGGAGCACGTTACCCACTGTTGCTCTTACTTTGTATTCAGATAACTGTTTCTTTCCCAGGTAGCTGATTTCCTTTAAAAGGAGTCCATACATTTGCTGTTCACTTTAACCCATCTCTTTAAATTTTAGTTGTCTCATAACAAACATTAAACTGAAATTAATTATTTAGCTATTTTTTTCTTCATAACTTTAGTCTATCTGAATAACACCCTTAGAAAATGAAATTATAGGGCCTGGCACTATGGCCTAGCAGCTAAAGTCCTTGCCTTGAACACCCCGGGATCCCATATGAGTGCCAGTTCTAATCCCAGCTGCTCCACTTCCCATCCAGCTCCCTGCTTGTGGCCTGGGAAGGTAGTTGAGGACAGCCCGAAGCCTTGGGACTCTGCACCTGTGTGGGAGACGTGGAAGAAGTTCCTGGATTCTGGCTTCGGATCGGCATAGCACCAGCCGTTGCGGCTCACTTGGGGAGTGAAACATAGGATGGAAGATCTTCCTCTCTGTCTCTCCTCCTCTCTGTATATCTGACTTTGCAATAAAAATAAATAAATCTTAAAAAGAAAGAAAATGAAATTATAGCTTCTGACTTAATCTACATGGAGTTCTTTGATTTGTAGTGCTTAATGTAATAATTTAACCTAATTTAATCTTAAACTCTGTGTTGTTAAAGTCTATATAATAGCCTTCCAGCTATATGTAAATGGGTTTAATTTAAAACAAAATGTCTGTTGTTTTTTGTTGTGGCAACAAATTCAAACCTATGCTTTAGTTATGCTTCCAATTTTCAAAACAGAAGTCCTTGATAAAAGAAGTTATATTTAATATTGTTGGAAGCATCTCCATTTGATTATACTGAATTATATAAAGCAGCATAACATTTTTCAGATAAAAAAATTTAAAAAAACAATTGGATGCATTTCTCTTGCCAGTTTTAAAGTACTCTTTTATCCATTTAACACTTTATGATCCTGCCAGTTACAGAATTTGGTTCTTTTTGACATGGTGCTAATTAGTATTTATCTGAACATGTTGATTAACCTAATTGATCTGAGTTCCAGAATAATCTCGTGTAGCGGGCACTCTTTCAGTGTAAAAACAAAGTCGTGGTGACATTAAGCACAAGGTGTTTGCACAAAGTCATTATAGGCAGCTATTGCTGCAATTATGCATGGAGTCTTCAAAGGATTATGGGAAATACATGTTACAAAAACATGCATTTGTTTAAAATTTCATATTAAATTCTATTTCCTGCAAACTTCTTGAGGCATTCAGAGATTCATTAAACGGGAAGGGAAAGAGTAGAAAGGAAAAGAAGAGGAGACAGACGGAATGAAATGCATCACAGAGACGTTACAAGCACGACTCTCCAGCTTTAGCTTATGCAACGTAAAATTAGAATCAGGAAATTTTCTCTCCCAATGTCGCCTTACATGCTATTCTTGGAATATATGAGCCTTAAAGAACATTGGGGGTTTTGCTATCCTTCCCTAGAGACCACATTAAGGGTCAGTACAATTTCATATTGCATCAAACTACTACCTAGGGCTGCAGAATTTTCCTTTAGTGTTGTTTCCCTTAGTCAATGTCTCAAATTTCCTGCACATTCCTTCTCTCCAGATACCCTGATTTTCCTTTTTATTGATTCACTCTCTAAATTCTAAGTAGTTTTTTTTTTTCCTATTGTCTAACAGTGTGATTCTCTCAATAACATTAAGTTTTAGAGTAAGATGTAGGCTAAGAGTGAAACTATAACTATTTGCTCAAACCAAGGGAAATGTAAAAGTGGAGCATTAATAATCCTCTCCACCCACACGCATATCTGTTTCTTCACTAGAAAATAGCCATGTTAGCAACCCACATTTTGCATAAGAACTAAGCTAATAATCAGAGAACATTTGAAAATATATTATTACGTGATCAGCACAGAAACAGAATTTTTTTTAATATATGCTCTTGGGGCCGGTATGGTGGGTGGAAGGTTCATCCCCACCCTGGAAAACTGAAATCCCATTGGGCTGTGGCTTCCAGCCTCACTGCTTTCCTTCCCATGCAGCTCCATACCTGTGGCCTGGGAAAAGCAGTGGAGGACATCACAAGGTCCTGTTACCGTACATCCAAGACCTGCAAGAAGTAACTGGCTCTCAGCCTTCGACCGTCCAGCTCTGACCATGGAAGCCATTCATGGAGTGACCAATGGATGAACAATTTCTTCCCTCTGTCTCACTTGTTCTGTAAATCTGATTTTCAAGTAAAATAAGTTAAATGCTAAAAAATATGGCAAGTGCTATTCTGATATACAGGATCTTGAAAACAAACATTAAGAACAACATCACTTATGAATGCAGATGAAAGAATTTTAAATGGAACAGAGCAAATAAGAAAGTTATAGGCAAAAGTATAATTTCACAAATTGTATTTATTATCACAAATTTAAATATCAACTACTTAAGTCATCAATTATAATAATGTTTAAAGCTTTTTTTCTAAAACGATTTTTAAAAATTTCATTGTAATGGCAGATGTTGATTTAGTCCCCAAATAGCCACAATGGTTAGACTGGGGCCAGTTGGAAACCAGGAGCCAGGAGCTTCCTCTCAGTCTTCACATGAGTTTGCAGTGGCCCAAGGTTTAGGTCCCTCCTCTACTCTTTTCCCAAATGACAGTCAGGAAGCTGGATGGGAAGTAGGGCAGCCAGGGCAAAAATTGATGCTCATATAAAATGTTGGTGCTTGGAGGTGGAGGATTAGCCAATTAAGCCATCACATGGGTTCATAAAAGGTCTTTACCATGATTACATAAATACAAAATGCATTACTTATAAGGAAATATCATCTTACATTCAAGGAGATAGTAAAAATTCAGAAGATTATGGGCTGAAATGTGGCAGGTACATTTTTAACAATTTTTGAAAACTGTAAACTACACATTGATAACACCTCAGTTGAATAATTCAATTTCTTAACAGGAAAGATATATCCTAACATTAAGATGTTAAGGTTTAACACATTATGATTTATAATGAATGTCTACATCAGAAAGACTTAAAATCAACATTTAAAAGACTATCCTTGCATTACAGCAAAAAAAATCTCACTGTTCGTTTATTATTGCAAATGTGTATTTTCCAAAAGAATATGTAGTTTTAAGAACAATGAACCGGGGCTGCAGGAGGGAGCGTCTTGCTTGGATCCCGATCCCAGCCACCATGTGCTCATGATGAGCTGGGCTCGGGCCTACCTGGATTCGGGGACTGCTTCCTTTCGAGGTGAGTACACCGAGGGGGGAGTCTCCGGGACTGGGTGGGTCCAGGGCCCGCCCACCGCCCTCATTGGGCAGTGGACGGGATTGGGGTGGGACGCGACCTTGGGCCTGCGGGTTTAAACTTCAGCAGCTGGGAGGCTGCTGGGGGCTGCAGGAGGGAGCAGCCTGCTCAGATCCCTATCCCAGCCACCATGTGCTCATGATCAGCTGGGCCCCGGCAGCCAGTGCACCATTTAGCGCCAGGCTGTGCCTGCTGGCCCCCCGGCCAGGGAGCTCTGGGGTAATGGTTGTCCGAATCGCTGCTTAGGTAGCTCCAGGCTGATCCCACTGTTTTCGGGATCTGAGTCAATCCTAAAGATCCCCAATGCCAGTAACTCTTCCTTTGAAGAACTTCTAATCACTTAACAATGCTGAGTTGTGAACACCTGTCATGCAAAAGATAAGGCTCAGGGCTTGTCTAGCAGGTTATTGTTTTGCCTGACATGATGATGGTTCAGGAGACTGGTCACATTAGGCAGGGCCATAATATTAACTAGCACTCTAGAACCTATCCTGGGATAGATTCTGTGCAGGATGTGTTGGCCAAACCCTGTAGAAAGTTTAGCCCCACTGGTAAACCTAAAAGTTTGGGTGGTTATGGACTAAGCTAGGTGTGACCAAGGAGCCTGCCATCAATCACAAGTAAAGGGACCCGCAACAGTCTGGACTGGGCAAGGCAGCAGCACCCAAATGTCATCCCAAATAGGGTGTGCGGTGGGCCAGGCTGCAACATTCACCAGCTCATACAAGGCCAAATGGAAGGCCAGATTACGCCGGGCACGGGCCTAAAACCAAATGGCATGTATGTGAACTGGGTCTGGGAGCGGATCAAGTAGAAGAACTTGTGAAACTCCTTTGGCAAGTCATACCTCTCGCTGGTGAACACGTCGTCCAGATCTGGGGGTCGAACAAGCTGGGGATAGTAGCTCCAAAATGTGTAAATTGGTAATGGAAAGGAATGTACTGGGCAGGACTGAGCAAACCTTAGCCTACAAGCAAAACTAGAAACCAGCATGGAGCACAGGTCATACCGAGCTAGGCTCTTGCACCCACTGGTCCTCAGAGCAACCACGGGCAGGTGTGTGATTTACGGCTAGGAACAGGCCCAATTGGGGAGGTAAGGGGACACCCTAACTGGGTTGAGGTTCCCACCAAGGGGCGCATGTGCTGGAATGGGGGCTGCGTTCTATCTAGGAAACAGTTGTAGTCACCCGAGGCACTAGTGTGGGCTGGGATTGGATGCACCAGGCCAGTTCAGACCCCAACACTATCTGGTGTCATGGAGAACCAGGGTAGATGTGGGACTGACTAGGCTGGGTCTCAATCCCCTACTGAGCCATGTGTGAGCTGTATGTGGGTATGGACGAGCCATGGCTGGGCTGAAACATCCAACAAGAACCAGAATGGGGTGAAAGCCAGCCAGGAAAAGCCACTGTTCCTGCTAGGACAGGAGGTGAACTGAGCAGGGTTGGCTCAAGGACCCCCTGGTATGCGCAAAATCTGGCATTGGGAGGGGTTCTGATGGAGGAGCCTGGGCAACTCCTCTAGCAGGACACAATCCCTGCAGGTTAGCGCAAGAAGCATGATAGGAAACAGCCCAGAATAGGCCATGGAAAGTTTCCCACTGGCACACATTCGGCATGGGTCAGTGGTAGACCAGGCTGAATCAGTTCATGTCATCCACTGGCAAATCCGAACACCAGAACAGAGTGTGGGTTGGGCCGGGTTTGGTCGCGACAAAACCAGTACACATTATGAAATGCCAGGGTGAGGTTGCCTGTACTGGATTTGACTGCAGCACCCAACCAGCACACGTGAGATCCAGGAAGGGAGGGGCAGAGCTGGCAGGGGGATTAAGGGGCTGGTCCCCTCGCTGGACAGCTACTCCCACTGGAGAGCGTGGGCTGGGATGGGGACAGACCAGACTAAGCAAGGCTGCAACACCTGTGCGCTGCATGTGGATTAGACCAGGGAAAAGCCAGGCTGGGCTGATTATTCCTGCTGGTGCAAGCATAAATTAGAGTGGGTGAGGGATGTTTGGGCTTAGCCGCAGCATCAGCTGGCAGAAGCTGGCACTGGGGACTAATTCTGTCAAGTCAAATCACAGAACCACCTAAAGAGTGCATAAACCGGGACTGAGAGAGACCTGGGAGGGAAAAAGTGGGTTCCCCCTTCTTGGGTCACTATTCCCGTGGGAGGGCATGAAAACTAGGATGGGGGCTGGGGTGGCTAGATAGAGAGGCACTCAGCAACATCCGTGAGAGCTGGATGGTTGAGTTGGTTAGATGGAACTAAGCTTTAATACCCATTGACAAATACAAGAGCCAAATGGGATGGGGGACAGACTGGTCTACTGCTACACATACTGGCAAATCAGGGTAGGGGGTAGGCATGGTGGGGGTTATTGTGGGTCACCCCGACTAGGCTGCAGCTCCCACTGGTTGATTTAAGGGCCGAGTATGTGCTGGGCAGAACCAGACTGGACTGCAACACCCATTGGTTCCAGTGCAACTCAGGACTGAAAACAGAACCAACCCAGCAATTGAAACCACCAGCTGATTGGGGTGATGGACTGTGCCTGGCCCTGTGCTTGCTAGAACATACAAGAATCTGGTCTGGGAATACCTCAAGGTTTCTTTGGAGATCTCCCCAATCGAACTGCTGGACTCAGAACTCTAACCAAGAAAAGACAGAAGACAGAACAGGTCAATCATTCATCTCAGCTATATGTTGGCAGCGAAATATGGGGCAAACGGAGACTTTATGATGGACTATAGCAATCAGTGGACGATCTCATCGAGCGAAACTGGCAGTGATTCATAACTGGAGAACTATTAAAACCACTTGAGCAAATATCTCAGAGCATGCCCCACATCGGGGACTTGGGGTGGGCGGGAAACTGGGTGGGGCTTCTCCCTCAATATCCCCCTTTACCTCAGATACATGATGGAAACAATATGGACATAATAGTATTACCCACTTCCCTATACCCCCTCAACCTTTTTTTTTTTTTAACCGTAATTAACTATGTAAAGATTGTCAACAACAATACAATAAAATAAATTTAAAAAAAAGAACAATAAACCAAAAGGGACTATTTATGCAGCTAGTTGCATGTGGTATAGTCAAATTTTTAAAAGGCGACAGCAATTAGAAGTTAAATGAAGAGAAAGTGAAATGTTAGTAAATGCACTCAGAAAATATAAGCCAGTTTGGACTATCCTAAAATCTGCCAAGTTCAGTAAAAGTTATGCTTCAATACAATAAACTGCTAAATACAAAAATGAAAAAAAAAAAACATTGCTAACATTTGGACCAAATATACTTGGCTTGGCCTCCGAATTTTCACCATGTACTGGACCACAAGAAATAGAGTAAAGTGCCTTAAGATGACAATCAATAATTTACACTCAGAATTCAAAATCGTGCTCATCAAACAGTGAAAGCCTTTCCTTTGCTTCTGAAATATCATTAGCAGACAGGAATCTGACTTTGGCTTTTGGTGCATTGTGACTCAGTCTGTAATAATGACTCAAATTTAGAAGGCATCTCTATTTCTATTTAAGATTTCCAAAAAGAAATGCTTGACAAATTAGACAGAAAGCATGTATCTCATTAGCTCCCAGCAAATGTCAAATTCATTTACACATTCAGAGTTCATGATGTGTTTCTCTCAATGTTGCCTCATAAGTTCCTATTTTTCTACCTAATTTTAGAAGACCTAAAAATTTATTATTTTGTGAAATGTGAAAATTCAAACTTTTAACTCCATTCATATGAAAACTAATATTTTATGAATATATGAAGAATAATATATAGCATTGCTCATATATAATGCTATATACCTACATACTACATATTCTACATATTAATTACTACATATATAACCCATATACTACAATGTATGTTCTAAATATTATTAAGTATAGAGGAATGACAAAATGTTCATGGAAATTCGAAGTAAAAGATAAATTTATATTTTTGGAAAAATATAATCTATGCATTTTTTCATGATACACATTATTCATGAACTATTAAAAGTGTTCTTTAGGAAAAGATATTCACGATTTATTTTTATATGACTGTACATCTACTTCTGATCATAATTCTGATTTCTCGTTTCCTAAGCATGTGAGGAGATATGTGAGTAAAGGTCAGAAATTAGTGATTTCCAAGCAATCCATCTGGTTTATGCATCTAATTAAAGATAAATATAATAGCTGTTTGTAATATAAAGACTACTTACCTAATCAAATTTAAAGATTTAAAGCTGTAACAAAAGCATATCTTTTTAAGCTGATTATTAGGATAAAAGCTAAATGCCAGAAGAATATACAATTGCTTTAAGTAGACTGAATTGTTTCTTACCTGCATGTGAAACATACAAGCTCAAAGCTGAGTCAGCTCTGCCTGGACATATATGTACTTTGAAGCAGGGTTGGGGATGTATTTTCTTCTCATTTTTCTCTCCCATGATTGCTACTGATGTTGTCTTCAGCACATTAATTGATGGTGGGCCTCCAACAAACACTTTCCATCTATGGGGAGGGAAAAGGGAGAAAATTAAAGTAAGAATTCTGTTTTTATTCAAATGTCCTCCTACATCTGCCCATATCTCAGTGACAATCTGTGCACAGTTTTTCAAGGCCTTACACATGAAGACGTGAATACGCAGACCACAGCTGTGCGATCAGGCACTCAAATTGAAGAAGGGAGATGTGTAAATAGGTTGAACATGTTTATCCAGAAAATTGAGCTGTCCAACAAGTGGAGTAGAGGCTTCATAGGGATATAGGAGCCATTTGATTTATGCAATTCTTAACCCTTTTGCTGAAATATTGCTAGAGAGTGAAACAGTCGGGTTTTCCAAAACATGAACTGCATGGCAATGGCCCCTGTTTCCTGGGTTAAAGTTGGTAACAAGAACACCTTAACATGGTGAAGCAACAAGAAAATTAACTGCTGAAAATTCATTCCAAAAGTAAGTTGCAAATAGCTAATTTCAGTCTATAGTACTAATAACGTTCTTTGGGAAAAATAATACAGCCTAGCTTTGTGGACAGCTGATTATATTCAGTGGTTACATTCAGATTCTGATCTATGAAAGTGATAATGTAATGTTCTATATTGTCCTAGGCTCACAATACTGCCATTTAAGATGTACTCCATAGTTTCCTACAGCTACGTTGGTCATATCTAAAGAAGAAATATTTTATATTGGAGATTAGATAATTTCACAAATTACTTTTTATAGTAATTTGTAGGAGACTGATAACTGTTTCTGAGAAAAGCAATCATGTTTTAAGCCAGTATTGTGAATGTCAACAATTTTTCTCTCAAAAATTTGTCACTCATAATCAAGTTTCCAGCTCAATGCCAGCACACAAGGCACAAATCACAGTGCTCTCCTACGGACATTGTTCCTAAACCCAAGTGGGAGTTTTCTTTGACATGCCACATCTTACAACTTAATGTTGGTAACTTGAAGAACTACAACGCAATAGGCAAATAAGAAAGCCAACGCTGACAATCTGGAATTTGGTTCAAATTTAAGTACTTTCTTAATGATTCTCTTCAGGCAATTTGGGGGTTTGTTTTCTAAGTGCTAGAAATTTTGGCTGCCTGTTTTACTTGTCCTGTTTTCTATGGTTCAGGTCTAAATTTATCGCTGTCTTGTATTTCTTTTGAAAGTTCCACTCTCATTTAGTAATACGTATATTTCCACTTCACATGTCCCCCCTCTTGTGCATGGCATCAAACAAATAACCCTTTTGCAGTCTACCTTATATTATATTCCATTATTCATGCGATCTCACTTATTTTGCATAAAGCATTCCTTGTTTAATATCTACTTACCAACATATGATATATTCTTCATTCTTTCAATGCCACATGATAAACATTAAATATTCATAAGAATTTTATATGAAGAATTGATATAGTTGGTTATGCTTTATATGCAATTCATATTGTTAGAGATTATTAATTTACCAAAATGATTGTTTGAAGACAAGTCTTCTAAAATTTTCATTTCCTTAGGAGTGCAGAATTTGACAGAAATAACTCTAGGCATGTGCTGCTCTAAGTCTATATACTTCTTCCTTGCTTCCAATTCTATAAGTTGCTCCATAATTGCAGAATCTTCCACGCAATTCTTAAAAAGATAATGATATGTCTGATAAGATACTAACACATAATTCAAATGATTGCCTCACATATTTTATGTCATTAAAATTTTAGTGTTCTCATTAGAAGTATTTTTAAATGTACAATTTTTAAATAGAATAAACGACCATTAAAATACATAAATTCTACCACTTGCAACAAAATGATCCCAACTAGAGACCATTATGCTCAGTGAAATAAACCAATGTCAAAAGGAGAAATATTATATGTTCCCTCTGGTAGAAGGCAACCTTCATGCAAATACAAGATAAATACATATACTTTTAAACATGTATGTTCATGTGTTTTCATAGATGTGCAGCATAATGGAGACCAGCATACCAGGATGTGAAGATAACATTGCTGTATGGGTCTCTATTCCTGAATAAAATTAGAACTCTCAATGAAACCGTTCAATGATAATGTGGGATTAGATTTTTCACCATTGTCTATACCTAAAATATCTTGATATATTTAAATAGCAGAATGATAGACTTTTTTGGCAGTTGCTGAAGGACTATACTATTATAATTACAGGGGGAAAAGAGTAGGTGGAGCAGACTATCCCTATAAAGCTGTACCAAGAAAATAATGTAATTTTTATTTTAAAAGAATAATTAAATCATGACAGAATATTCTAAATTACTCTAAGTTGTCTCTAAAGTCCATAAACACATGGATAACTAGATAAAAACATTTCATGTATTGGTGATATCAAACCTGACTTTCAGCATTTACTTTTTCTCAAATTTTCCTCCCAATTACAATTAATTTGTTATCGTTAAGGTGACATGCCAGCCTTGATTTAACTTGTCTGTCAGGTTTTTCTCTCATTTTTTCCTATTATTTGTTTTGCTTTTTTGTTGTTGGTGATGCTGGTGGACTTGTTATTGCTGTTTCATATTTTTTGCTTCATTAACAAGTATTTTCTTGTATAGAATTTTTGGTTGTTAAGATGCATTTTTTATCCCTTTTAAGAGTTTACAGCCAAATTTTTGTTTTAGCACTTTATATTTCCATTACAACCTCTCTGATACTTTTTGTTGATTCTTATTTTACACAGCCATTCAGCATATATCATGTAACTTTGTTTTACTGCAGAGACCTGAAATACAGACTGAGTTGTATACACTTTTAGAACATCTATTAAATATTTGTAACCCTGAAAGGTGTATGAATTTAACTGTTGTTAAAGATTTTTACTGATATAATGAGAACCAATTTTATGCATCGCATACAGATACAATTCAAAAAAGATAAGCACACTTTTCTCCTTCCCTTTGTTCCTCCCTCAATGCCTCCCTTCTTTCCTTACCTTTTTTCTTCAATGTTTTCAAAAACCATAATTTGAATCCATTCAATAGTCATAGACTATATGAACCATGATTTTCAACATGTAAAAAGTAGAAAGATCACAATTCCACAAAATGAACAGGGCCAAGAAAAAAATCAGATCATAAAACATACATTTGTTGCCTCTACATTTTTAGTTGATATGGCTACATATGAGATAAAGCACAACTGATTTATATTCAGTCAAACTACTGTAGTTTCAGTATCCATTCATTTGATGATGGATAGACTCATTGATTCCAAACGGAAAACAGTACTGCTACGAATAGCGTGGTGCAGGTTTCTCCCTGATTTATTGTATTAAAATATTCGGGTCTATACCTAGTAATGAGATTGCTGAATCATATGGAAAGTCTATTTCAGGTTTTCAAGGAGTTCTTCACACTGTTTACTTTCACACAGTGGCTTTAGTAAATTACATCCAACCAAAGGGCAAAGGGCATGTTAGTGTTCCTCTTAGTCCACATTTCACCAGTGTGTGTTACTCTTTGTGTTTCAGAGTTTAGCCATTGTGTAAGGGGTGATGTGATATCTCGTTTGGTTTTGATTTGAATGTGAATATCACTTATGGATTTTTTTCATATTTTGCTTTGCCATTTCTTCTTTTGAGGATTATTGATTGATGTCCCTTGATTGTGTCTTAACTGGAATGGTTGTTTTCTTGTTGAATTTTTTAACTTGCTTATAGAATCAGTTAATTACTGGGAGGATAGGAGTTTTGCAAATATTAATACAAAGAAAAGCCCTCCCTCATAAGGGATATTGGCATCCCAGGTATCATTCTAAATTAGTCATAAGTTGAGATCAAGCATAATTACCCAACCAAGAATGTGCAGTGTTCCAATAAAGGCAGATAGTATGGGTCAGTGAAATAGCAGAGACAGTACCAGAATTTTATTAGCTTCAAACCCTTGCCTAACTTTGGAGGTTTGTTCAAACCAAGCTACTACATTATAATTCTTTTAGTATAAAGGAGGATATTGGACATTTTACTTTCTACATGTTAGTTAACCATTTTAAAACTCAATAGCAGGGGCTCGGCAGCGTGGCCTAGTGGCTAAGGTCCTCGCCTTGATCCCATATGGCTGCTGGTTCTAGTCCCGGCAGCTCTACTTCCTCTCTGTCTCTCCTCCTCTCAGTATATCTGACTTTGTAATGAAAATAAAATAAATCTTTAAAAAAAAAAAAAAAAAAACTCAATAGCAGACCCAACCCCTTTACTCCCAGTTCACCTCTCTGCTGATGTACTGGGAAAACAACAGAAAATTGCTCAAATGCTTGGGTTTCTACACCCACATAAGAGAAAAAAATAAATAAGTTGACATGGGGCCATGTATAGAAAACTCTACCTAGGCAGAGAAATAAATTTAAAAAAAAAGTCTGTAAAGGGGAGCATGTATATAATGGAGATGGATGGGAGCAGACTAGGGAAAACACATAGGAAAGAACTTACCTCCTAAAGGATATCTCAGATTTACCTCCTAAAGGATATCTCAGATAAGAGCAACACAGATGAAGTGAAGAAGTCCTGAGAAATATTTGGAAGATAAATCATGATGGTTAACAAAGGAATCTATATGTTGATGTTACATGTAACATAAAGCCAGTGATTTGTTTTAAAAAACATTCATTTGAAAGGCAAGTTGACAAAAAGAGAGATACAGAGATAGAAAGTGATCGTCCACCTGTGGTTCACTCTCCAAGAGGCCACAGGGACCAGAACTGAGCCAATCCAAAACCAGAATGCCAGAGGTTCTTCCAGGTCTCCCACACTGGTGTAGAGGCCCGTGGACTTGAGCCATCCTCCACTGCTCTCCAGGCCCTGAACCAGTAGCTGGACTGGAAGTGCAGCAGCCATCTCACAAACTGGCACACAATGTGCAATGCCGGCACTGCACTCAAACCCAGTGAAACTCTAGGCAAAGATATTAAATAGGACTTAAATTATGTTCTGAGAGAATCACTTTTTCTCTTGTTGGAGATATCAGGCGAGGAGCAAGAGAAGGATTAATGAGGATTAAACCAGAAAATTTGTATTTATTTGAGTAAGACTAAAGAATGGTTTGACCCTAAGCAAGTATCCCTCGAAATAGAGATAGTAGACTTGAGTAACATTCTGAGGCTATGACTGACAAAACAGTACCAACATTTTTACAAAGCTGAGTTCAATTGTTTGAATTGCGTAATAATTCCTTACCTTTTTTTTCACCTCTCCCCTTAAAAATTTTGTCAGATATTACCTTCTCATAATTGAGATGCAAAATCATCCTGGGTTACTTTTACAAATTAGAACAATTATTTCCAGACACTGAAGAAATCGAGCTAATATGAACATTTTTGGCAGCCAGTCATTTTAAGAATCTCTTATTGGAGTCTGACCTAAAAAAAATCTAAACAATAGAGTAAGGATATAATAGCACCTCTGACATAATACTGACTTTTCAGCACCCAGGAGTTTTTCCTTACTACTGTATTGTCTCCAGATTTCTGGTGGATGGGAAATAGACTGGGATGAGACGTAACGGTGGCAAAGGATGGCTTGTTTGAGATTTTCGAGAATAGCATTGATGTACTCTTGCTGGTACAAATATGCAATTTCAACTTTTATTTCTTCATGTGATACATTGAAGTTCTTTAGAAGTACATTTTTCCAGCCATGGAGTTTTCCAACACCAATCATTTTCTGAAAGGGTGATATTCTTTTAAGTTGAATCCTGCAAGGACAGCTTTGAGTTCTTTTCTAGAGGCACAGGACCACGAAACAATGTCGCCAACAATATTGCATTACCTTGCTGCTGCCGGTGAGAACAGTCAGTCTGACACCTTGACGCTTTTCCAAACATAAGACATGAGCCTGTGTTTCTCTCAGTCACTCCAGAGGGACAGACCATATGCTCACAAAGACCATGTCACCCCACTCTCTTCAGTATCAACAAAGACCAAGCCAAGATGTATCAGAACAGAAGCAAGTGTCTCAGGAACAAATGCTGGATTTTTCTCCCATGTGCCACTCTTTTCTGTCACATTAACTCTGTTGCAGCTCCCTGAACTACTTATGGAATAAGAAATCCTACACGCTCAGACAGCTTTGGGAGATAACACGCAGCCCATTTGGACAAGGCTTTTTCATATGTTAGCCCACTAAACCGTTAGTCTTTCATATTGAGACTTTGGAAGAAGTGTAAGATTCAGTTGTTTTTTTAATCAAAAATTGAAAATGTATTCCTAGCCTCTTTACTTTTTGAAGCAATATTCATCACTTAGCACTTACCACCTCACGTTGGAGACTTCCCTCATCAGAATGTCAAAAGACTGCATGTAATTTTATCATTTATTCCTCAATTTGAATCTACAGTTTAGATTTGTTAGTCCTAGTGTTTAGAAGCAGAAACTGATGCACAGCGGTGGGAGTTACTTATACATGCTCACATGTATAATAGTAGTGGGCAAGAAATAGAACTGGACTACTGAGTTTTTCTGACAGCTTGACAATTCAGCATGGATCAACTTGGATGGAAAATTTTTTGGAGATCTCTGAAACATGAAGACTCATGTTTTTCAAAGTATGTCTTCTTTATTATTCAGAAAATTCATGACCTTAAAGTGATTTTCTGTTCCATATGTATTTCACTTTTACAGCAGTAATACATGAAAGTATGTTATTCAAAAAGATGTGAATTACTGAATACAAAAAGAACTATGCAGGACTTTGAAAAAGGGAATGTTCATCAAATAAACTAATGTTTTAATAGTATTTCCCATGATGTTTGTGAAATACTGGCATTCATTGTGATTAGCCTTCTGAGAAAATGAGGAA
The DNA here is from genome assembly GCF_030435755.1 of Ochotona princeps. Lineage (NCBI taxonomy): Eukaryota > Metazoa > Chordata > Mammalia > Lagomorpha > Ochotonidae > Ochotona > Ochotona princeps. The sequence continues at coordinate 18,478,321 of NC_080843.1, read as the reverse complement.
CTGCTGTCACCTTAATATAAATCCTTTCCAATAATTTTCTGTGCGACTTTCTCTGTAATATTTGAGAGATAATGTATACTTAGATCTTACAAAACTGCATTTAATAACAATGAAAGCTACAATTGCATTTTATTTTATATGGAAGAAGAGAAAATATAATTAAATACATTTTAGATAGAATATTTCTAGATTCTATTCAAAGAAAATAGAACACAAACAAGCAATCTTTCATAGGCATTATCTCCAATCACCTTTTATCTAGCACTGCTTTTTGTTTTCTTTTTGAAGAAGGTGGCATTTAATCAAAAGGGTTGTTGATGGCCAAGTTAAGCAAAAATAAATAAATAAATAAGAATGAAAAAAAATTTAATCCTACAGTTACATATTCTTTGTTCACAAGAACTCGATGTTCTGATCTGAAATACTCACCACCCACTCATACATGACACTAGAAAGAAACTGTCTGCTGTGCTTAGAAAAATGCTTGTTCTGCTAGCCAACAATCAGATTTTTTTTCAGAAATCACAGAAAAAAATGTAGACATAGAAAAAATGTAATTTGCACCTGATTGGGCCACATGCATTTCACTTCATTCAATCCCTATCTTATTTTTAAAATGTGAATTACAAATGCTTCAAGGTATTTATGCTTTGCATTAAAAAGTAGAGTTTAGAATCTTATCCTGAGAATATTTCCTTCTATTGAAACAGGACAGAAATAGCCTCAGATTAGAGAAAAGAAATTGTATTATGAGAACAACCTAACCCTCATGGTGAGAAGGCCTCCGTAAAATCCCAGATCTTCTACTCTACAACTGAAGATACTTTAGCAAAGTAAAATCTTTGTCAGTTTTAATATCTTTCTTTGTAAAATGTAGACACTTTTTGCAATTGCTTTGAAACTGTAAAGAAGTGTGCAGTATTAAAATGCCTCAAGTAAAGTGTAAATTCTTGATGTTTTTGGATACTGAAGTATGATTTTGTGTTCTAATTTATCAGTGAGTGTACTTAATAGTACTTTAGTGATATTTCCAGGGAATGACTCTCAACTTGGTATTATCCAGTTGCATATAATGAAATGTGATACATAATCGAACACTGCCCATTAACTTATCATTTGGGAAATAGGAATTGGCAGTCCCTGGGAAAATAATTAAGACTTGTGTTCCTTCAGAAATATATGCTAATTCATTTCTTCACTAAAATGTACATGTGGGAAAAAATCAAAGATACAGTTGTTGCTGTATTTTTAAGAAAATATAATGCTGAATGAACACAATGTGCTGTGTAAGGAGCAGCAGAAATGCTGGTTGTGTGCTCAATTATGTTATTTTAGATACTACTTGAAAATAATACTCTGAAAAACACTAAAACAATAATTGTGAATGTTTAGAAGTTTAACACAAAAGCAAAGTCTGTAACTGGAACTGCGTTACTTAGTAGATTACTGTTTCAAAGGGCTCAGCTACATAGACTCAGGTTACTGTATTGTATCTTCATCAAAAGTGGGTCTCCTGAATACCTGACCATGCTTAATTTTTTAGAGACTGTGTATAGCTGCGCTTTCATTAGGACCATGGACAGCACATGAATGACCAGGCAGTGGTGAATGAAACACCTCGTATTAACAAAGTGTGGTCTGCCAACAAGGTAGCGTGTTGGGTTAACTACTTGCTTTTAGTACTTTACAGTAATTTACAGCAATAATTGCCTAAATACATAATAGCTAAATATCGCATTATGAATAACTTGATTCAGTGTTCTTGTAGCTGACACTTTGACAATCATGTATCTGTATTTTCAGTTTTTATAAGAGCATAGGCAATAACTGAGCAATAGGGATCAAGGAGTTCTTCTACTTATGAAAGATGATGATAATATTTGCTAAGCTTAAAAATTTACTAATCTACTGGCTCTGTTCAAAATGTCTTTAATTTAGTAAACTAAGAATCAAATACATGAGTTTGCTCTTAGCAATAATTATCTTATTAAAGCACACACAAATGAAGAAATTCCCCCTAGAGCACTAGATGAAGAGCATCTTCTTCATATCAAAGTCCTTGGGAGTCTCCATTTATATATCCACAGCATGCATGCAATTTTTCCTTTTTTCATAGTTATTCAACATTTCCTAATTTAGCAGAAAATACCTTTTAAATTTCAATAACCAGTTCTTAAACACATCCAGTTCCCTATCCTCACTCTTTAGTTATCTCTGTTCATATTTGTAAAATTTCTAATTTGCTTTCTTCCATAAGGCAGTACAATTCAAATTTCTAGTATAATCTTTTGCATTCAATTTCTTTATATTCTTTTCCAGCTTTTTCTTTGTTTTCTTTCCATTTCTTTTGAAGAGATAAGGCAGTTATTTTGAATGGTAATATCCCTGGTCACTTCAGGCTGATCAATGATTATGAGTAAAAGTAAAAAAGTGTTCCAGATACTCTATCAATCTTTTCACAAGAGTTAAACATCTAGGACACATATCTGAAAATTATAAATGTTCTTTTAATATCCTGAGAGACAGAGGTTTCTTTTTCTAGTGTCCAGTTTTACTGCAAAGTGCTAGAATATTTTTTAAGATTGATTGAATTTCTTACTGGAAAGTAAGAGCCACAGGGGGCAGGAAAGACACAAAAAGAAAGACATCTTCTATTAAATGGGCAGTTTCACTACTCAAACAGCCCCAAAAGATAAGTATGGACCAGGCAAAAGCCAGGAACACCATCCTCACAAGACATGCAAGTGCTGGGCTCTGTGAACTTGGGCCACCTTCTGTGGTTTTCTCAGACACATTAGCAGGAAGACTGCTAGGACTCAAACCAACATGCTAATATAGGATGCTGGCGTTGCAAGTGGTAACAACCTGCTACGCCAAAATGCCATGACCAAGAATACATTTTTGTATTATACCACTCTAGCAAAAAGATCCCACACGATGTTACTGTTAATTTGCAGTTATTTGCTATTGTGCTAGCATCAAATCTCTCTTTACAGTTCTGTTTCTTATACTCTCTTATGGCTAAATGATTTGCTGCTCCTAACGACACAATGAGGCTGTCTGGATGAACAGACCTGTTCTGTCTCTCACCAGCTAACGGTTCTTGAGAGGAAACAAACAAACAAAAATCTGCCTACACAAACAAACAAAAAATCTACCTACTGCAAGTGGTTTCTAAAGTGACTCATTAAGCTGACAGATTTTGGGGTGACTCAGGGTAGAGGTTAGACTACAACAAAGGCTGAATACATTTCACAAATGATGGGTTTTTTAAAATTATTTTGTTTCTCAATAACTGGAATAGATTGAAATTGCTATTTTTTAATTATTATTATGTGCTGGATTACATCCCAAGAAAAGCTATGTTAAAGTTCTTATTAGCATTGGGCTTATTTGGAAAAGCGGTTTGAAGATTTTAAGTACTTAAAATGAGTTCTTTAGGACAAGTCTTAGTCAAATGTGACTGGTATTTGAGGAAAGGGAAGTTAGGGCACATGTTAGGACAGAATGTCACAGTAAGACTAAGACTTAGCGAGAAGAGGAACAATAACCACCTGAAAGCAAAGGAGGAGGTTGTAGTGACCAGAGCTCCATAATGCTAACGACACAGGCAATGTCTACCCTTAGATGTTTCAGAGGGAGCGTTCTCATCTAAAATCTTTGATTCTGATGTCTAATTTCTAAATATACAGAAAAGTCAATTTGAGTCATGTGTATACAATTAGTGTCATTTCGTTATGGAAAACTTAGGAAGCTGACACAGTAAACTTGTGAAATGTGAAGTGTGTCTCATGATTTAGCTTCTGCAGAAGCTTTTGCGTTCCAACTAAAAGGAAAAAGTATTCCCCCTACCTGTGTAATAAAGACTTTCTTTATTTACTCATGTTTTGTTTTTCTAATCACTATTTTCTTCTAAGTTTTATTCCCATCCACTGATTCACTTCCTCAAATTAATGCCACCTCTAAGGTTGGCAAGGCTGAAGTTAGGAGCTGAGAACAGGTTTGTCACATTGTTATCAGGACCAAAGGGTCTGAAGTCTCCAGGCCCAAGGCTTACATTTGTAGAAAGGTCTACTCAGGCTTATAGCACTGAGCCCAGACCTTCGAATACAGAGTGCAGTCATTCTAAAAAGCACCATAGCTGCTGTCTCTAACTCCCACATCTACATTTTACAACAACCAGTAAATCTATAATTGGATAAATACATTTTGAAAAATACACATTGCCTTATTACACTGAATATTTCTCTTTGTTGCCCCACTATCTTTGGAGCTAAATGGCACATTCACATTATGTTTACTTTGTTTGGGATGTCCTCTATAACACCACATTTCTTAATAAATTTCTCAATAAATCAAAGCTCAATCTTACATTTGTTTTAGTCTCAAACATAGTAAGTCTGTGTCAGTTCAAACTTGATTAGCCAGGCCGGGGGCAGTAGCTAACGTCCTCGCTTTGCAAGTGCCGCCAGGATCCCATATGGGCACAGGTTCCAATTCCGGTACACCCACTTTTCATCCAGCTCTCTGCTTGTGGCCCTGGAAAGCAGTGGACGACAGCCCCAAACCTTGGGAACCTGCACCCGCGTTGAAGTCCCGAAAGAGGTCTCCTGACTTGAGATCAGCGCAACTCCTGCTGTTGTGGCCGCTTGGGAAGTGAATCAGCTAGTGGAAGATCTTTCTGTCTCTCCTCCTCTCTGTAGATCTGACTTTCCAATAAAAAAAAAAAAAAGTGATTTGCCATTAGAAATCCAGGAAATGCAATACCCTGATACACATAAATAGCAGAATGTTGGACTTTTGACGATTGCTGAAGGACTATATTATTGTAAATATAGGGAAAGAAATGGCTGGACGAACGGAAATGAGGAAGCAGTCAGAGGAGAGGTAGGGGATAATCCCTTTACTTACAATACTATATCATGCAAAATAATAATAACAGCAACAAAAGAAAATAAAATCAGAATGGTTTCACTGTATCCTTTTGCGGATTAAGGCTTTGTTTGCCCTAGTTAAAGGTAGAGTGGCAGGCTGGATCTTGGTAGCATCTTCTGTTCACCTATAGTGGCCGCTTCACAACAGGAGGTCTCTGATGCTCACAAGTCTTCTCTTTAAGCTCCTGGGATGATAATATCAACTGCCTTTGTGTTCTTTATTGGCTTCACATTTTCTTGCTCACCAAACCATTTAACATTTCTAGAGACATCTTTCAGGCTTGTAGACTGTGTCTAGATGGGGAGACACCCAGAATAAGCAAACTATTGACTATTCTATTGATTTGAAAAATCTATACTATACAGGTAAACATCTGATTAAACCCAAATAAAAACTTATACTAAGATAAAATTTATGTGATATATCAAAAATCTAATAATATTTATACCATTAAAATAAGGTTATCAAGCAATAAAAAAATATTTAAAGCTCAAAAAAAATAAGGTTATCCAGATATAAACTTTTCACAAAATAAGTACTAATAGTATAAGGAAATGTGTTGTATCTACACCTATTTTTCCCTGAATAAATGATCAAATTAAGCTGTGACAGACATTGCCAGAAAGAAAATTTTAGAGTGAGGGGTATTTTGAGGTCGAATAACAATCCCTCAGACCAAACAGTTAGATTTCAGTCATCTGAAAGACATCTGTGTTCATATTTTTAACTAGTGAGTTCAAAATAAGTTAATAATAAATAAGAGAGAGACTAATGGGACAGATGGAGTGCTGGGTAGATGCAAATATCACTCAGTTACTGTTGGGAATAGCCTCCCACCTGTCACTGAACAAGCAGAATGTAGCAACTTTCACGAAGGTTCCAGAGTTCTAATATATATATTATATATACATATATATACATATATACATGAATATACATATAGGAATATACACACACAATAGTGATGGTTTGAAAGTCCTAAGGTAGCAATAATATACTAATATGGGGGCAGAGATTACTTAGAAAGTGCCACATTGGATTCAATAATATGGATATTTATTTTGCTAGGTGTAAAAAGGCATTGCTTCTCTAAGTCATCTTTCCTAGACTCTTAAGGAAATAAATATGTCCTTAACTTTGATTACCAGTTGTTAACGACACTTCTATTATTCCTACACTTTTGAAATGAGCAAGAAAGATAATTTGCAGAAGAGATTCCTCTATTACATTTCCTGTGGATTTTTTTCCCTTTGGTTGGTTGTATGATGTTGTATTTTAAAATATCTTACAGCAAAATTTTTCAAGGATCATTTATAGAAAATATATTTTCTATAGCTCCCTATTTTTAAATAATTTTGTTTTTGCCTTTTAGTGGCCAGGCAAAATGAGAAATTGCAAATAACTATACTTTAAAGGAAAAAAAAGAAAAAGAAATTATTAGGGCACAATTAGCCCATATACATGGAAGAATGGAGAAAAATGTTGCCTGCAATAGGGCTGAAAAACATATCCATTAGAAATTTTTAGAGGTGAATTGAGATATATCATACTAAATGCAGAGAAAATACCCCACCAGATTATGTAAAGATATCAACATATAGCGTGTAGGAAGAGAAACTACCGTTGCTCAGGATTACAGACAAAGGTGTAAACAATAATCAAATCCCAGGATATCACTTTTACTATCTTACAGGGCATTTTTGTACTGTGTAATTGTTATCACAAATCAGGGAATACATATGATAGTTCTTTTCAGGGGACTTGAGCAAGATGGTTTCCAGTTGCATCCATTTATTTGCAAATGACAAGATATCACTGTTTTATACCTGAGTAATATTCCATAGTGTAGATATATGCAACATGTACCTCATTAAATCATCAGTGGGTAGACATATGGGTTATTTCCATCCATAACTTACCTATTGTGAATTGAGCTGCATGGGTTCTCATATGCTGGTTGCATTTTGTTTGTACAGATTCCCTGGAAATGATGGCTAAGTTATAGGGTATCTGTTTTCATATATCTGAAGAATTTCCATACTGTTTTCATAATGGTGTGGTATAGTTTACATTCCTATCAACAGTAGATTGGGACACGACTTCCCCCTACATTCTGGCCAGCATACATTTTATTTTGATTTCTCTATAATAGCCATTCTACCTGGGGTTATGTGAAGCCTGGTTGTGTTTTTTATTTGCAATTTCCTGGCTAGTGACCCTGAGTGGTTGTTATTGTTGTTGTAACTCTTGCAAATAAATGTCCTGGTTCAAAATCTTCGAACTATAATAAGAGTTACATAGGCATTCATTTTCCAGTGCAATGTGGGTACAGTCTTAATGTAATTGCATAAATTATTTCAAAACACACATTTTATTATATATAGGAATATGGACTTATTTATTTTTTTTTGGAATATGGACTTATTAAATCCTGATAGCTTAGAATGAAACACAACTGATACATTTGATTTTTAACAGAACTACCTCACACTCATTCCAAGCAATTTGTAACTGAGTAAAGACTTTCAGTTATGTCCACTTTATTATTGTTATTGAACTTCTTTTTTTTTTTAAGATTTATTCATTTTTATTGGAAAGCCAGATATACAGAGAGGAGGAGAGACAGAGAGGAAGATCTTCCATCCGATGTTTTCACTCCCCAAGTGAGCCGCAACGGGCCGATGCGCGCCGATCCGATGCTGGGAACCAGGAACCTCTTCCGGGTCTCCCACGCGGGTACAGGGTCCCAAAGCTTTGGGGAGTCCTCGACTGCTTTCCCAGGCCACAAGCAGGGAGCTGGATGGGAAGTGGAGCTGCCGGGATCAGAACCGGCGCCCATATGGGATCCCGGGGAGTTCAAAGTGAGGACTTTTAGCCGCTAGGCCATGCCGCCGGGCCCTATTGAACTTCTTAAAATTAATTTCCATACGTAAAATCTGTCGCTGTTTGATGTTTCCTCCAATTTCTGAAATTATCTTAAAGTATATTTTTCTACATTTTTTAGCAGATATATTTATCCCCTTGCCTGAATTCTTTCCCTTTCTTTTTGTAAGATTTATCTATTCTTATTGAAAACACAGACTTAAGCAAAAAGGATCTTCCATCCACTGGTTCACTCTTCAAGTGCTCACACAGTCAGAGCTGAGCAGATCCAAAGCCAGGGGACAGGAGCCTCTTCAGGGTCTCTCACATGGGTGCAGTGTCTCAAGGTCTTAGATCATTCTCTATTGGTTTTCCAGGCCACAAGCAGGGAAGTGGAGAAGCTGGGACATGAACCAGCACCCATATGGGATCCTGGCACTTGCAAGGCAGAGTTTAGTCACTGTGTCATCACACTGGTCCCTGAACTCTGTTTTTAAACGGCGTTGGTTGTGACACACAATTTTGATCTTACATAATGTTATACCATGGTGACATGGAGGAAATAATTATTTTGTTTTAACAAATGAAGAAACAAGAGTCACATGTAAATTAATGGATTCAGCAAATGTTCATTTAGTTTAAATTCACAATATGTGAATTAATGGATTGCAGGTGGCAAATATTTCTTTTTCCTAATCTTAATTTTTTCAACAGAATTAATCCTAAATTCCCAAAAGGCAATCTACTGAGAACTAAAAACTACGATGTAGCCTTGTGTGCAATATATGGTCTCTGATAGATTGAAAAGCAAAGTTAATAAAATTTGGCACACAAAATTAAGAATTAACAATTATTAAGTGCTTTTTCTTGTTTCCCATACATTTGGGCAAAAGTCATCTCAAATATTTATATAGTAAATATGCATTAAGTGCTTTTTACACTCCTAGAATTAAGTTAGAAATATCACTATGAATAATCCATTATTCCTATATATGAGGATCTCTCCGCCTATTGCTACTGAGCACAAATGAAACATTTATCATGTTGGAATCTCAGTCTGTGCTATGAGGCACAACAAGATATTCTGTCTGAATAGAGTCCTTTTCCTGTGTAAACCTCAACCTTGCATTGCTTGACACATGTATGAAACCAGAAAGTTAGATTTATATTTTTCAATCCTCCATATTCTTTTTCAATGCTCAACACATTACCTGAGGCATATTGCTTGCAGTAAATATTTGGTGAACTTAGGTTTATAATAACCAAATAACCAAATATAAAATATTTTAAATATTTAATAAATTTAAAGCATTTGTCTGCAAATATATAGAGAATTATAAGATTTTCTGTAATTATTATACTTCTCAGTGAGCTTTTTATGCATCCGGGGTGCAGAAATAAAGTATTTGCTCATGAGTGATGCCACAAAGGTTTAGATATTTGCTGCATATGTTGAATTACAGATTGTAAAAAATACTCTATGGGGCCCGGCGGCATGGCCTAGCGGCTAAAGTCCTCACTTTGAATGCCCCGGGATCCCATATGGGCGCCGGTTCTGATCCCGGCAGCTCCACTTCCCATCCAGCTCCCTGCTTGTGGCCTGGGAAAGCAGTCAAGGATGGCCCAAAGCTTTGGGACCCTGTACCCGCGTGGGAGACCTGAAAGAAGTTTCTGGTTCCCAGCATCGGATCGGCGCGCACCGGCCCGTTGCGGCTCACTTGGGGAGTGAAACATCGGATGGAAGATCTTCCTCTCTGTCTCTCCTCCTCTCTGTATATCCGGCTTTCCAATAAACAATAAATCTTAAAAAAAAAAAATACTCTAAAACATAGTGCTAAAAGAAAAGAATCTTTGTTCTATGATCGAACCATGAACTATAACCTGCCCAAGTAAACATTTCTTTGAAGTTTCCTCATGTGCAACTCTCGCACATTTTCCTGCTACTTTACAGTTGTCACTTTCAGATCTAGGATCAACCCCCAAGGCAAGCACAGACAGCACAGAACATTCCAAGACGAATGGTTGTTAAAGAAGGCAAAGCTGCAGGTGTTTTAAGAATTGAATTGCAAGCTAACTGTGGCCCTGGTTAGGCCCATGCAATCTTAAGTCAATGATACACTATCTCCCGTGTTTACTGCAGAAACAAAGGGAACCCAGAGCACAGCCTTTGCCTTCAGCTCCGATGGCTTCAGCACCAAGCTCCTCGGTGAACGGGTCTGTAGCTTTCTGTGGACAGTTACTGTTTCTCTGTGCTTATCATACTTCCTCTATCCCTGTGTTTATTCTAGATAAGAGAATTAATCCATTTTTCCTTTGACAACCTGTACAGTTTGCTTTAATATTTTATTAAAACAAAGAATTTTATGTTATAGGAACTGGTCAAATAAAATCACCATCATGTTAGAAAACAATAGCATAGCATTTCTGTCATAGCATGTTAATTAGATTCATGTATACTCGAGCTAAAATTAAGCTAGGAACAGTTGAATTTCCTTTGCTCTCCTCATCAGTGACAGATTCAAGAAGACCATTTCTAGTGGATCTTGTCTGTTCATAAATTGTCTACATCAGACATTGTTTTCCTATTATGAAGTAGATTTTGATGATTTCATTTCCTTTTTGCAAGTTACAACTACACCTTTTTGAAGTTAAGAAACGAACCTAAGTTCTTGAGTCCCTTAAAAAAATTAATCTTGAGAACTCAATTTCTTTTACTTCCTAATGTCTTAAATTTCAATCATCTCTCTCATTTTTACAATAAAAGAACAGCAGTTTTCCTTAAATTGCTAAGTTCAATCCAGTTCAATACATTTTCTACCTTAGGCCTTTCTTGAACATTCTATGATTACCAGGTTGTAAAAAGGATAAAAGAGACTTCAACTTCTAGACTGGCTGAAAACACTAGGTCATTGCAGTTCAGCTTACTGTGGAATCCTAGCAAAGAAGTACACATAGTAATAGTCAGTGTTCATCCAGTCTGACACCTTCCTAAAATTTGCAGGTCATCTTAAATAGCCCTGGTTCCACTTCTATTATACAACATATTAAAGTCCGAAATTTACTATAAAATCTGAGGAAACAACTTCAAATCAATACATGAATATTCAGAGCATCCTTTTACATGTTTCATTCCTTGTCAAGGCCTATTTTTTTAATTTGTAGAGGTCATATTTTTAAACATATATACTGTAATGTAAAATTTAAAAGATCATTGAAAGTTCTCTACATTAGTAGCATACTTAAAAATGAAATCATTTGCAACTGATGTAATTGTCACTGTATTAATACTATTGTAAATAAACGGAATGTACCAGAGGATGTGATAGAAGAAATAAAAAGTCAAGCTGCATGGATTAAAGATGTCAGTGAAACACATCACGGGCTATTTTTACTCTATGTTAAGGCACACTGTTCTTCAAATCATACATCAGTCTACATTGCTATACAAATGTCTCAATATCTGTCTATTAGAGGATAAGCTTCCTGAGAGCCAAAGCTGCACTTTTTGGCTAAGGATTTTTCCAGGACATTTCCTATGAGTATAAAATATCCAGACAGCAAATAAATCATTAATAATCAAAGGGGTCTTAGGGAATTTAAGCTGCCTATTAATGGATCTGTAGCTTTTACACTAAAAGAAAATCAAAGCAAGAAATAATTTATGTTGGAAAAAAATGATACAAATAGAACCAAAAAAAAAAAAAAAAAACCTCTGGAGATTTTCAAACACTTGTTTTATGAAATGGATTAAATGGGCCTGTGCATGATTTTCCCATAGTCAGAACTGTGATAAAAGAATAAAAGAAAAGAGGTTCCATAAGGATAGATTTACAGTGAACATGAAGGAAGACATTTCTCTCCTACTTAATAATATACTTGTTTACTTATTTTTTTATATTTAGAAAGAATAATAGAGAGTGTGGAGCGACATACAAAAAGAATCATTTACCAAAACTGATTCATTCTCAAATGGCTGCAAAACCAAAGTCTGGACCAGGCCAAAGTGACGAGCCAGGGACACCATCAACGTCTCCTGCATGAATGACAAGGGCTCTACCACTGTCTTCTCCAGAACACTAGCAGGAATTGAATCAGCAATGGAGCACCCAGCACAGGAACTGGCATCCTGATAGCTAGTTTTGCAAGCAGTGGCTTAACCCTCTCACCACACATTGGCCCCAGGAACATGTTTTTTAAAAAAATATGCACTAACGATCAATTACTATATCACAAAAACATATTGAAAAAGATACAAGTGATTAGAAAGTTGGAAAAGGCAAAATTCACAGCAAAAATAACTAGACTTGACACCTGTAGGGAGCAGGGTGCTAAAGCCACTTCTGGGATTGGTAGGGGCCATTGCAAGATGGCAGCTGGCCCAAGGCCAGGAGGTGGAGTTGGTCTCGCCAGCAGGTAAACAGGAAGTCACAGGGATAGGCTAATGCCCTCGCTGTGATTACTGGCCTATCACATAGCGCCAAGTGGACCCACGGGGAGAAGTGATTGGTGGAGAACGATTTAACAGTAGCCAGTAAAAGCTAGGTGGGACAGACTGGGACGAAGACAGACAGATGGACAACAGATGGATGGACGGCAGACAGAGAAAGACAGGACGAGAGAAGGAGGATGGGCCGGCGGAAGGGGGCCGGAGAGAAGAAACGGGGAGGAAAGCTTAGACCAATGGGGACAGGAGCAGCGGAGAGAAGGTTTTAATGCAGCCACTTTTGGCAGTGAGGGGTCCGGTCATGGTTCCAGCTTTTCCCAGACCCTCAAGAGCGTGCGTTGTCATTTTAGTGTCACCAATGCTGGGTGGCGGCGACAGACACCAAAAAAAATCCCTGCAAATTGAAACAAGAAGAGCCATTCCCTAAGAAGATAATAGCACCTGAGGTGGTAAATGTCCCTTTCAAACTGTGTTTGCTACATCTCATTGGTAATAACGCTTTGCTTTTATTGTTATTTCTTCAGCGCCACATGGGTCTTGAAGTAGCATCAATTTGTACCAGAAGGTTTTTTATTCTCTTTTTCATAACTCTAGTGACATATTAGTATTTTAGTAGCATGTTCTTTAACTTCATGTTGATGAAAATTTTCTGTTTTTCTCCCTGTTGCAGACTGTATTTTTTGGCTCTGTATCTAAGGGAATGTATAATAGAAGCACAGCAGAGACTGATATGACCAGATGTGGAGAAATCGTGCTATATATCTCTCTGCATCCAGACCGGAAATGGATACCCAGTGAAACAGTTGAAAATATCCTAAACAATAGAATCTCAGAAATATAGAAATCAGAAAATATAAAAAAATCAGAAAATATCTTGACTCTCTGACATTGTCCGTGCCTACAATGTTGGGAAACACTTCAATAGTGGCATGATAGGTTAACGATGTTCATGAAAAATCACCCATTATAATACTAGAGAGGAAATAAATGGGGTTGGGAGGGGGAACTTGGGGATGGGGACAGAAAGTCCTAGAGCCTATGGAACTGTACCATAAAATAATAATAATAAAATAATTTCAAAAGAAAAAAATGCACTGACTAGTGTTATGGTGAACTTCCTCAGAAAGAAAAGTTTCAGTTCATGCTCAAGATTCGTTTCAGGATTGATTGGCACTTTCTATCAAATCATTTCTAAGATCACCAACAGGATTAGATTTCAGAATCAGTTTGTATCACCACCTAATATCCAGCAGAAAATTGGAATTATGACAGGCTTGGTGTCTCAAACTAAGTTGCTGCTTGCAATGCTGGCATCCCATGTCAGAGAGCCCATTTAGTCCAGACTACACAACATAAAATCCTAGTCCTCGTTAATCTGTCTGTGAAAGTAGCAGAAAATAGCCCAAGTCTTTAGGCTTCTACCACCACGTGAGAGATCTGGATGAAGCTGCAGACTATTGAATTTGATCTGTATCAACCTATCTACCTATTGTGACCATTTGGTAGTGAACCAATAGAAGCAACTCTCTCTATCACCTTCAAATACATAGATAAATCTTTCCTTAAAAAAAGTTGTTACAACTTGCTAAACCAGCCAACTCTTTTATTCATTTGAAAGACAAAATGAGAGAAAGAGAGGGAATTGGGGGAGCAAGTGAGAGGTCTCCTTTCATCCTGGTCACTCTCTAAGTGATTATGCAACTGGGCTAGACTGGGCGAGGAAGACACTGGAACTCTTCAGCTCATTGTGTGTCTCATAAATGTGTCGCACCAATTAAAATTCTTAAACCTCCATCCCCTACCTTCTCTGTTATACTTCACAGAAAGCTGAATATGAAGTGGATTAGTTATGACTTCAAAACATTTACTTAAGACAAGGAACTTCAGACTGATTGTGTTCAGATTCAGTTAAGAACCTCACGTTTTTGAGTCCTGTATCTTTCTCTTGCATTTCAGAGCAGGATCCTGACCTTAATCAACATTTCTTCTACACTGATATACTAATGCCTTTGTTAATTGATCCTCTTTATTTTCTTAGGATTTTAATTAACCTGCATGCGCTCTATACACACACAGACATGCACACACATATGTTTTAACAGTGTCCATTCTATTTTAGTGAAAAGTGATTCATAACAATGCAGTTGGTATACAATTGTGCTGAAAAAGATGCTCCTTGTCAATTTTCATCTGTCCTCATAAATTCAAGATACACTCTGCCCTGCCTGGCCACTCTTACAGTCTGCTACAATCTGGCACCCTCATTTCAAAGGGATGATGCCTATTTGTGCTGTTCAGGTTTTCACAATAGTGGAATATTCCTCATTTAGATGAATACAGAAGTCTTTTTCAGTGATGTCAATAGTAAAGTTGAAGATATAAAGGGTTATTTCAGCATTGACCAAAGAGTTGGTGTTCTGGCTTTCAGCAAGCATTAGGGGACATACTCATATGCTATCAAGCATTAGCATACCACTTCACTGCACAGTATATGATCAGAAGGGACCTTTGTTCCAGCAGACATATTAAGGCCTAGCATATGGGTCTTGTATTCAGTAACTTTCACAATCTTTATATATCTAACTTGCAACTGCTGTTAGTTTCAGATTTAATATAGCATGAAACCACTCCTTAGGTAGTTGCCAACCTGAAATTGTTGTTGAGTAAAACATATCCTTTGTTATTGCGAACCTCTGAGTGTAAGGGCTTTTCTGTTAATACAGACTATGCAGATCCATCCCAATTGATTTAAACTTGTAAGGTTTGGCACTGTTTATTCTAAAACTACAGACAGAAATATTTACAAACAAGTTTATCTGGCACCCAAAACAACATTGAGAATAAAAATGACCACAGTGAAATTCTAGCTGGACAGTTTGAAGAGGAGTACCAGGATGAGTCAGAAGGACTTCCAACTTGAACTGACTCAGAAGGAAGCCAGAACAAAGTATGTAATCCTTTCGAGTGGAAAACAGGAACTTTGCTAATTTATGTGGGTTAGCCACAGGACAAATTCTCAGTAGAAGAGAACATGTTGTTATGGATGACGGTATTAGGAAAAGATTTTTGGCTGTAGCAGCAGAGAGGAAATGACAGCTTTTAAGGACAGGAACAGGAAGAAATAACACAATTAATAGAATTTCAAAATGTATTGGTGAACAGCCTGGATGTGGGAGAAAAAAGAAGAGTGAGGTTTGTCACTGATGCCAAGGTAAAGTGATTGAGAAATGAGAATGCCACCAAATAGAAGGAGAGAGAAAAGACTGATAAGGAAAGACGAGTGGGCACTAAAAAGAGGGAAGATGGCACACAGCATGCGCCTGTGTCCAAGCACTGGGTACAAGGAATGTGCTTCAGTGATTAACACATAATCTCCTTCATTTTTATTCTGTTTTGTATATGGAAAGAAAGCCAGGATCACTTGTTTATTGTTGTTGTTGTTGTTTTTAGATAAACAGCCATTTGGTAGTATGATGCCTTAAAGAATTAAATTCACCTATAAAAATTCAGATAATTAAATACTGAAGAGATTGAAAAAAATCAGCCTTCACTATGTCTAGAGGTTCCAGGTATTTCAAATTGAGGAAAACTAAAAGCATTGTAGAGCAGCTATTAATCTGAACTAACCTGCATAATATTTTATGAGACTATGATGGTCTATTTTTATTTGAAAATAAGCATAGATTTTACTTCAATTCAGAGACTAGCCAGAAAAGGGAAGTGAAAATTAGAAAAAGAGAAAGGAGAAAGACTAGGTTCTCTTTTGACAACTTAATTTTAAAAATGATGTGGAGTATTATTATTAATATGAATTGCATTTTTTACTTCAATTATCACCTTCAGACAATTTTATAAATTTCCTACTCATATGTCAGAGTGGAAAAGAAGGAGAAACTGGGCCGATCTCATACTTTCTGACTGCACATCTTTTTCCTCATTTTTGGACAACAAAAATGAATATTGGATGGAAAAATGGTGGCATGAGAGAGCATCAGTTTAGTCATCAAAAGTAGAATTTATCATTCCAAAATTATTTCATTTTGGAGACATCTTCTCTGTTATGTATTCATTTACTCAATATTTTTAGATAATTTAATACTACATGCTATGTCCTCATCAAGAAAATTGAGACACAGAATACCTTAATCAAATACCTAATTCAAGCAAAATCACTCTCTCTAGTACAGAAGACACAGTACATGCCAGATGATATTGAATAATACATAGACTGAATTAAAATGGTAGAAGAAGAAAGAATGTTGTATCAGGGACAAAAAAAATTTGATGAGAAATGATTTATTTAACTTCATGAATTAAAATCTTCTTACATAATATAATTTAGTATGCAATGTCATATACATTTCATAATTCAAATGGCTACATTTATTTAATCACATTATACATATTTCAAAAGATGACTATATTATGCAATTTACAAATCAGTGATATTGCTAAAAGGTTGCACAGTAATACAAAACAGATTTATAAAATTTTGCATAGAGTCCATAATTAGTAATAATAGTAATATTTAATATTTCTTTGTGGAAAGTTTACAATTTTGTAAAATACATGCTCCACTATTTTTGCTTCACCATTTTTAATTCACTGCTATTCACTGGGAGAGAGGCATTAAGACCCCATTAAGGATATTCCCATCCCATATTTCAGTGTCTAGGTTCAAATCCCAGCTCTGTTCCTGATTTCAGCTCCGTAATATGTGCACACTGAGGGACCGAAGGTGATGGTTTGAGTTATTTGGATAATCCCATTCAATTTGGGGACTTGGGATGATTTCCTGATTCCTGGTGTATGCCTAGTCCTGCCTATAATTTCAAGCGCAATCTCAATACTTCTTTTTTTCCTTTCTTTCTTCCTTCCCTCTTTGTTTTTTCTCTTTTTTTTCTGTTTCTTTCATTTTTCTTTCCCCTTTCTCTCTGCCTTTCAGAATGAATAAACTAAGGTAGAAATAAGTAAAATTAATAATTTACAAACTTCCCTGTATGTTTTAGTCAATAGCTAATCAACAAGTCATTGAATCATTTAACCAAATATAAATCAAAGCACATAAGAAAAGAACCACTTTGCAGAAGGATACCTCCTTAAATACTAGTAGTACTCAACCATTCAGTTTAAATCATCACAAATGAAATGAAAGTAAATATTTTAAATATCATATCTATTTACTATTTTTACTTTGTTAATTATTCAAAGACAATGGTTAATATTTCTGAAATTAAAGTACATCAAATAGCATAAAGCTACAGAGACTTCAAAATATATTTATGTCTTGATGTCTTGGCCCAGCATTATTGCATGGTGAGTAAAGCTATTGCTTACGAAGGTGACATCCCAGTATGGACACCAGTTTAAGTTCTAGTTGCTCTACTTTTCAATCAATTCCTGGTAAAGTAGCATCAGGTGGCCCAACTGCTTGGATCCCTGCTACTTATGTGGAAAACCCAGTAGAATTTTGTGGATCCTGATTCACTCTGTCTCAGTCCTGTTATGGCCATTTGGAAAGGGAACAGTGGAATGGAGATATTCTCTCTCTCTCTCTCTCTCTCTTTCTCTCCCTCCCTCCCTCTCCCTTCCTCATTGTCACTTTGACTTGACTTTCAAGTAAACATATGAATACTAAATATATATATATATATATATATATATATATATATATGAATTTATAACTGGGCAAACACTTCTGCTTTTGCTAAGAATAATATTTTCCATTGAATCATTAGTGCATGCATTCTGAGTCATATTCAGAATTAAGTATATCATTTTCAGCTTAAAGCTGAGAGCATTATCAAGTACAGAATAGTGGCTGACTATACGACTGACCAGAAGATACCCATTTGTGTCCAGTTAAAATGTTAAAAGAAATGGACATGTAGCCAACTGAAACTAAGTTGGGATTTGCTGCCTCGAAAAAGTTCAATTATTCCCGGTAAAGGCAGATGATCCACAAATTGGCAGAGAGGAACTCAATCCATGTCCACATCAATGAACAGGAGAAAAGTGCCCATTGCTTAACTAATTCAGTTTCAAGTGATACATTGCATAACAGAATTTTGACAAGGATGGACAAATAAGGAAATTGATGCCAAAATAGGATATGGAGAATAACATGCAAATAAGACTTTAAATTAGGTAGAGATGATATATTTGGTATAATTACCATGTTACTGAGAAAATTTTACAAATGCATGTAAGGAGCTCTTGTTTTCTTTTCACGAAGTAAATTTTTAGACAGAATATAAACAGTGTGAACTACATTTGGCATGGTACAGCAGCAACAGAAAAGACAGTCTCTGAATTAAACTATAAACAAGAAGAAGGAAGAGGGAGAATTTAAAAAAATGAGAGTGATTTAAATGATTTTCAATCACAGGTGTGATCACTAAAAACTTAGCCTCTAAAAAAAAAGAAGCTGAACATGCCATTAACAACACAACATTGTGACAAAGATACACTAAGACAGTTTTAGTAGGTAGAATATTCAACAAGAAATGTTCATACCAGAGCTAACATAGAAACAGAAAGAAGAAATGGAAATTTTAAAAGTTAAAGGCATACACATACCATTAACTCAAATCATACACAGAAAACTTGCAGTGCTTAGAGACACAATACTAATGCATGGATCACATCCTGGATGAAAAGAAACTATGAGAGCACACATTCCATTTTGAAGTGCCTGGACGTGAGGCGTGGCTCTCTGATTTCACCTTCCTGCTAAAACATACCCTGGCAGGCAATCGCTAACTGCTCCAGTGTGTGGTTCCCGGAGCCCAGAAGGAAGACACAGACTGAGTTCCTGCCTTTTGCCTGACCCAAATCTGGTTCTTTGAGACATTTGATGATTGAATCAGTTATCTCTCCATAAAATTAAAATAACTGTTTAAAAAATGCTATAACTTTTTTAGATGAAATAGCAAATTATCCTGTGTTATTATCATACTGGTAATAATGGAGCTTAAACACTTTCAGTGAATTCTGCAGTTTGGAATGTGTTATGGTCCACTGGTTGGCTTCATCAATGAGCATATGCCATGTAAACCTGACCCCTTGGGCCAGAACACAGTTAAAGATAGGAATCCACATTGCCATTCAAGCAACCAGAGTCAGACTCACCAATACCCAGTGAAGCCCAGCTAAATCACAGAATGAAACAAGACTTTTCCAAGGGACATGAAGCTTATAAGGAAAAATATGAACTACTAGAATTTGGGATAGTTGGTTATTTAGCATTTTTGCCAATCTTGTATGGCAAGAAAAAGTTTTTCTCCAGGAAGTGTAAAATATCTGAGAACTCCAGAATTATATTTTTTCTTTATTTTGTAATATTTCACTATGTTCCAGTACAAATAAATATCATCTATTTTGTAGGCATAGCATATACGTTAAAGCATGTATTTGAAAGAAATATATGCCCTTTTAATTTTAGTGCATAAATCCATTTATTCAAAATAGTATTCTATTTACTTCACCTAAAAAAGCTATAATGTTGCTATGATTGCATGACAACTGATAGATTACAATGGGCACACATTGTAGAGTGGTATCAGAATGCCTACTTGTCATAATGTATATAAATAAATAATATTATACAGAAAAATAGATGCTACAATATAACAGAGTATTGTGACAGATGGAAACTCTGATATTGTGATCCAATTATTTTTAGAATCAGCTTGCAATGTTCATTTTTGAAATATCAAATACTGCTATTGCGACCTGCAAAAAGCAGTAGTTCAATAGAAACAATTTTATTTTTATAAAATTAAATACAGTTTTATTAAATGCAGATGGTTTATAAGACACATACTTTTGTTCATATCATATCAAAATTTTACCTTGTCTTATTTACAACACTGATCTCAGATGCAGATTCAGTGATAGCTTGAATAAATAAACCCTCTTCTTGAGTTTAAGCAAGGCTCATTAGGCAGAGGCACAATGTTGGGGCTTCTCTTTCTTTATTTTGGATTTACTGAGAACAGAACTGCGCATTTGAGGATGGTGGAAGTCTTTAGGTTTGCTATAGTACTATAAGCACAAATGGTGACTTATGAAGCCTTATCCTCTTCCTCACTTCTCACATTTACTCTACATTTTAACTTGTGTAACACTGACAGTTTCTCATTGTTTTGGCAGTGTGGATAAAAGTTTCTTCTAAAACACAACTTTTTTTTTCTGAAATAAAGCTTACATACCAAGAAAGAAGCAATGTGCTTATACTGAAGAGCCAATTCAAAATCTTTCCTTTACAATCAACATTGAAAAGGTTTATAGAAAATATGTGTCATGAAAAATCTATATGTGGAATTCAAAATCATTTTCAACCAAAATACAGTGAAATTTAACTCATTTTGTACAATTTTTTGAAAATAATTTATATGCCCATAGCTACAATTCTGAGTCCTTGCAATGATTAAAAAAAAAAAAAAAGACAACTTGGGAAGTCTCTGGTAGCTTAAAATTTTGAGACTCATGAGCAGACAAAATAAAAATACAGGCTGGCATTACATTCTGTATAGTGGGAGTTTAAATTGTTATTCACAGGGAGAATTAAATTATATATTTTGCTGATAAATGTTAGACAGCCCTTAAAACTATAGCAAACAGTACTGTTCTTTATTGTTTTTTATTTTTATTTTGAATTTTTGGATTTTATGGTGTAATTCCGCATAGTCTGAGATTTCCACACACTCCCCAAATTTCCTCCCCTGACTGATCTCCCCCATATTGTTACAATAGTATAGACCTTCATAAGGAGCCATGATTCCATCAGTCTGTTATTCAAGTGTACCCCGACATTGCTGGTACAGACAATGTCAGGCACAGTACCAGTTTAATGACATAGAAAAGACACTCAAGTCTTATATCAGAGTATTAGGTTGGGGAAACAATTTTGTAACAAACTGAATTATAATATACAGATCAAAGGTGGGTACAATGAGATGGTGTAGGAATTGATCACTGCACAAGAGAAACGGAAAGGTCTTAGTGGAATTGACAATTCAAATGAAGAATAATTTAAGTGATGTGTTTTGGTTGTTTCAACACAATTCACAAGAGAAGGAGAAGATGCAGAGAAGATGGCTGGACAAAATGTGAAATTTTCAGGTTACGATTCATAGAGGCAAGACAAAAATTTTAGGAGGTTATGCTTAGGGAATACATACATTTATGAGTCCCTTTTTCTTTTGGAAAAAGTCATATAGGGTCACCTGACATTACACTGGATAAATTTTTTCTTTATAGATTCACACAAGTTCATTTTCACACGTAAGTATTCACTTACATCATGCAAAATGTTCATCTTCAGTTGTCCAATTTGGGTAAATTAATATGAATGCAAATTGAACAATTAATTTGCATACACATTTTTAATTTAAGTGCTCTCTCTTTATATTCTTGAGACATCTAGTATTTTTTTGCAAAAATATACAATATTCTAGAATTTATGATTTACCATGTTTCCTAATGGATAGATGAAATTTTGCTAATTCTGTTTATGGTTTTCTGCTCTACAGTCAAAATAAATCATCACTTATCTACAAGTCTCACTTTTATATTAAAAAAGAATGATTAAACACCAAATGTCTGTCACTGATCAAAAAAACAAAGTTTGTGTCTTCTCTGCTACTTGCCTCACTACAATTTATTCTCTCAATATTTTTTCAGCCACGCTTATCTTGAGTTGTTCATTTTTAATTCGGACATGAAGATTACTATTTCATGTGCAAAATGACTTTGTCTTTGTCATCCAAAGTGAAGGGAGAAAGACTTAAATACAGAAAATATATCGAGAGCCATAAGATCAAATATGATGGATAATGTCCATATTTATAAGTATTTTCCACTAAACTGTTTACACATAAATTAGCAATTTTATTAAAAATTATTTTGAAAAATAAAATATGAAGATAAAGAGATAATCCAGTTCAACACAAGCTAGAAAACCATCTATTTTTCTAAAATAAAGCTTATGAAATAATGGATTTTATATTCATTGCAATACCTCTGATTGTAACTAACCCAATAACATGAAAATAATTACATGGCTGTAATAGGACACTCAAAATAGCCATAAAAGTATAAAATATTCAAGAAAAACCAATCATCATCCTACTCTATTATGAACTACTAGATCTCTAGAGTTCCATTAGATATGCACTCATTTTACTTTCTAATTTTATTTTTGAACATCCAAATTTTCATTTTGAACTTCAAAATCACATTAGACAGGCATTTTAGCAAGCATGCTCCCCACCCCCAGGGAGTAGAATTTGGGAGAATAAGACAATTCAGAAAAATACAGCTAATTTTACTGCATCCCATTTTGATAATATTAATCTTAATTAATTTTATGACAATATCAGCATCATAAACAACTATAGGATTATTTCTCCATTCTTTACCTGTTTTTATCACTACAGTATGCTATCCTCATTCTATGCATTGGTATCTACATTTCGGTCATATATTTTTATGTGCCATTTATTTCAGTTTTGTGTCCCCTGCATTCTGTTCGGCATTGTATCATGTCCTTACTCAAGTTAATATTTCCTGCTCATAGCATGTAGGATACATTTTATTCCTCAGTATTTTATGCTTTCTAAATGTTGTACTCATTCTAACATTTTCTTTTCATATAAACCAAAATTATCTTCAAAATCAAACATTTGTCTTACTGTGTACCACTTTAAACCAACTCTCATGTTGACACGTTATTGTTCCTATTCTGAAATTTTTTTTGCATTGCTCTGAATAACTGTTCTATCCAAGCTCATATTTTCTTTTTTATTCAGCCTTTCATTCGGTAAAATAGAAGAGTAGACAACCAGGAATGCAATTAAGTATCAGGAAGCTCTATCCCTTTGGGTGACATTCACAAAACCTAATAGGAGAAGATACGTAAAATTAGTCAAGAGATTGCAAATTAAATTACCCTAATGAAAACCTATTGTATTTTACTCAGCATTGTAACTGATTTTTCTCCCATTTTTAGCATATTTTATTTAATTATTCATTCATCAAAGAGTGTTCATTAACTCATTTTCTTTTAGATTTTTTTCCTACATTTTATTTATATCAAGGAAAATTTTACAGTTTTAAGAGCATATTTCCTCCAACACCACTATGTTTTCAGCTGTACATTCAGCCTGCCCTCTTGCCTCCTTATTTTTAATTTTTCAATGACATGCTTTCAATTTTTTATACTCTATGCTTAATTTTTGTAGAAACAGTCTTATCATTTTGTTACATTATTGCACAACTTTCATCAATATATGGGCAATTATAAAAGCTAATATTATAACAATGGTATAGAATTCCACTTTTTTCTTCATAATTTAAGAAAAATGCATTAAAGCATATTAGCATATATTTTGCAAGTAATACATAAGTATGTAATTCTGTGTAAACATTAATTTCAAAGCAAGATATCTACCCTGCTTCAGTATTTTAGCTATTGCCAGATCAGAGCTCTCTGATTCAAAGAGGAAATATCTGGCATAATGGCCAATCTGTTTTGGTATTTGGTCACCTGTTAATCACCCAGTAATGCTCCATGTCATCTGAAGCTCACATCATTGTGGAATGACTTATTCACATTATACATTATCTGCTAGTTTCACATATAAATAGTTGTAGGTGTAAGTGATTCCATCTATCAGTGTGAGGACTACTTTCAGAAAAATTCATACAGTAAAATTTAACTCATCTGAAGTGGAAGCATTAGCAAGATTAAATAATGTATTTCTTAGGAATTATATGTAAAAGTAAAAACAAACAACAAAAAAACACAAAAATATCTGCCATAAAATTTGAATGAACACTTGATTCTGTTGCAGAAAAAGAGTCTAAATTACTTTTACAGTTTTCTTACTCATTTTTAAAAAAGGAAATTTTCATTCCTTATTTAAAAGGCAAAGAAAGAGGAGGAGAGAGCTCCTATCTACTGATTCACTACCTAAAAGATCAGAATAACCAGGATGGCGCCTGGCCAAAGCCTGTAGCCTGTAGCCTGAACATAATCTGAGCTTCCCAAATGGATGGCAGGAATACAGGAACTTGTGCAGCCTCCCAGGATGATCTCCAACATGGCTAGAAGATCAAGGGAAGTACACCTGGAACCTGACCTCTGACATGACCGGAAGATCTAGGGAGACAGACGTGTCATACAGCCAATTACAGCGTCTTTGGTGGGCGTGAGGGCTGCCGGAAGGCTCCCTCCTGCCCTCCCTTTCCTTACCCTTTAAAACCTGTAACCTGTGCATAATAAAGCGGACATTTCGCACCAGCTTGTCTCTGGTGGTCCTTGCAGCCGAAAGGCCACTATCTGCCTCATCCTCGATGACCTCGGGGCTAACCAGCAGGCCCAAACCGCGAGAACAAGGTCTTCAATGTTTTTTGTTAGCAGCTATTATATATACATATATATGTTACCTGCAGTGTTTCATTTATTAACCATTTCAATTTTATATATGCATATTTTTTGAATAATGTTTGTACGATTAGTATAGATATATTTACACAAATGTGTACTTTCATATGTGTTACATATAAACAATCAGGTTTTTAAGTACTAGTTTATTTTATTACTCCATTATACAGTTTCACAGGCTCCAGGATTTCTCTCCTCCTCCTCCTCAAATCTCCTCCCCATCACTGATTTTCCCCATGTCGTTACAATAAAATAGTCCTACAAAAGCAGTCATAAGTCCACCATTCTGCCTTTTAAGTGTATCTTGACATTGAAGGTCTGGAGAACGGCAGGAGTTCAACATTCTATTTTCAAGATACATTCAACAATTTCGTAGGGAGTCCATCTTTGATTTGGAAGTAGAGATCCATGCTGCATTGTATCTTCACATCTGGATGTGACAGTCTACACCTCATTGTTACTAAAGATCCCCTTAAATGAAAAGCCTAAAACAGAATCAACAACAGAAATAAAAACAGAAAATTTATAATGACATGAGGTTGACATGCTACTGAATAACCAATTTGTCGCTGAAGAAATGAAAAAATAGAAGACATTCCTGAAGCAAAGGATGCTATTTTGTGACATGAATCAGGGAGGAAATTATTAAGAAAAACAAAACCTTTCTTTTCTTAAATGAAGGATGGTAAAAAACAAAAATATCATCCCCACTCAAGATGCAGTACAAAGAGTATTGAAAGGAACATTGATCTTATATCTTATATGAAGGTTGCATTACATCAGAGAGAATGTTATATGTGTTTTTGCGATTGGCTTACTTCACTGAGCATAATGGTCCCTAGTTATTATTGGCTGGTTGCAAAATGCAGACGTTCATTCTTTCTAATGCTGAGTAGTATCCCACAGAGTAGATGTAAATTGAATTCTTTATCCACTCTTCTATTGATGGGCATCTGGGTTGTTTTCATGTTCTTACTACTGTACATTATGCTGCTGCAATATAGGATTACAGATCATTTTCTTATATGCAAATAACATTTCCTTTGTATATATTCCCAGAAATGGGATAGCTGGGTCATACAGCGGTTCAATTTGTAGTTCTATTAAGAAATCTCCATACTGACTTTCATAATGGTCTTAGTAGCTAACACTCCCACCAATAGTGAAGGAAGGTACCTTGCGCCTCACATCCATGCCAGCAGGTGTTGTTAGCAGAGTTCTGAATCTACACTAATCTCACAGGAATTAGGTGGAATATCAATGTAGTTTTTGTTTGTATTTCCCTGACAGCTAGGGAGCCTAGGCAGTTTTCGTATGTCAGCCATTTGAATTTGTTCTTTTGGAAAATGTTCACTTCCTTCACTCATATTTTAACAGGCTTTTTTAATTTTGCTGTTGTTGAGTTTCTGAAGCTCTTTTTAATTCCTGGACATTAGTCCACTGTTGGTTGGGCAGTGTGCAAAGATTTACCCCATTCTGTTGGTTGTTTCTTCAGTGTGTTGATCATCTCCTTTGCTCTATAGAATCTTCTTGGTTTGACGTAATCTTGTTTGTTTATTTTGGGTTTGACTGCCTGTGCTTTTGGTGATTTTCCTAAGAAGTTTTTCCCCAGTCATTCCAGCCTGAGTTTTTTGACGTTGGCATTAGATAATAGCTCTTTTGGATACAACGTCACATTTGATTGTAATTAGAAAACACAGATTATCATACTGTTTTTAATAAAGTACTAAAAATAGTAAAGTATGTTTAAACCAATTCCACAACAAGAATGCATTTTTGTCTAAAATCCATGATACAGTTTGATAAGGTTTGAAAGCCTATTCACAAACCCGGCATGATAGCCCAGTGGCTGAATCTTTGCCTTACATCTGCTGGAATTCCACATGGGTATCAGTTCATGTCCCAGCTGCTCCACTTTCATCCCAACTCCCTGCATGTGTCCTGGGAAAGCAGTAGAGATGCCCTAAAATCTTGGGGGCCTGCACCTATGTGGGGACTCAGAAAATGCTCCTGGCTCCTGGCTTCAGAATGGCTCAGCTCTGGTTGTTGCAGCCACTTGGGGAATGAATCAGCAGACAGAAAATATGTCTGTCTTTCCTTCTCTCTGTGTATCTGTCTTCCCAATAAAAAAAGTAAAATTAAATATCCAAAAGGCTATCCATGCTTTGCTGTATTAAGTGAATCAGAAATGTTTAATGACAGATGGTATTTCACTAATCATTTTTAGTCCAAATTTATTTCCATTTCTTAGAAAACCTGGCTAATTTAGAATAAGTGATTAAGTAAAATATAATCATAATCTGGAAAACAAGGCTTGAAAAATAAAGGACCCTTGATCAATAATTCTAAATGAAATACGGAAAAATGGAGAGGCAGGAAAACAACCATATTTAAAACAGAACCTGGAAAATAAAATGAAAGAATAACTAAAGAAAAATGAAATTGATAATCACATATTATTTCATACATTCATAGAATTCAGGTATCTTGGCAACAAATAATGGGTGAGAACAGGCTAAATCACAAAAATATTTCTGCATGTGCTCCCCTCTCTTTCCTGAGCAAGGAATCTCAGATGGTAGAATATTTATGCACATTGCATTCAAATTTTCTCATGAAAGAGCTAACAAAAATGTTATGGGCTGTATAATGAATTTATGGCTGCTTCTCAAGGCAGAGGATCCCTACATTAACCTTGCATGAAGGAGAACGTAATGTTCTTATCCATCAAGGCTTCCAGCTGTGGCCACGTAGAGTGTCGGAGAAGCTCTCTTCTTTGATATGATGACTGATAGTGTGAATATCCTTTTCACAGCTCTTTTATTTATTTATTATCCTATTTCGCACAGGAAAGGAACTCATGATAACATCTAATGAATAACAGTCAAACTTTCCATCAATAAACTCCACACGTATGAAACCAGGGCAGCAGTCTAAGATACAGTACGCGGAAACTTTTCAATTTATTTTCATAATTTTAATTTTTCTCTTTGGCATGTTGGATTAACAACTTATTCTACCAAGAAATGTATTTTTCGAAAAATGTCACCCATCAAAAAATAGCGTTTCATAGATAGAAATTGATATAGATTTCTGCATTTGAGTTTTTAGAATTTGTATTGTAATGAAATAGACTAGTTTAAACTGGCAACCTGTCTTCGTGGTTAAAAAAATGATAATAAATAAAACAAAATAAATGGAAACCTGCTAGTAAATAGGTAATAAAGTGGCCAGAATTTACAAAAAAATTCTACAGAAAATAGTTTTTACATTATTTTATCATTCTTTAGTTGGAAAGTATATCTGACCATTGCAGAGGGTTGTACTGGGAACACAACGTGTCATGTTCTAATGACCTCCCACACAGGCCAAGCAGATAGAGATCCAGGGTTGATCTCCCACATGTGGCATGGCAAAATAGCATCATTATGCTAAGTGAAATAAGCCAAACCATATAAAATAAATATCATATACTTTCTCTATTTATAGAAATGAATATACGGAAATAGCATAGAAATATTTTAAGAGGATTGATACAATCTTATTTAAATGTAGTGTTGTGTACTATCTGGAGAAAACCAGCAGAAGATGACAAGTTAAGGGAAAAAACACAATAATTAAAATACTATGGACTAATTTATAAACATAGCTGAAGTGGCAGTGGAAATGTAGAAAAGTAACTAGTTACAGCTACAAATTTATATAAGCTATTCAGAAAATATTTGAGGAGAAATAAAGAGCAAAAGACCTAGACATAATATCAACCTTTTAGTTAGGCAACTAGATGGATTATTAGAATATGAAACTACAAAGAAAGCGTAACTACTAAAAGGTTGAAAGAAGTATCAAATACTGATTTGGTAATATCGAAGCATGTGTTTGGTGCCTCTTACAAGAACTAACTTGGAGAAAATGTTAGGGAAAGTTGATGAACAGATAGTAGCATAGATACACTAAGCTTTTTCACTTAGTGCTAGAGAATGCTTAAAAGAAAAGGGAAATACATATAATTTTTCTTTTTTCCTCCAGGATTCAGCTATGATGATGGTAAAATGATGATGATGATGATTATGAAGTTGATGATGATGATAATACAGTATCAATGACAATGGTATTATAATTATTCACAGACTGCAGTTGTTAAAGCTAAAAAATAAGTATCAATTACTTCAAACCTTCAGTTTTCCCTTCGGAGATATTCTTGCCCGCCCTCCCACATTAATAATCAACACAATGTTATTTTTAATTTCAACAAAATCTTACTTTCATATGTGTTAGAGTTAGCTTGAGTATGATTTTAACATAATTCTCTGGTATGATTACATAACTTCATTGAAAGTACTGTATCTTAGCAATATTCACTTAAAGTTAGAAATTTTATTATCACGAGTATTATAAATATTTCAACTATGGAAAAAAATCCAAAATATATTTTGCCTTGTAAGATTGTAAGTAGAAACATGTCCGGAAGAAAATCAGCAATACCGATAGTTCATTGTGGGGCAATAGTAACTGCTTGCATATACACGGCTGTGCTTACTTGAATAATAGTATGGTTAACAAAATATAGGTCTGCTACAAAGCATAGAATTTAAGCTTGTTCTGGAATACAATTTGTCTGAATTGAATCCATCTGCTCACAGCAAATGAAATATAATCTGACAAATAAATAAAAGTTTAAAAAAAATGTTGTGCATTAGCATAGCAATATGGCCAAGTTCAATGTCTGAAAGAGCAGTCTGCATGAATTGCTTAAAATGTACAAACATCCTGAATTTGCCTGGTCTTTTCCAAAATCCCAGGATTAATTAATTAGTAACATGGTTGCTATTGGACTTTCTCTTTTATGCTTTGTTACGCAGTTATTTTGGGTTGTTTTTGTCATTTTTATTATTTTATTTTCTAGGTCATATGCTGCAAACACACAAAAAGGCTAAATGCAGGTATTCTGAAGTGGAATATTGACCGAGAAAGCCTTGACGCCATCACATGACTGAATTCTAGATCCTTCCTACCTATACACCTGTGATATATCTTTTCTTAGAACATTTACTTTATTATTTTTTATTTGTCTAGTTATTTCATTTATTGTTCCAAAAGCTCTGGTAGTTCGCTTCCTCAATTGGCCTACTGAGTTCCCCTATCTTATTACACTAATATAGGAAATTTTGAAAAAGGAAGTCATACAAAAGACAAGGGATTAAGAATGTTTGTAATAGGGTCTGGTGTGGTAGCCTAGTGGCTAAAGTCCTCGTTTTGCATGCCTGGGATCTTATATGAGTACCTGTTCTAGTCTCAGCTGCCCTGCTTCCCATCCAGCTTCCTGATTGTAGCCTGGGAAAGCAGTCAAGCAAGGCCCAAAGCCTTGGGACCCTGCACCCGCATGGGAGACCTGGAGGAGGTTCCTGACTCCTGGTTTCTGATCGGCACAGCACCGGCTCTTGTGGTCATTTGGGAAGTGAATTATTGGACAGAAGATATTCCCCTCTGTCTGTTCTCCTCTCTGTATATCTGACTTTGCAATTAAAATAAAGAAATCTTTAAAAAAAATAACCAGCATAACGAAAGTACCTGCCTCCCACTCTTTTAAATGTTGTACGAAAATCCATTCATTTAATCTGCACAACAGAACTGAGAAATGGATTCCGCTACTACTATGCAGAGGAAGACACTAATTTCTATAATTCTGATGTAATTTCTCGAATTTCATACAGATGGGGATTTAGACTGGAACTGAGATTGTCCTGCTCAAAGACACTAATTTTGGATTACAGTACTGAGTACTTAGTTTTTAAACTATTTCTATCTATTCATTTGTACAATTTAATCTGATCCAATAACCAGTGACAGTCATAGTTGCAACCTGTTTTAGGTAGGATGACAGGAAAGGACACTAGCACTCAGAAAGCAAAGCCAACAAGGATCCTTAAAGTGTTTTCATTTTTTAAAGGAAACAAAAGCAGCTTCAAGACAAATGGACAATAGACTTATCCGAGGGCTACTAGTCACCTAGATATTGTTGACTGAATGTAGGGAGAAGAGGGATACATGTGACTACATCGCACAGAATCCCTTTTGTTAAAGCGAGTCAAAAGTTTAGTTCTCTTGAAGCTGTATCTATGATATGCATGGAATCTGTGTCATTTATACTAATATTTTTAATAATAATAACAATAAAGCAATTTGTCGGGTTTGCAGGAAAAGCAGAGTCTTGGCTGTATGACTAACTTCTTTGTCATTGTCTTGGTCAGGAACAGAAAACTGTATGGCGAAAGGTGGTTCCTGTAACAGGACTTGCAAATAGAATGTTGGCCCAAGGAGAGCACTTTCACCCAGAAAAACTTGCAGTGAGGGGAAATAAATGCACATTAAAACTCCTTACAGAAATAAAAATTTTCTGCTTTGAAAAATTAGTTTCTTGTTCATTGATATTTAAAATAGTTGCATCAAACTGTAACCTAACTTAAGATATAAGAAGAATCTGATGAAAACTAAGTTGGAGCTGTCTTATATGCAAAATCCCAATTTACTGTCAATTTGAACAAACAGAAATTTCTAGTGATCAATGAAACATATATTAGTAATTTGAAAAACAACAATAGACAAAAGGTCAGATATAAAATCTCTTCAAGACTTTCATGGATTCCAAACAGTTTTGAACGAAAATAAACTTGGGATTTTATTCCACCTTACATAAATTTTTGAAGGCCCTTTAAGTTTGCAAGCAGGAATCCTAACCTTAATGAAAGATAACAGAAAAACACAGTCAGAAAATAAGCTTTTGAAAAACAATCTACCTCTGTGAGCTGTCCTTTTAAAAATAATTTTCGATAAAAAACATTACACAGTGAACATATTCACTATATATTTTGCGCTTATGTTGAAATAGAACGGGCAAGTCGACTTAATTTATAAAACGTTTATTGTAATGTCATATTTATGGCACCAGTGAAGGCATATCTGAGTAGACCAGCTACAGCAAATAGCATATCTTGCTGACTAAGTTACACAGTTTATCAAAACAGTTGTCACAGCAAGGTCTCTTGTCCAAACCAAGAGTAAGATCATGGAATTCACCCTCACTTTTCCTTGAAGAAGACATTAAATGTATGACTACCTAATGCCCCTGGAAAACAAACATCATTTTTTAAAACCACTGTTTGAATATTTTTTCTAAATTTTTATTTGTCTACTGTGCTTCCTTTTATCGCTGTCTTGTAATAATTTTAAGGGTGATTTTTTTTTCACTTAAACACAATGTACCTGGAATTATGAAGTGTGCACTCTATACTATCTCAGTTATTTTGCTCAAAACTATTGGTGAGTAATACCCTGGTTTGATTTTCAGCATTTAGTTATTTCATTGTTTTTGGATGATAGCATATCATTATTATATATTACACAATTCTATAGAATATCAGCATTTATTGTAGTATGGATATGATTGATAGAATTATTTTTTAACATTTCATGTACAAATTTTATCAAAGATGTATTAAACATATACAAAAAGGTGGGATTTCTGGATTAAAATGACACTTGGACATGCACAAAATAACAAAGTCCTTCTGAATAACAGTGAATGTAGATGGGAGATTCCCCCTCTAAAATTCTTTCATTTTTGGTGTTGAACAGCTCCAACTATATTCACAAGTTGCTGAAATATTCAGGGATGATTTCTCTACATTTCTCAAGCTTTATTACATAATGAAATGACATATGCATTTTACAATATCTTTAGGTAGTTACTCAATGTGCAAGTTTGAAATGGTCTATAATGTAAATTTTATAAATACATTTTGTAACATACATTCATATAGATTTCACTAAACTTTTCCTGTAAGAAGATATACATTCTGCTCTAGTTCTTCCATAAACCTGTCAACTGATTACTGTTTCTGGGACTAGAACTTGGGTAAATGTCTGAGGGCAAAAAAGAAAATAATAATTATTGCTTTATCCTAGCTAGAGGACAAAAAGAAAGCAATAAAATGGAATTATTGCTTAAATCCAAATGAAATACTGAAATAGGAATGTATTTAGAAGTGAGAAAGCAGGAGAGAAGGCAAATAGATTACAGGATGGAAAAATGGACTTAGCTATACAGAAAAAAATGCAGTCACTTTATTTGTTTGTTATATGCTATTAATATTTGTGGGATTATAGGAATTTATTTCCTGTATACATGAAAGTGAAAATGAACAAATATTTTTTGAATTTTTAAGATAATTTCCTTGTCTATTACACATGTGGCATCTGATTTTCTACTAGTGTTCTCTGACTTCCCTAGGTGTCTTACAAAAAATGATAACATTCTCAGGTTTTCTTCTTTTCTAGCACTAATGAAGATTATTGAGCACTCTCGACACATACTCTGTAAACAGGGCAGGATAGCAATGTATATGGCAATTTATCTTACAAATTGCAATCTATACCAACTCACAATGTTATGATTTTCACAATGTAAACACCTATTTTCATTAGTATCCCTAAGTGAATATTGTCTATTGTCTATGTATGCATAGTAAGCTTATAGCTTATTAAGAGTAACAGAGAGAAAATTAATGTTTTCCATGTGGTTGAGCACCTGTGTCCACATGGGAGACCAAACAAAACATCCTGTCTCCTAGAGTCAACCTGACTCAGCCCTATAGTTCACGCTTTCTGTCTCTGTCTCTTTCACACTCTCTATGTCTGTCTTTCTGCAACTCTGACTTTCAAATAAAATAAATCTTTAAAAAAAATCAGCAGAAATAATGCATGTAAATAACACAATAATTAAACTAAACAAGTAACTGGTTAGGCTCAGCAGCCTCAGCTATATGCTTCCAGCAGAAAACTGGACAAGGGGAAACTCTAAGATGGACTATGTCAATCAGTGGATTCTGCACCAGCCTCATCATACCTGAACTGTTGCTGTTGCCTTCAAACCTGAGAGGGCCTCCCTAAGAGGCCATTGAACTTGAACTGGACAAGTGGGATGCTGGACTCTGTATGGTGTGAGCTTTTAATTACGGAATCTCAACAGAACTTGAGCTGTGGTTATGCATCAAGGTGAAGGAATTCACCATGGGGGAAGAGTTTGGGGTGAAGGGGGGGGAATCCCAGTACCTATGAAATTGTGTCATGTAATACAATGTAATTAATGAATAAA
This sequence comes from Ochotona princeps, assembly GCF_030435755.1. Lineage (NCBI taxonomy): Eukaryota > Metazoa > Chordata > Mammalia > Lagomorpha > Ochotonidae > Ochotona > Ochotona princeps. Next base: position 18,444,475 of record NC_080843.1, on the reverse strand, counting down.
TGAATATTAAAAAAATTTAGAAAACTGAAATAGGTCATCAGAAACCATTCAGTTGAAGAACAAGAAATAGATACAGTCAAAAATTTTGAAGAAAATATAATGAGCTTATGGGACATAGTCACTTGGGTCAACATATGAACAATTATATGGCCACCTCCAAATGTTCAGAAAAACAAGCTAAAGAAAAGTATGTATAATTTTCAAAAAAAATTATGCTCCAAAATGAATTCGTTTTTAATTCCATTTTCTGCAAACATATTCAAGACCTTTTACCTTGCACATTGGATAACACAGAGGAAGTTAATAACTTGCTTAGATTACTAACTAATCAATAATAACGGACACTGTGAAATGTTATAACAGACCTACATTCAGTATAGAGATCGAATCAGAATTCATAAAACTCTCCATCATTTGATGGTCTTTCTGGAGATTCTGTCAAATAGCTAAAGAACTACTGAATCCCTTTTTCTCGACTTTTTCAAATTTATTATAAGCAAACATTTTTAAGTTAGTTTTATCAGGCAAGTATTAGCCGATTCCAAGGTAAACGGCAAGATAAAAAATAACTACATAAAATATCCTTGATAGATTTAAATGTAGAAATTTAAAAATTGTAAAACTAACAAAGAATTGTAAAAACTAACAAATTGAATTCAATGGCACATTGAGCAGATTGTACACCACCACCACATGAATGCAGTCCTAGGAAGAGAAAAAGATTCAATGCACAAAAAGAGATTAATAAATACATTTATGTGATTTTTATATTAACATAGTGAAGATGTTTTTAATACATGCAAAAAATTTTAAATTTATTCAATATATTTTCATGATAAAAATTTCCTGATGGACCTGGAGTAGCAGGAACGCACACCACAGTCATAAAGCTAACAGAAGCATCACACCTGTCATCATACTCTGTGAAAAACTGAAACGTAATCATAAGAGATCATGAAGAGAAAAAGAACGCCCATTCTTGACACTTACATAGTATTAAAAACATAAAAGAAAACAAAAATAAAAAGATTGAAATTGGAAGCAAAAATTCATAACCTCTGTTCACTGAGAACATAATTATACCAATATCTGATTTGCAAAATATGCAAGGGAGCTAATACTTAATAGCAAAAAATAAAACACAACTAATAATTCAATTAAAAATAGGTTAATGATTCCAGTAGGTATTTATCCACAAGAGACATAAAAATGAACAACATGTATAAAAATAAGTGTTCACTGTCACTAAACATCAAGAAAATGCTAATTAAAATCAAAATCACATTAAATATTACGTCACACTTATTACATGAATATTATCAGGAACAAAAACAAATGAGTGTTATTCGTGAAACATAGCAGTCAGATCAAGGTAAACTGTTGGAATGCAACATTGTGCAGTTTGCTATGGAAAAGAGTATGAAATTTGACATAAAATTATCTATGCTTTAGCAACCTCACATATTCAGAAAACTTGAAATCAGTATCATGAAGACGTATCAGCACCCTTGTGTTCATGATAGCACTACATACATAATAGCTAGATGCAGAAGCAACCTGACAGTGAAGTGTGTGTGTGTTTTACCAAACATGATGTACCAAGCTGAAAACTGCTGGATTTTTACTTCCAAAATCTATTTTCAAAACACTTTTATTATAGAAGAATGTTTTTCTTCCCATAGTAAAACTTACTTTTATAATTAAAATTGTACTATTAGTCATTACAATGAAACTAGAATCTGCTTAATGAAATTTGTACATACAGAAAAACATTAACATCTGCATGTGCAATGCTCAATGTGAACTTTTAAAGACATGATTTTAATTTTATTCCTGAGGTAAGAAGTTCAAAAATATTAGAACTCAAAACTATTGTCATGCTTTTCTATCTTTTACTGGTTCTGAAGTAAAACATTTAATTTCTGGTTCAAAATAAAAATGTCCTAGCTGTCCTTCTGGCTAATGCTTCTGATGATTATTCTAATAATCATTTATTTGTTCTAAAATTACGTTGGAGTCATGGTCTGAAGAGTGTGCCACCCCAAACTCATGTCCACATGCAAGTTCAGAACAGTGTCTTATTTGAAATAATATCTGTGTTGAGAATTTCAAAATGGATCAGCTTGCGTTTAAAGGGAGTACTGAGTTCAATGACCCAGACCCAATTTGGAACATCAACAGAGGGAAGCAGCTCTGCTGAAGAAGGAAGAGATTCAAGTGATGGTATCACAAGTCAAGGAACGCTGGAGGCAGGAATGGAGGAAGGGTTGCACCCTAGAACCCTTAGAGGGAAGCTGTAAGTCCCTGCTCACACTTCAAATCCATACTTCCAGCCGCTAGACCCAAATGAACATCCCTCACCTGTTTCTTTCTGGTAGTTCAGTGGCTGAAGAATGCCATCACTTCACCCCTCGGTAACCTCAGGGCTCGTTGGTTGGAAAACCCTAGAGAGTTCTCAAACAATGTATTTCGTGCTCCATAGCAGATCTTGGGAATGAACATACCTGAGATTATCACCATGGGAGATAATTTAAATTTTTTGTTTTAAGTCCCTGCTGCCCACTTTCAATCCAGCTCCCTCGTCATATGCCTGAGAAAGCAGTGGAAGATGCCCCGAGTCTGTGGCCCTCTGACACACACATATGAAACCTAAAGTAGCTCCTTTCTCTTGACTTTGAACTGGCCCAGTCCCTGTTATTGCTGCCTTTTGGGAAGCAAATCAGCAGATAGAAGATATCTCTGCTTGTCCCTGTTTCTGTAAATTTGACATTCAAATAAATAAATTTTATAAAAATAACATACTAGGTATCATATGATGACTCAGTAGGTTAATCCACCACCTGCACTGCTGATACCTTTAGGGATGCTGGCTCTGATCCCATCAGCTCCACTTCTGATTCAGCTTCCTGCTAGCAAGCCTGGGAAAACAGTGAAACATGGCCCTAGTGCTTGTGATTCTGAATATATGTGAGGGGTCCAGGAGAATTATCTGGTTCCTGGCTTTCAACTGGCCCATTATAGCCATTTGGGGAATGAATCACTGCATGGCAGACTCTCTCTGCCTCTCTCTCTGCCGTTATTCCTTCTTCCCTCTCTCTGTCTTTCCATCTCTGTAATTCTGATTTCCAAATAAGCTTTCTTTTTATCTTAAAAAAAATCCTAGGCATTATATGATAATGAGAGCCACTGTAGAAGACTGAACTCATACACCTATTTAAGATATACACAGAGGTAACTGAAGATATATTAAATATTTAAATACAAGTATTTATAAAACTACTTGAAGAATATTTAGGGAAAACACTTCATGACTTTGTCATACAAAAAAATTCTTTTAAATAAGACCCTATGGACCCGGCGGCATGGCCTAGTGGCTAAAGTCCTCACCCTGAACGCGCCCCGGGATTCCATATGGGCACCGGTTCTAATCCCAGCTGCTCCACTTCCCATCCAGCTCCCTACTTGTGGCCTGGGAAAGCAGGTCGAGGGTGGCCCAAAGCTTTGGGTTCCTGCACCCGTGTGGGAGACCTGGAGGAGGTTCCAGGTTCCTGGCTTCAAATCAGTGCAGCACCAGCCGTTGCACTCACTTGGGGAGTGAATCATCGGATGGAAGATCTTCCTCTCTGTCTCTCCTCCTCTATGTATATCCACATTTCCAATAAAAATAAATAAATCTTAAAAAAAAAAACTCTACAATCACAGGCAACATAAACAGACATAGACAAATGTATTTATCTCAGACTAGAAACACTTCTGTGTAACAAGGGAAATACCAGATTGAGAAGTATGAGGGAGTGCAAGAATATATTTGCAAATTGTAAATTTGATGAGGTATTTATATCCAGGATATATAAACAACTAAAATAACTCCATAGCAATAATACCAAAATTATTATTATTATTACTATTATTATTTTCTTTTTTTTATTATTTTCATTAACAGGCAAAAGGCCTAAAAAGCTGTACTTGTTTCTTAAACGATGTAGACAAACAAATGGCCAAAAAATATATGAAAAGATGCTCCTTATCATTAACCATGAAGGAAATGTAGATCAAAAACATGCCACTGAGAGAAGCAAAATGGTGTAGTAGGGAAAGGACATGTTTAAACAGATAGAACATCATTAGCCAGGATGAAACAGAGAGGGCACATTTCAGAAAATAAAAAAGTACAGGCCTACAGCAGAGAGCCACCTGGAGACAGACACACACAGGAAAGCAGCAGATATAGCAATGTGGTGCTGCAGTGACCAGATACCCCAATGGCAGTGAGCAAGTGGCAATCTGAGCTCCACCAGCAGCCAGGTGGGAATGGGAGTTCACTGGGAGCACAGTAAGTGAACCCAGGCCAAGTATACCATGTCCTGCTGGTTTCTTTGATTTAACCAGAAACACAGACAGAGCAGCAGCAGATCTCAAACAGGTAGTGTGTGGTAACAGGATGATTTTCACATCCCAGATGCCACCACCAGAGCCTCATTTGGCACCATTTTGTGGGATGCAAAAGTTTAACGTGGAATCAGCCGAGAAAGTGCCGCTGTTGCACTCATGGAACTGTTATGTAATCAGGTCATAAGGCCTGTCCTCTCAACCTCATATGAAATTGACTCAAAGTACATCTTTCGATGAAGAGCCCATACAGTTCCATTTTCATAAAGTACCTAGAGCAGAAGCCTATACTTTAATTGGTCTCTCCTGGGTCCAGATTACTGGCCTCATTCCCTCAGCTTATTAACATTTTCATTATTCTCAACATGCAGAATACAGAACTAGATTTAAAAAGTGTTATTCAAACTCCTCAGAAAACTTTTTTTGGTAGTACTAGTTTTTAAAGCTTTGTGTTTCTTCTCTTTCTGTATCTATGTCTTTCACATAGAAACACACGCACATACACAAACACATATAAACATGCACTCATATATAGTAGTGTAACACATACATATGATACATTATTTTATTAGAAAATTAATAAGAAACACAAAGCAGTATTTTCCAAAAGATTTAGTCATGCGTATAAATCTAAAATCATCAATGCTTTTATTTTCAATTTAGCTCAGGTCTTTTCCTTTTTTATTTTCCAAGAATGACACTGTATACACAAAATCTATTAATAAGTATTTAAAAAGAAGCATAAATCTCATTAAATCTATCAACTCTGAAATCCTCCTGTATCTATTTTGAAGTTCCAATAATTTCTCAACACCCAAATATGCACACTGATCTTGGAAATGATCAGCGAGTACCTATGCACTAGCCACCAGGGCAACCCCAGTTTCAGTTTATAAGATTGTGAAGATTTATACAGACTTCAGCTTTAAAAATTAAAATGTCAAACAGGAAAGGCTGGGCCTGTCTTGCTAATACATGACTACCAGCATTCTTCCATATTATCAGGGAAAGAACGTATCAACCGTTGTGTGCTAGCATTTGCCAACTGACTGCACTTCTCCAAATAGACTCCTCTAAAGCATATCAAATACTCATGCCAGTTTCTTCAATAACTTCCCTGTGAATGAAATGTCCATTTGCATATATTAATGTCCTATTTGAAGTTTTTGCTCCCTGATCTTTTCTCGTGTCTTATATATCCAGAGTATAGTTGCCATTTCACAAACCTTAGGTTCCTTCCTCTAATCAAATAAGTAAATCATTGGGAATGATGACATAAATAGTGGGAAGAAAGTTAACATATGGTTATATATGAAAATGAGAACCAGAACTATTTAGATTTGATGTTGCAGAGTGAGGAAAACCACCAAAGGATTTTTTAAATTTAACTTTCAAGTAAGCATTATAAAGCACATATGCAAAAAATTTCTCAAAGCTGGTGACTTGTCAATGATATTTTTGATGCCAATCTGCTATGAAGTGTTGAGTGCCAAGCCTAGGTTGACAGAAATGCAAATAAAGGAAAATGGCTCTGAGTGCCTTGAAGTAAAGGTTGACAGACGTGGTTGCATATTCTGTTAGAGTTAAGGCAACCCCAGTAAGTTAGACTAGGGAAAAGATGATGAATGATGCCCAAATCAGACATGAGAAAGTGAAACTTTGATAGCCTCTAAAATCAGTATAAGAATTGTTAATATTGTGATATAACATCTTAGTAGATATTGTCCAACTAAATCAGATGTGTATTACTGAACAAAACTTGGCTTTAGCATGTGATGTAGCTAAAATTACAGAAATTATTATGTATTTTAATTGACAATCAATAATAACCAGGTGATCCCTCCAACTAGCATTGCAGAGTTCGAATTTTTGAAAAAGGAATGGAGAATTGTAATATTTCTAAGACAAGTGGGACCAAGATAGAAGATAGTGTTGAAGACCAAAACATAAAATTTTTATAAAATATCATAAACCCCATGGATGGAAAGAAAGTTGTAGAGAACCGTTCATCAAAGCAGCTCTCCATCAAAGAGTCATCGTATCACTGAAGGTAGAAGCCAACAATATTAGAAAATGATCAAGAAGAAAGCTGATACTTCATATACAATGACTTTTCTCGAAATGATTGATAGTTACACAGAAACAAAAACACATATGAGAAAATAGCAAGCAAAAATGCATGTATTGTCGATGTATTTAAAATGATTGAGGGTTTTTTTACTAGTTCAAGGCACTTAGTTGTAGTAAATATCGATTTTAAAGTAAGACAATAAATTATCTAGATTCCTGAGGCATGTCTAGTGACATAACAAGCAAACCTCTTCCTGTGGCGTCAGCATCCCATGTGGACACAGGTTCAACTTCTGACTGCACTTCTGAACCAGTTCTCCGTTTATGGCTTGGAAAATCAGTAGAGGAGATCCATGTCCTTGGGCCCTTATACTCATGTGGGAGACCAGGGAGAGACTTTAGATCCTGCCTCCTGACAAGGGAATGAATCAATAGATGAAAGATCCTTCTCTCTGTAAATCTGCCTTTCCTATAAAAAGAAATCAAACTTTATTTTTAAAAAAATCTACGTTCTTAACTTCACAGTCTAGAGGGAGAATGTAATTGAATAAATAACCAGAAAACTCCATACAATTATACAGAACAATTTTAGTGTATCAATGATCAGTTCTATTATTATTAATTACCTATATCTAATAAATTTTTTGCCCTTTAGAATCAAACACTGCACACTCTTTCCATTTATTATCATCCAACTGCAATACAAAATTAGCCTAACAGACACCTGCCCAGTATCTGCAAAAAGAAGCAGGTTCTGCCGTTATCTCCCGCCTAACTATCATCCACATCCTCCTGGAGTCACTCATTGCCATCTAAGCTGTGTCTCTCCTCAACTGTAATTTAGTCCCAACAAAGTAGCCAAAGTGACTTTTTTTTTCAAAATGTAAATTCATGACATCATTTTTGTCATTTCTCAAATCTTGCAGATTTCCCTGAGAATGAAATATCTTTTACTTATTGTGCTCCCTAATTTTATTTGAAAGGGAGAAAGAAGAGAGGTATGGAGACAGAGAAGAAAAGCAAGCTCTGGAAGACAGAAACAGAGATGATCTACTTGCTGATTCTACCTACATGCTGCAATAACCAGGAGAGAGCCAGGGCAAAAACCTAGCCCTAAATCCGCGAACCACACAGAGATGGAGAGTACCTAAGTATCTGAGACATCACTTGATTTCTCACAGCATGAACATTTGAAGGAAGTGGGGACAGATGTGAGGAAGTCAAAGGGCAGGGGTTCGAAATAGACACTAAAATGTGAGTTGTAATAATTCCAAGTAGCAAGTTAATATCTATGTTAAACACTTCTACCATTTTAAGTTCTAATCACACTAGCTTTGTATTGTTCATCAGATAATTTGTAGAGGTTCCCATCTTAGACTTGTAAGGGATGCTACTCTTGTAAAAGTAATCAAAGCGATCCTCCATCAAAATCAATGTTAAATCATATTCCCATGAAGTGTTACCCTAATCACCATATTTAAAACAGCCTCCATCCTACATTCTACTACCAACCATTTTATTCTTTATTGGAATAATATGTAATGTACTTAATTTCATGCTTATTATTTATGTCCTTGTTGTAATTTTCTTTCCAAATGAATTAGAGGATTAATATTAGTATAAAATAATATTATTATTTACTTATTTATTTGAAAGACTTCCACAGAGTAGATTTTCCTTATGCTACATCACACACCAAAATTTACTAGAACGTGGACTGGATCTCAGTTGAGGTTTATCCCACGGGTCTGAGGGACATGTGGGTGTCAGGGACCATTCCCAGGATGCTGGAATCAGAAGAAACTGACCCAGTCCTGGAACTCTGATACGGGATGTGGGAGTCCAAAGCTTACCTATTATGCCAAAAACTCACTCTGAATTTATATTCTTGTTGACTTATTTAGATTAAATACCCTAAGAAACAGAAAGAGTTCTTTTCCTTTCATGATATACCTGTATCAGAGTGTCTAATTCGCTATTGATGCTCAGTTAAGAACAGTGGCACACAGGCTTTGAAATTCTAGTCAATGGACCCCACCTCCTGCTTCTGTCACTATCTTATGGTGTTAGCAACAGAGATAACTGAGCTTTACGAAGAAAATGCGGCAAGAAATTATCCTTCCTTAGTTTGTAATTTACATGACAATCACTTAAAATTTTCATTGGCCTTCTTTTAAACATACATTTGCCCATGAGGCATAATTGTATATCTAGATTCTAAAATGGAAGATATTTTCACTGTTGGGAGATCACTCTCCGTAAAGTGAAGGCAAGACAGAGATGAGGGTAGAGTGAAAAGCCAAGAGAGCCAGAAGAAGATACAGACCACCACAGACGCCTCTTCAATGTCAGTAGAACTTTGTCATTATTTAACTCCATTTTTCTCAAATCAACTTCTACTCAAAAATTTTGAGACTCTAAAACTTTTTCATTCTCAACTCTCCAACACTGAAAAATAGAGACATTTTATTGCTTAGCTGCTATAGTTTTATCACGGTAGTCTTAATATGCATAGAAAGCTTGTTCAAATGTTGTAAATCGATACTAATACATACTGTTAATAAATTCCATCTCAGTAAAATTTAGGAAATTCCTTATAGCTCAGTAATTTTAAATACTGCCTACATGTTTTATAATTTAAGTTTTTTATTGATCTGGAACTTTTTCATACCCTAGCTCTAATCACATGTGCACACTTTAATAATCCATCTGCTTTCCCTGATCATTCTCATTTATAGTACACAGCCCATTGCCACTCATTTTGTATCTTATATCTATAAATGTGCTCAGAGCAGCCTCTTCCAGAATGATAAAACACGATTTTATCATGACTTTTACTTCTTTTAAATTCACATTTTTGTCTGTTCTATACAAATCTCCACTTCCTACATCTTAAATTTTGCAGGAACTTTTTGTCCAAATTCATATTACCCTGAATTTCATGCTTGCCTACCAATTTATCTAAGAATTGCTCTTAGCTTGCAATCCATTTCATGATCCAGTTTAAAAAGCCTCTCTTTTTGAAACACAGAGATCTGAAATCTCGTTTAATTTCCCTGCCTACTTTTCTGCCCTTTTGCACAATGTTACAACAACTTTTTTAAGAGAACATTTCCACCGTCTCTAATGATTACCTTCAATGTTTTCTGTCTAATCATCACTCTAGGTCCTTTAAAACTCGGTGTAAAACGTGTTCAATGTATTTCCTCAAAATCTTTCCTGTACACAATACTATCTGGAAAACTTAAATATTCCATAAATTGCACATGTTCTAAATTTGGCATGAGTTCTTTAATACTGACTATTTGGTAGCATTGTTGTACTTTAAGTGAAAATTTCCACAATTAAATCCCACAGTTTTCCACACTGATGATAGAGAGAATGATATTAACAGGAAAAAAAATGGTTTCACAGTCTAATGAGTATTATCCACTTGCTTTGAGAAAATAATTTTTATTTTATTTGGTAGAGAGAAAGAGACAGAGCTGGACAAGATAAAACCTTCCAGCCCCGGCTTACTTCCCAATGCCTCAACAGCCAGGGAAGGACCAGACTAAAGCCACAGACCAGAAACTCCATCAATATGAGCTGTCATGTGATGCCTCCCTGGGAGTGCCTTAGCAGGAAACCAAAAGAATGGGAAGCAGAGTTCAGCTCAAACCAGGAACTTGAATATGAAATGTGAGTGTCCAAAGTGACGTCTTAACAGCTGTAGTAAATGCTCACACAATTCAATAGCTTTGTTTCAGTGTTCTTCATATCTATAATTGAATTAAATAATATATATGTGAATATATTTTTACCATGTCGCTAAATTGCTATCACTTATTTTTTAAATGAATTGCATTTTGTATTTACTTTTTCATAAAATATGTTATACTACTGTTCAAAACTAAAAAAAAAAAAAAAATAAGAAGAAAAAAACTTTGTGTCTGCTGCTTTGCTATTTTGGTCCCTTAATGACTACAATGATCAGGATTGGGCCAGGTGTTAACACAGGAGTCAGGAGTTTCATCCAAGTCTCCCACATGGGTGCAGGGTCCTGAGAGCATCAGCCACCTTCGGCTGCCTTCCTGGAGGCATTAGCAGGGACAATAATCAGAATTGGAGCCTGGGGAACTCGCATCTGCACCCATATTAGATCTTAGTGTTATAAACAGCATCGTAAGCTGTTAGCCACAGTGCCAGCCCCTTAAATTGTTATTATCCTATCTTCACATCTTTTCTTATCATAAGGCTGTTGGGAAATCATTTTCCACTAGAATACTTTAAATACTGCTTATTGCTCCACTGCATCTTTGCTTCTAATGTTGCTACGGAGAAATCTCACATCATCACGTGTGTGATCCTTTGCAAGTGAGCTCTGCTTTTACTCTGCAAGCTTGGATCTGCTCGTCACGCACGTTCCTCTGATCTGCCACAAACATGAATTTTCGGTAACCTGCTTTAGTGGTAGTTTATAACCTGACAATGATCAGTCCTTGATTACAGAAAATTATACATTCTATTTTCTGTAATCTCCTTTTAGAACTGGTAAATATAAATACAGGATATTACAATCTGGTCCGCTAATTAATTTTTATCCTAAGATACTTCATTTAGCTTTTGGTTTGATTGTTTTAATAATTATGAATTTCTATTGAGTTCTCTTTTATGTTACCGTGTTTTGAATTTCAAGAGATCTATATTCTTGAAATCAGGAATATTGTTACATAATATGTGATTAATGAAAATTATACGAAAGAAAAGAAATGTCTGATTATCGTGTAGTGAATACAATCTTTATAGCTATCAACATGCCAAATAATAGAACATCTACAAACTATTTATATTCTATTTGTTCATTTCATTTAGCATATTTACCTGTAGCTCCATTTATTTTGTTACACATTCACAATATCACTTTTTATAATTAATATTCCTTTGAATATATGTACAATTTTTATCCAGTCATCAGTTGATAGAAATGTAGGTTGATATATTTTTATATTGTGAATTCAGATGTTGTAAACATTAAAAGGCAAATATCTACCATAAGCTGACTTAACTTCACTTCGTCTAAGTAGATTCCCAGAACTGAAATAACTGAGCTATATGGTAGATCCATTTTAATTTTTCTAAAGAATCTCCACAGTGTCCCCAAATGGCTGCAGAAGTATTCCCTATATTATGACATCAGGTTCAATTTGTTTAATATTATTGATGACATCAAAAATTTTAATCCCTTCATAAATCCTTTCTCACCAATTGGTTTATTTTCTTTTTTTTTTGTTAAAGATTTATTTTATTTTTATTACAAAGTCAGATATACTGAGAGGAGGAGAGATAGAGAGGAAGTGGAGCTGCCGGGATTAGAACCAGCAGCCATATGGGATCAAGGCAAGGACCTTAGCCACTAGGCCACGCTGCCGAGCCCGGTTTATTTTCTTATTTTTTATTCTTTTCCAGATGTGATTTCCCTCTGATATATAATACTTTTGATGACATGTTCCTATAAGAATAAAAATATCTTTTAAAAATTGCCACTGTTTCACAAATCTTTGAGATTCAAAAAGAAAATATAGCAATTTAATTCCTTTCAGTAGTTTGGACAGGGTCTGAGACAGGCTGATAAATACTTTGTAACTCTCTCTGCCTCTCTCTGTATCTCTCAAATGAATAAAAATAAGTTGTTCCACATGCGGGTGGACTCATGCGGACCTGAGGGTGTGGGCTTGCATGGACCTGGGGGATGGCACTGGTGCACTTGTGAAGGGAACTGGGGGCTCATGCCCGGACAGTCAAGCAAGCCTGGGATTTCTGCATGAGTTGATATTGGGGGTGGAGTTAACATATGGTATGATGTGCTGGTGGACCCAACTTGGGCAATTGTGAACATACTTGGATCTTGGATGAGAGGAGGGGTAGGGTTGAGGCCGGGATACATGCCAGCAGCTTGGATATCTGGTGGGGGGGTAGAGCTCCAGGCCAGCACTGGAAGACTGTGCTTGGGAAGATCATGCATTCCTGGGATTGTTCAAGGGTAACAAGCATGCAGATGTGTGGGAGGGAGAAATGCTGAGGGAGTATGTTGCAGGTGAGGAATGACTTCTGGGTGGGCTTCCACCAACAAGGTCACTGTACTTATAGGTAAATGAGGGGGCAGAAACCAACTCTAACCATGCGGGCTAGACTATCTCACCTATTGGTTTCCATGATGGGGGCAGGCAGGGGAGGGATAGGCTGTAGCATCCAACAGTCAGAGCTGGGACTGGACACAGGCCAGTTCAAGTCAGGTTGCAGCATCCAATGGCAAAGGCCAAGACAGGGAATGGGTTATACCAGGCTGGATTAGAGCAACTATTGGCATGTGCAAGATTTGTGGAAGGGAGCAGGTCTATCCAGGAAGCTAAAGGGTTCCCCATTTGGATTGTATTTCCCCCCCCAGGTGAGCAAGAGAATCAGAATGGTGGTAGTGAACTGGATTACATATTATTGCACTATATCTTGACATGGATGTGGACAGGATCTGGGGTGTGAAAGATTGGGCTAGACTCCAGCACATACCGGTGTTCATGTGAGCCAGGCTGGGTATAGGATGGGCTGGGCTAAGTCTTGGCACCCACTGAACCATTTGAGAGTTGGATCAGAGGGTGGAGCAGCTATAGCTGGGTTATAGTACCCAACAGTAAGAACTGGAATGGGTGTGAGCCAGTTGGGCAAGGCCACTGTTCCTATCAGGACAGGAAGAGGACCAAGTCAGGCTGTATCATGCATACAGTTGACCCATCAGCATGCATGAGATCTGCCACTAAAGGCAGACCTGATAGAGTTTGGGTAACTGCTCTCAGGACACAGTCCCTGTAGATGAGCATAAGAATCCAGACTGGGTGCAGCCTAGACAAACCCAGGTTACTGTACCTGCCAGCATATGTACAGGTCAGGTTTTGGGGCAGGCAAAACTAGGCTATGAAGTAACAACCCCCCACCCCCCCCCCAACACAACATGAGCAGGAATTTGGGGCAGGCGAGGCGAGACCAGGTTCCACCACCCGCTAGCAAATGCTGAGGTGAGGTGGACCATGCCAGACAGGGATGCAGCACCCACCAGCACACATAAGACCCAAGACTGGGAAGAGGGTAGCCTAGTAGGGGGACAATGAAGACTCCGCCACTGGACCATTACTCTGGCTGGGGAGTGTGAGAACTGAGACCAGGGCCTGATCAGGCTGGGCAGGGCTGCAAACACCTATTGATCTACATATGAGCTCATGTAGGGCAAAAGCCAGGCTGGGCTAACTGAAAGTATCTCTTGGTGCATGCATGAGCCAGAGTAAGTATGGGCTGGTTGGCCACTGCCAAACTATCAGCTGGCAAGTGCTAGGAGAAGGGGCAATTCCTATCCAACTAGACTGCAGAACCACCTGGAAAGTGCAAGCTCTAGGGCCGTTATGGGCTTAGTAGGGAAATTGTGGGCACCTCTATGACGGGCTGCACCAGTGAGCATGACATACAGGACTGGGGGTGGACCTGGCTGGACAGACTGTAGCACCCACCAGCATAAGTGTATGCTGACCAGTGAGGTCAGTTGGGCTGAGTTAGGATGCAGCACACATTGGAGGATACAAAAGCGGAATGGGATGCAGGATAGACTGGATCAGTCTGCTGTACATACCAGCATGTGCAGGAACCAGGGCTTGGGGCAGGCCTGGTGGGGTTTTTGGATCCTAGCTCCAACTGGGCTGCAGTTCTCACTGGTGTATGTGAGGGTCGAGTGTGTGGTGGGCAGGGTTGTTGGACTAGACTGCAGCATCCATTGATTTGCATAAGAGATGTGGCTAGAGACAGAATTGACACAGCAATTGCAATCACTAGTGTGTGTGTAGGCTGATGTGGCTGATGAACTGAGCTGAACCCCATTTTGGCTAGAGTACATACAAGAGTCAAGTTGCTCACCTCAAGCAAGGTTTTTTGGTGGGGGGATCCCCTAACTGAACTGCAGGACTCAGAAGTCTAACAATAGGGAAATATTACAGGATCTGTGGTCTGACACGTATCAGAACTGGGTCTCCACAGTTGCTCTAGATGGTGCAGTGGACGTATGCCCTGATGCACATGGAAACATGACAACTACTTCATTGAGTCCTTCAGAGGATGTCCAATACCATGGAAGACAAAACAAACTGGACAGTTCTGGCCAAGCACCTACAGCAAGTATTTGGGTAAATGGGGACTCTAAAGTGAACTATGTCAGTCAATGGACCTTGGAAGGATTTCCTCAACCTTGGAACAATAAAATCAACAGCATTTCAGAATTATGTAAACCACTTGAGCAATACCCTCAGAGCATGTTCCACATTCAGGACCCTTGGATGACATCAGGTGCCCATCCCTCTTCCCCTGGTAGTGATGTGCTTAGGATGTTGGGGGTAAGACTTCTCTCCTTTTCTCCCATCTTTCCCAGACACAGGAAGAAGAAAAAGATAATTGGAAACAATAGTCTCATGCACTTCACCCTATTTCTCAACCCTTTCCATCCTAATCGGAAGTCCACATGAGCATGCATCCCTCTCAACTAAGTAAACAACCTCAAAAATAAAATTAAAAAATTAAAAAATAATTTCCAAAATTTTATTTTAAACATTAAAGTCTCCATGCATATTTTCCTAATGAATAATTTAAAATCAATTATTATAAGACATTATTTAAGTTAGAGAGTAAAGAGAAAAATCCAGAATAGCAAAAAAGTGAGTAAAATTGCAGGGGAATGATAAACTAAGAAAACAATTCAAGATCTTTCAGTCAGAGTAGAAGTTCATATTGTGCGAGTGTGATACAAAAGAGAGTTAATTTGAATAATATCTAAAAGTTATGATTATATTATATCACATTTTAACCTGAAGACCAAATATGAAAAAAGCAACATGATAATTCCTTTCTGCATCTCTTAAAGGGTAAATATGTGTTAATAAAATCAGGATCTCTCTCTACGCTAGAGCCTAGATCACTTGAGATAATCCACTTTGTCACAAAGATTTATTTTTTTTCATTTTATGCAAGAGGCCTATTGTAAGATTACAGGCAAAAGATACAGCAAAAGTCACCTAGTGCAACTTCATAATAAATCTCTGGTAAAACTTACTAATGTGTTAGTTTAGTTGGTTCCTTTTTTTTTTTTTAACAAAAAGGTGCATCTAGCAATATATGCTTGTAGTATATATAACACTTATATGGAAAACTCTGTTATGAATCATTTGGGGGAAAATAATTTTCCTGGGCTTATATCTTCTCATCTCTTAATTAAGGGTAATTATAGATGTTAATTAATTTGCTTAGATTAAATGAGGTTGTTTTCAAACATATACAATGTATTATCAGCACACATCATTATCTAGTAGTCCTACTATAGCTATTAAATCAACCAAAGTACTGATTTCAGCATTTCTACCCATTAAAAAACTCAAAATCTGCTCACAACTACGTCCACCCACACAAGCTCTTCAAGATACATAAGAATACTGCCATCTGTGCTTTGAATTCAGATATTTCTCCAAAGATATATACTGCTGTTCTGGGATCATATGCAAGTCACAAAGAACTTTACATTAGTTTTCTGGAATGCTATGGCTTTCCTTTCTATCAGTACAAGCAGAAGTCCTACTTTTATGTGTGTGCAATAGGCTCACATGTACAAATAATACACACCATGGGCAGAAGACACCCATAGCAGTTTTATTAAGCTCTTGCTACAGTTTTACTTCTGTATTGAGAGTAAGTGGGAGAGCTCTCCCAGTGTCTGTGTGTCTCTCTGGCTCTCAGTATAAAATAGCAATAAAATACTAAGAAGTGAGACAGATATTTGAACCTTGTGAGTCTGCAATGATCCTGATGATCTGAATTGAGTTTTGTGAATCTTAGAGGCTAAATATGAAGTGTAAAACCTATGACAACACCACGGACAACAGAGTCTTAACACAAAAGAAGGTATGAATATGGCAAAACTATCTGATTATAACTATTGGTAGCTAGTCCGCTTTAGGTTGTGTTGCTTTGGCTGCTTTTTCTTTTAAGCTCTTTGTAACTTTCAAATAGAAAGTTCAAGCTGGTTGCTGCAAAGATGCCATCCATTTGGCTTTAATCTGAAATCTCATGAATTATTTGAAAATGTCTTTGGGTCTCCAATGTGAAAACAGTGTGATCTCATTTTGTGACAATCTTCTGGATTTATTTTGGAATCTTAACCTAGTTAAATTAGTTTTCTGGCTTTTTTTCATTCTTAAAAGTCAGTTTTTGAAAGGATGTAAGATTCTTGATCCTTGACACTTGGCACAATAATGACTTTTGATTCTAAATTTGAGCAAAGATTAAAAACCAAAAATGGGGCCCATCACGACAGCACAGTGGTTAAATTCATCTTCTTGCACGTGCCTGGATCCCATATGGTCACCAGTTCTAATCCTAGCTGATCTATTTCCCATCCAGCTCCCTGCTTGTGGCCTAGGAAGGCAGTCAAGGATGACCCAAAGCCTTGGGAGCCTGCACCCATGTAGGAGACCTGGAAGAGCTCCTGGCTCCTGCCTTCAGATCAGCGCAGCACTGGGCATTGCAGTTACTTGGGGAGTGAACCATCAGATGGAAGATCTTCCTCTCTGTCTCTCCTCCTCTCTGTATATCTGTCTTTCCAATAAAAATAAATAAATCCTAAAAAAAACGAAAATACACATTAATTTTTGAGTAATTACGTTTCCTAACAAAAGGTAATACATTCTTCTTCATAAATAAAAGTTCACAAGCCCAAACAAGAGAAGTAATTTTATGTTTCCACCTGGTGAGCTATTACCTAAAGTATCTATTGGGAATACAAGTTCTAAACAATTATGCAATAAGTGAAAACTTCAAGAGCAAAGCACCAGTGATGACATAAACATGAGAAAATTCTTACATTAAGCTTGCTTGAAAGTACATACAACTTACAAAGTGAAATATAAATGACACAAAATAGCTATTTCCATTTTTTAAAATATTTATTTTATTTTTATCAGAAAGTCAGATATACAAAGAGAAGAAAAGAAAGAAAAAAAGATCTTCCATCCATTGATTCACTCCCCAAGCGGTCACAAGGCCAGAGCTGCACGGATCCGAAGCCATGAGCCAGGTACCTCCTCTGAGGTTTAATGCAGGGTCCCAAAACTTTGGGTCTTCCTCAACTGCTTTTCCAGACCACAAGCAGGGATCTGAATGGGAAGCAGCACCACCGGGATTAGAAGCAGTACCCTTATGGAATCCCACAGCGTGCAAGGCAAGGACTTTAACCACTGGGCTACCACACAGGGCCCAGCTATTTCCAATTTTGAAACTACATTCTATCATGCATAGTTTCCCACAAAGTTTCAAAATAACAGAAGAGCAATGAATGAATGAAAGCTGAAGATGGCCTGTTGTAGAGGCATTTAAGAAAAACAATAATAATTTCATAAGTAAAAACGAGTTAACTAAGTCATTAATTTATTTATTCGTTCAGCCACAGATCATATAAAGCATAAATTAAGAACTAAAACAAGAAATTATCTGTATTCTATGGACTACTTTGTTATGCTCTCATAAATCACATGTTGAAATAATAATCCCCAATATGTTATTATTTGGAGGTAGGAACTTTGGAAGATAATTTGCTTTAGGTGAGTTCATCAGCATGAAGCCTTCATGGAGCAATTAGTAACCTTACAAGAAAAAAGAGTAGGGTACTTATTGTTTCTCTTTCGTGTGAGGACATGATAATAGATATAAACGATGAAAATAGCCCTCATCAGATCAAATCATGACTGCATTCGATCTTGGAATACCAACATAGGAAGCATGAGATAAAAACATCTGTAAATACAATTTTGGATATGAGCATGAACTTATCTTTTTATTCTATTTCCCACAAATGTTTTGATGCATCCTTAAATCACATTGACATTTGAACAAACAGTTGCTTTTTTTGTGTCTTGAACAGCTACTAAACTGTTGGAAGAATGTCTTTAACTTAGATCCTATGAATATCTAAAACCTAACTATGCATTAAGACTCTAGTTTGGAGCAAACTGTCATGTGTGTTTTGTAAAAGCCTGAATAAATATTTTAGGGACACAGAAAGAAAAATAAATAGCAAATTGAAGATCTGTAGAGAAGGTTAAAATTCCATAATAACAGGAAATTGATCTTCTGTCCTAAATATTTTATAATATGATGTTTAAACTCCTCCCACAGGAAATACAAACTAACTATACATGACCTTGTCTTAAATCTCTGCAATGCAGAAGTGACGTCATGTGAATTATATAGTCAAATTCTGATGCTGAATGTGCTTTCTGTCGGATCTTCTAGAGATGATTATTATAAAAATCCAGCAATCAGGTGAAGAAGACCCACTCACATGTGAGAGCCAAAGCCTTTGCAAGAATTCCAGCTTCAGTCAAGACATGAACGGCATCACATACGAGCTTCCAAGCACCATTTAACTGAGTATGGTCAGTCCCCAAGAATTTGCACTTAGAGGGAATTACAGTTATCTGCCTTGGTGTTATTATTATGACTTTAACATATTAGTTTCCTGTTGATTTTCATTCAATGAAAAACAACTAGAACAGTACACTTTAACTAGTTACAAAGTACTCTGGCTCTGTCATCAGACCAGAGAGGGTATACCTAAGAAGCCGTTGAACTTGACGGGACAATAAGATGCTGGACTCTATGTTTGGTATACGCTTGCAATGGGGAAATCTCAACTGAACTTGAGCTGTGGTTATGCAGCAAGGTGGAGGAATCCACCATGGTGGGAGGGTTTGGGGAGGGGTGGGGAGAACCCAAGTATCTATGTAACTGTGTCACATAATACAATGTAATTACTGAAGTTAAATAATAAATAATTAAAAAAAAAAGTAATGAAATGTTAAGAGATATCTATTTTAGGCTGCTAAATATGCGTTTACAGTTCAGGTTCTTTCATATTCTTCAGGAGCTTGAAAGAAAAACATTTGCATTTATGTCCAAGATTTTTGAGAAGATTTTATAATTTTGATAGTTCTTTTGTCCATATTCTTGTTGAAACCGAGCAGCTATCATTTGCACTTTCCATTTTCCTCTGCTAGAAGGCAAGTGTCAATGAATATTTGTGATACATGGACTGTCAGTACAACACCCAAGTGGGTTTTTCTGCAATTCTCTGCAGTTTTATATTATAATCCACTACTATCGATTGTATTACCCTACTTTATCCACTATGCTTTTTTTACTGGCTCCTGACATCTCATTGTTAATACACTTGGGTATGAATCAGAATTTCTTTATTTCTTATATCCCATGCTCTGAACTGTCATGCTACAGACTAGCACACAGAATTTCAAATCAGATATATGAACATGATGATAATAAAAATGAAATGTTCTTATCATGTTAATACAGGTCTTTAAAGGTTGCTTTTTTTAGATTTACTTATTTTTACCAGAATGTCAGATTTATAGAGAGAAGGAGAGACAGAGAAAAAGAACATGCATCTCCCGTTTCACTTCCCAAGTGGTCACAACAGCTGGAGCTGAGCTCCAATACAAAGCCAGGAGCCAGGAGCTTCTTCCAGGTCTCCCACCCAGGTTTAGTCTCCCAAGGTTTTGGGCCATCCTCTACTGTCTTCCCAGGTCACAAGCAGGGGGTAGGATGGGAAGGGGAGCAGACAAGAAAATAATCAGCACCAAAATGGGATCCCAGTGCATGTAAGAGAACCTTAACTATGAGGCTACTGCGCTGCGCCCCAGGGCTCTGAAGTTTTATAATGAATTTTTTGAGGGGCCGTCACCATAGTGTAGTAATTTAATTCTTCACCTTCCACGCCAGTAGACCATGTGGACAACAATTTGATTTCTGCCTGATTTGTTTCAAGTCAGGCTCACTGCTAATGTGCCTGTGAAAGCAACAGAAAATGGCCCAAGTCCTTGGGCTCCTGCACCTATGTGGGGGACAATGAAGCAGCTCCAAATTATTTGGTTGCCATGGCAATGATTTGGAGAGTGAACTAGAGAATGCAAGAATCTCTGTCTCCATATTTCCTGCACTCTCTGTAGATCTTGCTTTAAAATGAAACTAAACAAGTCTTAAGAAAAAATTGGGGGGCACTAATTTAACATGTTATATATATATATATATATATATATATATATATACATTTTGTGTGTATGTATATATGTGTATAAATATATGTGTTTGTATATATGTGTATATATAGGCATTATTTCCTTGAAGTATATGCATGTGTGTTCACACATGAAACCTACACATTTATTTCAAACCAAACAATAAATATTTATATAATCATTTAGGGATAAAGAGTTTCCCTATAGTATGACTGAAGCATTTTACACCATGAAGTCTGAAACAATATTATAATTCCTTAGCTATGCCTTTGAAAAATGTGCAAGTATATATCACTGAAAACATATTATGCTTTCTATTCCTCCTGGAAGACACAATACTTAATCATAGTGTATCTGTGACTCAAAATATATTGTATTCTCCATGTAAGACTGTAGAGAAAAATAAGGCACTGAAAATTATGCAAAGGGATTTATAATCTGTTCTTCTCTACAGAATTACCACAAGAAGAACAGAACATTAAATTTTGATAAGACTTGAATAAAATCCCATATTTCAACCTAAGGAAAAACTACTTTTCTGTAACCAGGAGACTTTTGGATATGTAACTAGGAGACTACAATTAAGATCCATAGCAAGTGGTCCTAAGTATAGGGAATCAAAAGTACTTAAATCCAGTGAAAAACACTCAAACAACAAATACGAAAATAAAATTGCCTATCCATTGTCATTCAGTGGTGATTTTCAACTTTCTGTTATACAGTACAAATCAAATGAAGATATCCTTTAAATATGCATGTCCAATAAAAACAGCTCCTATTGTCTAGGTTAATCATGAATAATAGTATTTTATGAAAACACCTGAGTGATTTTCATATACAATCACAGCTTATTATGTTTTCAGTTATTAATGTTTCCTAAAATGTGGCCTGGGTTTAAAATTTTTATGAAAAGAATGAAATGAGTCACGTTTAAATCAAGCTTAAAAAATTCTGGCAATCAAGGTCACAAATCACCCTTTCTGTCCTTTTCTTGACAGGCTCACGATGGATAAAATGTATTTCCTGACCAGAAGTTTTATAAGTCTGTGTAGGTTAGCCTGGTCTCTTATCTCCTGCTATTCACCATGAGGAGAGTCTGTCTCTTTACCCCAGATTCAGAAAGAATATATCTATAAATTTAGTTCATATCTATTGCCCTATGATATACGAATATACTTTATTATGCCAAACTAACATAAATTTGTTTTTATAAAACATGAAGCATGATCACTGTAATAACCAGCCAGGCCACAAGTCAAAAATAAAAAATTAACTCAATATCATTAAATATATATATAATGACAGGGTTCTCAGTAATTTTGTGAAGTACTCCTTAGCTGTTTCCTGAGGGAACTGAGGGAAATGTAGTTATTCTGCACCAATGAATCCAGCAGTTCCAATAACACTGGGCTGACAAGGTTCTGAGAGGAATTTTAAGAATTCCATTCCCAGGAGCGCCTTAATTCAGCAAAATCCTTAGACAACAAAGAGCAAGGGGGAAGTGGTAGAAATAACAGTTGAGCTTATATGTGGGCAAGGAAAAAAGTGTTGAGGAAAATAATTAATCATATTTTCCAAGTCAGAAATTCAAAAAGAATAAATACATAATCTGCAGTAACAGCACAAGGGCTGATACAGCAAGGAGAGCTGATCTACTGAGTGGTCAGTTTTGGGTAGTTAGGCCTCTTTCGTCTGCATATTACTATTCAGTTTGTGAATCTGATCCCAAACCTAAAACTTGGCACAGGCTGCATTATCCAAGAAAGAATTATTTCTTCTTCTAACCATCAAGATACTATGAGGTAGCTTAGCTGTCAACTTGCAAAATTGAGTGAAGATGTGCTTTTAGAAGTTTGCACAGGTATTTTATGATACAGTGTGCATAGAGAACTAAGGAAAACACTGTATTCATCGAAATGGAAGTGCATCTTTGTCTAGAAGTAGAGATGCATACCGCATTGTAAGCTCACATCTGGATATGTTGGTCACCATTTTACAGTTACTGTACATCCCGTTAAATGAAAAGCCACAATACAAATCGACGATAGGAAGAAAAATAGAAATTTAAAATGCCATGAAGTTAAATAACATGTTACTAGAAATGAGAGTCTCCATTACACATATACTATACATCTCCTTAAATTAAAAAGCCACAAAATAAAATTCTTGCACAGTAAAGATAAAAGAATTTCCCGCTTTCAAACCTGCCCTACAAATGATATTTAAAGATGTTCTCTTGACAGAGAAAAGGAATAGTACCCACCAAAACCAAAGGCAAATGTAAAGAACATCCCAGCAAAATGACAACAGAAGACTAAATCGATGAACAACCCATTGCTGTTGAAATTTAATTTTAACTCTTATATCTGAAGCAGAACACAGTGCCAAGTAACAGCTTCTGATACTATCCCCATTCTATGGCTCCAGAATATCCAGGAGAAAAAAGACATCTTTTCTGGCTAGTAAATTGGTCTACCTCATTTTTGTTACTATTTTTAAAAAGAGATCCTTCAGATATTTGCCTGAAAACTTATAGCACCCATATGTCAGCCATGTGTCAACTCTCCCGGTTGAGCCTGTTCTATCAAACCAGATGCTGCTCCAGTGAACCAGCTTGACAACTAACTTCCATCCCAGTAAGGCCTGTTTTGGAAAGTTGAGCATTGTCCTTCACCTTGCCTTCCTCATGACTGTAATATTCCTGCACCAAAGGGTCTTAGAGCTGTAGTCCTCCAGGGCAGCTCCTCTGAAAAAGACTGAATCTGGGTTTCCAAGCATTCAGCAGGGATGGCAATTGCTTTACCATGTACCCTTATAACCTCCAGGGAAGATTCCACAGACTCCTCAGCCTCTATCCAAACACTGGACCCTTCACTGGTGCTAAGTCTAGTAATAGCCAACTCATTTTCATGAAAGCTGGAAGCCAGGAATAATGACAAGAACTTTTATAATTATAGTTTTTGTAGTGATTACATGAGGCTTCTGGGAACATTTTCTGAAACAAAATCAGATGAATCTGTATTTCCTCTTGACTCCCAATGATTGTTAATAGCTCACCCCATTCTTCCAGAAGCAGAAAATGATGTGGGCATTTTTTGGCTAGGAAATGGGATTAACATCCTTTGTCTTATCCATTAATTTTTACCATCAAATAATTCCAATTCCTACAGACTCCGATGCTAAAAAATTGCAAGATTCCTTATGTTTTAATTCCTATTTCAAACTCTCACCATTAAATAGTGAACATGTTATATAGAATCCCTACTGCAAATTTTTCTCCACTATGTTTTCTACCACCTTTTTACAACAGAAAAGCAACCTTTGAAATACATAATTTCTCTTCGATAATTAGCTTGGTGTTGCTTAAGAATTTAATACACAAAGTACTTCAAAAATATTTATAACAGGTATTTCAATTTACATAACTGAAAAACTAGAGCAAAATATGCTTAAGCCCTCTAAACATTACTTTAAAATTCAAACAAAATAAGAACAGCTAAGTAATAGATAATCAACCTATGCTTAAGAATGCAAAAAAATCCAATATTATAAAGATAAAAGAGGCAATTTACAATACATGCAGTTAAAAAACTTCTTAAGTCATGAAATGCTAAGGAACTTCTACAAAGCAATGAGAAATAAAACAATTTAAAAATGTAGGTGGGCCCAGCGCGGTAGCCTACTGGCTAAAACCTCGGCTTGCATACACTGGCATACCATATGGGTGCCAGACTGTGTCCTGGCTGCTCCACTTCCCTTCCGTCGCCCTGTTTGTGGCCTTGGAAAGCAGTCCAGCATGGTTCAAACTCTTGGGACCTGCACCCACATGGGAAATCAGAAGTTCCTGACTCCTGGCTTTGAATTGGTTTAGCTGTGGCCTTTGCAGCCATTTGGGGAATGAACACGTGGATGGAAGTTATTTCTTGCTTATTTCTGCTTCTCTCGGCAAACCTTACCTTCCAATAAAAAAAAAAAAAATCTTTAAAAAAAGAAAGAAAGAAAAGAAAGAAAGAGGGGCCAGGTGCTGTGGTCTAGCGGCTAAAATCTTCACCTTGAATGCACTTCGGGATCCCATATGGGCGCCGGTTCTAATCTTGGCAGCCCCACTTCCCATCCAGCTCCCTGCTTGTGGCCTGGGAAAGCAGTAAAGGACGGCCCAAAGCCTTGGGGCCATGGACCAGCAGGGGAAACATGGAAGAGCTCCTGGCTCCTGGCTTCAGATCAACACAGCTCCAGCCATTGCATTCACTTATGAAGTAAATCATCTGTCATCAGATTGAAGATCTTCCTCTCTGTCTCTCCTCCTCTATATATATATCTGCCTTTGCAATAAAAAAATATATCTTTAAAAAAGGAAAGAAATAGACAACTCAAAGTCTACTCATAGAAGCATAACTGTAACACTGAAAAAATAATGTGGTCTTTTGAAACAAGGTTAAACATAAATGCTAACATAATAAGACATAGTTGTTTTATTTGTGCATGTATTCATGTGTAGCTCAATTTGCACAAATTTGCACTGAAAAACAAATATAGTTATTCATAACACTCTTATTTGTAGAGATAAAAGATTTAAGTCACCAAATGATTATCAGAGGAAGAAATTGATGTATTTCTCATCTTTAAATAAAGGAAAGCTATTATAAAGCAAGAAAGATTGGTGCATTTCAGCTATAAGTTAAAACAAAGGTAGACCAAAAAAACAAAACATAAAATACACAATCTACAATCAGATTTATTTAAAGTTTATAAGCTGACAAAACTGGATGACAGAATAAGAAATCCAAATAAACAATCTGAGGCAGAGCAAGGAGATAGCAACCGGGAACAAGACATGAGGAACTCCTTGAGTGTTAGCAATATTTTATTCCTTTACACATTGTAATCACCTAAGTGGTTGCCTTGTGATAATATAGGGAGCATGTATGTTTCCATGTCTTTATTCGTGTGTGCAATAACATGATCCAAATGTTAAAATGCAATAAGAAACAATCTATACAATCTTTTAAAACCATGGTTGAGTATGAAGATTTGTGTGTCAGTCACATCATGTTGTCAATAGTTTGTCCCTTCTCAATCACATGCCCTACTGTTAAATGATTCTAGTAAAATTAGGGGCACTACTCAGGATTCACTATAGATAAAACCCCATCTTAAGATTTAAACACATACCACTCCTGAAACCTCAGAGCAAAAATAATAAATTTGGAAGTATAATCATCCTAATGTATAAGGAAACCAAAATACCCTTCAGGGTAAAAAGACTAATTAGTACCATCATCAGAACTGACTTAAAGCCAGTTTACCTCAAAGTTAAATTTGTTTAGCCATGCCACTGCCCCTCTGCTGTACAAGTCTTAATTATCTAATAGCAGAAATGAAGAATAATGAGGAAGATTTTTTTTAATTCCTAAACTTAAATTTTAATTCAACGAAAGGCTGAAAAAGTTGGAGGGGGATTCATAAAATACATGAAATGTCCCTCCAGACTTGAAAACCCTGACAAACACAGCGAGATTACATGACTGGAACTCAATATTTCTCTCTAGCTGGGCGAATAAAAGAAAATGACCCCAGGAAGTGCAAATTGTCTGTAACATACAACTCAAAAATAGGGCATTGGGGCCGCTAAAATATGATTTCTGCTGCTAGATAAAAAATCCAGCATGAAGACCTAAATCTCACCCCAGCACATGGTGTTAAGTATGTTACAGCAAAATTTCAACAACAAAAACAAAAAGGAATTCCTGTGTTTCTCAAAGTAGTCTAGTATAAAAGAGAAAAAAATGAATGTTCCAAACCTCATCTTATGGTTACAGCAAAGCAAGGTGGAGGTTTCAAAATTAAGCAAATCTGTGACAATAATAACACCCCCGACACAGAGACTTTACAATTGAACCACAGTCATACACAAAATAAGTTAGCAACAATAACTTAAGTTGTAATAGGTTACAAGGCACATAAATGCAACTTGGTGAAAATATAAAACATTCATTTTTAATAATGAAACCAAGAATTAACATCATTTCTGGGCAGATGTCTGACCCTGAAATTAAGGCATTGCTTAGGATGCTGGCAGGCCAAATGAGACAGCGTGGGGTCAAGTCCGGACTTGAGCCCAGTTCCTTGAAAATGGGTCCCTTGAAGAACAAGTGATGTTAGAATTACATTTTTCTCTGCCCTCTTTGAAGGATATGGATTTAGTTGCTCACTGCCACTTTAAAACCTGGCTCATCCTTAGTCATCGGGACCATTTGGGAAGAAAACCAGGAGAGGAAGTTGACTGACTCGCTCGCTTCCTCCTCCTAGCTCTGCATGTGTGTTTGTGTGACCTTTCAAACTGATGAGTGCACAAAGGAGTTGCCTTTTCCTTTATGTAAGCTTCCTTTCCCTTAGAATCAGCACAAAAGCCTGGTTCTTGTATTTCAATATTTATTGTAGTTACAGGGGCATCATGTTTGACCAAATACCTTTGATCTCTTAAAGGCATGACCTTCAAATAGAAACCATTATGCTCAGTGAAATAAACCAATCTCAAAAGGACAAATACCATATGTTCTCTCTGATATAATGCAACCTTCATGCAAAGCACAAGATCAATAGATAAATAAGTAAGGTATATATATATATATATATATATATATATATATATATATATATATGCACACACACACATAAATACACACACACACATAAATATATCCATGTTAGTACATACATTTGTCTAGAGGATCTGTATAACGGAGGCAAGCATACAATGGAAACATATTGCAGGATGCATTTCTACTTCTAAATAAAAGATGGACTCCCAATGTAACTGTTACATATATCCTGACACTACAACGTTGCATTTTACATCATTCTCTATACCTACAATGTCATGCTACATTTAAATAACAGAATTACGGACTTGTGACTGTTGTTGAAGGACTAAACCATTGTTACAATAAAGGGGGAAGCAGCGGGGGTTGTAAGGGGAAAACTCTTGGGCCTAAAGAACAGTAACAAAAAATAATTTGGGGCCTTGCATGGTAGCTTAGTGGCCTGGCATGGTAGCCTAGCAGCTAAAGTCCTCATCTTGAACATGCTGGGAACCTATATGAGCACTGGTTCTAATCCTGGCAGCCCTGCTTCCCATCCAGTTCCTTGCTTGTGGCCTGGAAAAGCAGTGGAAGATAGCCCAAAACCTTGGGACCCTGCATCTGCATGGAAGAACCAGAAGAAATTCCTGCCTCCTGGCTTCGGATCGGTGCAGCACCAGCCATTGCAGTTACTTGGGGAGCGAATCATCGGACAGAAGATATTCCTCTCTGCCTGTCCTGCTTTTTGTATATCTAACTATCCAAAACTAAAAATAAAAAAATCTTTAAGAATGTTTAAAAATAGTTGAAATTTTTTTAAAAAAAAAGGATGAA
Source organism: Ochotona princeps (assembly GCF_030435755.1). Lineage (NCBI taxonomy): Eukaryota > Metazoa > Chordata > Mammalia > Lagomorpha > Ochotonidae > Ochotona > Ochotona princeps. The sequence continues at coordinate 18,416,454 of NC_080843.1, read as the reverse complement.
TTTTATTCTTTAAGAACTCATTCTTGTTGGTTAAGCAACTGCTTCTAATTCTAATATCTCCATGGTGCCAATTTGAGTCGCAAATACTTCATTTGCAACCTAGTGCTCCACTAAAGCACACATAATACATCAGCTAATGATTTAATATGTGGGTTATTAAAATACATGTAGCAGGCCCAAATGAAAACACAGGTACCTACCTCAGCCTTGCCAGCACCTAAGCCTCTCTCTCTCTCTTTCTTTCTCTCTCTCTCTCTCTCTCTCTCTCGCTGTTCCCCTCTACATGTCTCTCCAATAAATAAATCTTTAAGAAATGAATGAAGAGCCCAGTGTGATGGCTCAATGACGAAGTTCTCAGCTTGCAAGCTCTGGGATCCGGATGTGCACTAATTCATGCCCCAGCTGCTCCACTTCCCACCCTGGCTCCTTGCTTGTAACCTGGCAAAGCAGCAGACAATGTTCCAAAGCTTTGGGACCCTCTGCCTGTATGCGAGACATGAAGCTCCTGGCTCCTAGCTCCTGACTTCAGATCGGCTCAGCTCTGGCCTTTGGGACATTTGGGGTGTGAACCAGTGGACCAGAAGAGCTTTCACTCTGTCTCTTCTTCTCTGTATAAATCTGCTGTTACAATAAAAATAAATAAATCTTTAACTTAAAAAATGAAAAGATAACATTCTTTAATAGCCATCTTTGTTTCCTAACCACATAATATTTTTAAATACATAATTTTGAGAAACACACAACTGAAAATAACCAGTGTTAACAACCAAATATCAGAATGTTTAAAATTAATTCAGTCATTAATACTTTATGTCAGATATTCCTTAGCCTTCAAATTTAAAAAAAAAATCACATAGGATAAGGATGATCCATTTTACTTGATACATTTAATGCATAAAATAACGCTTGACTTGGTATACATAATATATTCAATAAATATTACACATTAAAATACTAAAAAAGGGAAAGGGATTTACCCTGTTGGCATGGCAACATTGACAGGGCAACCATTAAAACAATTCAAAATAGTAAATTCATTTCTCTTTGATTATGGTTTCATTGAAAAAAATACAAAGAGTAATACATAATTCCTATTTGACAGCAAATTACTTTTATGTTTGACATAAAAGTACTATTTCTTTATTCATTGTATGTGAGAATGTTTGGACTTTCTGTTTTTCCTTTTTTTCAGCTATCAAGCTTTAATAAATTGCTTGAGAGGCAAATGTTGGCAAAATAGGAGCTCATAAATTTATATTAACTGAAAATATGACATAATGTTAAGAAATTTCAACCACACACTTGCCAATAGTACTTCAAGTTTAGTGATTCTTTTTTCCTTTCTTTAGCTTGTAAATTACAGATGGCACATATATGTTCCAGTGAATAGTGTCTCTAGTTTGAAGACTATGTGAGACATTAAAAATCTAGCTGATTTCAGTGTCAATTTAATTTACAGTTAATTAACTACTCAAAAATACAAATTTTGGGATAAGCTTCAAGTGATTCTTTGGATTTATAGTGTAGAACCAAGGAAGTCTAAAACTCAACTATAACAAAACATAAAACCCATGTAACTAAAATCAACAGCATACATTTTACATAATAGAACATAAATTCTTAATAGTAAATTTTCAACTCCAATTTACATGTGATATGATTCCTATTACACAATTTTATCGTATTGTTCTCCTTACTTCAGGATACCTGCAAATATTTACCAGTGTTCTATGGATGCCACGTTTCCTTTCTTTGAAACAACATACTGCATATATAATTTCCTTTTGCTTCCTTTATTTGCTTGCCCCACCTAAGTATAATGTGAAAGAGCTGGTTTTGTGACACACCAAGAGTCGGTCCCATGTTCGCATTTTAGGTGGGTCACAGCTAGAAAGCAGTTAAAGACGGCCCAAGCACTTAGATCCTTGCCACCCATGTGGGTTGTCCAAATGCAGCTCCTGGCTTCAGCTTGCCCATTCTCACTGTTGTAGCCACGCAGGGAGTGCGCCAGAGGGTGAAAGGTACCTTTCTTCCCTCTCCCTCATTCTGTTGCCTCTGCCCTGGAAATGAGTAAATCAATCTATTTTAATGAACTCAAAACCAAAGCAGACATGACACTGAAATAACAGACCTGTGTTTCTGCATATAAATATTAAGATATCTTCGTTATCTCCTTCATCTCCCTGTTTCAAGTAGATGGAAACAACAGTTTTTCTTTTTTTTTTTTTTTTTGAGAATCTCCTCTCTCTCTCTCTCTCTCTCTCTCTCTCTCTCTCTCTCTCTCTCTCTCTCCTCTTCCTCTGTTATGCCATTTTTTTAAATTTTCTACTAGCTGACTCTAAATATGCTTCACATATGAATGCATTTTCATTTGTGACTACAGCAGATACTTCCACAGTTCCTATCTATGTGGAAAAACAAAGTCACAATGTTGAATTTTTTTTATCTATTTATTTGAAAATCAGAATTTAAAAGAGAGAAACAGATGCTATTTCTACTGATGAAATTTGGTGAGTTAGATGTACATGATTGTTTTGTTAACATAACCTTATACCTATGGACATTTTGGATTAAATATAGAAATATTTTAATGATTCTTAGTTAAATTGACCAAATCCCTTTCTTGAAAAGATAGACATAATTATAAGTCATCAGCAGCATAACAGATATCACTTTTGCAAGTTTGAATATATATATATATGCACTGTGTAAAGAGTATTGCATGCTTAATTTTCTTAATGCAATTGTAGTATCAAGTAGAAATTATTACCTTAATCTAAGATGAAGAAAATAAGGGTTTTGTTGTTATGTAGCTTTTCTGTGTGTATAGAAAAGGGGGATTATACATATTTGTCAGAAAGTTATTTTTCAATAAAATATTTATGATTTCTCCTAACAGTGTTTTAAATAGAAACCTTCACAACAACTGACATTATATCTTAAAGACTAATCTTTAGAACATGAAGACTGTTCTAAAAGTTGATGATTTTGACATTTCTTATCTAAAACATATTTTCCACTTGTACCGCCACATTTTTTTTGCCTTTCTATTCCTGGTTTGTATCAATCAACATAATGTTTTCCAACTGTATCCATGTTACTGAAAATTACAATATATCATTATTTTTGTAGGTGAATATTTCATTTTGCATATGTACCACCATTTCTTTCTGCTAATACTTAATTTTGTAGGTTAAAATTTTAATTATACTATAGTCAAAAGTATAGTAACTCCACTGAATAGAAACTCAACAAATAAAAAGTGAAAATATATTACAGGAAAATAGGCCTGACCTATATCTATTTCTTAAGGATTTATAGTTCCCATGTGTGAATTAATGTTATTAATTTTATATTTGGTTTGTATTTTTAAAATATTGACTTATCAGTAGTAAAAATGGGACCGAATAAATCAACTTTTATTGGAAAACTCTTCCCCTAATCCTAAATTTAAGTGAAAAAAAAAAACACTGAATAATTCATGTGGAAGCAAAATATATTTTAAAAAAGGCTCACTTCATGGATACAGGTCCAATTCAAGATCAACCATCTGGAATTTTTGGTATACATATCACTTTGTAACTGCCTACACATATTTTAATATTTTTAAAGATTTATTTATTTTTATTGGAAGGCAGATTTACAGAGAGAAATCTTTCATCTTCTTGTTCACTCCCCAAATGGCTGGAGCTGAACCAATCCGAAGTCAAGAACCAGGAGCCAGGAGCTTCTCTCGCACATGTGTGCAGGGGCCCGAGAACTTGAGCCATCCTCCACAGCTTTCCCAGGTCATAAGCAAAGAGCTGGATCAGATATAGGGCAGCTCCCACATGCACTGGCTCCTATATGAGATGCTAGCACTTGTAGTTGTAGGATTAGCCTATTGAGCCATTGCACATGCAAGTTTCCTTATTAATTCTCTTGGCCAAAAATGTGAAATCTACGTTAAAATCTTTATAAGAATTCATGGAAAATTAATTAAAACATGATCAACTTCATGCAAAAAAATAGAAATCCTAGAACATTTTTCATAGCATTAATTTTTCATGAGTTTTTTTTTTTTTGGAAATGATAATACAGTTACTATGAAAAACTGAAAAACTTTCATACAAAATAGTGTAAGTAAATACGCTATTGCTGTTAGTATGTAGTTTGCTACATTCCACTAACCAATTTTCAGAGGATAGTAAGTATACCAGATTATAGAATATAATTCAAATAGCTTTATTATATCGTGTGTTATCCTCTAAATTTAGTAGTAACTGTTTTTCCAAAGTATTTTCTCTAATTCGCAAGCCTATCATTTGAAAAACATTCAGGTTCGGTCAAGTAGTTATAAATGTACTTAGGATGTTTTACATCCTAGCCTAGAAAACTGTGTCCCTCTGGACCAGCCACTCACTAGAGTCATAAATTCTTCAAGGGGCATTTTTGAGAAGGAGAATTAGGATGAATGCTATACTCTCCTGTAACATAATTCATATTTCAAAAAAGTGAACTTTTGGCTTTTTTTTTCAGTCGGTTTTATAACACTTTAAGTGAGTTACAGTGAATCCTCTTCATACACTTGATTTGTGAAGAGATGTTCAGAGTTCACTTCAAGAAATAAAAACTCATAAATCTTGATGAAGTCTAAAAGTGAAATCAACTTCTGAAAAGATGAATCGACCAAAATCAAGCTTGTTATTTTCATAAGTTTGCATGCATACTTTTTTAAACTGCGAAGAAAATGAACTTATGAATAGAAGAAATAAAAATTCCAAAACACCTTAAATAATTATGTCTTTCTAAAAGAACGAAGTATGACAAACCTGCCGATTTTATGGTGAGTGTGTTTATGCAACCACCTGAGTCATACTGATTGCTAATTATTTATCTGCATGTTTTTTCAAAAACACCGTGAAACCATGACAGAGAATGACAGAGGAATACAGTGAATCTGCTTATTGAACTTCAGACTTAGTCTCAACCTAGTGCTTGTATGTGTTGGTACATAAGAAACACGTTTTGCTCATTTTGTGCTGTAAGCTTTCATTGCCCTTTGAGACTACCAGCACCCTGAAGATTGCATCACTGTCTCCTACTCATCTCTCACAAACGTAATTCTCACACAGTTCTGATATGTTTCAGGGCATGCTTCTTTCTCACAGTAAATTTGTGGGGGAAAAAAACTGATAAAAAAAACCAGGAGATTCTCTTTCATTCGTGCTATTACCATGTGCCATGTCAGTAAAGTAATATAATATTGAAGACCACAACTTTTTGTATATCAACTGATCTGGAACCCTAATTCCATCCCAGTTCTTACTAGACTCATGACTTCAGAAGCATCAACATGTTGTGATTACAATTGCTACATTTCAGCCCTACTCCACCATCTATATTTCCATGTAATTTCACCACTGAAGCTTCACTTGCTGCTACATAGCATATCTCTATCCTCAACACTTTTAGAGCCACAGAATCAAAAAATTAGGTAACCAAAATACACAGACAACTAATGCACAAATGCTATTACCAGTTGTGGCTTTAGCAAGTACCAATGGATTCATGAATTACGTTGGTCTGTACAAAGCAGCCATACTTCCTTTGTCTACACCAGCACATTTAAGAATAACACTGAAACTGCTCGAATGAATTTCCATCCTCTTTGCCCTAAACATGACTCTTCAAATGCTACAATTCTAAGAGCAGAGACAACAAAGTAAACATGGAAACACGTGTAGGAAACACGGAAAGGAAAATCAAAGCTACCTTCACTCAGAACGCCTCAGACTGAGTCACATGTTCTGAACTTTTAAAGTGCAGTGTGCATTCCTCATGGCCAGTAGTAGGAACATAGAAGTTCACCAAAAGTGAACACTAAAATACAAACTGCAACCAATTGTCATTAGTCAAATTTTTTAGGGGTTCCAATTTTATGCAAAATATAAATTACTTACTCTACGACATACATTCTATGTAATACAGACATTTTGCATATGAAACAAACGGCAGGATAATTAAACATTATAAAGAACACTCTTAAATATATTGGTTATATGGAAAAATAATACCATGGAGACATTTTTAACATTGGACAGTCCTTTCAGAGTGAGATACCAAAAAAGGTCAAGCTAAGATGAGAGATAGAGAGCAAAAGAAGAAATTTGATCAGAACTTTCAAGTAACTTAATCAACTATACCCGTGCATTATTTATCCTAATGAACACACACACATGAATCTCTAGGGAAAGACAAAAACAACTGTTTTCCACTTTCATTCTATTGGGGGTTTGTCTCTAAGTTGATTTCCTGTGTCTTTAAATCAACGTCACATCACATTTTTCTACATTATTATTTTATTCTTCATTAACCTTATGAGATCCTGAGTTCCCATTAGAAGGTTTCTCATTTTCATCATTTCAATTGAAAGCATTTTCATATAATGGCTCCACATTTAAAAAAACAAAATAAAGCCACAACAATGACCAAAAAAAGTGCTGTCCATGATTTTCTCTATGATTTCTTGCTTAACTTAGTCAACTTTCAATTCACCATTTTCACTTAAATATCAATGAATGAATGGTCATTAGACTAGTAAGATAGAAAGAAACAAAATTTAAATTTCAGTTCTACCCTACATAAAAACCTGGTCTATTTTGCAATAAAATATGAATATGTACCTCTCTAGTTAATTTTTTAAATTATAAGTCTAAGCTCCATAGTTTCAGCCTTGTCTAAGCCATCATAAATGGTTCCTGGATTATCACCAAGCCTGCCAATATGGACACCTTCTTCTAATCAGCCATGCTATCTCCCAATACTTCTAAACTTCAAATCTGATGCGAACTAGATGATGTTGGAAGAAAGTATGAGTTTCCAAAAACATCCAGTTTTAATCTTTGTTAATAACAGAATCACTAGGTTTCTGTTAAATAAGTTATTGCTGGCCTAGGGACTCTGTGTTCCATCTCTTCTTGTATTTCATCGTAACACATAAGAAACTCTGATCCTATTGAGGAGAGCTGAAGTGATCTGGCTATTTCAGGGCACACTTAGAAGGAACATAACAGACTTCCCTGGCCTTTACACACTTCAGGAAGGGCCTGTCTTCTAGAAAAGTTTAATGATGGAAGTAGCCTTTTGAGAATTTCAGCCTCGACACCAGACTAGACTCACTTATTTGTTAGGAAACCATCCAAAAACAAGCAAATGAGCAAAATAATAATAATAATCACCACCACCATCATCATTATCCCATTAACTTTTATATATCATTCATATATTATTTCTTTCTTAGACAACTTTAAATTGTTAATTATCTAGATAGTATTTCATCCAAAATGTTGTGATGTAATTTTTTTTACACATGCTGTAATCCCCATGTGGGGTCGGGGGGAGGTAGTTAATGCTTCCTTGTTCTCAGTCCTGGAGGTCTACTCTCTCTATGTTGAGAAGCTCACCTTACACCCTCCCACCAGCTGTGAGCATCGCGGTGAGAAAACACCTGGAAATTTTCACTCACACAGTGAGAAACAGAGCCTCAAGAACCTCAATATCTGCAGCATTAACCTGAACCCACAGATGGTTAGTATTTTCCAAGTGGATCCTCGAGTTCCTAGATGCGGTGACTCGGAGATTGTTAAGTAACAAAGACAAGACTTTACGTCACCAGAGTATAGATAAGACAACCAAGAAAAGCATTGCTTTTATGTATGTTTGTGCCCAAGAGCTTGAAGCAAACTTATAAACAGGAAAAAAATCTATACGGACATAATGTTTTTTTTTTCTATTCCTTCCAAGAGTCTTCAATGAGTTAGAATACAAACAAAAGCCCATATTACTTATATCCCTATTTGGTCCTTCTTGATCCAGGCTCTGACCACATTTTAAACATCATTTTCTTCCACTTCTACATTCACCAACTCTTACCGTTCTGCAGTCCATAATGTTTCCTTATCATACCCAAACCAATCAAATTTTCTCCCAGGTAAGAGATTTTGTTTTTCTATCTGGTTCTCAAGCATTTTACTAGACTGTAGTCTATTGTAGCTCTCCCTCTTTACAGTGCCTGGTTTTATTCTTATAAAAATATTATTACTGTTGCAATTAAGTACATTAATACATTAGTACCTGCTTCTGCTACTAAATGCTAACCTCTATGAACCAGAAACATTTTATGTGCTTTTTGCATGTTCTCAAGTCTATCTATAACACATATTAAATAATAATATATATGGATGGAATACTCCTAGAGAGGCAAACAATATATGTATGTGTTTATGTTTATGTAACTTCATCATATATCATCTCTTCCTTTCACTTAGTGACGTGGATATCTTATTCAGCTTTAACAATAAGATTTGGTGGGGCCCGGCGGCGCGGTCTAGCGGCTAAAGTCCTCGCCTTGAAAGCCCCTGGATCCCATATGGGCGCCGGTTCTAATCCCGGCAGCTCCACTTCCCATCCAGCTCTCTGCTTGTGGCCTGGGAAAGCAGGAGAGGACGGCCCAAAGCTTTGGGACCCTGCACCCGCGTGGGAGACCTGGAAGCGGTTCCTGGTCCCGGCATCGGTTTGGCGCGCACCGGCCCGTTGCGGCTCACTTGGGGAGTGAAACATCGGATGGAAGATCTTCCTCTCTGTCTCTCCTCCTCTCTGTATATCCGGCTTTTCAGTAATAATAAAATCTTTAAAAAAAAAATAAATAAATTTGGAAAATTCCAGAATTTTCTATTGTGGACACATGATTCCATATATTTGTGCAGACCAAAATGAAACAAGCTAATTATGGCAATGACGAGTTGGGATTTGCCACATAAAAAACTTATATACAAGTTATGTTTGGATGGAATACATGGGATAGCAACTTTGCTTTTCTATATTTTTAAAAGAGGAAAACCGAGCAAATCTATAGCCACAATGGTGAAGATTGTATGTTACTGTTTTCTTAGGATGGATTTACAGGACATGAAAGAGTCTAGAGATACTTCACTTTTGATAATTATTTGCCTTAAAAATTTTGGAAAGCAGTTAATAAACATTTTTTTAAGTATGGTGGGACAGACTTGTTGACAGATGGACTATATTTAGACTTCAGTTCACTTGTTGAATGACTTGTACAAATTGTACAACCTAGTTCTCAGCTACTGCATTACTCTCCTTAACAGTTGAGTCCAGGACTTGGCCATCTTATGTGACAACTGAATCTATGATAATTTTTCTGCCTCATTTTTACAAGCTGTAGCACATTTCTCCAAGACCATCTGGTTGTGAAACAACTTTCTTAGAAAGAAATTCTACTCCAGATAATATGTAAATACTGTTATCACTTTTTGGTTTGTCTTAGCTAACACTCATTACACACGTGAATTTCAACAGTTATTTTAAATACCATAATTGATTTAATAAAACTAATATTTTCCCATGATCTTTCTGGAAGGTAAATGAAAACACTGAAGTATGATGAGGTTAAGCATCACATCTCAAATAAAATGAATTTGAATGTGGCTGAATCACAATTTCTAAATTTCATTTTCGTATGTCTCAAAAAACATCCAACCATATATGTAGTTCTACTCTTTTCTTCAGGATATTCGTACAGGGGATGACTTTTTGGACATCATTTCCAAAGCCCAGGAAACAAAAGCAGAGCTAAAGAGATAGAAATAGCTCAAACTCAGAGGCATTTTCACAGCAAAAGAAATTAATAATAGAAGAGACATCCAAAAAGATGGGGAAGATACCTGCAAATCAGCTTTCTGACAAAGCATTAATACACAAAATATATCAGCAACTTTAAAAACTCAACAAAAACAAAATTCATTTCCGAAATAGGTGAAGTACTTCAATAGACAGTTCTCAACAGAAAAAAATACAAATGGCCAACAAATACATAAAAACATTCTCAACATCACTAGCCACCAGGGAAATGCAAATCAAAAGTACATTGAGACATCACCATGTTCTTGTTAGAACGGCTAGAATTCAAAACACCGAATAAGTGGAAAAAAGGGAACACTTACACACTGTTAATAGGAATATAAATCAGCACAACCACTGTTTAAACTTCTTTAGAACAAAAACAAGAGCTAGAAATAGACTTACCCAGCAATAGCACGAATGGAAATATACCCAAAAGGCTTGAGCATGATACATGCACTACCATGTCTACAGCAGCACAGTTCACAGCAGTCCATCACCTGATGAACAGATAAAGAAAAAATGCACTATATATAACAAAAGAAACCATTCTTCAGCCATAAAAAAAGAGTGAAATTCCACTCTTTGCATTTAGAGAGATTGCAACTGTAGGACATCATGTTGGGTGAAATAAGTCTGATCCAAACAGATATCACAAGTTCTTTATATGTGGAAGATTAATTTCAACACACACACACACACACACCACACAAAAGTAAAAAGAAGGAAATGTCTGTGTCTATCAATATCACTAAAAATATGATTTTGTAAAACTGTGTTTGACATCTTTGTCAAACTAATGGTTAAGAATGTTATACTACTGGGCCCCGGCCGCGTGGCCTAGTGGCTAAAGTCCTCGCCTTGAACGCACTTCAGGATCCCATATGGGCATAGGTTCTAATCCCAGAAGCCCCACTGCCCATCCAGCTCCCTGCTTGTGGCCTGGGAAAGCAGTAAAGGATGACCCAAGGATTTGGGGACCCTGCACCTGCGTGGGAGACCCGGAAGAGGTTCCAGGCTCCTGGCTTCAGATTGGCGCAGCACTGGCTGTTGCGCTCACTTGGGGAGTGAATCATCAGATGGAAGATCTTCCTCTCTGTCTCTCCTCTCTGTATCTCTGACTTTGTAATAAAAATAAATAAAAATCTTTAAAAAAAAAAAGAATGTTATACTACTGTAATTTTAATGATCTGTGTTTACATAAAAATTGACTGCATATAGGTAAAATTATCATTTTTTCATTCAATTGTTTTTAATCAATGTCTATATTTTATTAAGCTAAGATTGTTTTTTTTTTAATCCAAAGCATTTTGAGATTTACTCCAGTTCAGGTCTCTGTCATTACTTATAGAAGTTATTTTAACAAAACATGAACTTATTTTCTATATTTCCCCCAGTATCAGACTTATTTTTGGCATTCTACAACAAAAATGTATCTGATAGGCAAACCTTACCTTTAATTTCTTATTCCAATGTGTGATATTAAAAAGGAAGCTTTTCAAAGGAAAAAGAACAGGAGAAGTCTTTGTCTTAAAATTTAAAATGCTACTTATGACACCCACATACCATATGGGAGTGCTTAAGTTTGAGTGCCGTCTCTGCAACCATCTATTTACACGTTCTTGCTTGGATGAGCCCTCAAAGCAGCAGCTGATGGCTCAAGTGTTTGGATTATTTCTGTTCACGTATGATTTGGGGTCCAGACTCCAGGTTTTGGTCCTGGCCTGACCTGAGCCCTGATTATTACGGGTATCTGGGACCTGGACCAGGAAATGATAATCTCCTGTCTCTATGTTTCTTTTTCTCTTTATTCTTATGAATACATATTTTAAAAAAAACAAGGTTTTCTGGCTTTTCTCTTTATTTTCCAATATTTTATTGTGCTTTTTTCTTCTTTTAATGAAATAAATTCAAACATGATGTTTTATTGCATTAATGATCAATATTAAATAACAATTATTTGATTGTGAAATCAAAGGACAATTTAGCAGTTAGAGGATCATAACAAAAACTAAAATCCTTGTAGGAAAAAACTACATTAGTTGACATAGAAGTGCTCCACACATTTAAAAATCCTGATTTTATTACTATAATTTCAGTTTATTAAAAATTAACTCAATTATACAAATGTACAAAATGACCTAATATAATTATGAAAGTATATCCCATTAGTACTGAAAATATTTTAGAAATTAATTTAAATGACAATTTAAATTAGTAAATTAAAGATTATTGGAACTATTTTATATGAAATAAGTATTATTAAGCAAAGCAGTTCTCCCACTAAATATTATTGCATATAAAATGATGAACAATAGATGTATATTTAGCCACGATCTAAGCATCACCTTAGGAAGTAATTATTTCACCTGAGAATGCAAAAATATATTTTTGTACCTAACTTTAGTACTTTTAAATTTCATGAATGAGAGGTTTATAAATATTTAACAAAGTATGTTATCTTAGCTACAACTGAGCTAATATAGGCTATATGTTTTCCTATGTTTGAGAAAGTCTATTAATTTTTCTATGTTTAATCTCACACGATCATTGCCAATGTAGAAAGTAATTTCATTGTATATTGTTTCCCCTTCACTAAAATATTACATCATATGTAGCTGCCAGAAATGCGTTTCACCACTGTTTTAATCCTTGCCATTCACTGAATAATGTAAGCAGGTGGCAACTTTATATATATACATATATACATATGCACAAGCACATAATGAGCACGTGTATAATTTATATAAGCAATTTCTGTATAAGTGTACACATGCCCACTTAGAAGTAGCACACAGTTCTACCATAAGAACTTGGTGAAGCTATACCAGATCTACATAGTCCATAACGGCACTATCTCCCATGTGCTAGGCCATGCCAGCATGAAGGCAAAATTCCAATTACAGTAGTCAACAAATGTAAATGTTTAAATGATGATTTTATGAGAAATAAAAAGTAACAAACATCCATGCACAGAAGCATAAACAAAATCTACATTTGTAAAGCGTTTTAATAATCTAGTTCTTATACAGATAGACACACAAAAAAAATCACATATAGTCAGTAGGTAAAACTGATATTGCCAGATTACACAGCCTTCCCAATTTAGGAATAATTATAAGGGATAGCAGGATTCTTAACCTGAAAATTTGTATGATCAAAATGTTGCTTTCAGTACCAGAAAAAAAAATTGTCAAATAGCATTATATCAAATTGAGGAGCTTTTATACATTTTCCAAAATTATCAATACACCTCCAATAGGATGGGATAAACATTTGTAAGTTGCTTATACAACAAAGGATTAATAGAATACATCAGCAACTCAATTCCACAGCAAAAAGTCAAGCAATCTAGTTAACACATGGCCAATAATGTCAAAAGGCAGCACTCAGATGAAGAAATATAAATAACAAAGAAATACATGAAAAAACTTCTCAACATCTTTCGCCATCAAACCCACAGTGAGTATAACCTCACTCCTGTCAGAATGACTGACATTCAAAAGAAAGAGAGTGATAAATTCTGGTGAGGATATGGACAAAAGGGAACATCTGTTGGTGTGAATGTCATTTAGTAAAGTCACTGTGGAAAACGGCATGGAGATGTCTTAAAAAAAAAAAAAACTAGATGTAATTTGTCATATGATCCAGAAATCTCACTTCTGTATATATTCAACAGATACGAAATATTGTATCAAGGAGATTTGTGCGCCATCACATTTACAGCAGTACTGATCACAATAGCTAAGGTATGAAACTGACCAAGGTGTCTATTATCAGAGAAGCAGATAAAGAAAATGTGGTATGTATGTACAGAAAGTATTATGCAGCTGTTTAAAAATGAAATTGTATCATTTTCATCCAAATAGTGGCCACTGGAGGACATCATGTTCAGTGAAACAAGGCAGATACTGAAGAACAAATACCACATGTTCTCCCTTACATGAGGAATCTAAAAATTATTAATTTTTGATAGAAGCATCATCCATATCAGTTTTGCTGCAAATATAATGTTTCATGAACATTTGTTTTAAATTTTAGTCAAATAAATTTAGAATTTTATGTTACTACAATTGCAATGATCTGTGACTATTTTCCAGTTTGTATCATGTGACTATTGTTTAACTCTTTTTTCCTGCTGAAGTGTGATACTTTTGCCTTTATTTGCTTCTATTTTTTTGTATTAAATTTATTCATTAATTACATTGTGTTGTAATTACATAGAATCTGGGATTCCCCCCCACCCTCCCCCCATGGTGGGTTCCTTCACCCCGCTGCATAACCATAGTTCAAGTTTAGTTGAAATTTTTTATTTAGTGGACATTAGGCTTTGACTGAAATACAAGTAAAATACATTATCTCCAAAATTTTAAAAGAATATTTTCTTTAGGAGGAACCATCTCAAAATAATATATCTCATAGATTGAGAGAAAAGTTTGGGAGAAAATAAATCAGACAAAAAATTCTACAGCTTCTTTCAGGATGTAACATCATAGACTCCTTGAGACTGGTCTGTGGTAGTGGTAATAGAAAGGAAGGAATAGATTTGAAGTATTCCGTAAAATAAATTGAAAGGACTCTGAACAATTGAAAAGGGCAGTAGAAAGAAGAGTTACCTGTCTCCGTGACAGCACAAGAAGAGGGATATCAGACAACTTGAGCTCTTTGTAATATCCACCAGCTTTCTACCAAACATCCGAAATGTTAACATTGTTTTAAAACTACTCCTATTAATATGATTTCTCTGCTGTCTCCTACTATTCACGGAAAAACAGAATTCACTACTTTGAATTTGCTATTGGTTAGATGAAGATTACATTTAATATGAGAAAAATACTGGAGCATTTATGATTAATGTACAATACAGAACATTCTAAAAGGAAAAATGTATAATATCTAACCTGAAGTAGCTATAACTTGACTTTAGGCAAATATTCAGTATTCAGACTAGAGTTTCAGAAGAGATAATGTCCAAAAAAATTAAAAATGTAAAAATCATTCAAAAGCCAGAGAACTCATTACAAGCACTTAAATAATCAAAATAGAAACAGGTGGATACAGAGATATAAGTGTTGACAACTGTTTCCATCGTGAGAGATGAAGGCAGTCAAATGTAGGTGATGAGAATAGCATGACTGAATTTTAGGAGAACATGCTGGATGTGTTCAGAGCCAATACCTAGTTCTCTTGGGCTGTGGAGCATGATGTTTCAAGGTACATGAGGTTTTTGTCACTGGACAAAAATCCTGGGAAAAAAACAGGTATCCACTGTAGTTTCATCATATGGTGACAACCCTTCATTTAACCCCATTTCCCCAAGGCCTTACTCAATATCAAATTGTTAGGTTAAAGACAAGATTGTAGCCTTAGAAAATGGGGCTACCAACCCTGAATTGATTTCCATGTCCAAGAATGTAGCTTCATTACCTAGAGTCCAGCCTGGATTCAAGGTCCCTTTCGATCAAATACCAGCTGTTTGATCTTCAAAAGTTCATTTACCCTATTCTTTTTTTTTTTAAAGATTTATTCATTCTATTACAGCCAGATATACACAGAGGAGGAGAGAGAGAGAGGAAGATCTTCCGTCCGATGATTCACTCCCCAAGTGAGCCGCAACGGGCTGATGCATGCTGATCCAAAGCCGGGAACCTAGAACCTCTTCCGGGTCTCCCACGCGGGTGCAGTGTCCCAGTGCATTGGGCCATCCTCGACTGCTTTCCCAGGCCACAAGCAGGGAGCTGGATGGGAAGTGGAGCTGCCGGGATTAGAACCTATGCCCATATGGGATCCCAGGGCTTTCAAGGTGAGGACTCTAGCCACTAGGCCACGCCGCCGGGCCCCATTTACCCTATTCTATCTCCAGTTATCCTATTTGAGAAATGGTGCTTAAATGATGCCCATGTTATACAGTTGTGAATATTGAACAAGATAATATGCATAGATTAGAACAGTAATTGGCATTGGAAAGCATTCAACTAATGGCCATGTTCTATTTTACTAATACTAGCCTTGTTGCAATATATACAATATACCAAAAATATACTATGACACAGATTGCAGTTCATAGGTATATACATATCTCAAACTTACTGGCTTATAGATCTTAAATATGTGTAGCTTTTTGGATAACAATCCTATTTCAATAAAATCACTTTAAGGATTTTTTTTTAAATATTCCTGTTCTGCATACACAGCTCCTCACCTAAACCCAAATACTATGCATCTATATTAAGCCAGAATTTGGGTATTTTGACAAGAAAGGTAGCTATCATATACCAAATATCATTGAATTTGCATATCTATTATTTGTTCACAGCACACTATCTAAAACCAAATTATTTTGGTAGTTGACACATTATTTAAAAAAGGGAAAAAGTTAGTAAGTTAAATTTTTATACCAACAATGATATTTTATTTAACCAAATATGTCCACATAATATTTGCACATGTAACTCCTGGAAAAAAATCAATGATATTTTTCAAATGTGCATTATTTTTTCAAACTAAGTCTTCAACATATATTGAGTATTTTCAGCTTGCAGCATACCTCAGTCCTGACTGGCAGTTTTTCAAATGCCCATTGCCACTTGTATCTAACGCCTACAGCATTAGCCTGTGCACACAGTGTAAGAGTGCTCATAGCTCAAGGAAGAGATTTGCTGCTTACTGCTTAGAGCAAATATTCTGCACTCAAAGTTACCCTTAGGTTAATTTCAAGTCTCACTCTGTTGCAACAATATTAAATGTCTGTAATTTTGGGAAAGTTCCTTGGCATCCTGTTCCCACTTTGATCATATTATAATGAAGATTTTAAATCTCTAAAAAGGTCACAACACAATGATTAAATGAACAAAAGCATGTAATGTTCTTAAAAGTGCTCAAGGATCATTCTGAACTGTAAGTTCCTATCTTTGATCACTCGTTAAGAAGTAGATATCAACTATTTTTAAATTTAAAATTCATTTTTGTTTCAATCTAACTTGAAAAGTTTCAGACATTCTTTCCAAATGGTGTTGCAAGATCTAGTGTGATGTGTCAATTTTACATTTTTCAAGTCAATATTTTACTAAAGAATCTGCTTATTTTTATGTTAAGGCACTGCCTAACATGAACTTGTGAGTCTTAACAACTGAGATGAAATCTGAAAAGGACAAAGTTGTTTGCACAGGCAGTGCTTGTTCCTGGGCCTTTAAAACTAGCTACATGAGACATATACCACATAAACCCAGGGAAGTACTTTGACATTGAAATACACACAGGCCATTTTAACAATGTACTGACAGCTTCCCCTTATCCATGGGGATATGTTCCAAGACCTTCTGTGGATGCCTGAAACTCAGGGATTTTGAAATTCTATAAACTGTATTTCCCCAATATATACACACACATATAAGGAAATCCTGTTACAAGTTAAGCACGTTTGATTTAGTATTAACTAGTAATAAAAGAGAACAGCCATAGTATACATGTGATTGAAAAGTATATGAATATGGTCTCTCAAAATATTCATTGTGTTGTATTCAGACTTATTTTTCATGATGATATGAGATGATGCGTGTCTACATGATGATAAATGGCACAGTGCTGGGCTACTACGAAGGAGTTATAGGACCACGGACATTTCAATGACAGGACAGTGATCTGATCACTGGGACATCACTAAATGACTAAAGAGTACATAGTAAAGACAGTGTCTAAAACAATGGAGGATGATTCAGTTCCCAGGTGAGAACAGTGTGAGATTTCATTGCAGTGTGCAAGATTAAACTTAGAATTTGATTGTTCCTGGGATTTTCCACTTAATGTTCCTTGCAATAGATTACAACATCAAAAGTAGAACTGTTGATAAGACATATCAAATCCTGCATATCAAATTAGCATAAAAACGAATGGTATTTAGGCACACACTTCACCAGGAAATGCCGTAGATGTATCCATGATTTTCAAAAGCCCTTTTTGCATTTATTGTGGCTGATAAAACTACAGGTAGAATAAATTAAGAAGAAATTATGTGAATAAAGAATAATTCATAAATTGAGCAACACTCAAAATTGGAAAATATTCAGAAAGTTACTCAACATCAAGATGAATGAGAAAACAAAGCATTGCATTGACTGGCTCTTACTAAGCATTTGTCTCAGAAGGGAGGTCCTCAGGTGTTACTGCCTGCAATTCGTTGAGGCTTAGTCTGATTTTTTGAAGCCCTTTACAAGAAATTTTTCCAGGTTAAGGTTCAGTTTTCTTTCCTAAAAGCAGCAAATAGAGGGTCAAACTCAAACATATGATTTCCTTCTTATTTGCTTTAAAATGACCTAAAATGATCCAAAGTTACATATACTGCCAGAGAGAACAGACTGTAAATATCTTCTGATACCAGAAACAGCTTTTTTTTTAGAATTTGATACATGACTGGCTTTAGAAGCAAATTATCCCTGCTGTCTAATTTTTGCTGCAGTTATTATTATCACTAGCAGTTTAAAATCTTTAAATGGCTGATAGCTAATGAATAAAACAAAAATTGCATATTTCATTTTCTGGCTCTATTTCAAAAATAGCCCCTAATGGATAGTATATTGGATGGTACTGAGGCAATAATGTTCATATTAAAATATTTATTTTCAGGATGGGCATTTTGGCACAGTGGGTTAAGCCACCCACATACCATATTGCTGTGCTCGAAGAAGTCTTAGTTACTCTGTGCTTCCCATTCAGCTTGCTGCTAAAGCACTCCGGAAGAAAGTACCCAAAGACCAGACTGCTTGCATTCTTACCGCAGGGCACATCTAAACAGAAGTCCTGGCTCTTGGTTCTCATTTTCCTATCCCTGGGTGTTGTAGCCATTCAAGAAGTGGAATCAATGACTAGACATCTCTCGCTTTCTCTCTCTCTCTTTCTCCACCCCTGTCACTTGACCTTTCAAATAAATATATAAATAGATATTTATTTATTAAAAATGTTCAGCTTTACACATTTTTAATTCAGCTAGGTCAATTAGAAGTTTCCAGTATTCTTACCTACTCCAAGCTTAACATTTTTGTTAGCAGCAGTATGTTTAATGTTTATGTTGGCTGAACACAATCTGCTCTCAGTGATTTTGGTGCTGGCTATGTGTCCTCTGTCAGCTCTTCCCCAGTCAGCTCTTTCTAATGACTCCTAAATTTCACAATGATTTCAAAAGCTCAGTGTAGCTAACTAATATTGCCTGTAATGTTGCACTAAACTTAGGTAAAGCTGGGACACAGGTGATGTAGACAGAACGTGCTTCAGTTGTAAAGTACAGGCTGAACAATCCCTTCACATCTAATAACAAATTATCTATGATAAGTGCTAGCTAGGGGAAAATATTTGTTTAAATATGCATTCCATAATAATATACACTTTTCAGAATATTTTTTTTTCATATTTGAAAACTCTAAGAGAGAAAACTCTAAATTTCCTAATCCTCTTTAAACTTCTCCTGGGTTTCCACAAATCTACATCCTTTTTTTTTTTTTCCTTTGAAATCTAACTTTTGCTGACTCCAGCCACCACGTGCACATAGTGAGCTGTCCCCAGGCCTGCCTGGGCTCCAGGGGCTGCTCCCTTCAGGGTGAGTACACCAAGAGGGGAAGTCTCGCCTGGCCCAGGCAGGCACACAGCTCACCCGCCACCATCATTGGGCGGGAATGGGATTGGGAAGGGGCGTGACCTTGGACCTGGGGGTTGAAACTTTCTGCAGCCTGCTGGCTGCTGGTGGGTCCCAGGCTGGGCATCTCCATGCTCAGATCCCTGACTCCAGCCACCGCGTGCATGTGGCGAGCTATCCCCGGGCATGTCTGGGCTCCAGGGGCTGCTCCCTTATGGTGAGTACACCCTGGGTGGCAAGCATGCCCTTTGGCACCAGGCTCCGCCTACTGGCTGCCGGGCAACGAGCTCCGGAGTTTTGGTTCTTTGAATTACTGCTTATGTAGCTCCACATTGAACCCACAGTGCTTCTGGGATGTGAATCAATCCTAAAGATTCCCAACGATAGAGTAACTTTCCTTTTGAAGAACTTGTAATCACTGAACAATGCTGACCACCGGACACCAGTCGATGCAAAACCTAAGACTCAGGGCTTGTCTAGCAGGATCATATCCTATTACCTGACATGATGATATATCAGAAGACGGGTCACATTAGGCAGGGCCATGATATTAACTAGCACTTGAGAGAACCATATCAGGGGGTAGATTCTGTGGGGGATGTGTGGGCCAAACCCTGTGGAAATTCTAGTGCCACTGGTTAGCTCAAGAGTTTGGGTGATGATGGACTAAGGTAGGTGTGACCAAGGAGCCTGCCATCAATCACAGGTAAAGGAACCAACAACAGTCTGGACTGGTCAAGGCAGCAGCACCCAAATGTGCATCCTGAATAGGGTGTGACGTGGGCCGGGCTGCAACATTCACCAGCTCATACAAGGCCAAATGGAAGGCCAGACTATGCCCGACACTGGCCTAAAACCCAATGGGCCTGGACACACCAAGTCGGGCCAGACTCCAACACCATCCGGTGTTCTGAAGGACCAGGGTAGAGGTGGGATAGACTAGGCTAGGTCTCAACCTCTACTGAGCCATGTGTGAGCTATAAGTGGGTATGGACAGGGCTGGAAACAGAACAGACCCATCAACTGCAACCACCAGCTGATTGTGGCAATGGACTGTACTGGGCCCTGTACAAAGTACACACAAGAAGCTGGTCTGGGTTCACCTCAGAAAAAGTCGAACTGCCGAACTCAGAACCCTAACCATGAAAGGACAGAGGACAAAACATGTCAATCAACCACTTCAGCTATATGTTGGCAGTGAAAAACTGGGCAAACAAAGACTCTGATGGACTATGTCAATCAGTGGATTCTTCAACGACCTCATCGTGCTTGGAGTGGCGAGATTGGCAGCAATTCATAACTGTTGAACTATCAAAACCACTTGAGCCAAGACCTTGGGAGCATGCCCCACATCTGGGACCTGGGGTGGGTGGGAGACTGGGTGGGGCTTCTCCCTTAATATCCCCCTTGACCTCAGACACATGAAGGAAACAATATGGAAATAATAATCTTGCCCACATTCTTGCAGCCCTTGAACCTTTTTACCCTAATTAACTATGTAAAGATTGTCAAAAATATAATTAAAAATGGAAAAAGTAAAAAAAATCTAACTTTTTAGTAAACATTCTTATGAACCTCTTTCATAGTTTTTACTTTTAATTTTCTGAATATCTTATGTTGTCTTAGATAAATTTGACTTAAACAATGTAGTGGTCACCTACACTTTCATCTACAGTAAAAGATTATAACCCGCTCTGCTTTTGTCTGAAGTTTTCTGCCTTCCCCAACTCACAAGTTGTAATGTTAATTTCTCATGTGATGGTATTAAGAAGTGCTTGTGCTACGGGTGGTTAGTAAGAGTATGTGTTGTGCCCTCATGACTTGAATTATACTTTTATGAATGAGGTCCTACAGTGATGCCTATTCTCTTTCATTCTGTGGAGCCATGGCCAGAAAATGCAAGCTAAAATCCCGACAGCAGATCTTCCTTTTGTTAGCCTTTTGATTGATGAGAAATTCATTTCTACCATCTGTAAGCCACCGTTTTGTGCTATCTTGATACTACAGCCGGGATAAACCAATGCACTCTCAAAAATGGATGCCAGATGTGAACCATCATTGTGAACATGGAGCCTCATTTCCATGTTTACTTGGACATAACTTGAGGAGATTTCTATAAGCACTGTAAATTATCAAGCCAAAATGAAAATCAGAAAAATGCATTCCCCCATATATGAGGGTCTGTTTAGCAATTCTTATGCTTTGCTATGGCACAGAATCCAATATATACTTAGTAGAAATCACATTTAAAATTTTTAATTGCTATTTGGAAATGGGAGGCACAGTTACCAGACACAGTCATGGGAGTAAACAGACACTACTCAAATATTCTGTGTCGCTAAATTGTGACATTCTGGATATAATCTCATCATAATTTAAAGAGTATCTGTTTTCTCCAAGAAGTCCAGTGACATATGAAAAATTACACCAAGAAAGAAACGCCAGACAGGCTGTGCTGTGTCCTAACAGTAAGTAACTCACCAGGTAATGGTTTAGCCTCAATATATATGGAGCTCACTTCAAGAGAATTACTTAAATAAATAAATAGCATGATTTTTTAAAATGGCATGCAACTTAACTAGACATATTTTAAAGAAAGACACATAAATGACAAACATACATGACAAAGCAACCAATATCACTCATCCTCAAGGAAAGTCATATAAAAACTCCAAGACATATCTTCTCACCCCAATTAGAATGGCTGCTCCCATGAAATCAATATGTGGAATAGAACTCTGCAGTCTTTTAATATCCAATATGGAATCAGACCTAGGGTCCATCAAAGACACTAAGAATGGATCATACACCTGCATACATAGTCACAGCAGGAAATTGCTTAATGTTAAAGAGAAATGAAATGTCATCAGTTACAACAACATGGATGGAACTTGAGACATGGTATGATATCAAGTGAAATAAGGTAGTCACAAAAAAAAAAACAAATACTGTTTGATCTTTTTCATACATGAAATCTCAAAGGATTAATTCTCCTATGAGTTGAGAAGACAGAGTTTATCAGTGATATAAAATAGTAAAGGGAAGAGAAAGATGAGCAAAATTGGGTCAACAGGTGTTTAAGTCACACACAAAAAAATGAGTTCAATGTTCTGTGGTCCAATAGGACGATTACAGATACTGATAATACTGCATATTTCAAAGCAAGATAGAAGAAACAAATGTGAATGTTTCAACTAAAAATAAATGCACATGTTTGCGGACATAGGCTAGAACCCTAGATGACGCATACAAGCATCAAAGTATTATATGGTATCTTAGAAATCTATCCACTTTATGGCGTCAGCAATCACTAAAAATACACAAAGAAAGGATGTAAGCTTGAGGACGCACACATCCAGTGTCATAAGAAAAGAAAAGTGAATTAGCAATTAGCAATTATCTGATCACACTCGTATTACATATGCTATTATTCTCTCATTTCAGAAAGGAGACCACTACACTATAGGCAAGTGATTCATTCACGTGGGAATAAATCAAACCTAGGTTAATTTAATTCAAATGCCATTTATTTCCATGACTTTAGTCTCATTATAGCGGTTTGTAAACATTTGCTCATTAATTCATTCATTTAATTTTCACATTGGTTAGCACTTGGGGCCTTTTAGGTGATTGTGATGGTAAAATATATGGGTTTTATTCTAGTGATTGAAATAAATGCAATATTTGATAAATACAAAATATGCCACTTCAGAGTATAATGATATCTATAAATGAAGTGTAATAATAAAAAATTGCAATAAATTCTCCAGAGAAAAAAATTGGAGAGTGCCTTAAAAAAGAGAGATAATAACTCAGAACAGGCCTCTCAGAGAAATCCTTCATGTAATTTTAACCTTTGTTTAGATATAAATGAGAAGAACTAGAAAGTCAAGTAAAAAGCCAAATTAAGAAATCTATTATTTGAAAAGTATTCTTCAGTGAGGATTTTAGTTTTTAGTTATTTTAACATGTGACGGTTACTATGTGTTTTTGTAGAACGTGCTCGATACTTAATGTATTTCTTCTGTGGCTTAGACCCTAATGAACCAAAAGAAGAATTAATTTGCTGTATTAATATATGTTAAGAGGGGCTTTATTGTAAGTCTTTTGGAAGTTGTGAAAACTCTTCTTGATTAAAAAAATA
The DNA here is from genome assembly GCF_030435755.1 of Ochotona princeps. Taxonomy (NCBI): domain Eukaryota; kingdom Metazoa; phylum Chordata; class Mammalia; order Lagomorpha; family Ochotonidae; genus Ochotona; species Ochotona princeps. Next base: position 18,393,004 of record NC_080843.1, on the reverse strand, counting down.
CTCAACTAAGAATTTGTAGTATAGTATTTATTCGAGCACAATGCCTTAAAATTTAAATTTTGGAATGCCTACCATCTCTTTTGGACATTCAGTTCTAACTCAACCAACCTGGAGAGAAAATCTGAAAATCTTTGAAGATATAGGCATGTGTCTGTGCAAAATATCACAAATACAGTAATACTAAGACTACCACATTTGTTGACTACATTAAAAAAGAAAAAAAGATTTACATAAACTACAGAAAAACTTAAAAAACAAAAATCCACAATTCACCATATTTTGTCCTTCCCCTTTCCCTTTTCTGGTAAGACAACCCAAACATGCCTTGGTAGTGTGCTTCCTGGTGTAGTGACACCGTGTCATTGGGACATATGCAATAATTTAATTTTTTAAAATGGAGACAATGTTCAAAATAAAGTGCAAACATTTCCTATAAATTCTGCAATCATGTTCCCTGAAAATGTTAATTACGGGAATTTCTTAAATATTCTCTGACCCTACAGCTTTCCTAATAGCTAGCTTAAGCCACTGGAAATGTCATAGTAAAAAGACTAAGGCAAAGATAATGGAAGCCAAGATTAGTTTTAATCTCATCAGGAATCTTTTGGTAATAATTAATGCATTCATAACATATTTTGCCAAAGGTTTAATGAAAGTATTACTAGATGGAGAAGGAGGATACTTCTTTGAAATATTATTATCTCTTATCAATGCTGCTAAAATAAATAAATCTTTAAAAAATATTATCTCTAATTATTTCATAAGTCCCTTGTTATGAATGTTGCATGTTGATGCTTTATCTTTGATCATATAAATGCAAAATGTCACTATGTTGTTGACAGGATCAATAATTTTATGGCATATTAATATTTTTATACCATTGAACATGGTTTGAGAGTAAACAGACAAAGAAATTCCAAGAGCTGAGTTGAGAAATTCTTGTCATACAGTTAAAATTTTTCAGTACTGGTAAAATTTATCTCTAGACACATATTTTCAATATATTCAATTACTTCATGATGGCAAATTCTACACATGCCTCTTTTTCCTATTCTTAATGTGATTAGAAAAGATGTTTAAGAAGGATAAATATAGCCATCACATCAACCCAATTATTCAGAATATTTCTTGAACATCTGTTCAGATGTCACCTCGCATTCTAGAAGTCCAATATAATACAATAAACTAAAGAAAAAAAATTCACCATGCAATTTTATCATATTTAACATTTCACTACTTTATGAATATTTAGTGTGCATAATACATCAAAACATTTATGGTTTATATAAAACACAAATATATATATTGGTGGATACACAATTTTTTTACTGATGTGATTAAATAATAACATGCACAACTCCTACCTCCAGAATGAGTATGTAATTTCTATAGCTGTCAGTATCAAACAGAAATACTAAAATTAATGTAATTCATGCTTGGAGTCCTAGAAGAAGCTATGTGACACCAACTTAAAGTTCCAGTGATACTGAGATTTGTAACATACACTTTATATGATACCAAGACTCTTACATTATTTTGGAGCCAAGAGTCATGTAAATTGGCAGCAACAATACATCATTATAAAAGAGAGGATGGGAATAAATACAAGATGCTGTGTAGTGCAACTGTATAATTTATAGTATAAACTGGAACATTTGACAGTGAAACATTATTAATATTTCTTAGGAAAAAATATATAAATGGGGACTCTGTGTGAAAACATGGGATTTATGTTCATGCTAGTGCTAGAGTAGCAAACACAAGGAATTTAGTATTTAATCAAGAGAAGAATCAGGAAAAATTTTGCAGGGAATAAAGCCCATCTACGTTGAAATTAAAAAAAAAAAAGATACATTGATGTACGCTCAGGAAATATGTGAATGGTGAAGTGAGGAAGTTCCAGGAACATCTCTCCAAATGTTGTACTTATAAGAAGTAAAAATGGCCTAAAAGCCAGCGAAAGTCTCATTGGGTAAGACAACTATGAGGTACACAATGAGTCTGCAGAATGCTGGATTTGGCAAATGGCAAGTAGCATGGGGAGAAATGCTGCTCACTTGGTAAGCCGGAGAGCAAACTGCTTTCTCTGAAAAGGAGAGACCACCTCTCTAGCTCAACAAGGTCACACAGGTAGTAGAGCTGAAACTTCTTTCTGATGTCCAATCCAGTTTTTTACATGTTATACAAAGAAATTACCAATTTCTCAACCCAGTGACTTAAATAAAACATCATGTCTTGTGTCAAAATACTAAGCATTGTTGAGTAAAATAGTCATTTGAATCTATGTTATTAAAAAAAAAAACACAGACTAATAGTGGTTCACAATACATGGCCTAAGTATTCACAAGAAAATGATTTTCTTTCTTTAACAGCTTCAGTTCCTCATACTCTTTAACCATTGTCTCATATGTATTCACATATCTATAGACTTTATGTAGCTTTGAAAAATAACAAATACCTTAGGAATTGATAAACTGTCTCCATTGTACTGTCAAGATTTCCAGCGTTCTGAAGCTTAAATTGCTCATCAGCTACATCGATACCTTGGGGCATTCAGTTAAAACACTGCAGTAATTACGCAGAGCAAGCTGTCGATGAAGTCAAGCCTGATTAAGTGGAGGGATCCTAGAAAGATAAAGCTCGGATTTAGGCAAAAATGTTATGTAATGTGGACAGATCTACTTAAAATAACCCTTTTGCTTTGTCTTTATAAACTTTGCCAATCTTTTGAGGGCCCAATATAATCCACATTTTACATGAGAAGTGTTATCTCCTCCACTTGATTATCTTTCCAAGGATCAGAAAGAAATCATGTTGTCGTGCATACTTTAGTCATTTTTGCGTTTGGGGGCAATATCTGTAATTTTCAGACTTAAAAATAAAGAGAGGTGAGTGAATAAGCCTCACCCAAAGTTCAGTCCCTTTGAACATTCAATTAAACCTTCCCAAGACAGCACCCCATGTGTATCCAGATATTACTAAGAAACAGACCTGAACTTCTCTGAGTGCAGCTCTTTTTTTTCAATATGCCCACATTCATTCTTGAGTATGTACTTTGGTTTTACACGTATATCAGACTTGCTTCTCTGCTAACACTTAACTGAGTCTCATCTTTGAATTACTTCATCAATGCCAAGGAGCAGGTTCCTGCTTCTGCACAATATTTCCATCCACAAATTCAATCTCCCGGAAGTCTACAATGACTAAAACTGGGCCATGGCCAATTTTGGAGCTGATAATCCAATCTGGGTCTCCGATTTGGATGTGAAGAATCTGAGTGCTTGAGTTTTCACCACTGCTTTCCAGTGTCAGCATTATCAGGAAATGGAAATCAAAAAGGGAAAGTGACTATTAAGTCCAAGTACTCCAATACAAGATGTAGAATTCTGAAACGGCATTTTAGCCATACCATAACCAATGCAAACACTCACGTCCACACTACATTCTTCATCCACCAATTAATTGTTATTCGACATTTTTAATCAAATATTTACAACATTTTCAAAATAAATATTTCCAGTCCCAAGCTTTTCCCATGGAGGAAAATAATGAGAGTTATTCCAGTGTTGTCTGAAGATTTAAAGAATAAGACGTGACTAAATGTCTCATGCCACTATACTGTTGGGTAGACTCAAATCTTCAGGCCCCAAAAGCTTGTGTATGACTAGTATATTCCACTGCTTTTTATCATGTGAAGGACACTGTCTGTGTGCTAAGATTCTGTTTCTACACACTTGATTCATAAATCTTTGATTCTATTAGAAACTATGCCAACAATGAACCATGATTTTGGATGTATCTGTGGGTCTGTTTCGTGTTAGGTAAATTGTACATTCTGTACATACCTCAAATATTCGAATTTAAATACTCCTTTCTTAATTATTTACGATGTATTTTTCATAATGGCTCTTCTAAACTTTCGAGATAACCAACAAACAACAACAATCTAAATACATGGAGACAAAGAGCATCTTAGATGCAATACATAGGGCTTTCAATATAATCCAGATCAGAGAAAGAACTGAAGTCTTCGTCAGATACTTTTCAAAGAAAAGAGAGAAGCCAAAACAAAAAGATGGTGAGAAAATGCAAATGCTAGGATGAAGGATGCACATAGCATAGCAAGTTGAGGAATTAGGAGATAGTTTGCAGTTGAAACAAAATAACAATATATATTAGAGATTGAGGTAGAAAGGAAAGGTTGGATTTGGAGTTCTAATGCATTAGAGGTATTATACATAATGTTATTGTACTGTATATTTCTCTATTTAAGAAAAACTAAACAGACGTAAGGTTGGTTTCACCTTAAGAAACGCAAAATGTTTAAGATTAAACATATATTTACTTTTCACATTTTACAATGTTTACATGTTCTGAAGCAAGATACAATATGGTATACAAAGTATTACAAATTTATGAATCTATTCAATTAAAAAAGAATTAGGAGTCCATCTTTTATTTGGAAGTAGCAACGCATACTGCATTGTATCTTCATATCTGTATATGATACTATCTATTACACAGTTACTATACAGCCTCTTAAATGAAAAGCCATAAATCAAAATTAACAAGAAGAAGAAAAATTGGAAAATTAACAATATGAAGTTAAGAATATTAAATCTGTCTTGACAATGACGTGAGGTACTTTCTGCAACTGTTCGTACCTACAGTGTCAGGATACACTTAAGTAGCAGAATGATGGACTTGGAACTGATTATGAAGGACTATACTATGGTAATGATATAGGGAATTAATAGTAATAAATAATGAATAGATTAATATGCTAAAGCTGACAGCCTATAAAACTAAGTACTTGGGCACAAATAAAGAATTCCTATGAGGAATCATGTAAAACTTACTGAAAAATGCCTGTCATGAAAATGTTGCAAATGTTTTGTAGAAAAATGAACTTATCTTTTAAATCCACTTAAATTCACCTGAAAAACAATTTTTCTTAGTTTGGTTCACCAAAACCTGTATTTGCACATTTTGCATTGCCATTACTTTTCACTTTTTAAAACTTATTTCCTAAAAGTTAATTTTCAAAAAATGATTATATTTATCGAATACTTTGCTGCATTTCAATATATGCATGCATTTTTGTATTGATACGATCAGGGTGATGAACACTCCTGTCACTGGTTGACCAGTGCAGGGTTGAAGCTTCTGTCTTTTAATTATGGAGAAATGGCTACTGTGAACTGCAGTTACCCACGTGTACTGTGTAATAGTAGGAATCTCTTTTTGCACCTGACTGATTCAGTACCAATTATACAACTTCTTCCTACCGCAACAATACCTCTCAGCTTCTGATAATCACTATTCTATGGTAAGTTTGAGCTAATAATCCATTATGTTTACCCAATGCTGACATGATTTGTTCATCTCTTGATGTACACACCCTACTGGGTTACTTATTTTAATTATTATGGATAGTACAAAAACTAACACACATGTGTATCGCTTGAATATAGTGATTTCATTTGCACCCAGTAGTATGATTTCTGGATCACACGTAAGTTCTATCTTCAGTTTCTTAAACAGGTTTCCACAATGGCTGTATTCTTTTATATGCCTGTCAATGGTGCTTAGGAACCTGGAAAGTGCTGGAGGGAATGGCACAACTGACTGCAAACAAAGAGCCATATACCAACTTCAATTAGTAAAATCCAACTGTAGACTTATGAAGGACAGAGCTTAGAAACCTGCCCCAAGGAGAAGACTCTGTTAACCAGAAGAACAATGACCAAGAGCAAAGGAAGAGACAGAGGGACAATGAATATTACTGAAGACTCTCCTGCAAAGGAGTAAAGCCTTTTGTCAACCTCAGAGTTCACTGAGGAAAATATTGAGATACAGGGGATACAGAATTTAAAACACTTGTTATAAAACTGTTTGTCAACAACAAGAAGCACGTCAAGCAGGCATTCAAGGAATTTAAGGAATATGTCACACTGGAAATGAATCAAATGAAAACCAATATATCAGAAATGAAGAGTACAGTGCAGCACATTAAAAGTACAGTGGAGAGTCTCCAAAATAAAATGAAAGAGGCAGAAGAAAAAAATCTCAAAATTAGAAGAAATTTCCTGTCACCAAGGGGAAACAAACAAAAAACTGGAAGCAGAGCTGGGTCAAGCTAACAAATGTACTCAAGAATTGAAAGACACTATTAAAAGGCCAAACTAAGAGTTATGGCAGTCCCAGAGGGTGCAGAAAGAGAAGATGGATTTACAAATGTGTTTCATGAAATAATAAGGGAGAATTTCCCTAATCTAGAGGAAGAATTGGGAAACAGAATAAAGGCAGGGCACAGAACTCCCAACAGGCTTGACCAAAAGCAATGTTCACCACGACACATGATAATCAAGCTCTCTTCAATCCAACATAAGGAAAAGATCATTAAATGTGTACATGAAAAAGATCAACTGACATATAAAGGAATGCCAATTAAACTCGCAAGAGAACTCTCACAGAAAACTCTGTAGGCCAGAAGAGAATGAAGCTACGTATCCCAGATTTTAAAAGAAAAAAAAAAATTGTCGGTCCAGGATAACATACCCAGCAAAACTTTCCTTTGTCTTTGAAAACGAAATAAAATTATCCAAAGTAAAAAAAAAGTTCAAAGAAAATGCCTCTTCCAAACCTGCCATATAAATGATACTCAAAGATGTTCTCTTGACAGAGAAAACAAATAACACTCACCAAAACCAGAGACAAATGCAAAGAACATCCCAGTAAAATAATAACAGAAGACTAAATCTGTAAACAGTGCATTGGTAAAATGACAAGACCAAATTACCACTCATTCATGTTAACCCTGCATATAAATGACTTACACACATCAATCAAATGTCATGGATTAATAGATTGGATTAAAAAACATAACCCATCTATTTGTAACCTACTGGAGACACATTTCATGAACATAGATCAGAGGAAACTATATCTCATTGATTTAGAATTTTTTGTTGTTTCACCTCTTCAAAACACTTTCTTCTGATTAAATTATTCACCAACACATAGATGATAGGGTAGCATCATCTTCATCAAGAAGATTCTTGATTTTCATTTCTTCAGCGACACATTAGTCATTGAGCAGCATGTTATTTAACTTCATGGTGTTATTTTTTTTTTCTTCATGTTGTTGATTTTGGTTTTTGGTTTTTTATTTAAAGGGATGTATAGTAACTGTGTAATGGAGACTCTCATATCCAGATGCAAGGATACAATGCAGTATGCATCTCTACTACCAGACAAAGATGGACACGCAATGAAACTGTTTACTATATCCTGACAATAGGATATTGAACACTCTGCCGTTGTCCATGCGCGCAATGATGGACATATGACTGTGTATGAAGAACTATACCATAGTAATGATAGAGGGGAACTCAGTGATCAGGGAGGGAGTTGGGGAGGGGAAAAGAGAAATCCCAGTGCCTATGGAATTGTATCACAAAAGGATAATAATAAAAAGAAGCAAAAAATAATTCTATAATTTTCATATTAACATTGCCCCTTAGAGTCATAGTAAGACTTAGTAAAATCCATGTTGGGATGCATCTTGTTGATTCATGTGTATTAATTTCAAAAGACAAATCTGGCTATTTTCACAATGACCCCCTGATTTATATCTGCTTTTCTTAAGGAATGATGATGATGAAAATGCTTATGATTTACTTAAAATTAATTGTAAGATTTCATATTATCAACATACACTAGGAACTAATGATTTTAAATAAAAACATGAAGAAAATTAGGAAGACAGTTTTTTTAATTTATATATTTTCACATAACTTATATTCATGATCACATGAATTGAGTTGAGTTATACACATGAAGCTAAAAATTGAATATCTTGCATTTTGTGTTGTTTGGAGTTTCTCAATGCCTCCTGTTCCATGAAGTGCAAATCCAGTTATGAATGCATGCTAATATCTGATTGTTAGGGTCAAAAGGTATTTTACAAAAGGGATATGTGATCAAACACAAGTACAAGGAACCTCCGAAAATGCATGCCTATAAGACTAAAGCCATTAAGATTCATTTTTATGACTGTTGTGGAATAACTTCCAGAATTCACAGACAACTTAACCTGCCAAAAACTTAATTCTCTAAATGATTGCCATAACTTGTTTCTAAGCCAATAATTTGAGAGTGATAAGTTGGTGCCATCTAGATAAATAGCAGGAGAAAACAAAAATATGATTAAGTAATAATTAGTTTTGAACAATGAAGTGAGTTGGAACAGGAGTAGCAAGGAAACAGTGTGATTCCTGGCATCGCTACTGAACAAGTCATTCAACCACCCTATATTCCCAATTTTACATTTTACAAGCAAAAGCTTGTAAAAAAATTACTGAATATTTATTTCTTATAAAAATATGTGTTAAATTTTCATTCCAAAACATGAATCAATTCTTTATTAAAGCTGTTTATTATGCTTATTCACATATAATCGTGAACTCTGGAGACACAAATGTTTGTGCTTTACTGTCCTATAGTTTATGTACTCTTTATTTGCTCAATTTTCAGTGAACATCTAGAAATAATATTTTCTGATAAGACTTATGAATTATTTGCACAGGAAATTATTTATAGATAGAAATTTTGGGTACCCGTGACAAAATATTTTTCTTCTCTAAGATGCAGAGTAGCATCATTGAACAATATGTGGCAAAATCTTGTGCACCCAATGTCATTCACCAAACTATATCAGAAAAACTTACTTCAGCTGCTGCTGTAGCAAAATACCACATGTTGAGACAGCCTTGATTAAAGTGAAGATAAATTCAATTCTGGTGTGGACTTTATTTCTCTAGTCTTCTTATGGTCAAGAGAGGTCCAAATCTCTTTTTCTTATTCTAAGGAAATTGATGCCATTGCAAGTGATCCCCTTTTGTGATATTATCTAAGTGTGTCTCCCTGGATCCTTGAACACATTGAGAGGTGAGGATGTTGACAGATCAATTTAGAGGGATTTAGATTATAGGATTGACTATCTTTAAAAAATATGTATTTCTACACTTGTAACTCTCTATAGCATCTAAAATTTCTATAAAGCTATAACCCATGAATGAGAATCTCATCCAACTCACATTAATAGTATTGTAGGGATACGTATTGGGACTAGCAGTTAGTGCGTTTTTGAATTCCATGCCCCATATTATCGCATCCCTGGATTAAAGATCTGGCTTCACTTCTGACTTAGCTGCCTGCTAATATGCACCCTAGGAAGCAGCAAAAAACTTGGCTCTCCGCATTCACACAACAGATCTAGCTGGAATTCTAAAACAGGGAAAGGAACATCAACTTAGTTTCTCTTGCTATTTCTTTCTCCTCCTCCTCTTCTTCTTTCTACATCCCCTTCTCCTTCTTCCTCTGCTGCTACTCCTCCTTCTTTCTCCTTCTCTTTCTTCTCTCCTCCTTGTTTCTTCTACCCATCTCTCTCTCCCTATGCAATTAAAATTAATTGAAGACCACTATAGAAGTTCTTTTTCATTAAACTGTATGTTAGTCATTATATATTAATTCTTTTTGCTCACTGTTCTCTAACATGGGAGCAGACATTTGGCTTAGCAGATAGATATGATGCCTGCAACTGTCACAGAGTACCAGCACCTTGATTTGAGAACCAGCTACCGCTGGCTCCTGCCACTACCTGCTACAGGCTACCTGCTAAGGTAGACTGAGAGGTAACCATGATGGCTCAATGAATGGGGCTCCTACTACCCAAGAAAAAAGTCTAGACTGCGTTCTAGGTTCCCAGCTTTGGCCTCAGCGCAGACCCAGCCGTTGCGGGTATTCAGAGAGTTAAAGAGCACATATGAATTATGCCTCTCTCCACTCTTCCCTCTCCCTAAAAATAAAAAGGCAATACATTTTAAAATGTTCATTCATAATAAAAATAGTATTTCAGTTTCTTTCTGAAATATTACTGCCTTTGTATTCAGCAATCTGTTCATAATTTGTATTTTTTTCAAACAAGTTGAAGCAGTTCAGAGGATGAAGCCAGCAGATAAGTCTTTTGCTTGTAAGCTAAAAAAAAGTATCCACTTTTAAATAATTTCTGAAGTCAAAAGAGTTTACCAATCACTCAACAAATACTAATCTTTTGAATTCTATGCATTCAAATTTTTTGAATGCTTTTGAAAATCTATGCATCTGAAAACACAGTCTTTATTTAATAGTATTCACCTCTACCTCAAATTAAAATTGATCTCATCATTTTATACTTGTAAATTGCCAGCCTTTGGGGAGTTTTATGATTTAATTTTCTTTTATATTACCTGGGAAATTAACCTTCAATGTTAAAAATATGATTCTTTTGGCTTTCTCTTTCCGTGTGTGTGTGTGTGTGTGTGTGTGTGTGTGTGTAAAAGACAGCACAGATTTAGGAGAATAGTGATATTTTATACCCTACCCTCCCTCCTTCCAACATTCTTCGCCCATCCTACTCCTTCCTTTTTTCTTTTTTAACTTCTAATTTTTACAATAACATACTTTCATTCCGCTTTGCAAACACAGGCTTAACACTCCATTAGTTAAAGATAGCAACACACAGCAAGAAGGAAAAAAAAAAAAAAAGAAGAAGAAGCTGATGATGAAAGTCCTACTATTCACCAGGATTATAGACCTAAGCTCTAAACAACAATCAGGTCTGAAGATGAATCTTGTTCATACAGATTACATTCTTGTACTCTGTGTTTTAGTTATCACAGATCAGGAAAAACATATGTTTGTCTCTTAGAAGAATGGCTTATTTCACTAAGCTTATTGGTTTCCAATTGTGTCTCTCAAGTTGTGAAAGACGATATTTGACTGTGGCTAGGTGTTATTCTGTAGTGTGCATATACCACACTTTCTTCATCCAGTCATCAGTCATCGGACACAATTTAATTGGCAGTTATCCATTCAAAAGTTTAGAAATTTCTGGTTAGAAAATTGCACATTTATTATTCCTAGATCAGTATATATTTTGATCATTTATTAAACTTGATCCATGAGATAACAAAAATTATATATTTAACCTAAAATCCACTATTTCAGTCAGTGTGCATTAACATTTGCTAATACAAGTATAGTCATGTGGATAACAGTAGTGTTATTTATAATAATAATGCATTTTTCTAGAGATCATGTTTTATCAATAAGTGTAATTCTTGATGTCATCTTCACGCATTGGCAGACAGGACTCTTACTTTGCGTAATGCAATCAAAATTTTCTAAACCCAACATAGTTATATGTTTCTATTTGCAGAAGCTTTCAACATAGTTTCTTAAAACTTCATGAAATTCAAGAATGCTAGAGGACCTAACTTTTTAAAGACAGCTACTGTTGCATGTTAACAAAGCTTGCACCCAGCAGTCCTTTAAGTAAACACAGAGGGGCTTACCTGCTCTTCCACTGGTTGCCAACTCAACTGTCAGTATACATGTGGCATTTCTGAAGGAAGTCTTCTGGAGAAACCCTCCAACAGCAAAGCTGTTGTGACTACTACATCTCTCATCCTCACTGGCCATAAGCTCTGACTGCAACTTTACATTCTAAAACAACATGGTTGGTGGAATAAGAAATAGAATTTTAAAAAGCAAAAATAAAAACAAACACATTTCCTATTAGATTTTAGAAAATGACAAGGAGAAGAGTTGGCTTAGGAACTGTGTCTAAACACAGTTCCAGCACACAATATTGATATGGATAATCAAGACAATAATTATTATTTTAACATCTAAACTCTCAAACTTCAGAGAAATCTGAATTATTGAATGTTAGGAGCCACAGACTTATGGGCCTTAGACTTGGCCTACCTGACAGCCTGTTGCATTGCAAAGCCTGCTTGGGCAAGCAGGGCTACAGAAAGCAAGATATTAGGCCAAAACATCCTGTGTAGAGCAAGCAGAATAGAACCTCCACCCTTGTTCCTGTTCAAATAATTAGTTCCTCCCCTGATTCAATATAGATGATTAGTTCCTTCCCTGCTTCAATGAAGATAATTACTCCCAGGAAACCCCCCCTTTCCCTCCTCCCCTAGAGAAGAAGATATATATATGAGGAGTAAAAATAAAGAGAGAGGCACTCTTTTCCACCAAGTACGTGTGTCCATGTGTTTCTTGGGCCAGCAGCCCAGGGGCTAGCAGCCTGCCATTCCCAGTCCACCCTCAGGGTTTGAGCGTCGTGTCCTGCAGGTCGGGACAACTGAATATTCTAACAAGAAATGTCTTGTGAACTAATGCTTGAGCACACTTAAAATTGCTGTTTGAAATGACAGACAGATACAGTTTTGCAATTGAGAGGGACAGATACTGGCACAGTATAGACTCTCCCATGAAGAAAATGATTGATTTGTGAGAAAATCATTTGATCTGTGAGAGCACATAATTTTATTTTCATACATGCACTAACTACTTTAAACCAGACAGAAAAAAATAGTAGCATGCTGTTTTCGGAATTACAAATACATTAAGTACATTTTGTTATGCTCTGATGTTTCAAAGTTGCATATTCCTCAAGAATTATACTTAAATGTACATTTCTTACACTCAGTGTTGTGTGTATGAGTGTGTGTGTGTAAAAATAAACCATTTGTCTCCACAGCTACAGGAGACGTTATCTTACAACTTGTTGTCATGTAAAGAATACTATCTGTAATCAAATTAACTGAAATCAATCTTTGTAGAAAAAAACTAATACCTAATTAAAGATATTTTCTTCAAGAAGCAAGTCTCCTTTTTTGGTTTTCAAATTGATTATCCTGGCTTCAAAATTGCACTTCAATAAAACTACTTCCTTAGTAGATACGTTTTCCTAATTTAAAAAAATGAATAAATAACATAATTCAATGAGACCGTGTTTGTGAGTTAAAGGTACAAACTCAGAAACAACAGACAACATTCAAAATATGTAAACTTTTTATATGTATAAATGCGTTTAAATTTACAGTATCATATCAAGTTGCACTATTTCTCATACGTATCTGTACATACACTGACAAAAAATAGAAAAAATACAAATGAACGATGTTTTCAAATAATTCATGAGTATATGTAATAATCTACACAGGATAAATAACTACATAGTGCTTAACATTCTACATATATATTGATTTTTCTCTCCTTTCATATACAGTCACCTTCACTGTCATGTATAAGTTTTAACTTCAGTGCTGAAGATTTACTTACAAATGAGCAAATTTCATCTTCGTTATGAAGGCACTTACAGGAATTATTTTATAATTTGTTTCTGTTTGGTTTATTAGCCTGCTTCACACTCATTCTTGACAAATACTCGTTATATATCCCTATGATTTCTTGTTATTCATGACATTGTGAACCTAAGACATGAAAGCATACTTTCTCCTCTGCTCTGACCTCTACGTGTCTTTTGGAACAATACGCATGCATGACTTTGATAAAATTCTTCACCAGGAAGTGCTGCCTGGCAAACACTCCCATTTCTTAGCTCAGTAGCCAAAAAGAGCTCATGAAATCTGCAAGCCAGCAACCACTTAATCTTATGGTGGACTCTTGGCGCTATAAATCCATAACTAATCAGGCTGAGCTGATAATGAATGCAACTTTTCTTGAACAATGTCTATTCTGTATAAAGAACACTGCTGAGAGCAAATGTAGCCTTCTCCAACTGTTTTCTTCATTTACAACATAGACTCAAACTATGTTATTGCCTGCAACAATTAATAATGTAACAGCAAAACAGTATTCTTGCCTAACAAACATTGAGTGTCTATAATGTGCCAGAAAATATGCTAAGAATTTTGTTTGAATTATCACAACTAAACCGCAGACAACGCAGTTTTTATTATTATGTGTATTATGTATTATATATCTTGAACCACAGAAAGCTATTTAAATAAATTAACTGATATTTCATCAATTCTTAAAACAGAAAGTTATTAGTATCTTACAGAAAATAAAGCAAGAGAATAAAACATTTACATGCTTATATGCTTGTATTCAAAACACCGAATTTGTTTATATATTATTCAAAGATTGAAAATATTTCTTAAAGTGGTTTTCCCTGATATAATATATAAAAAGAACAAAATACAGTGTACTTCAGACTTTTATCTTGCCTTTGTCTAAGTGCCTTTCCTATCATTTGGAACAAACAATGTGCATTTTAATTGTTTTTCTGTTATAGTGCACTAACTGATATCACATATGTACATATGAGTCCACCAATAGGAATAAAGATAATCTAAGTGTGACCTAACATTGATAAACCAGGGTGGATGTCACCAAAAACCTATGGTACGTTGCTTAGTTATTTCCAAAAATGTAACTAACCTTACAGCTTGATATATTTTTCTTAATGAATGTATATGGTAAAACTTACAATTCAACAGTGTATACAATGTTAATTTTGTATAAAGTAATTCTTCAATAGTTCAACCTGGGTGTACTATGATAATCCATTTACCATCCATAGGTCCTTAGCAAATGCTGCCAAAAACAGCAAAGGATCTTTGGTTAATACTTTATTTTGATTTCATAATAACTTAACAAGTTAATTTAGCAATTCCTCACTCTTATCCAGTCTAATATCAATGACTGAGGACTACAAAACTGGCAGACATCATCAATTCTTCAACAAACAGCAATGTAGTTAACTTAAAAACACCCAGTGTCTGATTGCTTTAAATTAGCATAAGCAATGCTTTAAATTGGCATAAGCAAATACTGTATGGTAGCTGAGAACCATGACACTTTTAAAATTTAATGAAATTAGCTTTCCTTTCTTCTTCATTTCTCATTCCAGCAGCTCCAAAATAAACTTAAATGCCATTTCAAAAAGCTTCTAATTGTTTTTAGATATGATTTATAAAGTTCCTACAAAGTAATACTGAATACTTCACCAGATTTTAATAACAAGATTCATACAGTATTTGATCCAATAGTCAAAAAGCAATACATTTTTATATGAGTTCCCCATTACAGCCATAGCACAAGATAATCTACTTGCCTTGTGTTTGGCTTTCCCTACTATAAAATATTGCAAAAATAAAAATTTTAAATCACATTTAGAATTTCCATACCATTTTTTAAAAGTAGATAAAGTTTTTCTACCAAAAAGCAAAAAAAAAAAAAAATTTCAAAGTTTGGATTGTTTTATAACTCCTTTATAAATATATATAACACAATATATATGCCCATTTATAAATATACATATATGCCCATTTATAAATATATGTAACACCAGCTAGCAGCCATTTACATCTTGAAAATACTTAACAATAAACTGAGAGAGAATATCCCAATTTGAACACCTTACTTTCAAATATGGCCTGTTTTTGTGATTCAAATTTGAAAGAAAGGTCATAGTACTCATTTTTTAACTGGTGCAATTCTTCAGTCATGCATGCTGCCCCACACCCAGACTCATTACTGCTTTGCAGAGTTTGGTTTATTCTTCAATTTCTCTGTTTCTACATCTTAGATGCCTGCTACCAGCAGGTGTCTGCAGGTGTTTGCCTACAAGAAGTTCATTGACACATTGCTGCAACAAGAGTACTTTCTGTGGCAGTGAAAATTAGCTGCAAAGACACTGTAGGCAAAGTAATATTGTAAGACAGTGTCGCCTCGTGTGCTATGAATGCACAATTATTAACTGTCCATCAGGCAAAGAGTCATCATTCTGCTCTCCACAGATTATCAAATTCTGGTTTCCACAGATATGGTCAGGATACTGGAAGGATTGTAACTCTGCTATGGGTTTCATGGACATTTAACTTCTGATGGCTGTGAATGCTTCTTTGTGAATGTAGGCATTGCTCTTTGACTCGGTTTCTGGAAGAACGCCAAGATGCATTTTCAAGTGTCCCTGCAGGCTCGCTGAATGAGTATTAAGAGTAGGTGATCTGAAACACCACACATTGCTAAGGTGGACTGACCCTTGTATTCTTTGCATGCAAGTTTTTATTTCAGCTTACAGAGATGAAGTGATAGCCAATGATGAATGTAAAATAACAAATATTCAACATTTGAAGATACAGCATTACATCGAATCATTCAGTTCTCACATGCACACAGTACTTCTACATTTCCTGTGAATTTCATGGAGGTAAACGTTGTAGTCAAAGCAAAATGAGATTGCCCAATATTTAAAAATTAGTAAAATTCAACTGTGTGTACTAGATATTATTCATTTGCTGTTAATATTTTCATAAATTAGAGATTTTATAATATATTTTAAAGTTTGGTCAGTCCTAGGATTGTTTCATCTTATGTATTAACCTGAGGAAAATGGAAAATATTACAAGAAATTTCCACTTTTAGAATATTTCTATAATGTCTTCATGTCACAGACAGCGAAGGCCTCCTGTGTTGGTGTGGTCTTTTCTCCGAGAAACCATCTTCATATTGTACTATCAGTATCTTAGGAGAAATGTGTTGATTGCTTTGTTCTCAGTTAATTAATATACAGTAATTTTTACTAATTAGTCAAAACCTCTTAGAAAAAGATATTCTTTGACACTATGTTTTAATTAAGCAAAAAAGCATTCTGTGTGTTTACACATAAATGTTGCTTTGTTAACACAATGTATTTAACTGAATACTGTGACAATAATTTCTACCAGTTAATAATATTCTTGATATTCCTAAAATAGATCAGTGTGGAGACAGTTATTTGTAAGGATATTTCATGATTTGTTTGGTATACTTCATTATAATAAATAGTAACCAGTACCTTGTATTAATAATTTAGAATATGTGTCTATTCAAAAAAAGATTATGTCCATTGGGTTAATTCTCAAGACACATTTGATATTACACAAACACTGATTTTGTTAGAAAGTATCCTCATTGAGGCAAATTTCTTGGAATTAAATATGTTGTTCATTTTTCCATTAACCTGAGGTATTGGTCCAAAATGTTTATTTGAATTAACGTAGTTAAGTCAAAGGCATAGAGATTGAGAGTGCCCCTAACTTCAAGCAAGCCTCCATGTGCTCTTTTACTCCCATGCACTGTGGAATGCCAACCAACTGCTGCAAACAGTGGTTGTAAGTATCTACAAGTAACAGCATCTTGTGAAACAATTAGAATATCTAAATTAAATGGACAATCAATATAAAATTAATGCAGCCTACTAAGTGATAATATATATGCATAAATGAGCAAATGTACATGTTATTCATCTTTGATTTTGAGTTATGAGTAATGAATAGATTGCCATCAACCCTCTCATGAATTTGGCTGAAAAACAGATCTATCAGCAAAGGCACTCAAATGTATTCCTGCTCTTCAGTAGAGGTCACCTTAGGTCTGTTTTTCTCAATATATTAGATCTTTTCTGTGTGGTACCACATCAATGCTATAACAAAAAATTAGTACAAGCATGCAAATAAGTTAAGTGATAGTGTTGTCATCCATCAAAGTCATATCTACATAGAAGCCACTATTCATATATTAAGCAACTGAGAAGATAAGATTTATTGTAGAGTAAACCATGTACTCATACTGATAATTGATTATTTGTTCATTGGGAAATATGATCATCAATTAAAATTGCAACATGTATTGCCACCTTCTTTGTGAAAACAACTACCAGCCTAACGTCACATCAAAAGCTTAATTAGATTGACAAAATATTATTATAGAATGTAAGATATGTCAGGTAATTCTAAAGAAAATCTCAGTTTCTGAAAATCTGTTTTTCACAAAAGGTAAATTCTGTTAAATATATAACCAATTATCATTTTTTTGTTATTTTTATGACACAGTTTGATAAGCACTGGGGTTTCCACTCCCCTCCCTAATGATTTTCCCTCCAGTTTTACAACGGTGTCTGTCGTGAGCTTTCACTAGTTCATCATGCTGTCACTGAGGTATCTCCCAACAACAGTCCAAAATCCAGCTGTCAGGACATTATCAGCCTTCTCTCTGGGAGTCCATCCTTGTACCGTATACATAGAGACGTGTTTCTCTCTGTCTCCACCTATGAACATATCAAGTTCTGCTACATTTCCATTAAGTATCCTCTTAACTATAGAGCCAGTTTCCCTTTATTTGCTTAAGAGATAGAGAAGCAAAGAATGAATGAATGAGAGCGAGCGAGAGAGAGCTTAACTCCTATCAAGGTGACCCTTCTACACATTTCACAAATGTATGCAGCTCGTGGGGCTGAGTTAGGCTGAAGCCAAGACCCAGCAACTCAGTACGGTTGGAATTAACCGGTCACCCCATAACCTGCTGCCTACCAAGATGTGCACTGGGAGAAAGCTAGATCAGAGGCAGATAACAACTTCTCTTACAGTGAATGGTAGATGAACAGCTTAACCACCATGCCAATGCTGGAACCAATTATTAACATTTCTTTAAAGAATGAAAACTTTGTTTTAGGATAAAACGAGTAACTTGATGTCTGTAATTTAAGATTAATAATTGCATTTTCTTCTTCTTTTTAAAAGATTTATATTTAAGGTTATAGTTACAGAGAGATCTTCCATCCACTGATTGTCTCTCTACCTGATTACCAGGATCAGGGCTGGCCCAGACTGAAGCCAGTAGCCAGGAGATTCAGCCCCATCTCCCTCATGAGTGGTAAGGGTCAAAACACTTTGGCCATCTTCCGCTGCTTTTCCAGGGTCAGATCAGGAGTGGGCACCTGGCACTTGAACCTATGCCCGTATGTGACCTTGCACTGGAGAGGACAGTTTAATTCACTTTGCAATGTCTGAAGTTACATTTCATTAGTAAGTATGGCAGTCATTTTGTCCAGTGGAGAGAAAGCACAATAATGTTATTATCTACTGACTGAACGTATTTTGTAAATGAAAATTCACAACTGACACAAAGCTGGAACCGAAACATACTCCCAGAATATGCATTTGGCATATTGGTTAGGATGATTCTTGTGATGCTCCCACTGTGTATCAGAGTACAGTGGTTCAAGCCCTGGCTCCATTCCCAATCTCAATGGAAGATCACAGGTGATGAGCAAAGCAGTTGTGGCTTTACTATCCACATGACAGACTTTGATTGATTTCTGAGAGTTGGACATGGGATTGGCCCAGCCCAAGCCACTGTAAGCATTTGGGGAACGAATCAGTGAATACTAGATCTCTCTGAGTCTGTCTCTGCCTCCACATTATCTCTGCCTCCTTTCATGTCTCCCATCTCCCTTCCACAACAAATGAAACACAATAAACACAATTTTAAAAAACAATGGTTTCAAGATCTTTGAGAACCATCCTATTGCTCTAGGCCACATGGCTTTCTATTGATTGGAAACTTAACCCCTTAACTAATTAATGATCCTTTTGCAGCTATACAGATTGCTGTCCCTGGAGAAAGTATTAACAACAGAGATATGTTTAAATGATATTAGTACTCCTTTAGATAGTTAAAAACAAAATTAGTCTTAAGAAATTATAATAACTCACTGTGACCTATATAATTTAAATTAAAATGTACCCAGTTCCTCATGTGAACTAAAGACTGTTATTTGCATTCCTTATATTAAATAGCTATCATAGGCTGATTAAACATCACTTTCACTAATTATTCAAAATAACATTTACCATGAACACATAGCTTCTGTTTAAATAGATGGAATGCTGTTGTCCGAGTGAAAATTTTTACTGAATGACAGATATTAAGGTACACAAACCTATTCTAGATAATTCCTGAGGCAAAATGCTCAGTTAAGTCTTCTCCAGTTCTACTAACACCCCAATGTGTGATCTGGGGAAAAGTACTGTAGAGAGCACTTCAGCATGGCTAAAAAGCTACTTATCTTCTCATAAAATTCTATTGATTTAAAATAATCTACCTTGCTTTCTTTATAAAGGAATAATGAAGTTATATTGAAGAATTCTGAAATGCTGCTAAAT
Source organism: Ochotona princeps (assembly GCF_030435755.1). NCBI lineage: Eukaryota > Metazoa > Chordata > Mammalia > Lagomorpha > Ochotonidae > Ochotona > Ochotona princeps. The sequence continues at coordinate 18,373,145 of NC_080843.1, read as the reverse complement.
GCCATGAAATCATAAAAAGGATGGTGGAGGTCCTCAACTGAACACAAATTCAAAGAACTGAATAGAGACCCTCAGCAGAAAGCAAACCAGGCCTCTTGCCAAATATGAGTCATAATTGTCCCTATTTATTGAGAATGCCATAATCACTATCATTAGTTATGAGTGCAGCTGTTCATACTGATTAAATTTTCAAGGTATCCTAGAAATTGCACAAGAAGCACCAAGTCAGTCTTTTAAGACTTTGTATCCTAGACATGTGCTATCCAATATGGCAGTCATTAGCCACGTGTGGTTACTCAAACTCAAGTCAATTAAACTGAAATGTCACTGGGATTTTAGTTACCCTCTTACTCCATCCACATTTTGATTGCTCAGTAGCCAAATCTGGCTAATGTTTACATTGGACAAAACAGAGGCATGTAATTTCCATCACTAAAGAAAGTTACTGGTTAGCTTCTTGTAAAGATTGGCACATATATGCTATAACAAATGCTTTTAAAGACTATAATTGATGCAGTTGTATATCTATCCATATATATATCACTTATTATGACTAAAAATGTAGGTGACTCATCAGAATTTCAAAATTTTCCATAATTATCTATCATGATATGAATCAATTTATTATTTTTATCTCAAATAAAATGTATTAGACATAGCATATGATAGGTACTAAGCAAATATCTGGAATTAATGCACCTGTAGATGGGCAAATATTTTTGTTGTTTATAAAGAGTTTTTTTCAAGGACTGCATTGTTTTGTCAATGATGGGATGAAAAACACAGTAAAACTCTTAATGGCAATGATGGTTTAGTTCCAAAGAAAACTACTGCATTAGACATGAAATTGGACACTGTGATAGACTAAGTGTTAAATAATGTAAGAGGATGTTTAGATGAGAAAGTCTTTAATACTGGTGAGAGTGATTAGGGAGAATTTTACTGATCATGCAAAGACCTATGGTGACTTTTCTAGACTAACTTGGAAAAATAAAAAAAAAAAATCTGCAAGATGGAACAGCAGTTAAAATTACAGTTTTGGAATTGGTGAAAAGTTGAACTTCTTTAAGACAGTAAGATAATATGAAGATCTCTTGTTGAATGAAAGATTGCAGTTGCCAAACTAGAATATAATACAATTTGTGTATTTTCATATAAGCAATGGTTGCCTTGAAATTGGGGGGGGAGGTAAACTATTTCAGGATGATTAAATCTTTTTCTTGGGGAAAAAAAGGACACAGATGACAAGACAGAGGATGGTGTTTATTTCAGCTCTGGGTTCAGTTTCTAGAAACCAAACAAGATATGTGTCAATAAAATACCCATGAGTCCCAAGAGACTACGCATAGCTCTAACAGAAAATAATATGAAAAAGCTAATTCATCTATATAGTGAAATGGCCTTTTTTTTGGTTCCAGTGGAATGTGCATATTTCAGTGAGTATAAGTTAGACGGCAACAACCTTTGTTCTCAGAGAATCCGAAGATAGTTTATATGTACAAAATACATCACAATTACACATTCAGTCATCTTCTTGCAGATAGTGGTAAAAAATATATACGAACAAACAAAAAAATGACTTACAATTTCAAGAATACTCACTCCTCTACAGAACCATGTTGCTTTTTGCCTCTACTCACTGGAGTGAACAAACTGATGTTTCTAGCGTGTCATGGTTCTGTGCGATGAAGACAAAGAAGCTGGCTTCTATTAATTATTATTGTTTTAGTGCATGTTGGCCATCAGAATGGAATATCAAATGATATTGAACTCTTCAGCCAATTAAATTACTCTCATATATAAACACACTCAGTGCCTCCCTTGAAACAAACTGTCCTCTAAAACATCAAACCATTCTGCTATGGGATAGACGTTGATTGAACAAAGGCATTTTCTCTTCTTCAGCTCTCACTTCAGTATTCCTAACACTTTATCTTTCAAGTATGTATTTCTCTTTTCAATTTTTTATTGAAAGCATGCATGCAAAATGCAAAGAATTGATACCAAAAACAATATGTAACTGAAGTTTTAATCTCTATTCTGCTCAAAATTCCAATTTATTCCAAGATGTGACCTGTATTACTAAATTTACACGTGCATATTTTTCCAAAAACTCTATCTCCCTTCCATCTTTGTTAGTCCCTCCTCCTCTACTAGGGTATACAGCTGAGGCTAACTACACCAGTAATAACTGTATATAGTGTTCCTGTGCATTCTGTAGAAGGGTATTCCAAAGTGAAGGAAATATGTATCTCTTTTTAAAAATAGACATTCTGTCTGTCCTTAATCATTTTCAAATGTAAACATCCCACACAATGCATACCATCATACATCATTTATATAGTACAACTTTAGGCTACTTTCTGAAAAAAAATCGGTCAAATGTATATGTATTTTAATTTTTTGTAGAAATCCTCAATTGGTTCTCCAATGGGGATAGATAATATATAAGCCTATTGAGTAATATCAGGATGTATTTACAAAAGAACTGCTTGAAGCAAGAAAGAAAATTATCTGTTTTAAGTCATTTTTGTTATGTTATGATTCTAACAGTATACTTCAAGATTGTGAATAACTAGTTAAATTTGTAAGTGAAAAAATTAACCTAAAGCACTACATTATATGTTTAATTGCTATAATTCTAAATGTGTAACTTTGGTCAGAGTCCCAAACCACAGTTGCTTAGATTGGCCATTGCAAAAAAAAAAAAAAAGTACAAACAAATGAAAACAAAAACAATGAAGCAGTAAGTGATGGACACTTTCAGCATTTCAGGTTCAACTCTTTCAGATAGCTTGATTTACTATATAGCTTAAATCAATCAGAATCAGTGTGATCAACAATTTCATTTTCCAGTGCCAAAATGTGTCTATGTCATCACTTTGTGTGCCTTGCAGTGCAATGAAATGGGAAAGCATTTATACAGAGCACATGACTACATGTTGCTTAGTGTAGAGCAAAACAGGTATGTTTGGACTTAAGAATAAAAGTCTTGGCTCAAATCTGATCATCATTACAAAATACATTCTGCCTTTTCAAAGAAGCAGCTAATCTTTCAATGCAAAAAGAATTGCTCAGTATAATAAACAAGGCTTTTCTCCATTTCTATGATGATTTCCCCGCTGTCCTCTATGTGGGTCTTTTCATGGCACAGGCGCTATCAACATGCATTTTCCTCCAGATCAGTTTACAGAGCCACCTAGTGGTAAAAAGCAGCGGTGACGGAGAAGTCATCGCCGATTTCCAAGGAAGTTTTTATCATGGATTTAATGGAAACAGAAGAGGTACTTTGTTACATTAGTGTACTTGAAAGAAATCAATAAAGTAAATGAATTCAACCCATCTATCATTTGAAATAAAAATCATTTTACTTAAGTCACTAAGTATTAAAAGTAACAATCACATAAAATCAGAAATGAGAACTTGTTAATAAATTGTGAAGGCTTAGCAAACAAACAAAATAATGAAATAAAATAACCATATTTCAACAGCTCTGAGAAATCCAATAATTAATCAAAAAACTGTATGACCTTTCAGAACTTCTTTGCAGTTTATCAAGATTGAGTACCTTGGTCTGATAGGATTCAACACCCACATACTAGAGAAACCTATCAGTGGCTAGCACGTATTTCCAAATTGCATTTTCTATTTTACTTTTGAAAATATAAAGACATTTCTTAAAATGTTCCTATCATATCTGAAGATAGTGATCAAATTTTAAAAACACGGTACCAATCCTTCAGGGGTAAAGTTTAAGTTCTGTCTATCTATAAAATGTCCCTGGAGCCAGTGGCTGTCACTCATAGGCCAAATATTTCTAAGTTTATCAATAAGTTCCATTATAAGATTTTCATTTAATCACTTGATTTTCCCTCCACTGAACAAGATTCATACTTAAGCAAAAAAAAACATTTTTGAATAAACTATCTATAGCTTCACTAAAAAGTATATACACAAGAGATTCAAAAGAAATTAAAACAAACAAACAAAAAACTGTTGCAAAACCTCAAGAGCCTGAAATAGTCACCATGTCTGGTTTAACTCTCTTGATCCGCCTGGGGTGTACAGAGGGTGTGGGAAGATGTTGTCTTGTGGCTACAAAGAATGCTCTCAAAATCTCCACTAACCATGATCATATAAGGATGCTATAACCCCAATACCCTCTCATATTAATTACTTTTAAGATAACCCATTCCAAAATAAACCAATCAGATATATTTTCACGGTAAAACTACACTTGCCAGGAGAGCAGGCACCAGTGAATTCAGTCAGCTCCTGGCCACTTGTGATCAACTTTTCTTCTATTCCTGGGGTGGACATGGTTGGGGGAGGAAGGCACGCGCTTCCGGGGAGAGACGCGGGGATACTCACTGTAGTGGTGACACCAGTGGAATGGAGCAGGTGCCTCTTGCACAATCCCGCTTTCCACTGAGACTGCATCTCCTGGGGGCGTCCCAGCAAATACGTTCACACACATTCCCTCTCACAGTCGTTCACAGTCCCTTATATTGCCGGCACTCAACCTATAAAACGTAATCCAAAAAACAATTATAAAAATGAAAAGAGCGCCGTTGCTTGCAGCCGGGAATAGCCACTCCCTCTTCCAGGCTCCTTAGCAGTCTCCGTACCCGAGACTGCGGCCAGGGCTCCGTCAGACAGCACCAGGCAGCAGGGAAGCAGGCGGACTGCGCGCGGCTGGCACCGGCTCTTCCTGGCCACCCACAAGCCTGGCACCGCCGGGGTGACTGCCACTCCTCCCTTTCCCAATCCGACGACTGCACAGTCCCACGCTCGCATTATGCACACTTGTCCGAGACTCCTCAGCCTCCCACGCCCGTGATGTCCAAGGAGGGCTGGCGAGGAGGGCGCCGCGGAGCGGGGAGCCGCGCCGCCGGAGCCCGAGGACGCCCTCGCCCGCGGCCGCCATCTGTCGGCCACGCGCGCCCGCCGCGCCCCGGGCCCACCTCGTCTGCTGCAGCTTGGCTCGCTCCGGAGGCGCGACCGTAAACAAGTGCACCGGCCCGAGGGTGGGGGTGCCCTGCACCCCGCTTTCGGAGCAGCTGTCTCAGAGATCCCGGCGATGCTTACCGCGTTGCCAGCCTCTCGGCGGCAGGCTGGGGAAGACGCGACTTTTTCTCTTGACTTTTTTAGAACCACCAGGACACGCCACAGGCGTACAACGACGCTATTGCTGCCCGCTCAGCCCTCCCCAGGCACTCCCAAAGGATGTCGGAGATAAAGAGTTCCAAATCGTGACGATCGGGCGCCGCAGCTAGGGAAGGGACAGAGGGAAAACAAATAGCAAACAAACAAACAAACAAACAAAAAAACCTGCAAACGCCTGGAGCAATGAAACCACCAAGAGGCTGCTGGAGCTGTTCAGATACTAACTGAGGGGCCGCGGCGGGGAAGGCGGCCGGCTCAGCCAAAGGGGGACAGCGGCGGCGGGATCCCAGCGCGGTGGTCGCCGCGGCGCCGGGGGGCGGAGGACAGCGCCGGAGCCCCCGCCGCCGCCGGGAGCAGCCGAGGGGCCGCTGCCACCTTCGCTCGCCCCCTCACTACCATGTACAGTGTGCGCTGCAAGAAGAAGGCGAGCGATGCACGCACAGCCTCGCGCCCCTCTGCCTCAGGCTCGGCCCCGGGCGTGCGCCACTGACCAGGGGGGAATGTGGTGAAGACGGCGTGGAGGCGAGCGGAGGGGGGGAGGGGAGGGCGGGCTGGCTGGCTGGCAGACTGGCCGGCCGGCGCGAACCCAGGCCGGTGGGTGCGTGGAGCCGGAGGCGGCTGGAGGGGGCGGCGGCCACTGCTGGCTGGGTTGGAGAAAGTTGCCCCCTCTGCAGATGGGAACTGTAAGTACCCGCCAGGAGGGGGAAGGGAGGACAGGGGTGGACGCAGCCAAAGGGGCGCAGGAGACCCCCTCCCTCCCCGGTGGGCATTGGGGTGCGAGTGCGCGTTGAGTTGGAGCGGGCGCCAGCGCTCGGCCGGCGGCTAGGCCGTCAGGTTGACCGGGCCGGCGGGGCCGGGCAGCCTGCTCCGCGTCCCCCCTCCTCCGGCTCCCCGCCTCCCCTCCCGGCAGCTCCCCCTCCCCGCCCCGCCCGGCTTCAGCTCCCAGCCCCTACCGCGAGGCGCCTCTCCAGCCGGTCCTCCGCCGCCCCTTCCCCCTCCCTTCCCATCCCAGCGCTCGCGATCGCCCCCCGCGCGCTCGCTCTCCCTCCCCGCCACCCCCTCTCCACCCCGCTCCCCGCTCCGACTACCGCGGAGAGCGCCGGGGAGAGCCTTTGGGGGAGCCCCGGAACCCGCGGTCGCCACCGCGGCGGCGGCCCCAGGGGCTGGCGGCGTCCGGGCGTCTCTCTCTCGCTCTCTCCCTTTTTTTTTTTTTTTCCTCCAGCCCGCTTTGGAGGACCGCACTGCTCTCGCCGCCTTCTCGTGCCGTGCCTGGGCTTTCGAAACCCAATGCACACCCCGAGGAGGGACATTTTTCTTTTTTGTAAGACTGGCCATCATGAGGGGGCCCCGGAGATGTGAGACGGGGTAAGTCTGTCGTTCACTTTGCCAAAGAGGCTAGCATGGTGTGTGGATGCGCGCGGCTCGAGGTGGCTTTCTTCCCCTCTCCTCCCTCCCCTGCTTCCTCCCTTTTCCCTTCCTTTTCTTTGGGGCGGGGGTGGGGGAGGGGAGCCTCGCGTCCTGGAACTCCGGGTGCCGCTTCTGCCCGAGCTGCCGTTGGAGCAGCTGTGCCCGGGAGCCGTGCGCGGGTCCCGGCCTGGGTGTCTGGCTGCAGCCGGAGCGGCTCCATGCTGCTCGATGCAGCGAAGTGCAGGGCGGGGATCCAGGGTCTAAATTCTTTGGTGGGTGGGGGGTGGGGAAGAACACACTCGGTCCCCCGCCCCCGCCCTCCAGGGGAAAAAAAAAAAGAAAAGAAAAATTCTGATGAAGGTACAAGAGCGCCCGCGAAATTTCCATCGCAGGTGCACGCGTTTCCCAGTCAGAATGTCAGCCTTCCCCGGCTCATTCAACTTTATTTTCTCAAATCTTTGGTCTCCTTTGATGGCCAGGAGGAGGGGAGAGGGAGTGGGGTGAAGGGAAGCCCTGCAGCCCTGGCGAAGCCGAACTGAATTAAAGTTGTAAACGCTGGAGTTGAATGCCGGCTGACGCGATTTGCCACGGGTTCTCGGCTGGGGTGGGAGGTGAGTGGGGCGGGGGAACCCTGGGCTGGGGGGCGGGGAGGGCATCGGGCCCCCGCTGAATGGATGTGAGGATTTGATCCAGCAGAGAACCGAAATTTCAAGGTAGAAACGTTTCACTTTCCTAGGGGCTTGGTTTAGCGGCTGGGAAGCCGGTGACCGTTGGCAGCTGCGTGGGGAGGTCGGGGGACACGAGGGAGGTTGACACACACCGTGGTTCCCATACGTCTCGACACGTCCGGGTGGCCACCACACGTGAGGGACGCGCAGGCACCTTGCACACGTGTGCGTGTGCAAGCAGCTCTGCTCGTCCCACGAGGGCCCCGGGGCGGCCTTTTGGCCGATCCAGAGCGAGCGAGGTCTCCAGGCTTGAACCTGTGCTCGGCTTCTGTTTGGGGGGTGGCGATTCCACAGCAGAGAGTCGGTGTGTGAAGCATAGGCGAGGAAGACAGGAAGCAGGAGGCTTTGGCTCCCAGAGCCCAGCGTGCGTTGCCACATGAAATCCCAGAACCCCTCCGCATCCCGCCCCCGCCCCCAACCCCAAGCCCCGCTCACCAACGCACCCGCACTCACACACGCACGCGCGCAGATTCGCTCCATTTATGTCCGTCCTTTGAGAGTGGTGATGTGGACCTCAAGTGGAAGGCAGCATTCAAGGGAAGAGAGAAGAGGAAGGGGGGTGTCGGATGGTTTCCTTGGTGAGGGTGGGGAGTGAAATTCGGATTTGAAAGCACTGACCTATGTCACTTGCTGTTTCCCACCTTTCTGTGTTGCCTCTTAATCAATCCAGGCTCCCTGTCCCTAAGAGGAAAAAAAGAAAAAGAAAAGGGGGTGGGGAGCGGTGCCAAGTAAATGTAATAAGCAACTCCAAAGACAGAAATGCTGGCAAGGTGGTTAGTTCACTCCCAATTCTGTTAATTCAGTGGGGTAAAGGGGTTTCTTTGCATACCGTGAGAAACCGAAGTGGAGCCGGAGGTACAAGAGGCTTTGGCGCTGGTCCCTGGGTTTACTTTTAGCTGATGCTGGGCAAATGCTAGGAGCGTCCTCTTTCAACTCAAGGTAACTGGAGATGCTCCGAGGTGGCAGATTCCTGCGCTGAGTGGCTTTGTAAATCCGTCGTGCAGAACTGTTTCCTGGCTTAAAGACGCAGTTTCCTAGTGTCCCTGACATGATCAATGAGGAGAAGTCGTTGCAGGGCGCTCTCAGGGAAGTGCTGCTAAGTGGCTCGGTGTATGCAATTAGGACACTGATGTGCTTAATAGCGTGGTAGCGAAGTCCACCATCAAAGCGAACGCCCTCTGCTTTCTCTGCTTACTCAAAAGCTTCCAAAGACAATTGGTGATTTAAGAAGCTGCTTCTAGCTTCTTTTCAATGCGTTCTTTTGCACCCTTTCTGTTTGCCTCCGGAAAGTATTCCTTAGGTTGCTAGCATGGCATTTGGGGGCAGGGTTTTTTTTTTTTAAAGCCCAACAATTGTGACTGCCTTGCTTTCCCATGGAGATGGGAGATCTTCCTGGTGAACTGCCAACTGGAGGGAAGCTGGGGAGAGGGAGGGAGGTGACTGGGGATAGGTGAGGAGGACCTTGTGAAATGGTGCTCCTTTTTCCTCTTAAATTAGAACCATGAAACTGAACTGACAGCCATTTTATGTATATTTGTGGGCTGATTTTGAAAAAGGGGGGGCGGAGGAAAACACTCACAGGGGACTTTATCTGCCCTTCTCTGCACGTTTGCAGCGTGCTTATTAGAAAATGAATCAACCTTTAAATCACAATGAGTATCAGATTTTAATAAAGTCTGGAGCATGTGCTGATCCACTGGGAGGCGGCGGGGAGGGTTGTCATTCATAAGTCCTCCTGGGTTTCAGAAAAATAACAGCCATGCAGACAAGACCCTTCCTTTCTGACTTTTTTTTTTTTTTTTTTGGTCATATTCTGTTGTCTGCTTGTTTCCTGTCTCCCTTGCAGGAGGTAAAATGCACACTTGCTGCCCCCCAGTAACTTTGGAACAGGACCTCCACAGAAAAATGCAGAGCTGGATGCTGCAGACTCTAGCGTTTGCTCTAACATCTCTCGTCCTCTCGTGTGCAGAAACCATCGATTATTATGGGGAAATCTGTGACAATGCATGTCCCTGTGAGGAAAAGGATGGCATTTTAACTGTGAGTTGTGAGAACCGAGGGATCATCAGTCTCTCTGAAATTAGCCCTCCGCGTTTCCCCATCTACCACCTCTTGCTGTCCGGGAACCTTTTGAACCGTCTGTATCCCAATGAGTTTGTCAATTATACCGGGGCTTCAATTCTACACCTGGGCAGCAATGTCATCCAGGACATTGAGACGGGGGCTTTCCATGGGCTGCGGGGCTTGAGGAGACTGCATCTGAACAACAATAAACTGGAACTCCTGCGGGATGATACCTTTCTTGGCCTGGAGAACCTGGAGTACCTACAGGTCGATTACAACTACATCAGTATCATTGAGCCCAATGCTTTTGGGAAGTTACATCTGCTGCAGGTGCTTATCCTCAATGACAACCTCTTGTCCAGTTTACCCAACAATCTCTTCCGTTTTGTGCCCTTAACGCACCTTGACCTGCGGGGTAACCGGCTAAAGCTCCTGCCCTACGTGGGGCTGTTGCAGCACATGGATAAAGTCGTGGAGTTACAGCTAGAGGAAAACCCCTGGAATTGCTCCTGCGAGCTCATCTCTCTGAAGGATTGGCTGGACAGCATCTCCTACTCAGCCTTGGTAGGGGACGTGGTGTGCGAGACCCCCTTCCGGTTACACGGTAGGGACCTGGATGAGGTCTCAAAGCAGGAGCTCTGCCCACGCAAACTCATTTCTGACTATGAGATGAGGCCGCAGACGCCTTTGAGCACCACGGGGTACTTACACACCACCCCAGCCTCGGTCAATTCCGTGGCCACCTCTTCCTCTGCTGTTTACAAACCTCCCTTGAAGCCCCCTAAAGGGACACGCCAACCCAACAAGCCCAGGGTGCGCCCCACCTCTCGGCAGCCCTCCAAGGACTTGGGCTACAGCAACTATGGCCCCAGCATCGCCTACCAGACCAAATCCCCGGTGCCTTTGGAGTGCCCCACCGCGTGCACTTGCAACCTGCAGATCTCCGACCTGGGCCTCAATGTCAACTGCCAGGAGCGCAAGATTGAGAGCATAGCTGAGTTGCAGCCGAAGCCCTACAATCCCAAGAAGATGTACCTGACAGAGAACTACATCGCCGTGGTGCGCAGGACAGACTTCCTGGAGGCCACAGGGCTGGACCTCCTGCACCTTGGCAACAACCGCATCTCGGTGATCCAGGACCGCGCCTTTGCTGATCTCACCAACCTGAGGCGCCTCTACCTGAACGGCAACAGGATCGAGAGGCTGAGCCCTGAGCTGTTCTTCGGCTTGCAGAGCCTGCAGTATCTCTTCCTGCAGTACAATCTCATCCGAGAGATCCAGTCTGGCACTTTTGACCCTGTCCCGAACCTGCAGCTGCTTTTCTTGAACAACAACCTCCTGCAGGCCATGCCTTCGGGCGTCTTCTCGGGCCTCACCCTGCTCCGGTTGAACCTGCGGAGTAACCACTTCACCTCCTTGCCGGTGAGCGGAGTCCTAGACCAGCTAAAGGCACTCATCCAAATCGACCTGCATGACAACCCCTGGGATTGCACCTGCGAGGTGGTGGGCATGAAGCTGTGGGTGGAGCAACTCAAGGTAGGCGTCCTGGTGGACGAGGTTATCTGCAAGTCGCCCAAAAAGTTTGCAGAGACCGACATGCGCTCCCTCAAGTCGGAGCTGCTGTGCCCAGACTACTCAGACGTGGTTGTCTCCACGCCCACGCCCTCTTCCATCCAGGTCCCTGCCAGGACCAGCGCGGTGCCGCCCGCTGTGCGTTTCAACAGCACAGGGGGCCCCGCGGGCTTGGGCGCGGGCGGAGGCCCAGGTGGGTCGTCCTCGGTGCCCTTATCCGTGCTGATCCTCAGCCTGCTGCTGGTCTTCATCATGTCGGTCTTCGTGGCCGCCGGCCTCTTCGTGCTGGTCGTGAAGCGCAGGAAGAAGACCCAGAGCGACCACACCAGCGCCAACAACTCCGACGTGAGCTCCTTCAACATGCAGTACAGCGTGTACGGCGGCGGCGGGGGCGGCGCCAGCAGCGGCAGCGCGGGCGGCCACCCGCACGCACACGTGCACCACCGCGGGCCTGCGATGCCCAAGGTGAAGACGCCCGCGGGCCACGTGTACGAGTACATCCCCCACCCGCTGGGGCACATGTGCAAAAATCCCATCTACCGCTCCCGGGAGGGCAACTCGGTGGAGGATTACAAAGACCTGCATGAGCTCAAGGTCACCTACAGCAGCAACCACCACCTGCAGCAGCAGCAGCCGCCGCCGCCGCAGCCGCCCGCGCCGCAGCCCCAGCAGCAGCCCCCGCCGCAGCTGCACCTGCAGCAGGGCGACGAGGAGAGGCGGGAAGGCCACCACTTGCGGAGCCCCGCCTACAGCGTCAGCACCATCGAGCCCCGGGAGGACCTGCTGTCGCCGGTGCAGGACGCCGACCGCTTTTACAGGAGCATTTTAGAACCAGACAAACACTGCTCCACCACCCCCGCCGGCAACAGCCTCCCGGAATACCCCAAATTCCCGTGCAGCCCGGCTGCTTACACTTTCTCCCCCAACTATGACCTGAGGCGCCCCCACCAGTATTTGCACCCGGGGGCAGGGGACAGCAGGCTGCGGGAACCGGTGCTCTACAGCCCCCCGAGTGCTGTCTTTGTAGAACCCAATCGGAACGAGTATCTGGAGTTAAAAGCAAAACTAAACGTTGAGCCGGACTACCTCGAAGTGCTGGAAAAACAGACCACATTCAGCCAGTTCTAAAAGCAAAGAAAACTCCTCCCCTCCCCCTCTCCCACCCACCTCAAACACACCCCACCCCCCGGAGCGTTTGCATTTAAAAACAAACAAGCGAGCAAGCCAACACACCGTGAACACAAGTGATTGTGTTGTTTCAACATTTAGGGTGAAGTGCCTTGGCACAGGATTCTCAGCTTCAGGCAAAAGATACTGAAAAGGGTGTGCGATTTTTCCTTTTTCCTTTCACACATGGGAAATTTTTGTGTAAACCGGGCGCGTCATCTTTTTCTCTTCCTGGCCTGTGGGGGAGGAGAGGAGAAGGGCTTGATGTTGGCGATTTGCTGCGAGGGTGACTTCTGAAACGTGGCAGTCATTTTTGCTTGTTTAGGCGGTTTTTTTTTTTAATTATTGTTGTTATTTTTATTTTGTAAAGGTTGGAAGTGCTGAAAAAGGGTGGAAGATAGCATAGGTCCTACTCTTCCTCTTTCGCCCTTCCTACCCCTCACTGCCCTCTTTCCTCCTCTAAGCCATGGGTGGGTCCAAATGGCTTTTGTGGAGAGATTAGCACACCCCAACTTTCCTAAGAAGTTTGTTCTCTCTCCCACCCCTCCACCCGCCGCTGTCCCCTACCCTCCTCCAGGCTCATTCCTTTCCTTTGTTTTTAAAGGATGTGTTTGTATGCATTCTGGACATTTGAATTAAAAAACAACAGCCCACAAAAATATTGTGATCCTGAAAAGGATTGCCGTAGATGTGGACAAATCATTACAATGACAGAGCTATATGATCCATAATTGATTAATCAAAATAACTTATTGATGAAATATACAAATATTTTATTGTAGCACCTATTTTTATATGCACATTTAGCATTCCTCTCTCCTTCACTATTCAGCCTGTGATTTTTGCAGAGGTGTGGCATTGTATGAACAGCTGCATTTCCAAATCCCAAGTGAAACCACACAAGGCAATTGAAGTCCTTAAAGAATTTAAAAAAATTAAAAAGCCAATACAACCCACCCTAATTGGATTTGTAATTTAAAGTTTAGAAAATGATACTGAGTTTACTCAAATGCATTAAGAGGAAAAAAATAAAACACATAGGGCAATTATTTGGGCCATTCCAATGAGAATCATGTGCAAGTTTTGGGTTTTATATTAGAGAAGACTTCAAAGTATTTTTATTAGTGAGCCAAAATGATGTATTGATTTGACTACTATTGTAGCCGAGTTTTTGATTGTTGAACCGAACCCAGTTCGTTTGTACAGACCCGTGTGTACTGGCACCGCAGAAAACCCAGTGATGGACTGTACTGGTCTCTCTACAATGTCGTCATCCCTCCGGGCAGCAAGCAGTGATGCTAAGGGCAGACAGGATCTCTGTAAGACGGGGCTACTGTTGTTAACAGTCACATATGTATCCCAGCACATGTAATTTTTTAAATAGTTTCTGAATAAACACTTGATAACTATGTCAAACATGAGGGATTGAAGTAATGATTGCTGAAAAGTGTAAAAGGTGTAGCTGTGTGTGATGGATGGAATTTCAGTCACTAGCAATTTGGGAAGCAGGAGCCAAATTTTATTCCCGGTAGAAAAAGATTTCCCTCTGGTGATAAAAAAAAAAAAAAAAAAACCTTGAAATGTACATCTATCTAACCTATGCCTTCTTTGGTTCAGGAGAGTATATATTTCTGAATGCCTCACTCAGTTGTGTTGATTAGTGACGTTTTCATTGTACACATTACTTCCTCACTGAAGTATCATCTAACACGCAGGAGCCTGGTAAGTAGTGGATTGCATATTCATCTTTCTCTCAATATGATGACTTTTGTCATATCCGTCTGTATTTTTCCATAATTCCCATCTTTCATCCCGTGTCAAGCAACCACCTACAAGTATGATGGATAGTTTGTCTGAAGTTGATTGATATCCTAAATGTTCAGCATGCTAGTGGGGTATAGCTGAATGGCCTCTTGGGCAGTTCATTTAGATGAGTTCTTAAGGATAAGAAACATTCGAATGAATCTGAAACTTAAAGAGCCATGTGCTTCATTGTTATTGGTGAATGGTCCACACCATCTCTTCTAGAGTGTGTAAAGCATCAGGAGCTGTTCACAAACTATACGTTTAAGGAGCAATTTCTGTGACATCCTGCCACAAAGAGGCAGCATTCGCCCATGAGTAAATTGACAGTAACTGCACAAGTTTAGCTTGAACAGGTAGTATCAGTTTCCCTGATGAAATAAAAAAAAAGAATGAAAACTATAATGCTACCTTGACCAAGGGCAGTCAAGTAACCAAACATTAAAAATACAGCATATTTTTCCCATCTTTGTCTTTAGAGAGGAAAAGAATAAGTTTAATGAAGCCATGAAACTATCATTAAAAAAAAGTGTCTCTTCGTTCTTCATCTACCTCCTCCATGGTAAGATGCAGGGTTAAGAGGGGAAATTGTAAGTGTCAGCCTTTGACTTCACTGTTGCGATTGCTGTTAAATTTGTTCACATTGGAAGTTTTCTTTTTTAATTTACTACAATGTCAGTTTCATTTCCTCAACATTATTAAGTATATAAATGATAATGTTTCAAAAATGATACAGTATTCATACAATATGGAATTCTTTAGGTATCTGAGCTTCATTACTCAATTTCTTAATGGTTGAAGAAGCATTACATGAAATTTAAAACAAAGGTATATGCCATGCAGGTAACTCCCAAAGAAAGTTCATTGGTGTAAATTTTCAAGGATTTTCAACCTATCATTTTCAAGCCAGAACTGTGTCACAAATCTTGTCATAAATATGTTCTTTAGTTTATTCCTATCTTTACACTTTTTTTCTGATGTCCAAGTTTTTGTAATCTCAAAATAAATCATATGATTTATTAACAGGAGTTACTTCTGATATTTAAAGTATATTTTCCAATGTCCACTAAGAAGATGGTTAAATTTGAAAAACATAAACATGTTAGAATCATAAAACTGCACATAACTAAAAACGAATTCTTGTTCTCATTACAGATGGCTTCCTGCCAGTGCACTAACACACACAGCAGAACGTAATTTGTGTGCTAATGAATTTTTGATTTTTAATATTTCATGTTCCTAATAGGTTAGATTAATCAATAGCATATGATTGGACTATGTAGTCCTGCAAATTATCCCCATATTAAATTGGGAAACAGCAATAGGTAATGTCTCAGGCACCAATTAAAACTTGAATGGGAACTAAGGTTCTTCTTTATGGTTGTTTTATTTGTTGTTATGTAATCTCAAAATACTGTATTTCCAGGTAAATACCACAAACTATTATTTTTATCTCTAAAGACTGTGAAGATTTTAATTTTCTATTCAAAATAGGTATATTCCACATAAGCATAGATGATTATTTGTATGGCAGTACACAAAATAATATACAGATAAATTATTGGTGCAACTTATGAGGGAAACAATGCTAGCACACATGTTACGCTAGGAATACAACTTTTGTGTAGACAAGATCATGACCATTATGCATGTAAAGTGCAAAGTGTTGACCAGTGTCAAGTATCCAAGGCTTTTCATTTTCACTCTTTTCTGAACCACAAGAGTGTGTCCAAGGAGAACATCTATGCCTTAAATGGAAAAGATCACAATTTAGAATTTCAGCTTCCCCTGGTATACATTAAATCCATGTTTATATGTTGTGGTTCTTGCGAATTATTTAAATGAATCTGTAAGTTCATTTCTCCTTCTTTATTATACATTTTCCTTTATTATTATTTGAGGAGGGAAAGAGAATGTGAACAGGGTAGTCCTTTTTTGAAATGTCCCCCCAAAAATGGCAATTTAATTTCCAGAGCTTAATACCGAATTAATGAAAATAAAGTAGGCTCCCAAATCGTTTGTAAATGTGTTCTAGTTGCATTTTTCAGACGACTCTAGTTTAAGACGTTTGCAGGCATGGCAACAAGTTTAGTACAACTTCTTTTTAGAAACGGTATCATGGCAAGCAGAAGCAGAAATAACCAAGAATTAGATTTAAATCCTAGAATTGAGGTCCACCTAACTGACTGAGTTTCTTAAGGGCAATAGTTGGTGTGAAAGTGGTAATTAAGGTGCTGTTTATTTAATTAACTTATGGATGATGTCCCTCAAGCCATTCAAAGTTCTCCATTTTACAAGTATGTATATGTAACTGTAGATCAAAGTAGTTGCATAGACATGTCATGTGCCTAAAAAGATTAGCTAGCATCTGTATCCAAGCAAAACATGTAACCCTCAATACTGCATTGGATAACGCAGGTTTATTGTTAACGTTGAATCAATTTAACATCTCTATCACTAAAGTACCCAGATGTTTTTCTGTGAGGATAATTAACATTCATATGTAAAACAATAACAGGTGGATTATAAAGGGGTAATTGCATACATGGTTTTCATCCCGGGTTCTCTCTATTTGAAAAAAAAAAAAATCTTTAAGAAATTCTGACTCTGCTTTCAAGCTTTGGGACTGTAAGATTGGGGGAAAGAAAATGACCGTGTCAGTAACATCATACTTGTCGTCCTTCATATGTGTTCGGCAAAACACTTGGTTTATGAGTCATACATCAAATAATAAAGGAATAATTTTTGTACTCGGTGTTTTAAAGAAGTTTGAGTGATTTAGATAATTTCTTATAAGAAAAACTTTTGAAGATCAAAACAGCATATTTCTTTTAGAATTGCTATAACACAAATATGGAATAATTGGACTTTATTGCGTTCTATTCACTGTCAAAATAAAATATGTAATGATATATTGCACAATGATAGGTATGTTAGATACCTTTTTTATTCTATATTAGGAAAGTAATTTTATAGAAGTCATATTCATAGGACTATATAAGTGGAAATCTTCCAAGAGGTTTTTAAAATTAAGCATCTCGGTGAACAAAAAGTAATATTGTATATTTCTACTATAAAATAAACATGTTCCTGTTTAAAAATTACATGTGTTCCTAAAATTGGAAATAATCAATATTTCAGAGGATTAATTTCTGATATTTCATTAATGTTTTTAGTTGATGTATGCATAGATGGAACTGTAACTTTGTCTTAAAACACTATCAATGCTTTGTTCTACTTTGGTCAGACTTGCATATCATCCATCTTAAGACGTATTTACAATATATGAATTATATTTTGAATATAAGTTCAAACTTAATTGTAATACTTTAGTCTTGAGTAATATTTATATCCATTGAGTTAAAATGGAAAATTTTGTGAATTTTTTAGTGTTCTGAGAGGTGCATAATTAAATTTTTCATTACAAACTCCTTTTTCCAACAGTGGTAATTTTTAGTGTACCCAACTGAAATATTTTTTTTAATATTTTTATGGCATATATCATTAAACAACTTAACCTTAGATATTAAAACCAAAATTGCTGTCTATTCTCAATTTAGTGTGTATCTATTTAAATGAAATTTAAGATGATAGCCTCATATCAGCTGATTAACAAATTTCTTTTTCAGATTTCTAATAATCAGCATGTTTTACACATCAGAGATTCCTTGATGTCATGCAGACTAACATTTTAGACATAAAATATAAACGTCAGTGTGTAACAATGTATACCTAATCAATAACTGCATCTTTTCTGTAATCAATTCATCTCTACTGTGCACCAAAAAATGCTTTAAATTAAAAATAAAAAATTGACAAATTTCTCCAATTTGTTAATTTACATGAATTTTAAGAATATCCAAAGCTGAACTCTCTTATTGTGTAGCTAAGTTAAAATTATGATTACCCCACATCATTGCTATTATAACTATGCACATGTAAATAACTAAAAACTATGTAAAGAGAATTTAATGTGAATGAAGGGATAAGGATGTTTATCATTAATGACTTGTTACTCAAAAAAAAGATCCAAATATGATGTCTTAAAAAGTAAAACTGGTGATTTGCTTGTAAAGGTGCTTTTAAAATTTCATACCATGACTAACCTCATAGTTCACTGCTTATACCACTATCATGTGCTTAAGTACATGAAAGTATGCCAAGTGGAGAGCCACAAATCGACCCCCTAAAAAAAAAGTTTTTATTTGCCCAGAACAACTTTATTTCTATTTTTTAAGTAAACTGAATTTGAATGCCTTTTATCCAGATGAAGCACCTTGTCATTATTCACAAACTTCATATAATGTTATCTGCTAGATTATGACAGCATTTAAGCTATCGAACATATTTAAATAAATGTTGTCTCTCCAATATTAAAATATATGTAATCTAACTAATGCTTTTGTAAGTATTGTTCTCTGACAACTCGGTGTTTTTTCATGTAATATAAAAGAGGCAGTAGCTTTTGCGTAGGTTTACATTAGAGTGAATTTTTTTTTCTTCTAACAGGGGGAATTATATGTTGATGTTCTAGTAGAGATATGAGAGCAAACGTTATAGTTAACTATTCTGAGCCGCTCGGGATCTCTTTGCAAGGTGTTTTCGTAAAAGTCATTGTCTGCAGTAACCTAAGAAGTGTGTTAGAGCAGAAGGAAAAGTACAGCTACAACTTACACAAGAAGCTTTTCCCAAAAATGCTCAAATTCTCATGTACTTTAAAGGAGTGCAAAAGGTCAATTCAATAAAAAGTCTACTGTTCACTTCCAAGATGAAATGTGTAACTTAAAAGTCTGATTCATTAGAATCCAATTAAACGTAGAAAAAAAGGGGCGGGGGACAGAACTGCTCTCTCTCTCTCTCTCTCTCTCTCTCTCTATTTTTCTTATTATATAATTAAACAAAACAACAGGATGAGGAAAGATTGTGTTCCTAATAAGTTGTTTGTAAATTGATGTTTATCCAAAGGAAATAAGGGATAATTTAATGAAATTCCCAAACCTTCCAAATGTGTTGGCTTTCCTAAGATAATGTTGTCATTTTTGTGAGACTGAGGACTGACATGCTATGTAAAGAGATTTTGGATTTTTGTCCTTGCTATCATTTTTCTAACATAGTTCATTAGCTTTGGTTATAGTTTCATAAATTGTTACTCATTCACTCTTCATTTGATATTTTGACCATATCATTTTAACTTTTCCTTCCTTAGAAGCAATATAGGTTGTATCTGAACTTACAAAGGAGTAGTTGCAAATAGCTTGGTGTCACTTTATCAACTGTGGTGGCCAGTTACCAAGAGATAAAACTAGAAACTCCACACTTCTGAACTATGACCCCTGTTCCCTCATGCATGGACCCTGCATTCCTCGGAAACTTCCTTCGCCTCTCTGCCTTAACTCACACTCATAAAGCTGAACACAGTGACCTTGGTATGTAATGATCTGGAATGAACGCAAGCTACATTTTTAGTTTCCCCTAGTATTTGATGTCAACTGTGAACTCTCATCATTTATCATCATTGGCATTACACCATGTATCAAAAAGAACTGATTTTAGCATTCAGGTGAAAATGTTTTTCTCTTACTATGTGTAACATTTATAAAATATCATATATTAGTTTGGAGTATAGCTTCTCAAAATCTCCAGTAACATTTTTGATTACATAGTTATTTTTGCATATGATTGATGATATTTTAAAGTTACAACTTATCTGAAAAGGAGCTTGCTAGTTTAGTTTTGCTAACCATGCTACCTAAACTTATTTATATAACCGTGCTACAGTTGAACTGACTTTTAATTTCCAGTAGATTCCTTAAAATATGTAATATTTCTTTTAAAAAATGAGTATTATTTCTGAATTAGGTACTTGCTTTTTGTTATATTTGCTTATTTTGTTTGCAATTACCTTATGCTGGAAGTACATTTGTAGTCATGTCCATTGTTTTGCCTCTGTGTCTCACAATGATGAACATACTTAAATTATTTCAGGACCTTTTACAGGGTGAATTGAGAAAACTACAATAAATATATGATATATCACTCTTTTAACCTAAATTGAGAAAGTACTCTCCTGCATTATTATTGATTAAGTAGGAAGCCACAATTTACTTTCACTTATTTCCATTAATAATTGATAAGGACTCAATCAGTAATTTAATAATTTTTCATGTTCAATATTGTCAGGTGTCATTACTATTGCTCTCTACTAGCAACCCTGACAATCTGAGTCCCTGCTCAAATTCCCATGGGATTCTTCATAAAATATTATAAACTGAGAACTCTGAATTAAATTTAAAATGTTACCAATGTCATCCAGTCTTCTCCATTAATGAATGGCTGGCAAACTGACTCTAATACCAAATAAAAGGTCTTAGTGGCTATCATTTACAGATGTTGTTTACAATGTTGCCTTTCTCTTCTGTGCAAGAGATTTAATCCAGTATTATTTTGACCATTTTTTTCCCTTTTCAGTTAACTGACCAGGAGCTATCCAAGTAAAAGTCAAATATGCTGTGTAAGCATTACTATCATGAACACACTGGGAAAAACAGACAAAGGAGGGAGGGGGAACTGTGTATTTCACGGGAGCTGCACCATAGGATTCACCTTGAAGTAAACGGGAAGGATGGCTGGAATGTCAATACCGTCAGGTGAACGTTGAAGGCCTCGGCGGCCACATTCAGGGAAAACCATTAGGGAAAACTTTCAAGGTCAGGCAGTGCTTTCAAAACTCTCTGCTCTTCTTTGGGCTACTTTAAAAAAAAAAATGTTATTGAAGAAGAAAATGGACATGAAACTTTTTGAAACAGAATTCATCGCTCAACTTACATTTTTCCGTATAATTGTCTTAAGTTTTGTTTTCATAATATGGAAAGTAATTGTTATTGATCGCAGCTTACTTACACGACTGTTTTAAAGTTAGGAATCTGCCTTCCCGGAGATCCCGGGAAAATTTTCAGACATTTCCAGTAGATATGTTCCTGGTATTTTTCAGCCTGGTGAGGTGTTTATCTGTTTAGAAAGCTTTTCTGGGCACTATGTGTATTCCCCTGGGTATGAAGAAAATCAGTTCATCTTTTTAATGAGAATATTACCTCCAGGGAGAAAGTAATCCAAAAGGAATAATACATTCCTCATGTGGCTGCCTACACAGGGACACGTTTTTCTCTGGGGCTGTCTGCATGTATATTTCAGTGGGAAGTTTTAATATTTTAAGATATCATTGCATTTTTGTCATAAGACATCCTGGCTACAGGTACAGTTTTGTTTTTTTTTAATGTATTGACCTCTTTCTCAGCTTTTTTTTTTTTTTTTTGCACAATTTTACCGTGAAAGTTATAATGGTCTCCATAATTAAAGTACAAGAAAATAACTGACATGCAATTTGTGTAAAACGTTGAGCTTAGAGACAATATAGAAAGGGTTAAGGCTGGCTCTCAAGCTTTACTTGCAAACTCCAAACAGCACAGGTTTAAAAATTTTTTAAAGCGGTGTGATGATAGAATGTACACTTGTCATTCTCTTCAGCCAACATTTCTTGATCTTGACCTTGAGCATTTGCCTAAGATACTTACTACTCTCCAAATATATAAATTGAGAATTTGAGTTTGTAGCCAAATTTTGTATTATATTTACTATTCCTATGTTTAAAATTTTGTTAAGTTGCTCACTCTGTCCAGGAGAAAGATAATTGGTAAATTATGATAGAATAGGCTTATGGATTTTAAGCATGTACCAGTTTTCTTTCTCAAGTAAGAACCCATTAAATATGGATTGTCAGCATGTTAGGATATTACACTTATGTTTGTGAAGCTATCTGCTTGTATAACCACAATGATGATTTAAAAAAATGTTGTTTCATAGTGTATTATCAAGATATTCCAGTAGAAATCTGTTGATACTATGAATTTAGGAATACTATCAGTATACAGAATAATGAAGAATAAAAAGCGCCTTTTAAGCGTCACTAATGTACTCAGAGAGGCAGCTAGACTTTGAACTTAGAATGTCTGTTTTTCTCTCCAATGCTTAAGTACCAAATTATTTTCTGCTTTTATTCTTCATCCCCAATTGCTTAACGTGAGTTGCTTTTTATTATTACTATTTGCTTTCTAAGATCAAAATAATTTAATGATAAGCTTGAACTATTTCTTGTGCTTTCAAATAACGTTTAAACTAAAATTACTATAGAGTAAGTTATTTCGGCTATGAATGTGTGATATTAAAGCTAGTCTGTTATATGCTAATTCATGGTAGACACCTCTAAAGAAAAAAATGCATCGTTTTTCAACAGTTTGAAACTCCTTCCATATTTTTAAACCATGATTCCATTTAATCTGACCAACAGAAATTTGTGTAAATGTCTCCATGAAAATGTGGCTACTCATACTCATGATTATCCACATACTGTCTTAAAAATTGAAGTTACATTTCTGCTTGTTGAGTTAGGGGAAAAAATGACATATCATCTTAGACAAGTAAAACCCAAAAAAAATCTTCAAACTGAATATTATAGTGTGGTTATTTTTAAAAAGTCACTTGAAAATTTAAAATGTCATATATATTCTGAGAATTGTATTACTTTTTGTTAAAATTAAATGAGTGTGCATTTTATTCAAATTTTGCTTGTTTAAATTTTTCTTCAGGAATGATTTTAAGATAAATATCACATAATATATTGGACGTATAAAACTAAAGGCAACATTATTTGCAGTGCCATAAAGAGAAATGAAACACATTTTGAAGAAGTAGTACTTTTTAAAAATTGGGGCCAGAGTTGTGATGCGGCAACTCATGCTGAAGTGCTGGTCAGGGTCTTACTGCTCTGTATGGAGTGAGTTTTGACTGCTCTGTATCCAACCCAGCTGTCTTCTCATGCTCCTGGGTGGGCAGCAGACGGCACAGATGACTGAGCCCTTGACTGCAGCGTGTGGTACCAGGCCTGTGTGTCCGGCTCCTGCCTTCTGCCTGGCTTACCACTGGCTGAGGTGTCCATTTGGGGAGTAAAACTGTGGATGGATGAAGTCCATCTCTCTTTGTCTGTTGCTCTATGGTTGACATAAATGCGTAAACAAATCTGTGAAAACATGCATTTGATAATGTTCATAACGAATTCCAGTATCTGAAAGCATGCTTAGGACTGCTCATATTAAGACACTATTTCATAGGATAAATAAGTAAAAATTACTGAAAATAATTTATGTATGATCTGTGCCACAGCTATGACAAATGTGTATGATTATCATGGTGGAACAGCAATGTTAAGGTGAGCTTGGTTCTCTGTTATTCAGTGCTGATTCCTCTCAATTTGGCAATCTTTTCATGAAACATGAAAATCTTGCAATGCAGGAGAATTGGGAGACAAAGAACTCAGGTATTCCCGAACTAAGATGGATTTTAAAATTAAAAATCTTGACACTAAGGAATTATTAACATGGCACTTATCAGATAGCAAATAAATTAATATAAAAGCAACATCAGGATTTGGGAAAAATAGTTATCAAATAACTATCAAAATTCCTAAACTCTCTCTAGCATAATTTATTACAACTTAGTTATTAGATTTATGTAATGGGATCTCATAAATGTTGGGCAAAATTATTTTCTTCAGATGACCTGTTATAATTGCTACTAGGTGTTGTTTGTAGTAATTGTTCTATTAGTCAAGCTCACTGTAGCTCTCATCAATTAGAAGTGCTGCAGTGAACACATTGGTGCTAACAAAATGATTAACTAAATAATAACAGCCATTTCTATGCCAAATGTTTATTTTGTGTGTATATATATATGTATATATATATCTTTGCATTTGGGCTTATTACCATTTTTTAACTGACATTTTGGAATGACACTCTGCTAGAACCAGATTTGGGCTTAAACTTTCACATTTTTGTTACTGACTTTTATTCTTTAATGCATGCACAATTTTGTTATAAAAGTCCTTGTACAACTATTTATTCATATGATTCAGAACCACATTCTTACAATACTGTTGGACCGTATTTTGTAACATGTTGTTATAGTTTCCAATGCTATAATTAGATGTGATTCACAGATCTTTAAAATACTTGTCACCATATCCAAATTTCCCTATCCTTTTCATGCACTATATATAACATACCATTTTTTTTAAAGATTTATTCATTTTTATTGGAAAGGCGGGTATACAGAGAGGAGGAGAGACAGAGAGGGAGATCTTCCGTCCAATGATTCACTCCCCTAGTGGGCCGCAACGGCCGGTGTGTGCACCTATCCGAAGCCGGGAACCAGTAACCTCTTCCAGGTCTCCCACGCAGGTGCAGGGTCCCAAAGCTTTGGGCCGTCCTCGACTGCTTTCCCAGGCCACAAGCAGGGAGCTGGATGGGAAGTGGAGCTGCCGGGATTAGAACCGGCGCCCATATGGGATCGCGGGGCGTTCAAGGTGAGGAGTTTAGCCGCTAGACCACGCCACCGGGCCCTAACATACCATTTTGTGTAATAATTTTTTGTAACCCAATGAGCCATATGCAGTTGGTAACTAAATCAGAGCAGAATGTTTGTGACATATGTCTATGTATGGAAAAGAAAGGTATTTTAAATTGATGATGATGCTTTGGATATGTTGCAAATATTTAATTCAGAGAAAGAGCCTAGAACTCTGCATCATGATCCCTTCTTACATGTTGGGCCTACATTATTCTGAGTGTTGAAAACGTCTTACATTTGCACTCTACTGGTTCAAAACTTTAGGAATTCGCTAAATCTGGTGGATTTAATCCCGGGACACCATGAAGGAGATAATCACACCTTCCCCTGGACTGGTGCTTTGTGTTCCGGCTTTCACTTCAAACCTCTTAAAGGAGTTGTCACCACGTCACTGTCTGTTTATTCTTTCTAGTTATTCATTTGTACATGATTATCTGCTTGATGACATGGATATATTAAGGTAAAGATTTATCAGAGATCACAATTCCATATATGTTCTATCAAACATACCTCTAGCTATGGAGTTGTGGATCACAGAACAGGCAGTATTAATAGATTTGCAAACAGGAAACTCAATTTAGCATCAGAGAAGAAAATCAGGTAGATATACTCATTCGTCTTACATGGAGAGTCAAACCTGTCAATGATTCAGAAAATACAGGATCCTGAAACAATGACTCACTTGCACTTTTTCTAATTTGCCTTTTCCAGCATCTTCAAGAAAAAGAAATGAGTACATTGGCCACAGGCATGGAATGAATGGAGTATAATGGAAGTTTCAAAGATGGCTTCAGATATGTTAGACAACAATGTAATTCTTTTAAAGTAGTATATGTTAGAATCTTTTAAAACAAACTTTTAACTGAATTTTTTGAATTTTTATACTGGAATTTAAAAGAAAATTGAAGACATGTCTTTTGATGCATTTTCTATAGCAGAAACTAAATTTATTCAAATCTGATATAATTATGAAATCTCACAAAGAAAAAAGAACACATTCTCTTTTTTAGTGATTGAATTATGAAGGTTTGATGTGCTTGTTTTTTTTTTACTACACGTTTTAGCAAAATATATTTTGGTATTACGACTATGTTAGAAGTAATTTATTGAAACCAAATATTTATTTCTATTTTGATAAATGTGACTCAGCTTTATGAAAGCCCTGTTTAAGTGGACAAGTAATTCTTCTCTTTAAAATGTTCCCTTTAATCATAACCAAAGAGACACTTAAGTGAACATATAACACTTTAATACTAATGTTTATTTGATTCTATTCTGCAAAAGAAAAATCCCTTTCTGTTATTTTATGATTATAATCGTCTAAAATTAGTTTGGTTTTGTTATAAGTAACTGCATTTAGATAATTGATTTTTTAAAAAATATATTTGTTTTTGTATTTATTTTGAAAGTCAGAGTTTCAGAGGCAGATGAAATGAGAGAGAGAGATGAAGATTATACATATTGATATTTTCCGTGATTAGGATCACTCTGAACTTTCACTTTGAAATAGCCACCTAAGGATAGTCAAAATAGCTGGGTGTGATAGCCTAGTGGCTAAAGTCCTCACCTTGCATGCACTGGGACCCCATTTAGGCGCCGGTTCTAATCCCAGCAGACAACTTCCCATCCAGCTGCCTGCCTGGAAAAGAAGTCCAGGACGACCCAAAGTCTTGGGACCCTGAGTCCATGTAGGAAAACCGGAAGAAGCTCCTGGCTCCTGGCTTTTGACCAGCTCAGCTCTGGCCATTGTTGTCACTTGACGAGTCAATCAACGGATGGAAGATCTTTTTCTCTGTCTCTCCTCCTCTCTGTATCCAAAAAGAATCCAAAAAGAATACTGACTATGGATGCAAAACTTGGGGCCTAGTGTTTGTTAGAGTATTTTTCTTCTGCTGTGCAGATGGCTTCAATCTATCTTATCATTTATAATCGCTTATAATCACAGCATTTGGAACTTAGTTTGACAGTATTGGGGTGCCTGCTAGTTTTGATTTTACTACTCACTACCTATATGTACAATGAGACAGGTAAAGAAAACATTTACATTTGATAAATCAAGATAGAATTTGTTTTAAATGTAAGAAAGACCATATATCTGTAACTTCCCTCCTTGACTCACTATTGTTGAGTGGGTTAGACAGTAGGAAAGCTTGATTAGAAGTGAGGGGTTGTTGTTCAGGATGTGCTGTGTTAATGATTGGTGTGTTATTCTGTACTTCCTGGAGCTGCTGCTTCTCTCCGTTGCTCAACACTCACCTAATATTTTCCGTGAATTTGCTCTGCAGTTCTGGAAAAGCATAGTTGCTTTGTTTTCATTGCAGCAGTTTCTGTGTTCTTTAGAGTTAGAGAAAACAGAAGGAAATAAAGTGACGTATAAATATATTCTTGTTAACTTGAATTAGGTTTTTAATTTCTTAACATCACATTCTGTTTTTTGTAATATTTATATTGTATAATAAATATGTAAATGGCATTTCAGATTCTCTTCATTGACAACATCAAAGTTTGATGTTTCGACTTTTGCATCACAAAAAAGTTGATATCAGATGCTGACGGTTAATAATAACTTTTTACATTATCAATTTAAATGCAATAGTTTGGGAGTAATTCTTAGTCAATTTTGAACTACGTGTTTAATTTAGTTGGTTAGTGCCATATACATTTAAAGAATACATGGATGTAAACTTAGACTTACTAATGCTTTTCACTTTGTGATTGAAATGGGGAGTTAGTTTTTCAAGTCATTGATCAGGAGGTAAGCCAAAAGGTCACACATTTGAGTGCACACTATCATTGAAAAAGGCATCACATTACTTTCAGCTATATGTGGAATCCAACAGAAACATTCGGGTGCTTATAATAGTCATTTTTATTTTTTTAATAACACATTGGATAATTTGGGGACTTTTTTGCATTAGACTAATATGTATAAACCTAAAGAATACTGTATCTCTGAAGAAGACTTTTTAAAAGATTTATTATTATTATTTTTTATTGGAAAGGTGGATACACAGAGAGGAGGAGAGACAGAAAGGAAGATCTTCTCTGTCCGATGGTTTACTCCCCAAGCAGCCACAACGCCTGAAGCTGAGCCAATCCAAAGCCAGGAGCCAGGAACTCTTCCAGGTCTCCCACGCGGATGCAGGTTCCCAAGGATTTGGGCCGTCCTGGACTGCTTTCTCAGGCCACAGGCAGGGAGCTGGATGGGAAGCAGGTCAGCTGGGATTAGAACTGGCATCCACATGGGATCCCAGCATGTGCAAGGCGAGGACTTTAACCACTACTCATACAAATGCATGAATAGTCATTGTCTTTTCTTGTTCTTTGGGAATCATGGAGCTACTGTGAAACTGCGTGTAACAAAAATAACAAAATAGAGCCAGTCGTTGCTTCCAAAACATACTAGATATGTGGACAGAGGATATATGATTTTAATACACCAACATATAAATTTTTGCTTGCCTATCATCACCTTAATTTAGAAGCTTAAGATTTCCTTTAAAATATTAATCACTCATTATGTATTATTTTAATAATTTCATTTTTATACATGTGATAACACATTTATATAAATGCACATTGCTGCAATTATACCACATATGAAAACTAACAAAAATGTCCACTCCGAATTTTCCATCAGTATCCTGATTGAATCCCTCCTTGCAGAAAAATTGGATTATCTTGACTATTTCTGCTGCTAAACCTATTATGAAAAAGAAAATCTGTTTTTACTTATTTGAATCCATTACTTGTTTTAGCATGTCCCAATCCATATCTTAACTCTATTTTTCTTTTATGCCCTAAATCAATTTATTTGGAATGTTGTATGTGTGGATACTACTGGGGTTTGAATGGCCTCTCAAAATTCATACTGAAATTGAATTTCCATTGTAATATGAAGAAGTAAGACTTTTAAAAGGTGAGGAGGCTAATGGATAAATTCAAGTCATTAGCTAGGCAATGGGTGAGTTCTTAAAAGGAATTATTCAGTCTCATGTTCCTAATTCTCATTCATACTTGTTTGCCATTCTGTTCTACTGGCATGCAGCAAAGATATCCTTGCCAGATGGTGTTACCATGTTCTTGAACTTCTCGGCTGGAAGAACCAGGAGAAGTAAACATATTTGCTCTAGAAATTATTTACTGTATACCGTATTCTGTTAAATTAGCAGAAAAATGATATGAGATAGATACTCAAAGTACAGTTGTTGAAAACAGAAGATAATAGTTTTATTATCATGTCTTACCTGGGAGTCAACTGTTAACCTTGGTGAAAGCCATTCGTTTGTGCCTTGTGAGCTTTTCTTACACTCCTTTGGTTACTTCACCTCCAACTTTATCTTCACTACTAAGAGATTTAAAATAATTACTTGGTTCCAGTTAGAGAAACTTTTTTGAAGCTAGGTGGAACTTGCATTTTTTTTAATGGAGCAAGCTTACTAAAAATAAGTCATCACATTTTTTTCTGCAACTAAAAATATTTTCTCTTTTGGAATGTTGTAGCTTCACACAGCTTTCTTACTTAAGTTCTGTGATTATAGCAGATACATACCTTCTTTGATCAAAATTTACCAAAAAGTATTTGGTGGTTCAAGCACTCAAACCAATGAACATTAAGATACTTTTTAAAAACACCATAAAAAACATCAAATTCTACCAGTTATGAAAAAAATCAAATTTCAATAATATGCTTTATTCAGGTTCAAGCTTAATTTAATAATGGTTAATTTTCAGGTACTTTTTGCAAAGTTCCTTAATAACATTTGGATCATTGAAACTTTAACAAAACAATTAAAGACGCCTTTAGAAACATCTCTTCTAGATAGGTTTGGAATTGAGAGTGAGATGAACTTCTATACAAAGTATTCCAGAACACTGTTTTCATTGAAGCCTTCAGTTAAAATTAAGATATCCATCAGCTTATTAAAAAAAACAAAAATGCAGTTCTTTGTGGCCAAATGGGCCAAACTGGAAACCATAATGCTAAGGGAAATGAACCAATCCCAAAAGGTCAGATACCACATGTTTGCGTTAATTTAAGAGGATATGATGTTATGTAAAACATGTTATTTTATGTACATTATGTTATATGTTGTGTATAAACTAAAACTGAATTGACAATGAGGTAATCACAGAAGATGGTTAAGAAATCGCAATTGTTTTTAACATATTGGTTACTCAATACTATAACTATTAGTTACACAGCGAAGTTAATTGTTGATCGGGTTGATAATCTGATGGTTCTGCCCTCGGACTTGTCAGGGTCTCCCCAGGAAGCTGAGGAACTAGATTGGACTATAAGATGTTGGACTCTGTGTTTAGTTTATGCTTGCAAAGAGGGAATCTCAACTGTACTTGATCAGTGGATATGCAACAAGGTGGAATATTCCAAATGGGGGAAGGGCGGGGGGAGGGGTGGGGTGATTCCCAGTTCCAACGAAACTATATCACATAATACAATGTAATCAATGAATAAAAAAATAAATAAAATAAAAAAAAAGATATCCATCAGCTTGCGAGTTAGCAGAAACTGTGCTGAATTATTGTTCTTTTTTTGGTATTTTACATTCAAAATTGTGTGTATTTATAAACAAGTGCATGCTACAATATTGTGGTTAATGTAATTAGAACATCTTACTTTTGTGCCAAAAAAATGTTCACGGTATTCACTTTCCTTAAAAATAATACTTTCACTTGTTGACAGTAAATACCAGTAGATGATCATAAAGTGTTACTGCAGTAAGTTGAATTTTTATATTTATTAATGTTCATCTGTACCCAAAATCTTATTTCCTTTGGATTTGGACAATTTGTTTTTATGAGATAAAGGATAATGTGTCAGAAAATTAATTTCCACAACTAAATTGAAGATTTGCAGAGAAATAAAATTGTTTGAATAAAAAATTTACCCATACTAACAAAGCTTTAAAGGTTTCAGTGAAGCTAAGTTTTGAAAATGCAGCAATGACAAATAAGAAATTATAATATCTAGTTTTATTTGCATATATTATACCATATAGGTTATTTATGTTTCATATATTCATGTAATATTATTCTTTTTGAATAATGAAACTAGAGGAGGAAATAGAGCAAAATATATGAAAACAAATTTTTATGTTCATAAGTTCTAAGAATCCACATTTATGCTTATTTGTGGTTGGAATTCTCATGACTCCTTCTACTATCTGGCATGCAGTAGTCACAAGGTACATTGAATACACGCCTTGTTCTAAACTGATACACTATAGACATATATTTTATAGACTTATTAATACAGACATTGTGACTACAACCATGAATGCTGACATTGGTTCTTAGAATGTAAGCCCACATGAATGTTTCTCCAGTGGAAGTCTACAAGCTGGTTATCAGTATCTTGTCTCTCTACATGCAGCACCTTTTTTTATTAATATGCTATTGCTATTTTTCTGTTGGAAAAATAAATCATACAGAAGTTAACCTTTTCAAGGTCACTCAATAGAGGATAAAGCAAAAAAACAAGTTTTTCTGTCTCCAAATGACCTGGGAATCTGTAGAAAATTTTCTAGATGTAAGAGAAATCAATGATGTGATTGCCTAGAAAAATGGAAATCAACTTTGCTAGTTGGAAAAAGATGTCAGAAGTAGTATGCTCAAATTCCTCCAAGTTAAGGTTTTGACAAGGAAAGGTGCTTGAATGATACACAGCAGAATCCAAGGTCTGGAAGCCAGAAACCCCATGTAGAGATGTGAAAGTAGGAAGGCACACTCTTGGGCATCTGCTTAGGTCTTAGCCCAAAGGTGAAGCTAACATAGGATTCTGGAATGTCAAATTATTGTTCAAACAGATACTTAAATACTGTGTTGGTTTCTAATAATAAGAAGCCATTGAAGCTTTTGAGCAGTGTTCTGATTATTTTATTCTCACAGAAAACTGAGCGAATGGACTTTTACGCCAACAGTAAAGGTGCCCATGTTCCAGTAGAATTGCATGCTTTAAATAATTGGCTCTGATTCCTGACTTCCACATTCTTACCAGTGCAGAACTGGGGTGATGGCTGAAGTTACCCGTGTTCCTGTCATAAAAGTGGGAAACCTAAGACCGACATGGCACTCCTCGCTGCTGCCTTCGGTGCCAGCCCTGCGCCAGATGCTATTGGTGTTCAAGAAGTGAACCAAAGAATGTGTGTATCATGCCTGACATGGTGGCCTAGCGGCTAGAGTCCTCGCCTTGTGTGTGCCAGGATCCCATATGATTGCTGGTTCTAAAGGCGGCAGCTCCACTTCCCATCCAGTTCCCTGCTGGTGGCCTGGGAAAGCAGTGGAAGATGGCCCAAAACTTTGGGACCCTGCACCCACGTGGGAGACCTGGAGGAAGTTCCTGGCTCCTGGTTTCGGATTGGCTCAACTCCAGCAGTTGTGGCTGCTTGGGGAGTGAATCATCGAACAGAAGATCTTCCTGCCTTTCTCTCCTCCTCTCTGTATCTGCCTTTCCAATAATAATAAAAAGTGAATGGATCTTTTAAAAATGTGTATCCATATCCATATATGTGGAGATACACACACACACACACACGCACTCTCTCTCTCTGTCTGTCTGTCTCTGTCTCTCTGGCTGACTGGCCAAAAAAAGTGGGAGGGCATTGGATAAAGAAATATTTCTTGGGTAAACATTTTTTTTTTTTGTAAATCAGAAAAACAGTGAGGGAGGGGAGCAGTAGTGCCAGAACTTTTTAAACTACATCATAAAATTAATTAATTAATTGATTTTAAAGTAAACAATAAAAACAATGAAAG
The DNA here is from genome assembly GCF_030435755.1 of Ochotona princeps. NCBI lineage: Eukaryota > Metazoa > Chordata > Mammalia > Lagomorpha > Ochotonidae > Ochotona > Ochotona princeps. The sequence continues at coordinate 18,341,001 of NC_080843.1, read as the reverse complement.
AATAATAAGAAATGAGTAATCATGTACCAAAGACAAGTAGCTAAAGAATGATCAGATGTGCACAATAAAGCGCATGTTCTAGAATCCAACCAGTTTCCTGTTTTGTTCTCTCAGTCCCTATTTTCGTTGGCATCGATGTCATTGCTTTGGTCCCTCCAGTATCCCCAGTGGTCAGACAAGTGAACATAAGCAGCACTCAGAATAAGTACTTTTTAAATTAAAAAATAAACACAGCAGATGAAAGATAAAAATCATTTACATATAAATTAACTCAGTTGATCATTCCTGACACAAAGTTACGAAGTGGCTTTGAAACATACATTTTACAATTCGAAGTTTTGTTATCAGCAGAATGTCTGTCATTACTCTTGATTATTGATTAGCTGTTAAAGATTTCTTTGAGTCTTGTTACATGTATAGACTCCACCAAGGGTGTAAAATGGAGTGGTAGTTATTTTCATCTGCTGTATATAAAATTTTTACATAATAAACTAGCAACTGAAACGCTTTCTATTGTGAATTACAGGTCAACAGAGTAGAGTTGTCTTTGAATGTATTTGAAGACTTAAGAGCTGATGGTAACACATTACTAATTTTTATGCATGGAAAACAGCTGATAAAAACTTTCCAGTGAGTGGAAACATAATTCTATTCCATACTGATGCCACTTCAATAATATTTTATAAATTTGTTGCTGGTTTTGCATAGGTATGTAGATGTATTCTTATAGAAAATGTGTATTTTATTTAGCTAATCATGCTTCTTAATCTATATGTTAGAATATCATGGTCTGTTGGTCACAGTAGTCTTGGCAGGATTCCCAATGTATTGCTGAGATTTTTCTAAGGCAGTAAAAAATGTTAATACACACTGTTAAGGCTCACTTAACAATTGCATGATTTCAATCCATACAGAAATCCAAAGAATATCATTCATTTTGGGGGGAGTAGTTCAACAAGCTATGCATTCGACTTTCAGAAACTAACTTCATTAGGCACAAATGCTTCTCTTCCTAAGGAGGAAATTACTACACAAGTTGTGTGAATTGTCCATGGTGCTGGAGCAAGATTTTCCTTGCAGGGTTTTTGTTTGTTTTTGCATTTCTGTAGTCCCTGAAAGTGTTCCTAAACTGTTTGGAATTGTATGTCATAAACATGCCTTAAATGAATAAAATAGGATTAGGATTTGACACCTGAAAATGGGACTGACTCTGTAAGGATAATAGTAATTCCTTATAGAGAATACACAGGCAGGAGGACAGAGGGTGAGGTGGGAAGGACCACAGCGCTCTTACATTGATATTGAGAAATTCATGAAATCTGGTTACTTTACAAAGTAACATTTTTAAAATTTTTGCTAAAAAGGAGGATCCTGGTTAACCTGGCCTGCCGTCCCCATTTTAACACCTCTTGTGAAGTAGACCTTCCAAGTCTATGTGTCTTGGAAGCCGAATTAAACACAGAGTATAGGTTTTCCAGCCTGAAATTTGAGACTGTTTCCAAGAAAGAAAAGACAATTGGGAAAGCTTGAAAAGGTCTAGAGGCAGAATTCCCTGAATAGATATGAAATGTTGAACTACAAAGTGTTATCGCAGTTTCTCAAGAAAAAAAAATGTTACAAATTTGAATTTTCTTTTCAAATTTGACTGAATGAATTCAAGACCTAGTACTGACCCTAAAAGCACATTTGGAAGTCCTATTCATCTTTGACCACAATCTTTTTGTTTCCTCTCTCTTCTAGATCAGTTGTTTTAGCAGAAATTCTTTCTTTATTACTCCTTTCTCAATCACCATAGTCAAATAAGTGTAATTTCCTGTGAATCAGTATATCTGATGCTTATCTCTAGACATGACATTATCATTAGCTTCATAATTAATTGCATATGCCTCTTACCCTTTCATGCTAGACCGTGAGCTTCTTGGAGAACAAATTGTGTTCATCCACCATTTATCCCCCATAATGTAAGGCTTAATTTTTAATTAGTGATTAACTAAGTGGAAATTTTAGGAGCATGTAAGTGTTGATATGAGCTGGGATGAAGGAGCTTAAAGCGGGTGGCAGGGCGGCGGGGACAGGAGCGGGGAGTAACAGACCTATGCCTGCTATCCTCAGAACAAATGTGGGAAGCAAAGAAAGGGCAAGTTCAACAGTAAAGACAGCAATTGGGAGTTCAATCCTTGGAGTGAGGAACTGGCTAAAGGAAAGAGAGTGGACACCTATGTGGACTCAGAGGAGCTTTGAGGAGGGTCATTTGGCTTCGGAGGTCAAGACTATCTGGGAAAATAAAGTGTAAAATGTGCCTTTCCGGGCTAAGTGCCAAGTAGAAAAATTGTCCAAAAAGAGCCATAACTGCACCTCCCTGTTAGGAAACAAAACTGCCAGCAAAACTACTGTTTGACCAACAGTAGCAGCTTCAAGAAGTAGTTCCCATTAGAGAATGAAAAATATAAATCGTACATCAGCCTTTGAAAGTACTTGGAAAAACACGTTGCCATTAAAGCACTCACAACCAGTGAGTGGAGTGCATTCTTCACTAAACTATGGATACTATAGAATTAATAGTAACAATTTGTCTTTAAAACAGATTCTTTGTTATAGGAACTACTTAATCCAGTGAAAAACAAGATTATAATTCTTTTGTAAAACTCTTCATGCTCTGGAATCTCTGAGCCAAGTATTCTGCTGAGGAGTCAATTTAAGCATTAACGCCACCATGTGGACTCCAGGTATTTCTGGATTATTTAAATCGCAGGCATTTCTTCTGTTGCTTTGTTAATGATGAATAATGAGACAGTTGTCTACCTCATATGTCTTATAATGCAATACACATTACATTGTTTCTCTTTAAAGTTTGACTTCGCACAATGTAACTAAAATTATCACATATTTTTCTAAGCTAAATTATTTTTCTCTTTCTAGGTGTCTAAAATACTCTTGGCAAATCGTGATTGTATCTTGTGCATATAATCTGATTCCAGTGTGAACCAAAGTTCTGAAAAATCAAAAATTGCACTATAACCTTCATCATAAATATATTTGAAAGAGCAAGATCAGAGAAGAACATCATTGCATTTTTTATGCCAAGTTTCTAATCTTCAATCACTTGTGGAATTTTAGGAAACTTTCCAGTTACATCATTCTAGAAACTATCTAGAATCTATGAACCTATGAGTTCTGGCTTGTAATGTAGTGATAAAGTGATGTTAACCCATTAGTCTTCTTTTTTTTCCCTTTGTGTAAAAATGATGCTACTGTGTGATCTACGAGTCAGTGAATAATTCAATAAGAAAAAGAAACTATCACGAAGAAATGAAAATAAAAACAAAATTATTGAAACCCATGGGTTGCAGCAAAAACAGTATTGAAAGAGTTATTGATCTTCCAATTTGCATGAAGTTTGTCTGAACATAATGGTCTCAACTACCATTGGTCTTCTAAAAGATACATAGAACTCTTGTGTTAGTACTCACTTTTGGTCAACTTTATTATTTATTTTGAATTTATACAAATTTTGAGTTAGTAATACATTGAGTTCCATATATCCTTACTCCATTTCCCTATTAACATCTCAAAGTAGTACATTTGTCACAATTAATGAGATACACTCAGCTTCCATAATTTTATATCCAAATTCTTTTTATACCCTCCAACCTTCCTAGATTCTAATAATAAACATTCTGTGTTCAAAATGAGTTGTTCTTGAATAAATAAATGTGTAATAGCATGTCTCAATTTATTTTAGTTTTTTCATTCTGTAATATTTACTTTATAAAATAATTTATCTCAGCTGTTCTAAAATCGCTGTTTTTTAAATAATTTTTAAATTGGTTCATGCATTCCTTCCTATGTCCTTTCTCTCTGTGCACACTATTTGGTTCCTGCAATGCATCACACAGTGTAGCAGCAATTGGGGCTTGACTCTGTTAACTGAAATGACTACTTCCACCCTCACCAAAAGTATGTATGTCCTAATCCATGGACACTCTGTGCAAACTATTTTTACGTGGTGGAAGTGACATCATCAGAATCTTTGAGATGTAGAGATTACCTGGATTATCTCAGCAAGCTGTAAATGCAATAGGAAGAGGCCTTCAGCTAAGGAAACAGGAACAAATGTAATTAGCAAGTGGAACAATGTGAAGTGAAGAATATTGAAAAACTCCAGAAGCCAGGAGAGTCAAGGAATAGAATCTCATGAGCCACTACTGAAAATGGTATACCTAAGAAGCCGTTGAATTTGACTGGACAATAAGATGCTGGACTCTATGTTTGGTATATGTTTGCAATGGGGGAATCTCAACTGAACTTGAACTGTGGTTATGCAACAAGGTGGAGGAATCCACCATGGTGGGAGGGTTGGGGAGGGGCTGGGAGAACCCAAGTACCTATGAAACTGTGTCACATAATACAATGTAATTAATGAATTAAAAATAATAAATAATTTTAAAAAAAGAAAATGGCTCTATCATTTTTCTAATTGAATTAATTCATTGATATGGTTAGTCAATGCATTGAATAATTTATTGAGATTTTAAAAAAACTCATATAATCCATACTCATTGGAATAACTACTAAAAGTCCCTGAGGACCGCACACTAGATACTCAGATTTTTGCTTGGAAATGATGAGAATAAGACAAGGAACTGAAAACAAACAGAGATCAGTAGAAAATCAACATAGCTTTATTCATCTTTAATAAGTGAAGTTCTTTGCAAAAGGTAAGTTAGAATACACATGCTGGTTCCTGGTACATGAACGTACTTTCAATTGAAAATTATTTTTGCAATTCTCCGAAAACCGTCCCATGAGTAATGAGTCACCCTCTGAGAAATCTGAGAGGTTTCTTATTTGCTTTGTTGACAAAATTGAAAGCTTACAGTAAGAAAAGAAAAAGAAGTTATTACAGGATGTGGCAGTAGACCAGTTTCCATAGAGTGACTCAAGGGGATGATTACATTATATCTACAAAAGGGGGTGCAAAATGAAATTTTTATTTCTTATGATTTTTTTTGTTAAGATTTAGTTATTTTTATTGCAAAGTCAGATATACAGAGAGGAAGAGAGACAGAGAGGAAGATCTTCTTTCCGATGGTTCACTCCCCAAGTGACCGCAACAGCTGGTGCGCACCTATCCGAAGCCGGGAACCTGAAACCTCTTCCAGGTCTCCCACGCGGGTGCAGGGTCCCAAAGCTTTGGCCCTTCCTCGACTGCCTTCCCAGGCCACAAGCAGGGAGCTGGATGGGAAGTGGAGCTGCTGGGGTTAGAACCAGCGCCCATAAGGGATCCTGGCGCATTCAAGGTGAGGACTTTAGCCGCTAGGCCACCCTGCCAGGCCCACAATGAAATTTTTAGAAATAAAATAACACACCAAGCTAACAGACCAAAATGGCAAAGGGAGTGGAAGTGTTTACAACAATTTATCTAGAACCAAGTTAAGAGTAACTACTAGGTAATTCATAGTGTGAGAAGTCTTTTATTAAACTTTTACTGTAATTAAGTTATTAATTACACTGATTGAAAAACATAGTAGTGAAGATTTAGCAAATTTGCAATTTGAGTGTTTTCATCCATAAGAAAAATCAGTGACTAAAATAAATAAAACACTTATTATTGAAAATGTAATTTACAATTTTTAAAAGAAAAATAATAAAGATTGACTGTACTGGATTGATCCACCACTAAACCTAGGCATAGCTAAGTTATTTAAACATTGAAATAGTAAAACATGTTTATGTGATCTCTCTGTGTGCTTGGACAAGTCAGCATAGAAATGGATCAAGTGCGCCCGGCAGCATGGCCTAGCGGCTAAAGTCCTCGCCTTGAACGCCCCGCGATCCCATATGGGCGCCGGTTCTAATCCCAGCTGCTCCCACTTCCCATCCAGTTCCCTGCTTGTGGCCTGGGAAAGCAGTCGAGGATGGCCCAACGCCTTGGGACCCTGCACCCGCGTGGGAGACCTGGAGGAATTTCCTGGCTCCTAGCTCCGGATCGCCACAGCACCGGCCGTTGTGATCACCTGGAGAGTGAACGATCAGAAGGAAGATCTTCCTCTCTGTCTCTCCTCCTCTCCATATATCTGACTTTGTAATAAAAATAAATAAATATTAAAGAAAAAAGAAATGGATCAAGCATTTACTACCATATGTATATATATACACATATGTTTACAGCATTTTAAATTTATGATTTGTAACTATCTCTAAAATGTGTGATAATTGATTCTGATATTTAATAAGACATATCCTTCTTTTCATAGAAGTGAAGGTAGGGGATTCATATTGTCACACAGCGGGCTGAGCTGCTGCATGCAAATGCCAGTGCCACTTCTGATCCAACACCTTGTAATACATTCTCTGACCCAGTCCCAGTTTTGTAGCCATTTGGGGAGTGAGTCGGTGAATGGAAGATATCCCTCTCTCTCTCTCTCTCTCTCTCTCTCTCCCTTTGTTAGTGAGTGTGTGTGTGTGTGTTCCTCTCTCTGCAATACAACCTTTCAAATAAATAAGACAGATCCTTAAAAAAATGTTTTAATAAGAATGATTAACACAGCTGTCTCTTGAAAAGATCACATGACAATTTTTTGGGTCAACTCTCATAAAACCAATCGTAATCCAAATTTAGCATTTAAAGATTTACAAAAGGGTATTTACAAAGTGATGCAAGAAGCAACAATTTAGGGCTTGAACACCAACTTTAAGTTTAGAAAACACCGTAAAATTAAATTTAGCTGTATTTCTAGTTTTGTTTTCCTAAATATGTTCATAATGTCTTGTAGAAAACTACATTTAAACAACGATGATGAAGAGCATCTATGTGAAAGACAAGCTTGTTCAGTTCCTTCCATGAACAAAACTAATGACATGTTTAGGTAATCTCTATTTATAAATGTGAAAGAGGTTTTTTTTTTGTTTTCTGAAAGACAAATTTTCAATTATTAGAACACATTCATTCAACAAATATTTATAATTCATGTATAATATTTTAAGCATTTGTTACATGTGGAGATTTAGTGGCCATTAAACTAAATGCAATTGTTTCTGCACCTACAATCACAATCTAGTGATGATCCCTGGGTCTTAGATACTTAATATAAATAGATAATTAATGTATTCTTAATGAAACTCCTTATTACCGAAGCACATTGTGTTTTTTGCAAGAAAACAGTGCACAAATTTGAAGCCATTAAGTCATTCTTGAGCAAACATATTTATTTGCTAATCGTTGAATTTTGCCAACTGCCAACACCATGCTAGGCATTAAAGATGCAGTGATTTATTTGAAACTATTAGGTACAACACAATGCCATGACTTGAGAGTTATTATTCTCATAATTTGACCAAAACCAGGAGACCAAATAAAATTTCTCAAATTCACAAAGAGATTGTTAGAGCCAGGAGTGAAGCCTGCATCTGCCTGGCCCAAGGCTTTGCTATTTAATACTGCATTGTATTGAAGTTGAATTTTGTTTCCTATCATCCTTTATATATAATTATTTATTTTAAATGACCATCTTTATGAAATAAAAGTTTCATTTTATGAAAAGGCAATAAAATTCATGTGCTGCCATCATGGATTTTAATAAAAGTGTATTTTCATTCTAAGTATAAAGAACCTATACTGCTCTTCTCTGTCTCATCAGTCAGCACTACCCTTGTGATCAAGGACATACGTTGGAAGCAGTCTGCTTTTTCTTATATTGAGGTTAATTATTCTGCCTATGCCTACTGGAGAGTGGAAATTTAACTACTCTAGAAATCAAATCCAAGACTTTAATTATATTAACATCATGCTCTAGTTTCCAGGATTTTTTTTTTAATTTTGCCTACAATAAAAAGGTTAGAAATTAGCTTCCAAACCAGTCTAATCTGATCCTATCTTATTTACTGAAAAAAAATAAAAAAGATTTTAGGATACAAAATAGTCAATCACTTATAAAATAGTGCTAATGAAAGGTACACACATTGTCATCATCTTTACCCACAGAACATCATGTTTCTTATAATGCCACTTTACTCTTTAATAATTGTTTTTTTTTTTCTTTGTTTGAGAGAGGAAGAGACTTAAAGATAGACAAAGTCGTATCTGTTGGTTCCCATCCCGGAAGACTTTAGTGGCAAGGACTGGGCCACGGCCAGAGCCAGAAGCCAAGAACTCAACCCAGTTCTCCCACATGAGTGACAGAAACCCATGAATTACATGCTGATTTCATGGTCTATACCGCAGGATACTCAAAAGCACACTTTGAGCAGAGAGCACAGGCACATTGGCGTGGGATATGGGGATTGTAACCAGTAGGTCAAGTGTTTGAACTGATCATTTTTGTTAGATGCCAGAAAGCTGCATTTATGAGAATTTGCATCATGTAGTATCAGATTTCTATACCAAAGAAAGTTTGGTGTATCTTCAAAGCTGTTGAAATCAGAATTTGTGTAAATATATTTCATTGGAGATTAAAGGTTTGGCTGAAATGTAGAAAATCTACTTATTTTTTTAACAATTTAAATATTCACAGTTTAAAATTTAATGTTCAGGGGCCCAGTGCAATAGCGTCGTGGTTCAAATCCTTACCTTGCACATGCTGGGATCCCAAATGGGCGCCAGTTCTAATCCTGGCTGCTCCCACTTCCCATCCAGCTCCCTGCTTCTGGCCTGGGAAAGCCTTCAAGGACAGCCCAAAGCCTTAGGAGCCTGCACCTGCGTGGGAGACCCGGAAGAAGCTCCTGGCTCCTGGCTTTGGATTGGTACAGCTCCAGCCATTGCGTCCACTTTGGGAGTGAACCATCGGACGGGAAATCTTCCTCTCTGTCTTTCCTCCTCTCTGTATATCTGACTTTCCAATAAAAATAAATAAATCTTTTTTAAAAAGTTAATGTTCAATTCAGTTGCTTTATACTCCATGGCAATTTTAATCATGTATACTATATTCAGAATACCTTTACATAAGATGAGTCAATAATAAAAATTTAAAATTCATGAGAACTGATTCAGTGGAATAGCCTGCTAACTCTCTGACTGTGGTGTCACCGTATCATGGAAAAAAAAATAATAACAATATAAATAAACAAATAACCATAAATAAACCTTGGTCTTCTATGTTTAAATGTTTTATATTCTTGAAAGAAAACTTTGGTGTTACTAAGCAGTAAATCAAATGCAAAACATAATGTCCAGGTTATCCTTAATTCATTATGGAGTCATGATATTGGAAGTTTCTGGACACAAATGTTTTTGTGAATGTTTGATTTGAACCTCTCTGAGAGGCAACAAGTTTAATATTTGCTACTCTGTTACAGAGTATTTATTTTTTTCTTTAAAATGTCATCAAACTTTATTTCCATATTGTATCCTACATTGTACTTATTTTCTCCTAACCACGTTTTCCTTGTCTTCTGAAGTTTTTCTGGAGTATTTATATATTCTATCAAGCCTGCCTCTGCTCACACCTGTCAGACTGTCTGGGTATGTGAACAGATGGCTTTGTCGTCTCCATTACCTTCCAGGACATTGTCAGATGCTCCTAGAATAACCTAGTGCGTTCATGTCAATCTAAATCGAGTACAGTTCTACGCTCAGCTACTTGCCCCCAATTTTCTATTTAGCCATCTATTTCTAGTTTCATGTTCTCTGTATGGAATCTATCCGATCTATAAAGGCACACTTACTCCCTGAAAATGGCTCAGGTCTTAATAATTTAAAGTCTTCTTTCTTTTCATCTAAAATTGAAACTTGGAAGCTAAGAGAAAGAAGATTCCCTTGAAAAATAAGATTCTATATTTAATTCTCACAAGAAAAAACACATATAAAGAGAAAATCAGAGCAGAGAAATTCACTCTGTGATTTAAAAATGGAATAAAATACTGATTTTAAATAAATATATGTATATATTTGTATACTTTATATTCTTTAAGAACCAACTTTTTATTTGGTGATACTCTTTTATTATTCAAAAAGGTTTCCCACCTCTCTTGTTTACAAGATAGTACTTTGCTTTATTCCTGATATTTTAATACTTTTTATTTTCTTATAAATTGGGTTTAATGAAAATTAAAATCTTTCAAATTATTGTATCCGGCATGGTAGCTAGGAACTAAAGTTCTCGCTTTGAACACACCGGATCCCATTTGGGTGCCAGTACATGTACTGGCAGTCCTGTTTCTTTTTTTTTTTTTAATTTTTTAAAAATTTTTATTGGAAAGGCGGATATATATAGAGGAGAGATAGAGAGGAAGATCTTCCATCCGATGATTCACTCCCCAAGTGAGCCGCAACGGCTGGTACTGCGCCGATCCGAAGCCAGGAACCTGGAACCTCCTCCAGGTCTCCCACACAGGTGCAGGAACCCAAGGCTTTGGGCCGTCCTCAACTGCTTTCCCAGGCCACAAGCAGGGAGCTGGCTGGGAAGTGGAGCTGCCGGGATTAGAACTGGCGTCCATATGGGATCCTGACACGTTCAAGACAAGGACTTTAGCCGCTAGGCCACGCCGCCGGGCCCGGCAGTCCTGTTTTATATCCAGCTCTCTGCTTGTGGCCTGTGAAAGCCTTGGGACCCTGCACCTGCGTGGGAGATTTGGAAGAGCCTTAGCTGAGGCCATTGCAGTCACTTGGGAAGTGAATCATCGGACTGAAGATCTTGCTCTCTGTCTCTCCTCCTCTCTGTTCATCTGACTTTGCAATCTACATTTAATTAGTTTTCTAGATGTAATATGCAACTATATAAAATTAGTTTCATATAAAATAGTTTTGAATATTTTCTTCCATACGTGGACATTGAACCTTGATTATAATTTTATAAAGTTTATTGAACTCATATGTAAGCCTACATAATATTTTTCCAGATGTAGAAAAATTCATGCTCTATAAAACCATATCAGCTTAATATACATGTCAAAAAACTTCCTAAGGCATTTGACTAAGTTATCAATACCACAGTCAAGCATGGTGTTTTAAGTTGTTTGTAATCTCTTAGAGTAATATTTTTATATCAATTCTGCCACATCATCTAATCTCTTACTCATGCTTCCATGAGACACATCACAATATTTCAATGGAGCCAAATGTTTTGGCATAAGGATTAATGGCTCCTGTTCATTATACCTGGCATAGAAGCTGAGTGAAAATAAATTTCAAGACAAGAGTAGCATCAAAAAATTTTCTGGGATATTCGGAGCAATTTAAAGGTTATATCATATCTTTTTTCATCCCTATACGCCCTCCAGTTTGTATAATGCTGTGGCAAGTACTCAATAAAGTTAACATAATAGCTCATAATTATCACTAATGCCTTAAATGCATACTATTTTAGTTTCTTAAAAGATACTTAGAAGCTTGTGCTATTAATTTCTATCTTTATATGAGTCAAGGTGACACACCTAACAAGTGGTAGAATTGAGACATAATGTACATTTATTTTTTCATGTGTCTTGAATGATCTGCTAGTATCTCTGCTCAGTGTGTGTAGGCTGTCCTTGCGTGTGCCTTCAACTTAGACTGTTCTCTGAAACTGAATTAGGCTTCTGGTCACCCAAATCCTCAAATTTTTCTATTTGTTCAAATATGGATTGATGAATTAATTGGTTGATTTGAAAGGCAGCAAGGCAGAGAAAGGGAGAAAGAAAGAACTGTGCCCTGATTCCATTCCCCACGTGGTTGCAGAAACTTAAACTGAACCAAATCAAAAGCAAGGCCTGCCATTCAGGTCTGCCACATGGGTGGCAGGCACCCACTTACCATCCACTGCTTCCCAGGTGCATTAGTAAGTGGCTGGATCAGAAGTGGAGCAGCCAAAACTCAAACCAGACTCTGATGTAGAATTTGGGCTTACCAACACTGGTTTAACAAGCTATGAGACAATGCCCAGCCTGAAAGCCTTGTAAGTTTTTATTCATACGTATTTTATTTATTTGAAATGCAGAATGGGGACACTAGGAGGGGAGGGACATGATCTTCCTTCCAATAGTTTACATATCAAATAGTCACAATGACTGGAGCTAGACCATGCCAACGCCAGGGGTCAAAAACTCCATTCTGCTTTTTTACATGGGGCCTAAGAGTCTGAGTACCTGTTTTCCCAGGTATATTAGCAGGGAGCTGGATCACAAGCAGAGCAGATGGGATTCAAACTGGCGCTCTCATGTGGAACATAACTACCTAAGTGGCGGTTCAATCCACTATACCAACACATGGGTCTTAAACATTATAAATTTTAAGAGTCTCTGCCTCCTGGTTTCTTCAGCATTCCATAAAAGACTAACAGACCTTCATAATGTTCCCACTTTCATGTGAAATCTAAGACAATGGTACTGTTACAAAAAAAAAAAAAAATAGGGTTTGGGGGAGAGTATGATGGCTCAACTCCACCTTCAAGTACAAACATTACTCCACTTCTTTTCCAGCTCCCTGCTTGTGGTCTGGGAAAACAACAGTGGTTCAAAGCCTGGCGACCCTACACCCATGTGAAAGACCCAGAAGAAACTCCTGCCTCCGAGCTTTGTACCTGCCAAACTCCAGCCATTGTAATTATTTGTGAAGTGAACTAACAAATGGAGGATTTTACTGTCTTTACTTCTCCCTGTAAACCTGCATTTCCAACAAATAAATAAATTCTTGAAAGAAAAATAAAAAAATAATATCTTAAATATGAGAAACAAGTTTGATTTTTTTTTCTTCTTGAAATTTCTTGCATAGCTTGTTGCTTAAAACTAATAATTTGAGAACTTACATTTCCAGTTACTAGAAGCATGGATCATGAATGCCTTAATCATGAATGAAGTGTCAAATGCTAGCCATGATGGATGGCTTGGTCAGGTTAATTTAGCTATTCTACAATGCATTCAAAAGTCACAATAAGCACTGGCATTTTGCCTATTTGCTACATTTTTTGGAGAACCCACATCCCAGGTGGTACTTGCCAGGAGTTGATTAAAAGCTCCCCACCCTATTCCAGCTTTCTGTTCATGCACAACACAGAAATAATCACAGCATCATGATTCAAGTAGTTCGGTCTCTGCCAGCCATGTAGGAAACCTACACAGATTTCCTAGCTCTAGCTTTCCAGGACCAACTCAGCTGTTACAATGAACTCTCTTTCTCATAAATACATACATTCAAAATAAATAACTTTAAAAACCATGACATCACTTTAAGGGCAACCCCAGACATATGTGTAACTACAATTTGTCAGTATAGAATACTTAGAGAAGATGATGAGATCTGGGTATGAGCCTGAAGAACAGGAAAGTCATTATGTATAGACCTTGACTAGCCAATAAATGCAGTTTTGACTCTCACTTCACAGACTGTGCCTTTCCTTAGACTGCGCTTTCTGGACAGCTGCCAGAAATTGCTGGTGCTTGAACTTGAGAAACCATACACCTGACCATATTGTGGTATCTAGTTCACTGGGAGTAAGAATCATTGTGGAAAATCATTGCTAGACATATTAAAGAATGTGGTTGACATCTTGCATTAGAAACTTCTACATAGGACACTTTACACCTATGAGTCAAGTCTCAGTGAATATAGACGTAAAAGGACAAAACACTCCTTAGTAGGTGACAAATATCACATAAATTAGTATCTTTTTTCCTGGATGTAAAAATCTTTCTTCCAGTGCCCTGGAAAACATAAGACTTGATATTTATTACATATTTTCTGACAATTAATGAGAAATAGATATTTGCAGCAGGAAGTGGGAAAGGGAAAGTACTCAGAGGACCCAAAAGTGAATTGGGAAGACTCTGTACTGGGAACATAAAGGTTATGTAATGTATTGCTTCAAGTTTGTCTTGAAAAAAAAAAAAAAAAAAGACATATTTGAAAAGCACCAGAAAGGGAAAGTTTCACTCCCCAAAGGGATTCAGTGGTTGGGACTAGGCTATGCTGAAACAAGGGGCCAGGAACTTCTTGTGGGTCTCCCATGTGGGTGCAGGGATGCAAGCACTTGGGCCATCTTCTGTTACTTTTCTAGGTCCATTAGCAGGGAACGGGATCAGAAGTGGAGCAACTGAGACTCAAGCTGGTGCCCCTATGTTATTCTGGTGCTGCAGGCAGTGGGTGGCTTAATCCACTATGCCACAGCACAGGCCACTCAGTTTCTCTTAAAAAAGGAAACAATGATGTAATTACTGTACAAGTGTTAGGTAGGCCATATTCCAAGGATAGATTACCCACGTTTAATAACCCTCAGGACTTATAAAAATAAACTTCAAATGAGTGGCTCTGAATGTAAGCATGGTAGTACAGGTGTTTTCTTGAACGTTTCACTTGGGTAACTTCATTGTGTCCAGAGGAAATTCATTAAACATAGGCTTATTGTTCATCTCTTATGATCTGATTCTGCATCATTTTACTGTTGAGAATCTTTCTTCCAGATGTAATAATATGATAGAATGATAGTAGTTATGATTGTTTATGTGTATAATTACATATTTGATTCCACCACCTACACAGATGGGAGGAAAAGCGAGTTTCTCATTACTGCTACAGGGAAGTGAAGTCTAGTAGAAAACAGCCCACAAGGTTGCCAGGGCATCCTTTGATGCAAGCCAACGCAAATTTGAATGCTAAATTCTCTTTTGGGGGCATGGGAACATGGAAATACCTTTAACAGCCAATGCAATTTAATCCCAATTTGGAGGCCATTGCCACCTGCATCTGCTGTTACTGAGGTGAGTGACTCAGGATGGGGAAGCTGCTTATCCTCCCTAGGGAATGTCCACTGACAGATGTTATTAAATTACAGAGAAAAATGCAACCAGAAATGAAACAAGTCACGAGGGATTTTTCAAAAATAATGTTTCTGCAGACAATGGGGGTAAAAATTAAATTATTACTTATACTTATGATAATCAAAAACAAATTTACCCTCATATAAATTTCAACAGTGATACATATGTAAAATTACTTGAAACCAGGTTTAGTGAGCTAATTTATATTTTTTTAAAAGACAAAATGTATTTTATATCCAGTTTTGACACTAGCTTTGCGCTACACATGTGAATGTTTACACAATGGCTTTAAAACTATGATTTTTTTAGAGATCTATTTTTATTTTTATTGGAAGGGCAGATTTACAGAGACAAGGAGAGATAGAAATAATATTCTGTCTGCTGGTTCACTCCCCAAGTAGCCTCAACAGCCAGAACTGAACCCATCTGAAACTAGGAACCAGGAGCTTCTTCCAGGTCTCCCACGTGGTGCAGAGTCCAAAGGCTTTGGGCCCTCTGGACTGCTTTCCCAGGCCAGAAGCAGGGAGCTGGATGGGAAGTGGAGCAGCTGGAACGTGCATCAGCACCCATATGGGATCCCAATGTATGCAAGCTGAGGACTTCAGCCACTAGGTTGTTACGCTGGGTCCAAAAACTGTGACTTTAACAAATTCAGTCATTACCAGCCTTAGAAACAAATTTAAGAGACACCAATGATAGTTCATGAATTTGCATGCTTGCAATCATTTAGGAACTCTCACCAACAGGCTAAATTCTGTTCTCTGGCTCCAAAGAAATGGTTGGCTGTCTGCAGCCATTTTCCAGTTTCATTCCAAAATATTACATACAATATAACCTATCTCATGTTACTCTGTGTGTGAGATATGACATCAAAATATGAAGTTCAATATATGTACTTGTCAGCAATTGAAACATGTTGGATATTCACAAAATGTGCAGAAATTTCTGAAGACACGGAAAGAATAAATGAAATGGGCCCTGTGTGATAGCATAGTGGTCAAAGTCCTCACCTTGCATGGGCCAGGATCCCATGTGGTCGCTGGTTCTAATCCCGGCAGCTCCACTTCTCATCCAGCTCCCTACTTGTGGCCTGGAAAAGCATTCAAGGACAGCCCAAAGCCTTGAGACCCTGCACCCAAGTGGGAGACCTGGAAGAGCTCCTGGCTACTGGCTTTGGAATGGTTAGATCCAGCCATTGCGGTCGCTTGGGGAGTGAACCATCGGACGGAAGATCTTTCTCTCTCTCCTCCTCTCTGTATTTCTGCCTTTCCAATAAAAATAAATAAATCTTTTTAAAAAAAGAATAAATGGAATGGTATGAGAAATTTTATCACAAGACAAATTCACCAAGCATATGAGTTTAAACCTAACTAAAACAGTTAAATATTTATATCAGTATGCAATTCAAACTGGAAAATCACTTAAATTTTGAGGATATTATAATTGAAATAGCATCGGATCACATACGCATTTCTTTAGTCTAAGCATTACTATAAAAGTAAGCAATGTTAAAAAAATCACAAACTACAAATAAATAGAAGTCTTTCTATATGTATCTGAAATTTAAACTTGGATAGTGAAATACTTGTTTGAAAGATACATCATTAAAACATAGCATTTTGAAGCAAAATATATAAATTATGCATTAGTTATTTCTAAAAGGACTTTGAAAAGTTCAATTAATTGGATGAAGTAATAGAATAAATAGAAAAGAGATTTATTTTAAAATGCCAGATATTAAATGAATGAACAAAGTAAGTTTATAAAATGGCAAACTGTCATGATTAGGGATATTTTACATAATAAACAGACTCATTGATTTATTCAGTTATAGAGAAACACTTAAGAGAATCAGAAATCTCTCCTCTAGTTTTTCATTCAGGTATAATACTATTATATCGTTTTCAGTCTCATCAGTTGGTGTACATGAAGTCGACTTGAGCCAGGACAATTCTTATTTTTCATTTGTTGCAATATCCTAGGCCAAAATATTTATTCCTTTGGTTTCCTTGCTGAACTTGTCATGGTACTAATATTTATATTTACACAGGTTAGCTTGAGTTTGCTGTGATTCTCCTGCCTGAAGAGGGTGTTTGCTACTGTCTTATCTAGCAGTCTCCCCTTAACATTTAATTATATCTTGCATAACCATTTCCAGAGCAATGTCTCCAAACCTTCCTTCCAAACGTGAACTGTTGGTTGTTTGGTGGCAAGATAAATAAAGAAGCAGAAAATATTTTGGTACAAGTTTTTAAATTAAACACAAAGTTGTTACAAATTCTTCCAATGTAAATATTTCCACATTATTTTGAAAATATTTTAAGTTTTCAAAACTTGCCTTTTGGTGATAAATTATAGTTGATACTATCCAGTGCTATCATCATAAACATGTTGATTTCCTATTTTATGCTAACCTCTGTGCTAGGAAAATTTTCTAATAAATCTCTGAATCACCTTGAACAATCAAATGTCATAACTTCCTCATGTTTCAATTATCAATGTATTGCTTGCCATGTTAAGTGATTGGTATGATGTTTTATGCAATTAAAACTCCAAACACTACAGCTTCTTTATTCATGTTTTTCTAATATACTCTTCTAAATACTTTAAATCATAGCTTGTTTCTCCATTACATTAAAAAACATTTGGCAGATACATTAAGCACTTATTGCTGCCTGTTCTTTCCTATGATGCATGAAAATGTATTCAGATCACTAGCTACTTTTTTCACATTTTTAAATGTAAGGTTCGAGTCAGGACATCTTATTCTTTCACTTGAGTTTTTATGTACAAGTTTCTTGTTCAATTGGTTTCCGTTATCTGTGAATGACTAGTGAAGTTGCAAGAACTACAGGAATACAAAGGTCACACTCTGGTTATGGCTAACAAATCATTTTAGACTTTTCAGAGGCACTTCACTCTAAACATTATGTTCCTTTTTAAAGTTAAAGGAAGGAACAGTTTAGAAATCAGCTCAGATTAATTCATACGCTTCTAAATAACTTTAGAGAAAACAAAAATCAGGCTAGGAGGAATTAAAGAGGAAGAAGTCATAATCTTCAGCTACCAAATGGAAAACCTATGTTCAGGAGACTAGAATCAATGCTATTCTGATCTATGTGGGATACATGATCAATATATTTCTCATGGATCCATCTAGGATATTGAGATCAAAGTGAAAATCATTACTGTGCGTTGGATAGGAAAAAGTGATGGGACATGAACAACATCTTTTCCCAAGAACAAAACTTCTGGAATGCCTTAAAGGAAAGCAAAATTAGCAGGCTATTACAATAATTAGGTCTAGTTTAGATAAAAAGTCTACATATGGCAAAGTCTGCATGTTAGTAAAATACCATTAGTAAGATATTACATATCCAATTATTTTCATTACTACATTGCTATTGTCATCTCATCCTTGCTTTGGAAAAACAGTGAAAGTAAAACATATGCTTCTGATGATCTTGGGCTATCAGTATTTCTGTACAAATTTTCATTACAATTAAGCTTAGTTTAGTTCTATTGTCTCAAAAGGTATTCTGAAAATTAGATATCACTTAAGAAATTTATTTTTTTAATCTAGTAGATCAACTTGTTTTGTTTCTAAAAGATAAAATGAGATAGTCCATTCTTTAATGCTAAAGCAGTTATTGCAAATACTTTATTCTAAAGCAAGTTTCATTTATTTGAGTAGTAGAGCAACTAGTAAAGGAGAAACAGAAATCCCTGTTCCAATTAGCCAGGTCAGAGTCAGTCCAAAGCCAAGAGCCAGAAATACCATTCTGATATCTACATGGTGGCATTACCCAAGCACTTGGGTCATCTTCTGTTCCCGCCTCAGGCTTGTCAACAATAAAATAGAATAGAAGCAGCTCAGCCAAGATTCAAACTGGCTTAACCTGTTACTTTACATTTTTGCATGCCTGAATACTCTTAATGTAAGAAAGTGTGTGTGTGTGTGTGTGTGAGAGAGAGAGAGAGAGATCATTGTCTTGGTGAGGATGCTAATCAAAGAGTGCAATAGATAATGTCAATATGCTTTTCTTTCTGCAAGTTTATCACAATTGTAGCATAGTCTAAGGACTCAGTTCCTTCATTTATACTTGATGGTACAAGAGAATACTTTAAGTTTTAAAGAAAAGAAGAAAGGAAAAAGAAATCTTCCTCAGCTTTTTCAGAGCTTTTAAATAAAAGCGTGATTACAACTAAATATTTTTTTCATGTTCATCAAGCATGGGTATTTTCTACTTCCCTCATCCATACCTGTTAACATTATTTAGAAAGATTGATTATTTATTTGCTTGTAACTTTTACCTCAGATTACTGTTGACACTTGTCAATGCTGAGACTAGACTATGACAACAATATCTATCCTCAAGATTATATATATATATATATATACACATATATATACACACATATGCAGAATGAAAAGCATATTGACATTATCTATTGCACTCGTTGATTAGCATCCTCACCAAGACAATGATCACACACACACACACACACATGTTTGTGTATATATGCGTATATATACATACATATATACATACACACAAATGTATGCATATACACAAACACTTGGGGTGATCACTGTGTTAAAATCCTCCAATGATACATCATCAATTCTAATATATATTTCTCTCTACATGTCTAGTAAAATGTCTCCATTTAAACTTCAATGCCTAGCACTGCGCTAATTTGAAATAAATGATTTGAGTCATTCCTAAAATCAGTAACCATGTCATTCATGTCATTGTATTAATTACATGCTTCCCCAGATGTACTTTTTCCATATGGCTTTCATTTTAGGATGATGACAAATCTAATAATTATAAAGTCTATGAACTCAGGTGTCAGTAATGAAACATTACTGATGTGTTGAAGAGATGTAGTATAGGCTCAAACCTGATAACCTTCAACGTAAACCAAAGTGTGAGAGCATCAGTGGTTTTACTTGAAAAATTGAGGGAAATTCAATCCTTATGACCAGAAATAAGAAGAATTCAAAGGTAGTGATGATAAATGACTGAGATGCAAGGACTCAGCCATGAACTCTGGAAGAAAGAATGAAAAGCTCAAAGTACGGAGTATTATAGAATGGTTATCTACAGAAGATAGCAAAAGAAGCATAGCAAGATAACTACATCTCTGCAAACAGCTGTGACCTCATTCCTTTTATCAAGAAAATAAAAAGATAGTGTTGAAAGATAACTAAGGATTAACACTGGAAGATACAGAATTCAATTATATATACTGGCAGAGAACTGGGCTTCTCTTCGCAATGATGGTCGTCACTTAACTTTTGCATGAAGTATCGGTTTAATTAATTGAATGATGGCATTGTTGGGGGTTTGAGGTAGGGATGTAGAAATAGCTCAGGAAAAAAAATAGTTCGCACACAAATGTGCTGCAGAATAAATGAGAAAAGAGGCTAATCCCAGAAACATAAATGGAAGGTCATGATCCCATGTCTAATTCCCAGACCTGACTGTGTCTTCAGAATCAGAAATGCTGAGTAACGGAAGTATTTCTTATGAGTACAAACACTATAATACCTCGGAAAGTCCGTAAGTAGTGATTTCATCAGTTCTTTTTAAAAATTATTTTAGTGTCTTTCTTTAAAAACAAAGTATGCAATCATACACTATAAAAATCTGAATGCCCATGTTTTCCAAGGCTTATGAATACAACCTGCAAACTATGCTAATATTCAAGAAAAGAAGGCGAGATAGGGAGTTGTGTATTAAATTGAGTACTTGATCAGGTCCCTTTCACAAATACCAGCTCCCGTACTTCTAACCTGTAAAATTGTAACAAGACATACCTAGTCATTGGCAGGTGTTCTTACTTTCTCTTTGAGTTGGAACTGTTATTAAATAGCAAAGCTAAAGCAGAGGTCCTGAAGTTACTCAAATTCTCCCACCTCCATAAATGATTCTTTATCTTCCAATATAGTTCAAAGGAATGCATGCTCTAGACTCCAGAAAATAACACTGGCCTGATTTTTTGCTGCTATATTGATTGTGGATGATGAGCAAAAAACTGGAAGTCTTTCTGAGTGCCTTGGTGATATCTGTGCACTCTAGCGTACATGAGGTAAACCCTACAAAGATTTAAGGATGTGTCTCATCATTCAAGGCTGTAGGTTCCAATTCTCCAGGGAATACCAGGATGATACATTTCATTCTACTACTGGATGAAAGGAACATGTTGTGCCTTCTGTTTCCTACAACTAAAAACTAACGCAGAAACAAATCACACATAACTAGGAAAGCATGTTTACATTTGATATCAGCATATTTGCACTGTGAAATCTTGCTTCAGTCATCTATGTTAGATGACGGCATGTACCAACTTTCTGTTAGGAGGTAGTCAGTGTCAGATCTGGCAAGTTGTAAGGGCCGGTAGGTTCAGGAACAATCTGTGACAAAAGGGAAGTTAAGCAAAGCACACCCATGCACACCAGGATATCCCAGACCTGAAGTTTCTATCAGTTTTGTGCCAATGTTTCTCCCAGTTGACTGCCAGAGATCTGGGCCTCCCTTGAGGAACCATTGACATAGGAGGACAATGCATGAACAGAGTTCTGGATATGCCAGCTCAGTAGGAAGGCATAGTACTTCAACAACAATTGCAGCAACAAAGCTATATGTAATTGCATTTACTCATGTTCTTCCTACGTTGCATTTTTGTGAGACATGGTGCTAAGACAGAATCCTAGTAAGATACTGACAGAAGGAAGTGGATTCAATGAAAAGAGTAAAATGGTGTGGCTGCTCCTGGTCCTCAACCTAGCTCCTTTATCGAGTTTAGTTCTCTTACCCCAGTGCCTGTGTGTCTATCAGTAACCAGGTACTGCCACCTCCTTCTTCAGAGAGTCTTCCCAAGGAAATGAGACTCAGCGCATTAGCATGCTGCCTCCCTCGGGGCAGGTCAACTGCGAGGCCCTGGCTGACTACAATTATTCAAGCAAAAACAGCAACTAAATATTAGCAATCAATCTCATTACATCAATGATTTTTAAATATTATCTTTATCCATCACAGAAAAATGTTAATATAACTCATATAGGTAAAATACTAACATTAATTCTCAAAGAAACAAATACCTTGCCAGAGTATTATGTTCCTTATAACAGTGAACAATAGTAAACATATTATATTTTCAGAATCTAGAAATATATCTAGTATTTCTGTTACTTTTTTACTTAAAAAATTATGCAAATTAGATGCCAACGCAGTGATTCATCAGACTAATCCTCCATCCAGGCACTGGCACCCCACATGGGCACAGGTTCTTGCTTTGGCTGCTACACTTCCAATCCAGCTCTCTGCTTACAGCCTGGGAAAGCAGCAGAAGATAGCCCAAGTCCTTGAGCACATACAAATATGTAGGAGAACCAGAAGTGCCAGACTTCAGCTTCAGACCTGCCCAGCTCCATCCATTGTGGCCACTTGAGGAGTAAACCAGCAAAGAGAAGACCTGCTCTCTCCATCTCACCTTGTCTCTCTGCCTTTCAAATAAACACATTAAAAATTTAAGACAATCAGACACTATTTCTAAATACCAGTTACTTGTAGTTTATGAAAGTGTGAATATTATTTAGCTTCATAATTTAAAAATTCTTAAGGCCATCTCAATCTGTGAAGCATACCCATTGTGTTAACTTATTCAAAGAAAGTGGAAATTGGTGTGCTATACAAACACATGAGTTTAGAAATGACAAATTTTCTTTGTAGTACGAAATATAGGAAGGATCTTAAGACTGACTTCTTCAAATAGGGAACAAATATGAGCAGTATAGGAAATAAACGGACAAAACAAAATAAAACTATCCAAAAGCATTGAGCCCAGATATTTTTAAGGCAATATCTTATTTTATTCTCTTTCTTTAAAGATTTATTTATTTTTTATTGGAAAGACAGATTTACAGATAAAGACAGAGAAAAAGGTCTTCCATCCACAGGTTCACTCCATAAAATCACAATCAAGAGTCACCTGTAAAAACTTGACTAAATGATTTTGAACAAAATTTAAAAATCAAAATATATATTGTACACATATATTAAAATATTTATATAAACACACATATCTCTATTATCCGTATAAGTAATATTTCAAGATGTAGATTACAATAAGGTTCAGATAAATAAATGTTATCTGATATTTTATATACATTAAATGTAAATTATAGAATATAATAATTTTAATCAAAATCAATTTTTTTTTGCAATTTATATTATTACTCTATCAGTTCCCCGTTTAGACAACAGTTACAAGGAATTACAAAATCATTGAAAGATTTCTTTTCAAAAATACCTTAAAGCACTGTCATTTTTAGCTATGAAAAATTATTGAAAGTCAATATTCTCAATCACAAGAGAATAATTTATAAGTTATGGAACCTTCAACTGGCATATTTTTAATTATTGCAAATACTTTATAACATAATAATGGTGCTGATGATGCTAAGTGAAAAAAGCAAGATAAAATAAGTTCAAAACATACAGTTAGTATTACATGTTTGAAATAATGAATACCTGTGCACATTCAAGCTGATGATGCACACTAAAGAGTTGGGATTTAATTGGCTTCTTAAGAAGCTCTTTCAACTGCTAAATGGCTCAAAAGAATGGAGAGATTAAGGAGAAGATTGAGATCAAATTCATGATGTAAAACAGTCATCAATATAAATGAGTCATCTTCCTGAAGCTTTAACATTATACAAATACTGAGACATTCAGAAGTTCTTAGAATCAGAAGTGTTCTTAGAGTCAGCAGTAAACTAAATGTCCTCATCAGCCACATCCCTCATCATTTTATGTGAGGTTTCCTGAACACTTAGCTTCCCTTGGTCCTAAAAAAAGTCTTCAAAAGAATTAGAAATATGAAATACTATGTGTAACTGGATTTCCTGGAGGATAAGGTTATAGCCGGGGCTCTAATGTACAGATATGATGGGATTTGGGTGGTGAGTTGATTCAATTTGCTAGGTAGATGCAGGAAGCCGATGGAGCCAAAGGCATTTGAGAGAAAAATGAAATCAGAAGAAGGTACAAACTTTGAGGGATAGCACAGAATCTGCTTTGTGAGTTTCAGTGTTTGAGCCTAGTTGTACTAAATTATCAAATATATGGAAACCACCAAGCAATATTTAATCAAAGAAAAATTAGGCTCATTATATAAACTAAAACATTTACTATTTCTGCAATTCATTATACCTTGAAAAGCTGGACCACGGTGATTTCAAATGATGCCTGTGCTGTGATTAGAAACTTTAGTTTGCAAGTGTGATGGGATTTCCTCAATTGAAAGAATTCATGGCTTCATTAATTCCTTACAATTAAAAAGATTAATTAGACTTCCACCAAGTGAAATGTAAACAAGTATTGTTCAGTCATCTCTATTATAAATTAATGCATTTAAAATGCTTATTTGATATATAATTTTTTAAGATTTTTTTTTAATTACAAAGTTAGATATATATAGAGAGAAGGAGAGACAGAGAGAAAGATCTTCCGTTCAATGATTCACTCCCCAAGTGACAGCAATGGCCAGAGCTGATCCTATCTGAAGCCAGGAACCAGGAGCTCTTGTGGGTCTCCCATGCAAGTGAAGGGTCCCAAAGCTTTGGGTCATCCTTGACTGCATTCCCAGGTCACTAGCAGGGAGCCAGACAGGAAGCAAAGCTGCGGGATTAGAACCGGTGGCCATTTGGAATTCTGGCACATGCAAGGTGAGGACTTTAGCCACTAGGCCACTGTGCTGGGCCCTGATATACAATTTTCATCAATTACATTTTTTAAAATTTAAAAGAAAGAATCTTCCAATTTGGTTTCTTAAAAATTAAGACAATGTATATATTGTCTATTTATATATATATACACATACAAAAACTAACAAGAAGTGCAGATGGAATGTTTCTCTAGGATTAGTTCTCAAGGGACTTGAAGATACTTTCAGTCTTGAGCAAAGAGATGTGTCATGTGTGTACCAGGGATGGAGCTGAACTATTTCAGGAAACGTTGCGACTGTGAGAGTCACGGTTTGCTATGTTTGCTATGTTTGCTATGTTTGCTATGTTTGCTATGTTAAATTTGACAAACAAATGAGTCTTTAAACCAAAGCATCATTTCACTGGAAAGATGCTATTCTTTTTATTTATTGGTTTAGGTTAAATAGAAGGGTAATCCCCTGCTGATTCTGTTTTACTTCATTTAAAAGATATCCTACAGTTTAGCATCTGCATTGTTTCAATAATGGCCTATTTGGTTTGATTCTAATTTTCTGTGCTTCTCATAATTTATTCCTTAAATAAATATGTCTAATATATGAGATTATTTCAATGCCCTATCCTTGTTTGTTAATTGTGTATCCTACAATTTTACTTTGTATATAATCTTTTTAGTTTCACTTTTTTTTTGCAAACTTTAAACTGTTCTTGCTTTCCTATTTGAAAATTCATATTTGCTTTAATTCCTCTGGGCAAGGCTTTCAGTATTGATGCTGACTGGTAGTAGAAGGGTTAGGCATTGTTTTTCTGCACACGATCTTTACTTATTTTGTGTTACAGTTCTGTAGGCTCAGGGATTTCCCACCCGTCCCCTTCCCCACTTCTCCTGGCTTCACTGATTTCCCCCTTTTTTAACTACAATAGTATAATCCTTCTAAGCCAGCCATAAATCTATCATTCTATCATTTAAGTGTGTACTGACATTTAGCTATTGACAATGCAACAAAGTCCACCATCCTATTGTCAAGATATATTTAACAATTACTTTGGGAGTCCATCCTTGATTTGGAAGTAGAGATGCATACTGCATTGTGTCTTCACATCTGTAAATGATAGTCTCTACTACACAGTTACCATCCCCTTAAAAAAAAGTATAAAACAAAATCAGCACTAGGAAGAAAAATAAGACAACAATTATTAAAATGATGAGACTGTTCAAACATTGGGAGAAAATATTGACAAATTATACATCTGATTAAGAACTAGGATGAATGTGAAAAATGTATAAAAAAGTCAAACAATTCAGTATGAAGGAAAAGAATAATTCAATTAAAAAGAAACGGCTAACTAACACTTCTTCAAAGACGGAACATCAACAGACATACTCACTCATACCTAGTGTGGTAGCCTAGAGGCTAAATCCTCGCCTTGCAGCCACTGGGATCCCATCTGGCATTAGTTTATATTCTGTCTGCTCCACTTCCCTTCTAGTTTCCTGTTTGTGACCTGGAAAAGCAGCAGGGAATGTCCCAAGGCCTTGGGACCCTGAACCTGTGTGGGAGACCATGAAGAAGCTCCTGGCTTCAGATCACCTCAGCTCTAGTCATTGAGGCCGCGGATGGAGAATCTTTCTCTCTGCATCTCCTTTTCTCTTCATATCTTCCTTTCAATATATATATATATATATATATATATATATATATATACTCATGTCATCAACTCTTAGAAGATATTAATCAAAGTGTGATACCATATTATCATATTAGTACAGTTATAATGAGTATTACCAGAAAGTGTTAGTTAATTAGTTCTGGTAAGGATATTAATTCTGCCTAACAAACTATTTGCATTAGTATAAATTACTACAGTATAACACAGTATAGATTTTGGAAAACAGTATGGAAATTGCTCAAAAAAAATAAAAATAGAACTACCAAATGACCCCAAAATTTCACTTCCAATCATCAAAATAATTGAGTAAGACGCTGCTTGAATGATAGAAAGCAAGTTAATTATAGTATGTTGTGTATTGAAAATGCCATAATAAATTAAGTTTCTCAATTCTCACCAAGAAAATATAGGTAATTGTGATGATAAGCTAATTAGCTTTTTTAATCTTTATATGACACATATATTGAAATATCAAATTGTGCCCCAAAATATACACAAATATATATAATTCTTAATTTTAAATAAAATCTTAAAATCAATATGAAAAAAATTAAGACTCAGTGCTCTATGTTTCTAAAGTACTATTTATTTCTATGCTGTTAATATTAATATTAAGCGAATAAATCTCTGAAATAGTTAAACCCATCAAATGTATACACACACACACACACACACACACACACACACAAAGTTCATTGCGGTATGTTGCATTGGAGAACAATGGGCATGTATCAAACTTATGGGAATATTCAAGATTATACTTTAGATTTGAATGTCATGGACAGTTAACTGTTTATTAAGTTTAGCATATGGGTGATATTGAACTGTTTTATTAAACACCTTAAGCATAAATTATCTGTACATAGTCGTTGGGACATGGTGAGTAGTAACAGTAACACTGGATTGCGGTATGAAATTCAAGTGGAGCTGGATCTTGACTAGTTCTTTTAGTTTCAGCCATCAAAGATATATACATCTTCCTGTTTCAGATTGCTTCCAGTTAAATACAAGTACTACAGCTTTTTTTGTTTTTATGCCGGAACAACTGGCACATTTGTTAAAGAAACTGAATTAACCTTAGTCAACCATCACAAATCTTTTTAGTTATTCAACAAAGATAAATACTGCACTGACCAAAAAAACATGAATTATGATTTGCTTTCTTCCATTGTCTATTAAAAAGCAGCCTTTGGGCTCACTTCTGTTGGTTGTTTTATATCTTCATTGGCAAAGTTTTGCCGGCAGAAACTAAGGCACCAGATAAACATCTGCCTCTCATCTTTGGCCTGTAGCTGAAATTAAAAATCCCCCATATTTAATTTGACATCAGGTTTACAGTGTTAAAAAGGCAGTATAACGTCCTGGGGCACTAAAGTTATCGATATATTTGCTTATTTTCTTTTGACTTTTGCAGAGACCTAGAAGGCAATTTGGATTTTGACTTGGTGGTCCAGAAACTCTCTCTCTCTCTCAGCCTCTCCATCTATCAATAATATACATATACTAACATATACATATATAAATACACAGAAACATATATATATATATATATACTTTTTTTCAAATTAAGTTGCATAGGTCATACAGAATAAAATATTATTTGAAAGGGAAACCAGAATTAATATATCCACTTGGGCTTCCAGAAATCTTTCTGAAGTATTTTGTTTCCTTTACTATGTGATTCCATCTTCCTGAGTCTTGTGCTTTAAATCATTGACAACTGTAATAATGGGTCTAAAAAGCTGAATGGTAAGCAAGGATATGTACATGTAAGTTAATACATTTTTTAAAGATTTAGACATTTTAACTGATGACAGTAAAACGGAAAGGAAAAGAAAGTGTGTGTAGAACAGATAGAGAAATCTCTTTCATGTATTAGTTCTGTTCCCAGAATGGCTGCAAGAGCGAAGACTGGGCCAGGCTGAAGTCAGAAGTCAGAAATTTTATGTGGGACTCCCATATCAATGGCCTGGCTTCAAATACTTGAGCCATCAGCTACTATTCCCCAAATTCATTACAAGAGAGTTAGATCATGCACAGAGTTAACCATTAGTTCAAACAGCACAACTATAAGGGATATGGGAAACACAAATGGTGGTTTATCCCACGGCTCCAGTGCACAGGTACCTACATTAATGCATCATAATGTTGGTCATGACTACATAGATGGCCCTCCACATTCTTAAAATACAACTTCCAGTTTACTAAGAAACCTGCACCTAGAATATCTTGGGTTTTGGAAACAAAGTTATCACACAATCATATCAATATTCTTGTAACAATGTTGCTACAATCATCCATCCCAATATCCACTTATTTAATTTAATCTAATTAGCAGAATGAAGCACATATAAAGAAAACCATACAATTTATCATAAGTTCAAACTTGAGTACTCGTGAGTATAAGAGAATGTTATTAATAGTTCAAAAGAAACAATAAATACAAACTCAGCACAACCTGGGAAAATTGGAAGTGTCATTCCAATCTTGCCAAGGTTATACCTTGAATTAAACCATTGTCATCAGTGAAGTGTAAGTATACATGGTGTGTGCAAATAATACAATTTTTTGACATTTGGTATTTAATTAATTATTTCCACTTTGCTAAAAAAAAAGAGTACCTTTTGGATATTCTAACTTCTTTTAGGCGATAAACAAAGAGAAAAGACTGTGGTTTTGATTTAAGAATAGTCCTGTTTTACACATGCAAGAGAAGAGCTAAAGAACACATCATGGGAAAGATGAATGTTAGAATTTTGCTTCAACATTTAGAAGCTAAATAGGTATCACATTACCACGAAAAGTGTATTTGGGATTGCCAGTAACAGAGACATTAAAAGTGCCACATCATACTTTTAGCAAAATAGTCTACAGCACTCTGACTAGAAGAGAGATTATTTTAAGAAACAGTCATGATGTCTAAACACAGATTCTATAAGTTTAAAGTTTCATTTTGTTGTATATTAAGCGAAAAAGTTTAAAGGATGGCCACCATAAACTGAAACATTAGTGGAAAGAAGTATTCATATTTCAAAAAGCCAAAAAATAAAAAATAAAAAAGCCAAAATATGATAGTAAAATAGATAGATGGGAATCCAAAATGCAATAAAAAGAGAAAACAGTTTCAGGAATTCATATAATTACCATCCACAGAGAGGAAACATGGGTTCCTGGAATTCAGTATATCTCAGAAATTATATCAAGAAGTTGAAGAGCTACACTGTGATATTTTCATAGTTAGGAAAAGCCAGTTTCTGATGATAGTACATGATTCCATGACTCCAAGGGAAAGAAGTTATTTTTATTTGATGTTGTGACAATCAATTTGTAGCTCCAGATATGTTTAACTTAGAGAACACGGGTGCTAAGTAAAACTTCAATGTCACACCCAAACACAATATTCCAAACATATTGCATGCTAAGACATACACACACAGGGGGGGATTAAGGAGTAGCAATTCAATTGCATTAAAAGTAACCTAATGTTTTCAGATCCTTGAGGACACTGTTCATTTACTGAAGGGAATTAATTCTGCTCTTCCTTTAAGAAAACAAGGGAAAAAAATGCCCTCAAATGTGTTTCTAACTGGGTGAATGGAAATTAATCTGCAGCTTTTCAAAAGTAAGAAATCATGTGTCCTATAGACACATTTTGTAATCCAAAATAGTTTCATACACACGGATGAATATAGGAAATTAACTTTCAAAGTTAATTGAAGGCCAAATCTGGGTAGTGTGAAGGGAACATAAATACTAAATAGGAACACTGTTTACCCTAGACAACTCATGACTTTCAGCAAAATGCAGAAGAGCTGAGGTAAGAGGTTCAGAGACTCGTGTTACAGACACCATCCTCCTACCAGTAAATTAAAGCCAGCACTTTCTTCTAATGAGAGGAGTAGTTTCTCCAGAGTGCATACAGTCTCTTATTACCAAATATCCTTCCAATAAGGTCATTGAAGAGATTAGAGTCTAAGAACTTTCCTGAAAAAGAAAAAAATCTGAAATTACTGACTTGAACATTAGGACCACTTTTACAAGGGAAAGCATAAGCAATTAGGAATCCTAAGATATTGCAGTAATGCAAAAGTAGCTGCCAAACTAGGAAACAATAAGCATCTTGAAAGGGAAGAAATGCTAATTTAGTAATATCATTATAACATTGTGATTTGTATGCCAGGGAAAGAACTAAATCACACTATTAACTTTATAAAAATTGACAATTTTTCACATATCCATAGCCCATTTATTCATCCAGAATTCACAATTCACAGAAAGTGTTGCCAAGGAATGTGTCTTACAGGGAATCGACTCAATTTGTAAGACTCTTAACAATGTGGGTGCATGCAGAAGTGGACGGACCCTGACATGAGTGGATCTAACTGTCCAGAGTGAAAGAGGTAAATCAGCATACAAGTTTTAGAGGACTTCCATGCTTTCCCCAAATTCAGATGCCAAAGGCAAGTGCTACCCCAAATTACATGTAGCAACAAATCATACCTACGATGGTGCACACAGGCTTATTTAAACGCATTTTTGGAAAGTTCGAAAATCCTTTTGATCATTTCCCCAACATCTGTCACTGAACAGCTACTGAATTAGCTATATAGCTGATTTCTTTTCTTTTTTTTCTTCTTCTTCCTTCTTCTTTAAAACATTAACAGCTACTGAATTAGCTCTATAGCTTATTGTTAATTAATTAATTTTTATTGGAAAAGCAAATCTACAGAGAGAAAAAGAGACAGAGAAAAAGATATTCTGTTTGCAGGCATATTCCCCAAGCAGCCAAAACAACCAGAGCTGAGCCAATAGAAGCTAGGGGCCTCTTCCGTGGCTCCCACGTGGGTGCAGGGGCCCAAGGCTTTAGGCCAACCTCTACTATTTTCCCAGGTCACAGGCAGGGAGCTGGATGAGAAGTGGAGCTGCCGGAACATGAACTTGTGTCCATATTGGATCACAGTGTGTGCAAGGTGAGGGCTTCAGTCACCAGGCTACTGCGCTGGGCCTCATATAGCTGATTTCTCTTATATTTTCTTTTATTTCCTTTCCTTTTTTCTTTTTAAAGGTGTATTTATGTATTATTAGAAAAGCAGATCTACAGAGAGATTGAATACAGAGGGAAAGATCTGTCCGCTGATCCACTTCCCAAGTGGCTGCAAACGCTGGAGCTGAAACAAGCAGTCAGGAGCCAGGAGCTTCCTCTGAATCTCCCCAGTTCCCAGGGTGGGGGGTGGGGTGTGGAAGTCCCAAGACCTTGGGCCATCCACTACTGCTTTCCCAGGCTACAATGGATGAAAGTAGAGCAGATGGGACATGAACTGGTGCCTAAATGGGATCCCAGTAGATGGGTTGTCAGATGGGGATTTAAGCTCTAGGCTTGTTACAATCTTGACCCACCTTCCAGTGGGTGGCAGAAGCATCATCCAATCATTTCTTAACTGGTTAAGAAACCACCAATGGTTCCCACCCAACAAGGAAGGATCAGGGAATGCTTAAAATCCCAACTCCTTCCTCAAAACTTTGGTGTCTCTCCCTCTCTCCTTTCAAGAGCCACCCCACCTCCTGGCTTTCTCTAGGTGGGTGCTTTCCCCTTCCCTCTTCTTTCCCCACTTAACTTGTCACTTTGCAAATAAACTTCTCTGTCTGCAACAGGTTCCTGGCTTCTTATTTCTAGATCCAGTTGAGGAAAGAACCCACTGAGCTTTTCTTGTAAGGGAGCTGAACCTGTAGAGGTGATTTCTTCCCCTATCCCCAACTCTACTTCTCTGTTTTTTATCTACCTCTCTCTCGATTTTTCCATATATGCAAATATATACAAGAAATAATTTTAAAATCAAAAAAATTAATAGACATATTTAAAAATGACAAGTATTTTGTAATCAGATCAAGTAAAATTGTAAGACATTTCTCAAACTCTGGGGGAATAATGTAAACATTAAATAAACCCTTGGCTTTGTAGACCAGAGATGGCATTCCCCTCCCCCACTGTGCCCTTCCCTTGGTTCCTTGTCTTCTAGCCCCACCCCCTTGCTTCCTTGCTGTTTTCCTATCTACCTCAAGTTTCTATATCACCCTACCTTCTGTTGCCCCTGCCTCATCATTTTTACCCATTAAAGTTTGTTATAAGACATCCTAAATCAAAAAACAAGTGACTCCTTATCATCTTAGGAGGACTATGAATCTAGTTTTTGTCTATCCACAACACTTCTCTATTGTTAACTTGTCATGGCAGTCAGCTGATAAAGAGCTGAAACTAAACTTGGAGGTTGTGAGACCTGCTGGGCTGGCCCTTCTTGTTTTGGTATCTGTGCATCCTTAATCTGTTCAAAGAGATGTCTGTGCCACTGTTTTTCAAAAAGGCAAATTAAAATCTAATGGGATTTCACTGTAGGAGAGTTTCAGGGGAATATTTGCTAAAGTACTTTAATTTTAACACAAAGAAATCTTATTAAAATGGCAAAAAAAGTCACATTTCTTCTCTGTCTTGTGTTACTATATTGGGAATACCTTGATTATTCTATTCTATATCGACTGTAGGTACATTTTAGTTGAATGCTCCTTCATGTGACAGAATAATGGAAACTCCTTATCCTAAGAATATTGAGTAGATTAAACATTATCAAAAGCAGGAAAGATACAAAACTCAATGATGGTGATTTTAGTTTAAAAAGTATTCAGTATTGTATTTAGCAAAAATAAGAGAAATATTTAATTGGTTTTTGTCTTTTGTGTTTTATATTTTGCATTTTTTATTCAATATGAAATCATACATAATTCCAGACTGGCATTAAAACTAAATGTAAGAAAATATTTTAAAAGTGTTGGCAAGATTTAAGGTTCATGCTCATGAATAAATTGGAAATTTAATGATGAGCGTAACACACCATTTTGCTGTCATCAAAAACTGCAATTTGGTAGGAGAAGACTCATTAAAAGTAATATGATAATTGTTAACGGAGGACAAGTGTCCTCTGCTGTAAATGAAATGTCTAATTTAATGCAGATAAATGTTCTCAGTATTTCCCTGAAATAAATTGATCTTCTCACTGAGATCTAAGATGCGTGTTTAGTTACTATAAAAGAGAAGAGAAAATAGTTTGGACAAAGAGAACAGAGGATGCAATGACCTTAGGCATGGAACTTATCCTTTGGAGGAATGAAAGGTCATCTTGGGAACAAATTTTGGGAGGAGATCACAAACTAAAAGTGGAGAGTGAATTAGAGATCAGATCACAATGGTGGACTTTGTAAAGGCAAGAAATCCATTAAAAGCATGAACAAGAAGGACACGTGGAGAAGTGCATTATTAGATGACTGATATCTGCAGACAGAGGGTTTCAAAGACAAAAGAAAGAGGATCTGCTTGGGAGGACTGTGCTATTTGTTCATGAAAAGGATGAGGTTAGCTTGGTTAGGATACTGGAAGAGAAGCTGCTGGGACACAAACGTTCAGACCTATTTGTAGGGAAAAATTGAGTTCAGACTTCACTGATAGGGGAACAAGGAGAAAAATGAGTATCTTGAAATGTTTCTCTGATTTCCAATCTGTAAAATTGTATCAACAACGTTAAGGTTTGTTTAGTTGGGAGCTAATGGGAGAAGATATTCTGGAGACCTAAAAAGAATCAGCCAGATATATTGCTATAGAATTCCAGAAGGGACTGAACCACAGTGATGTATATGGTATAGACCTCTAATGGAAGGCCCCTGAGTGAAAAAAGTTGTATGTCATAGGACAAAATACAGAGAAATACAATAATTACGGACTGGATAGAGGAGAATTGATGAGCTCAGTGATGGGAAAGGAAAAGATAAGGTATTGGAGTAATGCCAACAGAGTGTGATACCTAGTAAGCATGCTGTTACTTATTGCTTAGAAGTTATGATGATTGCTAATGTGAAATACTTCAGAAATATCAGTCAAGAAGAGTATTATGAAATATTCATTGGAAAATGTTAGGAAACACCCTCCAAGTACAGGAGATATAAGACAGGTTGAGATGAAGTGAAAAATGAGAAATCTTTAAAGAAGTGGACTGTGAAGAAATTGTGAAAAACTTGGGTAGCAGCTAAATTTAAAGTTGACTTTGAAGAAAGATTTTGTTTTTTGGAATTATTTAAGCTTAGAGACTTTTGAGACTGAAGCATAAAGAAAAACATGATGCAAATAAACAGAAAATACAAAACAGAGAGTTGTGATTAGCTCTGCAATTATAGAGGTCAAAAGGAGAATAAAGCAGCTGAAATGCACAACCTTTGCTGACAAAGGCAAGTGTGTATCTTTAGAAATGAATGCTTTGGTCACTACAGAGTCGTTCTAAATGTTCATTCACATTGCTCTATATAAAATCCAGGTATATGCTCTTGAAATTACTAGTATCTCCATTTTATAGATTAGACATTGAATAAATAGGTCAAGGCTAATTGTGCTCCAAACACAGCCAGGACTAGTATCTAAAATCAGGCTCTAGGGTCCACCTGCTTACCGCTGCCTGCTTCTGCCTGGGTGCGTTCTGATTTGAGAGAAGATGGAAGAGCCCTGTCTCCTGCTCTCCATTGTTCCTCAGTGAAGACAAATTTAATTTTGTAATAAAATGCATATGATCATTTCACTACCTAAAGAAAGCAAACTTTTGAGGAAATCAGAAACATTCTCAATTTATTATAATGAAAGTCAGACACCAAATTTGAACCCAAATCTAAATTGAAAACCTTCCTCTTCCTAAGTTGCTTTCTCAGGGTAGAGAAATGTCATCCCACAGGTACCAGATAATCCAAGATTGATTCTTTAACTCCACTTTTGGAAAGAACTTGGCTTTTTTTTCCCCCTCTAGAGCTTAACACAGTAATTCAAATAGATTATCTCTTCAATGCAGAGATACATCAGTTTATATCAATATCACATGCATAATATATGTCATATATCACATATGATAAATATATATTACGTATGCATAATGAAGAATGCTGCTGGCTATTACAAACAGCCTTGGAGAAAGTTAAGCTGAGACAACAGGGAGAGACTAACAGACATGGTTTTCTGTGGTGTGCTCAGATCCATGACAGTGGAGGACAGTATGGAATAAATTGCGAATGGAGATGTGACTTTTTTAAAAAAGGCGAAGGGTATGTGCTGTGGTGTAGTAGATAAAGCCATCACCAGCAGTACCAACATCTTAATTTGAGTCTTGGTTTCTTGACTTCCAATGCATCTGGGAAATCCATGGAAGATAGCCCGGGTGCTTGGGACCCAGAAGAAGCTTCTGCTTGGCCCAGCTCTGGCCATTGCAGCCATTTGATAGTGAACCAGCAGATGGAAGATTTCCCTTTTCTCCCTTTCCCTCTGTCTCCCTTGCTATGAAACTTTGCTTCTGAATCAATAAAATTATTTTTAAAAGGAAAATCTAGGAGAGAGCCTGGTTGAAATGCATCACTTTCTCAGAAGCATTTGGCATGGAAAAGGTTGCTATTATACAGTCTCAAGGGAAATACAACTCAGATGTAGCTAAGACAGCTTGTGAAGTGAAACGGGTACTGTGAGGTGGTAGAAAATTTTGTTGATTTTCCAGTGTGCCTAGACCCATGTGAAAGGCTAGAATGTGTTTATGTTTGACACTCCTTAAGCTTCCTAGTAGCTGATTGTGCGGAAAGAATTGAAAAACAAAGCAAAATAAAATGAATACTTAGTTGTGAATTGTACTAGATAGGTTCTGGGTAGTTATTGATCAACTGCTCATTATAGCTGGAGTGGACAGAATTTATCTTTACTGTACAAGCCTAGAAATGATGTACCTTTAGACAGTCATGACATAGTGACATAACTCCTCATTTGCTATTGAAAAATCACATAAATATTCTTCCCTTTCTACTCACTGTTTTGGTTTTCTTGGACAAGGTTGTGAAAGGACAGCTTCACAGAGGAATATCAGACATAGTTACATATAGAAAATCATAAGTAGGATGAAAGGTAAACAAAGCTTGGGACTCATTAAACTGATGAGTATCAACAGTAATAACTATTGAAAGAGAAGGAAATAGCAGTCCAACAGCAAAAGAACTCAACTTAGATTTGATTTAAAAAGGAAAAAGGACGCACATTAATAAAATCAAAAATGAAAAAAGAAGCATTATGATCGATATCAAAGCAATAAATGGAATAATCAGAAATTACTATAAACAGTTGCATGCCAATAAATTGCAAACTTAGAAGAAATGGGTAGATTCCTGGACATATGCCACCTACAATAATTGAGTTATAAAGACATGTGAAACTGTAATAGATCAATAACCATGACTGGGATTGAATCAGCAAAGTAATCTCTCCAGCCAAGAGTGTAGACGGAGTATCCCTCAACAAAATCAAGGCAATATATGAAAAACCCACAACTTGCAAACATCACAAGGAAAGAGGGAAGAGTTGGAAGCATATCCACTAAGATGCAGACCCAAACAAGGATGTCTACATTTGCTATTGCTGTTCAGTATTGCTATGGAAGTTTTAAACAGAACCATTAGGCAAGCAAAAGAAACCAAAGGGATGCAAATTGACAGAGAGTAAGTCAAATTAATCCTGTTTGCAGATGACAAGTAGTTTTTTTTTTTAATTAATTAATTACATTGCATTATGTGACACAATTTCATAGGCTCTGGGACTCCCCCAA
This sequence comes from Ochotona princeps, assembly GCF_030435755.1. Taxonomy (NCBI): domain Eukaryota; kingdom Metazoa; phylum Chordata; class Mammalia; order Lagomorpha; family Ochotonidae; genus Ochotona; species Ochotona princeps. Next base: position 18,304,206 of record NC_080843.1, on the reverse strand, counting down.
CCCCTCCCCCTCCCCTCCCCCCATGGTGGATTCCTCCACCTTGTTGCAGTATTACAGTTCAAATGAAGTCAAGATTCTTTCATTGCAAACATATACCAAGAATAGAGTCCAGCATCTTATTGTCCAGATAAATTCAACAGTTTCTTGGGGAGACTATCTCTGGTCTGAAGGTAGAGCTGGCAGAATATCATCTCGATCAATTAGAAGCCCCAGCACAACATCAACAACAATTTACAACATTATGGAATTAATTCACATGGTATTGAGTAATCAATATGTTAAAACAATGCAAGTTCTTAACCACATCCTGTGACTACTTCATTGCCCCTTCAATTTTTTGCCCCCACCCTCTCTTGCAATGACCATCAGGGTTGCTCCCGAGGCCCCCCCCAAAAAAAAGAATAGATAGAGAAATATAAGGAAAGCTTAGAACCAAACAGGAAATGATCCACATGTATCTTACTAGATAGGACACAAAGACAAGCAGTTTTAACATGAGAATGAGGGCAAGGGAAAGGAGTCACTGGAAGCTTGGAGGAGTTGGGGAACTGAAAATTTTTAAAATCCTCGGAGGGTTGGTCCAATATGAAATTGCCTGAATTTGTTAATCCTGTCAAAGCTAGGCCACATCCCTTCCACAAAGACTGGAAGACAAAGATGCTGATTTCAGGTTTGGCTGGAATAAGCAGTGATTGGGTAACCTTGTGATAGTTACTTTCAAGAATTGAACCAGAATCACAACGTGATAAAATATCAATGGTGTAGCTATGCTCCCTCTCTTTTATCCTATACATGAATTCTCAAAGCACAGGGAATCTGGACGCTATCATCACAACAACTTGCCTATATTTCCAAGAAAAAATATGGCATCACGTATGATCTTACAGAGAATCACCATATTACTAATGCATAAATACTGAATGACATAGAGGGAAATTAAGAAATCAATGTTAAATGACATAGAGGAAAATTTTGAAATGTGTACTTCCTTAGAAATCACATCACCTTCCCTAAAATCTTTTCTTCCTTTTTCTTTCCACTTGTTCTTCAGTTTGTTCCTTTTTTGGGGGGCGTGGCGGGGGGAGGTTTGTTGCTAACACTGTCCTGGGTGCTGAAAAAACCCTCAAGGACCTTCTACATTGTTCAGGATATAAGTGTATGTGTATATGTATACATATATTCATACAAATAACTTACAGAAATGTATAAAAGATTATACCACAACACTACTGCACAATAGATTTTTAACGATACTTTAATATTTAAAATAAAAAGGTACTGTTCTTAAAATACTGTTGCTGACCAGATGATAAGAGTTGCAACTGGGGACAGGTTGGGCTGAGCCAAGCTGTAGTACCTGCCAGCAAATACTTAGACTGGGAGCAAGTCATGCCAAACAGTGCCACAGCACTGCCAAATTAGCAAGAACCAGGGCTGGGAGTGGACCTGTTAGGGAAGCATCAGGGATGCCCCCCTGCAGGAGTACTGGGGTACTGCTTCCACAATTGAGCATGAGAGCTGGAACTGGGAACAGACTGGGCTTTCATAACCCTTGGTGCATGCAAGAGGCAGAATGAGTAGCGGCCATTCAGACTAGACCGGAATACCTGTTGGCAATTGATTGGATTAGGTATGAGTCTTGTCAGGTTGGACTGCAGTACCTCCTGGCAACTGCAAAATCAATGGCTGAAAGTGGGCCTGGCAGCAGAATGTGGGCATTCTCCCTCTAGGCTATAAATCCTGCTGTTGAGCATGAGACCCAGGAATGAGGGCAGGCCAGGCTGGACAAGGTGGTAGCTACCATTGGTATACATGTGGGCTAGATCTGGGGCAAAATGGGCTGAGTTAAGAAGCAGCACACATGGGCAAGCCAAAGAGCTGGATGGGATATGAAGCAGGCCAGGCTAGGCTGCAGCAGAGGTTGACATACACAAAAATCAGCTGGGATGTAGATCTGCAAGGGGTTATTGAAGGTTGCTAAGATTAGACTATGTCATCCTCTGGTGTGCATGAGCTCCTGGCCTGTGGTGAGCTGGACTCAGCATCTGTTAGATAACATGAGATATGGGGCTGGGTTGAAATTGTCTAGACATCTCTACCCACATGTATGTGCATTGCCTGGTGCAGCTGATGGACTGGACCTGACCTTGCATTAGCTGCTGTAAATAAGAGGTAACTTTTTGCTTGTTTGTTTGTTTGTCTTTTTGTTTATTTTGATGATATTTACATAGTTAATTAGGTTGGGGAGGGTGGAGAATTAGGGGAAAATGAGTGAGACAATTGTTTCCAAATTTTCTTTTTCTTCTTCCTGTATCTAGGGGGGAGGGAGAGATATGGGGAGAAGCCAGAATCAGCATCGCAACCTCCTCAGTACCCAGGGGTGGGTAATTGCCACCCAGTGTCATCCCAGGGTTCCCAATGCGGAACATGTTCCGAGGGTTCTGCTCAGTTGTTTTAGATAATTCTGAAATACTGTCAATCTCATCTTCACATCCTTCCAAGGTCCATTGACTGACATAGTCCACCCCAGATTCTCCTTTTGTCCAGATATTTGCTGTCAATACATGGCTGGGGTAGGTAACCAACTTGTTCCATGCTTCCCCCTCTGCTATGGCTGACGTAATACAACCTAGAGTCTCCATTTGCTCAGATATTTGCTGTAAGTGCTTGGCTGGGTTAGTCGATCAGTTTGTTTTGTGCCTCCTCTTCTGCAACTGACCCCACTATTCAGTCCATACTCATGCTAGTGGGTGTGACCACCTGTCTATCCAGGCCTGCCCCCACTCCTGATTCACATGCTCACCAGCAGGAGTTGCAACCCATCATAGAGGTGCCCACAGTTTATCTACTGTGCCCACTGCCAGTCCCAGGTCTTGAACTCTCCAGGTGGTTCTGTAGTGTAGCTTGACATAGTTTGCCTCCAGCTCCAGCAATTGTCAGTTGATGCTGCGTCAAAGCCCAACCAGCCTGCTCTTACTCATATATGCTCTAGTGGGTACACTCAGTTAGACCAATCTGGAGCTCCCCCTAACCCAGTTCACATGCAGGTTATCAGGTTTTATGCCCTGACTGGCTTGGTCTGCCCTGGATCCCAGTTCTTATACTCGCCAGTGTGAGCAGTGGCCCAGCAGAGGAGATGTTTGCAGTCCCCCTACCACTCTGCCCCTCAACCCTGGGTCTCATGCGTGCTGATGGGTGCTGCATCCCAGTCTGGCATGGCCCACCTCACCTCTGCATTTGTCAGTGGGTACTGTTGCCTGACCTGGCCTGGTCTGCCCCCATTTCCAGCTCATGTTGGTGGGTGCTACAGCCTACCCCAATCCAGTCAGACCCAGTCCAGTCCCAATATGAATTGGCTGGTGTTGCAGTCTGACCTGTGAATGTTATGAACTGGCGCAACCTAGCCTGCCCCAAGACCTGACCCACATATATCATGGCAATTACCATAACCTAGCCTGGTCTTGGCTGCTCCTTGCGCTCACCTGCAGAGTCTGCATCCTAACAAAGGTGTTCCCAAGGTCCTCGTTAGGGCTCCACCTAGTGGCAGATGTTGCACACCCTGTGAGTCTTTGGCCTAGGCTTAGCCCATCTCTTATTGTGCTAGTAACAGTGGCCTTGATCAACTGGCCCACAAACAATCTGCTTCTTACTGTTAGGTGCTATAGCCCAGCCATACCTGGTACACTCCCAGACACAGCTCGTGTGAGGTTCAGTGGGCATTTAAACCTAGCCCAGCCCATCACACACCCACCATGACTTTCTTTTTTTTTTTTTTTTAAACACAGATTTATTTATTTGAACTAGAGAATAAGAGGGAAGGAAGAAGAGGGAGAGAAAGAAAGAGAAGGGAAGAAAGAAAGAGGGAGAGATCTTCCATCTCTTTTTTAAATTTTTTTATTTTTTATTTTTTTTATTTATTTTTTTTCTTTTTATTGTATTGTTGTTGACAATCTTTACATAGTTAATTACAGTTAAAGGAAAAAGAAGAAAAGAAAAGAAAAAAGAAAGAAAAAAAAGGTTCAGGGGGATAGGAAAGTGGGTAATGCTATTATGTCCATATTGTTTCCATCATGTATCTGAGGTGAAGGGGGATATTGAGGGAGAAGCCCCACCCGGTTTCCCGCCCACCCCAAGTCCCGGATGTGGGGCATGCTCTGAGATATGTGCTCGAGTGGTGTTAATAGTTCTCCAGTTATGAATCGCTGCCAGTTTCCCTCGATGAGGTCGTCCACCGATTGATATGGTCCATCATAAAGTCTCCGTTTGCCCCATAATTTGCTGCCAACATATAGCTGAGATGAATGATTGTCCTGTTCTGTCTTCTGTCTTTTCTTGGTTAGAGTTCTGAGTCCAGCAGTTCGATTGGGGAGATCTCCAAAGATACTTTGAGGTATTCCCAGATTAATTTCTTGTATGTTCTAGCGAGCACAGGGCCCGGCACAGTCCATCACCCCGATCAGCTGGTGGTTGCAATTGCTGTGTTGGTTCTGTTTTCAGTCCGGAGTTGCACTGGAACCAATGGGTGTTGCAGTCCAGTCTGGTTGGGCCGTTACTTCAACCAGTTGGAGCTGCAGCCTAGTCGGGGTCGCCCCACCATGACTTTCACAAGCATCAGTGGATACTGGACTCTAGCACAGTCTGGCATACCCCAGACTCAGCACACACCAATGCCAAGAGAATTTGAAGTCATGTCCAGCCTAGATTGCAGCTCACATTCCAGTTCTGGTTCTCATCAGTGAGAACTACTGCCAGGCTGGGGCATCCCCTTAATTCCACAACCAGGCCAGTTTCCAGCCACAGATCTTGCACATGGCTAGCTCTGTGCCCAGCTCTGACCTAGGTTGGCATAGCCCATCTTCTGTCATGGCTTTTGCCATTGATGTTGAAGCCCAATCTGTCCAGGTTTGTCTGCAGTCTCAATTCTCCCTGGTGTGGGCTACAGCCTAGTCTGGATGAGTCCCATCCCTATTTATTCCAACTGTTAGGTGTGATAGCCTAGCCCAGCATGACCCAGCGCTACATCCCAGCTCCTGCATATGCCAGTGGGCTAAGGTTGGCCCAGTCCTTATTCATTGCCACCCTCCAGAACACACACACACACGCGCACGCACACGCACACACGTCAATGGATGGAGCTACCTTGCCCAGCCTGATCAGTCCCCAAGCCTTAAGCACATACTCACCAGCGGTGCTACAACCCACCAAGGCAGTTACCCAAGTTCTCTCATCAGGCCTACTCTCAAACCAAGATCTTATATGTTAGAGCAGGTGCTAGGCCCTTACCTGGTATAGTCTGCCCTCTCCATTCCAGCCTTTATATGAACTGGTGGAATTTTTTTACCCCAGCCCACAAAATACTCTGTTCTAGGGTGCACATGCAGGTGCTACAGCTTGGATCAACTAGGCCTGTTTCCATCTCTAGTATCCATTAAGTGTCAGAGTGTTGCATGGTCATGCCTAGCTCATCCTGTTACTATCCCCAGCTCTTAAGCAAGCCAGTGGAAATTGTAGTTCCACAAGGGTGGGCCCACAAACCCCCTCACAGAATCAACCCTGAGACTTGGTTCTCTCATATGCTGGTTAGTGTCTTGACCCAGGCTAACAATATCCATCCCCAGTTCTGACTTTCACTGATGGTTACTGTGATCTAGCCCTGCCAGGTATACCTACAGCCCTAGCTTTAGTGTGTACTGGTGAGTGATGATTGGCGGTGATCCATGTTAACTAGTTCAGTTCAGATCTCTCATGTGAGCTGATCCATAAAGGCCCTCTAGCTTCCCCCCTCCAAATTGCTTCATCTCAGTCCTCTAGCTTACTGTAAGTACAGTGGTTTTGTTGACGGGAGTCCCTTAAAAGTCATTTCTCACCTCCTACATTCTCTCAGCTGTCATCCCTTCCCCACATCCATTTTCCCCCATGAATCTACAGTTGCTGTGCCCAGGAATGCATGAGTTCTGCAGCCCAGGTTCTGGAGCTGCTGGGTGGTATACTGGCCTGGAGCTCTGCCCTACTCTTCCCCCACCAATTCCTGATACATGTGCTGGCGTAGGACATTAGCCCTCCACACAGCCTAGATCCAGGCCAAATCAAAGTTCCCCAAACCCTGTTTACCAGCACACCAGGGCAGCATGCTAACCTAGGAGTCTTCCCTCCCCTTCCCCACGCTGCCCAGGACCAAACATATGGGGAAATCCCTAGGCTCACTCTGCCTTGCCTGGACACGGAACCCCAAGTACCCGCATGCCCCCACTGGTGCCATCCTCCAGGTCCCTGCAATCCTGTACCCCCAGGCACCAATGAGGTAGACTCCCTGGGCCACACTAGTGCAAAAGACAGCTGGCAATAAGACTTAAATCTGAGATAATTCCAAACAATTTTTTCGGGGGGATCCCCTCCAACTAGATCACTGGATTCGGACCCCAGCCTCAGGAGAAATCATAAGATAAATGGTCTAGCCTTGTAACACATGGATCAGGACTAGACCTCCTCAGTTTCTAATGCCTTTTCAGTGACATTATGCCCGGATGCATACAGGGAACATGACATCCAGCTTTTTCATGCCAATGGTGGACACTGTGTACGTCATCAGAAGATGGAAAGTAGAACAGATTGGAGAATGTTCCTGATCAATCTTCGTGGCAAGTGCCTGGGTACATGTGTACACTAAGGTGGATCTGGTTACCCAAAAGATCAATGGATTTTCTCAACCCTGGTGCAACCAAGCTGACAAAATCTCAGAACTACCAAAATCACTCAAGTAACACCCTTGGAACATTCATCCCCACATCGGGGCTGCTAAGGCATCATCACATAACTGCCCCATCTCTGGGCGCTGATGTAGTTGGACAGCAAGGAGTCCCTTTCCTTGCTCCTGGCTTCCTCCAAGGTCACAGGAGGAAAAAAAAAAAAAAGAAAAAAGCTGAAACAGTCTAACCAGACAAATGAATAAAGCCACACATTTTTTTAAACAAAAAAATCGAATATATATTGTTGCCGAGCTTTAAAAACAGTAAATCCTCAAGGGCTTGATTGTAATTCAACATCAGCATTGTTTTAAGTTTCAGGATAGAAGAGATAAATTTCATCATCTTCCAAATTGAAATTGGATTATTTAATGAAGCAAATCAAAGGAGAAATGTAAAAAAACTTTATCATTAAAATGTATCTACCCATGTTTGTATTTTAATGACTGTTCTTAAGAAGAAATTTTAAATATTTTGAATAAATTAAGTTCAGTGAAGCTTATTTACAAAGCAATATACATCTATGATAATATCCCTTCTGAAATGTTAGCAGGGAATTAATTAAATAAGTTAATATTTTCACAAGCTGTGACTACTTCAAGCCATTTCATTTCAAAATATTTATGATAAATTTGTAAAAATTAATTCAAAGTAATGCCAGTTAGCCAATAATCAGCTCTATGCACCATCATTAAAGCAAATTAATGCTAGAAGTTTTGATTTTTAATTTGTTTTGCATAAGGCCATTATCATTAGTTTTATGGAATGATCTTCACTATGTTAAGTGCTTGAAAATTCAATCTTTAGAAAAGATTGATGATATCATCATCATCATTTTATACAAGAAAGTTGCTAAATTCTTCCTTCTATTTGCTTGGTAAATACTGTTTAAGGACATTACTGTTAGTAATTATTTCTTTTTTAACATCTCTAAAAACACAAATCAGCTTTATAATATTTATTTGCATTCTGAGGTTCTGGGTTTTTTTCTTAACAGTTTTGTTTTTTAACCTTAAATAAGTACCTTTCTCTGAATCCTCCATGTTCATATCTGTAAAATGGGGACAGCTACAATGCCCGATGGGATTACTACCACTGATGTTTGGAGTAAATCTCTTTTTTTTTCTTGAGTGAAGTCCTTTTTTTTCTTTCTTTTTTTTGTCATTAATGCTTTCTGGAAACTATTTTAATGCAAAGAAGTACACTTTTCTCATCTATTCTATGATAATGGCATTTTTTATTTTAGATAATTTTCTTTTTTTTCTTTTTTAATAGATATTTTTTTCTTTTAAATTATTTTTTAATAATCTTACTTAGTTGATTAGGGTACAAAGGGTCAAGGGCTACAGGGTGATAGTGGGTAATACCACTGTTTATACACTAATATTATCATTTTTCCCTGTATCTGGGGTTAGGGGAGTAACAAAGGGAAAAGCCTCACCCAACCTCCCACCCATCCCAGATTCCCTATGGGAGGCGCGCTCCGAGGGTCCTGCTCAAACAGTTTTGATAGTTCATCAGTTCTGGATTGCTGCCAATCTCTCAGTTTCAATCGCAATGAACCCTATTCAGAATCCACTGGCTGACAGTCTCTTCATGGTTGGGTTCTAAGATCATCAGTTCAGTTGGAGGGATCTCCAAAGAAACTTCATCTGAGCTTTTTTATTATTATTATTAATTACATTGTATTATGTGACACAGTTTGATAGGCTCTGGGATTCTCCCATCCCCTCCCCCTACCCTCCCCCCATGGTGGATTCCTCCACCTTGTTGCAGTATTACAAATCAAATTCAGTTGAGAGTCTTTCATTGCAAGCATATACCAAGCAAAGAGTCCAGCATCTAATTGTCCAGATACATTCAATGGTTTCTTGGGGAGATCATCTCTGGTCTGGAAGTAGAGCTGGCAGAGTATCATCCTGGTCAATAAAAAGCCCCAACTTAAAATCAACGACAATTTACAACATTATGGTATTAATTGTCATGGTATTGAGTAACCAATATGTTACAAGATGCAAGTTCTTAATCTCATCCTGTGACTACTTCATTGATATTTTTGTTTTGGTTTATATATAACCAGTTTCTATATACCTTAAAATGGCTATAGGATACTATTCAACTGTCTCGCGTCTATCCTCATTTTAGTATTTAGCAGTCCATAGCGTTGAGACATAATTCTGCTGAACCTGGCTGATTTTAGGATAGTCTAAACTAGCTTGTAACTCTAGCAAGGCATATGACAACAGTTGAGGTGTAGAACTATATTAGGAGGGATATGCAGAGAATTCTTCCATTTCCCAGTGAGGAGTATCTAATCTCTGTGTCCTACCTAGTAAGGTATATGTGAATCCACACTGACTGTTTCCTGTCTGGTTTCCTTATTGTTCTCTGTCTATTCTGATTGTGTTTGTTGTTTGTTTATTTGTTTTTGGGGAGGGGGCTCTGGAGCGACCCTGATGGTCATTGCCAGAGAGGATGGGGATCCAAAGTTGGAACTAAGTAAGGACCAGAGAAAGCTCCTCTCCCGAATCCCGAAGGAAGTTTGCTGTTCTTCTGTGTCTATGGACCGCTCAGGGCTCCTAGCTGTTGTTCCCATGAACTTCGGTCCTGCGAGGTAGGATTTGGGCTTCTTCCATCCCATGTGGTAGATCCCAATGGGGGTGGGTGACCTCAGAGTCCTTGGCCTCTGAAAGCACTCCAATTCCCAGTGGTCTCTTTGGCAGTTGGAATTTAGTCCTTGGTGCCCATACTAATACCTTCTTGTAGATCCAGGGGTCTCCAGAGTTGGGATACAAGCCTCCTCCTGTCTACCTGCTCCACTCTGGGGTCCCCCCCACTCTGTGTATATGACCTGTTAAGAGGTTGTCAGGATCGCTTTTGTCTCCCCCTATATGTCTTTGTAGTTTTACTATTGTCTAATGCTGACTGGAGTCTGTTGTCTATGAGTTACCTGTTTTGTTCCTGATAGGTTATATTTCACGTCATCCTCACATACTCTAAGGAGATGGAAGACTTCTCTGCCCTCCTGCCCCATTACCAAGTAATATGTTTTACAATTCTTTGATATAGGTCATAAGCAGTCTGACTCACATTGGCTGTTGGTTCATTGGCTACATCACAAAATCATTGCATTTGGTACAGGCTATCTGAGGTTGAAATAATATTACAATTTACAGGTACTATCTTAGATGGTCCCAGAGAAACAGAAGCAAATGCAAGAGAGGCATCCAAATAGAAGGAGGAAGTCAATTTGTCAGTAACTGTGGAGGACATGAGCTTATATATAGAAAACACCTAAGGCGCCAACAGAAAACTGTAACTGATGAGTGATTTCTGCAAAGTGGCTGGTTACAAAATCAATATACAAGATCAGTAATATTATCATACATCAACTGGGAATTATCTGAATATTAGTTTGAGAAGGGTGGTTACTTGTATGGTACCAGGTGGCTCCACTTATGAATTAGTTCCCTTCTCAGAGTGAATCAACAAATCTCTCTTGCTTTCTTTCCCTCTCTTTCTCTGACAATAAACCATAAGGAAACAAACTGAAGAGGATGAAAAGCATAACTATCCTGCGTTCATGAATTGGGAAAAAAAATCTATATTTTAAATTGTCCATAGGACAAAAAGTAGTCTGTAGTGTCATGCAGTCCCTATTTTAAAAATTATATTTTTCACAGCACTGGAAAAGTCAAACTCAAAATTTGTATCTGTAAGTTTGGCAGAGCACAATGCTGGAGTAGGGCAGAGAGAGAGTCTCTATTTCCTAAGAAATGCCTGGATTGCCCTACAGGAACCACTCAAGCATTATCTCAGCACACCTGCACTACAGGCCACTTGCTACACATCACAAACACGTGCAAATGTAGAATCAGCCACCTCTCATCCCTTATGCCTAAGATGAATAAAGGTCCAATGTTGTGTACTCTGGATTGCCATTTCCCTCAGTTTGTCACTCCATTCCACCATGTGAAAGTGGTTCTGGGTCATCTACTGCCAGGGATTGCTTGATCAGACTCTCTCCACTGTTAGGAATTTTCACCATTACCCAAGATGCCAGGCACACGGAATCACACAGGAGGTCTTTATTCCATGAGAGGAAACTTGGCACCCAGAATTGTCCCTAGAAACTCACATACTATAATCTCACAGGTACTACTCTGTAATTCATTGTTTGAGTTATAATCAGTACGAGACAAGTACATGGTGCTTTTGGTCTACATTTATGGTGTTTTTTAAGATAGTTATTTTCCATTTTCAGGTTTGCAGGCACAATGCCCCCTCTTTCTCCGTCACCTCCATCCCCTTTCTCCCCCTCATTGTCTCCTGTGCTTTCAGATGTAGTCTTGATTCTAGCTTTCTGCTCTTGATGTGGATCATGACACTATTGGTACAGGCAATGACAGAAAGTGTAATATTTTGTTTTTTAGGTATATTTAGAAGTTTCATTGGGAGTCTACTTATATTCTGCTGTAGAGGTGCCTTCTGTCTATTTTCTTTGACTCTTGGTACTCTAGTCTCAACTACATTCTTCATTTGTAAAATTACAAGTGTGTGTTTACCTTTATTTTTTATGGAGGTTGTCATATTAGAGAAAACATATGACGTTTGTCCTTTGGGGACTGATTCATTCACTGATCATATTGGTTTCCAATTGGGACTGTTTGGTCACAAACAAGAAATGCTCTTTCTTTTATATAGCTGAGTAGGGCCCAGCCGCGTGGCCTAGCAGCTAAAGTCCTCACCTTGAAAGCCCCGGGATCCCATATGGGCACCGGTTCTAATCCCGGCAGCTCCACTTCCCATCCAGCTCCCTGCTTGTCGCCTGGGAAAGCAGTCGAGGGCGGCCCAATGCATTGGGACCCTGCACCCACGTGGGAGACCTGGAAGAAGTTCCAGGTTCCTGGCTTCGGATCGGCGCACATCGGCCCGTTGCAGCTCACTTGGGGAGTGAATCATCGGACGGAAGATCTTCCTCTCTGTCTGTCTTCCTCTCTGTATATCTGACTTTGTAATAAAAAATAAATGAAATAAATCTTTAAATAGCTGAGTAGTATCCTGTCAAGTTGATGTAGCAGCTTCTTTATCCAAGCCTCCTTCCATGTTTTTGCAATTGTTTTGTGCTGCAATGAATACAGGGATGCAGGTTGCTTTCTCATGTGTATGCATTAGATCTTTTGAATATAATCCCAGGAATGGGATTGCTGGGTCATATGGTAGGTGATTTTTCAGTTGCCTGAATATGCTCCATAACAAATTTCATAGTGTTTGCCCAGTGTAGAGTCTCACCAGCGCTGGAGCAGGGTATGCATTTCCCCCACATCCTGGCCAGCAGATACTGGTATTTTTTTGTAAGCCATTCGTTCTCACTGGGGTTAAGAGGAACCGCAGTGTGGTTTCTATTTGAATTTCCCTTATTGCTAGGGATCTTGAGCATTTTTTCATATGCCTGTTAGCCATTTGGTTTGTTCCTTTGAAAGTGTATGCTAATTTTCTTCACCCATTTCTTTTTTGTTGCTTGTTTTTGTTTATATATTTCAGCTTTATATTCTTCTTACACATATTAGTGAGTTCAAAATGCCTTGGACCATGCTTATACTATGTATATATAAATATAGATACATGCATATATGTATAGGTATATAAGTATACTTATATATATATATATATAAGTATATAACTTCAATCACAAATGTTTTTGCAATTTTCTAAAATAATTTTTTAAAATGTGGTTTGTTTTTCACTTTGAAAGTCATAGAGAGAAGGGGAGAGACAGAGCCTCTACTTAGCTGGTTTGTTTTGTTATCATTGTGTTTCTGGAGGTTTTTTTTTTTGTTGTTGTTGTTGTTAAATTATTGGTAATTAAGTAAATAAGAGGGCAGAGACTAAACACAAGTATTATATCATAAACCACTCAAGTTGAATTAGTCTGGAGTTTCCTCATGATTGGAAAGCAAAGAAACTATGCTGAGTTTCCTTTGCGTTCTATTAGGCGATTTTTATTTTTTAAAAAAATTTGATGCTTCTCATTTGTATCAGTTGATCAAGGCCGAAGTGGCTGCCAGCCTTCTCCGTTGGTGCGTTTCCTTTTATTTGCTTAAACTAAGTGTCTTATAAAGAGGTACACAGAAAGTAATGTATACTTAAATCCCTCATCAAATGTACAATTATTTACATATTTATTTATATCAGTTTGGACTGAGGGTCTCCTGTTTAAATTAATATCGTAAAACCAATTAATGTCATTTATTTGATCAGTAGAAAAGCCCTTTTAGATGCTTTTTAGGCTTTTCAACTGTGACCTCTCACTCCTGCCATTCTCCAACACTCAGCTTCATCAACTCATTCTTGCTATTTATGGAAGAAGAAAGAAGAGAAAAAATGCTTACATTATTAAGTATGCCACGTTATTTCTAAATTTAGAAAGATCAATATCATTTTAAGAGTTCAATGGTGAATGCCGCTGTGCTGATGGTGGTAGTTACATGGGTAGGGCTATTTTCCTAAAGAGAGGTAGTATGTGATAGTTTCAATGTTCTGAAATTCATATTTGTAAATAACTGAAAATTACTCCTGTGTATCCAAACATGCAAAATTAACATAGATAGACAGATATTGCTCTTATGTTAATATTATTTTCTAGGCATAGTCTAAGAGCACCAGAATTATTTGAGTATTCTCCTTTGTTTACCACTTACAAAACCCTGGTGTTTATGTTTGTAGTTTTCAGAAAATGTGTTTTTCCAGAGCATTGATTACTATCTTCTGAAATTTCACAACACTGTGCCTTCATTTTACATGCACTGCCAAATTGATTGACTTCGGCTCACTATTGCCTGAAAAACAATGGTATTAAACATTTCCTAAAAGAGTTATTTATTTTTATGGGACAGAAAGATCAGATTTATGGAGACAAGGAGAGACAGAGAGAAAGATCTTTCATCCACCGGTTCACACACCAAATGGCAGCAACAGCTGGAGCTGAGGAGATTGGAAGTCAGTAGCCAGGTGCCTCTTCCAGGTCTCCCACGTGGGTGCAGGGTCCCAAGGATCTGAGCTGTTCTCTACTGTTTTCCTGGCCATAAGCAGGGAGATGGAAGGGAAATGGAGTGATTGGGACATGAAATGGCACTCCTGTGGGATGCTGGCACTTATAAGGTGAGGATATAGCCATTGAGCCATCGCTCCGAGCCCTCAGTTCCTTTTTGGGAAAAAAAAAATTCTCCCTCTATTATTTTCTTTCAAAATTGGTTTCTCCAGCTGAAGTAAGGTGTATTTTTTCTTTTGTAAAAACTGATATTTCCAGGTATGGACCTTTAATCATTTTTCATCAAGGTAATTCTCTCTGTTACGACTCTTTTTTTTTTTTCAGATCCTTCCTAACATTTAACTATAATTTCCTCCATGAAATATTTTCTGAATCCTTTGAGTAGAATTGCATCTAAACAATCCTTAAATTAAATGACACTCATCCTTTTCGCATATATTTGTGTGGATAAGTAAATACATATTTTTAAATTATCAAATATTTAGCAATTATAATGGGCCAAGAAGTATTCCAGAACTTTTACAAACCTCACTAATTCCTCAAAACAATCAGGCCAATTTAAGGTTAACAGTTAGGAAACGAATCAATAAACTTGTAGAATGTTTAAATAATCCAAATTTACATTGTGTCTCCTGGAATCTTGTAATAGGTACATTTCATGCTATCTGTCATATTTATATGTATTTCTTCACCTTTTACAGAAATTAAAATGGAGACTGCATCAGCCCTCCATCTCCAAATAAATTCATTCATCGCATTGTATGAGTATTTTAAGTGATTTTACAGTGTTGCAAAGTGATGCAAAATGAGGGCATAACATAGAGAAATAATATTATCATGTATATTTGTCAGCTTAGGTTATCATTTACATTCCTAAATTTTTAAATATTTTTAGAGTATTTAGGTTTTTAATTACCTTAACCAAACAGTATAGATCAGAAACATTTGAATATGTGATCTCTAAATTCTCTAAGTTAAATAGATTGTTTATTACAGGTTGATAATAGCCAGGTAATTCAGAGAAGATGATCAGCCCATAGTTATAAATGGGGAAATTAAGGTTTAGATAATTTGGCTAAATTTTTCATGAGGATCAGAAATTTATAGTAAGGACATCTAAGATTTTCTTCCTCTCAAAGCTGGGAGTTTTAGTTTTGCTTGATCCCGTTCCTATTACCACACGTGTGTAAGAAATTGTTCTCTCAGGTGCTTCACAAGTAATCCTCAGAAACTAAGATCTGAGCATGAGGAGTGTATTATCAATCAAGGACAAATTTTTTCTTTGTGTAAAAACTGCAGTCTTCATAGAATGAGCTATTGCACCTCCAGGTACTGGACATTAGCTCAGTATCACATATGTATACAATTTTAGATGTACACAAGAGACTTAAAACTGTACAAGTGAATTATATTACTGTTCTTATAGGAGTAAAAGTAAATCACATTCAAAATGACAAATAGCCCTCCATGTGATTGATTATACCTTCTAATTTCTCAAAATTTTATCTTACAACTGAATGTAATCGGTGAATAAGGAATGCATTAAAGCTTCTTCAAAATAGTCTCTGGATAAAGAACAAGCATCCCCAGATAAATTGATTCAATTGTTAGAGAAAAAAAAAGACAAGATAGTTAAGCAAGGCAGAAAAAAAAAAGAAGAAGAAACCAAACAAAAAAGGCTCCTAAAGTTCCAAACTTGGTAAACTTTACAATTATCATAATCCACAAGTTACCATGAAAGCTATGAGTGAGATAGAAGTTTTCAGAGCACAAAATCAGCAATTTTACAATCCTTCAATGCAATTCAGCATTTCACCAAAGGAGTTCGTTTCTGGTTTAAAGGAAGTATTCCACTGAAAGCTAGGGGTGTATGACACATTCCCATTCACAAAAGCACTTCTCACTATGGTGGTGAAACTCAGCCATGAGGTCAAAGAAACTTGAATCACTCCTTGGTTTTGTATATATCTCATGGACGTATTGCAATATTAAGGTTTTATCTCCAGTCACTTTAAAAAAAATTTAAAAATCTGTTTATCTGGGAAAGGACAATTTATCTCACAATGATACATCTGTTTTAGAATCTAACCTGTAGCTTCATCTTATCCTCACATAACCCTTTCACACAAAGATAAACTTTCCATGGTTTTTGCCTCCAAAATATATAGCATTCATATTATGGTGCATTGATGCAAAAAAAAAAAAAAAACCACAGTTTTCTAATAGCTGGAATTTCAAGGTTAAATGATTTGACTATTTAACTATTTTTGTGGTGTCTAATTGTTTTCTAAATACACTTCCTCAATTTGAATGCAAATCCAGTCAGGAAAAAATACCCATTTTTCAAGATTCTTAACAGTATTTGAAAAGATGAAAATCCAGGGGTTTACATTTTAAAATGAACAATGATATTGTATTGTTTTAGGTTTTATTCCTTGATTATGATTGAAATTATTATATTCTCTCTCTTTGTGTCATTCTAGTTTATTCATTTACTTATTTGGATTTATTTATTTTATTTGAAAGAGTTATAGACTGAGGGACAGACATAAAGAGAAATCTTCCATCTGCTGGTATACTCCCAAATGCCCATAATGGTCAAAGCCAGGCATCTGCAGCTGGGAGCTACTAGTGTCTTTGGGGTCTTTGAGATGAGTTTCCTGGGCCATCCTCTGCTGCCCTACTGGGTCATTAGCAGGAAGCTGGATCAGAAGTGGAGCAGCCAGGACACAAACCGGTACCTAGAAGGGATGCCGCACCACAGGCAGAGGATTAGTATGCTATACCACACTATGATCCCAAGTCTTTTACATTTTATCAACTTTATAATTTGGAGCTTGGCAAATTCTTCCTCTCAAGTCCAGTCTCACTTTTGTTATGAAGCATGTCTAAAAGTCGAATTTTTATAATAACCTCAACTAGTATTTGTTCATAAAATTAGAAATATATATTTGAACAATATATGCAGACTGTAGTATATTTGCACATACATGAGTGCTTTTCAAACTTTTTAACTAAACTTGCATTGATACAAAATTTCACATGCAAGTGCAATGTGTGAGAGAATAAACACAGAATACTTCGGGGGATATTTTATGTAAAATTCTCAGTAAAGATGCCTACAATTCATGGCATTTAGAGAATCATGATACCAAGATAGTTTAAATAAAACAACATATAATAATATAGGTTTGGTTTAGAATAAGACTAGTTGGAAGCTTTAAGTTGGTCATTCCACTTTCCAGTTTATAAAACCAGGAAAAACTTGTATATATGAAGTTGAGAATGTCTGAAAAGAATTCAGTCACAAAACATGATTAAACCATGTACAAATTAATGTATATTGTAGTTGTCTACATACTGCATTTTAATTCTGCTGACTACACATAGTATTCTTAATGCTGATCTTCCAATGCAGAATTTTATCCTCTTTCCTTTCCAAAAATCTTTCAGAGTTGTCTCCTACTTTCAATTCTGAAGTGAACTTAAAAGAATTGTGAATACTTGAAGCTTTTACTTTTTTTCAGTGAAAACAAAAGGCATTGTTGTTGAAAGCTGCTCACTCTGGTCACACAATCATTATGAGTGTAAAGCTGCATAATCCCATGTCCTCACTGATATTTTCGGGCCTTGGATAATGCATACATTTTTATGAAATGAAGGACTTACTAAAGCTCTTGGAACAGACAGCATATGCTTACACTGTTAAGAAAAATCTCACCCAGTAAATGGTTTTATCTTCAAACTTTTGGGCCAATCTTAAATAAACAGAATATCCTTCATTAAATCAATGAATCCTCATTTAGGATAATTTCTCCTGTAAGTTGACTCTATGAACCTTGGAAAGGGATATATTAGATAGGTGCCACTACCAGGGCTGCTTCAATCTCATCAGTGACACAGAATAGGTGCCTGAATGTCAGAGTCATTACTAGCGCAATGAGACCATGCCGTGTACACAAGTTGCCATTCACACTCCATGGTCTTTCTGTCGGCTAGTCTAGTACTGATTTGTTGAGCTCAGCTAAGTGGAATTAAAAAGGAAAAGAAATTCCCATAACAGAAGTTCAGGAAGATTCTTCTGGATGTTATACTTAGGGAAGATTAATTAGATGAAGTTAAATGATAGAAGTTCCACAAATATGAAACAGTGCACTTCACAGACTATTTGGCACAACTGCCCTTATGCAAACATAATTGAAACTATTTGAATGATATTGGTAATAATCATACAACACTTGGAAGGCACATTAGTATTTCAGTTGTTCATTCCTCCAAGAATGAAAACACATGCAGGATTTGTGAGGAGTGAAGGCAAAACACTGTAAATATCATTCTAAGTAATCTTTCCTGAAATTTGGTGAGGCTAGATGGCTGTAAATTAACCACATTGTGAGATTCTTGGAGGTCTTGTTCATTTTCAAATTGCAGACTGACAGTTAATTATAATATGTTCCCCAAATCAATGATATTTTGATTCTACCTATTTTCATAATAAATTATCATTGTTGTCACAAAGTTTTTAAATAAAGATTAATATGATAAAAATTAGTGCAATGACTTATTAGTCAAAGAAATACTTAGCTTGAAACCAAAACAATTCATTTATTGTTAAAGAAACAAATCTATTTTTTATTTTAATTGTTTTTTTTTGCTTGAAAGACAGATTTATAGTGACAGAGAGAGGGAGAGATACCTTTCAACCAATGATTTTACTCCCCAAATGGCTGCAATGGCCAGAGCTGAGCCTATCTGAAGCCAGAAGCCAGGAGTTCCTTTAAGTCTCCTACGTGGGTACAGGGGCCCAAAGATGGGGACCATCTGTCATTGCTTTCCCAGGTCTTAGGTAGAGAGCTTCATTGAATGTGGAGCAGCTGGAACATGAACCATATGGGATACTGGTGCCACAGGGCAGAGCTCATATGGGATACCAGTGCCATGGAGCAGAGCATTAGTATGCTGCACCAGCCCCCAAAACTATACTTTCATGTTTACTTTCAAACCTCTGTATTTGTTTAGTTTTATTATTAGACACGGTCCAACTTTGTATGCACTTGATGTATAAATCCATCCAATAAATAAAGCAGAGTACTTTTGATAATACTGTAACAATAAAAAATTGAAAATGGTGTAAATTTATCATGATTTGTTATGGCTTTTCTTTTAAGAGCTGGCTGCTAGGCAAGCCATAAAGGAATAGTGAATGGTCACATGCTCAAAGAAAAATTGTGTGAACTGAAAGGGAGACAATCTGAAAAATAGAAAACATCCACTCTAGCAGATAAATGGCTTGTACCTGAAAGGAGGAAAAACTAGTTTGGTTGCTAAGGGCAACTCAAAATGCTACTTCTCTGAGCATGATATCACATCATATTGTACGATTCATGTTTGTGCCACTGCTATTCATCTATCCACAAGTGATTAAGATGATGCCTATTTAAGTCAGGTGTTCACATAGCTGTCAGCGGTCATGACTTGTGGAGCAGAGAGTATAAGCACTTAGGCTTAAATTCCATACCTTTTGTGATTCCCAAGGCACCAAGGGGAAAGGATGATGATGAATTTTGACTCCCTTATCAAGCTGCAGGTTGGCCCTGTCAAGTAAGGCAGGCATTTGCTTTAATGCATTAAGATGTTCAACTGCTCTGGTCAAAATACGATTGTTATACAATAGAAATTGTCTGGGATTAACTTTTTTGCAATTATTGATCCACTTATCTGAGAGTTGTAAATTAAAAATACAAAAATAAATCATGCTAAAACTACAAGGCATAAAAACTCATTGAGATTCATAAGTGAATACAAGCATCACACTTACTTGCAGCATTTCTTAGTATTTAATTGGATACCATTTCAACTTAAAATTTAGAATAGATAATATTCAATGGAATGCAATCATTTATAACTATAATTTAAACCACAGAGTTTTTTATGTTTTTTCAAAGTTGTGATATTTATCCGTCCTGAAAGAAAAAAAGTATGAATTCTATTTTTTTAAATCAAAACATGGTAATTAAGGAAATAATGTCCCTTTGTGATTGTAGAATCTGTTATTTTCTGTTTGTATAAGATGTTCTGATGTTACATGACTCAATGTAGACTGTGCTTTCCATTTTAACTTAATTGCAAGCAATGATTCCTCTAACTTTTGTATCTGGAACACCAGGCAGGTGTTGAATAAAAGTTAGCATTCAGCAGTGCTTTTAGATATTTTAATTTGTAGTGACTTGGCTAAAGTGACTATAATACAAATGCTAAAACTCACTTAAAAATTTTGACGCTTCATCCATTATATTCTAAAAAAGGATTTCTAATTTTCAACATAAATCAAGGAATAAAGATTTTTGAAAAGAGTCTCATCCAAGAAGAGAATAAAGCTCAGAAAGAGCATAAATAAACTTAACATCAGAGTTATCTCTCTGCTTTGCACCTGCAAAAGATAAGTCACCAGTAGACTGCTGAGCGCAGGTGTTGTGAGCCCAATTCATCTGAGACTCCCAAACAGAATAAACTGCTAAATTTACTTTGCCAATAAACCTCTGAGACAATCTTTATGAAGCTCTTGATATAGTTAACTTTATACATCCCTGAAAGTGGGGAGACCCATATTCAATCACACTGTTTGTGCCAATGAGTTTTACAACATGTGTGGTCTTACTTGGTACATCAAAATGATGTGTCTCTCTTCAAAATGTTGATACAGGAAATCTATGATATTATAACATTCTTTACTGATAAGATGGATGATTAAACTTATTCATACTGAGACATGATGAATTGATTTTCCTTAACAAGCTCAGCAGGCATCTCCAAGCCAGATGTGAACAAATGTTTATGTTAGGGGAGGGGCTTGGAGGAGTAAATTGTAAAGTGTGACATCTCTGATCTCAGACTCTGAGATTCTTACTCAGTGGGTCAGCTTGGAGCCTGGAAGTCTATGTGCATAGGTCACTCAGAATTTCTGATGAAGTTTACTATAAATTTAACTTTTATTAGAGGTCATGCTTATTGAGTGCTATGGATAGGATACAGCTCAACTATACCTCTGAAATGTGAGTGCGTTGGAAGCTTGGTCCCTAATGTGCCAGCACTTAGGCAGTGGAATCTCTCAGAGGTCGGCCCTGATATTTGAGGTGCATCATGCAAGCATTGACCTTGGAACGGCCCAATGCTGCTTTTGAAGTGTGAACTGAATCTCAAGAGTGGTAGCTGTTACAGAGAGAGTATGCCTTGCCCCTGAATCCTTATGGCTCATGCCCTTTCTCCATGACATCAATTCTGCATGTTCTTCCAACATCATGATGGCGAGGCAAGATGACAGTATAGGGTACAGACATGTTTGTTATAACGGAGAAATCTTTAGACAGGATGAAGCACAAGAAACAGATTACAGGGGAAAAACAGGGGTCAGGAAGTAGGCAAGGGGTACTTAGAGACCCCCTGGATACAGGGAAGTAGCAGCCATGGCAGAGTAGTGTTGAGGTGGACAGAAAAACCCACCAGTGGCTGGCGCGCGGCAATCCAGACTCCAGCGATCTGGGTTCCAGCACCAGCCAGACATCCAGCAGTGGCCACTGCTCGGCTCCTGTGGCAGCCATGTGGGAGCTTGGGTTCCCGCACCAAGCTCCAGAGGTGAATGCAGTCTAAGACCTACCAATCTCACTGAATAGATTGGGCTAGCCACAAGCAGAGAAAAAGTAGGGGAATCCAGGCACCATCTTGTGTAGAGAAGCAGAGTAGAGTTGACAGAATGGCCAAAAGAGGGCTTGTTTCTGGTTGTTAACATGGAACTTATCCAGTGGGGAGGATCATACCAGAGCAGTATGCTGTGCCCTACCGGCACCAGCTTGCACAGACAGGCAAGGGATCAGAGCATTGCTAAACTGCAGGAGAAGCAGTGGTAAGCTGTACATGCGCTAAACCAGCAGCACTCAGAAGTCAGTGTCAAGGGACCAAGCACTGTCAGACTAAAGGGAGGACAGTTGAGCTGCCAAAGTGCTAAGCTGGGAACAAAATCATCTCCATCTTAGAGCACTGTACAGATTCTGCAGAAAAAAAACAGCCCCTTCAAGGCACGCTACCAACTCCACCCAAAATAATTCCAGGAGGCACTCAGACATATTGACCAGCAGGTGTTGATAAGATCAGTGCCACGGACAAGATAAGTGCCCCCAAAAAAGCAGTTATTCAGGACACTTGGCATTTTCCTAACCCAGGGCACTGATTGAACATAAAAATCAACTCATAGACCTGGAGGTAATATATCTTAAAAATCTGCACTAAGGAAAAGAATCTGCCAACCAGAATTGCATTGACAAAAGGTAAAAGAAAAGACAGAGGCATTATGAATGTTACTGAAAACTCTCCAGCAAAGGAGCAAAAGCCTTGACCACCCTCAGAGTTAACTGAGGAAGACATCGAGAAAATGGGGGACACAGAATTCAGAAAACACGTTATAAAGCTTCTGATCAGCAATGAGAAGCACATACAAAAGTTCAAAGGATTTAAGGAATATGTTACAATGAATCAAATGAAGGCTGATATACCATCATGATGGCGTCAACTACAAGACACTCATCAGACCCTAAGAAAAAGCAGCCAAACAGTCACTAGCTCTCAGCTCCTGAAACTGCAAGCTGAATAAGTCACATTTTTTTCCTAAAAAGATTCAGTATCAAGTGTTTTGTTACAACAAAAACAACAAAAATAGACATTGAGGCATTATATATATGGAAGTTACCCTCTTCATTCATACAGCTGAATGACAATGACATGGACAATGTGGTCACCCCAAAACATTTGCTCCTGTCATTTTCCAGTCATCTTTCTGTCTACTCTCAGATACCTTATAACCACAAGTTTGTCCTTTCTCAGTGAAGTATTGATTTTGCTAAAATGGCATATAAAAGCAGTTAAAATTATATAAATGTTAAATAGTTTGTACCCAACCTTAAATCTATTGTGAATCACTCAGGGTTTTGGGGTCCTAGAATCTACCTGATATTCAGCCAGCCCTCATAACTTGACTCTGGAATGCTCTAAATGGAAGACCAGGTGATGTCCAAATTCATGTTGCAGTTCAAGTTAACATCTAACCACTTATACTCTTGTGCCTGTGGTGGTTTTAACTTTTTGTTTTTAAACTTTAGTTAACAGGTGAAAAGGACAAATTAAAAATCAACTTCATACGCATGCAAGCTCATCTCCCAGGGTGATCTTGGTGCAGCCTGAGTTGTTTGAGCTTCCTCTCCATAAACATCAGACCATGTTTGATCTAAACTACACCTGGTTTCCAGACTTGCAGTCATTTTTCACTGAGTATGAGAATTGCAATCACTCACATTTTATAGTCAAATCAAATTTCCTCCTTTTTTTCCCCCTCAGCCAAATCTGCAGCTCTGGTAGAAGAAAATCCTGGCAGGGTTGGAAAAACTTTTTCAGTTTGAGAAGTGGAGACATCTTCTGATCATGGCAATAAGAGCAGCTGCAGCCACATTGTGCATTCCATCATGTAACAAGTGGTGGTGGTCTGCTCTTTTGCATTTCTGCACAGTGTTGCATTGTGTGGAAGACGGTTCTTATTTTATTTATCCATATTCCTATTTGAGTGAATAATGATGATTTCTGTTTTGAACAACTATGAATCTAGATATTATGAATATTCAGATGCTGGATTTTGTGCAAATATAAGTTTTCAAATGAACAGAAGCGGTACCTATAATATTTGTCAGCTTCTCATTATAATAATAATTAAAACTAGAGACATGCTATCTGTGAAGAAAAAGGGTTTGCTTTAGCACACTGTTTTGGAGCATGCCTATCTGTTTGGCTTCTAGTGACAACATTTTTGCAGGCAGAGAATATCCCAGGGCTCTGTCTACCTCTCTCCATCTGGAGGTACTACAACTGAACCAGAAGGTGTCCATACTAACACTGTCATCCAACATAATCAACTCTGTAAGGCCCCATCACTAAGCATCACAATTGGATTTCCACACTGTTAACCCTTTCAACATTATTCCTTAAGGCAGAAGTCTGTAATATGCAAGCCCTTTGGGAACAACCAAACTAATCTCTAAACCAGAGCTTGTAGGAATACAATGTATGGATTGAAAATGTAACACAATGGTACAGTAGCAAAAAATAGCCATGAAAGTTAATAATGTTTGCATATTTAAAAATGGTAGTGCATTTGTGCGCTGTGCCTTATTACTGTGCCAATGCACTTGTAAGAGAAGCTCTAACGAAGTATGTAAGACTCTGCTACTTTCTAGGAAGTGAGCAAGTTTTTTTCACTATGGCTGCCATTTTGTATTTCCAGCAGCTGTGAACTTGTATTTCCTTGGTTCTGCATCCTTTCCAGAAGTTGTCACTCCAATGTGTGTTGGCTTTGCTTCATCGTGTTTGTTCGTCATTCTCTAATGTGAATGACACATTATTATTGTGTATTTTTTTTAGTGAACAATGATTTTAAGCATCTTTTCTCGTGCTTCTTTGCTATATTGCCATATATAGCTCTCTTCTTTTTTTTTTAAGATTCATCTATTTTTACTAGAAAGTCGGATATACAGAGAGGAGGAGAGACAGAGAGGAAGATCTTCCATCCAATGATTCACTCCCCAAGTGGCCACAAGGGCTGGAGCTGGGCCAATCCAAAGCCATCAGCCAGGAGCATCCTCCAGGTTTCCCACATGGATACAGGGTCTCAAGGCTTTGGGCCACCCTCGACTGTTTTCCCAGGCCACAAGCCGTGAGCTGGATGGGAAGTGGAGCTGCTGGGATTAGAACCAGTGCCCATATGGGATTCTGGCGCATTCAGGGTGAGGACTTTAGCCATTATATAGCTTTCTTCTATTGTGAGGTTTTTATTTAGATATTTTTCCCTTTTAAAAACTATGTCTACATTTTACAGTTGAATTTTGAGTATTGCTTTATAGAGTTCTGAAAGAAGCCCATTTTCAGATATGTAGTCCTTCAAATATTTTCTCTGTTAAAGGTGTTTCCTGCACAGCCACTTTATGAATGAGACATGATGTCTCATTTCTCAAGATTGCAGACCCTTATCTAGTGTTGAGTGTAAGAACTAATAATCTGAAACAATGACATGTGTTTTGTCACCCCTGTTTTCATCTAGGATTTTTGTATTTCTTAATTTTATGTTTATTTCAAAGGTAAAATTTGATTTAATTTCCATAAAAGACACAAGGTCTCTCGTTGCATTATTTTAAAAACAAATTAGTATGCATATGTTTAAGTTCCTTTGTTAAATAGAAAACCAAGTTCTCTTTTCTCAATTAGAATGTCTTTGAAGCTTCCTGGAAGATAAATTGACTATGTACGTGTTGATTCATTCATTGATTTCTGTCTTTATGTTGCTTACAACCTTGTTTCTGCTGGCTTTGGAGTTAATTTGTACTTTTTCTAATTGTCAAGAGAAAACCTCAGATCATTGATCCCAGAATTTTTAACTAGTACATGTATCAAAGAATACAAAGTTATTAAGCACCTGCTTTGTTTGTATCCCATAGATTTTACTATGTTCTATTTTCATGTAATGGACTAGCAAATAGATTTTAGGTTTCCTTGCAGTTTCTTCTTTGATGTATGAGCTGTTTAGGAATGTTTAATTTACTTTTTTGAAAAAGATTTATTTTATGTATTTGCAAGGTAGAATTACGGAGAGCAAGAGAGAGAGGTCTGATGTCTGCCGATTCACTTCCCAATGGTTATAGTCACAGATTTGGGGGAAGGCTGAGGCCAGGAACCTGGAGTTTCATCTTGATGTCCCACATAGCCACAAGGTTCCAAGCACTTGAGCCACAGTCCTCCGTTTGGCAAGGCACATTGTTAGAGAGCTGGAGTGCAAATGGAGCAGCCATGACAGTTCACATGGGATGCTGGCTTATAGACAGTAACTGCCCAAGATATGCCACAAGGCTGGCCCCCAAGAAAGCTTAATTTCAATTTTATCTTTTCTGTTATTAATTTACGAGCTACTTGTTACTTAAATACATGCTTTCCTTGACTTTTATTTTCGAAAATTTTGCTAATTGCATCCTGAAACAGAATATAGTGTTTTTCTTTTTAAGATTTGCTTATTTTTTATTGAAAAGTCAGTCTTACAGAGAGGAGAGATAGAAAGATCTTGTATATGCTGGTTCACTCCCCAAGTGGCCGAAATGGCTAGAGCTGAGTCAATCTGAATCCAGGAGTCAGGAGCGTCCTCCAGGTCTCCCATGCTGGTGCCAGGTCCCAAGGCTGTGGGCTGTCTTCAACTACTTTCTCAGATTACAAGCAGGGAGCTAGATGGGAAGTAGAACAGCTGGGATATGAACTAGCACCCACATGGGATCATGCTACGTGCAAGGTGAGGACTTTAGACCCTAGGCTACCACACCAGGCCCATAGAATATAGTTTTGCTGGGAGACTATTCCACATCCAATTGAAGTGAATGTGTGTTCTAATTGGGTGCAGTATGTTGCAAGTACCAACCAACAGGTGTTTTTTTTTTTTTTCTTAAAGATCCTACATACATTGTTTTGATTGCATACTGTGCAAGAGTGTCATCAGAGAAAGTAGTTGATTTTTAAAAATCTCTTACTATTATGAGTATATGAAGTTCTGTTATAACAAAACACATCTTGCATTTCCTCATTACTGATGCGCCTCCATACTATAATTAAGTAATACAGTTCTTAAACTCCTATAATACTTAGCATAAAATCTTAATTTGTACTTATACTAATGTGGTTACTACATAGAAAGCATGCATAGTATAACAATTTCGGCATTTTAAGTCTAACTAAACTTATGATATTGATAGTACATTTCTTGTAGTAACCAATATGTTCCCTAAGAAGGCACCTGCTTAGAATTTGAGTTGTGATTACCCTCTGACAGTCTTGTCCTTTAACTGGAGTATCTAAACCATTTTCATTTAGTGTAAATATCAATCATGATTGTGCTAACATTAAACACCAGATAATTTTGTTGTTTCAGTGAATTCAGTTTTCCATTTTTCTTCTTTTTTCTATTCTAATTTAGCGTTTTCAAAATTACATTTTCTCTGAAATATTGGCTAATGGTAAGTAGTTTTCAATTTTTAAAAAAACTAAATAATATTTTGTGTTTCAGAAAATAATCTGCAACTTACTTGGCTATCAATAATTTTATACCACTTAACAAATAATAAAATAACTACACAAAGGAGTACTTACTTTCATCCTTTCCACTATTCAAAAAATATTTGTTTTTATTTGAAAGGCACAGTTACACAGAGAAAAGGAGAAAGTGAAATCTACTGTTTCATTCCCTAAACAAGCACAATAGGCAAGAGCCAGGCTGGTCTGACTCTAGGAGCCTAGATTTTCTTCTGAGTGGAGGCTTAGCCTACTATACGGTGACACTGGTCCTAATGCCTCTTATTTTTAAATTACTGTATTTATACAATGTATTCTATAGATGTTATTATCGTCAAAACACATTGTTCTGACATTTGTTTTAGAGTCACTTATCTTTCTGAATGGAAAAAGCAATGTATTATCTTATATATTATTATTCTGATGTTCTTTATTTGGTTTTGAGTATAAAAATGTTAACCTCCTGCCCAAGTTCTTCTACCTAAAGAACATTTTAATTTTTATTTTTATGTGTATGTGTAGAAAAATACTTGGACACAAACCTTTATGTCTCCGTGTGTGTGTGTGTGTGTGTGTGTGTGAGAGAGAGAGAGAGAGAGAGAGAGAGAGAGAGAGAGAGAGAGAGAGAGAGAGAGAGAAAGAGAGAGTCCCATGTGGGACTGGTTCAGTCCCCACATGCCTTCAGTAGGTGAGTCTCTTTCAGTGGTTTCAGGTGAGAGCCCGTGGTCAATCCAGTTCAACCACCTTAGCAGCTGCAGCACAATTACTTTATTCCTTGCTGCTGCCTCCCATGTTCTATGTTGATAGTATGCTAGAGTTAAGAGGAGTTTGAGCAAAGTATCAAATCCCAACATTCAAATGTCCAGTGTTGACATGTTAACTGGCCTAACGCTTGACACCAAGAGTATTCTCCTGTTCAGGTGCGGTTTTTTTGTTGGCACCATGACCTATTTACTATGGAATAAAATTCTGTGTAGTATCATCGAAGGACTTACATTTCTGTTTATTTTTTGTACCCTTAAGGACATCAGGCCACTGTCCCTACCCCAGGGCTAACAGGTTTTATGTGGTTTCAGTGGTGAGTGAGAGATCTGTAAATATCTTCTTCCATTGCTCTAATAGCTTGGGTTTTTCCTGGGCCTTTTGTCACGAGCATTTCCTGTCCACTCCCTGGGCAAGATGACTTAGCATTTGACCCACAATGGCACCGTGAAAATAAAAACAGTGGTGTTGGGTGGGTGAGAGGATTAACACTTTTTTGGTGGCAGTTGGTTTTTTTGCCATTTATGAAGGAAGAGCTCCTTAGTTTGCATATGAACTTAAAAAAACAAAAGCCATCAGAAGTTGCATACTTGAAATAGCAAGATTTGGTATCTTGCCCTGAATCCAAACTTTCCTTTGTGCATCTAGTGATAGCCCATACGAAAGCTGACAAACTGTTGGGAATATATTGTGTATTCAGCTAAAGTAACGTTGGTTCATACCTATTCACCATATTGCTACTTATTTGTATTGGTCTTTTCATCATCATATTCTTTGTTCATGCTCTTCAAATGCAAAAGTATTTTTGCATATTCTGTCTCTCCTAGAAGAAATTTGGCAATATTTGGAATATGACTTTATAGATTATTTGTCTTTAAAATTCAGAATCACAGATACCTATATATAAGTATATATCTGTCAATATGTTAGATTATAACTGATTCAAAATATTTAATAAAAAAGAAAATGTTGACCAAAAAGTTTCCTACTAACCTTTTCTTTCCTTTTCCCAAACCTGTCTTCATCATGTGGTAAAATTTACAACTTTTTTCATCATTATAGGGAATTCCAAATCACTGGGACAAATACATCGATTTTATGAGAGAAATAACACTGGAATTGTTTTGAGGATTTAAAGAAACTTTTCCTGAAGCTAAAAAGTAAAAAATGCCTATCATTTATAAATAAAGTACCCTCCAGGCCCCAATGTTGCCCAGAGATGAAATATTTCATGCGTTGAGTTAACAGAATGCTCATAACAACTGTACAAGCTTAGTATTACTGTGCACAAGTTCTCAGAAGTGAGAAAAGTGTTTATAAATGAAAAAAATAAATAACTGTGTATTCAATTTTAGGCTCCCTCAAAAGACTGATAAAGCAAAAAGTTAGTTGACCAAAAAGGGATAGAGTGAAAATGAAGCAAACAAAACCTAAACTCCTCAGAGAGGGCCATTGCAGTCAACAGATTTACTCAAGCAGGCAGGATCCCCCTGGGGGATCCTCCCTAGGGAAGCGTTGAATCATTTAAAAAGACCCCAGAGAAGTGTTTACACATACATCATATTTGGAGACATGGCGTAAGGACTTATTTACACTTAATAGTAAATATGCTAAATGTTTGCTTGCCTTCAAGGTTTTTGAAGAGCAGTGACCATGAATAAGTTTCATAGGAAGGTAATATGGAAAATAAATGAAAAGATGAGCTAAAATACCAGAATATGAAATTTTGTGTTTATATGTATGTCCAATGACTATATATATATATCATATTGGAAATAAAGTACTGTTTTATGCCAGTGCTCAATAATCATGTTATCATAATGCAAACTATAGTGTCACTAAGTTTGTTTTAAATATTCTTAGTATTAATACTCTTACTAGTTCATGCTATGTGAAAGTTCATGAAAATAAATACTAGTCAGATACTAATATTTACATAACATTATATGTATATATTTGTGTGTGTATACATACATATTAAATGATAGTATGACCTACAGTGAGGGCTTGGATGCCAGATGTAATCGTGGTGGAAGTGACTGACATCGCGGGAATCTCTAATTGATGATCAGGCCCTGCTAACAGCTGGGTCTAGGTGGATGCAGGGTATGTATATTGTCCTCCATGACCACTGTCTACAATTAACCAAGAAACACACTTAACATTTTCTAAGTGTTGTAATGAGGTTACAACATTATTTACTTGAACAATTTATTCCTAAATATTTTTACTTATTTGATTTATTTTTAAAAGAACAGGGAGGAGGGGTTGGAGACATCTTCCATCTGTGGGTAGATTGCCCAAATGTCTGCAGTAACTACAACTGTGGCAGGCTGGAGCCAGAGACAAGAACTCCATCTGAGCAACAACGACTCAAGCCCTTGAGCTATCTCACATGCTGTCCTTATGGTGCACCTTAGCAGGAAGTGGGAATAGAGAGTGGAGCTACAGCTTGATTGCAGGCATTCTGTGATGTGCTGTGGCCACCCCAAGCAACATCTTCACCACTGTACTAAACAATTTCTGCAAAAAGAGTTTACACAACCAGCTAGACATATATATATATATATATTTTTTAAAACTACACTACATTTAGATATAAATACACAAAGTTTAATTTTAGAATATGTCTCAATTTTTAATAATGTAAATGCGTACATATTTTTTAGAAGAATAATTTTACCAAATGTGAGGATTACAATTTTTTACATGAAGAATTTATAACAGAATAGAAGAAATATGCATTTTTCAAAGCTGTACTAAAATATGTCATCTCAAATAAGTACAAAATCAAAGAGAGAGAATGGTATTGGATCTTCCAGCTGCATAATCTCTTCTGTCTCCATGTCCTGCGTTCTGGGCACGTTGATGTTGGAGTTGGATTCCCAAGTCTTTAGGAAGCTTCATCCCTTGGTTTTTCAAGGTTTAATCCACCAAGAAATTGCAACGGATTGTAGTGTCCTGTGAGCAGGTTTTCCAGGCTGGAATGGTACGCACATGCTTCTCGAGATCTAAAGTCACAAGGTGTGGGGAGCGGGGTGCTGAAGCCACTCCCTGGAATAGGAAAGCCGGAATAGAATGGCGGCTGGCCCAGGGCCAGAAGGTGGGGTTGGTCATGCCAGCAGGTAAACAGGAAGTCACAGGGATAGGCTGATGCAATTATGCCATTGCTGCAATTATGTCATTGCTACTGGTCTATCAGGTAGTGCCAAGTGGACCCGGGGGAGAAGTGATCGGTGGAGAATGGTATAAAAGCAGCTGGTAAAAGCTAAGGAAGGGGGACTTCGAGGAGAAAGACGGGGAGAACGGGGTAGAAGAGAGGGGAAGAGGGGTTAAGAACTTAAGGCAGAAAAGCAAAGGCATACGGGGAGGAAAAGCAGCAGAGGGGTACAAAAGTGGTATAGAAGCAGTAAGACCTGCATACGGGGACAAGAATGGAGAAAAGCGGCAGAGAGGGGTACAAAAGCAATGCAGACATACGAGGAGAGGAACAGGAAGAAGGGTGGCGGAGAGAGGGCTGAAGAAGCAGGGAGGAAAGTTAAGACCAATGGGGAAAGGGGCAGCGGAGAGAAGGGTTTAAACGCACCCACTTTTGGCAGTGAGGGGTCCGGTTGCGGTTCGAGCTTTTCCCATACCCTCAAGAGTGTGCCTCGTTATTTAGTGTCACTGCTGGGCAGCAACAAGGGAAGTCCCTCTCCTATGATTCCCCATATTGCCATTGTCCCACCACTGCAGTAAGTTTCCTGTGGGATCCCAGGCTGTCTGAGATGTCATCTGGAATATCGTGGAGCCTTCCAACAAGCCCAAAGCTGCTATGTACTACACACACTTGCAGCATTAGTAGCAGTGGCTGCTGTCGTGATTTGCACTTTATAATTTCTGGAGCAGGGGATCAAGCCTCCCTTGTTCCCTAGTCATGGGGGAGGTACCCAAGAGGTGTTGCAGCAGGATTCAGGGAGCAGAGTCCAAACCACTGGGTAGCAAGGGCTGAGGTCTCAAGGGTGCTTCTGTGGAAGCTCCCCTCCAGTTTTCTGCTCTGGACCTGTAACAAGAAGAACCCACCTGAAGATTTCCACATGACCTTCAGGATCGTTTTTATTCCCTTTGCAGGGGCATGATGAACAGCTCTGGGTGGCCTTCTCTTCATGGTAATCTCTTTAGCAAAAAGTTACTTTGCACATCCTTCATTTCCTCCCCTAAAGATGCCTTTTTGCTCTTTATATAGTTGGGCTGTGAATCTTCCAAATCTTTCTGTTCCACTTGCCCTTAACTTACAAATACCATCTTTCAATCATTTCTTTCCTCTTGCATTTCACTATTGGTAGTTGAAAAATCAGACCTAGAAGCCCTCCAGTATTTATCTTAGAAATTTCTTTGGCCAAGTATCTTTATCGCTCTGGAATTCTGTCTTCTACAAAGCCTCTGGGCACAGACACATTTCTGCCAACCTCTTTGCAAGTGCATAACAAGGATGTCCATGACTCCAGTTTCCAAAACCTTTTCCCACATTTCTGTCTAAAATCTTACAAAACAGCCTTTATTGTTTGAATTTCTACCAACACTCCATTCATAACCACTAAAATAATCCCTTGGAAAATTTGGGCTGCTGCTGGCTCTCGTTCTTAGAAGCCCTCGCTGGAGTTACCAACAACTCTCCATTCATGGCTGGTTAGGCTTTCCTTTGCCTCTTCCTCAGCCAGTCCAGAAGCCCCATGCCACTTTTCAGATATTAATGGCAATAACAGCCCCATTTCTCACTGCTAGTTTTCTTAGATTATATTATGTCATAATAAAAATACCTGGAACTTTATGAAGTTTTTACAGCTCTCAAGGCTGGAAAGGATGAGGTGGAAGGGAAAGACAGAAGGCAAAAGAAAAAAAGCATGAGAAGCAGAGAAGTTGGAGAAAAAGGAGAAAAAAAGAGGGGCAGGTTGGAGCTGAATACATTCCTTCAACAAAACCACCCTAATCTATGTATAAATCCCAACTTCCAACATGTTGTGCACTGGAGGCTAAACTTGCAAGAACTGCAGTTTGGGGCACACATTTAGTCCATCACATAAACTGAAAATGAGTTTGTGAACCAATCGTAAACCTGTAATTTGATAATATGCTTCAGAGAAGCAATATTCTAGTTGCTGTCAGCTGTAGACCTACTGAATCCAGCAAGGCTAGACGCAAACAACTTCTGTTTTGAGACACCTCTAGTTGGTTGTACTGTGTGATAAAGTCTGTGAATTGCATCTGTAAAAGCAAAATTTGAAATGATGACTTCTCATGGAAAATGTTAAAAATGAAAAGAAAATGAACTGCAGCAATTATAAATTTAGCATTTTCTTTTGAATCCAACTACATTTTAAGTGTTATCTAATTCAGTCTCTGTTCTCAAATTTTTGTATCTTCAATAATAATTCCATGAACTTACTATGTATGTGTATATGCTCTTAAATTTGAGTATTCAATGACCATGGCTCATTGAGGTTAATTGTGACACCAGTAATTGCTATTTCAATGCTAGTCACTCGTGAGGCTGCAGGTGTAGCTGGCTTCTGACTGCCCTCCAACCCAGAGTGCCTGCCATTCTCCAGCTGAGCCCAAGATGCTGATAATGCAGTGCAGGAAGGGGTCATTGTGTGAAACTAATTTCAGGTGCCTTTGTAAGGCTGTTATCCTTTCCACAAAGTGGCTAATTAAGAATATTGTGACACAAGAAATCATCATTTTCTTCCTGTTTTTGCCATGCTCCTATGATTGTGTCTATGCACTGCATGGGAATTTAATTCAGGAAATCTAAATGGTTCAAAGAACACATCACATTTGAAATAAAATATCCATGAAGTGCTTGTGTAAAGGCTAATTCGGGAGTGGGCAATTTCAGGGAAATGTTGAGAACTAAAAACAGTTTTTTTGCTTATGTAACTCTAATAGGGTTTATATAACAGAGCTAAGCTAGAATTTGAAAAGCATACATGAACAGTAATTATGCCCTTACATTATATGTAGGAAGTCCAATTAGCTTTTAAGACTTAGATTTGGAGTGGTGGTGTTTATTGAAATGGATAAATGTAGTGTTGCAGTGTAGGAATACACTTTTGTGTATGCTTATGTACTCATAAAACTGAGACTCCTGACTTATGATATATACTTTGAATTTACCTTTGGACATCGCACTAGAACTTATACTGATAATTATGTTTGCTTTGTCCTATTTCATTCTCATAATTCAATTTGTAGCATATATTGTGAGCTTTTGAGATAGCCTGTTGGGGTTAGATTTATAAAATTTTTAAGATGATAGATATCTAGTCAATGCTAACTGACTTATGCAATAACTAACCTGGCTTCTATACCACAACTCCAGAATTTTACTGAAATATAAAATCAAGCATTCACTTTAGAGGAACTCAAAATAAATCAAGGCTGCTAAATGAGGCATAGTGTGCAGACAAGCAGTGCCAGCATCTTCTTTGAGGTTTTCAGAAATCGCTGATTTCAGGGACTACTGCACAACCACCGAAGCCAAATCTACATTTAACAAGATTCCAATTGATTAGTATGCTTTTCAGAATATCAAGTACATCATAGTATGGTAAAAAATGTTATCCGGGGCCCGGCGGCATGGCCTAGTGGCCAAAGTCCTCACCTTGAACACGCTGGGATCCCATAAGGCTGCCGGTTCTAATCCCGGCAGCTCCACTTCCCATCCAGTTCCCTGTTTGTGGCCTGGGAAAGCAGTTGAGGACGGCCCAAAGCCTTGGGTTCCTGTACCCGCGTGGGAGTCCTGAAGGAAGTTCCTGGCTTCTGGCTTTGGATCGGTACAGCACCGGCCGTTGCGCTCACTTGGGGAATGAATCATTGGATGGAAGATCTTCCTCTCTGTCTCTCCTCCTCTATGTATATCTGACTTTGTAATAAAAATAAATAAATCTTTAAAAAAATCATCCAACCAATATGTTATTTGGAAGCAACATTGAGCATGCTTTCACTAGATCTCCAGCGGCCACTTTGCACCAAAAGTATCATGCAAACATCTTGCAGAGCAAGGTATTTCTCACAAGTATAAAACCAGTGCTTTGTCTCAGTAGAACCACTAGGTTAGGATTATTTGACTGGTCTTTAATATCGAAAAAAAAAGTTATTTTTCCTCTTCTCATCTACGAAACAGGAAAAATAATGATATTTTTGTTACTAGGCTATGGTAAGGATTACATGTGTTACACTTGTCAAATACTTAGTAAAAGCGTCAAATACATAGGAGGTATTCAATAATCACCTATTCTCATATTTTGATTGTAGGAACAGGAAGTTGTTTGATCTTTGTTAGAAAAAAATGAGAGAAGGGGCAAGGAATCAAGATGAAGTATGAGTGATTGTAAATAAGCTATAGCGAGATTAGTTGGTTGTCCTTGATTCCTTGTGACATCTATTTTTTCTGGGGCAAACAAAACAAAGGCCAGATCAGTTGGTCCACACTATTCCTCACTGGTTGCCCAAAGAGTTTGATCATAAACTCTGGAGCAATGCACCTGTGATGGTGCATTTCTTGGGGGGAGGGGTGGCTTCACCCAGACAAGTTATTCAGGGCAACAGAAAGCATAACTAACAGAGATTGCTATCAGCATGTTTTATACAGCAGCCATCATCAAAGTGTTATAGCATTCCCCCAGAAAGCCTTCGGGTGGTATCAAAGATAAAAGAAATAAAACTTTCTCAAGACTGTTTTTTTTTCTTTT
Source organism: Ochotona princeps (assembly GCF_030435755.1). Taxonomy (NCBI): domain Eukaryota; kingdom Metazoa; phylum Chordata; class Mammalia; order Lagomorpha; family Ochotonidae; genus Ochotona; species Ochotona princeps. The sequence continues at coordinate 18,268,777 of NC_080843.1, read as the reverse complement.
TTCCTTTTTTTTTTTTTTTGTTTGTTAAAAGGGAATTTATAGAGAGGATGATGGACTTGAAGGTGAAATATGGCCAGAGGGGATAAACTTCACTTGGTATTCTGGTCACTCTGTTTTTTGACACATCTGTTGATTTTTTAAAATCGTATGCTTTACTTAGGATCATTTTTAGAAGATTACATAAGATCAAACTCGGAGAAATATGATTATCTTAGAGTAAGTATATCCCTTGCTTTAATGTAATACCAGAAATAAGTACAGACTGAGTCTTCCCCAAAGAGACAATTTCAGATAATGTTTCATGGAGAATTATGATGTATCAATGTAACATTGCTTTCTTCTTTAAGAAAAAAAGAAGAAAAATAGGAAAAGAGACAAATGCAACTGAAAGTGACTCTTCATAGGCGAGTGAACATTTTCTGTTTTCCATTTCCATTCCAACATTTTTGGAATATGTGAGAACATATATAAAAATAAAGTGAATATCAACAATAATAATGATCATAAAAGAAACAAATGCTATTATGGGATTGGCTTTTTTAATGCAAATAATATTGTATGCACAACTTCTGATTTTAATTGAAACTGCTAGACAGATTTATTGTTAGCAGGTATTATCTACATATTAAAGAAGATAAAAATAACTTTAAGAGGTAGTATGCTAATTTGCTCCAGGTCTAGACGGGGTAGTGCCAGGAGATGGCTAGATGTGTCACTCTTATGTGTATGTATCATCATCTTCCCTTAACCCAAGCATGGGATCTTCCCTTATAAGAATACAAGTTTTTTCCTCAAACAAAACTATTGCAATAACTTTCCTGTTCCCATCCAGAGCCTCCCCTACAGTGGAAATAAGGAAGCATTCAGTCTAAGTTTGCAGAGATGACTCTAAAGTCCCTGCAGTTTACAATCTCTATTGTCCTACACTTGACCATTATAGAGAGTGACCACTGTACACATTCTCCTTCCCTAGAAAATTATTTCTTCAGATAAAACATTATTCCTGTTTGCATTAGCATCAGTTTCACAAGGCAAAGCTACATGTCTAGCAGCATTGATTGTGTCTGCCCTTTGGGTGGTGTTGTGTGCTTCTTTGCATTTTCTGAAGACTGCCTAAATACTCAGTACTTGATACGCATTTGAAAAGAAAAGATTCTGTGAAGTTTCTTACCTTACAGACAGGAGAGCTCCTGAGAAGAGGATCTCATTCCCCAAAATAAGTAGAAAGTGAGTGCAAAGAGGATTGATTTTTTCCTTCTCTGATTCTTAGATCACAGCACAGACTCTTTCTCATCTAGGTATAAAGGGAGGTGAGGCCATCACCCAGTCCTGCTATTATCCATGGTGGATCGACTCCAGATTCCTCCTGGGTGTCAAAGTCTGCAACAGCCCAGGAACTCCCTTCTGGTGTCTGACATGGGTGGCAAGGACTCTTGTACTTGATCCATTTTTCTGCTGCCTTTCTAGGCACATCAGCAGGAAGCTGGATTGGATGGGATGTAGCCATGTTTTGAACAGCACTCTGACATGGAATGGTGACATTATATGCAGTGACTCAGCCCAACGAGCTACAACACTTGCTGTTCCTATACACTTTAAATGATTTCAATATTATAATATCTAACATGAATAATGTGGCACTTGGTATATTATTATAACATTTGTAAAACAACATCTATTCCCTCATTATATTAACTTTCAAAATTTACGTAGAAGTGGATTCTTCTAGCTCCTCACTGGAGAGGAGTAGTTTGACTATGAAGTGATGTTTTTCATTTGCAAGCCAGACAGTTGGCTTTGATTATATTTTCTGCCTTACAGTGTTAGCACCACTAGGACAATCAAGGTATAACATTCCTAGGGTAAACTGTTTTTTCTTAAGTCTTGTGACAGTTGTGAGAAAAACCTTTGAACTTTCCGTTCACTACAGGAAGCCATATAACCAAGGTCTCCACCTTGCTGTCAGGTTCACAGAATAAGCGACAACAGTGTGCAACAGCCACTGAGAGTCTCTAAGGCAGGCCCGTTTCTAGGACCAGTGTGCCTCCTCTAACGGCTGCATTTGGCCCAATGGCTTCTTCTGGCCTTCTGGTACTTTCCCTGTACTGCTCTACAGCCTAGGAAGCTCCCATTTAATCTTTATTACCTTTATTTCTTCACTCCAATTCAGATTGACATGACCGTGCCAAACTCTTCCAGCCCTCCCAGCTTATTCCTGATACTTTTGCTTCCATGTTCTGATCTCTTACAGCCACCCAGGTGAACAAGATGCCGTCCATTTTCAAATTATGCAAAATTTTTATTTTCTTTTCATGTTAACCTCCAGTTTTGTGTGTTTTCATCATTGATATCATTATATTGATGTTTTAATGTTTATTTTCATCTACTTGAAAGTCAGATCAAGAATGAGTGAAAGAGATCTTTTACCTCTTACCTACTGATCCATTCCCAAAGTAAGAAGCCAGGAACTCCACTCAAGTTGTTTGAGGCGTTGCCATCTGCCTTCCAGGCACATTCAAAGCTGCATAAGCAGCAGAGCAACCTGAATTCAAACCACCATTCCAAAGCAGGATACAAGTTTTCTGAGCAGCAGTGTAACCCACTGTGCCACATTGCCTGTTTCCAATATAACAATCCTAATCACATACTCGTTTTATATTACATTTGCTTGTTAATAATTATTAAAAAGTAAAACCAGTAATAATCATTATCTAGTCAATTTACTTTTAATCCATATTATGCTACAGAGACATTTAGTTCTTTTTTTTTTTATTTATTTTATTGGAAAGGCAGATATACAGAGAGGAGGAGAAACAGAGAAGATCCTTCATCCGATGATTCACTCCACAAGTGGCCGCAACAGCCGGAGCTGAGTCGATGCAAAGACAGGAGCCAGGAACTCCTCCAGGTCTCCCACGCTGGTGCAGGAACCCAAGGCTTTGGGCCGTCCTCGACTGCTTTTCCAGGTCACAAGCAGGGAGCTCGATGGGAAGTGGAGCTGCCGGTATTAGAACTGGCGCCCACATGGGATCCCAGTGTGCTCAAGGCAAGGACCCTAACCATCATACTATCATGAGGGGCCCCAGAGACATTTAGTTCTAAATTTCCATTCATACTGCCACATAAGAAAAAAACTAAAAAAAAAAAGTTCCCAAGAGGAGTTTTTGATGCTTTGATGTTTTAATGCTTTAATTCCTATCCTAGAAATTTCTTTCACTGATCTCCAGGCTTGAACGTGCTATTGATTGAACTCCAGGGCCTTTTCTTTAACTTACTTCTTATTTACTTTTTGAGGCATATGTTCCGCTAATTAAAAAGAAATAATAATGTGTCAAGAATACATTTCCGAGTACTAGAATTTTGCTCTGACTTAGATGTTATGAAAAACAAAAACATCTCAGGATTTTAAATTCCAGGTGGCATGTACTTTTTCCCCAAAATTTTCAAGTCTTTGTCCAGTCTCATTTGACACCTTATTGCTGATAAGAACTCAGGGACCATTCTGTTTCTTATCTCCATACATTACTGATAATGTGGTTTTTCTTTATAAAGTCCCTTATAATCTTTCCTACAGTATTTACATAGTGAATTTCACATCAATATGTGCGGACATAAATATTGTACTTGTGTATAAGATTGACAAGAATATTTTTGAGATCCCAATTCAGCTTTTCTTTTAGTGATTTTTGTTTTTCATAATATCCTGTCTTTCATCTTCTTTCTTGTCCATTTCTCTAATCTAAGATTTAGTTAATCTAAGATTAGGTTCCCTGAGTTTTCTCTTTTAACCCTATTCTACTCCACTCTTTAGTTTTATTCGACCAGTATAAAATAAAGCCTCTAATTTGTAGTTTGCGTTGATTTTTTCCTATGAACCCTCTAGTACTTGTAAAGTAAACATTTAGCTCATCCTAGCTTGTTCTTCTGTTAACAAAATTGGTCCATAGCTCAACTCTCCACCATTATTGCATTAGTTTCTTTACGTAAGTTACTCAAGTTGTGTTTCCCCTTCTCCTCCCTAAAGAGGCAACTGTATCAGGGGTCTTATCATGCCCTCATTAGAGTAAAAAGCATCTCATATTCAAAAATTGCCTTTGATTCTGTGCCATTTCCTGCTGTGAGGAGCTGGTCCTGTAAGAACAAATAATCACAGTCTTTGGACAGATCTTCTTCGACATTTTTTTTCAGGATTTGGTAAACCCCTGCTGCTTGAATTTGAGCTTCGTTACCATTGATGTTGATATTAAATATTTTCACATTCATAGGCTTATTTCTCTTTTTCTCTAGCCTTTTTATTCATATATTCAGGCTTTTAACAAAAGATTTATTTATTTTTACTGTGATATACAGATATATAGAGAGGAGGAGAGATAAACAGGAAAATCTTCTGTGTGATAATTCACTCCCCAAGTGGTAGCAACAGCTGGAGCTGAGCCTATCCAAAGCCAGGATTCAGGAGCCTCTTACAGATCTCCCACACGAGTATAGGGTCCCAGGACTTTGGGCTGTCCTCATCTGCTTTCCCAGGCCACAAGCAGGGAGCTGGATAGGAGGTAGAGCAGCTAGGATTAGAACTGACACCCATATGGGATCCTAGCACATGTAAGACCAGAAATTTAACCACTAGGCCCCTGCTCTGGACCCAACTTTCTTTTTCTTTTTTTTTTTTTTTAAAGATTTATTTATTTTCTTTTTGTATTACAAAGTCAGATATACATAGAGGAGGAGACACAGAGAGGAAGATCTTCCATCCAATGATTCATTCCCAAAGTGAGCGCAATGGCTGGTGCACGCCGATCCAAAGCCAGGAGCCAGGAACTTCCTTCAGGTCTCCCACGTGGGTGCAGGAACCCAAGGCTTTGGGCCTTCATCAACTGCTTTCCCAGGCCACAAGCAGGGAGCTGGATGGGAAGTGGAGCTGCCGGGATTAGAACCGGCGCCCATAAGGGATCCTGGCGCATTCAAGGCGAGGACTTTTGCAGCTAGGCCATGCCGCCGGGCCCCAACTTTCTTTTTTAAGGAGGCAATTATTTATAGGAGCTTGCTTACCACACTCATATTGGGGTTGAGATGAAGAACTTTAATTGTACCTTAATTTTTCCTCCCTAAATTCGAATTCTAGATATGTGTAGAATTCTCTAACCCCTTGGTGAGTAGGGCAATGTTGAAGCAGACAGTGAACATTCTCTGTGCTGGGTTAAGAGAAATAATCTTCTGGTATCATGGACTCAGTTTCCTAACGCATATTAGGTTAAACTACAAACTTGCTCCTTAGTAAGATTACATCTCCTGGATCAAGTGATGATTAAACCTGGGGATTTCAACGCTTTATTCTGGTTCTCTGTTATATCTAAAATCCTGCATGTGCAAGGACGGGAACAAATTATTCTTTATTAATCCCCCAGCCCCACCCCAGAGTGGTATCACGACTCAATCCAATGTTAAAACCAGGAGAAAAAGCAACCATTTGCTGCACGGTGGCACTTCGACGTTGCTTTCTAACTTTGAAACTTTTGAGAAACCACATATGGGCATCAGACAGAGAAAGAGAAATGGAATATTCATTAGTGATAAAGTTACTGAGTGAATGTGACCTCAGTAATACGGCCGCCTGGATTTCATAGATTTCACCTGGATGTTAAATAGACTGATCCTTCTGACAATATTCACATGAACTGAAAGGATGTACTTGTTGGCTGGAGAAAGCTTTTCCTAAAGCAGGGGAGAAAGCAAACCTCCTCCAGCCTGTGTGGTGGCATAGGTACATTTAGAGCTCCATGAACCAATCCAGCAAATACATCAGGTCTCTGCCCTTGGATTTAGGTGAGGATGTAAGTAGGATGCAGTGTTCTTTCTACATCTTCATTCCTTGGGTAATGAAGTTGAAGCATGGTCTTCTTTTATGAAAGTAGAAGGAATAAAATAGTAATTATTCTCCACTAAAATGCACAGATGTTCTTTTTCCATTTAAGACAAGCACCTGATTCTATGATCGGCTCCAAGTTTGACTACTCACATGGGCGAGAGTTGGTTTATTACTGATAATCTTGTTTCCACTTTCATGAGGCTTCCTAATGCTCCCACTATCTTCCTGAATTCACTGCCAATGGGTTAGCATTTGATTAGGTGATTTTGATGTGGTTAGAATGTTACTATTGCAAATTAGAAACTGCAACACCACCTCAACATTTGAGGTGAAACAGAGCAATTGTCAGAAATGATGAATTACAGACCAAGTCCATATCTAACAATTCTGTAGTGTAACAGTATCCCCAGGTAATTCCAGTGTTGGAGAAATGCTGATTTACAATAAGTTATTAAAATAACTTGGCAGCTTTGTAAAATATGAAGCTGAATAGGTCCTCTCCATCAAGTTTCCAAATTTAAATTACACCAAGATCACTATCCCCAATGCACCTCATCAGGGCTCAGGATATGAAATTAAATAGAAGTAGGTGCAATGATATATGGGATTCATTAGTAATTACTCAATATATCTGATAATTGTTAACCACATATGCTCCTCATTTGAATTTTAATTCCCTCTCATTACATAGTTCATAAGAAAAAAATTACAGTCCCCAAACTGAATCTCTTTACTTGTATAGAATATAAAAATATCAAATTCCATGGTCTTTAGTAAAGTAAAAATAAAGTTCTAAAATTCCAGCTCTGTGACATCGTGAGCTAAAATGCCTTCCCCAGACACCTGGACCAGTTACTATCCATTCCAATGACTATGTCGTTGGTACCACTTCAGTGGCTGGAGCCAGGCTCTCATCCCAGTACTCATCCTTCTCACCCAGAAGTGGCATTTGAAGCATATGCTACTTTGAGCAATGTGTGGAGATTTGCACTGATTCTGGCCCGCTTCCAAGATCTTCAAAATTCTTTCCTTACTGTGTTAAAAGTTTGGGCAGTTTACAAAAAAAAAAAAAAATCTTGTGACCAATATCTCTATATAAAACCTTGAGGCAGCTATACTATCTTTCTGTAACTCCCTAATGTTCTCACTCTTGAGTAGCATTGATTTCTACCCACCTTCTCTTTTGTATTCTTTTACTTGCTGTTCTTTCGAGAAGCCTCATTTAAGTGTTTAGCAGTTTAAATGGTGTTCACTTTATTCTTTACCATAATATAGAGCTAGTAATTTTGCTATATGTAAAAGTTATTGTTTTCTTTTCTCTGTTGGTGACTGACAATTTTACTTCCTTTAAATTATCTTTCATTTGCTTTATTAGGTACCCCTCATGAAATATAGTGAATGACTTTTGGCTCTGTGAAATTCAAGATGTACCAAATAAAATATATTTGGACTATATAAATATATATATATATATTTGGATGTCTTGAGCTATGGTGTCAAAGTTCACCATATATATATATATATATATATATAATCTGTCTGCAAACGGCCATCTTCCTGTTGTAGCAGAGATGGAAATTATTTGCTTTGCTGCGTTGGTTATTTCTTTCTTAAGCTGTCTCTTCCTCCCTGCCTGTCTTCTCAAAGCAGTCAGTATTTCTGCCATGAGCAAAGGTTATTTTGAAGCTCACTCAGTGACAAGGGAATCTTTCCATCACTCTTCCACTCTCAAATGTATCCGTCTTTACTCCAAGACTTTCTATGTATTTATGTTAAATATTAACATGTCTAGATTTTCTCTATGTGCTTCTCCATCTTCAAATCCTGACTGCAAAAATTTTAAAATGGAAGTTTTATCTATTTAACTATTTTAAGAAGATGTGTCTCAGTGTTTTTGGTCTATGTCTGAGATGAGGCTGCAAGTCAACAAAATGAGATTTGGGGTTTTTGTGTGTGTGTTTCCTTTTGGAATCTAGCCATTTCAATTTAGTATAAAGTAGAACAGGTGTCCTTTCTTTAAAACTAATTACACCCAGGTGTTTCTCCTCTGTCCCAACATCTGTCTGTATTGACCTTCAAAAGCCGGTTTTCTTCTCTTGTATGTATGTATGTATATACTTCTCTTCAAAATCACAACATTTCTCCTGTGGGAATTCTCCCTGCCAATTTAATTAGAGCAAGAATATTGCACTTTTATTCTTTCTTTTTCCAGACATCAGAGCTCGGGTCATTTTTAAATGGTCCAGGCACTCTTTGGTTTCCTGAGAAATGAGACTCCCAGGGAAATAATGTTACACCTCAGGTTTTCACAATTGCTCTCTTAAGTCTTCCCACTCTAAACAATTCTATTGACACATTGGGCAAAATCAAACCTGATGGCTTACTCCTTATAAAGCAATGACCTCTCAACTGGATTTATGTGTATCAAAGAATTGTGATCTGGAGCTCTGTAATCTGAATCCTTAATCAGAGTTTCAGAAAAGAATCAACTGAGTTGCTGAGTGAGATCACGTAAAGGGATCTGACTCAAGATAATGTGTATGTTACTGAAGATATTTAAGTATTTTCCTCTTAACCTTTAAAGTAGTTACATTTTAAATGGAGGCTATAGAATATAGGCCCTTTGATATTTTATTGATTTCTTAACACATCCATCACACACTGGAATTCTCACTTAGAACTCAACTACCATTCCAATTATAAATCCTAATCCTAGATAATGGCTCAGAAGCACCAGAAAAGAAACAGAAATTCATCCACACTTCAGTGACATAAATACATACCTAACGAATTTTTCTTTGGCTTAAGGGAGCATAAAGTAGGTCTCAAAAATCTTCCTTTTCTCAGTATAATTTATCTGACAGGGAAAATCAATTCAGCTTCAGTAGGGTCATGTTCAGTTTGTGAAGACCATCTCAGTGCCTTAGGTCAGATCAATGCCAAAAACAGAATATGCTATTGTTGCTTATTAAGGAATGTACATTCCATACTTAATAATTCAAGGGCCATAAAAAACAACAATGAATCTCCCAAAGTAGTCATCTGCAGATAGGCCACTGTGAACGTCTAAATTCAAAATGCAGATGACCTTCATTCTCTAAGGCCTTTTACTAGTACTACACCAGAAACATCAATCTTCTTTAGCTCCTAAATAACAGTTCTTGCATATTCTCAAGACTTAAGGTCAGTGGCATAGTGTTAGACTAAATAAGCAGAATGCCATTGGCTGGAGGCTATCTTCCCACTTTGATTTCCTACATAGCCAAACTACAATCTAATTCACTGCATAAATAAATTGAAACCTAACAGAATAATATATTACAAACAGCAAAGTTTCAGCCAGTCGTACAAAGCCAACCATTTAGGCTATGCCCCCAAAAGACAAATACCTAATTTTAACCAATCAGGTAATTTCTCTCTTTCTCTAGTCCACCTATAGAAGCTCTCTTGCCCAACTCTCTTGTTCTGACTACTGCCCCATCTGATCACAAACCACCATTCTTTGCTTAAATAAACTTTCTTTGTTGCCGACCAACAGCGACACTACCTACAAGGCACACTCTTGAGGGTCTGGGAAAAGCAGGAACCGCAACTGGACCCCTTATTGCCCAAAGCGGCTGCTTTTATACTGTTTGTCTGCTGCTTTTTTCCCTGTAGGTCTTAGCTTTTCTCTCCTGCTTTTCTAGCCCTCTCTCTGCTGCTTTTCTCCCCGTATGCCTTATACCCCTCTTTTCACCGCTTTTCTCCCCATACTTCTCCCCTTAGGTTTTACTGCTTTTGTAACCTCTCTGCTGCTTTTTTTTCTCCGTACATCTTAGCTTTTCTCCTCGCAGGTCTTACTGCTTTTCTAACCTCTCTGCTGCCCCGTTCTCCCAGTTCTGCTCCTTAGCTTTTAGCAGCTACTTCTATACCGCTCTCCACTAATTGCTTCTCCCCCTGGTTCCACTTGGCACTACCTGATAGGCCAGTAGCAATGACATAATTGCAGTGAGGGCATTAGCCTATCCCTGTGACTTCCTGTTTACCTGCTGGCGAGACCAACCCCGCCTCCTGGCCCTGGGCCAGCCGCCATCCTGCGATGACCTCTCTTATTCCTGGGAGCGACTTTGGCACCCTGCTGCCCACATTTCTTAACTTTAAGCTGCTTACAATTTTCATTTTGAGGATAAAATATGGTGTATACATCTTCTGAATCCAAATTAAAAAAAAAACATGTAAGTAAGCCCCTATTTCTGTTTGTTTGCTTGTTTTAAGATTTGACAGAAAACAGAACAGGAAAACAAAAAGTAAATGCTAGTTGTATTACTGATAACACTGGAGAGAACAGACATTTAGTAATTTGGCAAAATGCATTTGCTAATTTTCAGCCAGAAGGAGCTATAGTTAGTCATGCAATTTCTAGGTTCCTGGGCATGTGTAGACCATCTTACAGGGTGAGAGTCAAACTCTAAACTTATTCCGAGGAGCAGCAGAGGATGGACACGTCTTGCAAAAGTGCTGTGTGCAAAAAGAAACCTTGGAGACACTGAGTCAACCACACTTATTTCTTTTGTTAAATGCATTAGTCAGATGCATTTCTCCCACACATTTCTTCCCTGGGAGTTGAGCATGAGGTTACTCATTTTTAAGAAAGCGAAAGAATTCAGAAATAAACACCCTCTAGTCTACATTGTAAAGTAGAGGAAGAAATTCATTTTTAAAAACTTTTTAGTTGGTTAATTTGGGAAATAATCGAAAAAGAAAAATGGTGCTTCCAAAGCATTCAAATATTAATGGTTTTTGGTTTTGCAATTAGATTCTAAAATATTCCCCATGCCTTCATCTGCTTAAAAGATGCCTGACCTAGGTCTAAAGCAAACTATTCTAATAAATAAAAGGTGATCATTGCTTTACTTACTTCTCATTAAATTTACAGGTGAAGGGCTTCTTTGACTGGATCTCTGAGTGAATCTGTGTTAACCTTGATGAGGCTGGGAATGTGCCTCCTCTTAATGAGGTCAAAGGCCAAAGAGACCTGTGCTCCAGGTTGAACTGCATACTTGACTTAAGGTTGAACTGCATACTTGACTTAAGGTAATTAACAACATCTTCATGCTTTTTATTTGCCTCCATTACTTTCAAATCAGCATAAAAACCTTATATGATATTTTTATAACTAAATGAAAAAAATGTAAGTTGCACAGCAGATTTCTTGGGATATTCCTTAACTAATATTAGCTCTATGCTCATTAAGTAATCATAAACATCATTAAATACACCGAGCTATTTTCTGATCTTAGCTGTAGGTGTTAGTGTTTTTATATATACTATCTACAAAAATTTCTGAAGCAATTAACTTTACAGTTCTTTACTTTTCTGTTGCACCAAGAACTGATTGTTGTTAATTGTTACTAACCTGTCACCCCCTTTGAGGGGGTTTCTGCCTGAGTTTTTCTCTCTGGAGTTCTCCAAGAAAATTTTTAATAAATGTCTCATATCTTTTGTTATCCATTCACATCATGATACAAAGCAGAAAATAATCCTTAAACATTCAACGGAGCAGCTGTGTACCCCAGGGATACAACGTGCTGTTAAGGAGAGTGAATCTTGGAGTGTCTTTCAGCAGGCAGTGACTAACTGTGGCAAGTGAAACAACACAATTCAATCACAGTAGGAGAAAGTAAATGGCTAAATAAGTAACAAAAGGAGGGTTACTTAGAATTTCCAAGTTTGCTGAGAAACAACAGTCTAAAAATGTCCCTGGGGTACCTCCTGGACTGTCAATTAAATTGACTTTTGTTAGGTAACCTTAGTTTGGAAACATCCACCTGAAGTTAGTTATGAGGTGACCAGATAAAGTGGGAATTAGGGAGAAATGTAAGCAGAATCTTGAAAACTTCTTCAAGATACAGGATTACAAGACAAGACAGTCTTTGCCACTGCCCCAGGCCTAGGTATTCTTGACCAAATATTAGTTCCCAAAACTTTTGAGGTGATGACTTCTCTGATTATTTTGAGCCTGTGGTCAAGTCGAAGGTGTTGTACTTGATAATGAACAGATACCCTCAACATTGCTTCAGGCACTCATATATCCACTCAAGCAAACAGTAGGAAAAAAACAGAAGTATTTCAGAGATTTATGGTATGTCCATCACAAATATAAGCTTAGAAATATGTGCATTACCAAAAGGAAAATACAGATGAATTTGACTGTACTCAAAATGCATACTGTTTTATATTCTTAAACAAAACATAAAGGTTACTTGCATGAAATATACATCTTTATTTTTACACTGAAAGTGTTCAGAAATGCAAAGGTCATGTTTCTTCTTATGTTTTTGTTTCCCACATCATTAAAAATGCTGGTAGACCCGCTTGTCTCTCGTCATGAGAATAACAATGACGTAGTAAGCATTACATTCATGTTAGTTGTCAAAGTAATGACACAGAATGCATAACACAAAGCCATTGTAGGCAAGTATGGAAAAATCTCCACTATGTGCAGATTTCTTGCTTTAAGAAAGATCAGTCTAATTATGATAATCTAGTTTTAGCTTGGATATCAACACAGAAGATTTGAACTCTGTCAAAAATATGTGAAAAATTATGTGTTGAGATGGAACCCAAGAAATAATTGTATTGGGGTGATAGTTTTTGTCTATGCCCACCTTTCAGAGCATGGCCTTTTAATAAAGGCTCAGTACTTTTTGCAGTATTTGTTAATGCATTATGGTGTATAAGTCAGGAACTGAAATTACTCCAGCTTGGAGTTTACAATCTCAAAACATACAATTTTTAAAATTAGATTTGATATTCTCAGGTGCAAATGGCAAAACATGTTGACAGCATTGCCCTTCAGCTCTAGATATTATGCTAAGGAAACCAATTATCCTAAAAAAAAATTAGCTTTGTTGCTTTGCATAGAGAACAATGAAAAATATGATACAAATTTGGTTTGCTTATCTTTTTTAAAGATTTTTTAAAAATTTTTTATGTGAAAGGCAGCTTCACAGACAGAAGGGGAAACAGAAAGAAAGATCTTCCATCTGTTGGTTCACTCTCCAAGAGCCTGCAATGGTCAGAGCAGAGCTGATCCAAAGCCAGGAGCCAGGAGCTTCTTCCAGGTCTCCCACATGGTTACAGGGTCCCATAGCTTTGGCCCACCCCAGGCCTTCCCGGAAGATCATTTACAGAAAGTTTTCAGCCTTTCATGCATGTCAGAGTCTTACAAATTAACAAAGTCACATTGTTTTCTTTGTCCTTCACTCAGCGCTCTCATTTCACTTATGAGGTTCCTTCTACAGAAAATCCACAAGTGTGAGTTTGAGAATGAAATCTACTTATTTATCTATTTATTTATTTTTAAGATAGAGTTACAGAAGGAGAAAGAGAAAGATCTTTCTTCTGGGGGTCTACTCCCCAAGATGCCTGCAATGGCTGCAGCTGGCTGACACTAGGACCCAAGAACTTCTCCCAGATTTGTCATACGGATGGCAAGGGCTCATGAACATGATCCATCCTTTGCTGTTTCCCCAGATGCATTAGCAGGGAGCTGAATCAGAGTGGAAGAGCAAGGTCTCGAACCAGTGCCATATTGGAAACCAGTGTTGCGGGCAATGCCTTATCCTACTGCCCCCCAAAATCAGCTCCAACAATAAAATGTTGAAAGGAAGAGGAAGATGTTTTGTAGGAAGAGCATAATGAAATGTTTCCTCTAATATTAACTGTTGAAGTATTCTACCTTGCAGCATGAAATTTTTAAAAGAAATATTAGCTGTAAAAAGTATAATCATTAATCACAGAGTAGATATATTACTTCTTTAAAAACCTTTAAGTTACAGAATTTGAATTACAGCCTTAATGAGTACATAATTCTGTGGTTATGGTAAGAAGAAAAGAAAGTATAAATCATAGCTGTAATCTTAATAATGAATTTTAAGTGTCCTCAAATTTATGAAAATAAAAGCAAACAAAAGTTAGTTATAAGGTATGCACCTGTAAATGTAACAGTTCAATGTCGTAGACATGGATTACGAGTTACTTTGCTCACTCAAATTTTACTTTGAACCTTTAAAAAAAATTTCTTCAACAAACAGGGTAGATTCTTTATAGTTCATCAGTTTTTACATATAATTAGATTTTGTTGTTTTAGCAGATTATTATTCTGTGGTAACTAAAACATCATGTTTTATAGGAATAAGTTTATAAATTAGCCTATCAGTTATATGAGTATAACAAAATCAGTAGACTGAAAACACATATGGGAAATAGGCTGCTCAGTACCAGAGGAATTACCTAGTTAGTAAGACTATAAGGAAATTCATAGCATGACATTGAGGAACTTAACTTGGGAAGGTGAAGTCATCAAGTTTATACCCCTCTGTGCCTTTTCCCCACTTACCTGTGTGCCTCTCTGGTAACTGGTGTCACAGTAACAAACGCAAGCTACCCACTGCCTGACTGCCAATAGCTTTATGTGATGGTGTGACTCCAGGTCCCCATCACGTACCCATACAAGCAACTAGGGACAGGATTAGGCATGTATTTTGGATGGGTATGGCTATTGAATGTGGCTGCTTGTAGATAGATAGGCACATGTAGATGCAATTGTATGTGTATGTATGGCTGTGTGTGTGTGTGTGTGTGTGTGTGTGTGTGTGCGCCTGACCACTGCCTTAGATACCAAGGCAGCTGTATCTTGTGACCCATCACCATTGTGAGCTAGTGACTGCGAGTACAAGAGCTATACATCCACAAATAGCTCCAAGTTGTTCTTTGCCCCATCAGAATCCACATCTGTTTGTCCTGGGCCCCAGATCCCAAATGTATACTTGAATACTAAGCTGGTATTTAAATGAGAATATTGTAAACTGTAATGAAATAGTGTAAGTCCATACCTTGCTAGTAAAACATACAGAGGGTTTAAATCCTATGTCAGTTAGAACTTAATTTCCATGGAATTGATGACTTATTCATAAAATGAAACAGCATTTTAAAGTCAAGTTGCTATGTGTTTGGAAAATGAGTTCCACAGCAGTCCTAGTGAATGAGGCTGCATTAGCTTACTACATGGCAGATGCCAGCAAAATTTTTAACACATGCATTTAACACATCTGAATATTTAAAAAAATAGCAAACATATAATTTTTAAATACCTATTTCTCTCCCCTTGGGAGCAGTAGTACTGTAGTAACAAACTATAACTTTATCACAATCTCTTTTCATTTGCTTTGTTTTCATGCAAACCCATGGGAAACACATTTTTTTTTTCAAAATCCATTTTTACATGCATTTTTGGAATTATTCATAGGACATCTCTCACAATAAGACTATGCCACCATGCAAAGACTTGTGTACTGAAAGCAATGAAACACCAAGAGTACAATTTGGTTGTGCCCAGGAAGAACTCTGACATACGCTGTGTTAGGCTCTACCAAAATTAATTGGGATTCTCATTGGCATAAACATACGTTTTTAGTGTATGTTATGCAAATATGGCTTTCTGATATTCCAAAAAGTCAGCTATTGATTTGTCATAATTCAAATCCATCATCCCCCATATTGTCTGACCTGAAAACACTACAATTTTTTAAGCAAGAAAGCTGGAAAATGGTACTTGCTTTTGTACTACTGTGGAGATTCTGCAAAGTGAATGTATGAGTGCACAGAACGGGCTTGTCCTTTTCTTGTGTCATATTCCTGTTTCTTGCCCATTTCATGTTTTTAAGAATTAAGATTCCTTTCCTTCCAAGACAATCTATCCTCCGTTTTCTTCTTTTTATTCATTAAAAAATTAAATTAAAATGAGGAAATCTGAGAGACTTGTGCTAGTATATTACACAATAAATCTGCTTCTGTAGTTGTCTGTTCTCTTTTAGCAAACTGTATCTGAGAAGCAAACTATATAGTCACTCAGACAACTCTGCTCTAGTTTCCCCCAGTCCCTGCCTTTAACATAGTAGGTGACAGGAATACTCAAATGTTATATATTTCGTTGAGAGAGAGAATTGTTTAATAATTTGCCAAATTGGCTTATCTTATAGGTGATGTTGTCGATTTAATATACTTCTACATGGTCAAGCACTGTAGAGTAGCAGTAAAGTCCTCGCCTGTACACACCGGGATTCCATATGGCCGCCAGTTTTCATCCTGGCAGCCTTGCTTCCCATCCAGCTCCTTGCTTGTGGCCTGGGAAAGCAATCCAGGATAGCCTAAAGCCTTGTGACCCTGAACTTGCCTGAAAGAGACCTGGAAGAGGCTCCAGGCTCTGTTCTTTGGATCAGCTCAGTTCCACCCATTGTGGCCACTTGGGGAGTGAATCAATGGGCAGAAGATTCTGTCTTTCCTCCTCTCTGTATATCTGACTCTCCAATAAAAATAAAATAAAACTTTAAACAAACTAAAAATATACTTCTATAATCTATATTATCAAGAAATCAGCTGTGTCCATGTCAGTGAATTTTGGTTTTTTTCCCCCGAAACCCATCTGATCATCCTGCCTTCAACTTTGTTAGCCCGAGAAATAAAAGGCTGCTATAAAAGAAGTCACGCTTGTGATTGCTAACCTTGCTCCGGCCGTTGAAATTGCTTCATTCCAGAGGTCACCACTATTGTATCTTCTAATGAGAGAAGCAGGCTGATAAAATATGGATGGATCAGCAAAAGCCATTCTTGGTTATAGCAAAACAACTTATGCTGCACACTCTGCGAAGATTAACTGCACTTATATAGAGCAATTGTGTAGTTATTATAAATAGCACACACATGTCTCGCCATTGGACACTGTTTTCTTTGGAATCCAAGCCATGGTCTTTGTGAGTCTAGCAACAAAACAGCTAGGAAAGACTGCATACACATGAGTAATGCGTAAATATAATTACATAGAAGGAATATTTATATAAAATGTTTCATTTTGTTCAAGTTTTAAAGTTTATGTCAATTTTAAGTTAACACATGTACCAGTATTCTGTAACATTGTAAGTAAATGAGAAATAGTAGTTCATTGACTAATTTTTTACACACTGATAAGTTATCTAAGCATATACTGAGACAATAAATACTACTTACTGATGTCACTAATAATATTCCTTAAGAAACTAATTCATTATTATTAATATTAAAAGAAATAATGTTTTCATGTGATAAACATTTTAAGATTAGCGTTAAGATGTAGCTTATTTTTGTTAAAATTTATTTATTTTTGCTGGAAAGGCAGATTTACATAGAGAAGAGAAGGAGATACAGAGAGGAAGCTCTTCCATCTGCTGGTTCACTCCCCATATGGCCACAATGGCCGGAGCTGAGCTGATCCAAAGCCAGGAGCATCCTCTGGGTCTCACACATGCATGAAGAGTCCCAAGGCTTTGTGACATCCTCGAGTGCTTTTCCAGGCCACAAGCTGGGAGCTGGAAAGGAAGTGGAGCAGTCAGGGCACCAACCAGCAGCCATATGGAATTCCAGCACATGTAAGGCTCAGACTTAAGCTACTAAGCTACTATACTGGACTCAAGATGTAGCTGATTAAACCACATCACTTACCGGTGATGACCACTTCAAATCCTGATTCACACCCTTCTTCCTGTGAAGGTGCCTGGAAAGTAAGAGATGGTGGCTCAAGCACTTGGATTCCTCTGATCCACATGGCCGATCCAGTATTTTAACTTCAGCCTGACCTGGCCCCAGCTGTTTTGTTCATTTGCAGAGTGAACCATTGTGTTTCATTCTGCTTTCAAATAGGATTTGTTTTTAATCCTATGTTAATGCAATCTGTTGAGTTTGAATTTTCTATGGGTTAATCACAATCTTTTTTTCTAAAAGAATAAAAGTATAATTTGTCTGGGCCCACTGTGATGGCATTTACAGACTGATCTGCCTCAAGTACTGGCAATGCATAATGACACTGATTCGTGCACGGCTGTTCCACTTCCGTTGCAACTCTGTGCTTATGGACTGGAAAAGCAGAGGAGGATGGTTCATCTTTGAGTTCCTGAACCCATGTGGGAGACCCCGAAGAGGATCCTGGCTCCTGGTTTTGGATCGGCTCAGCTCTGGCTCCTTCGGCTGCGTTGGGAGTGAATTAATAGATAGACGGCCGTCTCTCTTTCTCTCCTTATCTTCCTGTGAAAAAATGAACCTCTCAGATAAAAACAAGGAACTAACTGGGAAACACTAGTAAGATCATTGTTAACATTCTCTTAGGGGCCCAGCGCAGTAGACTAGCAGCAAAAGTCCTCACCTTGCACACACCAAGATCCCATGTGGGCACCGGTTCTAATCCCAGCAGGCCTGCTTTCCCATCCAGCTCCCTGCTTGTGGCCTGGGAAAGCAGTCGAGGACAGCCCAAAGCCTTGGGACCCTGTATCCATGTGTGAGAGACCCAGAAGAAACTCCTGGCTGCTGGCTTTGGATTGGCTCAGTACCAGCCATTGTAGCTGCTTGCGGAGTAAATCAGTGGAGAGATCTTCCTCTCTGTCTCTCCTCCGCTCTGTGTATCTGATTTTCCAATTAAAAAATGAGAATAAATCTTTAAAAAAATTCTCTTAGAGATTTAGCATGATGAAGAGATTAAACCAAATTACAATATTCCTATTATTGAGATTTTTCTTTCAATGAAGTAGTACATAAAATTACCCAAGATGAATCTAAACATTTAAGATACTGCTGGTAAAAGATGGGTCAAGGAATGCTGAATTGTGAGGGTTTAGAAAATATGTATGATGAAGGAAGAAGAGTAAGATGGTCTCTGTTTCCACTGCAGAATCCCAACCAGCCGGACGCTGACCTATCATATAATTCAATGCAACCCAGGAGTTGACTTCATTTCCTTGCGAGAGTCTGGAATGGGTATTACGTTTGGTTGACAAAACACATTTTTTTGTCAACTGCAGTATGAGAGAGAACAAAAATTTAACATATGGAACAAACATTCTCATTAAAAGTGGCGCTTAGGTCAGTGCATCTTAATAAAGAGCCCATTATGTAAAAGGAGGCCAAAACAGAAAGAGAGTGACTGGCACCACAGCGTGGTAGCTTAACCCTCTCCCTGCAGTGCTGGCATCCCAAATGGGCAGGGGTTTGAGTCCCCGCTGCCTTACTTCTGGTTCAGCTCCCTACTAATGTGCCTAGGAAACAGTGAGCTATGCTCCAAGTGCTGGGGCCCTTGCACCTGCGTAGGTGACCCGGAAGAAGCTTCGAGCTGCCCAGCTCTGGCCTTTGTGGCCATCGAGAGTGAAATGGAAGACATGAAATGGCTATCTCTCTCTGCTTCTCTCTTTGTAAATCTGTTTTCCAAATAGAAATAAATAAATCCTAAAAAAAAGAACACAAAAAACCCAAGCAAAAAAGCAAATGTATCCAATATCACTAATCATTGAGGAAATGTAAATTGAAGGGGTTACTGCATCAAAACATATGAATTTACAAATGTGAGCAAAGGTATAGAGAAGTGGAATCTCTAAGTGTACTGTTGTTTGGAATATATAGCGATACATCATTACGGAGAGCTAATGAGGGCTCTTAAAGTAACAATACAGAATTACCATGTAGTCCAGCAATCCCTTTCTGGGTACATACAGAGAGGAAGCAAAATCAACACTTTGTAAAGATATATGCACTCATGTATTCATTATTCACAACAGGCGAAATGATTCATAATAGAAAAAAATATAACAATGTGTCTGTCAGCCAATGTACAAATAAGGAAAATGTAAATATGCAAGTTGATTTATTATTTAGCCTCAAAAGAGAAATTGAGCCTGCCATTTGCCATAATCTGGTTGGAGCTGCATGACGTTATGCTAGGTAAATATGCCAGAAACCAGAAAGGAAAATACTACTTGACTTCACTGATTCAAAAAAGCAGCATAAATACACAACGGAATCCTAGTCAGCTACAAAAGGATGCAATCTGGTCATGTGCAACAATATGTACGAAACTGGATGACATTAGGTTAAGAGAAATGATCTAAACATAGAAAAATAAGTACCTGATGTTCTCACATATATGTTAAATCTAAACACATTGATCTCACAGAAATTAATCATATTAAAATATTGCAAAGATACAAATAAGTGAAGGAATAAATGAGAAATGAGAAAATAAAGGATAAAAAGTGGCAGATACATAGGATTAGCAGCTCTAGAAAACTAATATAAAATATGAGGATTGTAATAAAAAGCTGTCTGAGATAATTAGATTTTAACTTCTATTGTCACAAAAATATCTAAGTAAGATGATGTAATATATTTCATTCTAGTAAGCAATTTATTTTCTATAGCTAAAACTATCCCAGAAAAACAAACAAAAAATGTACCCCAAAGATACAATTAATTTTTTTTATAAAAAATGAATGTGAGAGCAAATAAGTCTAATATATTTTAAATTGCTTATTCATTAACTTTAAGTCTTTTTACTTGAGCTAGAGAGAGAGCAAGGGCAGGAGCCAGATTAAGAAAGAGGGTGATGGTCTGCACTGTCTCACTCCCCAGATGTCAGCAACAGCCCCGGCTGGACTGGACGGAATCCAGCATCCAGGATCCCCCGTGGAACCTGCTGCCTTCCAAGACTCAGGCTCTGAAGCCAGAATTTAAACACCGTTAGTCCTGACTGCTAGGATAAACCCTCCAACAGTAAAATCATCAAAAATAATAATTTATATCTGTAGACTCTGCTGAAACATCAAAATTTGCTTTTTGAAAAAGAAATATTCCACCATGTTTAATATAAATAAAATGAAGACGAACTATTACATATCCAGATTTTTCACAGAAAAAAACTTCATAAACCATTTGCTAGTTGTCTCAGGTGGCATATACTTGGATGCATGCTCTTAGTAAAGTACATAGATTATACACATCAGCAATGTTTCAATAACTAGAGAAAATTAAGTTCCTTGTTTAACCAATTAAATTTGAAAAATCAGACTTGCTGAAAACTCAGTGTAACTAACAAATTAATTGTATGACTCCAATTTTCTTTACTTTTGCTTCTCAATTTTCATAAATCGGTTTTATGGAGAAGAATGCTTAAATTCTTTATTGACTCTTGAAAATGCAAGAAAAAAACAGTTCAGGATATTTCTGTTTTATATAATTGGACTGTAACTGAACAAGACTTGACATAATTAACATTATTAACTGAATATAGCAAGATTCAACTTGAAATGACTCCAAGGAGGGACCTAAAATCACTTACATTAAAATCAATTTTTCACATGTATGCATGTGTAACAATAAATATTGTACACAGTAAATGTGTAGCAAGTAAGCATAATTGATAATGTTAAACATATCAAAAAGGAAAAATGAGTATGTGTTATTATAAGTTTCTTTATAAAACATGAAAAATCTCCAGGAAATTTCATAGGCTAATTCATTTAAAAATGCACCTAAACACAGTTGGAAAATCAAACCAGTGACCGAATGATTTCTACATAAGGAAAAATCTATAAGCACAGAAATTTAGTTAAATATTAAAAATACCTGTATTCCAATATTAAATGTTAAAAATTTAAGATTGTATTAAATTATGTAAGTAATTTCCTTCAATTATAATAGGTAGCAAAAGTCATCATACTTTCTTGTTTTTGTTGTCTGGAGAGGTCATTTATAAAATTAAACAGACAATGATGAAAACTGGTGACACATTTCTCTTTAAGAAATCTTACTCTCTAGTGTGTCTGCTTACTCTGTAATACGTCCCTATGCCCTCATGAATTTGTAATCAACATTGTTATTTCTGTAAACAAAAATTGACAATTCTATGAATAATTTACTTTTTTATCTTATAGATAAAAATGACTTTTTGTACACAATGCAATATAAATGTATTTCTTGGCACTAACCCTTGATGTTAAGTTCTCTAATTTGTTTCCCAGAAAAGGATACATTTCCGTAATGTTCTTGGCTTATTTATGAGATAATAATTTTATTAATAAATCATCATCCCAAGAGTGTATCTTTATACTTAAGAATAGATCTTTTAAAGATACAAACTTATGTTTAACTCAATTATAATTCATGAACGCTATTGTGTTTGTTTTTTCCCCTCTGGAATTTCATAAGAACAGAGAATATTTGATGCGCCTAGTAGGAAAATTTCATTTCATTTAACTTTGTCATTAAAACGGCTCTGTGTTATTAATCTTGTGTGGCTTTATAATCTTGTCTTTCAGTAACAATTGAGGTGTTAGGTAATAGTAAGATTGAAATGATATAATAAACTCAGAAAGGAGGAAAAAGATGAGGTTATATTTTCTTTGGCATTTGTGTAGGTGATATATGTGTTTGAATTTAGAAAAGGCAGAAATTTCAATGGCTTAAAGCAATTAGTATTTATTTAGCTCAGGAGCATACAGGTCAACAATTTAGAATGCTTCAAGTGAATATTTTTGACATTTTGGTCTCTGCAGAGCTCATCCACGGTTTATAGTTGGCTTCAGCAGTGAAGGCTGGAGGTAACTTAGTCCTGTGTCTTTCATCAGACTGTGGGCTAATGTATTCCAGTTCTCACAAAGATACAGAAGTCAGAAGTGCTTATGCAAAGTCCCATAAAGAGGTGTCTATAACGAGAAACTAGAAAGTCCTAATCTGACTAACGTACAGCAATTATCTTCTTCACATTGAACTAAACATAATTTTAATAACCCATGCTTAAAACTGATCAAAGGGCATGTATAGGGAAGGGTTTTAACCACTATCACTGAAACAAAATTGAAATGATTAATTTTTTATGTGTAAGGTGTCATGATGACTGTTAAGTAAAAATAACTGAGATTAAAATTACGTGATATGACGGTTATATTGATTGTCTAGCATTTTCATAACAAAGTACCTTAAACTGAATGGTTTAAAAGAGAGAGAAATGTGCTCTGTCAGAATCCTAGAGACTTTGAAGTTTAGAGACAATGAGTTAGTTGGGCCACACCAAGCTTTGTACTTATTGTAACAGGGCTGTGTACTGTTTGCTTTGGCCTTTGATTTTGAAGATGTATTTATCTGAAAGAGCTACAGAGATGGGAGAAAGACAATCTTCTTTACGCTGACACACTTCCCAATTGACTGCAACAGCCAGGGTTGGACCTGGTAGAAGCCAGGAGCCAGGAGCTTTCGCTGATCCTCACACATGGGTATCATGCCCAAGTATTTGGGCAGTTCTGCTGCTTACACCTGGGACATGAGCAGGGAGCTGGATCAGAAGTGAGATAGCTGGAGGTCCGGCATGGTAGCCAAGTACTAATTCCTCACCTTCCATTCGCAGAGATCACACATGTACGCTGGTTTGCATCCTGGCTGCTCTGCTTCCCATCCAGTTTCCTGCCTGTGGCCTGGAAAGAAGTAGGAAATGGTCCAAGGCCTTGGGACCCTGCTCCCACATGGGAAATCCAGAAGAAGCTCCTGGCTCCTGCCTTTGGATTGGCATAGCTCCGGCCCTTTCAGCTACTTGGAGAGTGAACCAGCAGACACAAGGTCTTTATCACTGTATTTCTTTTTCTCTGTGTATTTGCCTTTCCAAAAAAGAAAAAAATGATTAATTAATTTTTAAAGAAAGAAGTGGTACAGCTGGGACTTGAACTGGTGCCCATCTGTGAGCTGTCATCCCAGCGGCTTATCTTGCTATGCCATGACATTGGCCCCTGTTTTTGATGCGTTTGCTTGCTCATTTTTGTTATGTGTCTTACTCCTTTCCATATTGTTTTCTCTATATTTTTGTATAACAATTTCCCTTTTCTCAGAAAGACATAGTATACTGGTGTAGGGATCCACATAACTTCTCTCTAACTCACCTTGGCTAATTATATCTGTCACAACTGTGTTTCTAAATAAAATCACATTCTCAATTACAGGGGCTACAATTTCAAAATATATCTGGAAGAGACATAGTTTAATGCATAACTAAATTGTTGATAGCCAGAATTATTATTCAGAATCTATTATAAAAAGGTAAGGTTGAACCAGAGCAGTCTGGATTTAAGCTTTCAAAATAATAGTCACAATTAAAAAAATAGAAATGTAAGATTAATAACAAGGCTGGGACTCTAGAAATATGAAAATATTCTTCACGACCGATTGGACAATATAAGTAAAGATCAATAGAGATGAACATGTTCACTAATTCTGAGGAATATTTATAGAAGATTTAGCATAGAATTAGAGGAAATTGCTATATTTAATCAAGTAAGGACTAATCACAGTATCTGGCTCCATTAGATTGCTTAGAATAAGTCCGGTAAGAGTTAAGCCTGGTCTAATTTTTTTTAAAGATTTGTTTATTTTTATTGTAAAGTCAGAAAAATGTAGAGGAGGAGAGAGAGAGAGGAAGATACTCCGTCCAATGATTAAACTCCCCAAGAATTGGTGCCCATATGGGATCAAGGCAAGGACTTTTACCGCTAGGCCATCGCTCCGAGCCGAAGCCTGGTCTAATCTTAATAATTACTAATTTTTTAAAAGAGTTTAAGTATCGTAAATATCTAAAATAATGTGAAGTTTAAAAAGCATCTATCTATGCCCTAATATTTAATATAATTTGATCAAGGACTATTTCAACTAAAAACCTGGTAAATAACATATGACTTTCTAAAATTAAGAATAAAAAATTAGTTAAAAAATGGAAGGCATGCCATTTATTCTAGTTTGTAGGTGGTCTGACAGACTTTTAAAAATAAAGTAAAATTTTTTTCAATTTCTTGGCTCAGTGAGGTATCCATTCAAAATGACATTGACAATAAAAGATAAAAAATAGTTCCTCATGGTTTGAAGGGTAAGAAAAACATTTGGAAGGAGGCATTGATTTTCTAAATCTTTTCAAAATAATCTTCATTTTATCACTGGAAAACAGAATACTTAGGAGAAATAAAAGCAAGGTGTTTGAAGATAGAGTACAAAATATTATTCTAAGCACTGAAGCTTACTCTAAAAAAATAAGGAACTAATTTAAAAGAAGACCAATTCAGATACAATTGTCACTAGCTCAGATGCTTGCCTTTGGAAGTGATTAATTTTTGTAATTTTTTTAACTGACCATTCTTTAAAGATATTAAATACTGACTGGATTTTATTTCATTTCCAAGCAATTCTATTTGGAATTTTGGCACTGAAATTATAGAATTAAGGGATTAAAAAGAGTAATGATGCCAGTATTATTTAAAAATAAAAAGCTGGAAAGTAATTTTGTGGTATTTAGTTGAAAAACATGAGATTAACAGGCTTCAGAAATAATGAGTTGCCTAATTTAGTGCAAGTTAATCTCTTGCTTGAGAAAATGGAAATAATAAAAACCTTCTTACACTATTTTTATAAAGAATAGCTGACTTGATGGGTATAAAACGCTCATTTAATATAAGCTCAAGGATTGTTAGCTTTTTAATCACTTAACTGAAAAATATCTGCTTGTCATTTTTGCAGCAAATGCAGAGAAATTATAATACAATCTTACACATAATTTATTTTTGTGTGTGGTTAATTATGAAAGTAGATAAAAGTTCACATAAAAATTCGCTTATGTATCACTTTGGCCTTTTATTTATTATTGCCCAACATTTTATTAAAGGTGCCTATGACCTGTATGTTTTTTTTTTAAAGATCTATTTTATTTTTTATTGGAAAGTCAGATATACGTTGAGGAGGAGAAACCCGCCCATTGAGTCACTTCCCAAAGTGGCCGCTATGGCTGGAGGAGCATCTATCTGAAGCCAGGGGCCCAGAGCCTCTTCTGGGTCTCCTACACATGTACAGGGTCTCAAGGCTTTGGGCCGTCCTGGACTGCTTTCTCAGGCCAGGAGCAGGGAGCTGAATGGGAAAGCAGGGCTGCTGGGATTAGAACCAGCAGCCTTATGGTATCCCAGTGTGTGCAAAGCAAGGACTTTAGCTGTTAGTCTATGGTGCTGAACCTGTCTCGTATGTTTTTATAATTAGATTTTGCATAGTTTATGGACTTTATGCTTTCCTTTCTTTCTTGTGTTTTATTAATACAAGTTTTGATATTCTTAGGAATATCTCTGAAAGCTACGAAAAACACAAGGCTTGCATAAGTCATTATATCTCCTAAATAATAATACGTATTACTGACATATAAATTAGAACCTTAATAAAGAGTCGCCTAGTTATGATACCATTGATATGAAAAGCTAGGCAAAAGTGCCCAGGATCCCTAGATCCCAAGAACTGAAGCTGCTTATTAAAAGAACACTGTGTTTGCACTTGCAGCAATTTCCTTTCAGCTTGAGGGTTTGTGAGGATTCTGCTCTTGGACAGGGGCCCAGGTCACTCCTGGCAACTGCCCCATGACCAATGCAGCAGCTGGTTCATATGCTTATATATTGATTATCCTCCAGATGGAATCAAAGATGAAGCAATTATGAATTATTACAGAAAATTAGGTTTTACATTTTGACCACATCATGATAGCAAACTCTGAATCACGGTATTTTTTATTGAAATGATTAAGGGTTTATCTTGCATCTAATATCAATAATGAATGTGTTTTTCAGTAAACACTCAAATCCTATTGCATGTATTTAAAAATATTCACTCACTGTTATGAAATTAATCAAATCCCTTGTCAACCCTTGTGAAGAGATGGAAAATGCCAACTCACTTTCCTCCTCTTGTTGACAATTCTCTTTCTGTGCCTGGGCAGGATGGCTTATTGCCTCAGAGTTCCAGTGAGAAAACAGGTAGTGTCTTCAAATCTCACTACATAACTACGTGCTGAGAGCCGTCATTATAACACACCTGCATGAAATTTTCTCAACGCTTGCTTCAACATGTTATTGAGTGAAAACAGGAGGCTTGGCAAATGCACATTAGCTCTGCCAGTTTTGAGGTCTTAGTATTATTCTTGCTCACATATGCATTGGTTGAGTAAGTTAAGGAATATAGTGGATGTATTTCTAACACTGTAGTAAGTATATTGAGGGCAAAAGCCAATAAAACTCTGCAAGAAATGCCTTTTGTATTTCTGGAAACACACACACAAAGATGATACAACGGGTTAGACAAGAGCTGTGCAGCATGTTAAACACTGCTTCCTAATTTCCTAAAAGTATGTCAATGACCAGAATAATTTGACAAACATTGCTCAGTAGAAAAAAAACTAACGTGACAAAGTAGAAAGAAGGTATTCATTGAGGAGCTCTCTGGTTTCATTTGAAGGTATCATGGCTTGATATGACTGTCCACTTGCCTCTGTGAGACAACCGTCTGCATAAAAACATTTTTAAAATAAATCTTTCTGTTATGTGAGTATAAAAATCACTTATCAGAGGTCTGTGACCTAGCATAATAGGCTAAACCTCTGCCTGTAGCACTGGCATTCCATATGGGTTTTGGTTCAAGTCCAGGCTGCTCCATTTCTGATCAAGTTTCCTGCTAATGGCCTAGGAAAGCATGAAAGGATTGCCCAAATCCTTGAGCTCCTTCCCAGACATGGAATATTCTGAAGAAACTGGAGGCTGCTGCTTCAGATTGGTCCATTTGTGGCCAAGCAGCCATCTGGGGAGTGAACCAGCGAGTACAAGATATGTCTTTCTCTCTCTCTTCTGTCTCCCCTTTGCTTTCCATAATTCTGCCTTTGAAATTTAAAAAAAAATCTTTTAAAAATCTGTAATAAAGTAGAAATTTTGAAAAATTAGGCCCAAAAAACATGAAGGTAACTAAAACACAGTCGTTTAGTTATTCTTAAAATATCATTGTTCTTAGAAATACTCATAGCTTGTTATATTTCCTTGCTTATACTTGATTATACGTTCTCTAGAAGCATTTCTCATTAACATTCACTTTCAGCTTCCTGTTTGGTGGTATCGCTACCTTCTGATTACTATTTTGATCTTATGATTGTTTGATATTCTGCTTCTATACTGGTGGGTTAAATCTGTATTCACTTTTCAGAAGGATGGCAATCAGAGACAGTCACTGTTTGGAAATGCACTAACAAGATTCTTTGGTAACTCCTTCTTGGAGTCCTCTCCTGACTGCTGTGCAGAAGGCTTTCTGATTTCAGTAAGCTTTGCATTGCACACCATCCCAGTATGTATTCAAATCCTTCTCCAATGTGAGGTAAAAACCAAGGTGATCCTTGCTTCTCACAACGTCATGGTTCTGCAACTCAGATTCATCTTGGATCAGCACTGGACTGCCTCATCTGGCAGATGAACAAGCAGGATGCTCCTGCTCTGCTATTTGGATAGCTTGACATGTCTCCACAGCCACTCTGTCTCTTAAGAACATTGATTCCCTGTTAGCATGGCCGTGGCTCTGAAGACCCCAGCGTCAGGGTTTCTGAATAGGGCTTGAACAATTCTGCTGAACCTAAGCTCTGTTCTAGATTCTCTGTTTCTACTGTGTGGATTGGCCCATCACAATGGGTTCGGAAAAAGCCTTGAGGTGTCTGACAGGTTCTGACTGGGGCTACACCCTTGAGTTTACTGAAAGTCAATTGGCTGCACCTGGGATTCCAGCAGTCCATCGCTGTCTGCAGGGGGTGGTATTATTGAGTCTAGGAGTGGTCTAAATCGAGGCTATGGACCATGTGTCCTGCTGTCCAGTGAATCCACACTTTATTCCAGGCTGCAAAATCTGTGACTTTTTCAGAGTTTGCATGAAATGCAGCACTATGGGCTTCACTCCCTCCGTTTTTCCTCTAGTCTTTGGGGATATTGGTCTTGTCCAACTCAGTTTTCTTTCTCAGAAACAGCCCTGTTGTGTAAAACTTGGTGAAACTCTAGTTGCAAAATTCATGCCTGGGCAACATTCTGATGCTTTTCAAAGGCTCCTCGAATGGATCCCACACTCATATATTTGTCAGGTGCTAAGCTGACTGCACTCATCAGAAAGTGAGCTGTCTGTGAGACTAGACACAGATTGTAGTGAGTGACTGGCTGATGCCCAGACTGTCTTCATGCTCTGCGGGAACCCATGCTTCTCTAAAGCTTGTTGGATACACACTGTTCTACCACGGCAGCTCTGTCTCCACCAGGATCACAATGACCTTCTAGTAATTCCCTCTACTTTCCCCACTTGTCCTCCTTACCCTGAATGCTTCCTCTTCCACAGTTCCATGTCTCTCATTTTGTAGAGATAATAATTAACTATGATATTTGAATTACAGCAAAGTACTGTTAAGATGCAAAATGAAACTAAACTTTACCTGTTACTCCATAAAATATTATGAAATGGTTGAGCTGTCTAAATCTTCTCATCCATCGTTTGCACTGTTTCCTAAGGGCCCTTTACAATCAGATCCTCAGGCTCTGACAATAGCTCTTGTTTTAAAATCTGATTTTCTGACAGATTTAAAAAATATTGGTGCACATTATTGTATTCAGATCAGGTAGTGATCTGCTGGGTGTGAGCCAACCAAACTTGGGGATTGGCAGGGTGCACTGTGAGTGGCTGGAGAAGTTTTGTGTTTTATTTAGACAAAATACTATACAACAGCTCTTGAAGGATCACTTCAATTTCATATAAATTTTGTAGTTCTTCAGCACTGGCGTGGTTCTTAGCTCCACTGCACTGGAACTATTAATACCATTCAGATTGATTCTTGATGCTAATTATATAAAGTAGGTTGCTCCTGGGTGTCAAGTCTACGTTCTGTTCTGGGGCTGCATGATCAGTTTTCACACATTGTTCAAACCTGTGGTGGCTGCCATCCTGTGATGTTGAAGCTGCACTGGTAGTTTTGTAAGATCACGTGACTGCCTGGTCTGACCCAGGAGACATAAAGGGTTTTCGGCAGATGATATTCTCCTCTGTGCTCTCACTTTCAGCTCCTAGATTGGTTACAATCGCTGCCTTCTGATAGGTGTTCATCCCTGCCTACTGATTGGCTAGTGTTCCAACCTCCTGTTGGCTTGTGTTTTGCTTCTCCCCAATTGGTCAAATCTGAATTCACGAACAACATATTGGAGAAAGACACTTTGTGGATACAAGAACTAGTCAACCTTCTGTCTTCTTGCTGCAGCAGGAGGCTCCTTGCTTTCGATAAACTTTGTTTTGCTTGCCACCTATGTGCAAGAGGGACTTCTAATCATGATGTAGGAACCAACATCACTTTCATTGTTTTGTAACATTTCCAACAACAGTACACCTATATTTATAAGATAGGTTTTGTCAACAAAACTAGTGCCAGTATAGGAAAAGTGTGTGCCTTTAAGCCTAATGTTTTCAGGATCTTACTCATTTCATGATATATAAAATTATTTGTATGTTATTTTTGATATGAATAAGTTATATTTGCTATACTAGAAAAATTATATAATCACATAATATTTGGCCTCTCCATGTGTTTTTACCTGAATGTTTTAATACAAGGCAATAATTTTAAGGAAAATATTAACATATTGATTAAAATATTTATTATTTTGATTAAAATATTCCTTGTAAAATTGAATGTAGGGACCAGCACCATGGAGTATCAGGGTAAACTTCTGCCTGCATATCCATCATCACATATGGGCACCAGTTTGTGTCCCAGCACCAGCTACATTTTTGATCCAGCTCCCTGCTAATGGTTAGGGAAAGCACCAAAGGGTGGCCCAAGTCCTCCTTTCCCTGATCTCATGTGCTACTGTCTTCAGAACTGCCCAGCTCAGCAGGTGCAGCCATTTGGGGACTGAAACCACAGTTGGAAAACTCCCCCTCTATCTCCCTCTCTCTTCTTCTCTCTCTCCCTCTCTAACTCTGCCTTTCAAATAAAAATAACAAATATTATTGAATGTGGAAAACACAAGACAGAATGAATTACTGCTTATGACACTGATATTAAGTAAAACCACTTCAATTCTTGTCAATATTTAGTTTTTGAAGAATTGTGTATGAAAATTTGTCTCATATTTTGTAGACCTATTTAACGGACACCATGTGGACTCTATGTGCAATAAATATTAAATCTTAAGTTGGATATTCTATAAACATTCCTTGCAAAAGACATAATGACACATTGTTATTTGTACACTCTAAACCTATGGTGCAGATGATAGAATTTCATTATGTGTACAACTAGATGATTTGGCATATTTGAAAAGAATTTATATAATATCCTTATCTGAGTAAGAGGAGGACTGTTGGGCCCAGTTCAGTAGCCTAGTGGTTAAATCTTCACCTTGAATATGCCAGGATCCCATCTGGGTGTGAGTTCTTATCCCAGGAAGAAGCTCCTGTCTTTGGATTGGATCAGATCAACTCGACTCTTGCCACTGTGGCCACCTGGGGAGTGAACAAGCAGACAGATGATCTTTTTCTTTGTCTCTCCTTCTTCCTGTAAATTTGTCTTTCCAATAAAAAATAATTTTTTAAAGGAGAACTCCTAATGAAACAGTAAAACATGTCTTAAAATTATGATACTGGATTTTCTACCATTGTCTATACCTACAATGCCATGATTAACTTAAATACCAGAATGTTAAACTAGTAACTGTTACTGAAAGACTAAATTATTGCAATAATATGGGGGAAGTGGTGAGAGGGGAATTGGGGAGGGAGAAAGGAAGAAACAGGAGAGAATTCCTATACCAACCAAACTGTATGAGAAAATAATAATAGCAATAAAATTTTTGAAAAAACCTATGCCTGAATATTGACACAGTGATTTTAGAAAATCACATGTAAGTCAAAGAGTTGTACTTTGGTTCAATAATTGATATTTCAAATTCATTTATACATTAAAGATAATAAGTTTAATAACAATATTATCTTAATGAATTTTATTACATGTGCTTTTTTTTTTCCTTTTTCCTTTTATACCCATTTAAGGCTGCCTGACTGGGTAGTCAAATGAATCTTTCAAAAGGCATACCACACTTGGAGTAAAATCTGCAGCTTTATCCTGATGAGTCCCCTAAGTATTTCATATTCCTGACCAGGCCTTACCAAGTTCTCAAGTAGCTCCATTTTCTCCATCTTTTATCTCTCCCTCTTGCAATGTGAAACTACAAGAAAAAAATGCAAGAAAAGTGGACTTCATTTACAGCCTTTTCCATTCCCTGGCTCTTTCTGCATCATTCTCTTAGCCTTTTGGATTGTCTTTCCTCTTTATCACTTCTAATCCTTCACAATTATGCACACATATAATTTTTTACTTTTTTATTTTAAATTTTATTTGTTTTTATTTTATTATTATTTTATTTTTATTCAAAGTCAGATATGCAGAGAAGGGGAGAGACAGAGAGGAAGATCTTCTGTCTGTTGATTCACTCCGTAAGTGACCACAATGGTTGGAGCTGCGTCAATTTGAAGCCAGGAACCCAGAGTCAGGTCTCCTGTGTGGGTGCAGGTTCCCAAGGCTTTGGGCCATCGTGGACTGCTTTCCCAGGCCACAAGCAGGGAGCAGGATGGGAAAGCAGGGCTGCCAGATTTGGAACTGGCACCCACCTGGGATCCTGGCACATGTATAGGCCAGGACTTTACTCACTAGGGTACCAACCTGGGCCCCACATATAACTTTTTTTTTTTTTTTTTTTTTAGATTTATTTTATTTATTTATTTATTTTATTACAAAGTCAGATATACTGAGAGGAGGAGAGACAGAGAGGAAGTGGAGCTGCTGGGATTAGAACCAGCAGCCATATGGGATCAAGGCGAGGACCTTAGCCACTAGGCCACGCTGCCGAGCCCCCACATATAACTTTTTAAGAAAGTTTTCCTAACCCATCCATGTCCATGTGATATGTTCCTTCCAAGTATATCTAATAGCTCAGGGTTCCCATGCTTCTTAATATTTTGTGCTTATTTCCTGTATTTCCTATGCTGTACATAGATAAACTCTGTTAGGGCCACGGACTAGGGATTTCTTCAAATGTTTGTTTCTAAATTTAAACAAAGATAGAAATACAAAGTACTTGCCTAACATAGGTCATTAGACTGCATAGTATTTTCATGTGTCATTAATTTGGTAGAGATTCCCATGTTAAACTGCACCACACCCCCCAAATAATAAGAAATAAAAAGATGATGAAAATGATATTGGGTCAGAAAGTTACTAAGATTAGAAAAATAGCTGAAGGTCTAATTGAGCACATTGGTGTCTGTACTATAGAAATTAAGCTACAAAAATGTTGCTGGATGGGTTTCAGTGTATGGTTTCTTCTCTCCAGCAAGTTGATGATGAGCTAAATTTCTTACTGTTCATTTCAAGGGTAATTCCTTGTCATTCTTACACCTTGAAGAATTACTTATGACTTACAGTGAGGCATACAATGATATAAATTTATTTAAAACATAAGACAGTAGGTTAATAAAAGCCGGAAGATGCATAATAAAAGCTGCTGTGTTCAAACCTAAGCTGTAAGGGTGGACACAAATTCTGTTACTGGAGATGGATAAACATCTGGTAATTGGATAGCTGAGTGACAAAACTGACAAAAAGTTTATCATTCATTATCAACATTCTGAGTACCCTTATACTAAGAACTATGAACTCCTCAAAGGTACAGTTATTTCTAAATTGTTTCTCATATACAAAGCACTGTATCTATAGAGATATACTCTCCTCAAGATTCTTAAAATAAAAACATTATCAAGCCTGAGTTCCATAGCATAAAAATCTCCCAGAATAGCCTGATGGCCAAATGCCAGAGCTTGCTGAATGCACACCTGCAGCAGCTCTGTTCTCCAGTACTCTGGGTTGAAAAAAAATAAAATAAAGAATCATTGCACACAGAGTACTATGCCTCTTTTTAAAATTACATAGGAATACTAATTCTAATAATTAAGACTTACATAAGGATTCATAGAATTTTTATTCAAAATACAACAAGGATTTACCCAAAAACCTTACAGTAAGGGAACTAGGTAGTAGCCATTTCTGACAACATTCATAAAATTTTTTCTGGGGTGGACATTAAATGTTTGAGCATAATTTTATGACTAACAATGCTTAGAAATTCTTAACATTACTAAATTAGCAACCCATGAATAATAAACTTACACATTGCTAGTATATTTACCATGATTTTCATGAAACTGTATACATTACATTCAAGCTTAACATTACTTACACCTGTGTAAATATCACTGTTCCTAATTTTATATATGTTTATAGTTTGCTAACAGCTGGATTGTTTTCTTTTGTTTAGGCAATTGTCTTTTAATTTTTACAGAATGATTGCATAGTATTTATTCCTATATACCATAATTGTTTTGCTTTCTTAATTTTATTTGCACATTTAAAACTAATTTTCTTATCATGTCAACAACGTGACTGCCCTATATCCTTTGTTTTCTTTTTCAGCAGATTTGGGATAGAAATATTGTTTTTAAAGAAAAGGATAAAAGGAATACTTATGAAGACACTGTGAGTAACTTGTCAAACACATGTATAAAATGTTAAAGTGTTAAAGGAAATTGCATGGTTGCTAACACTTAGTGGAGAGTTTTACATTTTAAGAAATTAACAGGGGGTTTGAGACTTCTTGTTTTTATTTTCATTCACTCAAAAATATTTTCTTATTGATTTCCTCACTGACACATAGGGAACACAATAGCATTGCTTGTTTCATGAAGGTCTCTTGTTTTCCTTTTCATTGCTTCAGCGACATATTGATCAATCAGGATCATGTTATTTAACCTCATGCTTTTGCAAATTTTCTGTTTTTCTCTGTTGTTGATTTTGTTTGATGGCTTTTTCATAAAAGGAGGCGTATAGTGACTGTGTACTAGGAATGATCACATGCAGATATAAAGGTACAACACAGTGAAACTGTTGAATGCATCTTGACCATAGAACACTGCACTCCCTACCATTGTCCATGCCTAAAGTGTCAGGATACAATTAAATGGCAGACTGATGGAGTTAGGAATGTTTTTGAAGGACTGTATTATTGTAATAATACAGGGGAAATCAATGAGGGTAGGGTACCTGGGAAAGGAGCAGCATCCCAGAGCCTATACAACTGTATCATGGAATAATAATATAAATAAATTTTAAAAAGAAGGGGTCAAAAAAATAAAGAAAGAAAAGAAACTCTGGCATATCTACTCAATGGGATACTGCTCAGCCATTAAAAAGTATGAAATTAAACCATTTTCAAAAAAACGGTCCTAAGTAGAGACCATTATGCTCATTGAAATCAGTCAATCCTAAAAGGACAAGTATCACATGTTCTCTCTGATACAAGGGAACCTTTGTGCAAAATACAAGATCAATAGATACATAAGTAAGCATGTATTTGCATTTATCCAGAAGATCTGTATAATGGAGGCAAGTGTACTGTGAAGAGATACACGGTCATGTGTACCTCTTCTCTGAATCAAAGGTGGACTCCTAATGAAACAACTAAATATATCTTGACACTAGAATGCTCGACTTTAGATCATTCTCTATACCGACAAGTTCAGAATACAATTAACTAGAAGAGTGGTGAACCTGTGACTGTTGTTGAGGGACTAAACGATGGTTACAATATAGGGAAAAGCAGTAGGAAGGGAGGGGTGGTTTAAAGGGAAATTCATCAGCCTGAGGAACTGTACAATGAAAAATAAAGGATTTCAATAAATAAATAAGTCTTAAAATTAACCTGTCTAATGTATAGATATAAGTCAATTTTATTTACTCAGTAGAACTTTATATCTTTGACATTTATATAAATCTATTTCTTTAGTTTTATATGTCCAAATATTAGCCATGTTCTGCCTGTGTAAGGATATAGTTTTCAATTATGTTTTCTGTAATTAAAATCTATCAGTACAGAATTCTTGAGAAATATTTTTCCAGATGTATTGGATAATTTATATTTATTTGACTTCTAAATAATACTAACAACTTTTAGTTGTTAGTATTAGCAGCATTTTTTTCAGCATATACCAAAACACATATACTTAACTTTATAAAATGTAGTCTTGATATTTGCATTCTACAAATTTGAGTTACTGCGCACATTTTATGTGATTAGTGAATGATTCCAATGGTCCATAATACACAGTGACAGTCACATAAAAATATTCTGTTGTTGCCACTTACACCGCCAAATGAGTGAAAAAATTTGAGCCAATGGTTCACCAAGAGGAGTGTGGTTGGCTACATTTTGATAGCTGTCTTGGACAAGATAGTTACGATAATGCTTTTCAGGCTCTGTGTTTAGGAAGTGCTCGTATTTTCTGATACCAGGAATTTTGCAGTGTGCATCTCTACTTCTGAATAAATGATGGACTCTCAACAGAAGATATTTTTAAAATATATCATAATATAAGTGCATGATGAAATGAAACACAAAATTTCTCTTTTCTCACTTGTCTTTTTAAAATTTTATTTATTTGTTAAATAGACAAAGCAACAGACAAGGGAAGAGAAATGCTCCATGAAGCAGTTAGTTCCTTAAATAGTTGGAAGTGCCAGGAATTGGTGAGTTCAAAAGCGGAACTCCATGTTGTTTTCCCTCACGAGCTGCAGGAATTCAAAGACTTGAATGGTGTTACATGCCCGTCTTGGAGCTCTAGAATGATTGGTTGGAAGAAAAATACCCAGAACCCAGAACTCATACTCCAATTATGAAATGCTGACATTGTGAGCAGTAGCTTAATTCACTGTGACACAACACTGGCTCTTTTCTATTTTTATTTCTAATGAGGATTTAGTTTAGTGTAACTTTTCTGACTTACTGGTTTCCATTTCTATCCTTTCCATGGTGTTTACTCATCAGCTTCCTCTGTTTTCCATGTTTCTTGTTGAGATTATCTCTTAAATTCTGTTGTGCATAACATAGGTTTGTTGGAACATGCAGTATAGGATTTCCTATTTATCTGTCTACTAAATGTATACAGGTTTAGAAGCAGAAGATTTTCGTCAATATACAATTTGAGAAGACATATAAAATTGGCAAATTTTGAGAATGAGTTCTCAAGATGTATCATACTTCATCAGTGAACCTAGCATGCAGTATCCTGAAACTGTTATTTGTTACATTTTTAGTGGAATTTTTTTTGACTGGGAATCTCTTGTCTGAAACTAAACTTCTGGGTTATACATTCTGCCCTTTATCTGTAGAGTTTTCTGCATCTCTTCCTTTGTCCATACTACCAAAATAGTTTAAAATCAAGACTGTAAGCAATGGAAGGTCACGTGAAAAAGTTCGAATAGTTACATAAATTATACATTTTCAAGTTCTAAAAGCCAATTCAGAATAATCTAATATCCTGGTCTAAATAGAACATGTATGTGAATGAAAATTCTTCTGTTTTCTTGGATGTAATAATCATTGAAATTATCTTCCAAGCACGATCATGTTTGACAAAATATTTTCTGGCCCATAACTGGGCTGTGTGAACATTACAGAGTGCTATTTTGTGTGTTTTTTCAGGCACATGGCAGTGAAACTCTTTTGGTATGATCTGCATGTAGTTTAGGCTGTGACAACATTATTATTTATAGCACTCATGAGCAAGCAAAAAAAAAAAACCACCATAATATCATTTTTCTATTGTCATCGGATATTTTGCTAATTTTTTGTGTCAAAATGATTTCTAAAAAATCAAGCAGATGCCTCAGGTGTATTCTGTGAAGCCGTTTCAGAATGTTCCAGGAAAATAAACTTAAAAATAAGTAAATGAAAGTCTCTTAAAATGTCATAGAAATATAGGTTTGGAAAGAGATGATACTTGGATTTCTGCAATTTTGCACCAGAATAAAAGCATCTCTTAATTTCACTTATTCACATAGTTTTTGAAGTATTCTCATATTACTGAGCTGATTTTTTGCATAAATATTTTATTCTCTAAGACCTTAGTGTCTGCTCTCCAAGACCTTACCTAATTTCAGATTTAAGGAAGACCTTGTAGTCATGAAACTATCTTATTAATGTTTTCAAATAAAGTAACCTTTAATTAATCAAGTTTAACAATGTTTAATAGTTATGGTTACAAAATTACCTCACTCCTCCAATATTTTCATATTGCTCTGTTTACTATTTCCTTTAATAATTGAGCTCTAATCTACAACACTATTTGCTATTTGAAAGTTTATTTGTGTTAATACTGGTTATTTGACCCTACAACACAGAGCTTTATTATACACTATCATTTATTTAGTCCTTAGAATTCTTGAACAGTTATTATCAATTGATTTTCCTGCTTTCACATTATTGAAACAGAAGCAGGTCTGAGAGATTTTTTTTATCAGTATATAAAAGCAATTTGTTGAAAACAAAACAAAGTCCAGTATCCTGTTATCATGAATACCTTTTACTTACTGTGCGTTAAGTAATACATTCTGACAGCCTTGGAATTACACCTAGAGTTTCCTGGGAAATACTCCTACAGTCGCCTATAAACACAACGACAGTATGACAAGAAATGCTAAAATTTCACATAATGAGAAACAGCGAATACTTTTAAAAATCCCAGAGACATACTTAAAAATGAATAAGAATAAAATGGATTGTAAATTACTGATGACTACAGTTCATTTTGAAGATGATACTTCATACTTCCAATGCATATTTAAAACTTTTATGGAAATCTACAGACTGAATATCCAGCTATAAATATCACATCTGACTAATGTCAGGTGGCAACTGCTGATCCTAATTTTTAAAAATTGTCTTTAACAAGCAAAGCATTTTTCTGTTGGAAAAGCATTTTCTTCTAGCATGTATTTGGTATGCTTCATTCTCTCCTTAATACATTTTTCATCAATAGTGACCCAGATATGAAGATTTTAGCATCATTTCTACAAAACAGCATAAATTAATTGTTGACTTGATGTATAGTTTAAGCACTCTGTTTCTATATCCTTATGTTTGTATATGAATGTCTTGGAAATCTCTGTATGAGTATGTGTGATACACTAATACATTAAAGATGCATGCTAAGTTCCCAAATTTTAAATCATTTAAACCATATTCCAAGAGTAGAACATTAAGAAAACATAATTTTCTAGCAATATATATCATTTAAATTACACGACCTAAAAGACTTTAACAGTTTTAAAGGAGTATGATAAAAAGCATTTTCTTTTAAAACCGTAATTTGACCACAATAACACATCTCCAATGACTGATTCTATGCCAACTTTTTTTTCAAAATGCTGCTAGGATATTTTAAATGCTCTGAGTTCTTTTGTGTTTCAAGTTGCTATAGAATTCAAAAATGACATTGTATTCCATAGCTGTCTATTAATTTGAACAAATGAAGAAAGGTAAAAATTAAATGATGGAATTACTAGAGAATGATAAAATACGATTTTGGTCCCCATTACTTTCATTCTTTTCTTTATTCCTTCCCTCAGACTATCCCAATTCCCTGTTTGATTTATTTTTGTCTAGAAAATAATCATCTTACACAAATAGCACATGCCTGTACAGGACAATAACACATGTTGTTCTTTTACTAAACATTTGTTGCATATTTCCTATTGATCTTTATTGTTCTGGGACTAGAATGTATTAATAATAGCTAAGATGTAACGTCTCTGTTCTGAAATTTACCTTGTTTATATGATGCAAACATTAAATCAAAACTACAAAAAAGCAAAAGTGAATGTTCTTGTTCCAATATAAAGGTTTTGAACAGGTAAAGGAAGTTAAGAGCAAAAACTTTCTTGGGGCAGATGACAACTTTGATGAATTCTGAAACAAAAGTTAAGAGTTAAAGGGCCACTACTGTGATACAATGTACTAATCTACAATGTGTAACATTGACATCCCTTTTGGGTGATGTTTCTCATTCTGGCCTTTCCAGTTCCCATTCAGCTCCATGTTAATGTATGTGGGAAAGCAATGAAAGACATAAGAAGCACTTGGGCCTCTGCCACTCGTGTGGATAGCTA
This sequence comes from Ochotona princeps, assembly GCF_030435755.1. Classification (NCBI taxonomy): domain Eukaryota; kingdom Metazoa; phylum Chordata; class Mammalia; order Lagomorpha; family Ochotonidae; genus Ochotona; species Ochotona princeps. The sequence continues at coordinate 18,229,175 of NC_080843.1, read as the reverse complement.
GGATGGAATTCTAGCATCTTGGCCCAGTCCCAACCATTAGGACCATTTAAGGGAGATAACTGGCAGATGGAAAAGCAATCTCTCTCTGTCTCTCCCTTTCTCTCTGGAACATTGCCTTTCAAATAAATAAATAAATTTCTTTCTTTTTTTCATAAAGTGGGAGCAGGTCCTGGAGATATATGTAAGTAAATCCAATTATCTTGTTTTCAGAGAAAATATTGATAATGAAATGTCCTTGAATTCAAAGGTTCAATTTACAAATATGAAAACCTCCTAGATTATTTCGATCCCTCTCAATGCCTTTGTAACACCCGTATTTCTTATAGCAGATAAAAGCATTTTACTGAAGAAAAGTCACTTTTAATGATTTTCTGCTGATCTGATACTTAGCACAGTTTCTAGAATTCCTAACTTTCTCTCAAGAAAGAACTGATACCCTCTGAGAAGCAAGCTCTTCACACAGTAGGAACCTGATCATTTGTAGCAAAAAGAAGTAGACTGTGGTTATTCATCTATTATTTCCCATGAGTCCTCAATATGGACCCTCCCAAAAAAGCTAATCAATACCTTTGTCTCTGCTTAACCATCAATGTAATTCCTAGATGAACTGAAATGAACAGTTTGCTTATTGCGGGGAAAATGTCATTTCTCTCTGTAAGAGTGATCACAATATTTCATCATTATAGAACCTAACGAAAATTTCATGATCTGATGATTTTAAGCCAATTATGTTCCTCCATAATATACCACATAATATTATTATTATATACAGAAGTATATCAGCAAATATGATTTCAGCCATATAAAATCAAAGTCACATGGTGGATGATTTGTGTGGAGAAAATTTTTCTATATTGTTATCAATTTCTGTGATTCATTTTTGTAGGTAAAGGCTCTCCTCCTCTCCTTTCTTATTCCCCATTTTATGACTAGATTGCTAAAAATTTATGTTAGAAATAAAAGTGGATGCCAAAGTCGCAATTACATTGCCCATAATTATGACATAGAAAATTCTAATGGATGAAGGATGCAGTTTACAAGAGCAGATGGGCAGCACAACTATAGACAGAAATTAAGAATACAGAATGGAAAACAACCATTCAGAAACACTTATAACAAAATGTGGAAAATTCCTTTGATGATCTCACTTTCTAGTAGACTGGATATTCATGAGAAATCTCCAAACTTTAGGATACCTGCATAGAAATGTCAACCAGTTCTTTCCACTCAAAGTCGCTACCAGCTAACCTTTCCTGTGACTTCCAACAGCTGGCCACAGAGCTTTGGTAAAAGATAAGGAGGCCACATAAGTTTATGGTACGATTTCATGGTTTAGGTTGGATAGAGTTGGAATTTCCTGGAACAAGCCGCAAGGCGCCTATGCACTGGAAGTGGGGGAAATTCTTCTTTTGAAATTAATTGTATGTGATGACATTTCTCCACCCGGCTACAAAAACAAACCGCAGTGATAACTCAAAAATGGAGAAACATACTGCAAACTCTAGATGATTAGTTCTCAAAACATGAGTATTAAATTCCAGTGACAACACACCACATAAACTTAAATAACATAGCTGCATACCAAAGTACAATTGGTTGACTGTATGAAAAAAAAACCTGTGCAGTTTATTTTTGTGAGCTGCACTAAGAGTTTTATAGAAAAAATTTCTTTGCTTGAAAGGAAATGTGATGATTAAACTATTGACCCCATAACTTGGATAATCAGCTGAAAGCTTGTCTGAAGTTCATGAACTGAGTCAATCATTCACCACCAATAATCTTCAAACCAGTATTTGTTGACAGGGAATAAATGGTGAGCATCCAAGCTAAACACAGAATAGTGGAAATATACCTCCACTTTTCACTAATTTCTGTTTCTATCTATAACTTTCTCATAACATTACTGGTCTTAACAATCATGGATTTTTGACACTATATAGTGTAAAAGTGTTACAAAATCTTACATGAACTGTTCACAGTAAGAAATCGGAATGTGAAAATGGTTAGTTTATATGGTTTCTGATTTACAATTTTGAATTTGTTGGTTATATTAATAGAACTTTGTTTTTTTAAATACAAATCAATATGAGATTATATTTTATATATCTAACTCATTAAAAATCAAATAGCAGCAGATTTAATACAGACCTATTTTTATGAATGCTGTTTTCAGTTAAGCCATAGAATTTTTTAAAAAATGTAAAACACCCCATCTCATATTAAATTATTACAGAAAATATACATATTATTCATAGAAAATATAATTTATATTTAAGGGCAATGTATAAATATAGTTTGCTGTTATAAATGAATTGGTTTCTTATTTCATTTCTAATATAGTAAATGTAAGTAGGCATGAGCCATATAAACAATAGCTCTTTGCCATCTCCAATTAATCTTAAGAGAGTAAAGGAGAAAGTCTGATGACTGTTGCTCTAGCTAAAGGACAGGTTGTCAATACTTTAGGCTTCCGAAGCTATAAAATCTCTGCTGTGATTCCTGTTGTGTTGCTGTGAAAAAGGAGAAGTAGGTTTGGACAATATGTAATTCATTGAGTATGGCTGAGCTCCAGCAAAATCATCTTCACAAACACAATTGATACGGCAAAATTGGCTTAAGGGCCATGGCTTGCCAATTCTTGTTATAAATTAGCAGGATTTCAGAATACGTATAGGGATAAATAAGACATTAAGGAGAAGAACAGAAAGTTACCATACTCAGCATTAAAACATAAGGAAGAACTGATAAAAATATGTCGAAGAAACTTTGAGAAATGATAGGATGCAGAAATGATTCTTTAGCGATAACTAAATAATGCTTGTTTAGTTTTTAAGATTTTGTAAAGAACTGACCAAAGCTCATCTTGTGTCTTACTACTTTGGAGAGAATTTATGAAGCATCAGCTATGAAATGAAAATCAAATCATTATTCTACCATTGTTTTGAATACAAACCAAACTAGAAATGATAAATTATCAGTTTTGAGAAATATCCCTCATAAAAAAATCTCTAGAATCTAAAATTCTTATAGTCAAAAATGTAGCAGTCATTCAAAGCACATAAATTTTCAATACATGGTTCTTTCTATCTATGTCTTACAGTTTAGAACTGTTGTGTTTTGCCTAATGAACATATAGTTATAACAAAAATAAAGATTGCATGGGCAATCTAGAATTCATTGCCACACATAACAGTAAAACATAAAATACATTATTAATTGAAGGTAACCACTTCAACTGTCATTTATAAAATACTTTTGCAACTTCTCGTCTAGATAGTGCAGAAAGTATGAATAATAGCTGTAACAACTATAAAGACTGAAAAAAATGGTTATTTTCAAACATCCTTATGTTGTACAATAAAATTAGTTTTAGGAAATATTTTCATTCCTTTACATAATAATTTTACTCTAAAGAAGTAAGTCCATTTAGAAAATAATTGACAAATGCAAAAATAAACATTTATTGCTCTGGCACGTATAATAGTAGAGAATTGCAGCAAGCATTTTAGTGATTGCTTGAGGTTAATACTTCTCAGCTCTATCCATGATCTTATTTCAAAAAAATCCAGTGAATTTTTTGCATTAGCATATGAATTCTTCCTTTTTATTGTTGAATCCTGTGTTCGCTACTTAGTGTTCGTGTTGTCTATGACTTTCTGTATCAGAACTAAACCACCTACATGGGTCTCAGATTCTGTTAGTTTCTTCACTGGAAATGATGAGTATGTCCATCTCTTGGACCAACTACTGCCTCATTGTTTTGCTCTTGCAGTGCCCTATGCTGCCTCTTCCTCTTTCTTAAAATCTTTTTACATTAGGAAACCATTTAATCTGATCCCTGGTCTTCTTTTCTTTCTTTCTTTTCTGCCTTGGTAATCTCATGGAAGAACATGCCTATAAATATTGCCTGAATCACAAATGACTGCCAAATTCTAGACTGTGATCTATTTGTAGGAATTCTGACTCATATAAATAAACTACCTTTTTGTGTTTTTACTTGCCTAATAAGTAGACATATAAAATAGAGCTACCCGTGCAGAATTCCAAAATCTTTCTTGTTGGAAAGAATTATATCTAACTAAAGTGAGTGATGTGAGGCATTGACCCCAGAGAGGCCTGGAAGAGATTTCTCATTGACTGGGATTGTGTTCTAAACCTGGGAGTTTTAAGCAAAAATTAAAATTATAAGAATGTTTCTTGCATATAGTTAAAATAGATGAGGAAGGTGAATTTAAGACTTTACTAGGTAAAAATTATTTAACCTGTTAGTTATTAAATTCATATTTGCTGTTTATTACAAAATATTAGCAGACATTGTATTTCAAATGGACCTTCAGAGCTTGTTTGGAGGTTCTAGCAGGGGAGCGCAACTACTACTATACCCTTGACCTCCTGTAACAGGGATGGTCGTCCTTTTCGACCTAGCGCACATGGAATGGTGAGGGAGGAAGGGGACACCCGCCTAGCCAGCCAGATCAGCCAAATCAACCCTGGCGATCAATGGGATGACAGATGTCACAGCCAGATCGCCTTCATATCCCAGACATTGTGTTTCAAACACTGTTTTCAAAGGTGTCTCCATTTTCAGTAGACAGCTACATATTGTAATCTGTACTGTTTGAAAACATTTTCGTTGGCGATTATCTTTCTAAAATAAAGCTTTGATCATATTACTCTTCTACATTGCTAATATTTTCAGTATCTTCCAATTTCCTATACAATAAAACCCAATTTCTGAAAATATTTTATTCTCTACAGGTGGAGTTGGGGTGGGAAAGAGAAAGAGTGAAAGTTATCTCACCTGCTGTTCACCCTCCAAATGTCTGTGATCCTAGGGCAGGTGGTAGGGCAGGTGGAAGTGAGGGCCACTAGTATAAGCCTGAGAGTCAAGAACTCAGTTGAGCTGTACTTTATGGGTTGCAGAAACCCAACTACTATTAAACAAACAAACAAACAATCAACCGCCAGTACTTCTTTCCAAGCGCACATTAGCAGAAAGCTGGAATGAAGAAGCAGAGCCAGGAATCAAACCAAGGACATGGGCATTTCAATCATAGATCAAGCCTCCACAAAACATCAACATTTCTTATTGTGGAATTAACTATCAACCAGTTCTGTCTGCATGTAAGTCTGAACTCTCATTATACTGAGCTCAGCACAATTTTTGCTTTCATTATAACAGCCTTGCCTGCTTATAAATACCTCCTTCCTCCCAAAATAACGCTACAGCTTCCCAAACGCTGTGGAAAAAATCTTACTTGTCCATCAAGATCCAGATCAAAGGTCTTGTGTTTCTTTACTAGCCAGATTTTTTCAATACTGTCGTAAGTGTCTCTGATCTCCATTGCCACCTCTCTTCCATCATTTGTTTTTCATTGTATAATGTTTACTTTAGTAGATTATTCTGTGTGTGATTTCTTTTGACATTTTGACCTCGTTCTTCTCCATTGAAAATCGCAATCTTCTTTAATAACAAGAGTACATTGTGTTGCATATTTAGCCCCACTAAGAAGGGAGTTCGTTAAATCCTTTTTGTAAGTGATTCCCCACTTACTCTATTTAAGTAAGTTCTTCCATCTTCATAATGAGGGAGTTGAAAATTATCCTTGAGGCCTTTTCCAAATTTAGTGTACCATCATGGAAACAGTGAGCTGTCCTCTCTTCAAATAAGAAATGGGTAATAAGATTGCCTCTGAGAACTAAATCACCACACAATAGATGTAATTAGCCATCTGTTGGGAGTAACTCAAATTGTCTCTAAATGTATTACTGAAAAGTTTTGGAATTCCTAAATCCCCCATCAAAGTAGCCTATAATAATCTCAGGAGGCAGTGCTGGGAGGGGGCAGTAATTTAGTTGGAAAACCTAATAGACCATATGAAATCTCTTTATAGTTGTCGCAAACTAGGTGCTAGAAAAAGTAAACCAAAAGAGGTTAAAACCTGACAGAGTAGTTAGAACTTTTAAGTAAAGGCACATGTGGTAAATCTATTTGTTGCCACAGACCAATAAACCAATAAATGAAAATCATTTTATTTAAAAAAAATTCCAATCTCACTGCACTCTCTTTATTATATAGACCTGATTAAAGGATAAAAAGTGATGTAATACTTCTAAAGCATTTTAGTTAGTGAAACATTTATATCTCAGAAGTTTAAAGTGCAAATGGAATTGAAGTGAAATCGGATAAATTCAGAATAACATTTGAAATTCTTCTGCCTCATTACCTCACCTACACAGTAATGGTATTTACAATATGGAAATATAGTCTGAATGGCCAGCATTTGTTTTCTTTTATATTTGCACTATTATTTCTTTTATTTTGCCCAGGTAGTTGCTTTAAATATAACTCTATAGGATCTGTCTATCAAAGGGCTCTAAGAGCATTTAGAATTCGGAAAGCTCAAAAACATAGTAATGCTTCTTGACTACACTCTATAACTTGAGCAGAACAGGACATGAAAGATAGTTCTCTATTTTGGAGGGTAACATAAGAACATACAATACAAGCTCAAACTTCACAACTGTAGGTTAAGTTTGATATTGTACATTATCCTTAGCTAATAAAGTTAAGAATGAAGCAATGTAGCTAAAATAATTGATTCTGATTGAGCTATATAATTTCTGGTTAGAGATAGAGCCGTGAAGTAGTAATCTGGGGATTCTATCCTAAATTGAGTTGCACCTCATATTTATTTTTCCCATGTCAGTATCTCAAAAACTACTGCTTATGGCTGTTTTCTTTCCAAAACACTCCTCTCCATATTCTTCTTTTCTAAAGATTTATTTATTTTCATTGGAAATTCATTTTTCCAGAGAGGAGAGACAGAGAAAGATCTTTGCTCCTCCAGTGGCTGCAATAATAGCTGGAGCTAAGTGTTCTGGAGCCTGCACTAGGAGTTTCTTCCAGGTCTCCCGTGCAGATGCAGGGTCCCAAGGTTTTGGCTCATCCTCAACTGCTTTCCAGATCACACACAAGGAGCTGGATGTGAAGTGCAGCAGCTGAGACACCAACCGGCACTCAAATGGGATCCCGTTGCATGCAAGCAAGGATCTAACCACTAGGCTACCATACTGGGCCCTCTCCATATTCTCTTAAGTACAGCTGCATCCAGAAATTTGTAATGAACAATGTTCTTCAAAATATACTATAAAGCCACATAAATCAAATTTTCCAGTAACAAAATATTGAAGAAGGTAAAATAAAGCCATATACAGAATAAATTACTTTTCATACAAAGATTAAGTATATATTGGCCTGTACTATGTAAATATCATCTCATTTTATTACATCATTACTACATTCACCATTATATTATAATATATGTTGTTTACGTTTGTAATTTATAAATTATAAATTGTTTTAGCTTATAAATTTTGTTCATAGGTATTCTGCATAATACCATAATTATTATTTTAGAAATATCATAATTTCTACTTAACAGGCAACAACTCTCAGATAAAGGGAACTTAGCATAGAACCTCTCCTTCCCATATGTACATTGCTTCATTTTGTAAAAAAAAATTAGATGCCATGACACCATCATAAAATATTTCTAAAATCAAGTGATTAGAAACTCAAATTTTCTAAACTCAAATATGAGTTTAGAAGCTACATGAAACATTTGGGAAATCAATGATTTTATAAGAGCATAGAAATCTGGCAGAATTGCCATCAGTGACCTTTCAATTTTCTTTAAGACTGCTCAGGTTTTCCAAGTACTGGCTGTACTTTGAATGATATCAGATCTAGGTTTTACCTCTGATTTTTTACAGTTTTGCTGTGTCTGTATTTTATATGTCACAAAATCAAAACAAACTTCCAAGTGTATTTGTTGTAAGTTTTGGCCGGCTCAAAATATACAACAAAAATGCATTTGAACTGATATTTATAAATGCCAATCCATATTTGCAGTGACATTGAAGAAATGTAATTCAAAGCAACAGTTATTAAAAATCTATTAATGATCATTCTTTTTAAAAATATTTTGAGCAAGTGAATCTAGTGATTTCCTACTTGCAGACATTTCTAATTGTGAATAAAAGAGAGATGATTTCTTTTTTTCCTCTGCAGAGAACACCACTAAATAATGGATACTTGAGTCATGTATTAGGGACAAATGGAAATGGCTGTATAAAAATGTTTATCAGTGATTCAGACCCTTGATGGTCTAATTAGCCTAGACTTTGTTACAAGGTACAAAGTCAAAGCTTTGTTGAACTGAAACAACCATAGACTTCCATTATTTATCTTTGTCCTTACAAATTTGAACTTCTGAAGTCAAAACTGTCTCTATCTGCACAATGCTGGGAGCTAAGGAAAAACTGAAAATTAATAAACACATTTTTCCCAATGTACTCTAATGCTTCCTGACAAGGGATGTGATTTTAAATAGTTATTCAAACAAATAAAATATTGTGAGGTTATGATTTTATGTAACAACTACTCAGTTTCTTATGCAATCTCCAAGTGAAAGGTTTTTGTCATTAATTCAAATTTTGGTATTTTTATTTTTATACTATACTCATAAAGAAGGTGAGTGCAAGAGCTCATAATTTCCTCCACGTTATAGTAAAATATTCATTTTATTGATATAGATTATAATGTCAGTTAAAAAATAAGTATTATTTTTATTTGAAGGACAATTTTACGGAGAGAAAATCAGAGTTCTTCCATCTGCTGGTTCACTCCCCAAATGGCCATGGTAGCCAGAGCTGAGCTGATGTGAAAATGGGACACAGAAGCTCCCTCTGGGTCTTCTGCATAGGTGCATGGTCCCATGAACTTAGACCATCCTCCACTGCTTTCCCAGACCATAAGCAGAAAATTGGATCAAAAGTGGAGTATCTGGGACACAAGTCAGCATCCATGCGGGATTCTAGCGCCACAACGTGGAGGATTAGCTTACTGTCCCACCATGCTAACTCCAATGAAGAATTACATATTATACATTATTCCAGAGGCGGAAATTATTTATATTGTTAGGGAGTTAATCACCTCGTTATAATTGTCCAGTAAAGAATATTAGATGTTTATAATATTTGTGAATGAACTTAATCTAACCATGATAAACAAACTATTATACAGCACACTAACAGAATCTCATGATAAAATTACAGTTTTATAAGTGTCTAAAGTGATAAATATAATCAAGAGCTTAATTTAAGTCAGAAGAATAATGACTCATTTTCTTGTAGCCACTGGGAAGTTGGCGAGAAAGAGAAACATCCTGGGTGGGATGTAATTGTCTTCTTATAAAAAGCTTTTCACTAAAAACATATTCTGGATGGTAAGAAGGCTCTGGGCAAGAAAATGAGGAAAGAGGATGCTGCAGAGCAAATTCATGCTCTATTGGATAGAAATCGAAACAGTTTAAATTTGTCCAGGAACAACAGAAATTACAGGTGTCAGAAAAGAGCCCTATTACTGTGTTAATATTGTGTTTTCTTTTTGGTTTTCTTCTTTGAATGCTCTGAAAACTCTTGTTTTCTTTCCAATTACTATAAAACCCTATTCAAAATATCATTTTGGTTTTGACTTTTGCCTGAATGCATGTGTGGTATGTTAGTCAATGACATAAGTCAGACTGAAACTAACACTACACTACATTCTTTGTGGCTGGTGGGAAGTGCCCTCACCACAAAGCATCTACAGCAGATAATGATATTTTAAGTGGTTAGATTTATTTGTTCCAGAAAACATATTTTTAAAAGAAAAATCATTTGATAAATATGCACAATTTTCTCTGCCGATTTTAAATTAGAGAAAACAAAAAAGGAAATGAAAAAAATAGACATACAAAATTTTAAATTGATAGAAGTTGAGAGGTAGGAGAATTTTTTGTACACCTTATTTTCTGCAAACTGACCAATTATTCTTGTTTTTATAGTGTCTTCATAGTTGAAGTATAACTATTTCTCTATTCTGTGTAGGTTAGAGAGCCAAGTCCTAATTGCATGCTAACTAGCCTGAAACATTCATTAGATCTGGATTGCCTACTTAAATCAGCACTTTCAAGGACTGTATCTCTATAAATTTGTGTCCTGTTTCTGTAACATGGCCACTGCACAAATGTAGTATGTAATAAAAGAAAAAGTTAAAAGAAAAAAAAATCTAAATGCCCAGAGTGCAGTCTCAGAAAAATGAGAGAAACAAAAATAAGAAAGAAATGACAGGTATTTCTGAAAAAGGATCCTACTAGCTACAAAGCAGAAGTAGGAGCTCCTGTGAAGCAATGACAGTTCAGAGTACGCTTGTGATTCCTAGTGAGAAAACCGCTCTCTTTGATCAGCAGATTGGTCCTCCTAAGCTGCCTACTCTCCATTTCTTTTCTGGATACTGACGTCCTTTATGTCTGTCTTACTCTCGACAATGTCTTTTGCACAAAGGACAGCAGTAACTGCTGAAGAACTGTTGGAAAGGAGATCAATTGGTAAAATCCTGTGGTGCCCCAGAAAGGGTGATGAAGATGTGAATTGTGAAATAGCTGAAAATGTCAAAGTAAGGAAAAATCTAAGACCATAATTGAAAGAGAAAAGGAAGTTAATCAGTGTAATTTGAAGAATGAGAAACATAAAAATATGCTTAGGGAGACTGGATTTAAATATACCATTATGACACGTGCCTAGCAAAATATCATTTCCATTTTTGTCAACATCAGTAGTAGCAGTAAAAATGAGAGAAAATTGAAACATACCTATTATGGAGATATACTATAATTCTTTTTGAGCAGAACTTGATCTGCATTGGTTTCTATGTGTAGAAAAACTTGAGATTTTATACTTTTGACTTGCTTTTCATTTCTATGTGTGCTGTAAGTTAAGTTCCAAAACATTTCTTTTCTCCAAAATAATGGATAGAGTTAGAAAAGTTTTTACTTCTGAAATGTTCAATTCTGAGTTGATCAAAGCATAGAGAAAAAAGTAAAAGAGAGAGAATAAAATAAAATGCCCAGAGTGTATTATAAAACAAATGAAGAAAGAAAACAAGAGAAAACGATAGCTTGGAAAGAGTCCTCAAAAAGCAGGATAATTTTCCATATATCCTGGGTTCAATTTCAGAGCCCACGTGAGTCTCGTCCCTGCTCTAACCATTCAGGGGTAGAGTACAGCAGATGTTAAAACAGCTGGGCCCAAGGAGTGGCCAAGGGGCTATGGGGCATTGTTAACCATATGGTACAGATGGGAAAGAAAAGCCATGAGGGTGGACAGTGGGAGTGAGAACAGAAAAGAGTACATGGATAGACTATCTAGAATCTAAGAAGATATCCATACTTCTGTCTCTATTTCTTTCCTTCCCCCCTTCATCTGTTCCTTTATTACTTCATTTTTTGTAGTAGCATACTTTAAATTTTCCTGATAATAGCAGGCTTAATATACCACAATCATGTTCAGCAAGGAAAAAAGTAGAAAGAGCACTAATCCTTAATAACTGAGACAAGGGCTATAAAAATGATCTAATCATAAGTCAGGTTCATTGTTCTTTCTTGCATTGTATTCTATTTTAACTACCACACACACACACCAAACAAACATAGGATTGTTGTCTTTGGGGGACTGTTTATTTCACTTAAAGCATGACAGTCTGCAATTGCATTGATTTTGTTGCGAAAGACAGAATTTCATTCTTTTTATGGCTGAGTAACATTTCATATATGTATACATATATATAATTTCCTATCTAATCATTATTTGATAGATATTTGGGTAGATTCGATATCTTGGTTATTCTGAACTGAACTGTTATAAATATGGGAGTATGAAAAAATTTTTCATGTGCTCATTTCATTTCCTTTAGTCATTATTACATTTTTACTAAGATGCCAAACATCAAGCATGAAATTAAAAGAAAAAAACCTAAGTTTAACAATTTTAATTCTTTCCTATTAATCACACATATAGATATTATAAAATATAAATTTATATTACTTCTTGGAAACAGATATCAGTATCACAAAATATGAGATTCAAGACAAAGGTCATAAAATGTAGAAAGAAGGAAAGGTATATTAAATGCATAATATGATTCAGTGAAGCAATGTCTATAACTCTACACTAAATGACAGGAATCCACACAAGTTAGATAAGAGAAAATATGTGCTATTTCAGTTGGCATAGAGATTTCCATTTCATCTATTTTACTGCCACTGTCAAAATTTATTCATTTATTTATTGATTCATTTATGGCTGGATTATACTCATCATGTATATATCTATATATATATATCACAATTTATTCATCCAGTCATCTGTTGGTGGACGGCTAAGTTGATTACGAAGGTTTGCTGTTGTGGATTGGGCTGCCATGACCAAAGAGTGCATGTGTCTTTTCCATATGCTGATATGCTGCTTTTCCTTCCCCTGGATATATTACTGGCAGTGGGACAGCTGAGCACAATAACTTCATGTTTAGTTTTGTGAGAAAACTGGAAACTAATTTGCATTCCCAAATATAATGTGTTAAGGCATTCTTTTCTCCACAGCTTTCCCAGAAGTTTTTTTTTTTAATTATTTTGGATAATATGCACTCTCAATAGAGTGAGGTGTTACTTCCTTGTGGGCCTCATTTGCATTTTCCTGAATCAACTCAAAATTAGTTATGTAGTCCAACTTAAGATCTGAAATTATGAAGATAATAGAGGAAAACTTGAGGGGAACACTGGCTTCATCAGAGATTTGTAATAAAACTCCAAAAGTATGAACAATAAAAGTAAAAAAAATTTGACTAATAGGATTATATCAAGCTAAAAAGCATCTGTATTGCAAAGGAAACAATTAACAAAGTAAAAAAGGCAATCAACAGAATGGGAGACAATGTTTACATGCCATGCACTGATAAGGGATTACTGTATAGTATACATAAGGAGCTCAAGTGAGTCAGCAACAAAGCAGTTCCGGTAACAAATGGGATAGGATATGAGTAAACATCTCTTTTTAAAGATATTTTAATATTTAAACAGAGACCATAATTTGAAAATCAAGATAAATTCATTGGCATGGAGAAAATATGTATAAGTCATGTGACAGGAAATGGACCCGGTGCAGTGGCCTAGTGGCTGAAGTCCTCGCCTTGAAGGCTCCGCGAACCCATATGGGTGATGGTTCTAATGCCAGCAGCTCTGCTTCCAATCCAGCTCCTTGCTTGTGGCCTAGGAAAGCAGTCAAGGCTGGTTCAAAACCTTTGGACCATGCATCCACGTGGGAGACCCAGAAGAGCTCCTGGCTCCTGGCTTTGGATCAGCGCAGCTCCAGCCATTGAGTTCACTTGGGGAGCGAATCATCAGACAGAAGATCTTCCTTTCTGTCTTTCCTCTCTATATATACATAATCTGACTTTGCAATAAAAATAAATAAATCTTTTTAAAAATGCCACTGCTAGTCTAATAATGTAAGAAGAGTTTCTTGGAAAAAAGGATCACATATTTCTCTGCCTGTCAACAAAGATGAGTTCTGCATTTCTCAGAACACACATGAAAGCAATATTCTATGTGTATTATTGTTGGACACCTTGCTCCAGGTGAAAGAATACTTATCTAAAATCATACTGCAATGCTTTTACCTTCTAGTCCTATGGCACATTGTCAGGAAGACTCAATCTGGATAAAAATAATTGTTTATTTATTTATTACTTTAAGTACTGTTGGAATAATTTATTTTTACAAGTTCGTAGTTTTGAAAAAATTCTCAAAGTTTGGAAAAGGAGGATAAGCACATAAAAGCTCAGCAGTAGCCTTTGATCAAGTTTCCACCTTATTCTACAAAGACAAGCTTTTTTTTTTGTGATTTATCAAATTCTCTTTACTGTAGTGTAGTAGTTTTCTTCTCTTTGTAGCTATGATCTGATTACCCTAACAAGGGCAATCAGGGAGGAACAGTTTAATGTGTATCTCATTGCAGAATACTATTTGTACTATCCATAGATCAGTTCAAATATTGTTATTAGGCAGGTAGCTTTCTTTGATGAAGGAGAGATGATTAGTAATATCAAAGAGATTGATGTTACATAATATGTTCAAATAAGTTTGCATTAACCTAAAGAAGATGTCATTAAGTCTTTCACTGGCAAAAAAAAAGTATGGGTTTCAATAATTGCTGGGTCTTAAATTCAGGTTTGGGGGTTTCTTTATTTATTTCTGCTTATAAGGTAAAACTCATACATACTTAAAGAGTATAGTTGAACAGTCACGGCTTTTCAACAATCCTTCAGTGGTGATATAAAACAGATTAAACACATAACTACAAGCAAGTAATCTGCCCTTTGGAAGACAAAGGCACATTTTGAATATTTTAATTTATAAAATTCCCAAGATCAAAGCTGTTTGTGAGTGCTATCCACTGGGAACATCTAGATAAACACTAACGTGTAAACAAACACGCAGAGCATGTATGTGGCCTGGATACACAGTCATCTCAAAACGTCACTGAGTCATGGCCGACTTGGAGAATCTTAGTGTTTCTGACTGCAAATGTTGCATATTGGGATTACACATGAGGAAAAGTTGGGAAGGGTGATAAGAAACTGGATTTACGGTCAGTCCTGCATTGGAAAGATGTTTGAGTCTTGGAAAAACACTTAGGTTTTGTAGAGAATAGTTTAAGTTACAGATGCTACTTATGAGGGTCAGCAGTTTCTATGAGAGACCCAATAGAAAAATTCGTGTAATTATGAACAAAAGAATCAAATAAAAGTGTCTACCCCTAACCCTTTCTCTCTCTCTCTTTTTCTGTTTTTCTTCCTCTCTCCCATTTCTTGCCTTTCTCTATCATGTTTCTCTTTCTGTGGCTTCTAAATATTTTTTAAAAACTAATACAACATAAAATTACCCAAGTGATATGGATAAAATAATTAAATAAAATTACTATAATAAAATAAGGAATAATTTTACAACACGATTGTACTATGCTCTCAAATCTCAAGCGATTTAAGTCATAGACCCAATCTTGGTTTCTAATTTTGTGACTTGTTTGTTTTGGATTATTCTAAATTTTGCCCAAAATTGAATCAAAGTACCTCTTGTTTGCCATTTTCTACACTTGTAAATAGGAGTGCTCCTCACTTAAACAGTCCTGTTTACTCAAGTTCTTTGTAAATGAAATCCTTATCTTCCAATGTAAGTTAAAACATTATATCCTTGGGGTCCAGTGCTGTAGCCTAGTGGCTAAAGTCCTCACATTGTACTTGGTGGGATCCCATGTTCTAAACCGGCAGCCCTGCTTCCCATCCAGCTTTCTGCTTGTGGCCTGGAAAAGCAGTCGAGGATGGCCCAAAGCCTTAGGACCCTACATCTGTGTAGGAAACCTGGAAAAGTCTCAGATGGGCTCAACTCCGGCTGTTGTGGTCACTTGGATAGTGAATCAGTAGACAAAAGATATTTTTCGCTGTATTTCATCCTCTCTGACTTTCCAATGAAATAAGTCTTTATAAAATAAACATTGTTCTCTGGATTAGTCATTGAATACTCAGGTGAAATCTGAGTTTGCGGGTTCTAAAACAGAAATATTTTATTATGATAACAAACACATCATGCTGTGTTTGGTCAAGTTTTATCTCTTGTCTCAGTTACCTGAATACAAAGACAATATCTCATTTCTAGCCTCTATGTTTACATTACATCGTTCAAAACTGACTAAAAAGCTAAAAAAATCAATTGCTAGCTACTCATTATGACATGTCTCAAATGCACACCTTTCGACTGTGGATAATCAAAACATCCTCTTCTGTCTGTAGATTTAAGGTTCAGCACACTGTTTCCTGCATCCTTGTTTCTCACCTACCCACACACAGTGACAGAGTGGGGAGGGCTGGGAAGGTACACTTTGCACTACTCTGTTACGTCTCTTCTGCAGTCACTCCATTCCGGTAGGAAAATACACTCATTATCTGTGTAACAGCTTGCTTTCAGTCATCATCTCCTAAAATTACTGAGGTAGGAAGTCTTTTCTTGATAAATGAATATATATATTTTTTGATAGGAAATCTTGAGTGCAATTTTGTCAAGACAGCAAAGGAATTACTTCTCTCCAGGAAGTTTTCTCCCAAAGGTCTTTTATTGAGCCAGTTACTTCTTCTCATGCATACTGCATTCTAGTGTTTCTTCGCACAGGGAATAAAGTAGATTCATCATACTCATTCTAACAGATAGTAACAACACATGAAAATTTAATTTTGCTACAATCACATTCACATTGCTCCAAAGGGATACAGACTCCTTGTTCAGCAGGAAAATTGCTCTGAAATACAGTGGAGTGGTTCAACCTGCTGTAAGAGGTTAGAGGCTAACATAACCTGAATCAATCAAAAAGTTTCTTGTATTGACTGAGAAACATGACTTTATTTCATCAATACACCAAAGACTGATACTAATTAAATTGATTGATTTATTTCAAGAGTGGTCTATAGAAACAGATAGCAAAGTACATAGTGAGGTGATGAACGCATATTGCATAATGTAGGATATTGTCTACACTTGCCATTGTTACATGATCTGGTTAGCATGCTTTAATTTCTCAGGTACATTGCATGAATTTTTGAAGTGAGCTGAGAATATTTACATCAGCCTTCAAGCACATAAATCCTTTTCATGTAAGCCAAGAGTCTAAATTTGGCTCTGTAGTAAAAAACAAAATTAAATTAATATACCAGGAATATGGGAAATAATTAATTTAGATACAAATTATATCCAAGTAATGCTATTACCCATATTCAAATTACAGAATGGTTTGAGGATGTAGGAACTATTATCTTAACACTGCATGTATTGTGTCACAGTTGTATGGTCTCACAGGGTGGTTAGTTCTCATGGAAGCTACTGAAAAAATACTCATCCCATTCTATCACGTAATTCAAATTTTCAGAATTTATGAGTAGTTAGGAATAATTCATAACTTAATCGATATTAATGATAGTCTTTTGAAAATTATGGGTAACAGAAATGCGTAGTTGATGGAAATGTTTAAAAGAAAAAAATTGAATAAGTGATTGAATATATAAATGACAGGCAAATATATTACAAAAAGAAAAAGATGACATTATATTATTAGCAATAATATATGCATACACTATGAGTAAAAATGAGCACTAATGTGTAATTGTGAATAATGGGAATATGAGTAAGGTCAATATTCTTTACATTTTTTGTATTTCCTAAATTTATCTGATGATATATGTTGTTACAGTAAGATTGTGCTGATTTCCAGAAAATTCTACATCACAATATAATCATCTGTATCTGAATTTATATAGACTGACCATAAAGAATAAGTATGAAAGATTCTGTCTATCAATATCCCCTTAAGTCTGCAGGAAAGATAAGTTAACACTCTTTAATGTTTGCCTGACTTTAACAGAAAAATTAAGATGGTTTGATGCATTGTATTTTTAACTACTTTAGCATAGTAAACCTTAGTTATGACTCCTTGTCTTAAGCAGGCTACAAGAAGTGAATGAAGTGAGAAGACACATTAACGATTCAAACACAACCACATGTGATTATCAACAAGTCAGGGGAAGCATTGAATTCATTGTGTTTCCATTGAAAAAGGAACACCCAATATTTAGGAAACCCATTTTGGAAGAGCAGCATTATATGTTCCAAGGGCAGTAATAATTTAGTTATGTTTTAATGTGAGAAAATATAGTAAGCATTAAAAACGATCTGAACTGTGTTAGTTAAATAAAAGTTGCAGTGTGAAGTAAGGCAGAAGCTGGCACATTTTGAAATATTAGAAATTTGATTACACAAGAGATCAATTTCATCAGCTTCGATTCATGCCTGGAATGAGGTTTTCAATGTTTTGTGGTTATATGCATATATACATGTGTATATATACAGCATTATATATGCCCACAACGTATCATGTGGATATCATGTTTTGTGGTTATATGCATATTTACTTGTGCATGTATACAGCATTATAAATGCCCACAAGATATCATATGGATATCAGATATATATATATATATATATTTCCAATGTAGATCTAGAGAATCAGAAGTAGATACTGATAATATGTGTATTTGTGTGTGTATACACAGATACATGCAACCACATCATTTATAGTATTATTCTGGATCATGACATTTTTCTGAAAAACATACATTATTCTCATTATTTTTCTAAAAACACAATACATTGTTTTTCTGCATTATTTATTCTAAATAATATAATACATAGAGCTTTAAAAGCTTACCTGAAACATGTGTAATGGAGAACTATGAGTAGACTTTCCAGTTTTGTGCCAGAATAAACTGTTTCATGTGTGTTTTTCACAAGTTTTTATGAAATCAACAAATTATCTTACATAATAATATTTTACTATTCTGTAATATCACTTTGTATAGCTTAGATGAAAGATATTTTATTATTCCAAATAAAATTATTATTTTGAATGACATTTGGATAAACTTAAGTATTCATTATTAGAAATACATGTTGGATCTCTATGGAAGCAACCGTACTTATATCACATGTAATAGCATAAGTCAAAATTTTTTCAAACATTTTCATGTAAAATAGTATAGTGCATTATGAATACTCATAATGATTATAATTAAACAACCTGAGAAACGTTTTTAAGAAGTGTGCATGTATATATTTGCATGTGTAACACAACTGAAGCAAAAACTGAAGATTGATCTACCATATGACCAAGCTATTCCATTTTGGGTAATGTAGCCAAAGGAAATGAAATCTGCCTGTGAGAAAGTGACATATAATGCTACATTTACAGTATCAGAATCTATAGTAGTAAAGACATAGAAACAATCCAGATGCCCAGTGAAACAGGAATGGATAAAGAAACAGTGGTATGTCTACTCTATGGAATACCACTCAGCTATTAAAAAAAAGTTTATAATTCTACCATTTGTAACAAAATGGTTCCAACTAAAGACCATATTGCTTAGTGAAAGGATCGAATCCCAAAAGGACAAATACCATATGTGCTCTCTGATATAAGGCAACATTCATGCAAAATACAAACTCAATTTATATATAAGTGAACATGTTTATACACACATTTATCTAGAGAAACTATATAAGGGAAGCGAGTGTATCATGAAATGGAGATAGATTGCAGTATATATCTCCCCTTATAAGTTAAAGATGAACTCCCAATGAAGCTGTTAAATATATCACGACAATAGATTGCTGGACTTTCTACCATTTTCGCTATATGAAAAATCAAAACAGTTATTTTCAGTAAATATTTCCCAAAAACTTATGTCTAAAATATAGGTATTTAAAATGTATAAGTAATATGTAAAGCAATAGTAAATACATTAAATAAATTTACTTATATTTAATATAAGTTAAACTGTTGTCTTGGTTTCACTAATATATTCTCATTCATATATATACACACATATTTATGTGCGTGTATGGAAATATTTATACATACATAGAAATGCAAAGAATGAGAAATAGATTCTGAGCAGCCTAATAGATAGAAATACAAAAAGAAATAAGGGATCTTCTCATTTATTCTTCCATATTCAAACATCCATTCATTTACTTCCCATTCACTATCATCTAATCATTAATGCATTATGTGGGTTTCTGATTATAATTTTGAATAAAATTATTGATGCAATCAATACACTAGCTATGTTCCTAAAACTCAATGTGCAAATTGACATTTCTAATAGTGTACATTACCCAAAGAATCCAAATGTACAAAATAGCTCATTGTTTAAGCACTATGTATTTACAAATGCATATAGCACACAACAATTATATGCTTGTAAATTTTCATCTATTTTGTAGATTTTGATTATCATGTATACATTGCATTTTCTCATAATTTACATATTATTATTAATTTCATACATATTTATGGATAAGTGCAGTGATTATCAGGTTATCAAAATTATTGTTAAAGCTGTTTAAAGGCTCGCCAAAGGCAGAGCTCTACTAGTGAACAATGGAATGGGTCACAAAATTATATGCCTATTAGTGCTAATTACCTATTTTATAAACTCTATGGTCCTAATCTGGGTTTTGTTTATTATTATTATCATTATCATCATCATCATCATCATCATCATTTTATATGACACAGTTTATTGGTATAGAGATTCTGCCCTCTACCTCCCTTTCCTCTGGTCCTATAATTCCCAATATTTTCCCCTATATTATTACAATAATAGTTTTTCAGCAACACTTACAAGTCCATTTGTCACCTTACACAAAAATCATCTCTATATGATCAAGAAGCTAAATGTGCACCAAGAAACCATCAAATTATTAAAGGAAAAACATAGGAAGCACTCAACAAGATAAAGGTGTTGGTAAAGATGTCTTAAGAAGACAGCAAAATCCCAGCCAGTCAAAGCAAAAGTAAACAAACAGGACTGCATCAAACTAAAAAACTTCGGTACAACAAAGGAAATGATTAGCAAAGCAAAGAGCAACACATGGAATGGAAGAACTTCTTTGCATATTATACAACAAAGAAGGAACTAATATCCAGAATTTACAAAGAGGTTCAGAAACTCAATAACAGCAAAAACTAATCCAAATTTGATTTTCTATTCAAAAAATGAGGCTGAACCCTGTAAATAGTTTCCTTTTGCTATTTGGCATGATTCAAACTTTGCCAGAGCATCACATTTGAACTGGTGTGCTACTTTCTGGTTCTAGTGTCTTCCTGTCATCTGGCAACTTCAGCAGTATGCATCTTCTGGGCCTGTTCTCTGAACTGTGCTAAGCTTTCCCAGTGCAGAATTTCTGAGTGCTCACTAGTTCTCTAGCACTAGACTAATGAATATAAACCTACTCCAGCAACCAAGTTAAGGTGGAGTGAGTGTCTTCTCCGACGCTGCACACCTGCAGCACTTGTGAATCAGTGTTGAATGCCAGCATTAATTCCTCTGTATACTGAATTAGTGCCAGTCTCTGGTAGTTTAGGCAACTCCCCCTGCATTGCAGTTCCACTGTACCTGGTGACTCATAGAATCCAGAGGCCAGCAAATGGATTCCTTACTTGTGTGACTGTATAGCAAAGTGGCATGGGGAAGACATGCTGCACACATGGGAGAACAGTGTTTTGAGTATCCACAAGTTGCTAAGTTTCCTATAAATCCTAAAATTGCAGGGCCAAGGAAACCTCTTAGCTTTCAGTAAGACTTGATGTGTATGGCTTCAAAGAATGCTGAATCTAAGTTCTGGAAGAAGGAACAATTTACTTTGAATGCTTTAACTCAGTATCAGAGATGGAACATGAACTCCACACCTGCGTTCTCATATTCTTCAGTGTCCTCTTTGTTACCAGTAGCTCCTTATTATACAATACTTATTTATGACAATCATTAATATCATTAATAATTCTTTATTACTACACTTTATTTGTTCAAACACCTTATTTCTTTCTTTTGGTTGGACCTTATTGCATATAAATGAATGATTCTACTCGCCACAATATTCAGACTGAAAATATTGATATTGTTGGTTTCTACCAATTTTATTCCATATCCTCTACACTAAATAAATGATGAAATACTTGGTATATTAACAATCATTTATGCATGTGATTTTCTTTTTTCAAGGCATTGGCTAAATGAGCTCTAGTGATGCTGGCCATGGGAGTAAATCATTTCCAAGCCAGACTCGTACTGAAAAACTTAAAAGAAGATTTCTATTTTCAGATATATCAAAGTTTGCCATGTGGCTGAAGACTTGTGCAATTCCTTGAAAGAAAACTGGCTAGCATTAACACCAAGATAATTGTTGCCATGCTAACAAGGAAGAACTTCTAATAGGATTTGCCTCTTGTTGGTATCAGTTCTTGGTGATGTACTTGTCCAGGGACCTCCTCAAGTGTACAGACTACAAAAATAAAGACATAGTTGAAGTTTCCATTGAGATTTCATGGGAAATTCATGAGACCTTGGAGAGAGGTACAGCGGGCTGATGCCCTTATGCTGAGCTATGCATAGTTAAGCTGTGGGGATAGAGCTGCAGGGGGATCCCCCAAAGAGGAGAGATACCAGTGACAAAAGGCATCAACTGAGAAAAATACAAGCTGTATGACAGGCCAGTCCAGGAAGAGTGAAGACAATAACCTAGAATCTCTTTGTGGGGAAAGATAAACTAACTGGATATATAGAGGCTTTCACCTCGATTTCAAAGGATATTTCAGGTAAACCGGGGCTTGAGACATACATGAAGTCCAGGGGTGATGTCAACACATCAAGATTCCACGAGGGCCACACCAGGTTGAACTGCAAACATGACTCTCACTGGCAAGAACTTAAACGTACACTGTGTCCAAATCAATGGGAATAGAAACCCCAAGATAATGTGAGGATTCAGGACATGGAATTACTGAAACTTCATGTTTTCCTCTAGCAACATTGGTTTAATCCATTCTTAAATCTTGTTTTCTGTGTTCAAAATGGAAATTTTTATTCATTTCCTGCCTCACCATCATATCTTTTCTCCCAAAATCTCGAGCAAAAGTTAGATTCTGATGCCATCATGTTAACATTTGATTGATTAAAGATGGACATCTGATCTAGCTGCTGTGTCTAGGAAGTTGATGTGATGGATCGCTGGAGGAATGCCCTTGGAGCACAGTACTCAGAGAGGGTTCTGGTTTGGCATAGTGCTCTTTTTCTGTTTCTTTTCTCCTCAACATTCAGCAGATTAACCTCCAAAGGTATCACACAGCAGGGGCGTCTTGGTTCTGAAGATATCCTACAAACAGCAAACTTAAATAATTTATTTTCTTCTCAAAAGCTCCTCTAAAAAATAAAGAATAAAAAAGACAAAAAAATTTAAAAAGCTCCTCTGAAGTATTTAATTTAAAAGTAATAAACAAGTATAGGTTAAAATTAGGTAGTAATTCTAATAACGTTTCAATTATGTCCAGGTGCCTACTTCTTTTATATGTTATTGAGAGATAATTTGCTTCAGAAAGCTGGTATCATTACATTCATTTTCAATTTTGAAAGCCTTGAATAGATGCATCTCTCATCTTTGTGAAAAGATTCTCTGTATGTTTTATGAGATTTGCATGTAACGTTGCAATTATGGTTAACCTTTCCTTATGTGTTTTGATCACTATCGACTGTAGCTGAGTGTATAGAAGACTCTTGTTTAGTAGTTTTGTAACTAAAGTTACTTTGCCTGAATATAGAGATTTTTTCTTCTATTTTATTAATTTTTTTAATTCAATACCACAGGAACTGGAATTTCCCTTTACCCTTTCCAAAATTCCCACCCCAACTTAATACTTGCATATAATTATAATAGTAGAGTTTTTTATAGCAGCACCAATATCAGAGCAAAAAAAAAAACATGTTCAATATAGCATTCACATAATAGGATATTACTCTGCAAATATAAAGCTTATAGCCTTGAATAAAAGCTTTGTGCAATGTTATAAATAATCTCACAATTTTTCTTTAATTGCTCTATCATTTTATCTGTTTTCTTCATTGAGTGGATGGGCTCATAAGACATGAAAGCCACTGCTTGAAGTGCTAGTTAAATCAAGCACAGTAGTGTTTGGGCTAACTTTAGAAGTAATGTAAGGATAGTGAACAAGATGAACTCTGCTGGCCTCTGTCCCAGATAGTGGAGTGACAGGAGTGTGTCAGTGAAAACAATCAGTCATGAATCTTATTTCATTTTTGAGCCTTGCAACTTCTGCCATTTTCAATCCTTTTATCATTATTGAATATTAGTACATTTCTAACTTTTATTGAATTCCATTGAGATTCATCAATGCTATCATGTGGCATCCTCAAATACTCTTTAATATATACTCTTTAATATATACTCTTTAAATATATTTCTTATTTTATCTTCAAGCACATTCCCGTTTCTACCTATCTTCTTAAATTAAGGTATTTGTATTAAAATGAGCAGGTGGCTGTATCTAAATTTCCTTGTCAAGTTACTTAATGTAAGTAACAAATTCAATAACTCACGATACCTATAATATTTCTAAACAGACACATGCATTCTTAAATATATTTACTTATTTGCTATGGATGTTAAATCAATTTATATTTAAAGCCTACTGCATGAAAAGAATTATGATATCCAAATTGTGTGTCAAAATAATGTGTTTTTATTTATTTTCCAAGTAGAAAGTTCCATGTGACTTGCAAAATTGGCATAAAATGCAAACATGTTGGGTCCAGCAAAATGGTTCATTCAGTTGGCAAGTGCTAGCTTCCCATATAGGTGCTGGTTTGTGTCCTGGTTGCTTCTCTTCCCATCCAGCTTCCTGCTTGTAGCCTGAGAAAGCAGTAAAGTGTTGTCTAAAGCCTTGGGACCCTGCGCACATATGGGAGACCTGGAAGGGATTCCTGGCTCCCAACTGCAGACTGACTGAGCTCTGGCTGTTGCAGCCATTTGGGGAGTGAACTGGTACCTGTAGGATCTTTCTCTGTCTCTCTTCTCTATAAAACTGCCTTTCCAATAAAATAAAGAAATCTTTAGAACAATATTGTACATTTGCTATATTTAATATTGTATGGATTGAAACAAAAGAATGCTAATGTAGCCAAGTCGGAAGTGCAGGAAGTTATTTAAGCACACTTTTCCATGTCTTTGCTATTGTAGATTGTGCTGCTGCAAATATAGGATTACAGATCCCCTTCTTGTATGCAGATTTTACTTCTATCGCTTATATTCCTAGAAGAGGGATAGCTGGATCATATCGCAGTTTGATTTGCATTTCTCCAAGCACTCTCCATACTGATTTATACAGTGGTTGTTTTACACTCCCACCAGCAGAGAAGGAAGGTGCCTTTCTACCCACATCCACGCCAGCAGGAGTTGTTAGTTGAGTTCTGAATGTGGGCCAGTCTCATTGCAGTTAGGTGGTACCTCAACTTGGTTTTCATTTGTATCTCTCTGATGGCTAGGGAGCCTGAACATCTTTTCATATGTCTGTTAGCTGTTTGAATCTGTTCTTTTGAAAAATGTCTGTACATTTCCTTTGCCTATTTTGTTACAGGGTTTGTTTTTTGTTTGTTTTGGTTTGGTTTGTTGTGTGTGTGTGTGTGTGTGTGTGTGTGTGTGTGTTTTCTGTCCCTGGGTTTCTGAAGCTCTTTGTAAATCCTGGATATTATTCCCCTTTCACTTGTGTAGTGTGCAAAAATTTTCTCCCATTTTGTTGGTTGCTTCTTCACTTTGTTGTTTGCTTTGCTGTAGGAAAGCTTTTTAGTTTGATGTAGTCCCATTTATTCATTTTGGCTTTGGTTGCCTTTGCTTTTGGCGTCTTTTCAAAGTCTTTCCCTGTTCCTATATCTTGGAGACATGGAAACAATCCAGATGTGCATCCAAATAAGAGTGATTAAAGAAACTGTGGTACATCTACTTCATGGAATATTATTCAGCTATTAAGAAGAATGCAATTATACCATTTACAACCAGGTGGTCCAACTAGAGACCAATATGCTCAGTGAAATGAGTCAATCACAAAAGAACAAATGCCATATGTTCTCTCTTATATAAGGAAACTAACATGGAAAGTGTAACTTCAATAATCTGATCAATACTGTTTTTTGTTTGGTTTTTTTTTTGGCTATATCCTATGTGTTTTGATGTTTTTTATTTCAGTTTTGTTTACTCCAAATAATTCCTTTTCTCGTTGAATTCATCACTGGCTCATGGATTGCACAGTGGCATCATTTCTCCCAAGAGATTTTAGTGTTTCCTTTTTGTCACTCATGTGTTGGTTACTCAGTGACACGTTTTTACATGATGCTGTAATTTGTTGTTGATGTTGTTATTGTTGTTGTGGCTGTTCCAACTCATACCAGTTGTTGACCTGGTCTCATGGCTTCTCAATTATGGAAATCTATAGCGATGGAGTATTGGGGTCTATCATATACAAATGTGGAGAAATAATGGAATATGCATCCCTGCTTTCAGATGAAAGATAAATTCCCAATGAAACTGTTGCACGTATGTAGACAATGGGATGCTGGACTGCCTGACACTGTATCAACAATGTCGGGATACACTTAAATAAGAGACCAACAGAATTATGATTCTTTATGAAGGACTACACTATTAGTAAAAATTGGGAAAACCTGTCAGAGGATAGAGGTTTGGGTTGGGAATCCCAGCCTATATGAAATTGTACCACATAGTTCAGATTTCAAAATAAAAATGCATTAAAAAATAAAAAAATAAAATAAATAGATACACTTTTCATTGGCTACAAGAAGAAAGGTTAGGGTACAGGAAATAAGGATAAGGGGGCAGCAGCCTGTGCTGGTTGGAGGGTTGAAATGGTTCCAGCAATGCTGGCTTCACATCTCCATGGGGAAGTCTCCAGTACGGGTCTTTAGGGCAGTTATGAAGGCTTCTCCTCAGTGCTTGGTTTTCCTGCTTCCTGCTAACGCTGGCCCCTGCACCTCAGAGACACCCCCACACACACACCCGGAAGTCCCAGGATGATCTCCCACTTCCTGGATATGGCCCTCCAGTCATTATCAGGTATTGGTTTGAAACAGCAGATGGGATGAATTTCATTCTTGAAATAAAGGTTTAAAACAACAACAACAACAACAATTGTACCTATGGAGCACATGGAATTTATGATTTTTTTTACTAATTTTTAAATATGTATTAAAAAGCAAAAGAAGTGAGATGCCACTGATACAAGAATATAGGTAGATGTCTAGCAAATGACATCTGGGTTACTTGAAATCATGTAACTTTTTAATATCTATATACTGGGACCAACCAGTTTTCTAATTTATATTAAAATGAACAGCAAGGAAAGAAAATGCTTAAATCATCATTGGATCATGTGTTTACTTTCAGGTTTGTTCTGGTTACAGTAGGTTATAGTTCTCACATCCACATGAAATGATTTGGAAAATGCTAATTATGAAGAAATGATTTAACAATGAATGTAGGTGCCAAGAGACAGCATGTTATGAGTCACATTCTTTTAATTTCATTTTCCAAACTTTAACTGCTAGCATTTAAGTATATAATAAAATGTCTATTCTGTAACATTGCAAAATTTACCTGTTTGATTTAGTAGGGCTTTTAAAAAATTCTTGTGGAAATATTGAGTCCTGTCAAAAGTTGAAGCTGCTGGATTTTAGAGTGAAATGGCCAGGCATTCTTTGAGCCTAAGCCTGCTAGTTGTAGACCCTGCATCTTTTTGACTTCTGTACACATGTAAAAAAGTTTCATACAAAAACCTCTTTCTGGGGTTGTGGTTGTGGTGCATGGGTTCAAGCTTTCACCTGTGACAACAGCATCCCACATAAGCACCATTGCATGACCCTGATCCAACTCTCTGCTAATGTCCTTGGAAAAGGAAAAGGTTTTCCTTTGTATTTTCACTCTCTTAGATTGCTTATGATGCTTCAGTTTACTCATTTTTCTCTTTCTCATTTTGTCCAACATTTATAGGAATAAGCAGAGGAACTGCCATTTTCATCATTTTGACTTTCTACCTATTCTCTTTTTGAGAAGTTGGAAGTACTCAAATGATGAGTATTTCAGGCATTTTCTAAGACTATTGACTTTGGCAGGGATTTCTACACCACAGTTGTTGTCTCTCTTCAGAACTGAGCTGAAGTGTTAATTACTTATTCCACCTGGCAGTGTTGCAAAGAGTTCTTTGAAAGCAAGAACTAAAATTGTGCAGATTGTATCTGTGAAACAAGAGCAAGGCAACCCATATTTGAACCAAAAAGGATTAAAAAATGGATTAAAGCAATATCCCTAAAACTGATGCAAAGTCTCAAATAGAAGAAATAGAAGGATGACAGTCTATTTCCAGGTCCATGAATGCTTGTGATGGTTTGTGAGGTAGTCAAGAATTATCTTACCTCAACTTTTATGCACACATAATATATAATTTCCAATCATAAATGGAGTGATGGTGATAATAACATTATCAGAGTACTGACTGTGAGTCACAGAAAAGTCTAAATATTTTACATATATTACATTTTTCTCACAGTAATTCTGTGAAGTAGAGCTTTTTTTTCAATAAGAACAGAAGAGATAATCTACTCAGCATAAGGATAGAATAACAACAGATGTGTGAAGTGTCTAATGTTGCTCTTTAGAGAAGTATCAGTTATTCGAGCTAGATAAAATCTCAAAGACAGAGTTAGATTCATTGTTGCAATGTAAACAGTCTTCTGCCACCTCCGCCACTTCCTGGATGAGTATTAAAGTTCTTCACCATACCACTTGGTCAAGTTGTAATAATAATATATTATTATCGATGCAATGAGCAAGGATTATTTTTAAATTTTACTGGATTTGAGTGAAATTGACATTTCTCATTTTAGTCTCTTTATGCACTTCCCTAATGGGCTTATTTCATAAAAAAGAACCTATTTCTCATCTTTTCTTTAGTAAGGAATTCTTGATCAAGAAAAGGTCTCATACAAATCTACAATTGCCTGCACAAATGGGATCTGGTTCAACGTCTGCTTATTTTCTCTGTGTGAGCTTCTAATGACTTGTGGAAATGAACAGAAACCTGGGTATGACGTGGCAGGTGGAATCACCAGGAGAAAAGAAGACAAGACACCCATCCCAAAACAGTTCAAAAATAAACTCAAGTTTTAAACATTTATTATACCTAGAAAATATGTAATAGAATTATGGGGCTGCTGGCTGTTAAAAAAGAGGAAGGCAGCACATATGTAAATGTAAAGAGGTAACAATAATGGTGTAAAGTAGTGCTCCCTATCTGTTTTCAGAGTCATTGATTATTAAACTCTCTATTGTCTAGAAGGTCCCTGGCTATAGATCATAGAAAAGAGCAGCTGTGTGTTTGTAGGGGATAATACCAATAAAGAGCAAAGCAGCACTTGTTTAATTTGTTGTGGTACTCCCAGTTGGTACAGTCAGAAAGATATTTTAACTGTTGATCATCCAGTAGTACCTAAAATCAGACGACTTAGTATTCAGTGATCATTGGCAGAGCTGTCCTGTTTTACCTTTCAGCCAACTATAACCTTAGATAAATTAAAAATTAATTATGAGAAACTAAGTAGCACACCACAAAGTTACTCCAGAGAACCACAGCTTTCGCTTAACAGCTTGAATACTAAACATAGGGAGATCTGGAGGTAAAAGAAAGGGCAGATGTTGGGGGCCCGGCTCAGTGGCCTAATGGCTAAAATCCTGGCCTTGAACGCACTGGGATCCCCAAAGTGTACCAGTTCTAATCCCCGCAGCTTCACTTTCCATCCAGCTTGTGGCCCTGCTTGAGGCCTGGGAAGGCAGTCCAGGATGGTCCAAAGCCTTGGGATCCTGCACTCATGTCGGAGACCTGGAGGAATTTCCTGACTCCTGGCTTCAGATTGGCACAGCTCCAGCCACTGTGGTCACTTGGGGAGTGAATCATTACATGGAAGATCTTCCTGTCTGTCTCCCCACTTCTCTGTATATCTGACTTTGCAATTAAAAATAAATGAATAAATCTTAAAAAAAGAACAGATGATGGCCATTGTTAGACACACAGTTATCAAGCCAACAGTTTAGCTTGCATAGTGGAAGAATTATAAGCATAAAATGAGTTACTCAAAGTAGAAATTGAAATTGTAAGACAAAACGGCAATGTTGCAAGAGCTCAAAAAATTCTATTTCAGTAAGTACGTACATTTTATAGAATTAATTTGAGATGCCTTACGGAAGTTTTTACCCAGTAGTAAAGGTAGATATATCGGTGGAACATAACTGGCAGTCATCACTGAAGAAAGCACCTAAGTGAGTCTCTAAATATCTGAAAATTTAAATTGATTCCGTCCTCCCGCTATGAAGCTATTGCCTTTACCTGAACTCAATTTTCTACACTCCATCTTGTGTAGCTTAAGATGTGATTATGAAAATTGCAGTCTAATTCATAAGATGAATCCTTTTAATTCCAATAAGAAAAAAAGAAGATGTCTGAAAGCTTGGAGGAGAGACTCCCCCCTGTTGGCTGTTGTGATCTAAAACCACCTCCTGTACAATATTCCTTCTTCTTTTTAACAATTCTTATCCTTTTTTTTAAGATTTATTTATTTTTGCTGGAAAGTCAGATATACAGAGAGGAGGAGAGACAGAGAGGAAGATCTTCCGTCCAATGATTCACTCCTCAAGTGACCACAATGGCGGGTGCTGCGCTGATCCAAAGCCAGGAGCCAGGAGCTCTTCCAGGTCTCCCACACGGGTGCAGTGTCCCAAAGCTTTGGGCCGTCCTCAACTGCTTTCCCAGGCCACAATCAGGGAGCTGGATGGGAAGTGGAGCTGCTGGGATTAGAACCGGTGCCCATATGGGACCCCGGGGCGTTCAAGGCAAGGACATTAGCCGCAAGGCCACAGCACCAGGCCCTCTTTTTAACAATTTTAATTCTAGCAAATTGTGATGAATTCTTGGAATCCACTGGACAATCTTTCCAGAAGAATAAATCATAAATTGACAGGGTACTTCCTCTTGACTTCTGGGTTTTGATGTTCACAATGACTTCTTTTCTGTAGCAGCATTTGTCATGTTGAATTCCTAAAGTCCTATTACTATCTTAATTCAGTGCTCCAATTTTGCCTCAACTACTACATATAAACTTTTCAAACACTATCCCAATTAGTCCCCACAATAAGCGTTCCTTCTCTTACAGTGTTTCTTTCATTTCTTAATTGGAATCTGATTGATGCAACCAGATTTGGTAAATTCAGACCTGATAGAGAATAGATTCTCAACAAATATTAGTTCTTATCTCCAAGCTGGAGATACAAAACAAACAGCAACAACAACAAAAGGTGCAATTTTATTTACTGAGTATTAATACAGATGTCATCTTTATAAAAGATTCTGGGGCCCGGCGGCGTGGCCTAGCGGCTAAAGTCCTTGCCTTGAAAGCCCCGGGATCCCATATGGGCGCCGGTTCTAATCCCGGCAGCTCCACTTCCCATCCAGGTCCCTGCTTGTGGCCTGGGAAAGCAGTTGAGGATGGCCCAAAGCATTGGGACACTGCACTCGTGTGGGAGACCTGGAAGAGGTTCCTGGTTCCCGGCTTCGGATCGGCGCGCATCGGCCCGTTGCAGCTCACTTGGGGAGTGAAACATCGGATGGAAGATCTTCCTCTCTGTCTCTCCTCCTCTGTGTATATCTGGCTGTAATGAAATGAATAAATCTTTAAAAAAAAAAAATTCTGGACATTTGTATAATAGAAATAACCTTCATATTAGATATATACTAGAATGTTCACTAAAGCCAATATACATGTCTGTCATACACACACATGTATAATACACACATATAATATAATACATATTTTATATATAATAATGCATATATACACACACACTCATGTATATAACTAAGTGTGTGGGGTTATACAGATGCAAGGTGTATCTTACATGTATGTATGTACATACATAAGTGAAAAAGGGGAGCTTTACTTTTTACAAAGATTCATCTATTACTTACCTATTATTTATTTGTTAGTTTGTTTATGTAAAAATGAATATTACAAAGAGACAGAGAGAATAAGACAGATGTTTTATCTATTGATCCATTGCCCAAATGGCTGCAATTGTCAGGATTGGAGAGGCCAGAGCTACCAGCCAGGAGCATTATCCAGATCTCTCATGTGGATCCTGGGGTTCTAGGAGCTTGGTAACTTCTGCTGCCTTTGCAGATGCCTAAGTAGGATCAGAAGAAGCACAGCTGAAACATGAACCTGCACCCATAAGCTGAAACATGAACATGCTGCTGTGCAATAGTGCTTGCCATATTTTAATGTTGATAAAAGTATTTGTGACTATAAGATTTTATGATTAGTTTGCTTCAACAAGTAGGAATAGAGAGAGATTGTATTTCTTGATGGTGGGGGCGTGCTGTGTGGGTTTGCAGAGGGCCTGGCGGTGGCAGAGTTGGGGACATGAGGGCTCATGTCCAGAACTGGTAGTCTGATCATAGTGTGCATATCAGAACTGGGCCTCCTCAGTGGGAAAGATGGAGCAGTGGATCACAGGCCCAGATGCACATGGAGAATATGGCAGCTCACTGGGACCTGAAGAGGACCTTTGCTACCAAAGCAGTGGAAGGAGGGCAGAACAAACTGGACAACTTCTCCAACCAAGTGATAATAGGAAATATCTGAGCAAATGGAAATTCTCAGGCGAACTATGTCAGCCAACGTACAATGGAATTAATTCCTAGCTCTGATTGTTGAGAGTGACAGTATTTCAGACCATCAAAACTACTTATGCAGACCCTCAGAACATGTTCCACATCAGAAACCCTGGGTTGATATCAGGTGGCCGTTCCCCATCTCTGGATTTTAGGGTGGTTGGGAGGCTGGGTGTGGCTTCTTCCCTATTCTCCCCTCTCCCCAGATGCAGAAATAAGAAAAAGAAAATTTGGAAAAAATGGTCACACCTACTTTCCCCTAACTTTGATACTTCCCATCCTGATCAACTATGTAAACATCATCAAAAATAAGTTATTTTTTTAAAGGCTAATACCTAGGACACTCCATTAACAGTCTTGAATTGTAACTAATACATCATGAGCGTGTGTGCTTCAGACTCATGTCCTTGAGCTTGGTACCTTTCTCCTAACAGAAGTAATACTTGTGCCATCAAACAGTGCTGCTACTTCTACATAAACTTTTTCTACTTTGGCAATTTGAATTGTAATGTATGGCATTTTTAAATATACTGTACTTCTTACATTGACTCATTTTTTTCTGTTTTGTCCTACATTGTTATTCATTTTATATGGATAGATTCACATTCTTTGATGAGCAGCCCTGGTGTTTGCTGAGAATAATATGAACTCCAATTGTTTAACAAGATTGAATTCTCATGCCATATCAAGAGGACAGATGTGGTTTGTATCACCCCAATTAATTTGAAGTTGGTAATCTTGGAACATTTTATATTTTTGTACCTGAAATTCCTGGGCAATAATGAGATTCTAGCAATGTGCTTTAACCTCATACAGCAATTATTGTTCCCTCATAATTTTATCTATTCACATAAAACAATGCAAAAACAAATGAAATGGGCTTATTTTTCACCATCTGTAATTTTTTTTAAGATTTATTTATTTTTTTGGACCCAGCCCGATAGTGTAATGGTTAAGGTCCTCGCCTTGAATGCACTGGGATCCCATATGGGCGCCGGTTCTAATCCCGGCAGCTCCACTTCTCGTCCAGGTCTCTGCCTGTGGCCTGGGAAAGCAACTGAGGATGGCCCAGAGCATTGGGACCCTGCACCCATGTGGGAGACCTGAAAAGAAGTTCCTGGCTCCTTGCTTTAGATAGGCACAGCACTGGCTGTTGTGGCCACTTGGGGAGTGAATCACCGGACAGAAGATCTTCCTCTCTCTCTCTCCTCCTCTCTGTACATCTGCCTTTTCAATTAAAAAAAAAAGGATTTATTTTTATTGCAAAGTCAGATATATATAGAGAGAGGAGGAGACACAGAGAGGAAGACCTTCTCTCCGATGATTCACTCCTCAAGTGACTGGAATGACCAGATCTGCGCCGATCCAAAGCCGGATGCGAGGGTCCTCCTCCGGGTCTCCCACATGGGTGTAGGGTCCAAGGCTTTGTGTGGTCCTCAACTGCTTTCCCAGGCCAAAAGCAGGGAGCTGGATGGGAAGTGGAGCTGCCAGGATTAGAACCAGTGCCCATATGGAATCCCGGCACGTTCAAGGCGAGGACTTTAACCGCTAGGCTACTGCACCAGGCCCGCCATCTGTAACTTCTAAGTGAATAGTGTTTTACATCTTCCAACATCCTAAAGTTCCTTATAACTCAAATAGATATTTCCTTCACAGAAGACTGTTTGGAGCTGGGAGAAGAGTTCAATAAACAGAACAAGAAGGAAAACTCTAAATAAAATAACGAGAAGAATAATAACTGTGACCACCAAAGCCAGTCTACTCTTTGATAACTAATTACTCTTCTCTGAAAGATCTACATTTATTAACATGTGCAAGAATATGTGTTCAAACATGAAATCTTTACATTCAAGTTCTAGTAAAACTTCTGTAGCATCCACTACTGAAATCTAATGTAACTGGTAGTGATTTCATTTGAACCTGGATAAACCAAGTCAATTCCAGATTTCAATCTACACAAAAGTGTTATTATATTGTGTGTGTTTTTTAAGATTTATTTTATTTTTTTTGGAACCAGATATATATTGAGAGAAGGGGAGAAAAAGGTGAAAAATCATTATTTTAATTGATGATTTTTATAGTCATTTTATGAATATGTTGACATTGTAGGTTACATGTTAAAAGAAACACAGGTTTGCATTGAAAATTGAGTAAGGCTTGGGCCCGGCGGTGTGGCCTAGCGGCTAAAGTCCTCGCCTTGAAAGCCCTGGGATCCCATATGGGCGCTGGTTCTAATCCCGGCAGTTCCACTTCTCATCCAGCTCCCTGCTTGTGGCCTGGGGAAGCAGTCGAGGACGGCCCAATGCACTGGGACCCTGCGCCCGCGTGGGAGACCCGGAGGAGGTTCCTGGTTCCCCGCTTCGGATCGGCGCGCACCGGCCGTTGCAGCTCACTTGGGGAGTGAATCATCGGACGGAGGATCTTCCTCTCTGTCTCTCCTCCTCTCTGTATATCTGACTTTGTAATAAAATGAATAAATCTTTAAAAAAAAAAAGAAAATTGAGTAAGTCATTTAAAGATGCTTTTGTTTATTGAAGCCAAGGCAGTTAGGGCATTTCTAATCTTCCCTGGAGAGGCCTTGTTTGTGTAGTGTGCCCTATAAACTCTTCTATCTTACTCTTAACACTTATCCATTCCTGTCCCCATGCTTTACGAGCATGAAGACAGGCGCTACGGGAAATGCATTTTTTTTAATACTCAAGGACTACATCAGCCATCTAAACGGGAAGGAAATGGATGCTTTTCTCTCTTTTTTTTCCTGTGGGAGAAAATTGAAACAGAACAAAATCTAAATGCATCCAGGCAACACTTGGTTCAGATTTGAAATGGAAAAGGGTCAGCAAAACTTTAATTTAAAACAAGGTCAGAAAATTTACTGTGTGCCAAATTTAGATAGTGAAGGCTCCAAGTTTTCTTTTCTACATACTCTTTGTCCTGGATTCTTTGTTGTTTATTTTAGACATTTAAATTTTATAAGCCCTCCTTTTGTTGTAAGAATATAAAAGGAATCAAGCTTTAGGTAGGACTTGTCTACTAGTAATAATTTACACACCTAATTAGAGGTATAGTTTTTGGAGAATTTACAATTTCAGTTTTATGCTAAGCTAACTAATCCTAATGCTATTCTTTCCTTTAGTCAAATCATTTATTATTATTGCTATTGTTGTTGAGCACGTATTATTCGCCAAACTCTATTCTCAATACTGAAGATCCACAGTGCACTGGAGATACTGAGGTTCTGGTCATTTACTGAGCTTTCACCAATCACAGAACATAAACAAAAATATCAAATCTTGGAAGCATCTCAATCGCAAACTTAATGATGCATTACAGGACAGCTATAAACAAAACATGCTAGTACTGGCACAAAAACAGACCTGAAGTTCAATATAACAGAAAGAAATCCCAGAAATGAACCCACACATCTATATCCAACTAATTTGGGGGAAGTGAAATGAAGTCAATCTAGGGAGAAAGGACTCTTTCAGCAAATGGTCGGGCCCGGCGGCATGGCCTAGCGGTTAAAGTCCTTGCCTTGAATGCGCCTGGATCCCATATGGGTGCCGGTTCTAATCCCAGCAGCTCCACTTCCCATCCAGCTCCCTGCTTGTGGCCTGGGAAAGCAGTTGAGGACGGCCCAAAGCCTTGGGACCCAGCATCCGCGTTTCAGACCCGGAAGAGGTTCCTGGTTCCCGGCTTTGGATCGGCCTAGCACCAGCCGTTGTGGTCACTTGGGGAGTGAATCACTGGACGGAGGATATTCCTCTCTGTCTCTCCTCTTCTCTGTATATCTGACTTTGTAATAAAATAAATAAATCTTTAAATAAAACAAACAAACAAAAAACAAATGGTGTTAGGAAAATTGTGTCTACACAAGCAGAAGTATGAAATAAGATGCTTATCTTATACCATATACAAATATCACCTGTAAATTGATCAAGGATCCAGGTCTATGATCTGATACCATCATCTTACTAGAGATAAACACTGAGACACTCTTGAAGACACAGGGGCAGGCAAAAACTTCTTGAAAAGGATCCCAAAAGAGCAGGCAATCCAAACAAAATCGAGTAAATGAGATTATATCAAGCAAACAAGCTTCTGCATTGTGAAGGAAGCACTCAGCAAAGTTAAGAGGCAGCCAGCAGGGACTGGTGCTATGGCTTAGCAAGCTGGTCTGCAGCCAGTGGCACTGGAATCCCATTTCAGCAGCTGTTTGATCCCTGTCTGATCCATTTCCTTTCCAGTGCTGTAGTTATGGCCTGGAAAGCTCCTGGCTCCTAGCTTCAGAGGGTACTGCATCCATCTGGGGAAGAAAACAGGAGATGGAAGAGCTCTGCCTCTCCTTCAGTCTCTGTAACTATGCCTTTAAAATAAAGATAATTGAATCTTGTATTTTTTTTCTTTTTTTAAATAGGCAGCCAGTAGAAAGGGAGATGATATTTACAGTTTATTTAACTGATAGAGGATTAATGTCCAGGAAACATAAAACTCAACACAATTGATAACAACAATGCATTGCAGTTAATAATTTGGCAAAAGGCATAAACAGGAATTTCTCAAATGGTGAAATACCACAAGGAGATTTCACGTCACCCTAGTTGTGATAGTTAACATATGAAAAACAAGCAAACTATACTTTATTCCATTACAGTAAAAAATATGTATTCTGTTCCACTCTTGATCAGAATGTAAACTAGTGAATCCATTAAAAAAGAACGCATGAAAAAATCTCCAAATATCTGAAAATAGATCTGCTATATGATCCAGCCACCCTACTCTGGGGAATTAATCAAAAGAAAATGAAATTAGCTTATAACAAAGTTATTATAATAGTTGAACTCTCCAAACCTTTGAAGCAAAATCAACCCAGGTGTTCATCAATGAATGACTGGATAAGGAAAATGTGACATACACCACTTATGAAAAATACTGGCTCCTGTCTTCTGCAACTCATTGGATTGAAGTGGAAACCATTATGCCTAGTGAAATAATCTAGTCCCCAAAAGACAACTATCAATTCACACGGTACAAAAAACGTAATTTATAGGTACCAGAGTAATATTGTGGGATTTTATTATTGTGCAAAGTCTTTGTTCCTATATCAGAGGAACAGTAGGGATTTGGCTGTTGTTCCTTATTATTATTTTCTATGTGCCATGTGTTGATGTCTTCCCTAGTAGAGTATTAGATCTGTATCTATGAAGTGAAATTAATCATGCTTTTGTAAAAACTAGTAGGAAATGATGAAAGAAGAGGGCAGGTGGGAAATGTGGGCAGGATGGAGGGTATGTTGGGAAATATCACTAAGATCCTAAATACCTATTGTGATCAATGTGACATTTGTCCATCTTATACATAAAAAAGCTTGCATGTACTCAAAAAACAATACCCAAATTAAAAATAAAATGGGAACTGAGGAATCAAGGCAGTAAGGAAAACCGAAGCAACACTATCTTTAATACGGAATGTAAGAAATAGTTTATCTTGCCATCTGGAAGCATATCATCCAGACACACGGATGAAAAGAATTAAGAAATGCCTTTGCACAAGTCAGTTGGCATTGGATGACAAGTCCAATACTAAAGGTTGACACAAAGAAGTACTGTTTTGTGTCCAGGTTACTGGCAACATTTTGTTTGTTGTTTGTTTGTTTTGGTTTAGGTTTTTGCACTTGCCTATGTGGATGATATAATTCAGTCAACAAAGTAGTTGGAAAAAAGTTGAAAGTGTCCAAGAAACATGTAAGAAATAAATCAACAATTCTGGACCCTGTTCAACTGAGAAAGGTGACAATAAAGCTGGGTAGGTAGAAATAACTCAATTGTAAGATTTGTAATCTACTTCAGATGTAACAGTAAATTATTGGAATATTTAAGCAAGTGAGGAATATTATTGTATATATTCTGTAAACACATATCCTGTTTACAAATGTAGAATTAGAAGAATATAGACGTAATTCCTAAAAATTAAAAAAATTACCCACAAAGATATAAAAAGTGTTAAGTGCTGAATACATTATTACCAAAAATGAAGAATTAAGTACAGATTTATTTTAATAGGTACTGTTTATTTTACATTACAGAGTTTCAGGCTTCTCTTTCAAAGTATAATGATAGAAATTTTTTTCTAAGATTTAGATTTGTTGCTGTTATTGTTTGAAAGTTAGACTCACAGAGAGATAGAAACTATTGCTTATCAACACAAATAAGACTACTCTTTGGGAAAAAGCATGATGTTGTCAATATGATTATTTGTTGTTGTTTTTACAAATCTGAAGTTTATTTTTCTGATATATTTAAAATGCCTGCCTAAGAAAAAGATTAAGCTATAAGCAAATTGTCATTTACTTTGGTTGTAAAAGTTTAAAGGCTTTGATTAGGAGCCAAAGTTGTGATGCGTGTACTGCTTATTACACCAAAATCCAATATTTGAGTGAGAGTTGGAGTCCTGGTTTCATCTGCATCCAATCACCTGGGAAGCAGCGGATGATGGCCCCGAAGTTACCACTTGTCATCTGCAGGGTAGACCTGGATTCTGTTTCTGGATCTTGGCTTCATACTAGCTCAGTTATGGCTATTTAGGGAGTGAACTGGTGAATGCAAGATAAGCCTTTCTCTCTGTCACTCTTTCAAAGAAATAATAACAGCAATAATAATAATCAAGAGTTGGAGTTTCAGAAAACCAGGGACAGTAAAAAAACAAAACAAAACAAACAAGCAAAAACAATTGTGAAGAAATGGGCAAAGAAAATGAACAGACATTTTTCATAAAAACAGATTCAAATGGCTAGTAGACATATGAAAAGATGGTCAGGCTCCCTAGCTGTCACGGAGATACAAATGAAAACCATGCTCAGGTTCCACCTAACTCCAGTGAGACTGGCCTACATTCAGAACTCTACTAACAACATCTGCTGGAGTGATGTGGGGAGAAAGGTACCCTCATTCATTGCTGGTGGGAGTGTAGGTTAGTATAACCACTGTGGAGATCAGTATGGAGAGTGCAAATAAGCCTTTTATATGACCCTACTGTACCCCTCCTAGGTACATATAAAAAAATTAAAACTGCATATGAGAAAGGGATCCATAATTCTATACTTACACTGTAACAATCTACAATAGTAGAGAAATGAAAACAATCCAGAAACCTGTCCAAAGAGGAGTGGTTACAGAAACCGTGGTAAATCTACTCCATGGAATATTACTCAGCCATCAAAGAGAATGAAATTATTCCATTTGCAACTAGATGGTCCCAACTAGAGACCATATACTCAGTGAAATAAGTCAATCACTAAAGGACAACTACCATATGTTCTCTCTGATATAAGGCAACCATTGTGAAAATTATAAGATCAGTAACCCTTTCTGTACTGTTTTTGCTGCACCGCATATAGTCTGATGTTTTTGTTTTCATTTTCATTTCTTCTAAATAGTTTCTTTTCTCTTGTGGAATTCAAAGCTGGCTCGTGTATTGCACGGTAGCATCATTTTACCCAATAGGCTTTTGTGTTTTCTTTTTTCTCCCATGTGTTGGTTATTCAATGGCACTTTTTTTTGACTCCACAGTGCTGTACATTTTTTTTGTTTTAATGTCATAGCTGCTGCTGACTTTGTTTCGTGGCTTCTCATTTAAGGGAATGTATATTGATGGCATAAACAGAGACTATCATATTCAGATGTGAAGATACAATGTGATGCGCATCTCTACTTCCAAATCAAAGATAGACTCCCACTGAAACTGTTGAACATATCTACAAAATGGGATGCTGGATGTCTTACATTGTCTGTACCAGCAATGTTGGGGCACGCTTAAATAGCAGATTGATGGATTATGACTGCTTATGAAGGAGTATACTATTCTAATAATATGGGGAAAATCAGTCAGAGAGTGGGAACTTGCTGGGGGGTGGGAAATTCCAGGTTTTATGGAATTGCACCCTAAAATTTAAAAATAAATAAATGAATACATACATACATTATCTTAAAAATGAATTATTCATATAAAACTGTAAGAATAAAATTATCAGGTGAAAAAACAAAGGTTAAAAAGAAATCAACTTAAAGAACTAAGGAACTGGATTGGAAAGTGGTAATGTATTTAACCTAGTTAGAAGAGAACCCAGTGTTTAGCAACAACCTTATTTGTTACCCATTGTTGTTTGGCTTTTTTTTGTTGAGATTTATTTATTTTTATTGGAAAGGTGGATATATAGAGGGGAGAGACAGGGAGGAAGATCTTCCGTCTGATAGTTCACTTCCCGGGCAACCGCAGCGGCTGGAGCTGAGCCAATGCATAGCCAGGAGCCTCTTCCAGGTCTCCCACGTGGGTGCAGGTTCCCTGGGCTTTGGGCTGTCTTCCACTGCTTTCCCGCACCAGAGTCAGGGAGATGGATAGCAAGTGGAGCTGCCAGGATTAGAACCGGTGCCCATTTGGGATCCCGGTGCATGCAAGGCGAGGACCTTAACCACTACACTATCGCTACAGGCCCAGAATGTTTTTACTGATTTCTAATTTAATATTATGTTCGGTGAATATAGGTTGTATGATGTTGACTCCCCATTTTTATTAAATATATTTTGCTTTGTGGCTTAGTGGGTGGTCAGGTGAGTAGAAGTTTCATGAGTGCTTCAATAAGAATATGTCTTTTATAATATGTATTCTGTAATTGTTCATCATACTTCATAATCATATTGCTTAAATATATAATTTTACAAATTTTCTGTACCCCTAATTGTTTTAATTACCACAGAGTAATATTCTCAGTGTTATACGCTCTCCTGGATTTTAATGACTTCACAGATCTATGTAACCTAATAACTTTAGAGAATTCCAAGTTCTTTTACTTCTTTTCCCAGTTAGAGCATCTGTAGATACATTGGCTTCACTTTTCCACTATTCAGTAGTTTTACTTATTTTCATTGCTTGTATTGTTTGATTAATGGATTCATCACAGTGTGTTCCCCTTGTGTAAGCTTTTTCACTTAACATGGTATTTTTTGGTGACCATTAATGTGTATGCCAGTACCTTTTTCTTTTGGCAAGAGAACAGCTTGTATATTTTTCTGTTGATAGGCATGTGGGTTATTTCTGGGATTTTATTACTGCAAACGAAAGTGATTATTATATTCACAAACAATAATTACTGTAGAACAGAAATTTATTTAGTTGTGAGAGAGGTATATTTTTATTTTGTAGAAAACTGTCAGTTTTTTTTTCCTGTAACAGTTGTATCATTTTATGCTTTCACTGATGAAATGTACAAAAATTCTGGCCACTGAAATTTTAGCTTTTGGCAAATGTATTGGCATCTGATGGTGGCTTGCCTAATGACTACAATTTTGAGTGGCTTTTCATATAATTTATCATTAGGTAACATGTATACCTTTCTAAATATCTGTCAAAATATTTTACCCATTGTTAGATTGCTTTGTCTTTTGATTGTTGTCGAGTTATATTTTCTAATTTAAAAAAAAAGAACGAAGGAACTGAGAATTTAGATGCTTTGATGTTTTACTGTGAACATTAAGGCACAAATTATAATAATTTATACACAATTAGGACATTTCAGTTTCTATGAAAATAATGAATTTATGTTGTATAATTAAAACTTGATATTTTGAATGCATATAATTTGCTCAATGTAAATTTCATTTCTAAAAATTGATGACACACTTCTATGTATCACAACAGAGAAAATAGAATTATTTATAATTTATATGATAAGGGAAAACTAGATAAAAACGTTATATAAATAGTGAGGAAAATAATATACAATCTATGGTTTTCAGTTAATCCCAAATAAGCAAATACAAAGGTGTATGCTAGTACAATTTATAAAAATTTTAACAACACTCTGTATATCTATTAGTTGTAGAATATTTCTTGCTTTTTAAATTAATAGTTTTTCCATTAAAAGGCTTTGTTTGTAATGCAACAGCTGTGGATTTAGACCATACTGCTTGTTGATAACTGTACCTGCCCGAAGCAAGGAAGACTCTGATAATTATGATCTCTAATCTCATTACTTCTTGTCAGTAAATGCTTATCAAATAATTAAAATGTATTTCACAAT
The DNA here is from genome assembly GCF_030435755.1 of Ochotona princeps. NCBI lineage: Eukaryota > Metazoa > Chordata > Mammalia > Lagomorpha > Ochotonidae > Ochotona > Ochotona princeps. The sequence continues at coordinate 18,186,979 of NC_080843.1, read as the reverse complement.
GAATGTAACAGATACAAAAGCCAGTAATTAAAAGAGAGAGAGTGAATGAACAACACTCACAAGAAAACCAAGGTGGACAACAGGCACTGTGCTGAGTACAGATTTTTAATCAGTGATAGGAGACCATTGTTGCAGAAGGAAGAGGTCCCAGAAGGAACTGCACCAAACTTCAGTTCTGGCAGTCACTGACATTTTCAAGGAAAAGTGTATGAGTAGAAAGAAAGTTGAGCAGGTGATTAGCAGGGTCAGAAAAGTGAAAAATTTGCAAAGCATTGGTCAGTATGAATGTAGATGAGACTAGCTCTGTTATTGGGTGTTTATAAAAGTTACAATCCTATCTCTAAAGAAACTGGGAGACAACAATCCTACCCCTCCTGCTGATCACATTTAAGAATTAGTTTCAGGTCCTGAGAAGGAGGCCCATATGTTTTAGTTGAAATACCTGTCTCTCAAAGGGATACCAGAAGGATTCACAATGATGATACATTTTAGTAAGAGCTCTAAGAAACCGTAGTCAGGAGCCTACTGTAGGGCATTGGCTAGAATGAAGAGTAAATTGGGTTAGCACTCTTAAGAAGTATGAGTCAGGGAGTTTAAGGGGGATTACAAGGATCCAAGGGATCAAGTCTTGAACTGTTGGAATGCTAGTGTTTGTTTCTTATCAGTGGTGGCCAGGGTGGGTTGTGTGTGTGTGACTGAAATTCTTTGTCTTGAATGTGCTTGATTTCTACACCTAGAACCTGTGACCTAATTCAGAAGAGGGTTAGAAAAGAGCAGGTTTAGAGTTCAGAGTAAAAGAAAGATGTCGCTGAGAGCGCCCACTCAGTTTACACACAATAGTACAGACTTTTGATTCTTGACTTATCACATTAGATGTAGAAATAAATCTCTAAAATATCATGGCGCTGTAAACAGAATGAGAAATCGGGATATTCTCAGAGTCTGGCACGGTGCCTTACATCAACCTGTGTAGAATCTCTGTGTTATTTTGGAATAAAAATAGGAGATTGAATGTACAAGCAGTGTTGTAAATTACAATGACTTTTAAAATGCTACGTTTTCTACAAGTAGAGTGGCAGTCATGTTGTTAATGTCTTGTTTTACTAATCTTGTTCATCTTCGAAAGAACTTGTTGCATTGTTTGGATACCAAGGGAAAAGAAATCAAATCCGTGAAGTGCCAGGATTTCATGGCTGCAATTTACATTTTTCTTCTGCTAACTTTTTTTTCCCCTTTTGCTTTTTTAATGAACAGCTTGTGTCTGAAGTAGACACACATGATTTGGCTTGGCTCTGTTAAATTCAGCACAATATGGTTGAATTGGCAGTGCCTGCTCTGAGGAAACCATTATTGTCTCAGCACTGAAACTTCATTAGTCAAATCCCAATAGAATGAGATCTTTCCAGGGCAGAGAATAAGACTAATGATGTGATGAAGGCACTGATAGGCTAATCTTCATACTTGAAGAATGTTTACCATAGAGAGGATCCAACTGGCATATAACAAATGTTTTTTCTTTGGTAATTCATTTTGGAAAAAAAAATACAGGTTTCATTTTCTGTAACTCCAGAGTCAATTAACAATCCTAAAATTGATTTTACTAAGGGCATAGTATGAAAACAGGTATTATTTTAGGAATGCATTGTTCTATGCTTAATGCTGGCATTATAGTATGATAGTGGGTCACAGACAGTTTCAAAAATTATCTATAAAATGTGCTGCTTAAGTTTTATATTTTATAAATTATTCAGTTAACCAGAATTCAACAAGGATGAAAATATATGGGTGATGATTGTTGCCAGTAAATTTTCTTTACTACCCATATGTTTAGGGTTGATTAGTTCAAAGTATCCATAAATGATGGATTACCTATATTTACAAAGTAAAAGAACATAGCAAATGCATTTCACTTGTAACTCCATCAATATTATCACTAATATCTACACTATCTTTAAAAGCAGGTATTAAAAAGTAGCAGGGAATTTGTAGAATAAACATTGCATTGTACCTAATGTTTGCATAAGAATATTGGACCATAAGATTGGCAAAAATATGATGACAAAATAGTAGAAATCTGTGAAAAGCTATGGAAACTTTTTGTTACATTTGCATAACAATATTGAATCTGCATATTAGTGTGAGCTCATAGCTGCCCCATTCTTCAGGAGAGTAACCTAGCAATGTCTGGAGCTCTTGGAAGGATTGCAGCTGAGATGGATGTCCCATAAGTAGGCAGTCTTCATCTTCAAGTATTGCCTGTCATCTGCTCTTGCTGCCTTTAAGCCAATAACAAAGATTGAGAATCAGCATTTGCCAAAATGTGTACACATTATTCACCAGATGTATTTCAGAACTTTACATGCACACTTTGCATGGAAAGCATGGAAATCCATGCTTCTGAAACGTGCTGTTTATAAAGGTGTGCAAACACAAGGCAGCAGAGCTGAGGGTGCACTCACATGGATACATTGTATCATGACTCAGGATTTAATTTCCTAGTAATTATGTCACAAATGAAACTCTGGTTTTGAAGCTATAGTGGTTATATTAAATGAATGGATATGCTGTAACAGCTTTCACACAGTTTGAGGAAGGCTCAGAAAGCTGAAATATGATTACAGTAGAATTCACTGACAATTTGGATCAGGACATTCCTTTACTCACTATGTATCCCCAGAAGACCACTGAATGTGACTCTGTTAGTGAGGAGAACAATAGAACTGCTGCAAATACCAGAAGTGCTTTATCCATCACAGTGCAAGAAGGATTATGGCAGACAAAGCCATGAAACAACATTTACCAATGTTACCTTGTCTTTGACAAGCTGCATTGAACTCTTCTAATGTGTCAAGTAACCCAGAAGTAGCAACCCAGATATCTTACCTACAAGGGTCTGTAAAAGTGGTTGTGTGACTATGATAGACCTAGATTCCAGGTAGGCAGTCAATAAAAAAATTCTTGAATCATAGATGGCAAATGGAAAGCTCTTCGGATAAAGGACAATGTTGGAAAACATAATATTAAGCATAATTCATTCTGTAAGTCTCTGTACTACACAAAATATCAGCTAAAAGGGAGATTAGATCTTCTTGAGAAAGAACTTTGAAATGTCAACACAAGTTTTATTATAACTATTACTAAGTCTCTCCACCGGTACTTATGATGACTTATCAAAGTAATTATGCACCAGAGGAAGGATAATTCATGGATTTTCTTTCAAGGTTGGGAAGAAAATTTACTGACATTGATATTAAGAGTGTAAAACGCCACCAGAGTCTATGTTAAAATTATCACGTGGAGAAAAGGTGGTTAAAAGTGTCCACAAATGTGTCAGTGGTCTCACTTCATGGTCATTTCTTTATTTCTCAAACTACAAACTCAGTGACACATACCAACTTGCAGAAACCTTATATTAGCGTTTTACTCTGCTGAACATAAACTACCACAGAAATAATACTGGCCTAATTAATCAGAAGCAAAGCCATTCCCTAAGCAAAATGGTAGAATCATAACCCAAACAGAGACTTGAAAGTGTCAGTCTATTTCTAGCTCCCTCATCATTTGGGTTTCATGTTTAACCCTTTTTTCTAATTGGGAACTCAGCTATAAATGTGTTTGTTTAATGTTAACTATTCAAAATGTTTTAGCACTTACTGTTCTTTTAACTTTCCTGTTTGGAAAAGGGAATTTTTTAAAGCACAAGATTACTACTACTAATAGGTTCTATTCAATAAAACGTAACCTGGTAATTTTAACAGCTTTGTGAAAAATTACAGCAGTATATATTCACCACTTAACAGTGGTGATGGGGGTATACTATTAGATTTCCCAAAGACTATCAATGCATTTGCTTTAGTAATGGAAATATGAATGTTTCATATATGACCAGCAAGAATACAGAAATTTAAGGTAAAGAGAAATCAAGATAATAGAGAAAAATAATAAGTCATTTCAAAAAATGCTAGCAATTTAACCTGAATTAATTACAAAAATACAAATAAATACAAAATACAAAATAAATACAAATAAAATACCAGTTTTAAGATTATCATTTCAAAACTTATGTAAATTCAAATGATTCATATGTGTTAATATTACACTGGTAGTTTTATCACAGTAAGTTGTCAAAAGGAGTTCTAACAGAATTCTGAGTTAAGCTTTTTGGTGAACCTCAATATTATATTAAGTTATGTTTTGAATAGATTTACCATAAGTTAAATTGCAGTTATACATAAAAGAAACTAACCTTTTCTAAAAATACGAATGAAAATTAGGATTACCTAATCACTGTTGAAGACAATTGATTCTGGTCATCATGTTTTGATAATCAATGAACATCAACAAAATCAGTTTTACTTCTTTTGGGGGCTTTACTTTTGGCTCCTTAGGATTTTCATATCAACTTGGCAATATTTTTAATTGGTTTTCTTCTCTTTAAAACTTGGGTAAAATTAATAATTCCTTCACTTATAAGGCTATTTGGAGATGGGATGTAGCCATATAATCTAATAAAAGTAGATATTCATGAACTGACTTCCATGTTAGTTGATCCTGTTGAATATTCTTGTCATCCAGGATTTTGAATCACCCATTTAATAATAACTTGTGTTGATAACAAAGCTCCTGAATGCACTCTGAGTCAGCAAAAAAGACCAGATTAAGTTCAAAATATTTTCAGTTCCAAATGACTCATTAATCTCCTAACTGAAACCTCAAAGTCCATTTGACTATCTCTTCAGAGAAATTCATACCCATAGCATTCTTTTACTGGCATTAAAAGAAATTTAATTTTTATAATTTTGATGGTAAAATATGTGTGTTAAGATAGGCCTTCATTTTCTACTGCCTACGAAATACACACAACCTTGAGTAACACACATCAAATCTATAAATATTTCCCTTAATCTGTATGACTGGAGTAATGATCCTTTTCCAAAGTCCTGTGTGACAAGCTATGCACCTTTCTCAGCTCAGACCCTACGTGCACACTAAGTAGTTTTGTTCTTCTAAATGTTGTTATTCCATTAATATCGTTTAACTGTCATATTAATCATACTTGTCAGGTTTGTGGTAACAAAAGTGAATTCCTATTTGCTAGTATATGTAGTACAAAGTATTCCAACTAATTGTTCAATGGGAAAACAAGACAATCATTGAATCATTTTCACACAACAAGCTATCCTTGTCTGATCTTAGGAGTCATATTCTGTCTCATTCATAACTTGTTCATCAAATACACACAGTTTAGATTTATTCATTTTGTGTTCATCTCTTTTTATATTTTTCTTTTCCTTTCGCTCTTTTCCTAAGCCCAAATTTCTCCATATGAAACATAATTTAAATGAGCTTTTGAATTGTGAAGGCTGAATTTTGGTGAATATTTTTGGAAATGATCTTCTACAGTATTTAAGAAGTTAGTGTGACATGACATTAGAAATCTAAAGTCTTGTGCTCGTTTGGCAGCACATACACTAGAAATCCTAAGTCTTTATAGCATGATGTAAACTTTTTAATTAAACTTTATTTCTGAGAACATAAGCATCACACTTGTTTTTTTTTCAGCCAGAATCCTTTACCTTATATCCATCAGATCAGATATTTACTAGCAATTACTATATTATATAAACCAATATAAATATTGTCAACTCCATTGGCTGAGCAAATCTTCATGACCTTTCAGTTACAAACCTAAAACCGTGTTTCATGAATTTTTCCACTACTGCAGCCCAAATTTTCATTTAAGTAAAACATCAAAAGTTCATTAATTCATTGAATATTTACTGAACAACTCATTCTAGGAATTTATACTGTACATATAAGTAAGATATATTACTTGCATGTGGAATCTAATATTACATAAATTTGCATATAGAAGCGAATATTACAGAGAATAGAATGTGCTTAGATGAATTGCAATATTTTACAGGAAGTGACTTAGATTTAATATGTTTGTCATTCTAAAATTTCTATGGTGGAGTTTCAGTTCGCAATGCTATGATTTAGAGATGGGAATTTGGGGAAGTGATTGGTTCTTGAGTGAGATTAGTGGTCTTGAAAGAAAGGACATGAGATTCTCCTGCTCTTGGCCAGATGAAAAGAGAAAATATCCTCTGAATTTATTAGGATGAGGGCCCCACCGCCCACTGGAGCTACCAGCACCATGACTATGGTCTTCACAGGATCCAGAGCTGTGAGAAACAGGTGTTTGTGCGCAAGCTGTCCAGTCTGTGAGGTTTGTGATACAGTACCCTGAACTGATTAGGACGGATATTACCAATCACAGCATCATAAATGATGGAGTATTCTGTTTCTTGCAATCATTACTTCAGTTCTACTTAATTAAATTATATATATTCAAGATTAAAGAGCACCTCTTATGTTTAGTTCATGATTTATAATAATTTTTTCACTTTTTATATGTTTAACATATAAAAAGTGCACAAGATAACAATTTTGGCAGCTGAATAAACAGAATACTTGCTATTATTATTACGTTTTCACTGATTATAATACTTAATTCTGATACCTATTTTAAAAACAAATTTGAGATATTTCTAGTGATGCATGCAAAGGCATTTTTATATAAAAATTTCACTGGAGAGAAAGTTGGAATTTTATTATTAAAGAACTAATGAAAAATTTTTAAGGATTACTTGAGTTTAAAGAATTGAGTAAGAATTAAATGCTTCTGATTCCTGTTTTGATAACAAACTAACGTTATAGTAGTTCCCTATAAACCCACTCCCACAGAAAAATTAGAAGAATGCACCTGTTGCAGGATAAATTTAAAATATATACAAATAGACTTGAACTGGTAACATGGAGGTGAATGGCAATGAGAGTGTCTGTAGGATGATAGAACAAAAAGAGGAAGTTGACTTGACCTATTTCTTTATCCTACTTTAATGCTGAAAGGTAAAATTTCTACAATGGCTTAGATTATCAAATAGAAGAGGGAAGAACCCAAATCCAGGAAAATGCGTGCTGGGTTAAGGACTATGTGAAACTGGTGCCTGTGAATCGGTTGAGGTGCATTTGAGCAATTTTTTCTCAGTTTCTCCCATAACCGTTCCCGATGCTTAGAAAACAATATTTTTTATATACATTTTTTCAACAATTAAATTTGAAAGAAACTGATGAACAGTTTTGTTGGCCACTGTACATACATGAGTGCTGCACAATGCCTCTGTGAGTTCCTTTTATTAGGATTCCAGCCCTAAGACTAGACTTTAACCTGTTTCCAGGAAAGATTGCTAAAGTGAGTTGTGAATATTTTCGAGAAATCTTGTACTCAAATAGCAGATGAATGGCTATCTGAGGAACAGAAATCATTCTAATGAAAGAAGATAAGCTGGTCAAACAAATAAAAGAGCAGTCTTAAAACATGAACTTTGCATCTAATTATTTAAAATGTGTCTGGTATGATAAACCATTATCCATTTGAAATAAAACAATACATTTTAAAAATAAATATAAATATTGAAATGCACTATAAAGTGTTTGACGGGTCACCCACAGCAACAGAATGATTACTGAAACTGAAACTTACAGATTTCCAAATAAAAAATAAATTTTTACAGCCAAAACAAATTTTAATAGAATGCTAAGTGGTAATACAGACATTTGCAAATCTTAGATCAAAAGTCTTCAGCTTTTTGCCACTCAATATGATGTAAATCACTGGCTTGACTATGTGACCTTTATTATGTTGGGGTTTGTTCCTTTTTTCATAATTTGGTCATAGCTTTTATTATGAGCAGATATTAAATTTTTCAAATACATTTTCTGAAACAATTGAAACAATCGTCTGATTTTTGTACTTTATTCTGTTGATATGGTTTGTCACAGTTACTGACTTACATATGTTGAACTGTCTTTGCATCCTGTGATGAATTCCAGGAAGTGCTATTGGATTTGATATTCCAGCATTTTGTTGAGAATTTTCACACTTATGCTCATCAAGGATTTTAGTCTACAGCTTTCTTTTGATAACAAATTTGTGAAAGTTACATCATCAGAGGTGAGACCATGAAAAACATTAACAAGAATTTTAAAACCATCATTATACTAATTGTTGTAAAGTTCCTTTCCTGTAGTATTGTTTGATCCAAGCCTTGTATAACTCATTGCTTCTGTTCATTTCACAGTGGTCGATGGACTTGGAGTAACCTTTCAGAAGTCCTTCATGCACTTATCTTTCAATTTATCAGTGAATGTTGGTTTTCTATATAAAGAGTAAACTATATTGCATTGAGTAGTTCCTGTTACTTATGACTGATTCCCAGAAAGAATATTCATATGTGTCATCAGTATCTGACAATCTTGGTGGGAGAGCAGTATCAGATCATTCCCAATAACAAATACAACCTTGTTTAGCCACACACCATATTTGTTTACAATAGCTTACATCCATCACTGATTTCTAGTATCCAGTAGAAATCCCTCCTGTCCTCTACAACATAAACATTTTGCAAAGCAGTTGTATGAAGCCATGTTTCTGTCATGAAAGACAGAGAAACTTAATCCAGTGTAAAGGAATTAGCCTCTTTAGGTGAGGATTCTAAGAAATTAGAGACATTTAGTTTAATATGTAATGGTTTCGCCATTACCATGGTGGTTTTGAGAAGGAGAAACTCATTAGAAGATTATCTCCTTAACCCAAATGAACAGTAGGTGTTTAAATAATCGAATTCACCACAAATGAGCCAAATACAAAAGTAGTAGATTAATTGTAGCAAATCTTTGTTTTTTATTTGACTAATGATTTGTTGTGGATATCTGTGCAAGCAATGCTATACCTATAGTTGGGTGTGACTTCTTAGGAACCGTGGATTTTAAACATGTTTACTTGTCCTTTATGTTGAAATCATGTAGACTCAATCAGATAGAGCAATTTCAGAAGTTTAATGGTGAAAAAAGTTACATATATTTTTGAAAACTAGTCATTTCTGCTCTTCCATGTAAGTATTAAACTGCTTTGCAAGTTTCTATATTTATCAGCCTTTGGGCTTAAGATAACACAGTAGAAATTTTGTTATACACATTCATAGTAAAGATTGGTAGATCAAGAAATCCTACATGGTCTCAGATGATCTATTTCTGACCTCTTTTTCTTCTGCACTGTCTTCTTCAGGCATCCTAAATGCTTTGCCACTCTGAGACAACCTAAGGCATTGAAGCTTCCCAGGTAATACCCAAAGTCTTCTCTCTAACAAATATTCATTCAGATTCATGTCAAAAGGGTTTATCCTTATATCCCTTTTTATTGCAACCCCTTACTCTTAAATTCTATTGTATTTTTCTTCATGTTTTCAGTAATAGCACTTATCCCTTTAAATCATGTTCTTACAACTTGCACTTTCCATTTAAGATTAAAGCTTTAATGCCAAAGAGATTTGAAGTTATAAAATTATACTTCCAGATGTGATCATATGATGGCATAGTCTTCATATGTCTATATGTCTGATAGCTTGAATGCTTGAAGAGATGTTCTATTTAAGATCAGGAGACAAGGCTTCATAATCCACTGACTCACCATTGACTAATAGTTGACTTTGGAAAAACCATTTAATTTGCTGAAATGTGTAAGGCTATAACTACATCTTTTACAGTCTGTTTTAAGTGAAGTTACTCAGGAATCATGCAGAAGTGATTTATGATAGAAATTATCCCTAGGAGACTGGTAGAAGTGTGATAGTTCAATAAGGAAGGAGGAACCAAGCAATGACCAATTTTAGAATCAGTCCACGTCAGTGTTAACATTAAAAGTGAAGGAATATAAGCTCTATCCAAGTGATTCTCTTTTTAAATTATTATTATTATTATTATTATTATTATTATTATTATTATTAAGACAGATTTACAGAGAAAAAGGAAATACAAAGATTTTCTGCAAGCTGGTTCACTCCCCAAGTGGCCGAAACATCCAGAGCTGAGCCGATCCGAAGCCAGGACCTAAAAGCTTTATCCAGGTCTGCCACATGGGTGAAGGGCCCCAAGACTTCCAGCCATCCATTTCTGCTTTTCCAGGTCTCAGGCAGAGAGCTGGATGGGTAGTGGAACAGCCATGATATGAACAGGCACCCATATGGGATCCTGGCAGTTGCAAGGCAAGGATTTAGTCAATGGCCTATCATGCTGGGACCTCTAAGTGATTTTTCCAGCCAGGAGGCAAGATAATGGAGATTCATACTTCAATCAATGTAGAGACTTACTTAGTCCACAAATGTTATCCATGAGTTGGGTGAACATATATTCCAAGTAACTACTGTCCAGAAAACAAGAGTTTAAAAGCCCAAATAGTGGATAGCAACTGCAGCTTTAACCAGCAAACCTGGACACCCCAGGAAAAGGAACGCAGAAATATTAAACAATAACTGAAGATTCCTATTTAGAGCACACAGCATCTACCACCTCTCTCCTAAGAAACTGGCTTGGTGGCCTAGCAAGTTACCATTTGCAACTTTCAAAAAAAAATTACAGAACAAATTTTCTGGGTTGGTGTACTGAGAAACCGAATTCATTGAGTATGGTTGCTAAAATAGACTAGAGGAAAGCCTATAGAAATGAAGTTGAGACTCCATCAAAAAATTCCTTGAATTCTATGAAGCCTGGGCTGACCAATACAACTTCATTTCACTGTAATCTATATATTTTACTGTTACCCACACAAAACAATCCTGAAGTTATTTCCCCCAATGTATCCTAAATTTCAAGTATTTTTCTCAAAATTACCTATGGAAGTCAATCCTTTGTAGAAACCAGACCAATCAAAAACTGAAATATATACTGTTAAGAAAATTAGCTACTCAAATGTGTCATGAATGTTGAAAAAGTAGAGATACTACAAGAAAAAACAAAGAAACTTGTTTATTTATGTAAGTAGTCCACCAAAGTGTCCAATATGCTCAGTGGATTGTGGCTAATGGAAGATGCAATAAAGTTTCAAATTACAAACTCCAAGCTTCATTTCTTTCTGTTGCCACTACCTGCTGAATAGCAGGAATGAAAAGAACATTGTGATGGATATGGGAAAAGCAAAATGTGAACAAATCATCAAATAAAAGAGCACTTAGGGAAAAAAATGAGAAAACAAACAATAACAAACAAACGAAAAAACCCAGAAACTTGGGGATTGTTTGTGTTTCTGTTGTCAGCATTTTCCAAAATCAATATTAATTGATACATCCAAATGGTGAATTATTTTAATGCACTACAGTGAATTGGCTTCAAAAATAATTGATTGATTAAATATGGTTTGTGGTAGTATCAGAAGTTTTTTGTACTAAAAATAAAGGTATGTAATGTTGAAAATCTTTTAAAGAGCAGAACATTCCCTTTATGAAATTTTAATAATGTAATAAAAATGGATGCAGAAAACAACAGCATAGATAGAAATGCCTGTTTCCTTTTGAAATGTTGCACAGGAACAAAATAAATCCTGGAAAATTATATCTACTTTGAAATAGAAAGCCATCACATAAAGCCGACTGAGCCATCCATAAAATGGGAAGGAATGCAACATAGTGCAGCATAAACTTACTGTCCACAAACACACCTACTGAGGAAAAGGCAGGGAAAATGACCATATTTTAAACCTTCTACACCTGAAACTCTATTCTCATAATACTTTAACATAATGAGGTAGTGTTTACATGAATCAGTTCGTTGAAAATTGGAGTACAAACTTTCATAACGATGTCAAATCAAGGGAAGTATACAATGATAAAGATTCATTTGGAATCGGAGAAAACACAGATAACAGCTATAGCAAACCTTTCCGTAAGCTTCATGCAACCAACTCTTTCAGAACTAAATGGATTTAGCAAAAAAAAAAAAAAAAAAAAAAAAAGGCTTTGTGGTTTTCTTGGAATGTCTTCTATGCATCAAAAAATTTGGGGAACCTAAAACGTTTGACCAAAATATATGCAAAGTTTTGCTAGTAAACACTGCTGCATTGACAAAGTGAGGAATGCAAACACCCCATATTGCTTTAATTGAATTAAAAGTGGGGTACATTGCTGGTTTTTCTTTTTCTTATTCTTTTAATTAGTATCAATCTTATTAGTCTGTAACATATTGAAATATTCTTAGAGGGAAAAAATATGAAGGTAAACAGAAATTTTACTACCTTAGTGGTACAAATAAACTTTATCTAGAACTGTTAACTAAAGAAACTGTCACTGGCAATGTAACATGATTAAACTAGATGACATATGTAAACATTTTACGAAGCACTGACAATATGCAATCAGTAAAACATTAGATTTTACCATAATTTGTAATTATTATATTATATAAACACGTTCATACTAAGAAAACTAGGAAATTATTACCACCCGCTGTGTATATGTTGTCATGTTGAGTACAGATGTCTTCATTTAAAACTTTTTTTTGCATTCTCTATTAGCATCAAGTTGTTAGAAATAATATGCATCACATTTTCTTCAAAAACTTAACCATAGTGACTATTTCCAACTTCTTATTCTGTATCTAGCAAATTGATTTTGAGGTTTCTTCTGTATTATTTTAAGATTATTTTTATCTATTTATTTGAAGGAGACTGAGGGAGAAGGACAGTGCGAGAAGGTATGAGACAGAGAAAGATCTTCTACTCACTGATTTATTCCCCAAAACGGCTGTATAAAACAGATCTGAACCAGATCAATCCCAGGAAACAGGTAATCCATCAGAGTTTCCCACGTGGGTGGCAGTATTTCAAGTATTGGGGCCATCTCTCATTGCCTTCCAGAAGCTGGATGGAAAGTAGAGTAGCCAAGGCTAGAACTGGTACTTTGATGAGGGATAATTAATTACAGCTGGCAGCTTGGCCACTTTACCAAAGCGTCAGCTACTCTTAGGTATAATTTTGACTTAGTACAAAGTATTGATAGATTTTCATATTTTTTAACTTATATTTGTGAGATAAATGAAAATTCTTTGTAAGGCATATTACTTTTTTGCATACAGTATTGGATTTATTGTGTTAACATGCTATTTTAGGATTCTCTACCTGTGTTCATGAGAAATGTTGATATTTTGTTTTTCTTTATATAATGTCCTTGCAAGATTTTGTTGACACAATTATTCTAGCCTTGGAAAATGTGTTGCAAAATGTTGCACCGAATTTTTGTAAAGTGAGTCACTCTTCCTCCAGTTCACTACTGATGGCCTGGGAAAGCAGCAGAGGATGGGCTCATGAACCCACCTGCACTTCAAATCTGGTGAACTTCTAAAATCTCTACGGCTGTATCTTTCTTCAGTGCTGCTAGGTCCTCAGATCTTACTTTGTAAATTTTATTTGCTTATTCTGTTCTATTCTATTCTATTCTATTCTATTCTATTCTATTCTATTCTATTCTATTCTATTCCATTCCATTCCATTCCATTCCATTCCATTCCATTCCATTCTATTTCATTTTATTCTCCCTCATTATTGCTTGGGGTACTCCAATTATAAAGAGGTTATATATCCTCACATTATCGTCTAAGCATGTTTTCCATATTCTTATCCACTTTCATCTCTACTTTTGTATATTTTCTTTAAATATATATTCTTTTTTATAGATGCTGAGATACTGGTTTTTGTTTAAAATAGCCATTATATTCTTCTTTTATAAAAATTGCTTCTAATTATAAAGCTTCCCATTTATCTTAAAATCTTTGGCTATTTACCAAAGTTATCAAATTTGGCTTTTTTTCCTTGAACATACTAGACTACTTATTTTATGCTTGAAATAACTGTTGAGTAGATCTATTTTCCATTTTTGATCCTGTAAATTTGTCTCCAATGAGTCAAATTAGTTTTCATTGATTTTCAAATATCATATATTAAACCACAAGTATAATTTAAGATGTTGGATACTTATACCTTTTTTAAAACAATATTTATATTTACATCATGTGCAAGTCTGAGTTATTAAATGCAAGCAACATCAATGAAAAGAAAGCAATGCAGTTTGTGACATTATTTGTTCATGTTCTGGCTGCTCCACTTCCCATCTAGTTCCCTGCTTGTCGTCTGGGACAGCAGTAGAGAATGAGCCAAGGACTTGGGAGATTTTGAAAAAGCTCCTGGCTCCTGGCTTCAGATTGGCTCAGCTCCAGCCGTTTTGGCTTTAGGTGAGTGAATCAGTAGATGGAAGATCTTCCTCTTTGTGTCACCTTCTTTCTGTAAATTTGCCTTTGCAATAATAATAATAATAATAATAATAATAATAATAATAACAATAAAGGAAACAACAAAACAAAGGAAAACAAACAAACCCCCCCCCCAAATTTGTTTCCAGATTTTGAGGGTCAGACCATTTTGTAATCATGCTTTTCCTAAGACTGCATCAGGAAACCCAACCTGTTTACAGAGAGCTTTACACTTTCAGCTGGTGGTAGTCTCTGATATCCTCTTGAATCTCCTAAAGTCAAGAATTGGCAAGCTATATTTTTACTATTTAGAGTAACAAAGCAAATCTAGGCCGCAGCTAATTCCTATAAAGAAAATTATTTAGGATATAACCATGATTATCCAATTACCTTATTTTATATAATATCTCTCTCCTTATGTGAGCAGGGGAGGTGAAGAGTCATAACAAGGAGATTTGGGGGTGTAGGGCTTTCAGCATTTGCTAATTATAGTTTTACAGTATAAGTTGGTTGATATCCGAGTTATTAGCTGACTCTGATGACAAGCTGATAACTTAAGTTTTGTGTAGATTCTCTTGCTTCTCGTTATCTTTCAACTCTTGATCCACATTTTCTCTGCTGTTTTATTAGCAGTCAACGATTTTAAAGCACAGCCTCCCTCTCCCCTACTCACACAGTACCCAAAGAGAAAATCTTTCTCCTATACAAAAAGAAAAAGAGGAATGGCTTTAAAAGGTAAACATCAAATTTCATTTTACGTATGTAGACAAACAAACTATACGGCAAGTTTCTTCTAGATTAAATAAAATCTGTTTGTGAATGACAATACAGTGTCATTCTTTATCCTACCACAGTAAGTGTAAAGGTGTCATTATATTTATTTGACTAAGTAAACCCACATTTGTGACTTGCTAGATATTGTGTAGATAGCTCTTTATATAAGATTTAGAAATTTCTTAAATGTTCACTAGCAAAGAATAATATCAGTAGTTTTGCACGTATTGCATTTAGTTAAATCAAGTCAGAAACATGGTTCTTCTATTTTCTATCAATTATGCTAAAATCTTCTTAGCATGGTATTCCTTATTTAAAAGTGAGCTTAGTAACACTTAAGAAATAAGTGAGAGGGCCCAGCTCGGTGGCCTAGTGGCTAAAGTCCTTGCCTTGAATGCCCCATGATCCCAAAAAGTGTTCCGGTTCTAATCCTTGCAGCCCTGCTTCCCATCCAGCTCCCTGCTTGTGGCCTGGGAAAGCAGTCGAGGGCGGCCCAAAGCCATGGCACCCTTCCCCCACGTGGGAGACCTGGAGGAAATTCCTGGCTCCTGTCTTCAGATGGGCACAGCACCAGCCACTGAGGCCACTTGAGGAGTGAAACATCAGATGGAAGATCTTTCTCTCTGTATACCTGACTTTGCAATAAAAATAAATCTTAAAAAAAGAGAATTAAGTGAGAAACACAGCATGACAGTGTCCACTCTTTTAGTTTGTTGAAAGTAAGATTAGGGTACTTGGTCAACGTCCAGCTGCAAATTAGAATTTCTAGGCAGTAATGCTTACTCCAGTAACTCTAAATGCCTACAATCAATTCAGAACAATTAATTCTAATTCTTCCAGTGCTAGATAGGGACTGAGTCCAGTGTTATGTCCATATGGTCCTTTATTATAAAAAAGAAAATTAAATTTGAACAGTAAAGAAATTTTGGGTTTCAATATCACTGCATTTCAATGGTATTTTCCTTCTTTTATTTCAATATTCTCTTTCCCAATTTATACTTAAACACAATGTATAAAGCTCCTGAAATATTCATAACTGAAATACACAAGTTTCCCAATACATGGTAGTCACAGAATTGATTGAGGTCTCATTCATGTCCTTCTTCTTTCCTGACGTGGACTCAGCTTTTCCTTTATTCTGTATTTCTACCCCGATCACCTCCTAAGCTCCAGATTTCCCTGGAGCTTTGCAAGGAAGTTTATTTCTCATCATTCTTTCTTCCACTTAATTGCTCTGAAAGCTTTGCTTAAGCAGCACATATAAGGCAGCCAATTATATAGAGTCTTTGTGCATTTAATTAGTGTGCATTTATGGTTGTCAGATCACTAAAAAATCAGGAAACTGCCTTTTGTTTATTTGTATGTATTTGTTTTTCTGTACAACACTATGTAGTGTG
Source organism: Ochotona princeps (assembly GCF_030435755.1). Lineage (NCBI taxonomy): Eukaryota > Metazoa > Chordata > Mammalia > Lagomorpha > Ochotonidae > Ochotona > Ochotona princeps. The sequence goes on along the minus strand of NC_080843.1, from coordinate 18,170,669 downwards.
AGCTCTGTCACCACAGCTTTTCCTTTTTCACCTAATACCTAGAACATTATAAGATTCAGTAAAGATTTAATATTTATGTAGATATTAATCACATTAAATTCTGACTTTAAGTGAAAACCAAAGAACAGAAGAGAACAGGAAAGCTCATTCAATTCTGTTTAAAATTTTTAACTTACATTGATTTTGTCTAGGCCACATCCTGGAGCTTCGATGTTTCTTAAGCTTACATTTCTTATACAAATTTCATGAGTTCAAAAACCATTCTCACATATTTTAATGTCTGCTGCACCGAATAATAAATAAGCTAACAAATAGGTGCCCTATCCAAAATGAAAATGGTTGTATATAGAATAGATCAGAAATATGAATCCATTAAAATTGGTAGAGCCACATCTGTGATGGAAGTGTGTCATCATACAGAGAAACAGCAAACTCTCCTGAGCATGACCCACTGCTCTGTCGCTGAGGAATCATGGCTCCAGCTGCACTACTGCAGCAGGGCTTGTTTTGGCCCAGTCCCTCCCAATCCCTGAGAATACACCATTTGTTCTAACTGTATCGAACTGCCAGGATCAATGAGTCTGTAACTACAGGCTCTTAGTCCAACCTGTGTTCATGATTGCAAAACAAGATTGTCCACATGTGGTTGACCCAAGAACAAAAATTCTTATCACATGTCCTTCACTAGTAATTTAGTATTTGCTCTAAAATTATCTTAGTATCTTTGCCTCCTGGCTGTGGTAATTCTGCAGGCGTGGTCTTGATCATGTGTCCTTCGGTTTTCCCAGGATGTGACTTTCCGGTTGTCCACAGTATTAGCTGGCTAGTGGTAAGTGTTTTCTATGCAAATGTGCTTCTCTTTAACACTTGTTCATCCCCTTATCAGAATATGTTACCTATATTCTTCAAATAAATTGCTTGCAGTGGAACTTTAGTCTTAAGCTCTTCCATATGAACTATAATGTTGACTAAAAACATCGCTGACATGTTTTTCAATTTGCTCATGTGCAAAATTCATACAGAATGTCATAGATATTACCATTTTGCTGTGAGACTTAAATGAGTTAAACAATTCCAATACATGGAAAATGAATATGAGCCAAAATAGTCTAGCTACATTTCCAAAATAATTTTCTCAAGGCCAAATTCATTTACATAGATCACTTGGGAGAGGGCTTAACATATATTAAGTACTCACAAATATAACTTAATATTGTTATGACTGACTTGATATTAGGTAGTGTGAAGAGATTCACAAAGGTTTTCTATGCAATCTTTAAAACTACAAACTAAGGTTTGTTAAGGCTAAATAGCTTGCCAGAACTTTCAGAGATTTGAAATTAAAGCTATGCCCTTTTCACAAGTTCTTGGTACAACTTCTGAAATTTAATATTTGGCTTTACCCTGTCCAAATATCTTACTCTGAATTTCTAAGTCTGATGACTTGATAGGTGAATAATATCATGCAATTTAAAGCAAATATTTCCACTTTGATAAGCACAAGACTTATGAGTTACTTTTCTAAAATCAGATTCTAAACCTCACACTTAATAATATAGTATCAATTGCTTTGTTATAGTATTTGAATGTTTTCAAATATCCTCATTCTGAATAGATTGGAGTAGATGCACATTAAGAACTATTCTGACAGATAAAGAAGCACACATTTCCAGACCATGATTTGGGATTATATCATTGACCCGGAAGTGTACAGAAGCCTAAGTTTTAGAAGACATTTTGTAAAACAGCACCACTTTTCAGTGTTCTCACCAGCCCTGCAGATACTCCAGTTCCTGGGGTGAGATCTAACCTGCATCTGTAGCAGCAAATTAAGGCTGAGGTTGACATCTTTAGGCTTGTTTTTTTTTTTTTTTTTTTTTTTTAAACACTGGGATCATGCAGCTCTTCTGCAAAGGAAAGACATTCCTTTCACAGTGAATAGGTCCTGTGGTTTCACTCTCTGTGAAAACTTAGGCAAAAATACTTTTAAGCACTTTGCTTGAGGTTATCTCAGAGAGTCAGTAGGAGTCTCAACCAGCACAGGAAGAAACAGCAGTGACTAACATGGAGTGTGATGCTTGGGCTCATTGTATTCTGGCTGTGTGCAGTTCTAAAGGCCAAAGTGTTGCCAGATTACTCCTAGACTTTTAGGAAGTGTGAAACTGTTGCTTAATGCTAGATTTTCTTACAAAGGGATGTTTATTAGAAGTTTCATTCGGCTTCACTGATCACCCTTCTCAACTATAAACTATCTCTAGATGTTTCTGATAGAATCAAACACTTCCTTCCTTTCAATATAGATAGATGAGATGCTGTAGTAATGTGGCTTCCCTCCTAATTCCATAAAGACTTTGTGTCTCTTAAAGAAAAAACAAAACAAAAGAGCAAATGGCTACATCATTTAATTGGAACTATGAACCCAAACATTTAAAAATTCTCAAGACTAAAAAATTATATGCAATGAAAGAAAACAAGGAGAGCAATTAATATAGAAAGACTGTATTGTGCTATTCCACCAAATCAACAAGCCTATTCCGGTTCTTTTTTTTTTTTTTTTTTTTTTTTTGCATTTTTTTCTTGTAGCTGGCAGCAATTGTGTTTAAGTCAAACAATAACTGGATTATGAATGCCTGCCAATTGCTTTCTTCCTTTGCTAACAAACACAATTTTTAGATTCCTGGCTGAGTCAACTAATTCTTAAGCCTAAATGGGAAAATTAACCCCTGGGGGATTAAACTAAAAACAACAGTAACAACCACACAGCTTGGTAACACTGGAAGTTTCTGAATTGTTTTATAGGTTTTTATATAATGAATTGGGATATCATTAAAACATGCTAAACAATAAAACCATGTCTAAGGCCTTTCAGGTTTCAGTAACAAAATATAATGGGGTGGCTCATAAACCACAGGAGTTTATCTGCCACTGCTCTGGAAAACCAAGGTGTCCAAGATGAAGGAACCACCAATATCACGGTCTGCTAAGAGCCACATTTGGTTGACATGTCATGCCGCATCCAAACATCCACTATGGAACTAGCCGGTTCCCTGGAGGCTTTGTGTAAAGACATACATCCTTTTTTATACAAAATTATAAGTTAGCAAATGCTCTTTATTCAGGACCCAATCACCTTCAAATGGCCTCATCTCTGCATAGCATCACTTTGTCAGCTTGGATTTTAATAAATGAATTTGGTGGGTACAAACATTCCCCTAGTACCACGTACATAATATACATTGCATTAATTATTTATTGATAAATCTGTAACATTTTATTTATGTTTCTTATTGCATTCATTGGCCACTCATTTGTATTACTGATGCACAGTAATTTCCAAAACAGGTAAAATAATTTTATTTGTATTGTTCTTTTGCTTGTGTACAAAATTCATTTGCCAAATGGAAAGAAAAAGGTGAATAACACTGTGGTCATCTGATAGTTTCTGATCAGTTTCAACTCAAGTTTCATTCTAATGCTGGCATACAAGACAATAAATGAATTGTGATATAACTTTGTAAGTAGGCTCATTTTGTTTTCTCAGTAACTACACCTTTGAGGCAATACCAGAAAGAATTATTATCTTGAGCAGGATCATTGTAAAGAAATGTAGAGAAAAATGCCATCAGTAATTTATATTATTATTCCTATGCCAAACAGATTTTATATGTATTCTTAAAAATTTGATTACTTTAATTAAACACTCTAAATGGAGTAGACAATGAAATTATAAGAACAAAAGAACACTGACCTACTTTACAGAACAATAATTCCTCAAGTGTGGTCCCCGTAGATTATATATGAAGGTCACTCAGAACTGGAAAATCATAAAAGAAAAAGAAGATGAACAGAGCTTAAAGGTGATACTACTGGGATTTGAAGCAAAAGAACTAAATTAAAGAGACATTGCTGTGGGAATTTTTTGTAGGCACAATAATGACAATTAGATACTTTATTCTTTCTTATACTTTCAAATTGCAATTCATTATCCTTAGGTTGGAGAGCGGGAAGGAATCTGAATAAATGCAATGAGGAAGAAAATCAGCAAATGTGCACTTTATAGTGTGAAAGGCATTGTACTCAACACTAGAGGGAATAAAAAGATGGGTCTTTTAGGAAAGCAAAAAGTGTCTTAATCAGAAAGCATTGTTGATGCTGAAAATGTGGCTGTGTAGCTTTAGGGAGATACAGTGATGCCACACCACACACACATATGCTTCTAGAGATGTTGTAAAATCTAAGTTGTGATCACATGCCCTGAAAAGTTAGGGTCTTCACCAGATGCACATATAGGGCCCAAATCTTTCTAAAAAGCAAGCTAAGCAAGACAAGCTCAACTCACAAGTTTCCAATAAAATGAAAAAAAAATCCTTTAATCATCCGAGGAATAGAAAACAGTGAATTTTCTCACATTTTTCCAGCCAAGCAAAATTTGAAGAAACATGAGACCTTTATATCATATATTTGAAATACCATGTGTAACAATTTTACAAGAATTAATTGTCATGCTGGAAATTATCCCAGCAATTTCAAGATAAACAGCAAAACAACAGTTGTCAAGGATTTTCTATGGGTCAGACTCTGGAGTAAGTATGCAGAATACATCTATAAAAATGATGTAATCGTTAATTCAGAAACGTGTGTGAATTTATGTGGTATAGGATTCAGAAATAACAGATGTAATTGCTACTGTTCTCGTTTTCTTGCTTCTTTTTCCTCTCTTTTTCCTTATTCAGTTATTTATGGCAAATCCCATTGCAAGGATAATTTCAAGAAAATGTACTTAGTTGTTTATCTGAAATAACTTTTAAATCATATTCAAATGTTGGGCATTAGTATTATGGAATCCTAACTTGATACTTTGTGTTCACTGATTTTTGCAGACAAGATGTATTAAAATGAAAATGGAAAATTGTCACTAAGTTGACACAATAAGAAAATCCTTTCTTTGGTTCAAACATAGATAAATATCAGAAAGGGTATTTTGAGAGAATTTAAGACATTAGTGATAATTAACAAAGATAATTTCTATGATACAAAAGGACATTTTTCACCTTATGTTATTTGTCTGCTTTGACATGGGAGGTGACTATACCTTGCACATGGACAGGATAAACAGGATGTATCCATTAAGACTTGTGGATTAGGGTTCTGCAGCTCACTCCTGTTTCTTTCAGTTTGTTTGTTTGTTTGTTTTAATTTATTTTTATTGGAAAGTCAGATATGCAGAGAGGAGTAAAGACTGAAAGATCTTCTGTCTGATGATTCACTTCTCAAGCAGCTGCAACTGCCAGTGCTGAGCCAATCCAAAGCCAGGAGCTTCTTCCGGGTCTCCCACGTGGGGGAAGGGTCCCAAGGCTTTGGGCATCCTAAACTGCTTTTTCAGGCCACAAGGAGGGAGCTGGATGGGAAGCAGGGCTGCCGGGATTAGAACCCTGGCCAGTGCAAGGTAAGGACTTTAGGTGCTAGGCTATGGCTCTGGGCCCAAGCTTACTCCTTTTTCTAAAGATTGCACCTGCAATAAAGTAAGCCGTGACATTTGCCTGCAAGAACCTAACTTTTAACCTTATGAACAGAATTAATTACAAGCTCTCTGTAGTCAGAAAGACTCTAGTAATTGAGTCTTCAATAAAAATATGGAAAAATAGAACCTGTAAGACTAGTATGTTTATTGAGGGAAATAAAAGTATATTCCAAATTATCTCACAATATATTTTGAATTACAAAGGGATCCCATTGCCATTGATTGACAAAAGCTTGATATGATTGGTTAAAACTGTAACAAACTATTCAATTAAATTCATGGCAACCCTTTCCTTTGAGGAATTTAAAGGTATTTTGATGATAGTGAATGTTTCATCTGGGTGGACAGATAATAAAATGAAAATAGAACCTACATGTATAAGGATCAGTAGCAGTGCACAAATAAAATAAAATTAGAATCAATATATATGAAGACTAGCATTGTGGCAAAGCACACTGAGCTGTTTAGCCACTCCTTGCAACACCAGCACCCCAGTTTGGAATGCTGCTTCGAGTCCTGACTATTGTGTTTCTGATTCAGCCTCCCGAATATATGCTTATGAGGTAGAGGATGATGTCTTATATGCTGAAAGAACATGATGTTCACTGGCTTTTGCAACTAGCCCTAGTTGTTGCAATCATTCTGAAAGTGAACAAAAGGAGAAAACATCTTTTTCTCTGTGTATCTCACTTTTTCTCACCCCCTCCTTTCAAACCACCAATTAATGAATCTTAGAGAGTAGACACATATAAAGAAATTGAAAATTTTTGGAAGAAATGATTAAAATTTGAAAATTATGTACAATTGAAATATAAGTTAGCTAGATTGTCTACGGCCATACCACCCTGAATGCACCCAATCTCATCTGAAATAAAAGTTAGCTAGCTAGATAAAATAATTAAATGTTTAAAAATCATCAGGAGAGTAAGAGCAAGAAAAAGCATAAAACAATGGAAAATTTAACAGCTAGGACCTTACCAACAACACACGATGTGAGTTCTCACAACAATGAACAGAAAGAATGCAGGAGATTAAATGAGACATAATTACTGGTAATAAAGAAAAACATTAATGCTCAGGTACTTATGATGCATTTTTAAATTTTTATTTTTTTATTTTTTTAAGGAGAGAGAGAGAAACAGAGACACCGAGAGAGAAAGTGCTCCAATCCGCTGGTTTACTCCTTTTATGTCTAAAACACCTATGGCTAGGCCAGGCTGAATCCTCGGACTGATAACTCTGTCTGGATCTCTCACAATGATGGCAAGTACCCAGTCTTTCTCAAGTTCTGCCCCAGAGTGAATGTTTATAGGAAGCTGTCACAAGCAATGGACCTGGGACTAGAACCAGAAGCTCTTAGGTGAGACACAGGTTTCTTAAACGGGCCTTTTAACATTCTGTACCTAACTGTTAACTTGGAAAAATGCATTTTTAACTATGTATAAATTAAAAAAAAAAACAGAGTGAACCCAAGAGACACCATGGGCAAAGAGAAAAGACAGAACAATGGAAAATGAGATTAGGCCATCTAGGATGGCAATAGAATTAACTCAGATTTCTTCTTTGTACAAAACAGACATGAGTAAGACCTTGAAATACTAAATAAAACAAGAAAACACAGAATTATGTAAGACGTTATATTTTCTTTTGTGAGTGAAAGTGAAATAAATGCATGTAAGACAAATTATTAGAAATTTTGACTTGTCACAGACCCAATACTATTAAATATACATGGATTAAGATTGAGTAAGAAAATTGTTAACACCCAAAACTAAGTACAAAATTAGTTACATAAGTGAAGTAATAATTGCGAAATTGATTTTTTTGTACAAGCCATTTATGGAAATGAAAGTTTAATGTCTCAAACATTAAAAGAAACAGTTGTTATTAAGCACAGATTATGTACTAGTAAATCTAACATTCAGTTAAGTATTAGCATTGTGGTGCAATAAGCTAGCCACTGACTCCAACACCAGCATCATGCATGAATGAAGGCTGGAGCCCAAACATTTCCAGTTACAATTCTCTTCCTTGCTAACGTGCCTGGGAAAGCACCATAAGATGATGCAAAGTTTGTTCTCCCTCCCATATGAAAGGTGTCAATGGAGACTAGCCCCAGTGATTGCAACTATTTGGAAAGTGAACCATTATATGGATGATCTCTCTCTGTCTCCTTCTTTCTCTGTCTCTTCCTCTCTCTCTCTTTCCCTATATCAACCTTTTAAATCAATCTTAATATTTAAAGAAAATATAAATATGTTTATTAATATCCAAATGGAAATCATTGAAGCAGTAAGATAAAATGGGTTTATTTTCAGTAGGTTGTGATATAACAGAAGTAAAAAGAGTGAATCTATAGGCAACTGGATAAACATGAACTCAAACACAATGCATAGTAATTAATGACCAAAAATAAAGAATAAATTTATATCCCATAGGTAATCAAATTACTGTAGAAACTGAATGCTATAACTGAGATATACAGGCATTCTGATTAGTTACTAATTTAGTATTTTTTTTTAAGATTTTTATTGTTATTGGAAAGCTGGATATACAGAGAGCAGGAGAGACAGAGAGGAAGATCTTCCATCCAATGATTCACTCCCCAAGTGAGCCGCAACGGGCCGGTACGCGCCAATCCGATGCCGGGACCAGGAACCTCTTCCGGGTCTCCCACGTGGGTGCAGGGTCCCAAAGCTTTGGGCCGTCCTCAACTGCTTTCCCAGGCCACAAGCAGGGAGCTGGATGGGAAGTGGAGCTGCTGGGATTAGAACCGGCGCCCATATGGGATCCCAGGGCTTTCAAGGCGAGGACTTTAGCTGCTAGGCCATGCCGCTGGGCCCACTAATTTAGTATTTATTAAACTGTTCAGAAATGTATGCAAGTGGAAGCTATTATGCTACATGAAACTAGCCAGTACTCAGAAGGCAAGTATGTATGTTTTCTGATACATGATAGCTAGAATAGAACATGAACAAAAACCCCCACAGAATATATAAGGATAATAATGACATCTTATGATTTGCCTTTTTCAATATTCTGTGGAAGAGTTGGTCTCTACTTTTTTACTCATTGAACATTATGATTATGGCTAATGAAACCTGTGATTATAAAGTTGAGATTATGTTATTACAGAAAATAAAGGGTCAAAAAACAAGTAGGGGAGATATAGAGGGAGACAGAGGGAAATATGGTAAACATAGTGCTGTATCTATTAAATACATGAAATCTGTTCTCATTATATTTATATAATTTTTACATTTAAAACATATTAAATGAAACCTGGAAGTGAAAACTAACCACTGAAATTTGTTAGACCAACCACCTATTAGGCTGTTGATGAGTTGGCCCCTGATAGTCTCAGGTTGGCAGGGAAAACACAAATACAGCAAGTCACTAACTTGTTTCCTAACTTGATGGCCTTTGGTTGACAGAGATCCATGCACTGTCATCAGTCTTTTCATATTTAATTTTTATTTCTCAGGAAATAAACATCACATTGTAAAATTGCTAGATCAGAAGTAGAAGGTAGAACTATAGAAGATGAATTTAAATCCCAGCACTCAATTTGACAATTTAATAGAGGATTTCCCTAAATTATACAAGGGAAGGGGTACATTTGCTATGATAATCAGAAATTTGTTGCTCAATGTCTGATTATTGGACATATGAATTGGCTCATTTAATAAAGGAAAAATGAGATATTAAAGATAAAATAATCAAGTTTTACAGTTTTCATAGTTATCCTAAGAGGATATGTTGGTTGATATTTTGGCTACTGTACAACACACTGCTATTCCTGGTGGTTCAGGAAATATCGGCTATAATATTTTCTTGTCTTGTAGTTATATAGCCAGTGGTGGGATTACTTTATCCTATTTCAAGTTGGCAAACTTATTTATAAGGCATTTGAATGGATTTTGCAATGATGCAGTCCTCAGTTTGCTCTCAGCTGTACTGTGACAATTAGAGGAGCAAATATGTAGTCCATTTACCTCTCTGTTGGAATGAGAGAAGGCAGTCCCTTTAAAACTCTACAAAATGCTTGCTTCTGCCAAGAAGGCAATTTTAACCAAAGTGCCATTCCACCCTTCTGAATTTTAGCTTATCATGAAAATGGAAAAAAAGTTACCAGTTACACCCTTTTGGATGGCAAGCTAGACAATTGTGGATTTCTGATAGGCATTGTCCTGCTTCTTGCTGATTGCTCGGCCTTGTTCTGTTCACCTTCACTGTGTATAAAAGACACCATTTCTACCATTTCCTTGGGTCTTTCTTATCTTGGAGTACCTTCCTGATGCTGCACAAGAGATTTTCTTCTTTAATATATTAAGTAAACATCCCTTTGCTTACTGAAATTGTCCAGAAAAATTTTTGTGTGAGACAAGAATCCAGGTCACTTTCATTTTTTCAAGTGAAATTCCCCACAACATTATCACTTTGACATTGTAATTCATCCTTTTGAATTTCAATCCATAAATGCCAAGGAATAAATTAACCATTTATATTGTTTGTCAAAAAAGAGAAACAGCCATTCTGTTGATCACAACTGAAGGCGGAGCAAATACAGAAAGTTCAGGTCTGATCATGAAGAAGCAATAAGAAGGTATAGTGAAACACTTCAAGACAGTAACATAAGTAGTGACATAATTGATAAGATCCCCAAAGTACAAGCAACAAAACAGAAACCAGAGAAGGGATTACACCAAATGCTGAAGGTTCTACATATCAAAGAAGACAATTAAAGGCATGAAGACACACCAAAGGAATGAGAAAAACATTTGACAGTTACATTCCAGCAAAGGATAAATATTCAGAATATATAAACAACTCAGAAACAACAGCCAATCCAGTGCGGAAATGGGAAAAAAGACATCAATAGCCAAGTCTCAACAGAAGAAATAAATGGCTCACAGATATACGAAAAAAAAAATGCTTGATATCACTAATTATCTATGAAATTCAAATCAAAACCATATGTAGATATTACCTCACCCTTATCAGAGGGCTGTTGTTCAAAAGCCAGAGAAACAAATGCTGTCTGGCGAAGATGTGAAGAAAACCAAACTCTTACAATGTTGTGGAAATGTAAATTACAGCATTTCATTTTCTCTTAACAGATCCTTTAGTAAAAAGTGTTATTTTTTATATATTGTAGATACCATGTAGTACTTTGAAGTACAAAATTAAGACTGAAAATGCAGATACATCTGAAATCTTAATGTCAACTGCAAATATATACAGTGATACAAACATAATGCTGTCATTTATATAATTGTAAGACACTGAACACAGTATAATTCTAATTTATTTTGGAAAAGTGAAAACATAGCGTTAGAAATATCTATCCCATATTCATGAGAGAAAATGCCTTGGGAAAAGAATAAAAGCAAAAATAAATATTAAGTGTAAAGAGCAACTCTAAGAATAATGTTCTGTTTATTTTTATTATTTTTTGAATGATGAAACAAGACAGAATTTTTAACAGCCACTTCACTGGTCAAGATTACTCACTATTCACACATTTAATTATTTTCCTTACCCCAAACGCTTAACACAAGCAAGTAAAGAGGAAAGCAAAAGTTTTAAGGCAATTGCAGACAAGATAATTATTTTCATAAGACATAAAATAAACACTAAATGTTAAAAAGACAGAACTAGTATCTCATCTGGGTTTTTATTACAAAGAAGTTAAGAAACGGGTTTACAGATTTTGTCTTAAATTGGAGATGGATCCAGAAATGGTAGATAAACTTTTTACATTTGGGAAAAGATGATGCAAGAAATTCATGGATTGAGTTCCTAACAAAATTGTACAGTAAGAACTCAGGGAAGGAAGGCACTGGCATAACTCTGAGATCAGGAATTGAGTAAAGATTACCCACATCATTGTCGGAGCAAAAAACGTCCAAAAATCACTAGGAATCCACTTGTGGACAAAGAAAACTGCATTCAATACTTGATGTAACAGAGTAGATTGGGTAGCTCTGATGGTGGTAGATAAACAAAACACCTCTTAAGTGGTACCTGTAACATTTATGCTGCATTAGGTGAGTTGCAGGAGAGATCAAAGAAAATGGGCGTCTGTGTTAGCGTGAGCTGCTAAAAAGCACCGCAGTGGCTGTAGTTCACAGAGGAGAACAATGCTTGGCAATTCATCCGGTTGCACTGTGAATTTGTTTCCACTGGTCCTGATTACAGAATAGTCCTATAATTGCCTTGTTCCATCATGATCACAGACAGGCAATGCCTGATGTTGGTATTTTATGAAAATGTTTATTTGCAGCAAGGGAACATGACAGCTTAGCTGAAGGGAACTAGACCAGGCACATGATGGCAGCTGTCAGGAGTGTACTTAGTTTCCCCTTATCATTACAGGGCGACATTAATATAGAACGCAGACCTGTTTTTCCATGATGGCTACAGGAGGTGGGATAGAGGCAGTGCCAAATCAGACTCAGGGAGATACACAAATGGAGGTGCCACAACAAAAACATCAGTGAGTGTAAATACATCTTTGGTTCAAATGCGTGAGAAAACAAAAATTGCAAACTCAAGAAGATATACAACAAAAAAGGAAAACAGTAATAATAATTTTTACTAGAGTATCTCTTAAACTGTGGAAATTATAATTAGAGTGCAAGTTTATTTAGGTACAATATTTTCCCATGTAATTCATGTATATTCATAAACTTCAATGATTTTTATCAAGAGGCTTTTAAATTATTGTTTTTAATAAGTAAACTGAATAAGTTGCTTTTAAATAAGTTACCTGATCTGAAAAATAAGTCAGAATTTCCTTAAACTCTTATGAGACAACAGCTGTTTATTTTGGATATGTAAGCAGAAGTGATTTATTTTGTTCTTCTTTATATATTCCAGCCCTCCTATATTTTTAGTGTTTTTTTATCAAAAGCAGGTATTTCAGCATATAATGGAATAATTATTTATCCAGTATATATTTAGCATATGTGAGCTATCTTCTAGTTATTGTCATTTGACTCCTCAAGCTACAAAGTGTGATCTTACCTTCAAGAGCCTCCTAGTGGGGTAGAGTAATACCACTAACAACATACTTAATACAAGGGGAATAAAAAAACAGCATAGGTTTTTACTAGATAATATAAATTCATTACTTATGGAAAGAATTTAGACTTTCATTACCTTTTATGATCAGTTTTTCAAATTTTTATCAAAAGTCAAAATAAATCAATGACACATTGCAAGGAAAATGAAAGATTTTGCACGCTTATTTCTGTAGTTAGTACTTGCTTTTATCAAAATTACTTAATATCCCATATATATGCTATTGGTGAATTATTCAACTTTCTTCATTATGCTAATTAACAGAATTTTGGATTCCAAATTTTGCTTGTAATCTTTATATTATTTTGTTTTATCAGCCGTGCCTTAATATGATTAGTCACGTATACTGTTATTGAATAATATAAATTCACAAAACACATGTACATGTAAATATGTTACAGACATATAGGATTTTTCTTCTGAAAAATCTAGAGCATACACCACCTAAAATTCATGGGTAAAGTGCCTGTTCACTAAGGTGCTCAGAGGGTCATCAGGGGAATTCACAGAATACATCTCCAAGTTTTTTCTTGGCTTAAATGCACAGCTTCATTCAAGAAAATGTCTCAGTCCCCTGGACAGCCAGAGCCATCAAGCAGGTGGTGAGGGAGCAAACAGCATGAGCGCTGCTTCTATGCAGGTTATCGCACAAGCTCCATCTCACACCATATTCATACAGGCATGAGGTAATGTTCTTTGACCAGTATTGACCAGTTAATTGGTCTGTTTGAATGCACTTCCCATATTCTAATAATTTTTGTTCAGGAAATCATGGTCCATCTACTCAATAGAATACCACTAGGCCATTAAAAAAATGAAATTCTACCATTTGGAACAAAGTGGTGCCAACTAGACACCATTATGCTCAGTGAAATAAGCCAATCTCCAAATGACAAATAACACATGCTCTCTCTGATATAAAGCAACTTTCATGCAAAATACAAGATCAACAGATATATAGGTAAACATGCATGTACAGTTAGTCATCTAGAAGAACTCTATAATAGACTATCTTATCCAGATGTGAATACACAATGCAGTGTGGATCTCAACTTCCAAATCAAAGGTGGACTCCCAATAAAACTGTTAAACGTATCTTAACAATAGGATTCTGGACTGTCTGCCATTGCCTATACCCACAATGTCATGATACAACTAAATAGCAGCACTTATGACTGTTTTTAAAAAGACTATAGCATTGTAATCATCTAGATGAAGCCATTGGTGGGGAGGAGAGTTGGTGAGGGAGGGAGGTGAAATCCTAAAACCTATGGAACTGCATTATAAAATAAAAAAATAATAAAATTCTGGAGCTTAAAAAAATCATCTGCGTATCTACCATCCACTTAGCTTCTTCTGGGAACTGTTTCCACAGAAGTCTCTTTGAAATAAGGAAAACCAATGACTACAGTCTGTAAATTGATATAGAAATTTTGTACAAACCTGAATACAAGTTTGAATTATTTTCTCAGTATTTATATTTTTAATGTTCTATAGTTTCCAAAAACGTCCTCAGTTTGCTGTATATTGACTTTGTAAATGCTAACGCTTAGATAAAATGAGGCATTACAAAATTTTAACTAAATTATTATAAATTCAAAATAAAGCAAATATTTTCTCAAATTTTAAGTATCCATTTCTAGGAATTGCTAAAAGTGCTTCTGTGGAAAAGATATTGAGCTGGGGAATAGCTTACACAACCACACTCTTCAGGAAAATCCTAAATAGTTAACTGGTTATAACTAGCAATTTGAACAACACTTCCAATATGGAGACAGAGATGTGGCAATAGATATAACTGAATGTCATTATTCTGAGGTGATTCTTACTGTCAAGGAGAAAAACTACATTTGCTGGCTCTTCTGAAAGAATTTTAAACAAAGATTGCAGGTCTTTGAAAATATCCTTTCGTTGTCATTCAATATATTTTTCTATGATTTGCTTTCATACATTTATTGGCATTTAATTCTCTCTGTATATAATTCATCCACTGCAGGACACAGCCAGATTTTTCTAACTTCCTCAAGCAACAATCACTACAACAGACTTTGGGACATCTTTCCCTGTGTTCCTTTGAGCAGCCCTGTCCTTACCATCTTCCTCTTCCTGCTGTCCTCTGCAAATATGAATCTAATTTCTTTTACCAGGGATTCTCCTGTGCCAGACATTTTGTGTGAACTGTCTCATACTATGTAGTCTTGTGTGATTGTCTTTTTAAAAAATTAATTAATAGATAGCATTACCTCTATTTTACAGTGTATGTTATTTGACTTTTTGTGCATTGCTTTTTGCTATCTTATTGGTAAATAATATCTCATATATGTGTATGTATTTTATATGACTGGGATTTTAAACAATGAAGTGAGATAAAATGTGCCATATATGCCATATGGTGCATATTTTAATTACTTAAGCTTTTTATGGGCCAGACACATTGGCTTGGCGGCTAAAATCCTAGGCTTGAACGTCCCATGATCCCATATGCACACCAGTTCTAATCCCTGAAGCCTTGCTTCCCATTCAGCTCTCTGCTTATGGCCTGGGAAAGTAATCAAGAACCATCCAAAACCTTGGGACCCTGCACCCACGTGGGAGATCGGAAGAGGCTCCTGGCTCTTGGCTTCGGATCAGCACAGTTCCGGCTGCTGCAGTCACTTGGGGTGTGAATCATCAGAGGAGAGATCTTCCTGACTCTCCTTCTCTCTGTATATCTGACTTTCCAATAAAAAAAAATAAATCTTTAAACAAACATACAAAAAATCTTTTTACCAGTGCTCTTTTCTTGCACCTGAGAATGGGAGGAAGTGAAACTCCTTTTGATTTCAAGGAACTTCCATGAAGTCAAGGATGTTATCGATCAAAGTGCGGGTATGAGCGAGGCATCTACGATCACTCAAACCCAGATTCGATGCAATCATTTTAATCAAGGGTTTGACAAAGTTCTATAAATGTAGATGACATGAAGTGGCTTTTAGGAGTACAAGCAGACTTCTAAAAGCATCTGCAAAATTATATACAAGAACTTGTCTATTGAGCAGCTTAAAAAGGTGTTATGGCTGCTCCTATCTTTAGAAAAGGAAAAGGGACAGCCATGTGGTACCAAGTGCCACACCAGAATATTTATGGTTGATGATAAAACGCAAAATATAGTTGTTTCATCAGCTTCTCTCGTAACATGAAGTATGCTCATGTGTGTTTATCTTCAGCCCCATAATTAACAAGTTGTTGCATTCAGAGTTTATATAGGTATCGGAAGATTGTTACATTTAAATGACTTTTTGAAAGCCTTCTAAACATGCACAGGCTTCTCCGTGAAAGAATAAGTAGAAGCAAATGATATATTCATCTTCCTATTTAAAGTTCCTGTTACATTGTCACCTGGGAAGTGTAGAAAACATTGCATAAAATGAATTTTAATGAATTGCATGCTTTCCTTAACACTTGTGTGAGGAAATACAATTTTTCCAAATAAAGAATAAGACATTTGTTCATTTTTAAGAAGTGAAAGATTTAGGACAGTTTATAAGAAGTACAAGTAGACACGTGTTCGTTTTTGCTCCATTTCAATATTTCACTGAGCTCACCCAAGATTCTCCAATGACAAAATGTCGGATACCTGTTTAATGGCTCAATATAATTACCGGAGAAAAGGTGGGGTTTGATGAAATCCTAGCCACACATGAGATGAAATGACAGTGTGTGCATTCTTTCACCTGATTTGGATAATGGAGGAGGAGTGATAAATCTATGTCATCCCATCCACTCCTCTCTTCTTGATCTAAATAAAATTTAAGAGCAATGTATGGAATGGCCACTAGGTGGCAAATATTTTAATTTTCTTTCATTTCCAATAAAGCTTTAGAGAAGATCTCAACTGCTGCTCCTTTTTCCCTTAACTTTTCACTCAAAATAGGAATATCGTCATTTT
Organism: Ochotona princeps; assembly: GCF_030435755.1. Lineage (NCBI taxonomy): Eukaryota > Metazoa > Chordata > Mammalia > Lagomorpha > Ochotonidae > Ochotona > Ochotona princeps. The sequence goes on along the minus strand of NC_080843.1, from coordinate 18,154,134 downwards.
TTTGGAATATAGTCCCTTTTATATATTAGTTGCAAAGATAATACAATTTCAGGATGGCACAGTTAATCACATAATTACCCTTTTATATTTAGTTACCTCTTTATTTTCATACTTTTAATCTTAAAATGTATTGTGAATTTTCTGTTTTAAGTATTTTTTCAGAATCTTCTAAATTTGCTTTTACTACGTATGTGACTCCATTGTAACCATCTTCTAATTTTTAAAGAAGTTATTTGCTTTATCTTTCATCTATCTATCTATCTATCTATCTATCTATCTATCTATCTACGTGCTTGAAAAGCAGAGTCACAGAGAGACAGAGATAGGCACACACAGAGAAACATCAGTCTGCGGTTTACTTCGGAAATGGTGGCAACAGCAGTGCTGGGCCAAAACATGAAAGGGAATTCCATCTGAATCTCCCAGGTGGGTGACAGAGCCTAAGATTTTGGACCATGTTATATTTATTTCCTAAGCACATTAGCAGAGAGATGGATAGGAAATGGAGCATTCCAGACCCAAACACCTGGGGCGCCAGAATTGCAAACTGCAATGTTGTTCCCCTTTACAAGAACATACACTTTCATACCTGTGAAAGGATGATTTGAGCATGGTGTGTTCCTTGTGTTCACACATTGCAAAGATAATTCTCTTATATTTGGGTCATCTTGAAGAACTTTCATCTGCCTGATAGCAGCCTTAAGTAGTAGTGGTACATCTCCGAACACTTTAGTTAGTGGCTTAAGGAAGAACTCAGAGAGTCTGTCCTGCACTTTTGCTTAGCAGTGAGGCAGCAATGTTCCATACTGTCTTCCATGGGCACAAACTTCTATGGCAGGAAGAGATATATTTATAAAAGTATAATGAAAGGATATTTGAAATGATCAAATACTGTTTGTAGAAATAGAAATGCTGTTACTCAAACTTTTTCAATTTATAATGTTAATGCTATATATGTATGCAATATACATACATACACATACACACACATATATACATAAACATGTATATAATTTCATGAGCAAATCTGTTACTTCTAATTGCATCTACGCTCACATGTTGGGGTGGTATTCAGCAGAGGATAATGTTGAATATTTTCCACTCTTCTATGCATATGAAATATCAAAATGTGTAAGGTCATTTTACTTTTCCTTTGAATCAGGTCTGAAAGCCAATTGTGGCAACAGTGAGGTTTACTCAACTGCAGTTTAGACATCAGTGTCAGAAAGAAATAATCAAACTATAGCCTCCATCCATTTCAATGTCTTTGAAGATTTTGGCTGTTGTTTTACTTTACTTGTATCAGTAGAGACACTTCCTAACAAAATCATTGACTTTATAACCATTAAGATAGGATGAAAAGCATAGTTAACTCTTGATAGATGGATTATTATGATGATTTTAAAAGCTCTTGTGGTTAATGAGAGAGCAAAATGTGAGAATGTCTTCTTTGTGAAGCTATTGAGAATATTGAGAACAGGAATATAACCGGTCTTTGCAGTCAGCTGACTTCATGGGCAAAATATTTCTGTCACTTCCTAATTTGGAGTCTTTTAAAATTATATGTGTACCTTCCCACTGTAGGGGGAAAGAACTGTAACTTTACTGAGTTATCATAAAATTAAAGAATTGTATTTTTTTATTAATGTAACAAGAGTGAATTTTTTGTATTTCATATACATAAAATACAATTTTAAAAGCATTTATCTTACTTTATTTATTGTTGGAAAGACAGATCTACAGAGAGAAGCAGGTACAGAGAGAAAGATCTTCTGTCCACTGATTCATTCCCCAAGTGGCCACAATGGCCGTAACTGAGCCAATATGAAACAGGAGCCACAGAAGCTTCTTCCAGGTCTTTCACATGGGTCCCAAGGTTTTGGGCCAACCTCTACTGCTTTCTGAGGCCACAAGCAGGGAGCTGGATGGGAAATGGAGCAGCCACGACAGGAACCAGCCCCCATATGGGATTACAGAAGATACAATGTGAGGATTTAGCTACTAGGCTGCTGCATCAGATCCCCAAGGTTACAATTCCAAGATAATCACAATTCTCTCTCTCTTTCTACTTACCCCGATAACCATCTCTCCTTCCTATTTTTCCCTTTGATTGTTGCAAACACCGAATTTTAGTTCAGTCTGTAATCACAGGCTTAATATACCACTAATCAAATATTCAATGCATAGAAGTATAAAGACCACAGTTTCACGGAAATATAAGCAAAAGCTTAAACAACAATTAATTATCAAGATGTTTGTTTTGTTCCTACACATTTTCTGTATCCTGTATTAACTATTGCAGAAAACACATGGCATATGCCTTTTGGGACTGGGTTATTTCACTAAGCATAATGGCTTCCAGTTGCATTTGTTATTGTTGCAAAAGAAAGTAAGTCAATATACAGTAATACTTTTGCTTAGTCTTCCATCAAAGCAGCTGAGATGAACTGGAAAATATTAAAATGGCATTTTATTTCTTTGCATTTATAGTACTCAGAGATTTTAATGGCACTTTAATTTATATTCATTATGATGCCATTGTGCATAATTTCCCTACTCTGTGTCCTGGATGAAATTTTATAATCAATTAATGTTAACAAGCATATATTCAGAATTCTAGATATTTTAAGCTCCAGCCACTGCCTCCCACTCACTGAGGATGTGGAAGTGACAGATGTGAGCACTTGGAATAAAACTTTAACTTTGCTTTCATTTTTTCCTTCTGCATCCTTATTCTAAACAAGCACTGATTTCTATTTATTCTCATGCAATTCTAGCTATGTTTACTATTTCAATTATATTCTCAATATATCTTTATTTTATGTTTATTAGAATGTGTTCTTATTGATAAAAATTCAATTTATCCCTGTCTTTTAACATCTTCCTCTAAACTTGCTGGTCATCCAAGTTACTTCCACTTACTTTTTATTTAGTTGTAAGTCTTTCTGTATATAAAAAAATTGGTGTTGTGCAATAGTTTAAGGCGTTACTTAGGATGAGAGAATTCCTTATCAAAGTTTCTGGAATGCAATTCATCTTCCATTTCCAATCCGGCTTCCTGTTAATGTGCTTAGAATACAGTAGATGATGGCTCAAATAGTTGAGATACTGCCACCCATATGAGAGAGCTGGATGCAGCTTCAAGCTTTTGGCTTTCATCTGGACCACAGCTATTATTTTGGGTACTCAGAAATGAAGATCTCTTTATATCCCTCTGTCTCCCTTGTGTCTTGCTCTGCCTTTCAGGTTCACTAATTAATTAGAAATATTTCTTAACATAAAATAGCATATGGTTTTGAAAGATCTTTCACTTCTACCCTTCCATCCTTCTTATAAATGATACATGATAGATGTTTAGAAATATTTACAAGAACATAGAATTAAAAAGATGGAACTTTAAAATGTTGACTTCATTCCTTAACATAAATACCATAAAGTTTAAAGGAAGTTTTGTAAGTAAAGATACCAGTCATTTAGCCCGTTTCCTAACCACTGAGACTCCCAGCAATTTAACTGTCAACCTTCTTATAAGGTGAAGGAAAATGGGTGTTTTAAAGATTCTTTGTACCTTGGAAGCACAGCTGAGTAAGACTGAGTTACATCAAGGCACTAAGTTCTGCATCTAACGATTTTCCATCAAACTCTCACAAAATCACTCTTTTTTTGATGAGAGAAATAAGTGAGGGTGTTTTGTGTTGGAGTAGGATTTTTCTGATAAAACATTCCCCAGTAGTTATTCTCAAAACTTCCTCATCCATAGAAGCTGTTTTTGCTCCTTCATTCTTTTTTTTTTTGTATTTATTTTATTATTTATAATTATTTCCCCACCCCTCCCCAAACCCTCCCACATGCTTAAGAAAGTCAGCAAGAAAATCGTCATGAGCTTTAGACAAAGCTTTTGCCTTGACATTGTTCTGGACCAACTCACTTTTGCTTGGACTGGATCACATGCGCCTTTTGTAGCCTTTCTTTGGTTGAGGACTGTCTTCAGAATCAGACTTCAAGCATTTATTAACTTTTATGCTGTCATACTTTGCATATTAACAACACTTCCATAAAATTTCTATTAAAGTTTCTATTCATTCTCTGCTAAATTGTGTAGCCATGTCATGGACATGTAACAACATGAAAAGGGGCCCGGCTTCCTTAAGTCGCACTTGTACAGAGTAAAGCCAACAGTTTAACTTTGCAAGAAGCAGTGAATGAAAATCATTAGGTTATTGGTGTCAATACATTCACTAACAGCACTGAAGGAGGAGAATTATATGGATGGAAAAAGAAAATATTGGTCTCTTTCATGTGTCGTTGAATATAGGAAGTCTTATAAACTTAAGAGTGTCTGTGTATACATATGTAGGTTGCAACTGAGAGAAAAGTGGCCCAATTTTAGATGCAGAAAAGTGCCAGAAAACAATGTCTGCATGTGGTGCCTTGAGTGAAAAAGTGAGAGAATATGTACACTTCCATTCAAGTTTTGTTTTAAATGAAGTTCAAAGATGATTGAGAAGAATTCAGTGCTAAAGGAAAACTATAGATATTTATATTTAAATATGAAATTTCAGATGCAGAAATTAATGTTGCATTAAGCAGTGTCTTATAAATTTTGTGTAATGTACATACTTTCAGAGAAGTTAAATATTATCTTTGAGAAAATCACTGTGCTAACACTCAAAAGAATAATAAGCTGGAAACATGAAAAGCAGATCGGGGATTTAAGAGTATGCAGAGTTAGAGATATTGCTAAAGAAGCCAAGAAAATTGATAGCATTGATTCATTTTAAACGTGGGTATTTTAAACCATGGTATGTTCAGGGTCCTTAAAACCTTAAGCCTCAGTAATTAACTAGGAAGGTCCTTTGTTCTTAGTAAAGCTTTTATACTCATATTTGAAGTTCACTAATATTAAAAAAAAAAAAAAAAAAACAGAAACTAGCGTTAACAAATACAACTATCACTAACAAAGCCTTAAGGACTTGTTTCCTGGGAAGACTCAGACTAGCAAACTCGTTAACCTTTTTCAGGCCATCTAAGAATAATGAAAAAGAAAGGGAGATAGAAAAAGATAGGATATATTTCAATGTCAGAATAAATTTCAGCACTTAAAATGAGAGAATATGTGTTAAGAAGTCAAAAGAAACAATTTTAAAATCAGATGTATTTTCCTCTTCCTTTTCTACTTTTTTCTCCCTTTCTTCTCTTTTCTTGTTGTTTTCTCTCTTGTTTATGAATTAAAGAAGGATCTCAGAAAGATTTTAATAGTTTTAATGGGAAATAATAATGGAGATTAGTTGCATACAAGGAAAACGATCAAATAAGTCATCTGCTTCTTCAATTTGTGTGCCGAGTTGTGCTGAGGGAAGGTCCCAGCAATGTCAGTGGTCCAACCAGGCACCCAAATGCTGGCTTCTAAACTCCCTTTAAAAAACAAGGAGCAACACATATCTCAGTGGAAACTAAAGAATGATGGAACTTCTACAATATGCTATGGCCTATACAACAGCTCAGCATCAGACTATCTTGATACATTAAAATCTGATACAAATGCTCAGAAACATGTAAATTCAATAGAAGTTTGAATTTTACTTATATTTAACAAAAATGTTCACACATGCAATTCACATATATTTAGAATCATTTAAATGTAATGCAATTTAACTAGTTTCACATGAAAATATATACAAATGCTTGAAATAGAAAGTTATTCTTTTAAAATTTTAGAATTTTAATTTTTTATATACTTGAGAGAGGACAGAGGGATGGGAGAGAGAACACAACAAAGACAGAGATTGATCTTCCATCCCTGGTTCAAGTTCCAAATGCCAGTCACAAGCTGGGCCTAGGTATGTATGAATCCAGGATACTGAGACTCCATTTGGCTCTCTCACATCAGGCTAGGGACCCAAGCACCTGAATCCTCTGGAGAAATGCGTTAGTTGTTCGCTGGACCAAAAATGGAGATGGTATTGGAACCCAGGCACTCAAATGTGAGTGTTGGGCATCTTAATTGCTGAGCCAAATTCCCTCCCTGAAAATTGACTCTAACAATTTTATTTTTTAATTTTTTGATTTTTACATAGTTCATTAGAGTGATAACAGTGAAGGACTACAGGAAGGTGGATGAGAACATTATTTCCACATTCTCTCTTTTTTCCTCTTCCTGTACCTGGGGGAAAGAGGGAGATAAACAGAAAAGGCACACATAATCTTCCAAACAACTCAGTACCCTGGGATGAAGGACAGACATCCAGCACCACCCGAGGGTCCCCGATGTGGGGCATGCTCTGAGAGTCCTGTTCAAGAGGTTTTGATAGTTCAAAAGTTCTAAAGTACTACTGATTTCGCCACACAAAGCACAATGAAATCTCTCCAGAATCCACTGATTGACAAAGCCCTCCTTAAAGTCTCCATTTTCCCAGATATTCACTGCCAACACTTGGTTGGGGTAGTTGATCAATTTGGTCTGTCTTTCATCCTCTGTTATGGTACCAGGTGTCCTCTGCAGACTCCGATGTACTGCCATAGCCTCCATGTGCACCTGGATGTGCTGCCCACTATTCTGTCTAAGCCACTGAGGATGCCCAGTTCTGATACATGCACTTCATGGTCAGACTATGAAACCTGCAATTCTCTTCACGATTGGGGGTCTGAGTCCAGCAGTTCAGTTGGAGGCATCTCCAAAAAACTTCATCTGAGGTAATTCTCGATCTGATTCTTGTGTGTTTGCCAATACAGGATCTGGCACAGTCTGTCACCCAATCAGTTTAGCACATGCTAGTGGTTGCAATTGCTGGGTCAGTTCTGTTTTAGCTCTGTCTTCTACACAAACCAATGGGTATTGCAGGCCAGCCCAATCTTGCACACCACACACTTGGTCCTCATGCAAACCAGTGGGAGCTGCAGTCTAGTTGGAGCAATCAGCAATAACCCCCACCAGGCCCACCCCCTGCATGGTTCCCATGCTTGCCGGTATATACAGCAGACTGGTCCAGTCTGTCCAAATCTCATTAAGCTCTCATACATGTCAATGTGCATTGAAGCTTAGTTCAACACAACCAGCCCCACTATCCAGTTCACACCCATGCTGGCGGGTGCCACTCTCTGACTAGTCATGCCTGTCCTAGTCCTGGTTCTTATGCTCACCAGTCAGAGCGGCAACCCAAGAGGGAGGTGCCCACCGTTTCCCTAAAGGGCCCACTCCCATTTCAAGATTTTGCACTCAAGGTGGTTCTGAAGTTTAACTTGACAGAATTTTCACATACCCCTTTCGCTCCATGCCAGCATCTGCCAGCTGATGTGGCAGCAAAGTCCAACCGACCCACATCCACTGTGAATTATGCATGCACAAATAGGAACAGTGAACCTAGCCTGGCCTTCCCCTGATCCAACTCATATGAAGCCAATAGGTGTTGTAGCCCCGCACAACCTGGTATGCCCCATTCTTACTTTCACATTCACCAGCGGGAGTGTTGGTCCAGCAGGAGAGCCCCTCAATAGCCACCCCATCAGGTTCAACGCCTCCTCCCCTGGGTCTCACATGTGCTGTTTGGATGCTGTGGCAGTCTGGCATGGCCTGCCTCACCTCACCACTTGCCAATGTGTGCTTTAGCCTGGCCAGGCCCACCCCACCCCCAATTCCAGCTCACACAGGTGGGGGCTGTAGCCTAGCCCATCCCTTCCAGGCCTCAGCCCTGGCGCTATCGTGGACTGACTGGTATTGCGCCCCCACCTGGTATGACCCACACTCCATTCTGGTGCTGGAGTCTATCTCAGTGTGGCACATCCCAGACCCAGCCCACACCCATGCCGAGGGATCCTGCAGCCATATCCAGACCAGACTGCAGCCTCGACCCGGGCCCTCACGCTCGCCAATGGGAATCACCCCGGCCAGGGTGTCCCCTTAGCTCTTCAACTAGACCTGTTTCCAGTCACAGATCTTGTGCATGCCAGTAGTTGCCCTGATCCAGCTTGGCATAGCCCTTCACCTGTATTGGCCTTTGCCCTTGGATGTTGTACCTACAGGGATGGAAGCAGACTGAGCAGATCCAGGTTGCAGCACCTGCCAATGAGAGTTGGGACTGGGGGTTATCCAAGTCAGGCCAGGCTGCAACATCTAACCTAGCATAACCTGCACTTCAGCCTGGCTCCTGCACTTGTTGGCAGGATAAGGTTTACTGGGCCCTGCTCAATCTGCCCCCTTCCAAAACCACTCCACATACTTGCCAACAGGTGGCGTTACCTTGCCCGGCCTGCCCAACAACCACACCTAAACTACATGTTCACCAGTGGGAGCAGTGGCCCACCAGGGGAATTTTCCAAGTTCCCCCACAAGGCATACTCCCAGACCCAGATCTCACACATGCCAGTGAATACTAGGCCCTACCTGGCGGAGCCTGGCTCCTCTGTCCTGGCCTTTGTCTGGGTTGGTGGATGTTGCAGTCTGGCCCGCCCCACACCCTGTTTTAGGGTGCCCATGTGGGGGCTTCAGCCTGGACCTGCCCAACCAGTTCCTGTGAGTGCCAGCAGGTTCCATGGTCATGTCTAGCACAGCCAATGACTACCCCAAATCTTAAGCTAACCAGCGAGACTTGTAATTTCACAGGGTTAGGCCCACATATCCCGCACAGAATCTAGCCCCTGGACTTGGTTCTCTTGCATGCTGTTTAGTGTCATGCCCCAACCTAATGTGACGCATCTTCTGTTCTGACACTCACTGCCAGGTACTAGGATCTAGCCCCACCAGACAGGCCTCCAACCCTAGCTTTCACGTGGGCTGGTTTGTGGTGGTCAGCAGTGCTCCATGCTAACAAACCCAGCTCATGTCTCCCAGGTGAGCTGGTGCATTGGTCTGACCCATAAAGGTCTCTGGCCTCTCCCCTCCAAACCACCATTTTTCTGACCCATTGCTTACCTGCAAGTACAGTGGCCTTGTCATGGGGATTCCCTCAGAAGTAATTCCTCACATGAAACACACTTCCGTGGGATCCTGCCTCCCCCATATTCCCTTGCCCATTTCCCTAATCAATCCATAATCCTTGTGCCTCGGATAATATGGGTTCTCCAGCCCAGGCTTTGGAAGCCCAGTGGGTGAGATGCTGCCCACCAGAGTCCCAAACTCCTGGCACATGTGGTGGTCTGGTGCTTTATCCTTGCACAAGATTTAGCACTGTTGAACTTCACCAGGCCTGGTGCACCAACACACGAGGGCAGCATGCTGACCTTGGCACCTCCCCTCCCCTTTCCTCATCACTCCCAGAACCAAACACACAAGGAAACCCTTAAGTTTGCTCCATCTGCCTAGACTTGAGCTCCCAGGCCCCACATGCCCCACCAGTGCTAAGCCTCTAGCCCACACCCACTCAAGCCCAATTCCAGGTATGGAGATGTTGGCGAACTGCTGCCCACTGGCCAACCTGGCGCAGGAATCGACATAAATAAATTTCAGTTATTTCCTTAAGACACCACATTTTCAATCCAGTATCAATTAGGTAAAACACACAAACAAACAAACAAACAAAAAACTCAATTTTCAACAAGATGTTTGAAAACTGACATATTCTGGTTACTGGTTAGTTCAATTGTGTACTTACATTAATAAAGAGTTACTATCACTTATATGCTTATGTTCAGGTCAATCTCTAGAAACACAGATTGTTAACATTATTTTAGTTCTTAATAATTTATCAAAATTTTAGTTCTCATTGCTAAGTAATGTACACATTCACAGGAGACATTGTATAATCTTACATTTGTTCTGAGAAAAATTTAAAATATGAACTTTAGTCTGCTCTTCAATATAAGCACATAATATTAAAGACATTTTTATAAGCAATGATACAGCCATTAGGTCATCTCTAAAAACAAAACAAAACAAACCAAAAAAACCCCAAAACCCTGTAGGTCCTGGCTGGTTTTCAAATGCACTTTTATACCTCTTGAATCTGATAAAAAGAACAAACGATGTTTCTTGATAATTTCCTTTTGTCTTTTTCTAATAATTCATTTCTGTCATACATTACAAAGATATTGGTTAGGAACCAACCTTTTACTAGAGTTGGCGGGGGAAAATTGAACTCCACTCCTCCCTGTAGCTTCTTACTGCTGATGTTGTATGATTGCAGCTCAATAATTCAAAACAGCTACAAGGTGGAATCAACCAGATTTCCATCAATTGATGACTGGAGTAAGAAAAATACAGTATATAGATACTTGCTGGGATAGTAGTCAGCCAAAAAAAAAAAAAAAGACTGAAATTCTTTCATTAGCAACAAAAGAAATGGACCTGGAAATTATTATGCTTATGAAATAAGCCAGTCCTGGTGCCTTTCCCCCCGTTTTGTTTTTTTAAGATTTATTTATTTTTATTACAAAGTCAGATATACAGAGAGGAGGAGAGACAGAGAGGAAGATCTTCCGTCTGATGATTCACTCCCCAAGTGAGTGCAACGGCCGATGCTGTGCCAATTCAAAGCCAGGAGCCAGGAACCTCCCCCAGGTCTCCCACATGGATGCAGGGTCCCCAGGCTTTGGGCCATCCTCGACTGCTTTCCCAGGCCACAAGCAGGGAGCTGGATGGGAAGTGGAGCTGCCAGAATTAGAACCAGTAGGATCCCGGCGCGTTCAAGACGAGGACTTTAGCTGTTAGGCCACGCTGCCGGGCCCCTTTCCCCAATTTTCATACCTTCCCTTCTTTTCATAATTCCTCCATTTTTTTACCCTACAAGCTTAACAATTATTTTAAAGAATACATATCTGGTTTAACTGCCTTTTAGCTAATTTTTATGCTTTCAAAAACCAATCCTTCAAATCCAGTAACACTTAGGCAGACTGGCATTTTTTTTAATTATTACTCCGACATTGCTAACAATAAGCAAGGATCACTGCACACTGTTCTTTCACACACATTTTTTGTTTGTCTTTTTCAGTTCTACCAATGGTGTGCCTTACTTAGAAATGCCTGGAAGGAGAGGCAATATCATTTTATTTTTTCCTTTCAGTTTCTTGCAACTTTATTAGTAGGGCAAGAGTTTATCTCTTCAGTCATATATACAACCAATTCCTTTAAATTGTGCAATTCCACTGCATGTTCGCAAATAAACTAAACATCACCAGCCCATTAGGAAGATTTCCTGAAAATATCTCAGATGGGAGAGTCTCATTTATTCATTTGTGTCATTATAATAAAAATAAAAGCAAATGATTTGTCTGTTCAGTTCTAAACAATGTGACAAGTGCTTTCATGTATATATCAACTAAATTTTAATACCCAGAGTTTTGTAAGAAACCACACTGAATCTTTGTCCATTATTATGGTACTTTTCTCTTTCCTTAATCGGATGCTTCAGATCTTTCTGATCCTACCAATTGACAAGAATCCAGTAGATTTTTTTTAAAAATACAAAGTAATTGTGAAATACAGAATAACTGAAATAATGTTAACTGTATTCAGCCTTTAAAATAACGTATTTTAAGGCCTGGTGCAGTAGCTTAGCAGCTAAAGTCCTCGCCTTGAACACACTAGAATCCCATATGGGCATCAATTCTAATCCCGGCAGCCATGCTTCCCATCCAGCTCCCTGCTTGTGACCTCGGAAAGCAGTCATAGACAGCCCAAAGTCTTAGGACCTTGCACACGCATGGGAGACCCAGAAGAGGCTCCAGGCTCCTAGCTTCGGATTGGCTCAATTGCAGCAGTTGCAGCCAGTTGGGGAGTGAATCAACGGATTGAAGATCTTCCTCTGTCTCTCCACCTCTCTGTGTATCTGCCTTTGTAATAAAAATAAATAAATGTTTAAAAATAATAATTTCAGCTCATTTATTAAAATTCATTCATCATTTCACACATGGCATCTCTAAAATTATCTTCATTTATACTTTTAATATCATGGGTGCCTAAGTTAGACTCAAATTAAAACATTTAGCAACAACTTCCTTAAAGAGAATGTGTATTTAATCACTCTAAGTGTTGAGATTTACCCAATTTCATGTAGTTATCTAAAGTATCAAATCATTATGGTTTTGTGAAGTACTGATCCAAAATCATTTGTCCTCTTATAGAAATATGCAGGTTTTATCTTAAGTGTAAAAGATACCTAAATAGTATGTGTCGAATACATTTGGAAACGCATTTAAAATCAATACTATATTTCCAGTTTATAGCAGGTCAATGACAGTGTATCTCAGTGGAACCAAAGAGCATTTTCCCCAAAGAAGGCACTGAAATTCTCTATTTCATAATGTACATTACAGTTCACTGAACTATGGTCTAATTCCGAATGCCCCTGGTTCACAATATGCAGTTTCACAGCTTCTAAGGATTCAATACATAAAAACAAATGTTAGAATGCCGACTCAAGATTTTTTGTAGCATGTGAGTTATCATTTCTGGGTCTTGCGGTTTTATACAAAAATCATGATAAAGTTTGTAAAAGGAACCATTTTCATATGTACAATCAAAATTGCTCTCTATTCTCATTCTTTTCATTTTTTATATACTTACTATCTTTATCTTAAATGTTTTCTAAATTTGTCCAAATTTTTAAAATAATTAATTTCAGCAGATGACTATATAACCCTCTCAAATCAATTTTTCTGTAAGCTAAAAAAGATGATAATAAATGATGAATTAATATATTATTAAAATATGTGATAAATGCTCTTTCTTGACATACTGACCACTGTGTCAATCTCTTCTACTGCATTGTGCCCTATTTTATTGTGTCAAGCTCCTTAGTAAAATGCTTAAAATTTTGGATGTATAAGTAATGTAACTATATTTCACTTAATCTTCATATTCTCAAATCACAGGAAGTTAGTATGCTTATTATTCTGTTTTGGATGCATTTGTTACATTGAGCTTCTTCTTTTTTCTTGTGCTAGTTATCCAAACAGAAATTGTCAGATTTCTTTGTACACATTTTGACAGTTTGCAGAGTATATGCATAAATTGTCATGATAATTGCTTATAAGACCTATTTTTATTTGAAATGCAGTTTACAGGGAGAGGAGAAGAAGCACACAGAGAGAATGCTCTTCCACCTTCTGGTTTACTCAACTTGTTGCAATGGCTGGAAATAGGGCAATTATAAAGCCAGGAGCCTGGAACTTTTTTTTTTGTCTCCCATATATGTTCAGATGCCCAAGAATCTGTGCCATTTTTGCTGTCTTATCAGACATATTAGTAGGCAATTGGTTTGGAAGTGGAACAGCCAGGACTAGAACCTGTACCCATATGGGATGCCAGCACCTTAGGCAGAAGTGTAACCCTGTACACTCATCACCAGCCCCCATGATAACTCTTAAATATGCTATATATCTCCAAAAGAAACAAATTATGTTAAGATCCACTGATCAAAACAAACATGGAAAATCATAATACAAGGATACATTTAATAACAATAATGAATTTAAAGTAACAAGAATACAAGTAACTTTTTCATATGGTTTCATTTCCTTCCGGTACATTCTCAGGAGTGAGATGGATGGGTCAGTATATGAAAGAGTTATTTGGAACCCTATGTTTCTCATTTCTTTCTTTCTCTTTTTTCCTTCCTTCTTTACTTCCTTCCTTTCTTCTTTCTTTCTTGACGTTTCTGATGGTAGCATAACAAGGTATGGCTCCCAAGGCCCCTCCCCTTCTCCAGGGGGTCTGGGATGGAGATTGTGCAAAGGCCAGATTCTCACTAAGTTGAGGACTGAGTGGGGGCAGGGACTTCCCAGCAGCTCTGCTCTTCCTCTGGCACTATTGCCGGGTCGGTGGTGCAGTGGTGCCCGGGGCTCTTACTTGAAGGCCATGTGGATCATGAGGTCCACTACCCTGTGCCATAGCCAAATTCTTGTCATACCAGGAGATAAACTTGACAAAGTGGTCATTGAGGGCAATGCCAACCCCAGTATCAAAGGTGGAGGAGTAGGTGTTACTGCTAAAGTTGCAAGAAATAACCTGATCCTCCGTGTATCCCAGGATGCCCTTCAGTGGGCCCTAGGAAGCCTGCTTCACCACCTTCTTGTTGTCATCAACTTAGCAGCTTTCTCCAAGTCAGGCCACTACGGACACATTGAGGGTTGGCATGTGAAAGGCCATGCCAGTAGGTTCCCCGTTTAGCTCAGGAATGACCTTGCCCACGGCTTTGGTGGCGCCAGTAGAACCTGGGATGATGTTCTGGGCAGCCGCAACGCCTTTGTGTCATCCTGCCTCCGAAAGGGGTCTGCCACGGCCTTCTGAGTGGTGGTGACGGCATGCACTGTGGTCATGAGTCCCTCCACAATGCCGAAGTTGTCATAGATGACTGTGGCCGGGGGTGTTGGTGTTGCAGCTTTTGGTGTTGCAAAAGGCGTTGCTGACAATTTTGACAGAGTTGTCAAACTTCTCATGGTTCATGCCCACTACAAAAATGGGGGCGTCAGCAGAGGGAGCAGAGACCATGACCCCCTCGGCCCCAACCTTCAAGTGAGCTCCAGCCTTCTCCATGGTGGTGAAGACACCACTGGACTCCATGTTGTCAGGGTCTCGCTCTTAGAAGATGGTGATAGCTTTCCCATGGATGACAAGCTTGCCATCCTCGGCCTTGATCATGCGGTGGAACTTGCTGTGCGTGGAATCACACCAGAACATGTAGACCATGTTGTTTAGGTCAATGAATGGATTATTGATGGCCACAATGTCCACTTTGCCAGAGCTGAAAGCAGCCCTGGTAACCAGGTGCCCAGTGTGGCCAAACCGTTCACTCGGACTTTCACCATCATGTCTCAGGGATGTACCAGCACTGCATGAGATGCGGTGGCAGTCTTTGGAAAGGGGCGGAGCTGTCTAGCGGCATATTTCACATCAGCTAAGATATGGAATCAAATCAATCCAGATGTGCACTGATATATATGTGTGTATGTGTGTGTACACATGTAACATACATATTACATATTTGATATATATCACTATATTGCTATTTTAACACATCATCTTTATCCAAATATTTATATATGTACGCAAAATGGAATATATAAACACTAATATGTGTGTGTGTATATATACATATATATATATATAATGAAATGATATCCAGCCATGAAAAAATGAAATCCTGTCCTCTGCAAGGCAAAAGATGCAACTGAAGACCAATATGCATAACTGATTTTGTCATTCCTGAAAAGATAAATACATATTTCTAATATATCATATTTGATATATAATAATGAAACTATAAGTTGAAACAACGTTATTGTTAAAATTAAAGGAAAAGATAAGGAAGGGGGAATTAAGCAAAGGAGTGAAGGGGCAAGATAAAGTTATCTTAAAAGAATATCTATGCAATAAAAGAAATAATTTCTTTTTTATATTAGTGCATTTTTTTCCTGAATGAGGAGGTTTAACGATATGCCAAGCCCGCAGCAATATATTAAACCAGTTTTGAATAACAATACTGGCACATACAATGGCACGCTAATTTCTTGTTTTTTCAGATCAAAGAAATAATAATGTTGTCAGAAGTTATGGGAACTGAGGGAAACTATTCTTATTATGTTCACAGATCCTCCGACTTTCCTCCACAGATGATTCAGGGTCTGTGAGGCCTTGTTTTGGTATTTTAATATTTCCTATTAGAAAATTTGTAATGACATACAAAGAGGTTTCCTCCAATGGTTAAACTGTGCAGTAAATGTTTTCATTCCTCATATGTTACCCATATCGTAAAAATATTTAAAAGTTACACTAGGTCTTGCATCCTTTAATTCTGTGGTGAAAGTCATACCTGTTAGTAGTTTGCTGGTTACAAATAAGTCATTTATTTTCAAAGGATGCGTCAACGTCTCTACCAGTCGGATCCCTGCAGAAGTGCCTCTAATCCCAGTCTGAGCTAACATTATCAGACTGAAGACCTAAGGACTGAAAAGGAGCCCTGGATGTATGTCAGGAGCCTGACAGTCTGCTTTTCTATGTTATAGAATCAGAGCGTTTCAGCTGAGTCTGTTTACAGATGTTCCCTCATTTATATTTAGACTGTCATCACTGATATATTAAGAATAACATTAATATCAATTAAAAATAGTCAATTCTGGCTTAGCAATAAATTCTGCCATGTACCTCTGGAATAGCATTTTTGCTGTTTACTGCTTTTGTAATGTGCACAACAAAAATGAGTGGAGTTCTATCTCTGTCTACTTGTGCTGCTCCTACAAAGTCCTGACACAGATTCCTTTCACTAGAACAGAGATAAGGTTTCTCACCAACCTAGAGGTTGAGAAGTTCAAAATCAAAGTGTTGGCATCTGGTGAAGGCTTTCTTCTTACATCTTCCTGTTGGGAAAGGTACAAGGGTGAGGGAGATCAAGTCCTCTTTGAAGTTCCTTTGTAAGTACACCTGATCCCATTCACAAGAGAGGAACTCTAGGACTGAATCAACTTCTAAGAGCCCCAACTATTAGCGCAGTCATATGGAGAGCATCTGAGTTTTGGAGGGGGCCAGTCAAGCCATGGCAGCTGCCTTGCATACTCCTACTGTGGATGAGAGAATCAAGGCACGGTGAGATGAGTGATGTGTCTAAAGTCATTTTTGTAACAAAACAAGAGTTCAAGTCTTTGAAATCGCAATTACCTGGTGAGACCAAGGGCAGTGATACACATTATTTCATGGATAACTCTCACTCATAATAATTTTTTCATTACCTCACAGCAGTTTTAGAAATGCTGGCCTTTAACTGCTGTTAAAATTTAAAACACCAAAATTAAAACCCAAACTTAAAAAAAATGTAAGTAACATGAAGTTGACTGAATGAATTTTAGTGGAGTGGACAAGACACACAAGTAATTACAGCCAGTAGTATAAATATGAATTCTGTACAAATAATCAGAAAGGTTAAATAGCAAGTACAATAGCCTTTGATCTTTTAAAATTTTACTCACGATTTTATTTACATGTTGATATTCAAAGCACATTAAAAATGAAGCGAAGCATGGGAAGTTTTGAACATAGGGTGCATTTGTCAACAGTGACAAGATTGATGATAAGAATAATTCATGAACTCTTCAGAAGTTTCAACTCTTCCTCTGAATCTATTGTGTAAGGCATTACTATTACCATAAATAAAACCTAAAGACTGCATTCCATAATTAAACACTCAGTGGATTAAAGAATGAAGAAGCTGATATCATTTGCATTTGTCACCAGGAACACCTGCATTTATTTCTAGGATCTTTTAGTAAAGGAGAAACACAGCTGCTAATGTTGTGACTAATGACAAACAGAAAGGTAAAATCATGAGGCCTTAACTGCATTATTCATTTCTGCTGCTCTAAGCCTTAATGGAAGAGTACTGCGTTTGGGATGCACATTCCATGTTAATTTGAATAGTAATTAATTTTAAGGTAAAATATGATGTTGGCTAAGTTTTTTTTTTCTGACAATATATAGACCGTTGTAATATAAACAGGGTAAACAATACTGAGTAGTATAGATTACATGACTAATATGCCTAATATGTCTAATAAGGCTAATATGTCTAATATGACTTCTAGTGTTCTTAATTAGGTGAGATAACATGCAGACAAAAATTTGTATCTGGTTAAAATTTTCAAATTATCACAAGAAAATGGAAGTTAGGGACTTCCAAATATGTTTCTACATACATCTCAAATTCTTGAATTATTCACAAGTTTACTTGTTGATTTTTAAATCTTCTTGAAAAAGATGCTTTTATAATACCACCACCATATCATTGCCATCACCACCATCATCACCGCCACCACCATATCATTGCCATCACCACCATCATCACCGCCACCACCATATCATTGCCATCACCACCATCATCACCGCCACCACCATCCTGCTTCACATGTAAAGGACAGGTATTTGAGTAATTAAGATAAACACTTGAAAATCTTTTACATGTCCCTGACCATAGGAGAGTTTAAGACAAGGTTTTTGATGACAAATAAGGTTACCATTGAGAGAAAAAAACAAAGGATGTCTGTTAACTTAATCAGCATTATGCCACAGATAATACAAAATCCAGTTAATTTTTTAAAAACAAAAGATATTTTATAGAGAAAGAGACAGTTATCCTTCCCTCTCAAAATATTTTGTCAACATTTTTATTTCTTCCTATATTTTCATTTTATTTCTTCAATGTTATTATGTAACATTTTATTCTATTCATTTCCTTCCTCCATTATCTCCTGATTTTGCTTTGTGGTTTTGCTTCTGCTCTTTATTATTTCACTCGTGCTACTCTTTTTTATTCCCTGGTTTTAAATAACTGACTGTAAGCTTTGAACTACTTAAACTAAATTTGAGAGAACTTCTTCGAACTAGTTATAGAGTTTGTCCTTTTTAAACATAACTTTGTGATTTTCTGAAGTTTTACAAACAAGGTAATGCTTCATACACTCTGTTTTATGATATCCTTCAAAATATTTAGCAAAAGAAATCCTACTGTATATACAGACCAATTTATTATCTGCCCCACAGACACAATTATCTTGCAACAAACTGCAGACAACTGGGATTTGATTTAATCACAGCTCTCTTTTATGCTTCTTCACAATTTGTATGCCAGAAAATTTCTGTCTTGCCACCTTATCTGATATTTCATTTTTAAAACTAAGGTTATTCTCGACTATTATGGATATGTGTCCTTCAGAAAAAAGATAACTTTAGTGCCTGTTTGTCCCCCAATAATATCATGTAAATGTTAACCTTTGCCCATCCTTCACGCTTTATTAGATTACTAATTTAAAATATGTAAATTTTATGAAGTATTTCTTAGGAGTGAAGTTTGATAATCATGGTATCTAAAGTTATGCATCATAAATATTACAAGGTAGAGCACTTCAGCAAACTCATTAGATATTTTTCAACCTCTTTATTTACTTTTTTATAGTCTCTGAATAAAAAATTAAGGTACAAACATATATGAATACAGACGTATAAAGATTTTCACTAAATTTTAAAAAATTTGTTTTTAAGTGTGTTTTTGATTAACAGATAAGTGAACTAAAATGAATCATGTATTATTTTGGTATAATTTCTTAGGCAATAAATATGATATATTAAAACATCTCTCAGCAACATATTATACACTATATATTATATACAATATGATATATTATAATATAAATGATATATTCTATATATCATATACTATATACTACATGTACTATAAATACATACTATACTATATTACCATATAAATATGCTACATATAGTATATAGTGTATATACTATATTATATGTCATACATGTGATATACACAGTATGATATATCATAGTAATATAGTATATATGTATATATACATATATGCATATATACTATACAGAATACATATAAATATATAACATATATCTACCATACAGTACCTACTATAATACGTACATAGTGTATATACTATATATTATATATAGTCTGTATAGTAGATATATGAATAGAGTATGTATAGTATATATGCATTATAAATAGTAGATGTAAATGTGGCTATAGTATATATACTATATATAGTAGTTGTGTGTTCTATATATATTATATATGTTATTATGTATTATGTATACTATATAATATGTACTATATATAAATATATAATGCATAGTGTTTTGTATATTTTATGATACAATCTATATGATGTATATGGCAATGTTGATTATTAGATTTCCCAGGCATCATTAAATATCAACTCTAAAAATAATGTCTTTCTTAACAGGACTTGCATTTCTGAGAATAATATATTTAAAGTCACGTAAGTTTACACTAAACACATTTTACAAATTGTACTTGCCACTTTTAAATAACTTTTAAGATGAATCAGTATTTTTTGAAAAAAATGTATAGCAAAAAATGGAGGTAAAGTGGTAGTGGTATTCATCTAAAAAGATGAAATTTAATATATTAAATTAACAATCACTGAACATAAATCATCTGTTTAAACCTATCCACACCCTATTGTGCCATCTTTGCCTCCCGGAACTTAGAATATCTGTAAAAAAGTAGTGAAGTGGATAATTCAGATAGTCCAATGATGAAGGATTAAGTTAGTTGGTTATTGTAATGGTATTGTCTATATTTACACCCCCCAAAAAGAGATTAAAAAATTACTTAGGAAATACAATCAATACATTTTATCAGTCTGTTATTGTTATTATACATATTATAAATATGATAAAACATTATAATAAATATAAATTACCACAAAATGTTATAGCAGTGGCTTATATGAATCATGGTTACATTTAAATTTGAGCTGCTATTTAAGAAATTACTCATGAGTAGTTACATGAAATGAAGGTAAATAATTTTAAGAAAATTAATGAAATGAGGACAAATAAGAAAAAATAATTGATATATATCCAAAACTCAACTTAAAATTCTGCAAAATAGTTTTGCCTCTTGTAAGATTTATCCCTAAGACTATTAACATTTTATTGTTATTCACATAATATTAAAATAAATATATTAACTCATTGAGACTAACATGCTTCTATTGAATTGAGATTTTCTTGAGAAGTATTATTTTCATTCTAGAACATGAATGATGCACTGCCACAAATCATCAGCTGAATTGGATTAATTGACTTAACTGAGTTGCCTTTTATTAATGGCACTGACACTGGTCAATTCCTTGGGTTAAAGGCATTTTTAACTAGAACTTCACATGCATCTGTGTGACTTCCAATTCCAGACCTTTTGACAGATTTCACATTAACAGAGTAACCTGATAGTAATACCCTACCAATTGCCTTTGAAATTAATTGTGGGGGTGCTGAATTCCATAGACCATGACAGGCACAATGTAACTGCCCTTGCACCATAGTTTTGAAACGAAATAGGAGCTTCATTTCTGAATTTTACATGTATGAGAAATCTTAGGAGCTTCATTTCTGAATTTTATATGTATGAGAAATCTTTCTCCCTCGAAAATCACTTTTGATGTAAACTTTGATTTGAGGTCTTTTGTTAAGTAAGTCTCTTTAACATTCATAGTCCGTATGTGCACATATGTGTATCATGTTTATGTAAGAGGAAGATTTCAAAACCAATAAGAATGGTTCAGCACCAGTTTTCTTAATGAAAAGCTTAATGTATCACATTGCATTCCCAGCACACTCTAATTAAATTCCTTTTCATTTCAGTCTGTCTCAGAGGGTTACAGAAGCTCAAGAATATTTAACAAAATTCAACAAAGCAACTACCTGAAGTTGGAACATTAACCTTGGCACTGAAAGTTGCTTTATTCAATCCACGTATACCAGAAACATTATTATACAATGACCTAAAAACAACATGATTTCACTATAACTGGAGAGCCTGTAAATGAATAACGATCATTTCTGACTCATTATATGTATTATGCATCTTGCCCTGGGAAATTTTAAAGGAAAAGCAAATATCAGCATTAGCAAAAGTCTCTTACTTTTTCCAAAAGCTAAAACATACGCATATTGACTTGACAATTATGAAGATATCCAGACCTAAATAATTGCTAGTGTACTCATTTACAATTACTTATGCACCACAAATGCTTATAGAAACAAATAGATGATACATAAATATAGATAGACAAGGACAGAAAGACAGATAAATCATATACTCCCATTTGGATTCTTTGGCGGGAAAATGTATTTTAAAGAAGATACTCTTTACCTGTGTAACACTCATTTGGAATTCAATACATTTTTCCAAACAAACAACTCATTTCTATCGGCAAGAAGGCTAACAAGCACACCTCTCTCCTTGCTTGGTTCTCATTCAATATGTAGTTTTCTTTTTCTATAACAATTTAAGCTCTACAGGCCCACCAGCCCACCATTATATATACACAAATGTGTTCAAACGTATGTGAGAATTGCATTATTTCCAGATTTTAGGAAAATACACACATACACTGTATTATATTGAATGAAACTTCTAGTTATATTTGATCAAACATACTCACTTCTTTTTTTCTGGAGATACAGGGTTTTAGCTTAAAATTCAATTGTCACACATTTAGCACTCTGGAGCTTTCCAATGTTGCAGTATTTGATTAAGAAGTATGGGCCCTTATCCACTTCTGAAGGTGACAATCTATGCACTCTAGCTCCCATAACACCACTATTTAGTGATACCTAATTAGGGCTCAATGTCTTATAAGTTTAAAGAGTCACAGGTTGAATATAAAGTTCATAACTCTGATTCCAGGTGTATCAATTTAAATCATAATGCATTTGTTTATAATCATGTAGTCAGTTTTTTCACTGTTTGTTGAAATCCCTGAAAAAGAATAATCCTGTTTGCTTATTTAACATTAAATATCTTGTTTACTATTTTGCTATATCTGCTCCAAACACACAAATTCATACTGATACATGCTATTTTTCCTTGAAATTACAGATATTAAAATCAGAGTGAGGAATAAGACAATCATCATAATATGATGTAGAAGGACATATTGCTATTTACACAGTGATATTCAGTAAGCAATAATTATCTATTTTGCAAGTTATTTTGATTCTTTTGACAGAGTTTGAACCTGCTCTCTTAAAAACAGCATTATCTGTATGAAGTCAAACTGCTTACCTTCTTTTTCCCACTCATCCTCATCACCAATTTGTAAGAGCTGCTTTCCGTTAAGCTCCTAAGTTCTATATCTGACTCCAGATCTCCATGCTTCTTCTTGCTCTGCCACAGCTGTGACTATTTCTGTACAGGCTGCATTATTCCTAATCTTTTAACATCATTCATGCTCTTTGTATCAAGAATTGTGGATGAAGAGAAACAGGGATAAATCACTGAATATTCTTAAATTTTTAACACTGGCTCTGAATATTAATCTATAAATCCTATCATAATAAATTTTATACAGTTCAATGCAGAAAAATGCCTCTGATTTAGGGAAGATGACAAGTTAGGTGTTTGAGTGAGCTAGTGTACCTATATGTATATATACATACACACATACATGGATATGAACACAGACAATACTTATCTTGTCTGGCATTTGGTGGAGCAGCTCCCTGGGCTCATCTGTATCCTGAGATGCCAAGATTTCCTATCAGAGCATTGATTGGATCCCCAGCTACTCTGCTTCCGTACAGATTCCTGCTCATGTGCCTAGGAAAGGAAGAGAGAATGATGTAAGTATTCTTGCACTGCCGCTTGCATGAGAAACTAGGATGAATTCTGGGCTTTTTGCCTAGGTCTGTCCCAGCCCCAGCTGCTGGAACCATTTGTCTCCACCTCTTCCAGTTGTTGAGGGAGACCTGTGCTAAGTAATATTGCCTCTGAGAGATACCACACTCACAATGAGACATCACTCAGTGAACAGTAGATAATTCTACTACTGGAAAGGGATTTAATGAATATGGCAATGAGGCAAAAATTCAAGAAAGGTGAGATAGAACAGAGATGGAGAAACGGGAATTAATAAACCAGATCTGTCTCTTGTTTTTCAGCTTAACAGATATATTAACATATGGTATCACTCTGGCAATACTAGGCTGGCCTTATTATGCCTTTACCAATGATGTGTAAGTACAATTATGCAGATAAAATAAATGCTCTTTTTACTCCATGTTATCATTGGATTTTACAAATCAAGGAGTATGTAATGCCATATTCATTAAACGATTTCTGTAGAATCTATTTTAATGACAATGTTTCAAGTGCTTGTAGAGGCATGAAACTTATGAGTATTCTATTATATCCCAGGGTTCATATAAGAGAGTTAAAAGTATGTTCTCTTTAGAGTTTGGTCTGAACCAGTAAAAGAAAAACTACAATTATGTGAATGCTAAGCAACTGGAAATGGTTTTCACTATCTATAATCTACCAGCCAAGTGTTATAATGTTCTCAAAATTAGTGAGCTTTCATGTTTCTTTTCCTCTAGTGGTTCACGTTGTGTGATCAGTGGACCCCTGATGTCCTCATTGTCCAGCTTTCCAACTTCATTGAGTCAAATTCGTTTTTTATATTTCACCCAAAATGTTACTTGGCAACAGTAGAGAAAAGATTTTGATTTCTTGAATTCATTCTTTATATTCCAAAAATGCAAAACAAGGTCACTAACTTTTCTCTTTGTGGGACAGCTTTATTCTATAGAATATTCCACTTATGATAATAGATGATAGATTATGTTATCATTTAAAAATGACAAACTTATTATGTACTGTTTCACTGATTTAATGCTTGATTTGTAATTCTAGAGATGTACAACCTAAATATACAGCGATCCAATCATTTTAAGACTACACATGTGCCCTGGGATGGAATCAGTTGAGTGCAGATGTGGTGCTCTGTTTTGGATACCAGTATCCAAGCAAGGGAATGTTAGCATGCTGAGAAGCTGTAACCTGGATTCCTATGATTTGCAATAGATCTTTTGAAATACTTGTTGAGCATGGCGATCTCATGGTAGATACAGATGTACCTATAGAAAACATGGATGAAGAAGCTCAAGTTTGCATGATTCAGCAGCTCATAGAATGTGCTTCTACTTCATTAGTGCTCCTCAGGGAGACTATGCATTACACAATCCTGTCCCTTGGTAATATCATCCCTGTCTTCTCTGAACACATAGACATTATTAATATATCATGCTTCCTGTCTGTATTTTACTCCAAAAAGCCTCATTAAATTACCTAAAAGCTTACTTTTCCCTTGGGCAGAACCACAAATGATCAGTTGGTTATGGCTATTTCCTGACTTTCCTAATGAGTTAAGTACTGAACATGCATTGTTTCACATGTGGGTGGTAGCTGTTGATGCTGTTTTTATAAGGAAGTCGATGCGTTAACTAACCTAAGTATGTCCTGGAGTCTTTAGAGACTGAACCTGAATCTTGAGACAATTTTTAATTTTTCAAACATGCATTAAGGTCCCACCCAGCCTTAACACTTTTTTGATATCATACTGAAATATCAGAAGGCTTTTCCTTGTTCATATCACTTTTATAATTTTTAAAGCTACTGTACAAGTAATGTAATTTATTCAGTTAATTTACATTAAAGTTCTTTCATATATTTTGCAATATAACTCATAAATATACATGCAGTATATATATATATATGTATACACAGACGCACACATATATATGCATTACTGTGCAGTTACAAATCAAGCTTTGTTCTCTTGCCTGATACTTTCTCAAATGAAGAACTAATTTGAGACTACAAAATATTGAAGTTCAGCATCATACATTCATGGCAATGCATCAGTTAAACTCATTTAAAATTACTAATGTACATGCTCAATGGAGCTCTGAAAAAGATGCACAGCACAGGCTAATTTATTAGAGGAATGTCAAACTAATCTAGATTAGAGAAAAAGACCACAATTAATTGTTTGGTGGCAAGTCCTTGCGGTACGGACAGAACAGACTCTATAAACACGTTACCATCATACATTTTCATCACACATTTGAAAAAAAAATTACATTTCCCTTTGAATCCAGTATTAGTTAATTGTCTAGGTTTTATGTGCTTCTCCACATAAAAATAAATTTTAAATTTCCCAAATAGATCTCTTCTCCATTTCAAGGTCATTATTTTAATGAGACACTGTCTAAGATACCCAGTAGTAATTATTTCTCACATCAGATTTTATTCCTTGATGCATTACTTTTCTATTTATGCAGTGTAGCCCTTGGTCAATCCCCTGAAAGATAAGTAGTTTGAAAATGAATCTAAAAAAGAAAAGAAAAAACAAGTAATTTTAACTGTTCTGTTTGATCTTTCATAAATGCTTACCTTACCTCATTTAACTATTTTAGCAGATTGGATTTAGGTTTGCACCCCTTACAAATGTCTCTTATTTACAGCACTATTAGGGTATTATAAATAAATATGCTTGGTATCATCTTTGAATTTGCTATATTTCATATGATATTTTAAACTGAGCAAAACCTCAGTGAAACTTTTACAAACATAAGGCATTAGTTCAGAAAGAAATTTTGTTAAGCAACTTGTGTTTTTAATTAAATGGGGTTGAGGCAGAGATAAGAGAAAATGAGAAAAAGAGATTTTCAAAGAAAATGTCAGCAAATATGGGAGCAGTAAACAATAGATAAGCTAAAGAAAAAGAACGCTAAAAGAAGCTAGGTTTCAGCTTTTATTTTTAAAAGCTTATTTTGTATTTTGCATGGATGTTGCCTATGTCAAACAGAAGATACGATTAGTGCACTATTACGCATAAAAACATCAGCTAGTGAGAAGCAAGAGAATCCACATATGTATCAATCTCTACTGACACAGATCCTATGTGATCTCAGATAGATTCTAATGCAATCATGGTGCAGGACTTCAGTACCCCTCTATCATCAACAAAAAGATTATCACGACAGAAAATCAAAATGATATATTGGAGTTGATCCATACTATTAAGCGAATCTGTCTTAACAGGCATCTACAGAACATTTAATCCAATAACTAGAGGATACACTTTCTTATCAGCATATGAAGTATTCTTAGGGATAGACCATATACTAGGTCACAACTTAGCTTTCAGTAGATGTAAACCACTGATATCATACCACCTTTCTTCTTAGAATACAAGGGAATAGAATTGGAAATCAACACCAGGAAGAACAATGGATAGTGCTATGCACAGTCAGTAAAACCATTGTCTATGATGGCAGCATCTCATACAGATGCTGATTCTGTCCTGGCTATTCCACTTCTAATCCAATACCTTGCTAAAAGC